>NC_090034.1:42797374-43997374 GCF_037176765.1 Anolis sagrei | reverse complement strand
CAACCACTCTATTTGGAATTTCATTTGCTCAACTATGCGTATTCACGGTCTTTGGTTTTCTGAACATTCATTGCTTTTCCCCAGGGCTGTCATTCCCAGTCATGTGAATATCAACTTTCACCGACTTCTGGATATCCATTGTAATAAATGCACTTGGTTATAACATTATGAATGGTGTTTCATAATCTTTCCCTCCTGCTCATAGTGTTATAACATTATGTTGTGTGCCTTCAAGTTACTTCCAATTTTTGACAAACCTAAGGGGCTTTCTTGGCAAGATTTCTTGGCCTTCCTCTGGAGCTAAGAGAGTGAACTTGCCCAAGATCAACCAATGGGATTCAATGACTGAGTGGGGATTCGAACCCTGACCTCCTTAGTGGTAGCCCAACACTCACACCATTACGCCACTGTGGATTTTGTTATAACTTGTGGGGTCATGAAATTAATTAGACTAGAAACATGAACAGGACAGGAGAAAAAGGAAATAGTTCTTTGTATAATGCACTATTAGGTTACAAGTTCACCCCATAAGATTTGGACATCATACTATAGCCCAATGTTTAAGTTGATACAATTACTGACTTGGGCCCCATAGTTAATGAAAAAAGTATAGCTTGCTTCCCTCCCCCACCCCCCTTTCTGAATCTACTGATCCTTTCGTAGATAGTAGACATGTACAAAAAATTGGAAGAAAATTGAAAGTTTTGAAAGTCAGAAGCCATATTTGAAGCATTTGCGTGGCCCACACCAAATATTTTAGAACTGAAACTTACCCCACACTTTTTTGTTTTAGTTTTGTAAGTCTTGGAAGGCTCTCAAAGTCAGTTTCTTATTCAATGCAAGGCAAGGAAGCAAAGCCAAAAATCTGCCTTAGTGCCTCGCCATTCCTCTCTGAAATTAATGCAGTCTCAGCATTAGCAGTGGGCAAAAGAGGGAGCAGTGCAGAATTCTGGGAAATGTAGTTTGGGAAGGGAGGAGCCCTATGTCAGAGAATCCAAAAGGCCCTGCCCTAAACTACATTTCCCAGACTGCATCAGCAAGTAGTTCAAAGTAAAGTCAGTTCTTTACTTTGAACTACTTTTGAAGTAAAGGCCACACAATTAAACAGGAAACAACACTTTCAAAGTAGGAAAATATTTTCCTTATGATTAAAAATGTTTTTATAAAAAAATGAAAATTCACCAAAAATCTGTAGATAAGTGAAACATTCTGAAATTTGGTGGGCTAACAGTAGTAAATGCCTTCTACCATTGTAGCAAGTTTCACCCCAGTAGCTGTAAAAACGAGGGAGAAAGGAGCCTCTGAAGTTTCCCCAATTGCAGTCACTTAATTATGTGCATGCGCAAACGTAGTTTGGGAAGCAAGGAGCCATATGCCTATCCTAAACTACATTTCCCAGCCTGCATCAGCATCAGAAAGTATCAATCAGGATAGCAGAGAGAGAGGTCTGTCTGTCCCTAATAGCAGCTAGAATCTGCAAAGAGGTGGACTGATCGATACATCTGTCTCTAATAAGTAAGCCAATCTCTGTGCTGGGCTGGAAAAAAAATGACCTAAATGGATGGCCTTTGGGAGTCCCCTCCAACTCAATAAGGGAAGCATATTAATTGGATTTCAGGAGAGTTTGGATGGTGCCCTGATGCTTGGAAGAAGGGGTCAGTGTAGATGACCCTTGATGGTGTCTGTACTATGTTTTCTGTTCCTGGGTTATAAATGGCACTTCCTAATTGGTGCTGTCATAAAAACATTAAACTGCAAAAACTTTGTCTTTGCGCAAGGGACATCGACCTATAGCACATTTTGCTTTGTTGAGTCTCCACCAATTTAACAAAGTTTCTGGAGTAGAACAACTACTTTCAAAGTAAAGACCACACAATTAAACAGGAAATAACACCTTCAAAGTAGAACATATTTTCTTTATTATTAAAAATGTTTTTTATAAAAAAAATAAAAAAATCCCAAAAATCCGTAGATAAGTGAAACGTTCTGAAATTTTGTGGGCTAACTGTGGTAAATGAGTTCTACCATTATAGCAAGTTTTGCCTCAATAGCTTTAAAAATAAGGGAGGTAGGAGCCCCTGAAATTTCCCCAAATAACAGATTGGAAAGCCAGGACAAAACTAACAAAGGAAGAATTATAAAGTACTACATTAAAGCAGAAAAAAAATGAAATGCACAGGTATAGAATGGGTGACATCTGGCATGAGAACAGTAAATATGAAAGGGATCTAGAAAACATAGTAGACCACAAGCTGAAGATAAGTGAACAGTGGGCTGTGGCCGCTAAAAAAATCCAATGTGATTCTAGTTTACTTGTTCGAACGTATCTCCCGCTACGATCCACCTAGGGCCCTGAGGTCATCCGGGGAGACCCTGCTCGTTGTCCCCCCATTATCAAAATTGCGTTTGGTGGGGACAAGGGACAGGGCCTTTTCTGTGGTAGCCCCTTGGCTGTGGAACTCCCTCCCAAGTGAAATTAGATCTGCTGCATCCCCTTTGACCTTTCGGAAACAAGTGAAATCCTGGCTATGGGATCAGGCCTTTGTAGATTAGGTTGACCTTCTCACGTGACAGCTTTTATGGAACTGACTGACTGCTCCTTGGACGATGACTTAAACCGGTGACTGTTGACTGTTTAATTGTTTTTATACTGTTTTATGCTGTTTTATACTGTTTTGTTGCTATATTGTTATTTAAATTGTATATTTATGTTTTTGGTTGTGGGCAGTGGGCACCATGGGGTGCCGGTTTGTTAGCCGCCCTAAGTCCCTCTGTGGAGGTTTAGATAGGATGGGATATAAATGTCCGAAATAAATAAATAAATAGGCTGCATCCATAAAAGTTTCAGATCAAGAGAAGTCATAGTCCCACCTCATCTGGAGTAACCCCGTGTCCATTTCTGGGCAGCACAATTCAAGAAGGATATGGACAAGCAGAAATGTGTCCAGAAAGGGGCCACCAAATTGGTCAAGGGAGAAATTCATTCTTTCTGAATGTTTATGTGAACTTGACAGTTTTTGCCTCCTGAACCTATATATAAACTAGAATGGATGTTCAGGCCAAAATCCTGCACTTTGTAGAACTTTGCAATGCAAACCACAATGCAAAGACATGTGTTAGGAGGAAACTGGCACTGAAATGTGTCTCCCTTCTCTGTCCTTCCACACGTACAAAAATGTGAATTATAGAAGGCACTCTATCGTTTGTGGACTGAGAAAAAATGTGGGAAGCGCTCATGCCGATGCTTGGGACAGATTCATCCTGTCTGTCTGTCGATCGGTCAGTCAGTTAGTCGGTGGTTAGTTGGTCGGCCGGTCTGTCTGTCAGTCTGTGTGCAAAGACCTTCCAAACGTTAATTCTTTACAGGTCCCATACTTGGCTTTCCCCTCATTAAACCAGACAGTTGGGCGCCCTTGTACAGTTCGGGATCACAAGCTTTGATAACCTGGCCATTTGATTTACGACTCCGAAAGCCAAGGTGATCACCTAATGAGAGGAACCCGGAGTGTCAACCTGTTTATTAAATACCCCAAACCAGCTGTAGCAGTGACCGAGGCAATCATATTTCTCCTTTGGTTGGCTGCCGTCTCCTTCTCCCCGCCTTTTTCCCTCCTCCTCTCAGCATGGCCCGTTCTTTTCATCTTAAAAAAGGCCTGGGATTTAGGATGGGTCACTGACTGAGACTGTCGGGGGCACGCAAGACGTTTGTGATATCCCACTGATTTCTTAGGTGTTTAGAAGTTAATAATAGTCAGCACCTCATGATTCATTCATAGATGTCAAACAAGGACATGAAAAAGGTTGGGGACAGTGTTGAGCCTACGTGGAGAAACAGGGAAGGTGCAAATTCCCCTTCCCTTCTTGGCTTGAATGAAAACCTTAGCTGGACCAAAGTAAATTTGGCAGCCGAGAATGGATTTAAAGGGGAAATTAATTTCCAGCAGTGTTCGGCTGCTTTAGGTGAGTTAAGTTCCTCATTTATCTTCATTCATTCTCCTCCGCCATAAAAAAGAGGGGCGAAATCGACGTATCACTGTAGCTGCATGAATGTCCTGTGGCAGGTTTCATTTTAAACCCTTTGAGGTTTGCAAACTGTTGGCTGCCTCCTCTAAATCATTTCTAATAGGTGAAGAAGCCTGTTTGATCAGAAAGGCCAACCAATGCACAAACACACGTCCATTCAGGGAAGTCGGCACTCCTGTAAAACAGATGACTCTGACGGAATTGGATATGAAAGGATGTTTTTGATGCCAGAGTACTTGCACTAGAATCTGTTTCGAGTACGCTATCACAACGAAGGGTGACATCCTCCATTGCATTTACTGATTCGAAACCTAGGGATCTGTTACAGCTCCATATTTACCTTCTATGTATATTTACAATTGTGGCACTATTGAAAATACCTGCTGGCACCCACCTTAAATCCACTGAGTGAGAAAATGAATATTCTTTCACCCTTTTCTTGCCATATTCAGATGTGTTGCAGGAGAGAAAAACTCATTGGATTTCTATGCAAGAAACCATGGTTTCTATGCAGGATATTCATTTTTGACCAGAGAACTGTGTGTTTTTCAAGTCATGCCATCTCACAATATGTCCAGAATCCAACAAATACAGTTTTGTCATCTTAGCTTCATTGGAAAATTCAGCCTTGATGTTGGTTTTGTGTGCCTCCAAGTATTTTCTGACTTTAGGTGACCCTAAAGTGAACCTTTCATGGTGTTTCCTTGCCAAACTTGTGGTATCATCTTTTCCTGCTTCATGGGACCTCATCAGATGCAAGGTCCCTCTCATTTCTACACACTTTAAAAACAAATTAAAGACAGTGTCCCACAGAGCTCATGCGGAATATGACTACTTCTGGTGTGTAGAAATTGAGGGGTTTTTGGAGTCAGGGAGTAATTGTCTTCAGAGCTCTCAATTTGTGCAGAAGCAGTTTAAAGCGGCTGGGGAATGGGAACTGTCAGATTCCCCCATATTTGAGTGTTGCAATGATGTCAGATTTCCTGTGGGCAGTCTCAAAATGTGTCTCAATAATCCTTTTCTCTTACAGGAAATGTTTATGGTAATTTTTTCAGAATTTATTCTTCAATCATCTTGCAGTTTTGATATATTACCAGTTTGCTGCAGCTATATCTCTCCCCCCCCCCCCCCCGCTTTAGACCTAGATACCAGACTTCTGCAATTGCAAAATTTCCCTTTTTTAGAGGAAAGAAAAGAAAAAGAAAACTGTATGGACACGCCCTTGTGATAGCAAAAGTACATCGCTAGTGATCAGGGTGACTATATTATCCATTTTCTTATAAACAGAATGGAATGCTATAGCAAAGAAGACAATCCCCCCTGCTTCCCTCCCTCATAGGATGAGGTCCATGGTTGCCACAACATACCAAACAGGGCAAGAGATACAGTGAAAATCAGCTCTTCAACCAGATGGTACTCTTCCTCTGTTGGAAATAGCAACCTTCCAAGCCTTCACTATTTGTTTGTTAGTGCATATTTTGCTAACCTGTACTGTATATATATTGATTTGGCAGATTGACTGTACCTCATTGGTGTGGGAGGAGTTACAAATATGTGATTATACTGAGCTTGTTCAGACTCAAGACTCCATTTTGTTAGACAGTATGCTTTTGGACTTCAGTGGAAGCAGATGTCTTTTGGGCTTATGCAAAAACAGTTTACTATATGTTCTTGTGGGTTTTTTCGGGCTATAGGGCCATGTTCTAGAGGCATTTCTCCTGACGTTTCGCCTGCATCTATGGCAAGCATCCTCAGAGGTAGTGAGGTCTGTTGGAAATAGGACAGTGGGTTTATATATCTGTGGAATGGCTGGGGTGGGGCAAAGAGCTCTTCTCTGCTAGAGCTAGGTGTGAATGTTTCAACTGACCACCTTCATTAGCATTTGAAGGCCTGCCTGAGCCTGGGAAAATCTTTTGTTGAGAGGTGTTAAGATGTGCCTGGTTGTTTCCTCTCTGCTGTTTTGCTGTGGTAATTTTAGAATTTTTTAATACTGGTAGCCAGATTTTGTTCATTTTCGTGGTCTCTTCCTTTCTGTTGAAATTGTCCACATGCTTGTGGATTTCAATGGCTTCTCTGTGTAGTCTGACATGGTGGTTGTTGGTGTGGTCCAGCATTTCTGTGTTCTTAAATAATATGCTATGTCCAGGCTGGTTCATCAGGTGCTCTGCTATGGCTGACTTCTCTGGTCGAAGTAGTCTGCAGTGCCTTTCATGTTCCTTGATTCGTGTTTGGGCGCTGCGTTTGGTGGTCCCTATGTAGACTTGTCCACAGCTGCATGGTATACGGTAGACTCCTGCAGAGGTGAGAGGATCCCTCTTGTCCTTTGCTGAGCGTAGCATTTGTTGGATTTTCTTGGTGGGTCTGTAGATAGTTTGTATGTTGTGTTTCCTCATCAGCTTCCCTATGCGGTCAGTGGTTCCCTTGATGTATGGCAGGAACACTTTTCCTCTGGGTGGATCTTCATCTTTACTCTCGTGGCTTGTTCTTGGTCTTGCAGCTCTTCTGATGTCTGAGGTGGAGTATCCATTGGCCTGGAGAGCCCAGTTGAGGTGGTTCAGTTCATCTTGGAGGAGGTGGGGTTCGCAGATTCTTTTTGAACGGTCTGCCAAGGCTTTAATGGTGCTTCTTTTTTTACTTGGGTGATGGTTGGAGTTTTTATGTAGATATCTATCTGTGTGTGTGGGTTTTCTGTAGACAGTGTGACCCACTGTTTGCTTTGAGAAGCAGTGAATATAATTATACAGTTTGGACTTTCATAAGACATATACTTCAAGACTTTAGACTATGGGTTATTGATTAAGAATGATGCCCTGTGTTCTGCCAGCCCATTTATGTTAGATAAGCAAGACTCTACTGTATATGTTTTGGGCAAATGCAACTAAATTTCAACTTCAACCTCAAAAAACATTTTCAAAACTCTGCTAGCTAAATATATGTTTTTATGCAGTGGCATGTCTTTGTCCCTGGCAGTTCAAAGATATGGTTTATCAGTTTAACAGCTGAGTCACCTGTGTGCCATTGCATGAATGTTTGTGAACATCACTTTTTCAAAGGACTGACTTCTAATAAGGCCATGCCTTTCCTTGACTAGTGGTTTTCAAAAGGTGGTCTCCAGATGTTCATGGAGATTCACATGACATCATTTATATTTTCAAAAAGGTTATAAATGACATTTTTCCAAAATCCTCCATCATTTAGTAAGGCCACTGTCTGGTAACTTAATAAGTTACAGTTCTACAAGCAAAGATACAAACCTATCCCTTGCTGTGTTGCCAATTCGATTTCTATACACCTTTCTTCGGTATATCTTCCATCGTTGCAATGTGCCTTCCAATAGACTCTAGTGTATGGAGATGTATCACATGACCTTCATAACAAGGGTTCTTCAGAGGAGGTTCACCATGGCTTTCCCCTGAGGCTGAGAGAGTGTGACTTGCCCAAAGCAACCCAATGGGTTTCTGTGGCTGAGTCAGAATTCAAACCCTGGTCTCCAAGAGCCCCAGTGTAACATTCAAACCACAAGACTATGCTGAATCCTGGACCCATTTATTTTCCTTTTTGTTGGTCCAGAGTATCCATTCTCCCAACACCTTGCGCCCAATGGCTGGAAAGTCGCACCTTTTCCTGGTGGCCTCAAGTAGTCTATCTATTCCCTTTCATCTGTTTCTTGTAAGGATAAAATGAGATAAAAGATACCTTATAACCTATGCAGAGCTTCAGGGCAAAGCAGAGAAAATAAACTGAATTAAACAAAGCAGGGATGGGTTGGGGAGAATATGTGAATATATTATTTGGAACAGCTTCTTGACTTCAGGCATGAGTTTATATCTGCATAATAACACTCAGGCTGATCTGTTTTACATATTGTTTTGTAGCCCAAGGGAGAGACACGCTCCCAGGTTTTGTGTTGATAGTCAAGTAAATGCAACAAATATTTTGAAATATCCCATAAATTGCCCAGTTCTGGCCAAACCACCTGGATGGGGAGCAACATCCTCCCCACTCCTAACCACTTGAATATTTGTCTCCAGAGCTTCTTAAATTTAGTTAGGTTCTTAGGCATTGTTTTGGATTTTCCAGTCAATATCCATTAAGCAACCCTATGAGGAATAGGAAGCTTTTTCAGCTGTGGTGCTTCATCTGTTTACCCTACTTCTCCAGATCCATGGGTTTCCTTCACCCAGCTTATGCCACCATTGAAGGTAAAAAAATACATCTGTGAGACAGAATGTGTGTGATCTCTGCAAAAACAGAATTGGGATGCAAAGTCCCAGAGAACCCATCTTTATCCCATAGACCTGATCCACTTATCCAGACTGTCACAAAGTTGTGGAACTTTCCAGCAAGAAACTGCAAAAACCTTATTTCTAAAGATGCTTAGGAGAAGGACTGAATGGGGATGGGGGGGGGGGTGCAGGTTGGCTTGTGAGAGATAATATAACTGCTCCATCCTTTTCCTGGGCAAACATTTTGCCAAAATGCTTAGCAATACAACCGATCCAGTCTTGGGTCAGCTTCAAGGAAGCTCAGAAGTGGGCCCCTGTGTAAGGGAGGCATTAGCCCTCCAGGACAACATGGAAGACTTCATCCCTCTCACTGCAATAATAATAATAATAATTAATAACAAGTAATAAGAATTAATAATAACAGTTCCTGGGGGAAATTGAGAGCAAAATAGACAAAGAAAAAACATGGATGTGGCTCACAAATGGAACTTTGAAAAAGGAGGCAGAGGGCCTGATTCTGGCATCCCAAGAACAAGCCATTAGAACAATTGCCATCAAAGCCAGAATTGAAAAGTTGACAACAGATCCCAAGTGTAGACTCTGCAAGGAAGCGGATGAAACAATAGATCACATTCTCAGCTGCTGCAAGAAGATCGCACAGACAGACTACAAGCAGAGGCATAACACCGTTGCTCAGATGATCCATTGGATCTTGCGCCACAAATACCATCTGTCTGAGACAAAGAACTGGTGGGATCACAAGCCAGAAAAAGTTACAGAGAATGAACACGTCAAACTACTCTGGGACTTCCAAATTCAGACTGACAGAGTTTTGGAGCACAAGATTCCTACCTCACAATCATGTTAAAAAACCAAGTATGGATTGTTGATGTTGCAATCCCAGCAGGATTGAAGAGAAACAACTAGAAAAGCTGACATGATACGAGGATTTAAAGATCAAACTGCAAAGACTCTGGCACAAGCCAGTCAAAGTGGTCCCAGTCGTGATCGGCACACTGGGTACAGTGCCTAAAGACCTTGGCCTGCTGCACTTAAACACAATCGGCGCTAACAAAATTACCATCTGTCAGCTGCAAAAGGCTACCCTTTTGGGATCTGCACGCATTATTCGCCGATACATCACATAGTCATAAACACTTGGGAAGTATCTGACATGTGATCCAGTACAACAACCAGCATAGTGGTCTTGTTTGCTGTGTACTAATCTTGTTGTGTTTCAAATAATAATAATAATAATAATAATAATAATAATAATAATAATTCCCCCCCCCCCCCCCCAAATGCTTAAATGCCTTCTAGAGAACACAGGGCACATTTTATCATGTGGCTATTTTAGCTCAAGGAATTGCCCTTTTTTAACAACAGGAACTTGTTTTCTATTCTATTTCAAAAGACCTCAGTTGGCCTAGAGATCCTTAACATGGTGGAAATGCCCACCACAAACTTTAGAGGGCATTTGGTAGAAAATATGCAAAACTTTATTTGAACCCTTGAGAGGGACTCAGAGGGTGTCCATCCAAACATGCTCGAAAAATATGCAAAAAAAATGGGCAAAATCCCAATGTTTTTGCTAAGCATAACTTGACCACAGTGGCCCTTGAGGCCACCAAAACAACTCCGCCTCAGCTGCTGGGATTGGAAAAGAGAGAATTCAGCAAGGAATTCTCTCCAGGCATCCTTTGCCACAAGTCTTCCATGTGCTGAAAGAGACAGAGAAAGAAAAACACTGAAGTTATGTCAGATCATAACAGATCAAAGAACCAGCAAGATAGTCTCCCCCCTCTTTAGTCTTCCTCTTGTCCATAATTCTTCAGGATTGGGTCTAACCAGAGGCAAGGAAACAGGGTTAGCGGATGCCTCTCTGTCTTTGGTCCTGCTAAAGCACAGCCGTGGGAGAAACGTTGCCCTGTTCTCACTGCTGGGTCTGCTGCAGGCTCTTTTGGGTTTCACGAGAGCCTTTGGGACCAATTAATGTCATGGTGGAGACCCCATCCGCAACCTGTCCTGCTGCTTCAGCTTGCAGTTCTCATTTTTCAACTCCTCCTGCTCAGAAAATCCATGGAAAGATGAACTGCCTCCCCTGCAAGAGGCAAAAACAACACCCAGGGCATCTTTTCACAACCAACAAGGCACTGGTCAAGTCATAGCAACCTCGAGGAAGAGGAGGAGGATGTTAGTCCCAATAGTCCACTGAAAATCCTCACCCAAATCCCACCCAAATGTCTTTGAGTGCTCTTTAAGAAGTAATTAAGTATGCTTAGAGCATAATTCATTCCTTATGGAGCATAATGAATTACATTTAAAAGACCTTTGGTTGGCCACTGTCACTGTTTTGTGGATTTTGGATTGTAGCATGTCTTCCAAATCCTAGTCTTCTTCTGACATCTTGATAACACGTCTTCTTTTTGATGAATGACAAAGGCAAAGTACAGGAAATCTCTATTCCAACGTCTTCATCATCTATAGCTTGGAGCCGCTCGAATAGCGATTACACCACTGGATGCCAAATCTTTTTTAAAGTCAAAGTACTTAATGTAGGGCAAAAAAAGGGTGGAAAACTCTACCGCCCAGGCTATTGTTTGGTGGCTCTGTTTAGTGCTATGCCTGAGTGTCTGGGAAGGGGGTGAAGTGGGAAGAGAAGGACAGCCAGAAATTCACACCCACCTTTCTGCATTGTTTTCTAATTTTAACACCTCGGAATCATCGACATCAGCCCTTTGGCTCCGGCTCGTAATATCCCAAATCCAGGAAGCCATTCTAATTTTCGAGGGTCAAAGGGCGCTCCCATTGTGGCAGCCTTCCTTTTTCCGAGTTTTAAATCTGGAAACGCTCTAATTACCATTGTGCATAATGTCACCTCTGCAGATAACCCCCGGCTGTTATTTTTGCCTCTGTTCCAAGCTCTCCAAAGCAGCAGCCTAGAAAACAGAGACAAAGAAACAGGGAGGAGGGTGTCAAGGGACAATCAATCCCAAGGAGCCAAAGTGGCCGTAGCTGCCTCACAATGTAGCACAAGGACCCACAAACGTGGTTGATCCACACTGGAATAATAGCAGAAGCATAAAATCCATGTTGGCGGCGGGGGGGGGGGGGGGGGTATTCCAAATCCATGTGTGAGATTCAAACCATTTCTCTTGTGACCTGGGTCTTGTCCTGTATGAAACATAGGGCACATCTATAATAAGAATTAATGTCATTGGACATTACTTTAACTGTCATGGCTCAACACGATGACAGCTTGAATATGTAGAAGGTTGAGGAACTTGTAAAACTACAACACTCAGGATTCCATAGCACTGAGCCATAGCAGTTCAAGTGGGGTTAAACTGCATTGGTTTTAGAATGTAGATGGAAACATTTCAAGCTTATCTTTCAAAATACTGAGTAAGCATGTCTACAATGATTCTCACTACCTCTCCTATTTGGACATGTGTGTGATTGGAGTAAGAATAGTAACTTAGTAGGCCAATGTTGGATCTATGAGTTTCCAGTCTAGAGTTGTTTAGAAGTTTTTCTTTTACATTCCTCTGAGGCTGAGAGAATGTGACTTCCCTGAGATCATCCAATGAGCTTCATGGCCAGCTGGAGATTCTAACCTTGGTCTCCAGAGTCATGGTCCAATGTTCAAACAAACACCATGTTGTGACACTGTGTTGCCAACATCATGCTGGCTAAATACAGAGAAACTGCACCTTTAGCATCTGTAGCAGGTAAGCAAAACATGGACCCTTCCAGGTTAGGAGTATTGTTAGTTTGATAACTATATGGTCATTGCCAATAGTCAACATGGATTTATCAAAGACAAACCATGCCAAACTAATCTGATCTCTTTTTTTGATATAGTTACAAGCTGAGTAGATGCAGGGAATGTAGGATGTAGTGTGCCTAGATTTCAGTAAGGCCTTCGACAAAGTCCTTCATGACCTTCAAGCAAACAAACTAGTCAAATGTGGGCTAGACAAAACTATGATTCAGTGGATCTGTAATTGGTTAAGTAAAGAAACCCAATGGGTGAATCTCCCCAATGCTTCCTCTTCATCCTGGAAAGAAGTGAGAAGTGCCATCAGCAGGATTCCCTCCTGGGCTGGGTTCTGTTCAACATCTTTATTAATGACTTAGGTTTTCCTCCTGAAATTAAGTCCAGTCGTGTCCGACTCTGGGGTGTGGTGCTCATCTCCATTTCTAAGCTGAAGAGCTGGCATTGTCCGTAGATGCCTCCTATGTCATGTGGCTGCCATGACTGCATGGAGCTCCGTTACCTTCCCGCCGGAGCGGTACCTATTGATCTACTCACATTTGCATGTTTTCAAACTGCTAGGTTGGCAGAAACTGGGGCTAACAGTGGGTGCTCACGTTGCTCCCCGGATGACTTAGATGAAAGGTTAAAAGGCAGGATCATCAAGTTTGCAGAGTTCACAAAATTGGGAGGGAGAACTAATACTCCAGAAGACAGGAGCAGAATTCAAAACGATCTTAACAGATCCACGAGATGATGGGCCCAAACTCGCAAAATGAAGTTCAACAGGAACAAATGCAAGATACTCCACTTAAGGCACAAAAAAATTGAAAGGCAAAGATACAGAATGGGGGATGATGCCTGGCTCTACAGCAGTACGTGTGAAAAAGATATTGGAATCCTTGTGGACAACAAGTTGAACATGAGCCAACAATATGATGTGGTGGCTAAAAAAGCCAATGGGATTTTGGCCTGCATAAATAGGAGTCTAGTGTCCAGATCCAGGGAAGTCATGCTACCCCTCTATTCTGCCTTGGTCAGACCACACCTGGAATCACACTGTGTCTAATTCTGGGCACTACAGTTTAAGGAAGATGTTGACAAGCTGGAATATGTCCAGAGGAGGGTGACTAAAATGATCAAGGGTCTGGAGAACAAGCCCTATGAGGAGCGGGTTAAAGAGCTGGGCATGTTTAGCTTGCAGAAGGAAAGGCTGAGAGGAGACATTATGAGGGCCATGTATTAAGATGTGAGGGGAAGTCATAGGGGAGAGGGAACAGGCTTGTCTTCTGCTGTCCTGGAGACTAAGACGTGGAACAATGGCTTCAAACTTCAGGAAAGGAGATTCCACCTGAACATTAGGAAGAACTTCCTAACGGGGAGAGCTGTTCAGCATTGGAATTCTCTGCCCCGGAGTGTGGTGGAGGCTCCTTTCTTGGAGGCTTAAACAGAGGCTGGGTGGCCATCTGTCAGTGGTGCTTTGAATGCAATTTCCCTGCTTCTTGGCAGAACGGGGTTAGACTGGCTGGTCTCTTCCAACTCTATGTTTCTATGATTCTAAGTAGCATATTAATTTGGAACTCTGAAATATACATTGTTCATTCCTGAAAGACTTACCACCACAGATTTTGTCATGCTTTGGTTGGGCAGAAGGCGAGGTTTACAAAATGTAAGCATGGGAGGAAGCAAAGCAGATAAATGTTGTCATCCTCGGCTGTTCTTGGTCTTTAAGTGGTGATCAGAAGTATTGCCTTTCTGGGATTGTATCACTCAGAAAAATGTTCCCCTATGTAAACCAAATTAAACTTTGAGAAATAGTTGAATCTTGGCTAGAACCAATATTTTTCCACAAATTCATGGCAGACCAATTCAGGCTTACATTTCCATACCTGAGTTATAAAACTGTACAGTCCCAAAAGGGCTGAGCTCGATGGCTTTGCTGACTGTGGATAATCGGGGCTTATAGTGAAGTCAGCTTCAGAGTAGAATAACAGATGGCTAATAGATACTTTAATAAACAGTTAATCGATGGTTATTGAGTCGACTCATTCCTTGTAATCAAAGTTTACAAGTCATCCAAAATACTTTCTGCAGGTGTGCTGGTAGCCATCTCTAACCCATAGACTGGAACAGCAGAACACATGTTAATCATTTATTGATTCAGTATAAAAATGCTTATAAATTAAACCGTTTGTATAAACCATGAACCACAAATGTCTTGATCCCAAGTGACCTAAGGGAAACTTTACCACAAAACTGTCAGTTTTGGCAGTAGCTCAGCAGTAGAATAAAGTGGTGGATTACCTGCTCGCCTTCTTGAAGTTTTCCAATAAGAGGCAGGAGATGAATCTACTGGGGAAATTCTTGTAAGTTGTTGAAATGTTTTCTGTTGTCCATCAGTGTGTATATAATCCATGCACAGGAGCTGGTGGCTCCCATAGCAGTGGAACAGTGAAGCCACACTGAACAAGACTTTAAGAGAACTTTCCAAGGTGCTGACCCCTAGCCACCAAATAGATTCAGTACCCTGAAAAGTGCCCCAAGTGAGGACCAGAGTCAATGTCCAACTGGCATTAATGGTGGCAGCTCTCATTGCACAGCAAAGATGAAAAAGAGGAGAGTGACCACTTACCATTTCTGTTTGTCCATCTACAGAGTCGTCCTCATGACGCACTCCCCCCCCCAGTCTTTAATGAAGGCCTAACCCCACTGTTTCGTCCCTTATGAGCTCCTCCCTGACAAATACACATTTCCACTGCTATCTCATTCAGAGTTTTATCATTTTATTTTGTGCATTTGGCCCACCCATTGTGTTCTATTTTGCATTATGTTATTTTGCACTGTTTATTTCATGCTGTTGCTTTATATATTTTATTGCAATGTAATGTTTCATTGCACTGTATTTTATTTTGTTGTATTGTAATTTCGGGCTTGGCCTCATGTTAGCCACCCTGAGTCCCCTTTGGGGAGATGGAGACGGGGTATAAATAAAAATGATGATGATGATGATTATTATTATTATTTGAAACACAACAAGATGAGTCCACAGCAAACAAGATCACTCTGCTGGTTATTGTATTGGATCACACATTGGACACTTCTCAAGTATCTTGGACTGTGTGATGTATCGGCGAATAATGCATACAGATCCCAGTAAGGTGGCCTTTTGCAGCTGGCAGATGGTAATCTTGTCAGTGCCGATTGTGTTGCAGTGCAGGCCAAGGTCTTTAGGCACTGCACCCAGTGTGCAAATCACCACTGGGACCACCTTTACTGGCTTGTGGCAGAGTCTTTGCAGTTCGAGCTTTAAATCCTCATATCGTGTCTGCTTTTCCTGTTGTTTATCTTCAATCCTGCTGTCGCCTGGAATTGCAACATCGACAATCCATATTTTGTTTTTTAACACAATCGTGAGGTCAGGAATATTGTGCTCCAAAACATTATTATTATTATTATTATTATTATTATTATTAGCTCCCTCCCCCAGAAGTTACTTTCTATAAAATGTTTGTGCAGTGTTTCAGCAGATTAATTCTCTTTTATTAAAAAAAATCCCTGTAGTTTGGAAGAACCACAAAACATTATTTTCATAACCTCAGAATGCATGTAAAGTATCATATACCTAAAACGCTAAAACTCCATAGAATTTTACTATTAGGACCTTCTAATGAGCATGTGCTCCTGTCACAGCTGTCATTATGATCCAATTCAAGGGGTGCTTTGAATCATGTGGTCTCATTTATTTACTTATTTTATTTACTTCATTTCTACCCCACCTTTCTCGACTTGAGAGTGGCCTCAAGGCTGCTTACAAGTTCGGCAAAAATTCAATGCCGCACAGATAACAATAAAACACATCTCATAAAAATATAAACAATCTAAGCATATAAACAATCAAGACTCATACCAATCTATCAAACAGATTAAAACCAAATATAAAATGGTCTCATATCCAAATTGTTTTCCAAAATACACAGTCCATTATTCAAGGTGTCAAAGTCTCATTCCGTAGTTTCCTATTCACCAACCGCCTTCGTAAAAAACTAGGTCTTAAGTTTCTTTCTGAAAATTTAAGAGGGATGGGGCCTCCCTGATGTCACTGGAAAGGGAGTTTCACAGCTGAGGGGCCACCACTGAGAAGGCCCTGTCCTTTGTCCCAACCTGCGAAGGGGTTGGGACAAGCTCTTGTAGGCTCATATAGAGGGAGATGTTTGGACAGATTAGTTGGCCCAGAACTGTTTAGGGCTTTAAAGGCCAAGACCAGCATTTTGAATTGGACTTGGTAGCAGACTGGCAGTCAGTGAAGCTGAAGTAACAGCGGAGTAATATGCTCCCTATATACTACCCCAGTTAAAAATCTGGCTGCTGCCCATTAGAATAGCTGAAGCTTCCGAGCCATCTTCAAAGGTATCCCCACGTAGAACGCATTGCAGTAGTCTATGCAAGATGTAACAGGAGTATGGACTACCGTGGCCAAGTCTGACTTCCCAAGGTATGGGCGCAACTGACGCACAAGTTTTAATTGTGCCAAAGCTCCCCTGGCCACTGCTGAAACCTGATGTTCTGGGCTCAGCAATGAGTCCAGGATCACTCTCAAGCTGGAATCTATGTCTTCCAGCTTGTAACCCCATCCAACACAGGCTGTATCTCTATACCCTGTTTGGCCTTGTGGCTTACCAGGAGTATGTCCATCTTGTCTGGATTCAATTTTAATTTGTTCATCCTCATCCAGACTGTCACAGCGGCCAAGCACCAGTTCAGGATCTGAACAGCCTCCTTAGCAGTAAAATCTGGCTGCTGCCCATTAGATGATGAAAAGGAGATGATGAAAAGGAGTGATGGAGTTGGACATCATCTACGTACATCTACACATTCTGTTCCTGATTTTATCAACTTCTCAGATATTCTAGTTACACTATTGCAATATGATCTGATAGGAGAAAAGTTCAGTGGGGGTGAAACTATGAGTTACTGCACTAGGAAGGCCACGTGGCTTCTCAGCAATCATTGAGCCAAGGCACAGTGGAGCTGTGTTTGGCTGTTCTAAAGAAATTTTAGACTATTCTGAAGGAAAAGTTATTTGGTTAAGTGGCCCATTCATGAGGTTTACATGTATCATTGGAATCCCATTCAGATGAAAAGTCTGAGACTGAAGAACATCTGTATGTCTACTCAACAAACACCTAAGTCTCAGCAGCTGCATTCAGATACATTCATATCCCAAAGAAGCTAATTATGAACTTTGGTAGCATGACGTCATCTTCCTGAAGCCACAGGAAACTCATAGGAACACTTGATTTGGATTACACTGGGATTTGGATCATGGAAGGAGGGAAACCTTAACCAAGTTGGATGAGTTTTCTCGCCATTTGAGCCATATGTGATTGTACGGGATCCAATTAAGAAACCTGATGCCACAGGGTTCTGTCCTTGGCCCAGTGCTGTTCAAGATCTGCATTAATGACTTGGATGAAGGTTTTAGAGGGCATGCTTATCAAGTTTGCAGATGGCACTAAATTGGGAGGGATAGTTAATACTCCAGAAGACAGGATCAGAATTGCAAATGGCCTCAACAGATTGGAGAGCTGGGCCACAACTAACAAAATGAATTTCAATAAATGTAAGATACTTCACTTAGACAGGAAAAAAATGAAATGCACAGATACAAGATGGGTGATGCCTGGCTCCAGTGACCATAAGAAGAGCTGTTCAACAGGGGTACCTTCTGCCTCGGAGTTTGGTGGAAGCTCCTTCCTTGGATGCTTTTAACCAGAGGCTGGATGGCCATCTTTTGTGGGAGCTTTGATTGTGCTTTTCCTCCATGCCAGTGGTTGGACTACATGGCCCATGCGGTCTCTTCCAGCTCTATGATTCTCTGTTTTTATGATTCTATGTCTCCACAAACCATCTTTCGTAAGCATTTCACATTTAACCTTTTAAAGTCTTCCATCCTCTCTCTGTGTGTGTGTGTGTGTGTGTGTGTGTGTGTAATTTTCGTTTGTGGGATTAACATAACTCAAAAACCACTGGACGAATTGACACCAAATTTGGACACAACATACCTATCAGGGCAACAAGTGACCATCACTCATGAAAACACTGAAAAACACAATGGAAGGGACTTAAAAGCCAAAAACACAAAAAGATGCTACAGCATATGTGCAAAAACAACTCCCCCGGCAAACAAAACACACAATAGCATATCCACACTCTTTTCCGGACTACAGCTCCCAGTATCCCCTAGACCCAGCCATTTAGAAGAGGAGGATGATCCAAATGCACTGCTTCCAAGCTGCAAGCTTTCTTCTCCTTGGATTTCTTTGAGAGCATCCCAATCCCTGCATATCTCCCATTTCCTATTCCTGGACTGCAACTCCCAGCTCCCAATTCCAGGTAGATAAGATAGGTAGATAGGTATGTAAATAAATTGATCAGGAGGAGTGCTGGGAGCTGCAGTCAAAAAATAGATAGAGAAGGAAGAAAGGGGAGAAAGAGGAAGGGAAAGAAATGGGGGAAGGAAGGGAAGAGGAAGAGAAGGAAGGAAGGAGAGAATGAAAGAAAAAAGGGGGGAGGAAGGGAAGGAGGAAAGAAAGAGGGAGGGAAGGTTGTCCACAGCAACACGTGGCGGGTACAGCTAGTGTGTGTGTATGTTCAAAAGGTACTGCATTCCTCCCATCCTCATTTAATCATGGCACCATCACACCTCCCCAGTTTTTTGACCTTCCTTCTTAATGAAACTCTAGCCAGGCCTTGGCTGAATTAAGGACAAGTAAACAGTACTTAACGGTTCTAATTGAAGGTCAGTAAATCCCCAAGAGATTAAATGAGTCCTGCAGGGAGATGTGTAAATCTCCGGGCCTTTTATGGCGCCCCAGCCAAACCCCCATGCACTTGGTCATGCAAGACTTAATAAACATGGTATGTGCCTTAATCAAAACCATTTTGCCACCAAAAAGGGGCAGGGTGTAAATCACAATTGCTTTTGGCACTAAAACCCCCGGTACAAAAGAGAGAGAAGCCTGCTTATGCCAGAAAGCATCAAAAACGCTCCCCGCCCGGTGCCTAGTTAGTTGTCTGGCAGGCACCATGCTCCGGTCTAAAGAGCCATTTTGCGACTCTGCGGGAGGAAAATCCAGATGAGGGGAATAAAACACTTCAGATGGCGGAGAAGGCAACCGAGGGTTCCCCCTTTCCCCTGCCTGCCCTCTGCCAGCTTTCCCCCCCCCCCCCCCAAATTTAGTGATTATTAATAAGCGCAAGCATTGAGTTCTGGCACCACGCTAACCCTTTGCAGCTAACCCTTGTATATTTAATAATCTCATCAAAGTTTATGTTTCAGGCTGTATTTCAAGATTTAATGGCTGGAGTACAGAGTGTGACTTGAACGGGGCTGTGCTCAGGGAGGGAGCGGGCAAGAAGGCAACTCTTTGAAGGCTTCAGTTTACATTTCAGACAGTCCTGGGTTAAAGTGGGCAATGTCAGACGAATGGAGACAGTCACCTTTGACCTTTCACCTGTGCGTGCCTCTATTTCCAATGGCATTGACTCCATCAACTGCTTCCCGGTCCTTGGAACACAGCAACCCAGAGAAGAGATGCTGAGAGAGGGTGGATTGGGTTCTTCTCAAAGCTGGGAATGTTAAGGGAAAGGGTATGATTACACTGTGTCCAGACTAGAAATCTAAAATCCAAAAGGACAGAAATCATGCTCACATTGTAAAGGGGCTATTTATGACACTCTAGATAATCCTAAATGGGTGTTTAAATCTACATAACTTTACTCCACTAAAAACCAAACCAAAATGACAGTAAAAAGTGTTGTCAGAGGCTTTCATGGCTCTGTGTTTTCCAGACAGTATGGCCATGTTCCAGAAGCATTCTCTCCTGATGTTTCCCCTGCGTCTATGGCAGGCATCCTCAGAGGTTGTGAGGTCTGATGGAAACCAGGAAAATGCAGTTTATTTATCTGTGGAATGTCCAGGGTGGGAGAAAGAACGCTTGTCTGTTGGAGGCAGGTGTGAATGTTGCAATTGGCCACCTTCATTAGCATTTAATGGCCTAGCAGTTTTCAAGGTCTGGCTTCTTACTGCCTGGAGGAATCCTTTGTTGGGAGAGTAGTTGGCCCTGATTGTTTCTTGCCTGGAATTCCCCTGTTTTTGAGTGTTGTTCTTTATTTACTGTTATGATTTAAGAGTTTTTAAATACTGGTTGCCAGATTTTGTTTATTTTCACAGTTTCTTCCTTTCTGTTGAAATTGTCCACATGATTATTGTGAATTTCAGTGGCTTCTCTGTATAGTCTGACATGGTAGTTGTTAGAGTGGTTGATTATTTCTGTCTTCTCCAATAATATGCTGTGTCCAGGTTGGTTCATCAGGTGCTCTGCTATGGCTGACTTCTCTGGTTGAAGTAGTCTGTAGTGCCTTTCATGTTCCTTGATTTGTGTTTGGGTGCTGCATTTGGTAGTCCATATGTAGACTTGTCCATAGCTGCATGGTATACAGTAGACTCCTGCAGAGGTGAGGGGTTCCCTTTTGTCCTTTGCTGGATGTAGCATTTGTTGGATTTTTCTTAGTGAGTCTGTAGATAGTTTATAGGTTGTGTTTCTTCATCGGCTTCCCTATGCGGTCAGGGATTCCTTTGATGTATGGCAAGAATGCTTTTCCTAGGAGGATCTTTGTCTTTACTCTTGTGGGTTGTTCTCCATCTTGCAGCTCTTCTGACTTCTGACAGGAGTATCCATTGGCCTGTAGAGCCCGGGTTAAGTGGTTCAGTTCAGCTTGAAGGAGGTGGGGTTTGCAGATTCTTTTTACATGGTCTGCCAGGGCTTTGAGTGTGCTTCTTTTTTTTTTTTAACTTGGGTGATGGTTGGCGTTTTTATGTAGGTATCTATCTCTGTGTGTAGGTTTTCTGTAAACTGTGTAGCGCAATTGTTGATTGGGTTTGCAGATGACTAGGGCATCTAGAAATGGCAGTTTTCCTTAATTTTCTTTTTCCACAGTGAATTGGATGTTTGGGTGGATGCTGTTGAGGTGGTCCAAGAACTTGTTTAGTTCTTCTTCTCCATGGTTCCAAATGGTGAAGGTGTCATCCAAATATCTGAACCATTTTGTGAGCCATATCATAAAAAGTTTGTTATCAGATCATTGTCGAGATCTTACCTTGGAACATACCTCCATCATGCAGATCCAAGTCCTTCTCTCTTGCCAGCAAGTTGCAATGTCTCAGCAGGGTCTTGTGCTGCTGCAGTTTGCTGGAGACAGTTCAGGTCTTGAAGTACCAGGTTTTAGCATGAAGCACAAGAATAAGCAAATAACACCCCCCCCCCCCCCAACGACCTGTCCAAAGAAGGACATATGCATATATCCACTTGTCATTGATTTATGCAAGTCAAGCACAGAGCATTGGACATATGTCCTGTAGGAAGGAGCATGCTTCTAATGGTGGAAATTGTCAGATATCCTCATTCATAGGGGAATTTGTGCATGCATGAGTCACCAAAAGGATCCCAGCCAACACCAAAAGCCTTCTGTCTCTAGTAGAGTTTTTCTTTCTTACTTACTTACTGGAGATCCATCACCGTAACTGTCCTTAGTATTCTCTCTTTAAAAAAATTGGTTTTCTTTAAACCTTCTAGCATGGATGGGGGGAGAAAAGGGGTTCTTTAAGTTAGGAAAGAGAAAAGAAAAGAGATGACTTCCTTGGTTGTTTCAACCCGGAGTGCAGTATCCTATGCATGCAGTGATGACAGATGCCAGCCTACAGGGTTTCGGAGAATGAAAAGGTTAGACAACGTTCTGTTGTATCAGGGTGGGTCATTGTTGGAAGAAAGCAATGCACTGGATTAAATGCACCCACACCCTCCTTGATCTCTCGATCCACCCTACGTGCTCCTCTTCCTTTCCTATCTTTCCTATTTATCAGGCATCTTTTGAGGTCTGAAACCAGTCCACTTTTAAGCAAGATCTTCCAGAAGGAAGTTCTGGTGTTCCTAAAATGGCGCACCTTCTTGTTTTCCGAAAAGGTGCAGAGTTGGGATAATATACCCCATGAAGCTGCTGATCTCCCACTCCAATAGATGTCTTAGGATAAGGCCTCTTGTGGATTTAGGTCCTCTGGTTTTCAGATCTTGGTGTCTGCAATCACATAGAATTGGAAGAGTTGGAAGGGGCCTCATGGGCCATCCAGTCCAACCCCATTCTGACATGAAACAGGAAAATTGCATTCAAACCGCACCCCACCCCCCACCCCGAAAGATGGCCATCCAGCCTCTGCTTAAAAGCCTTCAAAGAAAGAGCCTCCACCACACTCCGGGGCAGAGAGTTCCACTGCTGAACAGCTCTCACAGTCAGGAAGTTCTTCCTAATGTTCAGGTGGAATCTCCTTTCCTGTAGTTTGAAGCCATTGTTCCACGTCCTAGTCTCCAAGACAGCAAAAAACAAGCCTGCTTCCTCCTCCCTATGACTTCCCCTCACATCTTGATACATGGCCCTCATAATGTCTCCTCTCAGCCTTTCCTTCTGCAGGCTTAACATGCCCTGCTCTTTAACCCACTCCTCATAGGGCTTGTTCTCCAGACTCTTGATCATTTTAGTCTCCCTCCTCTGGACACATTCCAGCTCATTCACATCTCCCTTCAATTGTGGTGCCCAGAATTGGACATAGTGTGATTCCAGGTGTGGTCTGACCAAGTCAGAAGAAAAGGGTAGCATGACTTCCCTGGATCTAGACACTAGACTCCTATTTATGCAAACCAAAATCCCATTGGTTTTTTTAGCCAGTGCATCACGTTGTTGGCTCACGTTTACCTTTCTATCCACAAGGACTCTAAGATCTTTTTCACACGATCTGCTGTTGAGCCAGGCATCATCCCCCATTCTGTATCTTTGCCTTTCCTTTTGTCTGCCTAAGTGGAGTATCTTGTATTTGTCCCTGTTGAACTTCATTTTGTTAATTTTGACCCATCATCTCTCTGCTCTGTTAAGATTGTTTTGAATTCTGCTCCTGTCTTCTGGAGTATTGGCTCTCCCTCCCAATTTTGTGTTGTCTGCAAACTTGATGATCATGCCTTCTAACCCTTCATCTAAGTCATTAAAAAGATGTTGAACAGGATCAGGCCCAGGATGGAACCCTGCTTATGGCACTGCACTCGTCACTTCTTTCCAGGATGAAGAGGAAGCAACCTCTGGGTTTGTTGACTTAACCGATTACAGATCCACCTAACCATAGTTTTGTCTAGCCCACATTTGACTAGTTTGTTTGCCAGAAGGTCATGGGGGACCTTCTCGAAGGAAGGCCTTCCTGAAATCCAGATACGCTACAGCCATAGCATTCCTTGCATCTGCCCAGCTTGTAACTCTGTTGAAAAAAGAAATCAGATTAGTCTGCATAACTTGTTTTTGATAAATCCGTGTTGACTATTAACAATGACATGCACCCATACACAAACACATATACACACACATGTTCATTCGCTGATGCTAAAGCCTTGGTGAGGCTACCGGCTGTACTGACATCCAGAATTGAGATCATTGGGAACTTTGCTAACATGTGCTCTTAACAATATGGCATGACAAGTGGGGTGTGAGAATTTAAAACCCAGTGGAGAAAGAAGAAATACAGTCAAACATGCCATTGTTATCACCAGCCAGTGTGCCAAATCCTCTATAGCTGAGCAGCTGTGATGAACACATTCAAAGGAGAGCCACCAGCTGGGCATTTTTCTAGGGTAAGAAGTGCTTGAGGAGGGTGTCCTACAATGCAGTTCTTGCCATTGTTGTTGTTCTGATTTATAGCAACCCTAACGTGAACGCATCATGGGATTTGCTTGGTGTGATTTCTTCAGAGAGGGCTTGCCATGGCCTTCTTTTGAGGAGGCTAAGGGAGTGTGGCTTGCCCAGGTCCACCCAGTGAGCTGCCATGGCCAAGAGATGATAGCAGTGATGGCCATGGTTATCCAACTCCACCAGGGTTTGTATACAACTGTTTGTATTCAGCTGTGGAGGGGGTCAAAATGAGGGCATTACAGCCCAAAAAAAATGTGCCTCTCCCATGAATGTGTCTCCAACTTTCTAGTATTGCAGTAACTTTGCATTTCTAGCACTACAACTTCAACATTCAGCAAAATATTCAGAAATATAGTCAAGGCATCCAAAGAAAGGACTGCTGGGCTTTGGACAAGGCCTTATGAAGAGCTGTAGGGTCTCCACCCCTGAGAATTAAGCATTCTAGCTTGAGTATAGCACTTTTTCATGAAAAAGTGGAGAGAGGGCTGTTCTTGGCATGGCCCTTTCCTTTCTCCCCTGAACAGTTGGTTGGCTTGGGCTTTTACAGCCATCAAACAGTTCTGGCTTGAAGAGCAAGATGATAGATCACCCATGATTTCCAGCTTGCCCTCTTCTCTTCTGCTTCCTTCCTCCAACTGTCCGCGGCTGTCTGTCCATGGTATCCCCTCTTTCCTGTCACCCCAGCCTCCTCCCTGCACTTCCCTCCATTGCCCCCTTCCCTCCTCTCCCACCCCAGCGTGCCTGGAGCCGGAACAAGGAGAGTCAGCTGCACCCTTAATTGCTGCTCCGCAGCCTGATGCCAATAGGAGGTGACATCTCCCGAGCACGGAGCTGCAACCGTCTTGGTGCATATTCCCTCTGTCTGAGCGCATCAGAGCAGATGTCACAACCAGGAAAGCTAGAAGCCACTGGAGGAGCGGGAAGCCACCGAAATCATTGTGAAGCTGGCATGAAACGTCGAGGAGGTTGGTAAACCTCGCTTCCATAGCGGGTTCTCCCAGTGTTTTCTGCACTGTTGGTCTTGGGCTTTGAGCACTTACAGGAAGTGACACGCTGGGGATTGTATTGCAACTCTACGCCAGGGTTCTTAAGCAAAACAAATGTTTGTATCCAACTCCACCAGGGCCGCTTGGCTCCCAGTGGGAGGGTGGCTCTCCGGTAATTGAGCCAGATGGTGGCTTGTGGCACAGAAGGGTGTGGGAATTGAAGAGTTCTCCAGGAAAGGTAGTCTGGGAATCTGTAGTTCAGTGAAGCACAGAAGAAAAGGCATCATTTGACAATCTCATGCATGGGTCGCAACAACTGGCAGGATAGCTATTTACCTCTTTTCTTTCTTTCTTTCTTTCCTTGCTTCTTTACCAAGCTGGGACACAAGTTGGCTTACAACATACTCAAACATCTCTGTCAAATGCTGTCAAATGTCAAATATAAAATTGTGCACAAACTGAACATCCAATGCATCACTTTCGGAGAACCCAGTTGGCATCCTGTTGGTGTCTTACACCTGCATAAGTTCCCTTACAAAAAGGGTGGACATTTTTTACTGAAACGTAGCAACCACATGCCCAGCTGAAGGTTGCAAAAGCAAAGTCCATATTAAAACACCTCCATTTAGCCCCTGCTCATTGCTGGAGGCCTACCTGAATAAAGAGGCTTTTGCCTGCTAACATCACTTCTCTGAGAAAGGCATTCCATAGTCTAGAAATGGCCACCAAGGATGCTGTTCTTTTAATTTTACATAGAGAAAATAAAGTTGGAGCAATCACATGCCCAGAGGCCTAAACCAAGTCCCTAATGTGTCTTGCTTCAGATAGTAACTAACTGTGGGGTAATGGAAATTGGGCTCTCAGCAGTTGCGGAAGTACGAAGCACCTACATTTCAAAATTTACCACTCTGCAGATGGTGGGAGTAGGATCTGGGAGTAATAACCCTTGAAGCAAGACTTATGTATATGTTATTGAGAGTCTCAACTTGACTATCTGTCTAAATAACTCACTGATGATCCTAGTGAGTAGAGCAAACTGGTGCAGAACATCCATCAACATCTGGAAATCTGCAGTGCAGTCCATGAATGGTCCTACATTTACATCGTTCCTGGACCTTCCTTTACAACTTGCACAGGAGAACGTAGTGGTGGACCATACCCAATGGCATGGGCTCAGCAGGAAGCATTGCCTTGATATCCCCATCAGACATGATGCCTGCCAGGGTCTGTGCTGCTGCTATTAATGCCCTCATCAACTCTTGTGCCAACACTGACATATTCTGCCTCCCAGCCTGGAAGAGGAAGAAGGCAGAATGTAATTCAAAGCAAACCACTCTCTTTTTTGGCAGCACGGCCGTCTGGCAGCTGAAAAGCAAACAGTCACGGGGAACCGTAACCAAGTTACTGTATGTTTTAGAAAATTGAAGGCATTTGAACCATGTAGATGAATTGGAGGAGCATGCCAAGATGGCAGGCATACTGAAAGAAAGCAATCACAAAATGATCAATCGATGTCTTAGAAGTAAAAGGGAAGGAGAGACAGTGCAGCCACCGTAATCCAGACTTTGGCAAAGTCAAGGCTGAGTGATGTAAGACAAAGGTGGGTCGCTACATGAGGGTTGCAGTCGACACTTACTTCCCACTAAACCTTGGAGGCTCACAGAGATGCCATTCTGTTCTCTGGTCCTCGGAGTGAAGAGGAGGAATCGCAGGGTGAGGACACTGCCTTGAAAAGTGTGCAAGATAGATAGATAGATAGATAGATAGATAGATAGATAGATAGACAGACAGACAGACAGACAGACAGATAGATCATCATAATTTTTTGACTTTCTGTTTTAGATTTGAATTCAATCTTTTGTGCAAGTGTAGTTATGTATCATGCATCACTTATAATATCAGGGACCATCTCTAAGGCTGTAACAACACCATAGAATGAATGTAGTTTGACCCCACTTTGCCTTGTCTCAATGCTATGGGATCCTGGGAGTTCAAGTTTTGCAAGATCTGTATCCTTCTCTGCCATGGCCTTCCTTTGAGCTGTTTTGTTTCAACATGCAGCACAGCCCCCTTGGGCTCCCCATATGCTGAAAATAAAATAAAATATTTGGAGAAGGGTTTTGGAAGAAATAACGTTGACTTTAAAGAGAAAGCTAAAGGAATCGACACTCTGGAGACTACATGTGGATTGCTGACTGTTGCATTCTTCTCACTCAGAAGTTCAGTGCCAAACAAAGCACCACTTTGAAGATGCAAAGTTGTATATGGTAGATCGGTAGAGCGTCAGATGCTCTGGATTTATTTCAGGATATGGATTCCTTTTGGTCTTCTTTCAAGTGCCCTCCAGTATTCCATCCCAATGTCTTTGCAAAGCTTTGTTTAGGCAAAACAATGTCCTTTTCTCCCTTCCTCATTTCCTCACCGAGGACCAGAAGACATTAGCTGCCAGACACAAAAGGCGGCAGAAATCAAATAAAAGGAAAATACAGCAGCCACAGGTCGGCCTTGTCTAAATATTTATGCTGGAGGAAGACACAGTGCCTGAGTAATGGCCTTGGGGCTGGTATTAATAGAGATAATATGGGGCTGGGAGACTCATTGCCAGAGGTGCAGAGCTTTGAAGTCTTTCTTGTAGTGCTTCATTTCTATCTGGTTTTTCATTTATGTCTTGCACCTAAATTCTGTTTCATCCAACCAAATTAGCTACGCCTAATTAGAGCTCTTGATGACCAGGACTCTTGAGGTGTGACTACAGTGTAAAAGTAATGCAGTTTGATACCACTTTAACTGCCATGGCTCAATGCTATGGAATCGTGGTAGTTGTCATTTTACACACTCTTGAGCCTTCTCTGCCCAAGAGGGCTAGTGTCTCACCAAACTACAACTCCCAGGGTTCCATAGCATTGATTGCTGGCAGTTCAAGTGGTGTCAAACTGCATTATTTCTATAGTGTAGAAGCACCCTTGGAAATCTCCCATTCTTTGGGTGGCCATAAGTCAAAACCAACTTGAGACTAAGTAACAACACCAACATAAAACCATGAATGAGACAGATAACTCCTGAAAGATGTCTTGTCTGGGTGCATTTCACATTGGTCAGAATAATTATGACTTGGAAATCAGGTCAGTTTAAGGTCAGTGAGATAGTGAATGTACTCCAAGGATTAATCTAGGCCATGAAGGAGCTCTCCAATGTGCTGAACACTGTCTCTAAACAGTTTCACAACTTTGGAGAGCTCCTGTAAAAGTAGCTAAACATGGATTCACCACCCAACAGACATTGCTGCCACCGGTCCTTATTGGTCCTCTCCTTGATGTGAGTAATCGTAGACCCAATGGCATGGTTTCAAGGGAGGGGACTTTAGATATTGTAACATGTTGCATCACTAACTTCAACATTATCTGAACCTGCCCTGTTTCACAAGACATCGTTCAAAAAACCCAAAACACTGTGGGACATTCATGAGTGCAGTGGATTGGTGAGTATGTTTACATTACACTGGTGTTTTCATATAGCAGTATATTTACTTTTATTATCAGTATTGCCAGGTTTTAATTCATGACCGAGTTTAAATTCATGTTGTGATCTGCCTTGGGTTCCATTAAGAAGAAAGGTAGAGAATGAATGATTTTGTGTCAAAATCCTCAAGCAATGCACCATGGGCTTCCTCTTCCTACTCCTCCCTCCTTTTCTGTTGTTCTGGCTATCCATCACACTATAAATGAGTTGTTACTCACAAAGCATCCTGGCCAAAGCTTCCTCCCAGATGCATACTCCAGAATCATACAGATTTCATCAAATCTAGGATTACCTAAGGAGTGTTCGAAAACCACATTTTTTACTCCCAAATAGGCAATTTCCATTGGCAAAAGTTGGTAGGACGAAGATACCATGGCTGTAATAAAATGGTTGCTAGAAAGGAGGGAGAACATGGCAATCACCATGCTTTTCTATGAAGTAAGGTAACATGGACACCTATTGTCAACCATCACTCTACCATCACTAGGGCCACGACATAATTCTCTTGTAAGGACCATAAATGATGTGGTTTACTGTCTCTTAATTTACTGCTGAAGTCATTAAGTCTTCAGTCTGTAATCTCTGCCAACCATCTGGGTATAACTATTATATTTAATGGGGGTTTTTTATGGTGATGGTCGGCATCTCCCTAAACGGACTACCCAGTGCACTGTGGTCAATGGAGAAGGCCCTTCTCTCGGTCCCACCTCTGTCACAAGCTCGGTTGGTAGGAATGTGAGAGGGGGCCTGTGCCATGATCGCTCCCCATCTCTGGAACTCCCTCCCTAAAGAAGTAAAAATGGCCCTTACCCTCCTCCCTAAGAAACTTCTAAAAATGCACCTATGCACTTTAGCATATGGAGAGGAGGAGGACTAAGACACCTTATTTATTTATTTATTTATTTATTTATTTACTGCACTTGTAGACCGCCGTTCTCAGCCCTAGGGCGACTCACGGCAGTGTACAACATATAAAACCAGGTACAATTTACAACATAAGCAATATCACAACAACAGTAAACAACATCACTATCAATTATACAATTACACTAAATCATTCGCGACGTCTCATCATTGAATCACAATCCAAATCTCGTTATCCATGTTCCGTTCCAATCGTCATTGCCAATTGTTGCAGCACTTACTCAAACGCCTTCTCAAACAACCACGTCTTTAGTCTCTTGCGGAATGTCATAAGGGAGGGCGCCAGTCTGATGTCCACAGGGAGGGTGTTCCACAGCCGGGGAGCCACCACCGAGAAGGCCCTGTCCCTAGTCCCCACCAGGCGTGCCTGTGAGGCAGGCGGAATCGAGAGAAGGGCCTCCCCGGACGATCTCAAAGTCCTCGTGGGCTCATAGGCCGAGATGCGGTCAGACAGGTATTTTGGGCTTTGTAGGCCAACACCAGCACCTTAACCATTTGGAATGCTGGCTAGTCCCACTTGTACTCTATAGCTGCCACAATACATTTTAAATGAACACTAGCGCCAGCCATTTTTAATGTGACTGTATTTTAAATTGCTTTTAGGGTATTTGTTGTAATGTTTACTTATGTTTTAGTTAACTATGTCTTATTGAATTGTTTTGTTTTATTTCTCATCACAATGTTTAATTCTTCGTTGTAAGCTCACTGTTATTACTGTGCTTTATTGTGTATTGTTTTGATGCTTCCAACTATGATTCTATAATTCTATAAAGTTTATTTTTAGATCAACACAGTTTATTATTCTTGTACCTTGTGGCCCTGCTAATAATGTTTGTACTCACCTGAGGCATTGAGTGCTTGTCTTTTTTATGTGTGTAAACTGCACTGAGTCCATTCGGGGAGAGAGGGCGGTCTAGAAATAAAGTTATTATTATTATTATTATTATTATTATTATTATTATTATTAGAAACACAACAATATGAGTCCACAGCAAACAAGATCACTCTGCTGGCTGTTGTATTGGATCACATGTCGGACACTTCCTAAGTGTCTAGGACTGGGTGATGTATCGGCGAATAATGCGTGCAGATCCCAGTAAGGCAGCCTTCTGCAGCTGGCAGATGGTAATTTTGTCAGCTCCGATTATTGTTGTTGTTGTTGTTGTTGTTGTAACATCATGAAAATAGAAAACCTATTAAAATGCCATTCCAGACCATTTTTGCAAATGCAAACAAACTTGAAACTTTGTTAGAAAGCAGCGGGATTTGAGGTGAGCAACCCAGGCAATGGGTTGCTGTGAGTCTTCCAGGCTGTGTGGCCATGTTCCAGAAGACTCACAGCAACCCAGAGAGTCTGGCCATGAAAGCCTCTGACAACAGATCTCGGCAATGTGTGAATTGTTTTAGTTCTGCCACTTTCAATGGGAGAATGTGAAGTGGGGGAATTCAAGCTCAGCCACTGAATCTGAATAGGCAAAAGGAAGTACATGTCAAAATAGCATGAACTTAGTCAATGGCAGCCACTTCTAGTATGTGGTCCTCCAGATGTCATTGGATTATTACTCCTATGATGCTTCACCACTGGCAATTCTGGCTGCAGATGATGGAAGTTGCAGTTCGGCAACAAATTGGGAGCCCTCCTTGCTCAACCATGCCAGGCCTCACCTTCAGGAGGATAGAGGCCCACCTGTGTGTGTATGTGCCATCAACTTCCAAGACAACACACGTCAATCTCATGAATTTTGTAGGGTTTTCTTAGGCAATGAATACTTAGAGGTAGGTTGACAATTCCTTCTGAGCAGGATTCGCCCATTTTTGTATCCACTCACCCAACTGCAGCTTTTACAATGAGCTCAAAGGCCTGTACAGTCATCCCTCGACATTTGTGGCTTTGACTTTGGCGGCTTTGATTATTCATAGATTTAATTTGAAATCTTTTATTTAAAATATTATCTAGGTCCTCCAGTGCGACCCTATGATGAACTTCCTTTGGTGAGGCTGGAGAACCTAGCAATTTCTAGACAGAACACCTCTTTAGGTATCTCTAAGTCCTCCAATGCCATTCTATGGTAATTTTCCAGCAAAGGTCAACCATAGAGGTGTGCTGGAAGGCCTAGAAATGCCTAGAGTGGTGTCCTCTTCACTTTCATTATTTGCAGTTTTTCATGTTCACAAAGGTCCTGGGTTCCTAAGCCAATGTGGGGTTCTCCCTCTCCTCTGGAGCCTATTACCCTCCACCTCATGCCCAACTCTGTTCTCCATTTCTCCCTTTTTGGAGGAGGAGAAGGGGGAGAGCTGCCACTCTTGCTCTGTAAAAAAGGAGAATCCTAGACATGAAAGTGCCCCGTAAGCTTGGCGATTGCTTCCATAATGGACCACACGTGAGAAATTAAATAAACATCATTCATCACTGGCCTTTGTCGGCTTACAGCTGTATTTATTTCCAAGCTCCGCCGGTTATTTATGGGTCCACATGATTTATAGAAAAGCTTTGTTGAGAAGTGGTGCTGATGGGCAAGGGGGAACTAAGTGTTTCATTGCTTAAACCAACACTCCGGCCTCCCTCCCGGCAGATAGAGAAGAGCCCTTTCCCCCTGTTTCCCATTACGTAGTCATTGGAAATGGTCAACTTCCTAGAAGTATGGGAGGATAGGGCCAGCCCCCTATTCTGGAGAGCAAGTGGGGACATGTTCAGGTGAGAATGTTAACTCAGTTCATTTCTGAGAAAAGGTGAGAATTCAAGACCAACAAATCCAAGACTCAGGGCTTCGAGGATTTTAGGATGCATCTACACTTTAGCATTGATATAGTTTGACACCACTTGAACTGCCATTTGACCCACAGAGAAGGGACCCAAGTCTATTTTATTTTTATTTATTTACTAGCTTGGGTACCTGGCAAGTCATTTTTTAAATTTTACAAAATTCATAAGGTTGTGGGTGTCCTACAACTTACATCATGCCAAGTTAACTCCCTGAAACTCCATCAATACTTAAAGTTTGTCATGTTGGGCAAGTTTGTTCTAGATTCATCATCGGTGGGGTTCAGTGTGCTCTCTGGTAGCAGGATGAATTATAACTCTCACCATGGTGGGTCAGTCCCATCAAATCCCTGCAGTGCCTTCAGTTGGTCATGAAGGTTCTATGTGCCAAGTTAGGTCCAGATTCATCATCGGTGGGGTACAGAGTGCTCTGATTGCAGGTCATCTATAAATCCCAGTACCTACAACTAACAAATGTCAAGGCCAATTCCCCTCAAAGCCCACCAGTATTCAAATTTTGGCATATCAGGTATGCATGCCAAATTTTGTGCAGGTCCATTGTTGTTTGCATTCACAGTGGTCTCTGGATGTAGGTGAACTATAACTCCTATAAATCAAGGTGAATTTTCCCCAAAGCCCTCCTGCATTATTTGTTGGTCATGGGGGTTCTGTGTGCCAAGTAAGGTCCAGGGCCATCATTGGTGGGGTCCAGAGTGCTCTTTGATTGCATGTGAACTATAAATCCCAGTAACTACAATGGCTATAAATCAAGGTGAATTCCCCCAAAACCTCTCTAGTATTTTTCTTGGGTTATGGGGGTTCTGTGTGGCAAATGTGGTCCAGATCCATTATCAGTAGGGGTCACAGTGCTCTGATGATGTAGAATGAACTACAACTTCCATCATGTGGAGTCAATCCCCCAAACTCCTCCAGTATGTTTAGCTGCTGATAAGTTCTGCTCTGTTTGTTGTGCAGACAGAGTGGAAAAGAGTAGGAAAGGGTTAAGGGAGAGGTAGTGGGCAGTATCATGCAAATTCCACACCAATGGAGACAGTAAGAAACACTGGGATGCCTATGGTGGAGGAAACATGTAAAATCTAGGATGAAATAGTCCCTGAATGAAAGCATTCACTTGGGTGAACAGTATGGTGTTTGGGGAGGACATTTGCAGAGGTTGGGCTACATGTGCATGGCACTCGCTATAATCTGAAATGTCACTGAAGGGAGGGCTTTTGCTGGTTCCTCAGCACTGTGGGTTAAAGCTCTTTGTGGAAGTGGGAGCCTGTCAATGGAAGTGGGCACCCCAGCCACACGCATACATACACATTTTCACTTTTTATGGATATAGATAGATTTACTATGCTTTTATCCCTCTCTCTCTCACCCCAAAGGGGACTAACAGCAGCTTCCAAGTTGGCAATATTCAATGCCATACATATAACAGATATAATATACACATACATTAAAATCGTTAAATGAAAAACTAAAAACATAGCATATTGATACATTACATTAATACAGTAAAACCAACTATTAAAACCACACAAATCTAAATATACAATTCACTGATGTCTCATAGATACCATATTCCCATAGTCTGAAAAGCTATATTATACATAAGATTTATAAGAATTGTGTGTCTAAAGTAAAGCTTGCGTCCATTGAACCATCAGAAAGTAAAGGTGTTACTATCTCAAATATCTGGACCATTTTGGAGTATTTTGCTTTCTGGATAAGGGATGCTCGATCTTTCTAACGCCACACCTAAAAACTGCTAATTAAGGTGGCCAGTTGAAACAGTCACACCTAGCTCCAACAGACAAGAGTTCTTTCTCCCACCCTGGACCTTCCACAGATATATAAACCCGATTTTCCTAGTTCCCCACAGACCTCACAACCTCTGAGGATGCCTGCCACAGATGCAGGCAAAACTTCAGGAGAGAATGCTTCTTGAACATGGTCATACGGCCGAAAAACCTACAACAACCCAGACTTCGACAATACATTGGCTGTTGCTCGTTGGTTTTTATATTGTGTTATATATCTGGTTGTTTTATATTGTTTTATGATGTTGTTATTGAATTTTAATGTGCTATTTTAATTATATTGTTGGGCTTGTCCCCATGTAAGCCGCCCGAGTCCCTTCGGGGAGATGGAGACAGGGTACAATAATAATAATAATAATAATAATAATAATAATAATAATAATGCTTGGGAAGTGTTCAACTTATTGTCGAAGGCTTTCATGGCTGGAATCACTAGGTTCTTGTGGGTTTTTTCGGGCTATAGGGCCATGTTCTAGAGGCATTTCTCCTGACGTTTCGCCTGCATCTATGGCAAGCATCCTCAGAGGTAGTGAGGTCTGTTGGAATTAGGACAATGGGTTTATATATCTGTGGAATGGCTGGGGTGGGGCAATTTGAAGGCAATTTGAAGGCCTGGCTGAGTCTGGGAAAATCTTTTGTTGAGAGGTGTTCAGATGTGCCTGGTTGTTTCCTTTCTGCTGTTTTGCTGTTGTGATTTTAGAGTTTTTTAATACTGGTAGCCAGATTTTGTTCATTTTCATGGTCTCTTCCTTTCTGTTGAAATTGTCCACATGCTTGTGGATTTCAGTGGCTTCTCTGTGTAGTCTAACATGGTGGTTGTTGGTGTGGTCCAGCATTTCTGAGTTCTCAAATAAGATGCTGTGTCTAGGCTGGTTCATCAGGTGCTTTGCTATGGCTTAAAAAACTCTAAAATCACAACAGCAAAACAGCAGAGAGGAAACAACCAGGCACATCTTAACACCTCTCAACAAAAGATTTTCCCAGACTCAGCCAGGCTTTCAAATGCTAATGAAGGTGGTCAGTTGAAACATTCACACCTAGCTCCAGCAGAGAAGAGCTCTTTGCCCCACCCCAGCCATTCCACAGATATATAAACCCATTGTCCTAATTCCAACAGACCTCACTACCTCTGAGGATGCTTGCCATAGATGCAGGCGAAACGTCAGGAGAAATGCCTCTAGAACATGGCCCTATAGCCCGAAAAAACCCACAAGAACCTAGTGTTCAACTTGTGATTTTGTGATACGAAATCCAGCATATATATCTTTGCTGTGACATACTGTGTTTTTGTGTCAGTAAAATAATAATAATAATAATAATAATAATAATAATAATAATAATTCCATGTTAACCCTCACTCCTGCAACAGAGGTGGGGGCAGGGGTTCACTGAGAAGTTCCTATTCTAGAATTTTATTCTAATCCACATATTAATGCAAGGCATAGAACACAGGGCATTTCCCTTTAAAATTGCACTTAAGCACAATTCTCTTTGACTAGGAAAATCAAAGTCATATATCAACCATACATCAACTGGCCCTCCAGTGCACCGATGGGTGTTGCTGGGTTCCACCCATCTCACCATCATTCCTTCTACAGAAACTGGCTGTTTCAGAGGAGAAAAAGTTTGCACGGCACCCTGGAAAGCAAGTCAAAGAAAGAATTGCTAATAAATTATTGGACTGAACCAATGACACCTGGGTGGGGTGATGTATTGTTTTGGAAGGGCTGCCTAGTTCACACACAGTGCTACCATCTCTGATTCACCCACTCACCCCAAGCTCTCAGCAATAAATATGGTACTCCACCCAACAAGCAGACGGGTGTCAGGTTCTGTTTGTTAATGCCAAAAATTGACTGAGACATGGAGTAATGTTGTGCCATTCCAAAAAATGCATGCAATGCACCAAAGGAACCATTCCCTCCATGTCCGTTAAAGAAAACATCCCCAGGAACACAGCCAAATTTGTGGTGGCATAGTCGGCCCTCTGTATCCCTGGATTTTAAATCCATGAATCCAATCCTCCATGGTTTGAAAGCAAATCTCGATTTTGCCATTCTCTATAAGGGAGACCATTTTACTATACCATTGTATACAACAGTGGTTCTCAACCTGTGTTTCCCCAGGTGTTTTGGCCTACAACTCCCAGAAATCCCAGCCAGTTTACCACCTGTTAGGATTTCTGGGACTTGAAGGCCAAAACATCTGGGGGCCCACAGGTTGAGAACCACTGGTATATAATGAAACTTGAGTATCCACAGATGTTGGTATCTACACGGGGTTCTGGAACCAAATCGCAGCATACCAAATGTTCATTGACTATGAAATTAATGGGGTTTTCATAAGTCAAAAGGTGTCTTAGGGCCTTTCCAGTCAGACCCTATATCCCAGGATCTGATCCCAGGTTTTCTGCTTTAAACTCAATTATATGAGTCTGCACTGCCAGATCATCTGGGATAAACAGAAAACCTGGGATCAGATTCTGGGATATAAGGCCCGTCTGGAAGGGCCCTTAGAGGCATAGTCTAAGCTCTTGCCTTTTGCCACTCTACTCAGAGAATAGGAATATATATATATAAAGTGTTAGTTTTAAAATCTCGCAGTTTCCCTTCCCTGGTGGCGAGCTGCCATACAAAGGGACGAGGTGGGTGTGGCTAAGCACAGCTCTCCTTGAAGGCCACGCCCCCAGCGACCTTCAAGAAGAGCTGTGCTTAGCCACGCCCACCTTGTCCCTCTGCATGGCAGCTTGCCACCAGGGAAGGGAAACCATGAGATTTTAAAACTAACAGGGAAGGGGAACTGCGAGATTTCAAAACTTTGTTTAGGCTGACTTTGTCAAAGTTACTTAATGGTTCTGGAGGGAGGGGCACCTTCTATTAACGAAGCAAACGAAGCGATTCGGATTTCCTGCTATTTCCGATCTTTTTTTTCAAGAAAATTTCAGAAATCAGTTTAAAATCGAATCTCCAGCGCCCCCTATATATGAAACGAGGTTTAGAACCATTTTTTTTCTTGATTGCCCAAGCCTAATATATATATTCATTCAGTCGCTTCCAACTCTTCGGGACGTCATGGACCAGCCCACATCAGAGCTCCCTGTCGGCCATCACTACCCCCAGCTCCTTCAGAGTCAAGCCAGTCACTTCAAGGATACCATCCATCCATCTCACCCTTGGTCAGCCCCTCTTTCTTTTTCCATCAATTTCCCCCAGCATCATTGTCTTCTCTAAGCTTTCCTGTCTTCTCATGATGTGGCCAAAGGACTTCATATTTGCCTCAAACAGCCTTCCCTCCAATGAGCAATCGGGCTTTATTTCCTGGAGTATGGGCTGGTTGGATACACATACATACACACACACACACACACACATTTACAGTACTTACATTGTCCCATGAATAAGTTGATCCAGGTTTTGGGATCAATTTTGAACTAAAAATTCTAGACTTATACATTAGTATATACAGTACATTCAATGCATTCTACAAATGGCGAAATTCAATTCTACCAAAATGTCATTTAAGGATGCAAACCTGATATGCTTCCGTAATTAAACTAGCAAAATTACAGCACCAGACCTGTTTGATAGTCCTAAAATTGTGGGGGAAAATGGTTAATTCCATCCCAAGTTGGTAAATTTGATCAAGTTCCAAAATTTTGGACATGGCAATGCCACGTTGCCATCAAAGACTGTTAGGCAGGTGAAACCAGAGCCAAAACCAAGGACAATCCCTTCCCTTGACATAGTAAAAGACCAGCACTATAAAGATATAGAACTGTATCCTAATTACATTTCAGCAGCTTGCAGGAATGGGAAATCCTATTGGCTATGTATTGCTCTTGAGATCCAAGAGTGTGAGTTCTGGCAATGCAGTACAGACTCTCCTTTGTGGAGGAACATTGAAGTGGGATGCCGGGGAGGTGGGAGGGACATTGGCGAGGAGCCTCTTTTGTTATTTTTGGCAATTGAGTGCAGGCTATACACTAAAACAAATGGCAATTGCAGGCACACTAAGAATGGCGGGAGCCTGCTGTGACGCTGCATGTTCCGAGCAGTCTCTGGTATGTTTACTAAGTGGCTGATATAAATCATGCTATCCTGACTGATCTGCAGCTTACTCAGAAGATTGGCTGGAGGTGTGGAGAAACCTGGACTCACAGGGCACCTGCTTGCATATTATCCTTAAAAGCCAAGCGAGCTCCAGCCCTTTCCTTATTTGAATCCTCTTCAGGGATGAACCTAATGTAGCAGAACCATTAAGTGCTGTGGTGGTATTTTAGTTGTCCCTAAAAGAAACATCTATGGGTCTTTTAATCCACAGTATTGTGAGTTTTTAAAGAAGAACCATCTTTGTCTTTACCTGCCATAACGCAAAAGAGAGACTTGTGTTTGGGGAAATCAAGAAGGTATAGTGACCAGGTGCCTGGAGCAGAACCATGATAACATTATCCTATTCCTGGTGTGATCCCTGATTGACTAGTATCTCGCTATGATGTTAACAAAGAACACTTTAGTAAAAATGTTACCAAAGCTGCTTGGGGGGGAAATGATCAGGAAGTGAATAGATTGAGGGGGTATACTTTTGTGAGTATTTTATAGGCCTTAGAACTGTACAATGCAGCTCTCATTACATATGTACAGCTGAGATAAAGAATTTTATCTTACCGGCCCAATTTACCTATCCAAACGCATCTCCCTCTATGAACCACCACAGAGATCTTCTGGGGAGGCCCTGCTCTCAGTCCTGCCACCATCACAGGCGCATTTGGCGGGGATGAAAGACAGGGCCTTCTCAGTGATTGGCCCTCAGCTATAGAACTCCCTTCCTAATGAGATCAGGTCAGTCCCCTCCCTCTTGTCCTTCAGAAGGATGATAAAAACATGGCTGTGGGACCAAGCCTTTGGGATTGTGCAATGAGACGGCAATAGGAACTCTTAGTATGCCAACCAAATTCAATATGGTTGTTGAGACAGTTTTAACTAGAGGATTTTAATGCCAAGATAAGTGATTTTAATGTTTTTGTATGTGTATGGCCTAGTATGTTTTGGCATTAAATGTTTGCCGTTTATATGTTGTGCTCCGCCCTGAGTCCCCTTTGGGGTGAGAAGGGCGGAATATAAATGCTTTAAATAAATAATAAATAAATAAGTCCACTATTGTGCTGATTCGCCAATTTGTGGTCCTGCACTAGGTCTTCCAAAATTCCCACAATTGCGGGTTATTGTAAGTTTTTCGGGCTGTATGGTCATGTTCCAGAAGCATTCTCTCCTGACGTTTAGGCTGCATCTATGGGTTGTGAGACTTTTGTGAATGCCTTTGTGAATGCCATTGTGTATATTTGTTTTCATTTCTGTAAGTTGCCTTCAGTCCACCTATAAGGATTTTCCACTTAGGAAGGATTTTATAAGATAGAACCACGGTGGTTCAAGTGGAACCATAGTGCTATAACCTAGCAGTGTGAAAGAGCCCACTCGTGCAAAAAAAAAAAAGGCTGTATCCATTTATAAATTGAACAGTTATGATGAGTATGTAACCAATGACCATAATTCTTTTTTTAATGAAAGCGCCTTTGAACAGTAGCAGAAGCAAGGGAAATTCCTTTAGACAAACTTGGACAAGAAGAGTCAGGATCTACAACTGTGTGGTTGATGCGTGAGCTACGCTGCCAAGGAAGAAAATCCATTTTGGCTGAAAATCTTCTTTGGGCCATTAGTCACAAAGTTCAGACCAAGCAGATGAGGTTTGGCAGGAGAAGAGAAAATAGAAAGGTTCCTCGAGCATTTAAGGAGAGACCAATTTTTGCATTCAACGTAGGCTGTAACTGGCTCTGCCGTTTTCTTTTTCTCCCAACGAGTCCTTTAAGGAGTCCCTGCTGGCTTCCTTTTAATGCTCTGCAGCAATGATTTCGCTGAATGTGTGACAGACACGAGCCAAGAGGAAAGCACCGAAGGTTGGAGAATGGAATTGGGAAACCATATGGCTTTGGTGGAAGGGATTCCAAAAATCCAGAAATATCAAAACCAATGACTTTTTTTAAAGGAGGCTATCAGACCCATTTTATAGGACTGAGCAAACTATCCAGCCTAATTGCAATTGGGGGGCGGGGGGTGTTACTAAATCTCAAGACTGTTCGGTATGGGATATGAAGGAGATTTTCTTTTTTTAACCTTTTAAAGTTCAGGCAGAGAGTCTAGTAGCAGGTTAAAGTTAGGGTGTATCTACACCAGGTATGGGCAAACTTCAGCCCTCTGGGTGTTTTGGACTTCAACTCCCACAATTCCTTCCCACTTAAGCGGCTGAGGGGGGAAAGGAAAGCGCCTGAGGCTGTTAGGAATTGTAGAAGTCCAAACACCTGGAGGGAAAGCTGAAGTTTGCCCATGCCTGGTCTGTACTGACCATATTATGCAATTCAAACTGAATTATATGGCAGTGTAGATCCAGCCGGAGAGATGCAGTGACAGATTGTGGAAGTGTAGACACACTCCCATCTCCCTCCCCCAGTCAATCCCCTTATACCCCCTTATTTAAGTGAGACTCATATAATAAAATGTAATAAAACAAGTCAGAGAGAGGCTGGAATTACTCCGAAATTTATTCTCCAAATACATACCCGGCTACTTCAGGTAGGACAAATGTATTGGGAGATTACAGGTTCACAAGAGGTCAGACAAGATGACCAAAGTTCTGCAAATCAAAGCCTACAAGGAGCTGAGCATGTTGATCTTGGGCTGAATCCATACCAAGGCAAGCTCGTTCATGGGACAGTGTGAATTTGCTACTGAACTCCTTGAGCCATATATGGAGATGAACCATATATACTAGACATGTGCACAGATCCGTTTTAGCTGGTCCCTTTCACCATTCAGCTATCCATTTCATTCAGTTGCTCAAAACGACAAGGGCCCAGCCTTTTCAGATTCCCATCCAAAAAGGGACCATGTGGCAGTCAAACACGGCTCCTTCTTCCCTCCTCAGCATCACAGTTTAATCTTTTTGAGTTTCCTTTATTTTTCCTGATTCTTTTTATTTAGTGGACCTGACTTGGAGTTGAGAACCTGAGGGACAGTGGGTAGGGTGTGCGCGTGCATGTTTGAGGGATTGGAGATGGAGAGTCACCCTAGCTTCTTTTTCTCCTTTCTTTCCTCTCCCTCAGAAAATACTTCTAAAATAATAATTATTAATGGGTTGTAGGTTTTTCGGGCTATTTGGCCATGTTCTAGAAGCATTCTCTCTTGACGTTTCACTTGCATCTATGGCAGGCATCCTCAGAGGATCTGAGGTCTATTTATTTATTTATTTATTTATTTCAGATATTTGTACCCCACCTTTCTCAACCTCCAGGGGGAGGGGGACTCAGGGAAACTTCCAGCCGGCAACAATTTGATGCCTCCATGTACACATAATAAAATATATAATAAAAATGAATAGTTACATACAGTTAAAACATTAATAGTAATTCCAGCAAACAAAAAGAGAAGCCTGTATCTCCTCTAGAGCAGAAAGTAGAAACAGCTTTAAGGAAGCGTAACCCCAAGCAGAAAGGAGAGTGCAGGCACAGTAGAGAAAACAGTGGGGATTTTTAAGGTAGTCCAGAGAGATAGCTTCACTGAGCTTTGGGTCATCGCTCTTCCTTCCCAGGGCTTCCTTAAAGTGCCTTGAAATCTGTATGGCATGCTGCTGGTGCTTGCATGCATGCATGCTTCTCCTCGAGAGTAGAAACATTAAACCCGGTCTCCTCCTCTACAAACAGAAGGGAAAGGATCCAGAAAGTGTGGTATCTTAACTCTGATGCTTTTTAAAATCCAGATCTTAATGAAGGATATGGAAGAGGAGCCTGTGGGAAGTCCCCCCACCCCTATAATGGGCTGGATAGGGTGATTTCTTAATCCCGTTGCTGACATCCAGGCTAAGGCTCCCTTGAAGAGAAGAAAGGAAAGGCTCCCAGGGAAAGGGGAGCCTTGTAAGTTCCTAATTGGCGCCAATGGACTGGGGGAAAAAACCCTTTTTTCAGATGCATAACATAAATGGCCATTCAGCAGCACACCTGTTTTCAAGAGGCACTGGAAAATGTACATGGGGGGCTTCTGGAATCAGGTAAGCGGAAATGGGTAGCGATTCACAATGCACAAACGTATCTCCCTCTATGTCCCGCCATGGAGTCGAAGATCATCCGGGGAAGCCCTGCTCTCGATCCTGCCCACGTTGCAAATGCGCTTGGCAGGGACAAGAGACAGGGCCTTCTCAGCAGTGGTCCCCCACCTGTGGAACACGATCCCCAGCAAAATTAGGTCAACTACATCCCTCCTTTCCTTTAGGAAGAAGCTCAAAACATGGTTTTGGGACCTGGCATTCTGGTAGCAGGCTGACAACAATCACAATGTCTTTGGGAATGGACTATGGACAGGTTTTGGACTGGGTCGTTTGTCTCTGAATCGGATTTAGATATGGCTATTTAGTTAATAATAATGTTTTAAATTGATTTCAACCAAATGTTTTTACCTATTATGTAATTGTTGTGTTTTACCGTATTTTGTTTGTGTGGGTATTGAATTGTTTCCGGCTGTAAGCCGCCCTGAGTCCCTCTTCGGGGGTAGAGAAGGCAGGGTACAAATGTTTGAAATAAATAATAAATAAACCTAATATGTACCAATGCAATTTTACACCAGAGACTAAGAACTGTAACAGCTTATTTTATCTCGCTAAAAAGAAACATCAGAAGAGACAAATAATTTATTATTGGGGGGGGGGGGGTTATATATCACAAGGCCTGGAAGGATTGGGACCCCAGCAGGGGATTAAATCTTCTCACTATGAGCCCTATACATGTTGGTTCCTCTGTACTTATTTTACAGTCATAACGACACCATTAAAATATTCTTTGCAGTGGCTGTCTTTATTCCATCCGCTTCTCTCTCAGCAATAGATTAACACAGCTACCTACCTGGGAAAATATGAGTATCAAATTGCTTGTTTGTTAATAGGATTTATATCCCTCCTGCTACAATTGGAAAAGGTTATCGGATCAGCTTTTATATTAATTAAAAACAACAGGTAAGACAACAATCCTTGCCTACTGCTTACAAAATGTGATGGGGGAAGGGGATGGGGAGGTCAAAGGAAAACAAAGTCAGAAGTAAGGTGACTTCAGATCAGCCGTTTTGAAAGCGCTGCTATAGATAAAAGAAGTATTGTGTTTGAATCTGTGATCTTTCAGAACTGATGCTATAGAAGTTGATACTTTCAAATATGAAGACATTTAAGAAAACTGGGTTGTTGTAAGTTTTTCGAGCTGTATGGCTATGTTCCAGAAGCATTCTCTCCTGATGTTTCACCTGCATCTATGGTCTCACAGCTTCTGAGGATGTCTGCCATAGATGCAGGCAAAACGTCAGGAGAGAATATGGCCATGCAGCCTGAAAAACTTATAACAACCCAGTGATTCCGGCCATGAAAGCCTTTGACAATGCATTTAGGAAAACACTTGAAATGCTTTCAAAAGACCCAAGATCTTCATCCCCTCCTATCTGGAGTGCCATGTGAGACATTTTCCCCCTAAAGAAAACTGGAAGTGATCTGAAACTTTAGAATTTTAGCATCCTGTATGGCAGTTATGGATTTGCAACCTGGAGTTACAGATCCATAACTTCTGTTCTGGTTACAACATAGGCAATAGATATTGTTTGTGCATACTTTGTCATTGTCTGCATAAGCCCTACAAGACAATGCTGCTTGGAATAAATCTATCTGGACCAGGGCTATGAGTCAGTTGAACTGAAAGCAGTACTGGCCTTGGTAGATCCTTTGGCCAAAGTTATTGCTTACTCTACAGAACTGTAATGATTTCCTATTTTGTAGGCTTTCCACTCCTGCACTTCCTGTTCTCCTCACTTCCAAGTAGGGTGAACTTGCAGTCTTTTGAAGAAGATGCATGGGAGAAGATACTGACTAACATTTACACAGACAGCAGGCCAAAAAAAGAGCCAAAAACCCAAACAACGGGCCTGATTGTGTGGCAATGAATTCCTTCCCCTCTCTGGTGCTTACGCAGTAAGTGCAAGCAAATGGGCCATGCAAAGGCAGGCAACCCTATGCCTGAATCTGTATGTTAGGGTTTCCTGATGTGCCAGAAGACACAGCAGGGATACATTTGGATACTGTGTGTACAAATTGCATTATGTAGTTCCCTCGGGCTAACAACTGGAAGGAGGGATGTTGGAATCCAGCAGCACCAATAGCCTTTGTTTACTTTTGGGATTGGATGCTGTCCTAGATAATGGAAGGAGGACTGGCAGCAGCAGCTTTCCCTCCTCTCAACCTGAAGCAATGGATTCAAATGGTAAGAAAAGAGATTCTGGCTAAATGGAAAGAAGAGAGATTCAACTAGATGTTAGGAAGAACCTTCCGATAGAAAGAACTATTGAGCAATCCTCAAAGGGTGGAGGGCACTCTGTCATTGAAGGGTTTTAACCAAACATTGAATGGCCACCTCTCAGGGGTGCTTTGTGAATTCCTTCATGGTTGAAGGCTGGACTAGATGGATGACAGAGTCCCTTCCAGCTCTATGATTCTGATTCTATGATTCTCCTATACTATCTAGGACTCCATAGCATTGAGCCATGGCAGTTAAAGTAGCACTGAAATGCATTCATTCTACAATCTGGACACACCCTTGGCAATGGAGTATCTTGGAGATCTCCAATTCATAGGGTCACTGGACATCAAAACCAACTTGACAGTAGGCTTGTGCATTTCAGCTGCACCTCAATCTATTTCTGCTGGTAGGATACTGGTAGGCCCCCCGAATACTTTTTCACACACCTCCCGAAAACAGGCAGGTAGCCAACTAGATTTTTTTGGTCTGTACCCCCCAAAAATGACTATATTCAGCCCATTGGTGGCAATGGGGAACTTTAAGAGTTCTCCTTTTCTTTCCTGCCTTTCCATTTTTTCCCTTCAAGCAAGACTGGGTTTCAGTAATGGGAATAATAATAATAATAATAATAATAATAATAATAATATATTTTTAACCCGCCCTCTCTCCACAAAGGGACTTGCAGGGAGGCTCCCAGACATAAAACATAATATTGGCAAACATTCAATGCCGTCAAAAACATTAATACACTTATACATCTAATTAAAACAAAATAAAAGACAGTCAAACAGTCAAGCATCAAGGAACTCAGTCAGACAGTTAAAACTGCAAAACATGTAAAAAAAATACACCAATAAATTACAATAAAATAGTCATTGTCAGCTTTATCCATTAAAAGAGTCAGCAATGTTAAGACCTGGATTAAAAGCATCAGAGAGTAAAGATACCTCTTTCTGCTATCCTTTTTCTTTTGCAAGCAGGCACAAGTGCCATGTAACTTTCTAGTGCATTTAAAAAAGAACCAAGGAAGGAACTTAAGAGCGATGACCTCAAGTTCAATGAAGCTATCCTCCCTGGACTACCTTAAAAATCCCCTCTCTTTTGCCTGGTGCCTGCCATCTCCTTTCTGGTTGGGTTTTGCTTCCTTAAAGCTTTTTCTACTTTCTACTCTAGAGGAGATGTAGGCTCCTCTTTTTGTTTGCTGGGATTACTATTATAAATAATAATTATTATCTTTTAGAGGTATTTTCTGAAGGAGAGGAAGGGAAGGAGAAAAAGAAGCTAAAAGGGTGACTCTCCATTAAGCCCCAAAGGCACACGCACACACGTTCCTAACTCCCAGTCAATCCCACTAAATAAAAAGAATCAGAAAAATAAAGGAAAAGATTCAACTGTGATGCTGAATAGGGAAGGAGGAGCCATGATCGGCTGTCACATGGTCCCTTTTCAGATGGGAATCCATGACAGCTGGGCCCTTGTTGTTTCGGGCACCCAACAAACTGAAGAAGCCGGATTGGCCGAAGGAAATGGCTAAAAATGGATTCGGGCTCAAGTCTACTTGACAGCATGTCAATATTTATGATACGCCCATGTTGAATGAAGTGAAGGCAAACAGTGGGAGAGATGTTTTTAATTGTTACTTTTGTTTGAGTTGAGAATTCAGACCTGTACCCTGTCTATATAAGCAAATTGGTTTGGACGAGAACAAAAGCTGGGAATTGCAGAGACTTTTTTCCCATCTAGAGGCACCAGAATTAAGCAGATAAAGGTTACACCACCTTAAATAGCATGAAGAAGTACAGTTTCACTAGTCTCGCCAATGAGGAAGATTTCAACTCTCTAGACATCCAGTATCTGTGATCCTACGTCAGAGCTGCATAATATACATTTCTGTAAGTAGAGTTATGTATTGATTGTGTGGCGTGGCTTTGTTCCACAACTGAGCCAAGACATAAAACTACGAACCGAATGCAGAATTGCATGTGCATGTACATTCATGCATCATGTGAAATTGCTGGATGGGCACCTTTTGGGAGTACGTTGTGCATTACTGAGGGCAGAAGGAGTTGGACTGGGTTGACCTTGAGGTTTCTTCCAGTTGTAGGGCTCCATGATTCAAAGATCCTAGGGTAGGTGAGCTTTGGATTAAAAATATGTAGTAACTATGTGGTAGGAGTTTACCCTTTGAGAATTGAAAAGTTCACCATTGATTTTAATTAAAATATGCATTTGTTTCTGTGCTTGGGTCCAAAAGATAGCAACCAATGTTCCAATCAAAAAGAAAATAACTGTAAGAGTAGCTTTCAGGCCAAAAATAAATAAAATCCAGGTTTAATAGGCTTTCCAGACAAAATTCATTCATAAATCTGAAATTGTTGTGAGTTTTCCGGGCTTTATGGCCGTTTTCCAGAAACACTCTCTCCTGATGTTTCACCTGCATCTATGGCAGGCATCCTCAGAGGCTGTAAATCTGGAAGGTCTTGAAGATGATCTTGATGTTTTTGTTGTGGGAGAGTTGATTTTTTTGTGTGTGTGTCAGGAGTGACTTGAGAAACTGCAAGTCGCTTCTGGTGTCAGAGAATTGTCCATCTGCAAGGACGTTGCCCAGGGGATGCCCAGATGTTTGATATTTCACCATCCTTGTGGGAGGAAGATGGAAGGAAAAAGGAAGAGGGGCCAACCAAGGGCAAGATGGATGGTATCCTTGAAGTGACTGGCTTGACTTTAAAGGAGCTGGGAGTAGCCACAGCTGACAGGGAGCTCTGGCGTGGGCTGGTCCATGAGGTCATGAAAAGTCGAAAGCAACTGAACGAATAAACAACAGGCACTGTTTAGTGTCTGAACCAACTCAGTTGATGAAAACGTACAGAATATAACTGGAAGGGTTTTGTATCATTCTGTATTGTATAGACCAGGCATGGGCAAACTAAGGCCTGGGGGCCAGATTTGGCACCCTGGGCACTTACCTCAGACCCTCTTAATTTTCCCTGTCCTCTTAGCATAAGGGCAAGGCGGCCTGCCCTCTGGATCGCTCTCAGCCACTGCATGTCTTGCCCTCCTCCCGGCATAAGGACGGTGCTAGCAGCCCTTTCCTTATGCCAGGAGGACGGCTCAAGGACAGCTAAAGGAAGGCACATGGTGGCCAAGAGCCCTCTGGATCACTCTCAGCCACTACCTGTCTCGCCCTTCTCCAAGCATAATGCCAAGATAACAGCCTGAGGATCAGGGGAGGAGGAAGGGGAGGAGAATTGGGTAGTTGCTGCATGTCTTGCCTTCCCCCTGGCATAAGGATGGGGCGAGCAATCCTGTCCGTATGCCAGGAGGACAACCTGATGATGACCCGGGCCCTGCTGTGCCCACTTCTGGCCTCACCCTCTCCTGGGCCCTCCCCCTTCCAGGACTGCCACGCCCAGCGTGTGTCCGGCCATCCTCCCTTCTGGCTCAACCCTTCTGGCCAGGCCAACAATGAGGCCCCAAAACAAAAAGGTTTGCCCATGCCTGGTATTAACTACTTTATGTCAAAATTGAGATCTACTTGATGCATATGAGAACATTTATTAATAGGAATGGCATTTCATAAAGTAATTAGATAACACTAATTATTGTTCTTATTGTTATTTCTTATTTATTTATTTATTTACTATATTTATATACCGTCCCTCTCAGCCCAGAGGCGACTCAGGGCGGTTTACAGTACTAAAATCATAAAATGCAATAAAATTACAGTACTAAAATCATAAAATGCAATAAAACATCAAGAAAACATAAAACTATAGCAAAATCAATAAAAACATGTGTCATTAGGGTCTCCTAGTTAAAAACATTATCCAATCACATCATAAAGTGGTTCACTTTCCTATGTCTGTTACAATGTGTTTGCAAACGCTTGCTCAAAAAGCCACGTCTTGACTTTTTTTCTGGAATGTTAAAAGGGAGGGGGCCAATCTGATCTCCCTAGGGAGGGTATTCCATAGCTGAGGGGCCACCACTGAGAAGGCGCTGTCTCTCATCCCCGCCAGCCATACTTGTGACGAAGGTGGGATCGAGAGCAGGGCCTCCCCAGACGATCTTAAAGTCCTGGAAGGTTCATAAGGGGAGATGCATTCAGACAGGGAAGTTGGGCCAGAACCCTTTAGAGCTTTATAGGATAAAGCCAGCACCTTGAATTGTGCCCGGTAGCAAACTGGCAGCAAGTAGAGCTGGCGCAGCAGAGGAGTTGTGTGCTCCCTGGGCACTGCTCCTGTTAGCAATCTGGCTGCCGTCCGCTGGACCATTTGAAGCTTCCGGACAGTCTTCAAAGGCAACCCCATGTAGAGAGCGTTGCAGTAGTCTATATGGGATGTAACCAGAGTGTGGACCACTGTGGCCAAATCAGACTTCCCAGACTTGTGTGCGCAGCTGGCACACAAGTATTAACAATTTAAGATTAAGCTGAAATGAGCTTGAGTGACAATGCTTGGAAGGTAGGGGCTTTCTGATGTTACATTATGTCCACCACTGCCTTATACCCATCAATACTATGTATGTTTGTATGGCATTGAAACACTGCCTACATATGTAAGCCACTTTGAGTTCCCTAGGTGGTGAGAAAGGCGGGGTATAAGTATGGTAAATAAATAAATAAAATAAACACGTATTTCAATTTTTTCTTCATGAGTTTTAAAGGCCATTTTAAGTGTATTGTATTTTAATTCTTTTTGGTTCTTTTTTTTTTTTACTTTTATATTGGACTTTTTAAACCTGTCTAGTATAGGATCATTAGCTGCCTTGAGTCCCCACAGGGAGAAAAGCAGAGTACAAATAAAGTTAATAAATAAATAAATAATAAAAACTAAGGACTTTGGTAGTGGTGAGTGTATGAAATGTGAACTTCTGAGTCCCATTTTGATCGGATTTTATTATATCCCCCAAAACAAGCAAAGATATATATAAGAAGCACCTCTAGAGGCAACAAAACATTTTACAGTCTTTCCCCTTCCTTTCCCAATCCAAGGTCTGAATTTTGAAGAGTGGCATCTGTTATTAAACAGGAACATGAGCTGTCTCTTGATCTTTTTTAAAAAAAAAACATTTTCTTATAGAAGTGCATGTTAGTAACACCTCCATTTTCCAGAATGTCTTTTCCTTGAGAAAGACCAGAAGAATTAACCCCTTCCTTCTTCCTCCTCTGAAAAGGACCAATGGACATTCTGAAGCTCTTCTTGGATCCCTTTGAATTTCCTCATATGTTCCTTCCACATGGAAACATCCACATTAGGCTTGTGCATTTCGGCTAAACCTCGATCTGTTTCTGGTGGCTGGATACCAGTAGACCCTCATATCCATTTTCGCACAACTCCTGCAGGTGGGTAGCCGGATAGCCATTTTTGGTCCGTAGCCAAAAACTGTGGCTAGATCCAGCCCATTGGCAGGAATGGGGAACTTACGAGGCTCTCCTTTCCGTTCCTGGGAGCCTTTCTTTTATTTTTCTTCCAGGGAAGGCCCCTTGCCATTATGGGCACCCAAACAAACCGAAGAAGCCGGATTGGCCAAAAGAAACGTCTAAAAACGGATCCAGGTTTAAGCCTCATCCAGGCTCAAGCCTAATCCACATCTGTGTTGATATTTTACTCCAGGCAAAATTGAATGGTTCGGCTGTGTTTTCTACTAACCCATTGGTTCCATTCAGATTGTTCAAGAAGAATAGGGTGACAAGAGAGAGTCATCCAAGGTCCCCCAATGAGTTTTTGTGCCTCAGAGAGAACTTCAAAGTTCTCAAGTCCTGATCTAACACATTGACTCCTACACTATTCTGACATTTATCGAAACATTTAGCCTTTCACATTCTCTGGAATTAAGGGCTCAGGGCCCCCACAATAGTGGAGAAAAGAGAGAACACCTCCGTAAGCATCTCTAGTACAGATCTATGGTCAATTTCTGCCAGAAACTGACCATAAGTGTTATGATAGAGAATCTACAGATTCCAAGAGAGGTGTTCTCTCTAGGAATTTTTTGGTCTTCTAATTCAGCTCTGTGGTCAACCTGTTCCAGAATTTGACCTTGAGTCGTACTAAATTATCTAGAGATTCTGAGAAAAACAGATTCATCAAATCCATGAAGAACGAAATTGACAAAAGTTAAACTTTCAAATGTGAAGGGTCAACTGGACACCATAACCATGGCAATATTTTGGCTTTTTCTGCTGTTAGAGGACAGAACACTGTATACCACATAACTGGTTCTGGGTTCCCTCAACTATTCTTGTGCTTGAGCAAAATATCCCATCACAAGTGTTTCCACTATCGGTTCAACTGATGTTTGTATATGGAGCCCATCTTGACTTTTGGATCAGGCAATTAAATGTCTTGGGCCAATACTAGGCACAATAAATAAATTCCTCTATGTGAGCTGGGCATTTGCACACTAAAGAGTTATATCAGTATTGTTCCATTTTAACTGCCATGGCGGCGTGTTATGAAATCCTGGGGTCTATCGTTTGGTGACAAGGTTAACATTCTCAGCTCAAGGGCCTCATCAAACTATCAATCCCAAGATCCTATTGGTTGGAGCCATGTCAGTTAAAATCAAACCATAGTGTGACTTGTAGTGTGGTTATTTCTGGCTGAGAACTGTAAATACAGTTAAACTACAAATGACAGGATTTCATGGGATATTGCCTTGGCAGTTCAATACTGTGAAAGGCTCTCTTACAAATGATCTTCTGCTTGCACTTTTGATTCAAAGTTAATTCCCCCAACCGATCTTCCAGAGTATGAGAAATTTTCCACAAGGACAAGTTCAAGGTAACCAAGGACTCTTGTTAAAATTACGGCATTTCTGTCCCCTTTTCTTTAAAAGGGGGACTTTCTGAACATCAAACTTTCTTGCAGGTGCCTCCAGCGAACAATTTAAAATCTGAAATCTTGAAAGCCGCCAGCAAATGCTCGCTATTCTTGGGATCGTTCGGTTTCTGTTGCCTTGTGTTGAAAACTCTTTTAGTTTCCCTTTTAATTCCCTCCCAGTTGGGACTTTTTTGCACAATGTATGCTCTTGAAAACAAAAATGTACTTTTAAAGAAATGAAATGCTTCAATGCCTCCATAGCGACTCAACGAGGGCATTCAAGAGCTGACAAATTGTCTACGAAAGAGAGAGAAAGAGACTGGGACATTGGCATGGCTCCCTTACTAGGGTTTTCGGAGAGTTCCTTTACCTTTTCACCTTGTTCTTTTGTAAGCGATTCTTCTCACAAAACCCTCTCGGTTTCGGCACTGTCTTTCATCATGGATTTCTGCCGGGCAAAGATTTACAAGGAGCCGGGCCTGATTTCAAAGGCCAAGGCAGAATTCGCAACATGAATGCCGTGGTTTGAAACCCACCAGACTCGATGTCTGGGAAGGTGGGGAAGGTTTTTGCTCTGTGTGCATGCAAAAAAAAAAAAGTAAATGTGGAATTTTTCATTTAGAAATTTCCACACAGAAAACCTGTCGGAACCTAGCCAAAAGCCCAAGAAAGGCTACCACTTCAATTCCCTTTTTAGTTACAATTTCACCAGCTCCCAAACTCTAAACAGAATTATCAGAATGGATTTGAGGGGGGGGGGGGATTTATGTGAATTTGTCTATTCTTTCTCTAGGCTTTTCCCCTCTCTTTCAGCTTTCTTTTGACATATTAAAAGCTCGGGCACTGTATCTGTGTTTGACAACTATAAGATCATGCTGGAAGGCTATGAACAGGATTGTTAAAATGTTAAGAGCACCCAAATTCAATATATTCTGGGAGGCCTTGCTTAGAGTTAATCATTTCCCATTATTTCCTCCTCCGGCAGCATTTCTCTTTGGTATATTTAGTTCTTTCATTTTTTTAAAAAAAATTAAAAACCCTCTGTTTATTTTTTCAGTAAGGCAATCCACCCTGTAAAAGCTTGGATCACAAGAACGCTTTCTTTAAGGCAAGCCCCGGTCTCACCGTGTTTTTGCTCTTAATTTAATGAATGGCTCTTTCCTGCCAACGGATGAAGAGATACAATAACAGATATATAAAAATACACCCCAAGCCCACCCTGGACTGTTTTATATTAGTTTGCCTTTATGGACTCAATTGTTTTTAAAGGACCCATCATCTAAGCGGTCCTGGCAAATAAAATGTCTTTCTCTCGCAGCCGTATTGTCGAGAGATGTCTGAAAACTCTTTTAATCAAAGGCAAATGAATTCGACTGATCTTTCATTTGTTTTGGGTTTTCTTCTTCTTCTTCTTCTTCTTCTTCTTCTTCTTCTTCTTCTTTTTTTGTTGCATTGAGACAGACCTCATTCAGCAATAAATCTCCCAATGTCCGAATTCTTGGTTTCAGATAATAGCAACGCTTCGGCAAAGCTACCACCTCACTTCAGCAATAAATTCAATGGCTTAAATTGGGCTTAGACCAAAGGAAATATATACACATTCAGTATACCCTTATCCAAACTATTTTGGATTTTTGTTATTGTTGTTTGGATTTTGAAATATCTGTTATTTGCATATATGTACATAATGAATATCTTTATCGAGGAGGCCCAAGTTTAAACATGAAATTGATTGATGTTTTCTATACGCCTTATACCCATTGCCTGAAGGTAATTTTATGCACATTAGTTTAAATCCTTTTGTGCCACAAAACAATGCTTGTGTACATTAAATCGTCAGAAAGCAAAGATGTTGCTATCTCAGGCACCCTTGTTGGCAATTTTGGATTTTGAAATATTTCCGAATTCCAGATAAGGAACGCTCAAGCTGTATTAGCTTTTCAGCAAAGGGCGACAGTCAATGTCCAAAGAGATATTTAGCTGCATTCAGTGCTTCAACACTCACAGTTACTGAATATTTGGTAGGGTTTTTCTTTTAACAACAATAATAATAATTGCATATTTTACCTGCCTCTCTGAGGCAAGTTGCAACATAGCTAAATCACATGATCATCATAAACATTATATAAAATACATATATTAAAATGCAATTCTGCAAAATACATATATTAAAATACACAGAGCAATGGTTAATATATAGTGAATACAAGAAGGTAGACCTGCCAGAAGAGATTGGTCTTTCTTCAAACATCTTTCTTCAAATATCTTTAATAGTCTTTCTTCAAACATCAAAATCATTGATAAGAGATTAACTATTATTATTATTATTATTATTATTATTATTCCCAGTATTTATCTTTTGATCAAAACTCAAAGCAACTCACAAGATTAAAAACAATGTGACTGAAAATCATTCCATGGGAAATTTGGTTTGTTACAATGCAGTTCAATGCAGTGAAACTGCATTATATGAGTCTATATTGACCGTATAATGCAGTTTCCGTGTAAATGGGGCCAATGACAATAGTTTCACATTTACATCACAATTTCCATTTAGGTTTCGGCACCTTGGCTGTACAATATCAGGAACTGTCATTCACACCTATAAGATTTCCAGCCTCCCAAGCCTAAGGTTACTCCCGTCCAAAACGCCTATGTAGTATCAGAGTAAGATCATACCTGCTTAATGAAAGAAATTCATATCAAAGGGAAACTGTGGCCCTAGGACTTTATTACCACACCTTGCATCAAAGTTGTTACTGTGGTGTGCCTTCAAGATGTTTCCATCTTATGGCAACTCTAAGGTGAGCCTATCACAGCATTTTCCTGATTGCCATTGCTTTTCCCTGAGGCTGAGAGAGTTTAAATTGCCCTACAACTCCCAGGACTCCATGACATTGATCCATGATGATTAAAGTGATGTAAAACTGCATTAATTCTACTGCATAGATGCCCCCCAAAGTCACAGCCAGAACTGTGTGAAGAACGACTGAGGAACGCATTGCCCAGTTGGACAGGACTTTCTTTCTCTCTGTAGAATTTTTTTACTTTTATTTTTATAGATCTGCATGAATATTCTGCAGAAGACAAGATCAGTGTTTCACTTTCACAATTCGACAGTTCGCATTGCCTGCTCTTCTACTTTTATCACCAACGCCCTGTTTTTAGGGTAAACTACACTTCAAAAAGCAAAACGCCAGAGAAGAATGTCCAGTTCTACTAAAGTTTTCACAGCGATAGTTCTATTGTTAAAAATCCAACATCAAAAACACAAGCGAACTTTTCAATGCCCCTTTTAATTAAGTCCTTATACAAATACAAGACAAGAATATTTTCAAACAATCTGCCTTATTAGGTTTTCTTTCTCATTGCCATCGCCAGAAATAGTCTTTTGGAACTTCAGAAGTGTAACCGGTCCAAAGAGTAGAGCCGAAAATAGGATTTTCTTTTATTTTGGCTGATAAATTCAACTAGCGCCTGGGTTTTTTTCTCCTGCTGGAAAAGTTCCTGATGAAACAGCGCCCTCTAGAGGAAGCACTGGTCCATTTTTAATTTCATGTTGGATTTATTTATATATTTTTAAGAACCTCTGAGAATACTGACCAAACGAAAGAAGAGTGTTACAGATTTGAGAAGCAAATGTCTTTGTAATATGTTTATTTCTGATGGGGACTTCGCACATTCACATTGCCAAAGATTTTATGGCATCTTTTAGTGATATAGTCCAGAACAATGATCACAACATTTCCAGGATGTGTGTGTATTGCCCATCGATTTATGGTGACTCCACAAATTTTGTAGCATTTTCTTGGGCAAGCAATCCTTGGAGGTGGTTTTGCCACTTCCTTCCTCTGAAATAGAGTCTACAGTGTCTGGTTGTCCCTCGTGGTCTCCCAGATATGTACTCAGCTGCTTAACTTACAAGATCAGATATGATCTGGTGTTTTGAGGCTATTTGGGACCCCAGAAAATCCTAAAGTTGAACGAAAGAGTTCTAAGTATCCTTAATACCTTTCCGATTGTTTCTCTTGATAATGGTAGACTCTCAGAAGGGCACCTTTTGCATAACCTGTCCTATCTCCCCGAGGGGACTCAGGTCCAGATAAGACCATGGTACCATTTGATCCATGAAACCAAGCCAGACTAAAACATTATTCCCTTTGAGACAGAGCAACAAATGACCAAGATCCAGCACTGTCAGACATGACTAAAATGATGGAGTCCAAGCCTACATCTGACAATGGTACCCCTCCAAAATCTACTTTTCCCAACTGGTAGTGATCTGATGAATTGTTTCCAAGGCTCTAGAGCAATGGTTCTCATTCTGTGGATCCCCAGGTGACCAGCTGTTAGGATTTCTGGAAGTTGAGGCCAAAACATCTGGGAACCCACAGGTTGAGAAACACTGCTCTAGAGATTGGGGTGCTTGCAATGTTGATGGCAACCTCCTTCCAGTTATAGGGTGACTTCTTTGGGATACTGCCAGGTAAAAAAAGGTAGGTGATGGGGATGCCACATTTAGTTATTAATAACCATAAACCTGAATCTCCAAAGTTATGAGATCATACATCCAGAGACATTGGCTCTACCAAGTACTGGCATAGAAATGCTCTTTCCCATACAAAGCAACCATGTGCAAATTTTGCACAGAACCAACACCAAGTTAGAACATTTCCTGTGCAGAAAGTGGCATTTTTCACAATGGGATGTCTGTTTCTGCACGGAAATATTATTTTCCACACCAAAAAAAATTCATGTTTCCTGTGCAGAAAATGCTGTCATTGACGCAAAGTAATGTCTTACAAATTTTGCGCAGAATAAACCCCGAACTGCAAACATTCTTGTCAGGATAGGATTCTACACGTTGGGGATTCTTAACACTCTGGCAAACATATTAGTCTACATTTTTTGGATATTTTTGAATATTATATCCATCCTTAATTTCAATATGATGTAACATCCTTATGTTGAATCTGGAGATACCCAGGTCATGGTCCAACACTTATACTTGCATACAAGATTTATATGTATGCCCTGCTGTTATTCTGAGTCTAATAGATTCCCACTCAGCTTACAAATCAGATTCCCATTTGCTGCCTATAGCAGGGACTGCCCTTCCTACAGATCATAGAGTCTCAGCAGAGAATCATGGGAGGGAGAAGCACCAACTCAGCTTTTTATTTCAGACATTATTATGTTTTGAAGTCTCTATTGTATTGACTTTTTCCAATAAAAAGTGCCACAGGAGCCTGTTTTGGCATGTCCCATAATCCACCATCACTGCCCCCGGAGTCCAAAAGTAAGTGTCCAAAAAATGTCCTCTAGTGGCAGATCATTTATGAAGCTAATTGTTCTTGGTGACCCACTCAAAATAAGAGCATTTTGTATTACAATCGGAATAGTTCACAACAATTTATCGTTGCTGGGAAATCCATATCACATCCACAACACCAAAGCTTAGCTCAAAAGGACTTTTTATAGGGAGGAGACAGATTATTTACCCTGCGGATCACAAAGTCCATGAGTTTCGACCCTGTCAGGCCTGGCTCCACTACACCACTGACAAGGACATCATTGTGTTACAATGATATCCAAATGCAGATGGAGGTTCTGCAGAGAAACCTTTCTTTTCCCAGAGACCATGGTCACCTAGTAAGCTTTGTAAGAGGACTATTTTGGTACACACATAAAAGATTTATTGTACTCTAAAAGACTTTATTGGCTATGGGCATTTTCACTCCATTGTTTATTACAGACAGATGCAAGGTTTGGACACTTGGAGTATTCAAGTAACTTCCATGAGTTTGACCACAACTGCATTGCCAATTGTCAGCTTCATTAAAGCAAGCAGTTGTTTGCTTGAGTTCCAGTTCATGGAAAAATGTTCTGTATGCACTAGTATGTACATCAGGTATGGGCAAACCCAGGCCCGGGAGCCAGATACAGCCCCTTGGGCTCTTTTCTCAGGCCCTCTCTCACACCATCCTATCCTGACTTCCTTTTCTCTTTCCTTCCTCCTTCCCTCCCTCTTTCTCCTTCCCTTCCACCCCTTCATCCTTCCTTCCCTATCTACTTCTCCTTCCTTCCCATTTGTCTTTCCCTCCTTCTTTCTTTCCCCCTCCCTTCCCTCCCTCTTTCTCCCTCCCTCTTTCCCCTTCCTCTCTTTCATCCTTCCTTCCTTCCTCCTCTCTTTCATTCCTCCTTCCCTTCCTTCCATCCATTCTTTCCCTTCCACCCTTTCTTCCTTCCCTCCTTCCCTCCCTTTTGTCTTTCCTTCCTTCTCTCTTCCTCCTTAACTCCCTCCCTTCCCGCCCTCTTTCTCCTGCCATCCTTCCCTTCCACTCTTCTTCTTTCCTTCCCTCTTTCCTCTCTCCTCTTTCTCCTGCCTTCCTTCCTTCCCTTCTGTCTTTCCTTCATTCTCTCTTTTCTTTATCCTTCCTTCCTTCCATCCATCCATCCATCCATCCTTCCCTTCCACCCTTTCATCTTTCCCTCCCTTTTGCCTTTCCTTTATCCTTCCCTTCCTTCCATCATTCTCTTCCTTCCTTCTTTTTCCTTCCTCCTTCCCTTCCACCCTTTCATCCTTCCTTCCCTCTTTCCTCCCTCCTTCCCTTCTTTCTCCTTCCTCCCTTTCCTCCTTCCTTCCTTCTCTTTTCCCTTTCTCCTTCCCTTCCTTCCTTCCATCCATTTGTCTGTCATTGGGAAGCCAGTCCTCTTAGCAGGGAGTGCTAGCATGTGGCCCCCAAGTTAGAAAGTTTGCCCATGCCTAATGTACAAGCATAGTCTGATATACACATGATAGTATCTTCTCTTATGCTTTCTGCACCAGGTGAGGTGTGTGCCATCTCCATTTGCACTTTCCCAGATGGACATAATATGTCTTTTCCCATGGTATCCATCAAGTTTAGTAATTCCTCCATTTTTTTTTCATTCTAAAAAGCTGAACTGCCTCTCCAGAAACTTAATGACTTGAAGAGAAAAATGCGCTGCTTTTTTTGGTCTCACCCCTTTCGCCTGTAACTCCACTGGAATGCAGCCCAACTTTCTTGAAATCAAACTCCATCAGTGAACTGAAAACAGTTACTCACTCTGACTTTAATGCATGAGGGTTTTTTTCTGAACCCCCTTATATATTTCAGCCTATACATTTTTAGTAGGAGGAAGTTGGCCTTTGAAATTGTTGTGACAAAAACGTAACCTGCCAAAGAAGCAGACTGGTTTTGGGTTTGAAACATGGCATAGAGGTTCTGCAAGAATCTGTATTTTAAAAACAATTAGAGCCCAGTGTATTACTTGCAAATAGGTGCTCCTTAAATAGGATTTGAAGCAATTGAAGTATAGTTTCTATATTCTGGCAAAGGGATGTTTTTTTAAAAAAAATGTGTTTCATTTGTTCTTCCATTATTCTTCTCAACTTATTTGGTGCTTGACTAGGAGCAGACAAGGGAAAGAGACCCAGGAGCAGAGGCCGGGAGACTCTTCCTCAAAAGAAATGTTTAGGAAATGGCAAAACCCTTTTAAAAGGGGCTTAGGAAGGGTAGAAAGGGGATAGCCCTCCCTTCCCACAAGGCTCAAATTCCAAAGGAAAAAGACTAGGTGAAATGAGGAGCTGAGACGAATTTCACCTGCATTCCTTTGTCACTGTTGAGCTTGGACTAGTAAATTATGCCTTTCACTAGCCAATAAAAACAAATCAAGAACAGGCCCAGAGAAGGGAAGACAGGAGGAGGAGGTGGAAGAGGAAGAAAAGGAGGAGGAGGAATTTCAAAGTTTAAAGTCCCCAGTTCAAGTACTGGGGATCATGAGGTGGAAGTGCAAGGGTCCAATCTGGACCATCCATGTCCAACCTGGACCACTAGCTGGGAGAATCAGGAGAAAAGGAATACTCGGAAAGGCCTTATTCTACCTGAACTTTAGAAGTCACAGCCAGTCAGGATCCCAGTCAGGGAGGAAAGCTTTGGGGGCTTGTTGGTCATGTAGTAGTGATGGATCTGGGCATTGTATGGTTTTTACCTTGTTTCCCCTTCCCTTCTGCTCCCTCACCCATATTGTGTTTTTAGTAGTTATATTTATATTTTTAATGTACCAAGCATGCCAGGTTTGTCTGGAAATGTGACACTATTTCCTGTGCTGGTCAATGACCGAAATAAATATTTTGATTGATGTAGTAGTGCTAGTAATTTTATTGATTAGCCCTTAGGCCATATCACAAAACCAAACCAAACAACAAGGCTTGATAAGACTTGATTGCACTCTTATATGGTAAATTAAAATAAAACATTTATAACAATACAATAAATAAATATGATAAGATATGATAAAACTGATAAAACTGAATATATACATCATATTTCCTTATCACCCCTACAATTTACCCCAATCAGCCCCACATATGTGGTTCTCAAACGTATAGTTTTGCTTAAATACAGAGCTGTTTTGTATGTTATTTTTGGGTCTTGGCCACACATAAAATATGTTGTTCTGATGCGAGATTCCCAATACATTGCCCGTTTGATATATGGACCAAGGTAGAAGTTTCTCACCTTCTGATACAATTTACAGTCAAATAATATGTGTGCTATATCCTCAATTTCAGGAGCTCCACAGATACAAATCTGTTCATTATAAGTGATGCTGTTAAATCTCCCACATCTGACATTGTATCAAGCTGTTCAAATCTACCTCCCTACAATGTTTTGGCATTTGCATTTTTAAATAGTTGGCAATTTGAAAGGTACATTTATATTGACTCAGCCAATAGGTTGGCAGCCTTACTGAGGGTGACTATATCTTTTTGTGCTTCTATGTCAACATTCTTTGTATAACACTCTTTCTTACTTGGTCTCTTAAAGTGCAGGAGACGGGAAGACTGAAACTTCTTATATTGTTGGTCATGTGTTTAAGGGTTCCTGCCTGTTTTGATGTGGCATCCATGTTAGTGTGGCAGTGCACCCAGATTTGAAGCTAGGCTTCCACTGAGCTCTCCAAGGTGCTGAACCCACTTCCGATAGATTCAGGACATTGGATAGCTACTTGAAAGCTATCTAAACCTGGAGTGGATTCACCAGTCTGCTGACACCTGAAGAATAAGAGAAGTCCCAGCGGACTAGAAAAGGGTCTTAATTTTGGAGGAAGATCTTAATGCTGTCTCTCAACAAGACACCAGTGATTGTCCTATCCCTATGTTCCCTATCACACTAATCATGATGTACACACACATACATAATCATGGAAAGCATGCACATGCATGACACTTGAATTTTGATTGTTATAAAACTCATTGTAATTTGGGAGATATTTGAAATCTTAATGTTACCAAGCCCAAAAAGACCTCCTCCCAGTCAAATTAATGAATTGATACCACCTAGACCTGCAGCGGAGAGTTCCACAGGTCCTCCTTGCTTCAACCCTCACACCAATTAAATCACTGGCAGCCATCCTTAGTCTGGAGGGGCCCAGCAGCAGCCACCAGCACCCTGGAGAACTACACAGACTAATCCTATTTTTTAAATAAAGAAGGAAAAATGTTCTATGAATTTTCTATGTCTCTTTCTCTTTTCCCACCATGATTTACAAACCAGTTCTGTATTCCTAGCGGCAGCTGAAGAAGGACTTGGGGCCATCTGAGCCCCAGGACAGACTCTGCACCTCAACACTCACTACCTATCACCCATTCCTACAAGAATGGACAATATTTTCTACATAAAATGAACGGTCTCCAGTACCATGGACATTAGGCTCAATCAAGATTATCATCTAGGTGACAATAAAGGTTCCAGGGACCTGTTAGGTCCATTGTGTTTTTCATGCCAGGGATATTTAAATCCCATCACAAGTCATTTCTTCACTTATTGTTCTGGGAACTACCTGTCCCTCTACAACCATTGGACAGAGGAAAATCTGCACTAGAGACAGCTAGCACTCTCCCATTGGTTGGTTCAGGCGTGCTGAACTCCCGCTTTTGCAGGTAGTTCCTACTGATGTCATACCAGCTCAACCAATCATGGCAAAGCTGGGTCTACCTGGGGGGTGGTGTGAACTTTGAATCTGAAATGTATAAAAATGCATGTATCGCTGTGTTATGTATCTCAGCTTACTTTTGGTAGATTATCGCAGGCTGGCATCACTTCAGATGGATTTAATAAAGACTTCAGTGGGTTTTCTCCAACTTGGTGAGCTTCATTTCATCGGATTAGGCCTCCTATCACTTACCAAGCACATGAACTCTGAAAGCAGCCGGGCTCCGGTGCCAATCACTGGAGCTGTCCGCAGCTCGGATCTCACTATCTGTGCCTGCTCTAAATTGCTCCATTTCACTGTCATCAGGCCGTTGTCCCTTGAATGTCTTCATGAGAGTCAATGCCACTGAAGCCAATGGGGTTTCCTCATGAGAAAGCATGCATCTGATGGCGTTGTTAAATCCAACTGCTGGCCTCATCCTTTGCTTCGCTTTCACTTACTTGCTTTCTTTCCTTCATTTTAGGGGATTAAGATGTATAGCCTGAAAATTGGCTAAACTTTTCCAGACCTTCTCTAATGGAGTTGCCTTTTTAACCCGCCTCCCCCCTAAAAAAAACACTTTTCCTTAACATGACCCATATGGAAATATAAGGTTATATTTTCAAGGTAGACTAGATTATGTGTGACATATCGACCCAAATTAAAAGCCATGCTTCACCAGCAGCATGTATTTCCAATGATGTCAAAAATCTTTTTCTAGCCAAGTGGTTTAGGTCACCTTTCAGAGGCTGGTTCTGGAGAAGCTGGAGGTGGCAATTCCACTCAAATCCTGGGCAATGGGTTGGTGGTTGCATTAAATATGGCAATATGGGGTTGCATTAGAGTTGGCAAAGAGAGCAATTCCACCCAAATTCTGTGCAATGGGTCTGGGGTTGGTTTATAAAGCCAGCAATATGGGAAAGCCATTGGAGTTTGGAATCTGAGGCCCTTTCACTTAGAAAAGGCATGGAAGAAGGAGTTCTAATTTTGATATATGCGTCCAAGGAGATTTTAGAACTTAGACTCACAAAAAGGAACTCCTCTAGGTTCTGTGTCCATACTTAGTGGGCCTTTTAAACCAGGGGTCCTCAAACCTTTTAAACAGAGGGCCAAGTCTCAGTCCCTCAAACTTTTGGAGGGCCAGATTATAATTTGGAAAAAAACATGAATTCCTATGCACACTGCACAGATCTTATTTCTAGTTAAAAAAAACACTTAAAGCAATACAATAATTAAAATGAAGAACCATTTTAACAAATATACACTTACTAGTATTTCAATGGGAAGTGTGGGCCTGCTTTTGGCTGATGAGATAGAATTGTTGTTGCTGTTGTTGTGCGCTTCCAAGTCGTTTCAGACTTAGGCTGACCCTGAGCGAGGGCCGAGTAAATGACCTTGGAGGGCTGTATCCGGCCCCCAGGCCATAGTTTGAGGACCCCTGTTTTAAACTGACCACATTGTGGAAGTCTCTCTTTCTAGTCCATACAGATGGAAATACCTACAATAACAGGATTGAGTCACCATCACAAGACTGCAAGCAAACAAAGACTTGCTGGTTTTACATTAGCCAACATCTATGCTAGCCGTGCCCATTGCCCATTCTTAAGACTTCCTCTCAAGTGAGTTGGACCTAAGCACCATAGTGTTAAACCATTGTGACAGAAATCATCCGAAGTCCATCTCAATGGTACAAATAAGGTCACAGGCCCTTTCATGAAGGATGAGGATCAGAGGCCTCTGCCACTCCCTGTTTCATGTAGCTCATCTCATGCATTCTGAAAACTGTTCCATCATTTCATTCCAGGACAGGTGGGGTTGGCCTCTTATTGAATACAGCTGGGCTGTGAAAACGTCAAACCATTCCAACGCATGTATTTCATAGGAACCCATTAGTGAGTGTGGGGCTGAAGCAGTTCCTTGAAGCAAAGTTTCAACAGTTGGGGGTCAAATTAAAGAGAGGAGAAGAGGAGGGAAGTGAAATTTATAATCTACAATGTGGAACCAAAATAAGAGTGAGGCAATCTTATTTGAGGAACGCGGGGAGGCAGGGAGGGGAAACTGGTCGTGATATATGGCCTGATACATCCAAGGAAAATGAACCTGGCCATTTTGCTATTACCCAGCAGACAACCCAATCATCTTGAAGGCCAATTAGGGCACTCTCTGTGGAAATCTAATTACCTAAAGCAAACGATCTTTGAAACCAGCGAGGAGGAGCGGGAGGAGAGAGTGCTGCAAACCAGGCTCCACTTCTGCCACAAAATATGTGTGGTTTGTGGTCGGTTTAAGCACAGACGAAAGCAGGAAAGCAAAATGAGCCGCAAGGTGGATGTTGGTGTGAGGAGTCTTTTAAAAAAATTCAAGCTGGCCTTGGTTCAAACTGCATATAGGTATTTCACTAATAGATGGGACTAAATGTGATTCTAGATGTGTTTCAGAATGAAAGGTAGGATGTTCTTGTCAGTCCCATAGCTTGCTGCTTCTTGGTTGTTTCAGTGTGGAGGACCCAAAGGTTTCACCATTCTGCCATAAACCGGTACTACATTTGAGCCCATTGGCCACAATTGTTTCTTTCCTTCCCAGGTGCTTACCATGGACCATCAGCCAATGGTTCGCAGAACGAGCACCAGTTCAGACCTTCAGTGGAACCACCATAGGTAATCATCTGATGGAGAAGACTCACTTTATGGCAAAGATGGGACTCAACCTCATGCCAGAACATTGTTGGTGTTGTTTGCATTCAAGTCTTCCTCAACCATCTTCCCACCAAAGGTGTTTGTGAATGGTGGGGTTGAGAGAAGGTCCCATCCCACCCACCCCCCAAAACAGGGAGAAACCATGCTTCAGACAGCTTAGACCCAAATCATCTAGGACTCCTTAGCTCATAGCCAGCACTATGAACTCTGCTCAGAAACAGATTGGCAGCTGGTAGCACCGCTTGTTGCCAGGTCAACAGAGTAGTCTATAACCCTTAACCTCAAAACACCATTTCTGAACCCCTTCTTGTTTTATACATGATATGATGGACCTAAGATGAAGGAAACAGGTGGGCCGCCTTGACATGGTTGGTTTGAGAAGACAGCCTTCTCTATACAGCTTGCAGCATGAGGCAATTTCTGGGCAGGACTTTATGGGCAATTATAGTATAATTATTGAGATTTTTTCCTCCCTCATTCACAAGTCTTTTATATTGTTTTCGGTAAACCAGAAAGCCCTTTCCTGTAGCGCCAGGCCATGAATGAAATAGAAAGTAAGTGGTTGGCAGAAGGGAATTACATTTCAAATTGAATTGCGTTGAGACGTTATTAATGGCGGGTGTATGCTTCTTGCAGGTCAGGACAAGGGAACAGCCAAAGGGGCCCTTAGGCAGGGCTCGAAAAGGAAGACGAAAAACCAACAAAGGATACAAAGGTATTTCTTTTCTCCTTTTTTGGGAACCTATAAAGATTTGTTTAAAATAAAGTGGTATCCACACTGACTATGTCCTGGCACCCTATAAATCAGCGGGTGCCGTCACAGGAAAAGGGGAGGCTATGATTTGGTACCCAGCTAAACCATGGCGATATGGTTTTCCAGTGTCTCCTATGGCATCACTGCTGTTCAAGGTCTCTTTAACATCCATAACCTCTTCCATATGTCCCAGAGCGTGGAGCTCCTGAAATATGCTTTATTTGATATAAGGTTTGAGGGTGCTCTAAATCATAGGGCTTAATAGGCAGGTACAGAAGAAGCAAAGGAGGAAGAGGAAAGGGGGAATCCAGTTTTAATTTTCATTCCTCCATCAGAAATGTTTCGGATGAGGTCACCATGAAATATATCAGATACACTGGAGGGCCATGAAGAAATCAATTGTGCAAGTCCTAGAAAATGGGACAGGACACTAACTCTGATCGGTTTATACAAACTGCAGCTTGTGTTCCTAGCGAGGAAATAAAATGGAGTCCAGGGTGGGGGAGAGAAAATGTCTCATTCTGGAAATCAAGAGCAGTTGCAACTTGATTGGTTACAGCAGCAGAAAGTGTTTCACAACATGGAGATTTTCATGCCTGTGGACTTATCAGTGGATAGCAAAGCCCAGAATGGGAAGCCATGGGATTCTCCATGGACATAAGCCTTTAGATGCTTCCTCTACCTCTTAAGACTGAAGCAGGTCCAACAGTGCCTGTCCCTGGAAGGCCTTTGCATCAGAAGTCCCTAAAGACAACTCCAAAGTTGATGGAAGATGGACATGTGGCCTCCATGTCCCCTGGATCCAAGTCATCATCATCAGTAGACCTTCCTCCTGCTGTAGGGAATACACCTGTAACCAGACAGGACAGAAAAGTGTCACCTGACAGTTGCTCCAACATATGGTCCCACTCCCTAGATCAATGGTTCCCAACCTTTTTTTGACCAGGGACCACTTGACAACATTAGTACCCAAAGGTTACAAAACGGGTTTTGGCCAACTTTAGATTCAGTTTAGTTCTTTGGGGTACTGGTTCAGAAAATTGCATTGGACAGACCGCATCAGCTCTAGTTTCTGATACAGAACATATGCCATACAGTAGTCGCCACCTGCTTGCCCACAGAAAACCATATTGAATCATCTAGAGCTAATGTGCTTTATCCAATGCAATTTTCTAAATCACCACCCCAAATAACCCCAGGAAAAGGCCTAAAAACAAAGACAACAAGGTGCCCCTGCTTTTAGGCTCCACATGGAATGACTCCACTCAGAGGGAGGGAGGAGGAGGAGAAACAGCAGTCAGGAGGCTTGCTGTCACACCTTTCATGGGTAGTCAGCCTCTCCCCTCCCAATATCCTCATTGCCTCAGCAATATAAGAGGGTTTTGTGAGACCAGTCACTCTCGTTGCAATGGTGTAGCAATAGTGAGACCGTGGACCAAATTGTAGTTCTTGGGGACCACTGGTGGTCCATGGACCACAGATTGGGAACTACTGCCCTAGATGCTGTGAAGAAGGCATCCATAGCCTTGGTTAATGTTCTCCTGGCAGCATTTATCTTTCCCAGGGTCAAATGTACCCTTCCAAGGTGCTCAGATGAACACACGCATAGTCCCAAATAGATGAGCATGCAGTAGCCTCTGGTTCAGTAGCATCAATAGAGTAGGTGTCACCTCCATGGATCTCCTCCCATACTACACAATAGTGAATGTTTAGTAATACTTCTTGTACTAATTTACTTGTAAATTACTCATAAATTTGACAATATCAGCAGCTATAAAAGAACCAACAGTAACACAAACAACTCTTGTTTGTAGTGCATGCAGATGAACCACGTGATCCACAGCATCCATGGAACTGGGTAATAATGCCAGCTCTGATCAGAGGACATGAGCATTCAGAGGATCAAAAAGTAAATTAGCCTAGCATTTTAGCCTGGTTTGGAGGTTCTAGCAGGAGAGCGCAGCTATCGTATCCCCTGGACCGAAGACTGGAGACTTTGGTACATTCCTTCTATACCTGGGACAATGTCCACTTCCAGCGAGCACACAGCTTCAGGAGGAACACACATGGATCCATGAGGGAGGAAGGGACACCCATCTATCCAACCAGATCAGCCAAATTAACTTTGGCAATCAATGCGATGAGAGATATCGCAGCCAGATTGCCCTCACATCTTCATTTTAGCCTGTTTTTCTAGTTTTAACCACAGAAATATTTTTCTTTAAAAACTAGCGCATATACCCAGATTTGCCCAGGTTATGTATTTTCTAATGCTATTTATGAGAAATACACATTGTTTGATTTTTGATTTTAAAACAGTTGGACCATGAAGGGTATGTGTACCATGTGTTAAATCCTCTTGATTTTTAGTATTGTTTATTTATATGCTATTTATTCCATGTTGTATTTTTAATTGCACAGTATGACCCCTGTATCTGCTGAACTGGTATCAGTGGTTTCATTTCATTTATCCACATTTGACGAAATATGTCATCTCTATGCACCTATGACCTTGTGATATGCACCTATGTGATATGCACCTTGTGATATGCACCTATGACCTTGTGGCCAAAATGCCTTCATGTCAATAGGAGTCCACTATTATCCACAGTTTTGCATATTAACATGACATTCAGGAACTATTTCCCAAGATATGGGAGTTGTACTGTACTCACCTGGTTTGTATGTGAATGGCCAATTGTCACCTATTAATAAACAACTATTATAGCAGAATACTACTTTCTGCACAGAAAATCCTGTTTTCCATGCAGAAAGTTTGGAGATTTATTCCATGTAAAATTCACACATTGTATTTGTGGGCAGAAAAAATGAATTTTGTTTGTAAGTAACAGCTTTTTTGTGTGCAAAATAGTATTTCCACACGTTTTAACTTGTTAAATTATTCATCACTAATATTAGCAGTATTCCTTACCCTTTAAAAAAAAGTTCTTAAAGGGCATCCTATCTCCAGAAGTTAAAATGGAGGGAGGAGAGCTGCAACGTATCTTTATTTTTTTTTATTAAAATACGTATTTTCTGCTTTATATTTAAAGCTTTCAGATGATGCACAATGCAAAAAAAAAAAACCTGAATCAATTTGAAACAGTAAAAAATATTAAGCAGACTAAAAGCAGCTGGGCAAGTTTAAACAGGATTGTTTGAAACCAGCTAAAATGGCTTATGACGATTTCAAAGCCAAGGAAACCAAATTTATCCCAAAGGTTTTTGCTAAAAAGCTGTATTTGAACTTGGCACCAGAATGATACCTCAATTGGCGTCAATGGGGTATCTAAAGGAAGAGAACTCCACAACCTTACTCCATATCTTATCAGTGTGTATTGTCCCCAGTGATGGGACACAAGGATGGCATGGATCTCAATTCTCAGGCAGGTCTTCATAGGGAACAGCACTCCTTGAAATGTAAAGGCCTCAAACCATTCAGGGCATTGAACATCATCACAAAGATCTTGAATTCAGATCAGAAGTGTAAACTCCCATCATGACTGTGACCTCTGGCTTCTCCTCTGTTATTTTTTTAAAACAAAAATCTAGGCTTCAAGAATGCTAATGGTTAAAAGTTACTTAGAAGCCTAGGCGTGAACAACAATGTAAGTAATAATAATGATTTATTTATTTGACCAGTCATATGACTATTTCATAATGCAACACAAGTAAAAGTCAAGGCAAAAAGGAGAGGACAGCAGCTGACCTTCTATTTACAGCCAGAATCTTATTTTCCTGGTTCTCCTTTCAGGAAATGTGCTCTTTTCTTGATAGCTTTCAGAATAAAAAGGCTTCCTCTGATTATGGTGGAACTTTCCTGACCTTGCAAGAGGAATGTCAGAAGATCATTTCTGTTGGGGGATCTGCAGTTGGCTAATATTGGATTTAAATATCTGTATCACAGTTCAGTATATGCTGGACAAACAATCAAGAAATGTTTGATATCTTCCATGGTTTGTTATCCCCATACGCAGAATCTCTCACCTCTTGGGATGTTACAGTAATGCCCAGTTTGCATCATAATACCGAGTTGTTCAAGCCAATGTAAGTAAATAATAGAGTATCACTTTGGCAGGGAGATAAAAGGCACCCTGAATAAACATGCCGGCAAAAATCCAACCAAGAAAGGAGTCCATAGAAGTCAGGCTTCTTGGCATGGAGAATGAAACAACAGCACTTCCCCATGGCTGAGTCGAGCGCAGCTGGATGCCAGGGATGCAGCTTGGGTGTGATCCTGGATTCATCGCTGAGCCTGGAACCCCAGGTTTCGGTGGTGACCAGAGAAGCATTCGCTCAGTTAAAACTTGTGCGCTAGCTGCGCCCGTACCTTGGGAAGTCTGACTTGGCCACAGTAGTCCATGCTCTGGTTACATCCCGTATAGACTACCGCAACACATTCTACGTGGGGTTGCCTTTGAAGACTGTTTGGAAGCTCCAAATTGTCCAACAGGCAGCAGCCGGGTTGCTAACAGGAATGGCACTCAGGGAGCATATTACTCCTCTGTTGCGCCAGCTCCACTGGCTGCCAATCTGCTACCGTGCACAATTCAAAGTGCTGGCTTTAGCCTATAAAGCCCTAAATGGTTCTGGCCCAGCTTACCTGTCTGAACATATCTCTCCTTATGAACCATCTCAGACTCTAAAGATAATCTGGGGAAGCCTTGCTCTCAGTCCTGCCTTCTTCACAGATGCGTTTGGCGGGGACAAGAGACAGGGCCTTCTCAGTGGTGGCCCCTTGGCTGTGGAATGCCCTCCTTGGGGATATTAGATCGGACCCCTCTCTCCTAACATTTCGTAAAAAAGTTAAAACCTGGCTTTTTGGACAAGCATTTGCAAATGCATTGTAACAGGCAAATATAGATCTATGGAACAACTGGACGACGTGAATTGGAAAATGATTTTAGTAAGGAGACGCAGAAGATTTATGTTTTTATCGGCTTTGTATGGTTTTTATATTGTCTGCTAAACGTTTTTATATTGTATTTTATGTTGTTTGGGGCATCGAATTGTGCTGACTGTAAACCACCTTGAGTTGCCTTCGGGCTGAGAAAGGCGGTATATAAACACGGTAATTAAGTAAATAAATTAAAAAAGGAAGCCTTGCCTTTGTTTATGCACTGTCTGTCTCTGTCAAATGTATGACGGCATTGAATGTTTGCCATATATGTACTTGTAATCTGCTCTGAGTCCCCTCAGGGAGATAGAGCAGAATATAAATAAAGTATTTTATTGTTGTTGTTATTGTTATTTTACTGACACAAAACACAGTATGGCACAGCAAATGAGATATATATGCTGGATTTCGTATTTAGGACTGTGGGTGCTACCTTGTCATGGTGAGGGGCTTAACTGCTCCAAGGATGCTGAGAGCTGTGCTGGCGGTAGTGTAACTACCAGCCAGTCCAACCAAGTCAGAGAGGTCTCAGCTGAAGAGTGGAACTAAGAGCACCTAACCCATTAGCACTATGGAGAAACAAACCAAAACAAAGTCTATACTGGCTCGCTCGATGCCCAGGATTACAAAAAGGACCGCAGTGGATGTTGCTGATTCTGGACATCCATTGGCAAGTGGGCTACAGAATCAAAGTACAAATGAACAGTCACAGAAGCAGCAGAAATATACAATGTCAGAAAACTGCACAGTTATTGTTATTATTATTGTTATTATTTGGTTGATAGCAATGGGAGTTATCAGACAGCGTATTCCTTAGTGTCTCTCTTTGCAAGATATCCATTGTGGTTGAACATCCTGGAGAAGGTAGGATGTGGTAGACTCCATGGCAGTTCCCCCGGACTTAAGGTCTTGCTTTTGAATGCCAGGTCCGTCAATGGTAAGACCGCTGCCATTCAGGACTTGATCCTGGATGAGAGGGCGGACCTGGCTTGCATCACTGAGACATGGTTGGACAAGCTGGGGGTGGAGGGTAAATCTCTCCCAGCTGTGCCCACCTGGTTTTGGGGTGCATCAGCAGGCCAGGTCCAGGGGACGGGGAGGAGGGGTCGCAGTGGTCTTTTGGCAGTCCATCGCCATGATCAGATGTACTGTTCCGCAATCTCCCAGGTTTGAGTGTGTTCATCTGATGGTGGGAAACCGTGACAGCTTGGGGATTCTGCTGGTGTACCGTCCACCTCGTGTCCAACTACAACTCCCAAATGACAAAATCAACTTATTTTGAGTGAAGGACATACATTGGGTTGTTAGGCGTCTTGTGTCCAAATTTGGTGTCAATTCGTCCAGTGGTTTTTGAGTTCTGTTAATCCCGCAAACGAACATTACATTTTTATTTATATAGATTATTATTGTTATTCACACCTCACTTTTTCTCTCTAAAAATAGACGCAAATCAACATAGAGCTTTAGCCAGTTTATAGGTATATCAAAACACTAATACATTTCTGCAGAAACCCTGCACAAATATTTTAAGGACAGTCATTTTGGTGTCACCCGCTCTGATGATGTCTGCATACCCCGCACCCTGCTAGTGACACCATTAAGACTTGCTGCAAAAATTGCCCCCATTGCAATTGCCCCACCTCTCATTTATATTGTGCTTTTCTCCCATAGAGAAAAGCACAATATAAATAGAGGACTGCTGATTTTGGCACATGTATGGTTGTCTCCAGTTTTCAATTTATTTGAGAAAAATGGCCACGGAAATCACTGTTTGAGAAGTTGTTTGAGTATGGGCCACATGTGATTTTTTAAAGAAGTTATGCCCACAACATGTCTTCTAGTTTTCCTGACCCTCACGGCTTTGTTGGTGTAGGTTTCCCCACTACCACCAGTGTTCTGGCCCTGGAAGACCAAAGTGGGATTAGATGATGGACAGCAAGCCCAGGAAAAAATATGTGTAGCAGACTATAAATCCAACCTCCCCTCCTCCTCCTCCTCCCTTTATTGCCTGTCTATGGAAAACACAATCCGATATAAACCAGAAAGAGTGGAAGCAGGGTAATAAAATGGTAGGGCCCAAGCTTTACATGTTGCAGGGGTATTGCATTACTGGCATACCAAACTGTTGATGTCAGGTCAACAGCTCACCAAGACAAATGAAAGGATTCTGTCCTAAAAGTATTTTGGTGCCTAATGTGCATAACCCAATGGATTATGTAACACCAAAAAATTATCACCCATGACATTTGATTGGTTTGGCTTAGGTTAAGTGAGTGGCAAACAGTGTGAAACTGAACTGGAAAGCAGTGGTTAACATGCTGGACTGGGACTTGGGAGATACAGATTCTAGTCCTCAATGAGCTACGAAACTCACAGTGTGACCTTGGACCAGCTACTCACTTTCAGATTGATTTCATTTATCAGGGAGTGGGAGGGCTGTTATTTTTCAGTATATTCTGACTCAATTGCATCAATGCAGCAGGAAAGAGGAGGAGTGTCTTGTTCTCCTGGACTCATCACTTACACTTGAGGCTCAGGCCGGGAGGGCCTTTGCACTATTAAGACTCGTGCACCAACTGTAACCGTACCTCGTGAAGGCGGATCTGGCCAGGGTGGTCCATGTCTTAGTCACCTCCAGATTGGATTACTGTAATGCACTCTACGTGGGGCTGCCTGTGAAAACAGCCCGGAAATTTCAATTGGTTCAACGGGCGGTGGCCAGGTTGTTAACTGGTGTTCCTTACAGGGAGTGGTCAACCCTCCTGTTTAAGGAGCTCCACTGGCTGCCGTTCATTTTCCGGTCCCAATTCAAGGTGCAGGTTCTTACCTACAAAGCCCTGAACGGTTTGGGACCCTCCTACCTGTGTGACCGCATCTCTGTGTCAAAACCCATACGATCCCTTCAATCATCTGGAGAGGCCCTGCTCATGCTCCCACCTCTATGGGGGACAATGCCTGGCTCGAGAGCAGTACGTGTGAAAAAGATCTTGGAGTCCTCGTGGACAACAAGTTAAACATGAGCCAACAATGTCATGTGGCGGCAAAAAAAGCCAATGGGATTTTGGCCTGCATCAATAGGAGCATAGTGTCTAGAACTAGGGAAGTAATGCTACCCCTCTATTCTGCTTTGGTTAGACCACACCTGGAATATTGTGTCCAATTCTGGGCACCACAATTCAAGAGAGATATTGACAAGCTGGAATGTGTCCAGAGGAGGGCGACTCAAATGATCAAGGGTCTGGAGAACAAGCCCTATGAGGAGCGGCTTAGGGAACTGGGCATGTTTAGCCTGAAGAAGAGAAGGCTGAGAGGAGATATGATAGCCATGTATAAATATGTGAGAGGAAGCCACAGGGAGGAGGGAGCAAGCTTGTTTTCTGCTTCCTTGGAGACTAGGACGCAGAACAATGGCTTCAAACTACAAGAGAGGAGATTCCATCTGAACATGAGGAAGAACTTCCTGACTGTGAGAGCCGTTCAGCAGTGGAACTCTCTGCCCCGGAGTGTGGTGGAGGCTCCTTCTTTGGAAGCTTTTAAACAGAGGCTGGATGGCCATCTGTCAGGGGTGATTTGAATGCAACATTCCTGCTTCTTGGCAGGGGGTTGGACTGGATGGCCCATGAGGTCTCTTCCAACTCTTTGATTCTATGATTCTATCACAGGCACGATTGGTGGGGGACGAGGGAGAGGGCCTTCTCAGTGGTGGCCCCTCAACTGTGGAACTCACTCTCCAAGGACATCAGGCATGCCTCAACCCTGGCAGTCTTTAGGAGGAGCCTGAAAATGTGGTTGTTCCAGTGTGCCTTCCCAGAATAAGGAAACTCCCAGCAATATGTCCTCGAAATGCACTTTACTATTGATCTAGGAATGTCTGCATGCCCCACCCCTCTCTGAAAACTCTATCCTAGTTCATATTTCATCTGTTCATGCTCAGCATTATTCTTAAATTTTAATTATTACATTTGGCCCAGCCATAGGTTTTAAATGTTGTTGTGTTACTGCTATTGTTTATTGGGTTTTTTGTCATGAGTTTATTTAATTGTCTGTATTAATTGTTGTTATTGCTTTATCATTGATGTATTGTGGGCTCGGCCTCACGTAAGCCGCACCGAGTCCCTTGGGAGATGGTAGCGGGGTATAAATAAAGTTTATTATTATTATTATTACTATTATTCTGCATGTCCATCAATACAGAAAGGTGAGATTATGACACCAGGCAGAGGTATGATTGTGAATTTCCAAATCGTCGCGATTGTACAATTGAAGGAAGGTGTAGCACCAGAGGTATGCATCTGCTCTCAATGAGAGTGTGGCTGTTGTGGAATACGGACTGCAATAGGAGCATAGTGTCTAGATCTAGGGAAGTAATGCTACCCCTCTATTCCGCTTTGGCTAGACTACACCTGGAATATTGTGTCCAATTCTGGGCACCACAATTCCAGAGAGATATTGACAAGCTGAAATATGTCCAGAGGAGGGCGACTAAAATGATCAAGGGTCTGGAGAACAAACCCTATGAGGAGCGGCTTAAAGTGCTGGGCATGTTTAGCCTGAAGAAGAGAAGGCTGAGAGGAGACATGATAGCAGGGCCGTAGCCAGAAAAAAAATTCGTGAGGGGTTGAAAATTTGGGGGGGGGGGTTGAAAATTTTGTGGGGGGGTTGAAACCTGCTGAAGCAAAGAGCACAACAGGGAGGCAGAGCAGTCTTCAGTAGCCTGCAGCTCCGCCCCTGTCAACCACCTCCACCAAGTCTGGCCTCCTTAATGAGAGCATTCAACACCCCCCCCCCCCAACTTGGTCGCTTCACTACATTGGCTATTGCTGCAAGTAATGACAGTGTGAATAAATTGTCAATATTTGCTTGAGATAGTGCTTGCAGTTCTGGAAGGACTCTTATTTTTTTGCATCTCATAGAGAGGAAGCTTGTTTTCTGCTGCCCTGGAGACTAGGATGCAGAACAATGGTATCAAACTACAGGAAAGAAAGGAGATTCCACCTGAACATGAGGAAGAACTTCATGACTGTGAGAGCTGTTCAGCAGTGGAACTCTCTGCCCCAGAGTGTGGTGGAGGCTCCTTCTTTGGAGGCTTATAAACAGATGGCCATCTGTCGAGGGTGCTTTGAATAAGATTTTCCTGCTTCTTGGCAGGGGGTTGGACTGGACGGCCCATGAGGTCTCCTCCAACTTTATGATTCTGTGTCCAGAACCAGATCTACTTCATTAATGGAGGTATAATTGTAGATCTGAATCCTCTTCTGCAAACACACACAGAGGGAGAATGCTGACTGAGTCGCAAAGCTATTCCACAGAGGTCTCTCCAATGCTTGCTTTGCCCGGGGGGGGGGGGGGGGGGTGTCCTTCTGCTCCTAATCTATTGTATTAGCTTCTGGCGATCTGAGCCCCATCTACTGAATTGCTCAGGGTGAAAGGTCAATGCATTAAGCATAGCAGATTAATATGCCGCAGTAAATCCCAGGACCGGGCACTTTAAGGAGCCAGTCATATTTCACACATGATTGTTCTCCCAATTGATTGCACTGGTCCAGGGAGTGTGTGCATGTTGGGGCTCTTTTTTCTTCTATTTTTTACAAGTTTTCCCAAGTTCCCTTGTTTAGTGGCCATGGCTGTGTCCCACACCGGTTGCACTTTGATCAGGGAAACTCAATACGTGAGGTCTGAGCTTTATAGGAAAGCAAGGTCCCGATTAAGGGAATTAGCCACAGTATATCACAACTAATAAAACGGTGATTGCGCCCCACCGCAGCGCCGCCCAAGGGAATGGCGAGGGGGAGGAGGGGGGAACAATGCGGTTATAATTGGAAGGCGAAATTGCACCCACCACAAGTTTCAGAACAGTTCATAATTCTGGATGGCTTGTTCCTTTGGAAAGAATGAGCTGTTGTTCCTCAGACACTTTGGACAACGCCGGGTTTGGGGTTGGTTAAAGACCAAATTGTAAAAGAAAAATAAAGGTAGCAAAAGCGAAATTACCATTCATACCCAATCTTTTGAAACCAAATATTACAGCATTCTTACGAGCCATGGGTTTATTTTTATTTATTTTTTTGAAGTGGTGCTAGGAATGGATTTCACCTGCCCCAAAGCAAAAAGGTTCTTTAAAAACTACACAGGTTCCAGAAACACCCTGTTAGAACATGGAACATGACATTTTTAAGATGCCTTTTCCAAACTGTTCCAATTTGTCCAATGTGACCACTTAATTCTAAAGGAGAGCCAAGAGCACTAAACTCAATGGGAATTTTTCCACCATAATAATAAGGGTTGTGGGGAAGGCTGCCCTTGTGGATACTGTCCCCAAACTAGTTTTGTTTTAATAGCTTTATCTCAATCTAAAGAGAGAACCAATGTGGTGTACTCATAGTTGTCATAATAGTTTTATAGTTTTTTGTGCAGGAGTGACTTGAGAAACTGAAAGTCGCTTCTGGTGTGAGAGAACTGGCCGTCTGCAAGGATGTTGCCCAGGGGATGCCAGATGTTTTGATGTTTTACCATCCTTGTGGGAGGCTTCTCTCATGTCCCCGCATGGGGTGCTGGAGCTGACAGAGGGAGCTCATCCGTGCTCTCCCCGGATTCAAACCTGTGACCTGTCAGTCTTCAGTCCTGCCAGCACTAGGGTTTTAACCCATTGCACCACTGGGGGCTCCAGTTTTATAGCTGAGAATGACTCCATGAGATCAGAGTTCATCTGTGCATTGAAATGGGAAAGGAAATCACTATATGCTCCCAAAATTCTTTTGTATGGCTGGCACTCAAAGATTTTGTTTTGACCTCCCTTGCTCAGTGACTGGAGGGCTGGCACTAGGGACATTAATCCCATGGTTCGGCCTGATATAAGTCATAGTAGCTACAACCTAGCTAAAGTCAGTTGCCTACAATGTTCTACCATGTTCCTTGACTGGCCCTGGACACACACTGCATGGCAAAATCAGTCTGTAGAATGCAAAGCACATTGGGAGCATCCAACGTGCTAATGCTCTAAGGACATAGGTGGGCAACAAGTGGCCAATTGACCCCCTGGGGTAGGTAATTGAATACCTCCACTGCTAACTGTCATTTTCTCCTTGTTTTCCAGCTCGTATGCCTCCTGTGTGCCTCTCATCTGAAAATGGGGAAAACACCTCCACTGACTGGTGACTATCAAGTTGTGGTAACTGTGGATCCTAGAACTGGTTTGAAGCCACCTTCCGCGATTATAATGCCATCACCACCCTGTCCTCGAACCAGTTCCAGGAATAGCAATCTCATCATCATCATCACAATGGCACAGTTTCTGTCAAACTGATTCTGAACCAACCTAAGTCAGTGTATATGAACCCTCAGTCAGCTGCATCTTGATTGACAGGAGAACAGAACCCTGTCGCTGACTGTGGCTGCTGCCCAGGAAATGGAGATTGTGGGATTTCATGCAATCATGCCAGCCACATGACCTTGGAGGTGTCTACGGACAATGCTGGCTCTTCGGCTTAGAAATGGAGATGAGCACCACACCCCAGAGTCAGACATGACTGGACTTAATGTCAGGGGACTACCTTTACCTTTTTACATATTCATAAATATGTAGGGATCGTGAATATGAACCAGTCACAAATTTGCAACAGCCGTAGTGAATTCCAGGTTTTCTAGAATTTATTTCAACATTCAAGGACAAGATGGCTCTATCGTTTTGGACAGGTGCCCTCTCTGGGACTGGCATCCTGGTCAATTCCTGAGTTTGCCTGCTCTTCAGTCCAGATCCATGTTCATCGTGTGCTCTGTGGTTCCTTTCAACAGATTGTCTTGTCACTTTTTTCCATCAAGGCCTGGATTACATTCCAAACACCTCCTTAAGTCGCTTCCTGATCTGCACAATTTCTGTCCATCCCCTTCTCTGTCCCCCACCCCTCGGTGAAGTTTATAGTGGCCATTTTAATTGAGTCCCTGGCAGTCCAGAGAGCATTTAATAAAAGACTTAATTATTTTTCCCATCTGTTTCCCTAGAGACAAGTGACTGAAACAGATACTGCTCAATTCAGAGGGATGGGAAAAGATTGATCCCAAGGAGACCTGTGGAGGTTGAGGCTCAGAGCTTGGAAAATTAAACAGGAACATGTTGCATAAGTCATAAGAGCTCACTCCTCCAAAATAACTACTTACTCAAAGCATTTAATGCAATAACTCACTACAGTTCTCATTTGAAATGGGGGTCAATAATAGAATTTATTAAAACTTGAAAACATCTGACTAAAATGCTAAAATTGTGCTAAAATACTAGGCATGTATCTTAAAGTAACTAGACACAGGTAAGTGTTATACGCCCAATGGTTGGCCAAGATTCAATGGTGAAATAAAGCTACCATATGTACTTGAGTATAAGCTGACCGGAATATCAGCCGAGGCATCTAATTTTACCACCAAAAAAAAAACTAGGAAAACATATTGACTCGAGTATAAGCTAAGGGTGGAAATTGCAGCTGCTACTGGTAAATTTCAAAATAAAAATGGATACCAATAAAATTACATTAATTGAGACATAAAACTGTAATTTAAGATAAGACTGTCCGACTCTGTATAAACTATTATTCTAATCACCTTCAGTGTAAATATGCTTACGTATCCTTCCAATAATAATAAATAGACTAAAATAATACATGTAATAATAATAGAGTAAAATAATACATGTAATAACAATAATAAAAAGAGAAAAATAATAAATATAATAACAACAACAACAACAACAACAACAACACTGGGTGCAGTGCATAAAGACCTTGGCCAGCACTTAAACACAATCGGCACTGACATCTGTCAGCTGCAAAAGGCCACCCTACTGGGATCTGCACACATTATTTGCTGATACATCACACAGTCCTAGACACTTGGGAAGTGTCCGACGTGTGATCCAATACAATAGACAGCATAGCGATCCTGTTTGCTGTGTACTAATCTTGTTATGTTTCAAATAATAGAGTAAAATAATGTAAATGTAAATGTAATAATAATAATAACAATAGTAAATAGAGAAAAACGATAAATGTAATAAAAATAAAAATAATAACAGAGTAAAATCTATCTATCTTCTATACATATAATAAAAGTCAAAGTTTGTATGCGGCGGACGAGTGGCAGTGTGGCGGAAATGTATGTGCCAGCTTTCTGATTGGCTGCAGCTGTGGTGCTATTTGCATATGGTCTCTGATTGGCCAGCTTCAATAGGAGCCCCTGGTGGAGAAAAGGGTTCATGACAGAAACGGAGACATGAGAGAAGGAAATTTGTATATGGTCTCTGATTGGCCAGCCACAATTCCAAGATTCCGAGATGTCAAAGAGAGGAAAGGAAAAGGCCAGGGGCTCTGTCAGAAAATCACCAATACAGACCAAACTTGGCACACAGAGCCTGCAAGACCCACTCGACATCCTACTGCAGTTTGGAGGAGGATGAACCATGGATGATGGGACTTGCAGTACCATCACTAACATTCTGAGATCGCTGTTAACCTCATCCAATGACTGATCAGGACCAAACTTGGCACACAGAGCCTGCAAGACCCACTCGACATCCTACTGCAGTTTGGAGGAGGATGAACCATGGATGATGGGACTTGCAGTACCTTTGCTCAATTCTTGAGACCACTCCAACCCTCATCCAATTACCAATAAAGATCAAACTTGGCACACTGAGTCTCCATGATGCACTCTACATCCTGGTGCAGTTTGGAGGAGGATGCACCATGGACGATGGGACTTGCAATACCTGCACTCCCTTTCTAAGACCATTACAACTGCCAACAATGATGGATCAGGACCACCATTTACACAGAGAGCCCGCATGACCCATTCTACATCCTGGTGCAGTTTGGAAGAATTTGACAATGGATGATGGGACTTGCAGTCACTTCACTCACTTCCGGAGACCACTGGGACCCTCACCAATGGCTGATCAGGACCAAACTTGGCACACAGAGTCCCCATGACCCACTCTACATCCTGGTGCACTTTCGAGGAGGACAGACCATGGATGATGGGACTTCAAGTACCTCCACTCCCTTCCCAAGACTGCTGCATCCCTCATCTAATGTCCGATCAAGACCAAACTTGGCACACAGAGCCCCCATGGCCCGATGCTGTTTGGAGGAGGACGGACGATGGATGATGGGACTTCCAGTACCTTCACTCACTTCCTGAAACCACAGCGACACTTATCCAAATACCAAGAAAGACCAAACTTGGCACAGAGAGCCCCCTTGGCCAACTCAACATTCTGGTGAGGTTTGGGGGAGAACAGACTATGGATGATGGGACTTGCAGTACCTAAACTCACTTTCTGAGACCACTGTGACCCTCATTCTATGATTGATCAAGAACAAAACTTGGTGCACAGAGCCCCCATGACCCACTCTCCATTCTGGTGCAATTTGGAGGAGGATGGACTACAGATGATGGGATTCACAGTACCTTCACTAACTTCCTGAGATCACTGCGAGCCATATAAATAACTGATTAAGACCAACCTTGATACACAATTCCTTTCTCTAATAACCCAAGCAGCGCCGGGTCCCCAAGCTAGTAATAAATAAGTTTGACTTGAGTATAAGCTGAGCGGGGCTTTTTCAGCCTAAAAAGGGGTTGAAATTTCGGCTTTCCCTTCTCAATAGGAATCCACTCTGGATTTCACTTCTATGTCTCCTGCTGAATTGCTGTTGTTGTTGTTGGTGGTGGTGGTGTTACTATATCCCACCCAAAATTGGGAATGCAAGTCAGCTTACAATTTTAGAAAAGACCAATGCAGCTCAAAACATACCAAAAGTACACATGAACATGGAATTCAACTATTTACAGTATGAAAACAAATCCACAGTTCACTTTAAAAAATACGAGGCAATTAAAAAGATTTTAAAAGCTATTAAAACAGTTCAGTTTCAAGCAACACAGCACCCCCTAGCCTGTTCTTGAAAAGTGTGCCCAAGTAACATGGGTTTTAGCCTGCTGCTGCTGGAAAGATCACCCATTTTTTAAAAATCACCCCAAGTTGAATGAAAATGAAATGGGAAGTGATGTAGCATCACTTTTGGTTGCTGGTGTGACTTAAGACCCCTTCTGCACTGTCCCATTCCTGTGGAAGGGAATCCTACTCATTCCATCCTGTCCTCAGACAGCAAATGTCTTGGGTTAGACCTTCTAGGGATATTTCCAGATGGTGTGATCTGAATTGTCCAACTTCCCAACCTTGATTCTGAAATGGAATTCATCTATTCTTCCATCAGAAGGAGAATCAAAATGAGAAGGTGTAACAGAAAGAAGGAACTTTTCCCACAAAAAAATCATTTGTTGCTACTAATAAGTTGCAAGCTTCTTACAACTTATTGAAGGGAAGGCAGGCTATAAACAGGGGTCAGCTTTGTTTTCCGTTGGGTGTGTTTACTATGTCTCGTGCCCATTCTGTAATCAGTGGCTAAGCTTTCCTCTCTCTATCTTGCTTTGGGTTCAATGTATTGCTGGACAGCAGCTCAGCCTATTCTCCCTAGGTTTGATCTAGTTGCTTTGCCACTTAGCCTAAGTGTGGGAGGGACAAAACAGGAAGATGGTTTATTTCACAGACAGAAGGTTACTGGGCAATTATATTTTTTATAGAGCTGTCGTGGGACAAATCGCTGGCCTGCTTTTGCCTTTGATGCTCCCCAGCAGACGGCTCAATAAAGATCAGAACAAGGCAGAGTGAATGGGAGGGGGTCAGGGACAGACGGGGCCTTGCTTCTCCTACTCCCATAAAACCTCACAACAGATGCCCCCCTTCCAAGAGTTGCCACTGGAGAGGTTTGGTACAGGCTCTCTGCACCAAACATAAACAGAGTGGTAGATCTCTGTGTTGCATCAAGCTGATCATAAAGTGTGGGAGTAACTGATTCATTTCTGTCCTGGGGAGGGAGAAGTCATCCTAATAAAGGTATACAGATTGGGAATACATTCCATATTTCACGGGTGAAAAAAAGAGGGCATGCTTATAACTGTATCCACTACAAATCCCAAGAGTCCACAACAGTTCCGGTTGTTTCAAATGTTGCTTCTGGCACAAAAAAATGTGTGTGTTTCTGCACAACAAAATCATGTATGAATTTTGTACAAAATACGCCTCATACTTTGAAGATTCTTCAAAGTCTAGGATTCTCCTCTCTCATTTTCCCACATTCAAGACATCCATTGTTAATCCATTTCCGAACATCATCAAATATTCTTTCCATCCTTAATATAGTCTACAAATCCCATCATCCCTGGATATTGGCCCTGCCAGCTTGAGCTGATGGAAGTGAATATTCTAGCACAGGTATGGACAAACTTTGGCCCTCCAGGTGTTTTGGATTTCAACCCCCACAATTGCCAACAGCTGGCAGGTTGTTAGAAATTGTGTGAGTTGGAGTCCAAAACACTTGGAGGGAAGGCCAACGTTTGTCCATGCCTGTGCTAGCAGCATTTAGGTTCCTGCCATGAATATTATGGGTATGAAACAGTTTCTGAACCTTGCAATTTGTCTCATGACACATTCATAGAATTTTCAATTTACATCATGAAATATAATTGATAAAGGGGATTTCCGATCACTCTCCAGTTGCCAGAATTGACTTGAGTTGTCATTCCCAAGGCATTCTTGAACTTTTTGAGAGGGACCTTGAAAACCGTCCATCCCCTGGCCCCCTTTCCCCCAAACCCTGTGCAACTTGCCCTGGAGTCACACTTGACTCTGGAATTCACCTGCCTTCAGAAGCCTGCACAATCTCACCTGTGACAGCTCTTCCAACAAATACCAGGCAGAGAGCCTTTTATCTGGGTGATGAACTGCCAGCTTGTCAAAATGGTGGTGGCCGATCTGTGCCAAAAAGAGGGCCACCCCGGGGAACAGGAGGGACAGAGCTGCGGGGTTCATGCTCTGACCTTGGTAGACTCCGAGGACAACGTTAGCAAACCTGAGATACTAATAGATTCACAGGAGGCACAGTATTGTGGGTAGAAAAAGTAGGAGTGAAGAACTCATGTACTGTGAACTTCAGTTGATTGCAATTGAACATTGAAAGGAACATCATGATAATAAGAGAGGTGATGGGGTCTCCTCCTCTGGACATCATCAGAAAGAGACTTTGGTTACTGGCTGAGGTTGAATGCTGATAATGCTGAATAGGATGGTAGATTTCAATTTAATTTTGGAAGCAACATTGTGATTGTAAGAGTGGTTGGACAATGAAGCCAGTTGCCAAGAGAGGTGATGGGATCTCCTTCTCTGGACATTTTCAAAACAAGGCTGGGCAGTTACATACTGGGGTTGAATGCTGATACCACAAACAGAAGAGTAGATTTCAACTGAATGTTGGAAGGAATATTATGAATGTAAAAGTAGTTGAACAATGAAGCCAGAGAGGTTATGGGGTCTCCTTCTTTGGATGTATTCAAAAAGAGGCTGGACAGTTATCTGTTGGGGTTGAACACTGGTGCCATGAACAGGATAATATATTGTATTTGAATGTGAGAAGAAACGTTGGACACTGAAACCAATTGCTAAAGAGATTATGGGATCTCCTGCTTTGAACACCTTCAGAAAGAATGTGGACAATTGGAGTTTTTCTAGCTGGAGTTTCTACATGGAACCAGAAGTTGGATTCAATGGTCCAAGAGGGCCCTTCCCAACTTTCTGATTCTATTATTCTGAGTCTTCAGTTCTAATTTATTTTTATTTTGATATTTTTAAATAATATTTTTATTGATTTTGCTGCAAAAAAGATAAAAGAAAAAAAGAAGAAGAGGGAAGGCTTTGGGGGGAGGGAGGTGAGAAAAAGTTGCATGTGGGGGAGTGGGGGATGGGATGGGAAGGGTAGAGTCAAGGTTTCAGCGGGGTATGGGTAGGGCAGGGGGAATGGTTAGGAGTATTTACAAATCTTCCTTTCTCTTGCACATGGGCTTGATTTGTTGTGGTTCTTTGTTGCCACTTGGTGTGTTAACTCTTCGTTGGTTCCAGGGAATTTAGGTGCTCTTACTTTTGGTTTCGTATTTCCTGTTTCATAACAGGAATTTTATCTTCTCCTGTTTCAAAAAGTTTTTTAGTTGCGACCCATCTGTTTCTCTTCTAATTCTATTTTGGCTATGAGATAATTGTTGTGTTAGGATGTCCATTCTCATAATCTCTATCATTTTTGTTATCCACTCCTGTTGCATCTGGGTTTTTTCTGTTTTCCAATACCTTGCAAGTACTATTCTCGCCCCCATTGTCAGATAGGTAAAGAAGATGTCTTTATTTTTTTCCAGTTTTTTTATCGGTGATTCCTAGCAAAAAGTGTTCTGCTTTGAAGTTTATTTATTCTTGTAGTATTTTCTGTATACCATCATGAATTATTTTCCAATATGTTCTTACTTTGGTGCAGTTCCACCACATGTGGAGGAAAGTACCTTTATCATTTTTGCATTTCCAGCATTTGGCATTTGACTTTTTGTAATATTTTGTCAGCTTCTCCGATGTTGGGTACCATTGGTACTGCAGCTTGTACCAATTCTCCTGTAACTCAAATGAGTAAGTATATTTTCGTTTGGTGTTCCATATTAGTTCTCACTCGTTCAACCTGATAGTGTGTCCAGCTCACATCGTTTCCCAAAGTTTAGATGTTTGCACTCTGAAAACCAGCCATAGCTGAGTGATGGAGCACTTGACATTGGCCAGGATCTAGTAGGAAGAAAGAGCCAGGAGGTGACAGTCAAGGAGTCAAATCTGAAGTCAGGACTAGAGCGTATGTGGGATTGGTAGTTTGTTGTGGCACCAGAGCTCCCTGACTGTGAAGGATACCTATCTCACAAAACTACAAATCCATTGAGCCATGGCAGTTATTGTGGTATAATTCTGCAGTGTGGATGCAGCCACAGTCTAAAGCGCAGCGAAGTGATGGTCACTTCTGCATTTCTGCCAGTATAGCAATGTCACTTTTCAAAGCTCTGGTTTCTCTTTATGCCACTGAATTCCCTTTCCTTTTCTCAGTCTGCAAGGTTGAGAATATGTGTGTTCCTTTGTGTGTGTGTGTGTGTGTGTGTGTGTGTGTGTGTATGGTTAAAAGGAAATTAGAGCAGTGTCCTGAAAGCTGGCAATGAGATCCATTTATCTAAAGCGCCGCGGCCTTGATAGGCAGGAGCCTGGGCTGAATGCTTTCAAATACTATACTTATTGCTATTATGATCAGAGTGTTTATTTGATGCTTTATAGAGACAAATATTAAGCGAAGAGGTACGCAGAGGGGAGGAAGGTCACGCCACTTAAAGTGCTTGTAATCTATATGATCCTGAATAGGAAAAATTGTTGGCTTTATTGAATGCCTCCCTCCTGGATGGAGGGGGTGTCTGAAAAAGAATTGTTGTGGCTTTTTAAGGCTGAAAAACTGTGGGTTTTTTTCCTGTGGGCTTATTCTGCCTCAGCATTTTTGGGACATTCCAATATGTGGTTTATTTAATTGCATGTATTGTTATTGTTATTGCTTGTATTGTTGTATTGCGGGCTCGGGCTCATGTAAGCCGCACCGAGTCCCTTGGGGAGATGGTAGCGGGGTATAAATAAAGTATTATTATTATTATTATTATTATTATTATTATTATTATTAGGGGGAAATCTTGCTGAGGTATATTAATTTGTTTCCCTGTAGCACTGAGAAAACAATCATAATTATTTGTCGTCAAAATAGTTGAAGGTCTATATTCCTCAAGTTAGCCTTGCTCCCATTAAAGCTGGGTTTCCCCTTGTTGCGCTGAGAATTTATTCAAAGGACCAGTGCTTCTTCTGCCTTAGATTTCAAAAGTTCCAATGGGCATAATGCTCTCCTGTTTTTGTGGGGAAAGTCCCTGTGTGTCTGAAGAGTTCATATTTTCTCTCCTCCCCGCCCCCACCACCACCACTTGAGTCAGTGATTTATTAAACGGGGATAAAGAAAGGAATTCCCCTTTCATTCTTTCCTTTCAACCCAAATATCTTAAATGATTTTCCCCTATAAATCATATTGGTGCATATTTCATTCTTTCCATGACATCCATCCAACGTGGAATACCTGCGTTCACCAGGTGTAATTAGAATTCCTACAGTTTCCATATATCTGGTGTTGTTGTGGCAAACCAGTTGGAGGACATCTAGAGTGTATTTTCCTTTCTTGTGGCTTTTGTGGCTGTTGCTCTCAGTTTCAAGTTGACTTCAACTCATGGGGACTCCAGGACTGAGAGATCTCCAGGTCACCCTCTAATCAAGAGCCCTGCTCGGGCCTTGCAAACTCAGGGCAATCGTTGCTTCTTTGATGGAGACCATCCATCGTGAATGCAGTCTTCATCTTGTCCTTCTGCCTTCAGTCATACCAAACAATATGAGTCATTGTATTGTCGAAGACTTTCATGGCTGGAATCACTAGGTTCTTGTGGGTTTTTTCGGGCTATAGGGCCATGTTCTAGAGGCAGGAGAAATGCCTCTAGAACATGGCCCTATAGCCCGAAAAAACCCACAAGAACCTAATATGAGTCATGTCTTTGCTTTAGATCAGAGGTTCTCAAAGTGTGCTCCAGGGAGCTCTTGGGGCTCCATGAAGCATGTTGAGTGGCTCTGTTCTTCCCTCCTCCTCCCCCCCTCCAAGCTTTCCCTCCTCTTTCCTGCTTTACCACTGCCCCCCAAAGCCTTTTTTCCTCACCTTCCTCACCACCCAGATCTATTCCCTCCCTTCCCCTCCCCCTCCCTCGCACCTTCCTTACTGCCAAAACTCTACTTCTCTCCCACCACTTAGGGGGTGCTTTGGTTGTGTTTTTCCTGCATGGCAAAAGGAAGTTGAACTGGATGGCCCCTGGGCTTTCTGCTATTATTGTTATTATTGTTATTTGCTACACAACAAAATTAGTACACAGCAAACAAGATCACTATGCTGGCTTTTGTATTGGATCACACGTCGGGCACTTCCCAAGTGTCTAGGATTGTGTGATGTATTGGCAAAGAATGTGTGCAGATCTGAGTAGGGTGGCCTTTTGCAGCTGACAGATAGTGATTTTGTCAACGCTGATTGCTTTCAAGTGCTGGCCAAGGTATTTAGACACTGCACCCAATGTGCCAATCACCACTGGGACCACCTTTACTGGCTTGTGCCAGAGTCTTTGCAATTTAATCTTCAAATCCTCATATCACGTCAGCTTTTCCGGTTGCTTCTCATCAATACTGCTGTTACCTGGGATTGCAACATCGACGATCCATACATTGTTTTTTCCACGATCATGAGGTCAGGAGTATTGTGCTCCAAAACTCTGTCAGTCTGGATTCGGCCCAGAATAGTTTGACGTGCTCATTTTCTGTAACTTTTTCAGCCTTGTGATCCCACCAGTTCTTTGTCACAGGCAGACGGTATTTGTGGCAGAAGTTCCCATTCTTATTCTTATTATTACAAAGGCTGGGTGGCCATCTGTTGGGGGTGCTTTGATTGTGCTCATCCTGCATGGCAGAAGAGGGTTGGACTGCATGGTCCCTGGAGTCTTCCATTGGTCAAAAAGTTCACCCATGCCTGGTATATATACATTATATATAATATATAATATAGCACATAGTTAAAGCAATGGTATTCACTGCACCAACCTTTAGATGTGAGAGCTGGACCATAAGGTAGGCTGAGTGAAGGAAGATAGACACTTTTGAACTGTGGTGCTGGAGGAAGATTCTGAGAGTGCCTTGGACCGCAAGAAGATCTGACCAGTCCATACTCCAGGAAATAAAGGCCAGCTGCTCATTGGAGGGAAGGATATTAGAGGCAACATCATGAGAAGACAGGAAAGCTTGGAGAAGACAATGATGCTGGGGAAAATGGAAGGAAAAAGGAAGATGCACCAACCAAGGGCAAGATGGATAGATGGCATACTTGAAGTGACTGGCTTGACTTTGAAGGAGCTGAGCGTGGTGATGGCCAACAAGGAGCTCTGTCATGGGCTGGCCCATAAGGTCACGAAGAGTCGGAAGCGACTGAATGAATAAACAACAACAGCAAATATAATGCAATATGTAAACATTTCTTGGGGTGCCACTTTTGCTTCAAAAAGGGCTCCACAGCTGAAAAAGTTTGAGAACCATTTAGACTATATGGCTCTTCCAAATGTGATTCTATATGGATCCAACTCCTTGTCCTTCAGTGTGGTTATCATCCTGTTGCTATGACTTCCGTCCCTTTCTGTCTATCCTTGTCTTGCTCAAGGATTTCTTTTTCTCAAAAAGTAATTTCATTTCTAATGTAAATGTGGTTCTGTCGCCCTGTCTGTCTCTCTTGTCTCTTTGTCATTAGTAATGGTTTGAAAAGACACAATGGCTTCTTAGTTCGCTCCATATATTAAAAGATTTGTTTTCTTTAAAGCTACATGTTTATCAAAACAATTCTTATCAAGGGTTGTTGTAGGTTTTTCAGGCTGTATGACCATGTTCTAGAAGCATTCTCTCCTGGCGTTTCGCCTGCATCTACTCGTAGTACCCAAATCCACAGCTTTGCAATTAACTAACAGGGGTTTGTCCTGTTTCTGCAACGTAGTTACAAATTTATCTAGTTACAAAGCTTAGACTGTGATGTAGGATGTCATCCAAAAAGGGGTGGATTAAAATGTCACCAAAAGAGTGTGGCACAACCTCAAAACGCATTATAGACTAAACCAAATGCAAAGAAGCCAGTTGCCAGTAATGGTGTATTTTTGCAAAGGGATAACTGAGCAATTTCTACTGCATGAAAAGATTATGGGGGAAATAAATAAGCTAAAGCAGTGGTTGTGAGGATGCCTGCCATAGGTGTAGGCGAAATGTTAGGAGAGAATGCTTCTAGAACATGGTCATACAGCCTGAAAAACCTACAACAACTCAGTGATTCTGGCCATGAAAGCCTTTGACAATAGATTCTCATCAAGTTCATGTGGTAAGAAAATTGTATTTATTCTGTACTCATACCAATATCTTAGACAAAGATTTTTCTCTACTATACATCAATGTTCACCAGCTTCTCTCCGCTTGTATACAAAACCTGTGTCCTGCCTTATGGTGCATCTACACTGCAGAATGAATGCAGTTTGACACCACTTTAACAACCATGTCTCAATGATATGGAATCCTGAGAGATGTGGCACTTTTCTTTTAGCACATTTGAATTGATCTGGGCACAAGTGTTCCTCTTCCTATTCAGTAGAGAACAGTAACATGTGACTGATTCATTGATTGATTGATTGGGTTGTATTTCTGTTGTGGAGTATTTTGTACTTCTGAAGACCCATTTCCTGCCCAATTCAGCATTGTATTTTACTTTATCCTCATTTTTTAATCTGGCATGCCATACCTTGTAATCTGTTTTTGCTGGTGGCTAGCTAAAATAAAGTATCAATCCATCCATCCCTACGTAATGCTGCTCTCCCATTTCAAATCATCATCATCCCCGAATGTAGAAAACTAGCATCTCTGTAAGAAAGCAAACACCAGAACCTTGTTGTTATCATGCAGAGTGAAAATATAGCTGGAATGACATTCTTTCTGGTCGAATGGCTGAGGTTTACCATATTACCGAGAAGTGGGACTAAAATCCTTCAAGCCTAGGGGGCAGGAATGCAGGAATTTAGGAGGCAAGAAATCCTTAGAAGACATAGTCAGGTCTGACAGAAGACAGTTTGGTGCTTGAGGCAGAAAATCCAAATTGCACCTATAAACACACACAGGATGGGGTCCATGTAAAATGTTTTGGCAAAAAAAAAACCAAAGTACCGTTGTCCTCCATGACTCTGCCTTGTGCTTCACTCCTCTCAATATGGGACTTCCTTCTTGTTGTGATGGAACCAGAAATGGTTGATTCAGAAAACAAATGGAAGGGGGTCTATTCCTCAGAAAATGAAGAATGACGGCCCAAAGCTCTCCCAGGAGACACTGCTCCAACCTTCGGCATCACACTCATGTCGGGGCTGCTTGCCTGTACCTGCTCTTGCAAACCTCCATTTGTATGGGGTTGTATGTATGTTTTGCCTGGAATGAAAGGTTTTTCCCTACAAGCTGACCTGAATGTCTTCACTCTCCTGTCTGTCAAAGGCTCCCTTTTATCAGAGCAGGTATTTCAAGGGAGCCACGATGATTTACTGTCCAAATAGCGCTGTTCCCTGTCAGAGATTGTGATCAAAAAGACATACTTTGCAGCTCATCAGAGTCTTTTTCGGCACTCCCCCTTCTCTGTTCGGCATCCTGGCCTCTGCAAATATTGGTTTATGAGCCTGGTGCTGACTGTCTTCCCAGCACAGAAGCTGAGCCCCAGGGAATCCTTCTATCACCTTGGAGCCATAGGCGCCATGCTTTGATGCTTCACCTAGAGAACCTGAAACAGGTTCATGAAAGAGCTCGTCTATCTCCCAACTCCCTCCCCACCTTCCTTTCTTCCCTAAACCAATGCATATTGGATGACTGGAAAAACTAAAAATATGAGCCTCCATCTTGACACCAAGACACTGCAAAATCTTGATAAATTCCTAAAACGTGAGCAAAATTCAACACCAAATAAAAGTTGTTTTCTGGTCCCAGTCTCCTGGCTGCTTTTTTGTTGTTGTTGTTGTTTTTTTTTTGGGGGGGGGGGGGTTGGTTTTTTTTTATTTTATTTTATTATTTTTTTTGCAAAAGCTAGCCTTAACGTCAGATTCTGGATGATCTTGGAGTTAAAATTAAGCTCACAACAATAAAATGCTGGAGACAATCATTCTTTTCACAATCCTAAAAAGACAGTTCTAAAGTTTTCCCACTGAAACCTCCTGCATATATCAGCCCCAACTTCCATCTGCTCCCTAGTGGCCAAACACTGTGTCCAGAGACTGTTGACTGCAGTTTCAATTTTCCTCACAAAACACATGTGTTATCTACATTACCTTCCCCAACTGTACCCAGCCTCTCTCCCCTCCCTCCACCTCTCTTCATCATGGCAAAGAACCGAAGCAGCCAGTCCCAGGCTGATACAATGGTCCTGACATCACTCCCCTCTAACGCGATTGACCCCCAGGAGAAATAAGGGAGAAAAGAGGAAAACATTTCGGGTCCCGGCTTAAGGGGGTATTGTTGTTTATTTGTTCAGTCACTTCAGACTCTTTGTGACCTCATGGACCAGCCCACACCAGAGCTCCCTGTCAGCCTTCACCACCCCCCTTCAGAGTCAAGCCAGTCACTTCAAGGATACCATCCATCCATCCTGCCCTTGGTTGGCCCCTCTTCCTTTTTCCTTCCATTTTCCGCAGCATCATTTTCTTCTCCAAGCTTTCCTGTCTTCTCATGATGTGGTCAAACTACTTCATCTTTGCCTCTAATATCCTTCCCTCCAATAAGCAGTCAGGCATTATTTCCTGAAGAATGAACTGGTTGGATCTTCCCGTGGTCCAAGGCACTCTTAGAATTTACCTCCAGCACCACAGTTCAAAGGTGTCTATCTTCCTTCACTCAGCCTTCCCTATGGTCCAGCTCTCACATCCATAGGTTACTACAGGGAATACCATTGCTTTAATTATGTGGATCTTCATTGCCAGTGTGATGTCTCTATTCTTCACTATTTTATCGGGGTTGGTCATTGCTCTCCTCCCAAGAAGTAAACGTCTTCTGATTTCCTGGCTGCAGTCTGTGTCTGCAGTAATCTTTGCACCTTATGGGGTAGGTTTGATGAAACCATTTCTTTAAGCGAGGGGCCCACGCATATTCAGCAGCCACCAATTCAGGGTGTAAAATCTGTGACTTCCATTGTACTAAATAGTATAACTGTCCCCTAGACTGTTTAGAGTCTAAAATAATCTTAATTTCAAAATGGGTATGAGCCCCCATCATGATGGGGATAGGTTCGGAGTCAGCTTTACTCCAGCGGAAATCCACACAAGCCCATTTGATCAGACTAACATGAAACACAGGATGGACCTTTCACCAAGTATGTGGCAAATTCAAGCAAACAGCCACCAGGTTTATGATTCCAGAGATAGAAAACGGACCAACCAAATGAGGGGCTAACTTCCGGGAGGGCTGTGTGGATTTCAAATATTTTGTTGACAGGTATATCAAGTCTCCCACACTGTAGTCGGATTGCACAGCCCTCTTTTTGTTTTTTTGTAATCCATTTTGGCGGATGCCAGAGTAGCTTGTATACTTGGCCAAGCCGCTGCAATTTTCTCTCCCCATTCCCCAGGCGCCTCCCCCTCCAAGGCATGTTTTGCCATTTCAGGGAAAGGAGAGAAGTCTCCTTTCCCTGAAAGGAAGAGGAGGGAGGAAGAGGAAAGAAGGAAAGAAATCAGACCTCTGGAAGACACCAGGAAGCCAAAACAATCTTCTTATTTTTAAATCTATCTTTTTTTTCTCTTTTCTACTTTTTTCTTCTTTTTTCTTCCCTGGTTTTTTCTTTCTCTTTTAGCTTCGCTATATATTTTTATTTTAACTGTAATTCAAAAGATCAATAAAGATATTTTTAAAAAAAAAAAAAAAAAGGAGAGAAGTCTCATTTCCCCATGGCCTTAAATGGGGAGACCCCCGTGAATGAGTTCCAAATTATTACAAGTAAATTTGGCAAAATCTGTATAAGAACTTCACTGGTCCTGTTGATAAGTACTTTAATATTTCAAAAGTTGTTGTAAAGTCTTTTGTACCCTCTCAGTAGCACTATCTATCTCTGGGTGAAACGCCGTACTCAGATCTATTTCCGTGTCCATTAATCTCAGGAAGCTCTTCCAAAATTTGGATGCAAATTGAGGTCCTCTGTCAGATATGATGTGTTCCAGGCACCCATAAAGCCGGAAAACATGATGTATAAACAATTCTGGCATGGATGGAATCTTATTGAGAGGCACAAAATGCACCTGTTTAGAAAACAAGTCGATTATAGTCCAAATAGCATTGTATCCATTATTACCATGCAAGTCAACTACAAAGTCCAATTTGAGTCCACGGTTGAGTTGAATTAGCTATCAACTGCAGCAATCCCATGGGTTCCCCCCCCCCCCCCCCGCTTTGTTTAGCTTTGGCACTATGGTACATTCTTGTAGATATTCTTTTATGTCTTTCCAGTATTCTGCCCACCAGAACTGCCAGGCAATCAACTTAAGGGTCTTAGTAAAACCAAAATGTCCTGAGACTTTGTTATCATGTGACACCTTACCTCTCAGGTTTATGGGCACACAAAACTTTGTCTCATATGTCAATAGCCCATCATTTTGCTTTAATTCATCTTTATGAGATTGAAGCCAGTTGTCACTGATTGCAGCCTCCCTCAGCTCATTGGCAAAGACCGTGATCTTGGTGGTCTGAATAGCTGTTATCTCTTCTCCCTCCCACATTTGGGAACAGGTCTGAACAGCCAGGCCCAACTGTTGTTTGGGAAAAAAACAGTCCCTACTTCTCCCGGTGAGGAATAATCAGCCACTGGCATCCACAACAGGGGATCCGCTAGACAATTCTGGTTCCCGGGGAAGAAGTGTAAGGTGAATTTAAATCAGCTAAAAAATTGGGCCCACCTAAGTTGTTTGGCATTCAGTCTCTGAGGAGTCTGTGGGGCTTGTAGGTTCTTATGATCAGTCCAGACCTCAAAGGGAACCGATGCCCTATCTAGGAAGTGTCTCCAATGTAACAAAGCCACTCTGACTGCAAAGGAATCTTTTAATTGAGCAAAGGCCTTTTGACACTCAGGCATCCACTCCAGCCATGCGCCTGGTGACTTAATTTTCCAAGTCTCTCCCTTCCCTTTGGTCTTTAACAAGTCTATCAAGGGGAGTGCAATCTCTGCAAAATTGTGAATAAAGTGTCTATAAAAATTGCCCAACCCCCCCCCCCCAAATCCTTGTAGTTCTGTCTTATGAAACTCACATTTAGACAGCTTAGCATACAGCTGGTTCTCTCTCAACTTTCTCAATACAATAGGCTTTTAAACAGAGGCTGGATGGCCATCTGTCGGGGGTGCTTTGAATGCAATTTTCTTACCTCTTAGCAGGGAGTTGGACTAGATGGCCCACGAGGTCTCTTCCAACTCTAGGATTCTATGATTCTATGTCTCGTTAATTCAATATGTTTTTCTAATGTCTTATTGCCAAAAATATGAGGATGTCATCTAAATATATAGGCATGGATGGAAAATCTCATTTATCAATTACATTAAAATGCACAAAGCTCCTTGATGCCCAAATGCCATAACTTTATACTGATAGTTCCCTAATGGACAATTAAAAGCTGTCTTCCACTCATCCCCTGGCCAAATTCTTATTCTATAGTATGCCTTGCGGAGGTCCAATTCAGTAAAAAAAAAAATAGCTTTGCCCAGATGAGCTAACATGTCTTTCATCAAGGAAAGGGGGTATTTATTTCAAGTGCAGATGGCATTTCATCCCCTCTAATCCATGCAAAGTCTCAACGTTCCGTCAGCCTTGGGTCAGAACAGAACAGAGGCCGCCATGGAGGAATTGGCTGGCTCAATAAAATGCCTGGCCAAGTTCTTATCAATGAATTCTCTCAATGCTTTCTTCTCAGGCTCGGACATGGCGTAGAGCTTTGGGCTTGGCAATTTGGCCTTCCGGTCAATTTCTATTGTACAATCAGTCTTCCAGTGGGGGGGGGGGGGGATAATTGATTGCACTCTTGTTCACTGAACACATCAGGGAAGTCATAGTAAACACCAGGTACCTGGTTCAGGGGCACATCCTTGGAAGTTGCGGCCACTTCACTCTCCTCTTCCCTCATCTGTTCTGGTTGAGGTTTCCCCTTTAAATTATAACCTCCATCATGGAAGGTTACAGTCTCAGTCTTCCAGTCAATTTGGGAATTTTGCCACCTTAGCCAGGGGATACCTAGGAGGATTGCCTGATGGGCCATTGACGAGATTACAAATTGTAAAGTCACACGTGAAGCATGCGCCTCTTCTCCCTTTCCTCTCCTGACAGCTTGACCTGGCTTGTAAGGAGGGAGCTACTCCCAAGGCCACTGGCTGTGTTCTTCCTCACCCGCCATCTCTGGGTCTTATCTTAACTTGTTCTTTATCTCACTCTAGTATTCTGGTGAGTATGACCCATTTTTCCAAGGTTTCTGGGTTACCTCTGTGTAGCGCCCACTTTAGAACATCAGAGTACAGGTCCATTCAAAGATATTCTCATTTGGCAGCTTCTGACCAACCTTTGATTTTTCCCCATGATTGCTTTATATTCTGCCACCAACCTGTCTCCTTGGTATACTTTTCTAAGTTGGGCTGAAGTTCTCATTTCCGCAAAGGGGTCTTGAAATCTCACTTTTAAGCTTCCAAGAAATCTTGGAGCCGACACGATTCAAGGGCTCAAGTGTCATATATCTGCATCAGCCAGTCTGGCACTGGTCCCTTTAGGTTTGCCCTGACAGCATGAATTTTGGTTCTCTCCAATGGGAACAGGGTACTATAATCATACATCTAATGTCTTACATTGGTAAGGAAGTAGGAGAGCTGCCTTGGATCCCCATTAAATTTTACTCTCAGCTCACCTTTCCCAGTTGCCATGGATAATTGGCTCCGTCCAAGCATCCTTGATTGGGAGGTTGTGACTCCTAGGGGCCCCATTTCCTTCTCTCTGTAAACATCACCTGGCCCGAGGCCTGGGGTGTCACTGCTCCTAGCCCAAACAAGGGGGCCCGCCTGACTTCTCTCTCCACCAATACTCTGATAGACACAACCTTGTCCCATCTCATCCTTTTGAAACAAAAGGTTTGCAACATCCTTTCCATAATGCCTACCTTTTTCTCCAAATGTCGCATTTCTGGGGTAAAATCTCCAACTGCTTCTCCAGTTTCTCTGGAGGGGAGCTTTCTTCACACCATCACTCCTTTCCCCGCCAGGCCTTGGATCAAGCTCAAAGGCAGCCAGGTAAGCTGCTGTTCCTCACTCTCACTTCCCAGAGCCAAGAGATCCATTTCTAGCACACCTGCCAAGGCCTCAGCAGCAGTAGTTACCTCAAGGCCAGCTGCCTCAAGATCCAGTTGCTCTCCTTCCTCTGAGGTACTCATGAGTAATCTCACCGCTTCTGCATGAAAATTAATAAGAGTAGAAATTTCTTAATTTCAGACTCTGGAAGACCATGGAGTTAAAATCAAACTCACAACAATAAAACACTGGAGATAAGTGGTTTATTCCTTCATTCCACAATCCTAAAAAGACAGTTCTAAAGTTTTCCCACTCAAACCTCCTCTATATATCAGTCCCAACTCCCATCTGCTCCCTAGTGGCCAAACACTGTGCCCACAGACTGTTTACTGCAGTTTCAATTTCCCTCACAAAACAGATGTCTTATCTACACTACCTTGCCCAACTGTACCCAGCCTTCATGGCAGAAAACCAAAGCAGCCAGTCCCAGGCTGACACTGTGATCCTGACAGCTAGACTCAATTGTCTGGCCTAGATTTTCCCAAGAGTAAAAATGTGCACCAAAAGATATATGTGTTTCAAAGGACCTTATCACATGCACATATAACCTGTCTCTGATGCTCTTTGCCTAACTGGAACATACAGGTCCTCTCATATGACACAAGGTCAATTTTGTCAGATACGGCATCAGAAACAGAGATTTTAAAAATGTGTGCTGGGTAGACCCATTTGCATTTTGTCTTCTGTGCCAGTGATGTGTCTTTGGGGCATGTTTTGGAGACAGGTTTTTCATCCTGCTCAATAATCCTTTGCCAAAATGGGTGGCACTACACTTCTGGTGGCAGTCAGAGAAAGGCTGTGAGTAAAGCCATGAACGTTTTCTGCTTTCCCATGATTGTTTCCTTTGGGATGAAGGCCATAGAGTTGTGTGGTTTCACAAGATCTATCAAAACATGTTTTAAAAAAGAATAAAACACTCATCTAGAGAAACATTGGATGGATTAGGAGGAGTCAGCTCTTGACTGTGTGATAAGTCTGGCACACATTATTTTATTGGATACTAGCTGTCCCCTGCAACGCGTTGCTGTGGCCCAGTCTCTGTGTATATGTGTTTTGTGTGTATATATTTGTGTATATGTGTATATATGTGTGTTTGTGTGTGTGTGTATGTGTATGTGTATATATATATATATATATATATATATATATGGTTTTGCATATGCATTGTAATGTATTTTTTTGTTTTTTGGCTTTTTAAAAGTCTCTTCTGTCGTGTTTTTCAGTGTTTTTATGAGTGATGGTGACTCATTGGCCTGATAGGTGTATTGTGTCCAAATTTGGTGTCAATTCGTCCAGTGGTTTTTGAGTTATGTTAATCCCACAAACTAACATTATATTTTTATTTATATAGATGGCAAGGAAACAAGCATGTGAGATGGAGTTAGTAGGCATCCAGTCCTCATCTACCATTCTTAAACAATGGGTTGCTTACTTAAAAATGTGTTGTCTGAGGTGAGTGTGATAAGGTCCAATGACCATGTTCAAGAAGCTATGTCTCCCAGTGCTACTCCCACACACAAAAAACCCACATTGTAAACCATGCTACTACCATACTACTAGCAGAAGACAGTAAAGATTTGGAACCATTACTGAAGAACTTCCAAGAGGAAAATGCAAAGGCAGGTTTACAGATGAACACTGAGAAAACAAAAATAATGGCCACAGATGATTTATAAAGGTTTAAAGTAGATGGTGAAGACATTGAAATAGTTCAAGATTTTCCCTACTTTGGCTCAGTCATTAATTAGAAAATAACTGGATGTGCCCCTGCTGATCCCATTGCTCTTTGACAACATGGGAATGGCTGTGTTGGGGTGGATGGCTGTTTACTGCCTTCGGAGATTTAACATTAGAAGATGTCGCTCTAAAGCTGTACCTAATGTGGTACACCCAATACAGGACCTTGGCCAATACTTTTTAGTGTCTAATCTTATCAATGTTTCTAATATTTTCATTCTACCTTCATGAAATGTCTCCCAGACAAAAGTAGTACCATGACCCTTTTAAATAGGAAGGGGGAGAAAAGAACTGCCGGTATTATTCAGCAGTAATCTGGAGACAATGTTTTGGGCTTCTTTCCAAAATACTCAGACTTCCCTTTCATTCCACGATCCATTTTTATCTCCTCTTCTAAGGGAGGACATATAAGTGCATATTTCCCAATATTACAGCTATAACCGTTTGTATGTCAGATGTGTGTGTCATTATCGTTCCACCTTGAATGACAACCTGTGATTTTCTCATGTCAGGACACATTTTAAAGCCTTATTAAGCCACCTTGTCCTCTGAACCACCTACAGTTTTCTTGGGGTGGGGCAGCCTATTAATCATCCTTCCCATAGAAAGTTGTTTCCTTTAATAGCGGCTCTCAGGAAAGTTTGAAGCTCTTGGGGCCAAAAGGTGAAGAAGTTAAAGGTGAAACCGTGGTGCCCCCAAGATCCTCGGGGCCACAGATTGTCACTGCTGTCTCCTCGCTCTTCTATACCTTACACCGACCTTATTCCTTGCAAAGAGTTTTGTCACTCCAGGATTCTTCTCATCAGGGTGTCTCGATACTCAAAAATACATATTTTTAGAGCGTTCTTTAAAAATATTTGAATTTTTTCCATCCCTACATTTTGCTACTTCTCTGAAATTGAATTCAGCCTTGCATCCATAAAAAGCTAGCCGCCCTCTGTATTAGTGGTAAGCTGTTACAGGATAAAATGGTACCCCTAGGAAATTATCACACGACACTGTTATAGCACTATTATTCCATTTTAACTGCTTTGGTATCCTGGGATTTGTGGTTTAGGGAGAGGCCTTTAATATTACCAGCCAGAGAGGTCCTGGACCTTCTTAAACTGCAAATCCCAGGGTTTTACAGGAGACAGTCATAGCAGTTAAAGTGGAATAGCAGTGCTTTGATAGTGACTTAATAATATTTATTTATTTATTTATTTAAAACATTTCTATTAGGCTTGAGCCTGGACCCCCAGGTTTCAGCGGTGACCAGGGGAGCATTTGCACAGCTTAGGCTCGTGCGCCAGCTGCGCCCGTATCTCGGGAAGTCTGACTTGGCCACGGTGGTACACGCTCTTGTCACATCCCGCCTGGATTACTGCAACGCTTTCTACGTGGGGCTGCCCTTGAAGACGGCCCGGAAGCTTCAGCTGGTTCAGCGCGCGGCAGCCATGTTACTAACTGGAGCGGGTGGCAGGGAGCACACAACGCCCTTGTTGTCCCAGCTCCACTGGCTGCCGATTTGCTACCGGACCCAATTCAAGGTGCTGGTTTTGACCTACAAAGCCCTAAACGGTTCCGGCCCAAAATACCTTTCTGACCGCATCTTGGCCTACGAGCCCACAAGGACCTTGAGATCGTCTGGGGAGGCCCTTCTCTCGATCCCGCCTGCATCACAGGCACGGCTGGCGGGGACGAGGGAGAGGGCCTTCTCGGTGGTGGCCCCCCGGCTGTGGAACACTCTCCCGGCACACATTAGACAGGCGCCCTCCCTCATGTCCTTTCGAAAAAGCCTTAAGACCTGGCTGTTCGAGAGGGCATTTAATTAAGTGCTAAGCAACAAACAATATGGTAATGAGAACTGGAATGGTACAAGGAAGATGAGACTGGCTATGATTCCACTAAGACGAAGCGGATTTTTGTGTAGTCTGTAATTGTTGTATAGTTATATGTTGTTGATACTGGCCTTTTGTAATTGTCTTTTATGTGTACTGTACACCGCCATGAGTCGCCCGTATGGGCTGAGAATGGCGGTTAATAAGTGCATCAAATAAATAAATAAATAAATAAATTGGGTAACCACGGAAAAATTTGGTTCTAAACTCGTTTTGTTTTTAGGGGGCCCTTGCATTTCATTTTTTTAATAATTCCGAAATTTTCCTTTTAAAAATTTCTAAATATACGAAATTTCGTAAAATTACGAATCGATTCATTAATGGCGGATGCGATTGCGCAATATGCTAAAAAAAACCTCCAAATGGGACAGGGGGAACTTCTGAAGCTTCCCTCTCCCTCTGTTGTTGACTGTTGGTGTGATAAAACAAACAACAACTATAAAACTTGCACCAGACATGAGAAAATAATTACGAAATAATTACGAAATAAATTGAAAAAATTGTTTTGAATCTAATTTACTCCTCACACTATTCCTGCATGGCTCAATATTGGATCGTAAGCTAATTTAAATACGAATTAATAACGAATTATGAAATTAACGAACGAAACTGCCCAAGCCTAGTTTCTATCCCATCCTTCTCGGCCTCCAAGGAGGGTCTCTGAACGGCTTCCAACAGCAAAGATTCAATGCCATACAATATAATCACATAATAAAAACAACATACATAATAAATAATTATAAAATACATATATAAAAACTGTTCGCCAAGTTAAAACATCATCAAACTCAATTCAAAATTATGGTCCAATAAAATCTTTGTCTTTACTGATACAATCCCTATAATCTACGAATGCCTGGTTCCATAGCCAGGATTTCAGTTGTTTCCTGAAGGTCAGGAGGGAGGGGGCAGCCCTAACCTCATTGGGGAGAGAGTTCCACAGCCAGGGAGCCACCACAGAGAAGGCCCTGTCTCTCATCCCCACCAAATGCGATTGCAGAGGCAGCGGGACCGAGAGCAGGGCCTCTCTGGAAGATATTAAAGTCCTTGATGGTTTGTAAGGGAAGATACGTTCGGACAAGTAAACTGGGCCAGAGCCATTTAGGGCTTTGTAGGTTAAGACCAGCACTTTGAATTGTGCTCGGAAGCTAATAGGCAGCCAGTGGAGCTGGTGTAACAAGGGAGTAGTACCCTCCCTATACCAAGCTCACGTAAACAACCTGGCTGCCAAGCACTGGACAAGCTGGAGCTTTCAGGCAGTCTTCAGAGACAGCCCCATGCAGAGTGTATTGCAGTAGTCTATTCAGGATGTAACCAGAGCATGCACCACCGAGGCCAAGTCAGACTTCCCAAGGTATAGGCACAGCCGGCGCACAAGTTTTAATTGTGCGAAAGCTCCCCTGGCCACCACTGAGACCTGGAGTTCCAGGCTCAGCGATGGGTCCAGGATCACACCCAAGCTGCGAACCTGCGCCTTCAGGGGGAGTGTAACCCCATCCAGCACAGGCTGTAACCCTATGCCCTGTTTGGCCTTGCGACTGACCAGGAGGACCTCTGTCTTGTTTGGATTTTGTTTCAATTTGTTCGCTCTCATCCAGTTCATTACAGCTACCAAGCACCGGTTCCTTACAGTCTCTTTAGTAGCAGGTGGGAAGGAGTGACAGAGTTGGACATCATCTGTGTACAGATGACACTGCACCCCGAAACTCCGGATGATGTCCCCCAATGGCTTCATGTAGATGTTGTTGATGATGATATACTTTATTTATATTTCGCTTTATCTTCCCGGAGGGACTCAGAGCGGATTACAGTAATAATAATAATTACTATATTTTTATACCTCGCCACCATCTCCCCGAAGGGACTCGGTGTCACGATCCAGACACGATCCTCCTCCTCCAGCTGTGCAGCCCTCTTCCCCCTTCTCCCTGTAGTAGCAACGCTACTTCCATGCTGAACTACAACACTCGGGGTGTCTTACAAGCAAGATCAAGCCCAAAACAAAATTTGCCAACATAAACACAGTTTAAAACATAATGACATATGACAGTTTATTATAACACAATTAAAACAGCAAGGAATTAAAACAGTTAAAACTATATGCACATATAAGGCAAACATTCAATGCCTTTTACACAATGAACAATGACATGCAATACACAGATAAAGTAAAGGCCTTCACCTTTATCCATCTCCGGGATCTGGAGGCGATGCTCAACTTCCGGCCATGGGGAGGTGCTCTTGTTCCATTTTCCATGCCAAGGAGCCTGCTGTCCATAGACATCTCCGATCTTTTTGCTGGTATGTCTGCATCTCTGCATGGGACATCCTTTTTCCTTCCTGCTGAGGCAGTACCTATTGATCTACTTGCATTGCATGCTTTCAAACTGCTTGGTTGGCAAAAGGTAGAACTGACAGTGGGAGCTCACCCCAACTTGTGGATTCAAACTGCTGACACACCGGTAAGCAGCTTTTCCTGCAGCTAGCAGTTTTAAATGCTGTGCTACCATGGCCCTTATAATGGCCCTTATAATCTCCCTAGAGGTGGTGCGAGAACAAAGGACAAGAAAAAATGGCTGCTTGGGCCTTATGTCTTAGCTGTGGCCTTACATCTACACATACACAACATTGAATTGAGCAGTTTCATCTTGTCCATATTAGCCTAGGGCAGTGTTTCTCAACCTGGGAGTTAGGGCCCCTAGAGGGGTCACAAGGGGGTGTCAGAGGAGTTGCCAAAGACCATCAGAAAACACAGTATTTTCTGTTGGTCATGGGGGTTCTGTGTGGGAAGTTTGGCCCAATTCTATCATTGATGGGATTCAGAATGCTCTTTGATTGTAGGTGAACTATAAATCCCAGCAACTACAACTCCCAAATTTCAAGGTCTATTTTCCCCAAACTCCACCAGTGTTCACATTTGAGCATATTGGGTATTCGTGCCAAGTTTGGTCCAGATCCATCATTGTTTGAGTCCACAGTGCTCTCTGGATGTAGGTGAACTACAACTACAAAATTCAAGGTCAATGCCCACCAAACCCTTACAGGATTTTCTGTTAGTCATGGGAGTTCTGAGTGCCAAGTTTGGTTCAATTTCATCATTGGTGGAGTTCAGAATGTTCTTTGATTGTAGGTGAACTATAAATCCCAGCAACTACAACTCCCAAATGAGAAACTCAATATCCCCCCCAACCCCACTCGTATTCAAATTTGGGCATATTGGGTATTTGTGTAAAATTTGGTCCAGTGAATGAAAATACACCCTGCATATTTACATTACGATTTATAACAGTAGCAAAATGACAATTACACCGTAGCAACGAAAATAATTTTATGGTTAGGGAGTCACCACAACATGAGGAACTGTATTAGGGGTCAAGGCATTACAAAGGTTGAGAAACACTGAGCTAGGGGCTGCTGTGATGTTACAACACAAGGGTGCCCATTGCACAACACCATGACAGATGTAACCACATATGGTGTGCAATGGGCACCAATTCACACCAGAACACTCCCCAATGTGCTTCCAGAAGCTGGTAAGAAAGCACCTAAACACACCAGGAACACCTGATGTGCATAAGCAAAGTCCAATGTGCATAAGAAGTATCTGATGTTCAATGTATTGTTGAAGACTTTCATGGCCAGAATCACTGAGTTGTTGTAGACTTTTTCGTGCTATATGGCCATGTTCTGGAGCAGCGTTTCTCAACCTGGGGATCGGGACCCCCGGAGAGCTCGTAAGGGGGGGTGTCAGAGGGGTCGCCAAAGACCATCAGAAAACACAATAATTTCTGTTGATCATGGGGTTTCTGTGTGGAAAGTTTGGCCCAATTCTATCATTGGTGGGGCTCAGAATGCTCTTTGATTGTAGATGAACTATAAATTTCAGCAACTACAACTCCCAAATGTCAATGTCTATTTTCCCCAAGCTCCACTAGTGTTCACATTTGAGCATATTGAGTATTCATGCTAAGTTTGGTCAAATCCATCACTGGTTGAGTCCACAGTGCTCTCTGGATGTAGGTGAACTAAAACTCTAAAACTCAAGGTCAATGCCCACCAAACCCTACCAGTACCTTTTGTTGGTCATGGTAGTTCTGTGTGCCAAGTTGGGTTCAATTCCGTCGTTGGTGGAGTTCAGAATGCTCTTTGATTGTAGGATAACTATAAATCCCAGCAACTATAACTCCCAAATGACAAAATCAATACCCCCCCCCCCAACCCCACCAGTATTCAAATTTGGGTGTATAGAGTATTTGTGCCAAATTTGGTTCAGTGAATGAAAATACATCCTGCATATCAGATGTTTACATTACGATCCATAACAGAATCAAAACTACAGTTGTGAAATAGCAACAAAATAATTTTATGATTGGGGGGGGGGGGGTCACCACAACATGAGGAACTGTATTAAGGGGTTGCGGCATTAGGAAGGCTGAGAACCACTGTTCTAGAGGCATTCTCTCCTGACGTTTCGCCTGCATCTACTCGTAGTACCCAAATCCACAGCTTTGCAATTAACTAACAGGGTTTGTCCTGTTTCTTCAGTATAGTTACAAACTTATCTAGTTACAAAACTTAGACTGTGATGTAGAATGTCATCCAAAAAGGGATGGATTAAAATGTCACCAAAAGAGTATGGCATAACCTTAAAATGCATTATAGACTAAACCAAAGGCAAAGAAGCCAGTCAGCAGTAATTGTGTATTTTTGCATAGGGATAACTGAGCTATTTCTACTGCATGAAAAGATTATGGGGAAAATAAATAAGCGAAAGCATGTCCATGGCAGCAAGGAGCTTTCCGTTCCCCACTTACTGATAATTACACCACCCATTGTACTATGCCTAATTTATATAGGAAAATATTAATAATAGCTTTGAAAGAAAATTACTCTGCCCTTTTCTTTTGCATCTATTTTTGTTCATGATTGCTTTCAACAGATATGCAAGCCAATTTGATATGTTTCCTAGAAATTACTAAATGGCTAGTTAAAGCACTCATGATCTTTGTTTTGAAGATAAGGTTTAAATTCTGTGTTGCAAATTACTTGTGGCCGGCATATAGGCTTAATCCAAAGACCATGGACAACACAATTATCTTCTACTAGTGTAAGTACCCAGGAGAAGTGGGCATTAAGAGAATCATGGCATGTACAAGTGGACCCTATACTCCATTGTTATTGTGTCAAGTGCTCTTAAGGCCAGCTATGCTACTACTTGGCATCTAATGGTTGGTCTCCTTACTCACCCTGCTTTTTCTCATCTTTTTAACCATTACCTGCTTAGTTATCTCAGAGAAGCTGAGTGTCTTGGGAAGCATATCCACTCTGCTCCTTTGCCGCTCAGACCAAAGATCTTCTAGAAGCAAAATTTGCCCAGTCGTGACTTTTTCCAGTCAATCTGGTGCTCAATTGCTTTCTAGTGGATCTTTCTTGAGCCCGTGTTTCGAGATTTACCAGTGGAATTCCTCTCTGTCCCAACAACCTCACAAGATATTCTGGAAGGAAGGAAGGAAGAAAAGGACCTCCTTGACTGATCCCAGCTTTCGGAACTAGACAGGACAACTCCTTCTTTGCTTTCTGCAAACAGGTGAAGACCTTGCTGTTTGGACTGGGCTTTGGGGACTGATTGCTTAAACAAAATGAGCCTTGTGCTGTGTGCCGGGTTGTCGATTTACTAATTTTGCTGTGCACTTGTTGTTGATGATGGTTTATGTTTTCAAACTGGTTGTATTATATATGTATGCTGTTGAATGCCTTTTAAACTTTGTGCTTTTCTTTTTTAATCTGAAGCAAAATGGGGAAAGATCAGGAAAGAACAGGAGGAGGAGGAGAAGGAGAAGAAAAAGGAGGAAGAAAGAGGAAGAGGAGGAGGGGGATTGAAAAGAGGAGGAAGAAAAAGAGGAGGAGAGAAGGAAGAGAGGATGAAGAGGAGCAGGAGGAATGGAAGAAGGAGAAGGTGGAGGAGGAAGAGGAAGAAGAGGAAGAAGAGGAGGAGGAAGAGGAGGAAGAAGAGGAAGAAGAGGAGGAAGGAGGAGGGGGAGAAGAAGGAGAGGAGGAAGAGGGAGAAGAGGAGGAGGAAGAGGAAGAAGAGGAGGAGGAAGAAGAGGAGGAGGAAGAGGAGGAGGAGGACGACGACGACGACAACGACGACTCATGAAATCAGATAAGCCCACCTAACTTGTTGGCTTTCAGTATTGTGTTATCCATACTTTGATGCTGCCTCTTTCGTAGTCAGTTTTAATTTCAGTAGAGCATTCACAAAGTTGGTTCCCATGAGAAGGAAACGTTCTTATATGAGAAGGAAAATGTTTGATAGTTTTTACAATCTGTTTATATTTCCACCAGCTGGGTAGCTCTTACACAAACCCCAAAACAAGACAATAGGGATGTAGAGCAAAATCTAAGCCACCTTTGCTTCAGACTGCCCAATGCAGAAGGCAAGTGCCTCTTTTCAGACACATTTGCTCACACGAAACCCGATTGCCCCTTTCAGGTCTCATGTTGCAGATTTAAATTTTTAAAAAATGTTGTGAGTTGTTTTGCATTTCAATCACAGAGATAAAAGCAGGATACAAATAAATTATTATTATTATTATTATTATTATTATTATTATTGATGTGGAGACCAGAACTGCATACCACAGTTGCCTCCTTGCCTCCACACCAGGCAAACAAAAGTTAGCAAAGTACATTTTGTACCCCTCTCTCCCTTTATTGTATACACGTGTTTGCCTTTTTGTTGTTTTGAATGCTGAAACTGCACAACTGAATGAAAAAATTAAAACAAATAAATGTTAAAGAGCCACAGTGATACCGAGGGTGGGATTACCATGTATGATTGCGGGACTATGGAATGGTAAATCAGCGTAATTGCACTATTGAAGAGGGGTGCTTTATTTTAAGGTACTCATTGAATGTCCATTCTTTATGATAATATGTGATGAAGCCCTAAGTGTGATGCTGCATATGCACAAGAAGATCAGTCATCTACAAAAGATTATGGCACCAATTTATTTCTCTATAAGATCTCTACAAGAAACCTTTGCATACAAATCTGCCCAGGTCTTTCATTCCTGCAGGAAGATTTGAGCAGACTTTCTCCAACACACCTCAAAGGACATGAAAGAGTGCCATTTTTGTGACTGTTCCTCATCAGCCATGGAGACTCTTAATTGGCCCTTCTCTGCTCTTTTTGTACCGACAGCTGAAGATCGCCTTATTGAAACGTGCCTTCAGCCTTTTACTGGTAAAAGGCTGTGCTGATTTGGGTATCATGAATGTTCGATTCTATCGCTTTTTAATTGATGTTGTAATCGTATAGTTTGTTGCATGCTTTCTTCAAACTTTTGTATTGCATATTGTTCCAGCTGTTCTATTTCGGTCCATGTTGCAAGTTGCTTTGGAACCTAATGTTGGAAGAAAGGTGGGGAATAAATTAAAGAAACAAAAAAAACATGCCTCTTGAGCTTCTTAGAGGAAATAATGTGTGGCACAAAGGTCCCCTTGGATACAGTGGGCAACACTTGGATGGATCTTTGCCTACATAGACAATGGGGGACTCTCAGGGGCAGGCCCGTAGCCAGGATTTTGATTCGGGGGGAGGGGGGCTGAGTCTGAGTGAAAGAGGGACTACCACAGCAAGCCTTTTGTATCGTTACCCCAATACCCCCATGCATATGGGATATATTGAGCATGGTGATCAGATCATGATATGAATAAACATAACAGTTTAAATAATGTAACAGTAAGGCCTTCTCACAGACCACCATGAGAATTTCGGGGGGAGCTAAAGCCCCTCAAGCCCCCCCCCCCCCCAGGCTACATGCCTGCTCAGGGGGAACTTAAATGAACCATGCTCCAGATCTTTCTTATGACTCTTTTCAAGTACAGTTGTGCGCAGAACCATTTCCCTTTGTTTCATCCATTCTTTCTTACTTTCATTATCTTCTGGAGCACCTAATGGGAAGCCCCCTCCCGGTACAAAAGTCAACTTGACATGAAAGCAACCGGGAGCTAATTATCAACTCCCGCTCTGGTTTCGTGAGTATGTGGCACTCCATGCCTCCTTACCTTGGAAAGAGAAAGAGTGTGTGTGTGCGGCGTGCAGGCTCATTACATGCACCTGCCTGCAACCAAGCGCTTCCTCTAGAATGATAGGAAAATAAAAAAATAACCCTCACTTGGGGTGATTCCTCAAAATTATTGCAGAGTGCCAGAAGCACAATTCATAACCAGCAGAAGCTTATGTGTAGAGAGCAAGGATTACTTTCTATTCAACAGAATGGAATAGTATTGCAGAGAGCCACATTTTTTAAATATAATTTTTATTACATTTAATATAAAAGATACAGGGGGGTTGGGGTTAGGTGTTAGGGTTAGGGAGAGATTTGTAGACTTACATGTAAAGTGGGAGAACAATATGGTAATAGAGAAGTAGGAAATGAAGTTAATGAAAAAGAAAGAAAAAAGAGAGAGAAACATGTGTACACTATCAAAATAAATAAATAAATAAATAACAAAAAATACTAGAAAAAAATCACACAATTTCATAGCCACAATTTCATAGGTTCCAAAAATAATAAGTCAAAAGAAATCCATTCTGGATAGAAAAGTTTTTTGGAGCTAACTAGCTTTACTGTGCTATCTTCTAAGAAAAAAAGGGGAAAATAACAAAATAGCTATGCATCTAAATCTCGCTTGGAAAATGCGAAGATGTGTTCTCACTCAAGGAAGGCAAAAGGAAGAGAGAGCCAAAATGGAGACAGGCCACATGGCCATCCCAGGGCAATAAAAATACCTCTCAAAATATCACATTTTAAGTATTCAAAAGGGGAGGAGACAGTGCATGCAGGAGGAGTAAGACAATGCCCCTTCCAAGCCCCTTCTTGGAATAGGCATGCATAGGGAATTTGTGGGAGGAATCCCTCACTCTAATCTATCTAAGGCTAACTACTCATTGAGGGCTGGAGACTTGTGCAGTCAGAACTTCTCTCCTTCCTTGAGAGAGTGCATGTCTGGCATGCAGGCCCAGCGCAGGTGCCTACCTGCAGCCGAATGCATCTCCTCTAGAGTAGAAACAGGTAAAAAAACCTCCATAAAGTGCATGACTGCCTGCAGTTGAGCACCTCTCCTCTAGAGTAGAACAGTTTAAATGCCTAAATTGACAGGAAGGAGAGTGTGGGAAGCCCCCCTCCCCATTATGAGCTGATAGAAAACGAATCTTTCAGCATCCCAGAGCTAAAACAGATATCTCTCCTCTCGATTTTTGGAGGCTCCCAAAAATGGATAGGGGCCCCTGCCAAAAGCCAAGACACAAAAAGGGTCAAGGTTTACCCCGACTGCGCAAGCCTACTTTCAAGCTCACTTAACATTTTCCCCATGTATCAACAGCCCACTTTCAAGGCCAGCCTTCAAAAATGTTTACATTTTTTTGCTTCCCTTGGTCCACCTCACAAAAACCTGTGCTAGACTTTTGGCTTCTTAAGATAAAATAATTTCAAAATACAGAAACACTCCATTTGAAAAAAGTAAAAACTGCTGCTCGTCCTGGATAGAGGACAAGAATATTGAAAATGTGCATTAGCAAAGTTGTTCTAGTAAAGACTTGGGTCTTTTCTGCAACAGCTTGGATTTCTGTTTTCGCGGTTTTTATATGATTTGCTATGATCTTAGCAGAGAGGTTTGAATGCCACTTCTAAGATGACAATGTTTATGTGCTTGAATATACTGTTAGCCCTCCACATTTGCATGTTTGACTTTTTAAAGGCTTTCTCTAGGACTCTCAAAGTCCTCCAGTGCAATGCTATGGTCTGTTTCCTGCAGGGGTAAAAAAATAGCTATTTTTATATTTAGCTTTTTATTTTGTTGGGAATCCTGTGTCCCTAACTAACACCAGGAAATCCGAGTAGCGTTTGGCATTGATTCGGGGCCAATTGGTTAAGTCACGGATACCGAAACCAGGGTGGGTCCCCTATCCACAATTTAAAGGATTGCAGTTTCGTGCCCCCCAGGATGTTGTCGGAGCATCCTGGCCAAGCCAGCAGGGCTGCACATCTCGGGAGAGGGAAAGTTTTATGGTTGAGGCAGAGTTAGAGTCGGCAAAGGACACAAAGTTTCAGGCAGGGAACAGAAAGTTAGTAAAAAGAATACTAATGATTGTTACAAAGTGGTCAAGGGAATCTGAAAGGGAGGAAAAGGAGAATCTCTTGTTGCAGCTATTGCTGGTGTCACTGTCCTGCAGATACTTGGAAAACTCATACTGCCAGGAACTGTGGAACTCCCTGCTGTGATAAGATCAATTTGAAGGCAGTGTTTTCCGTGTTCAAGACAATCCAACAAACCAATGGTCCAAACTTAGAGTATACAGTGCTTTAATGGTAGCTGCACTTTATCCTGGAGCCTGTAAGAAAGGCTTCCATTTGTGCTCCAATGCAAGGCACTGATGGCCACAAAGTTCAGAGAAAAGTTGACTCTTCTCCATATTAGAATGTGCCTGTCCAACTTCTAAACTATTCTTTCCTGCTCCTCATTGTCCCAAACTTAGAAGGCAAGGAACTTACAGTGATCCATACCAAAAAGAGGCTCAAAAGTGCCTCGAAAGTATTAGATATGTCAATGCTAAATGTGTGGCAGGGCTGGCTGTTTGACCAGAGACAAACAAATCCATTTGGAGAAGTTTAGCCTTAGTTTTTGGCACATTAGCAGAGCAAAAAAGAAGACAATGGAATGAGCAGAGGCATAAAAGAGAATTGTAAGATAGCTTGCTTTGTAAAATAAGATATAGTCAGAGTAAAAAAAAAGATTCTTTACTATTGATCACACTCCCTTAACATACAAAGGAATATAAACTCAGAAAACAAAAGACTCTGCATCAACTGGTTGATATAATTTAAACAATTTAAACAATTTACTCACAAAAACTTGTGGAAAAGGGATCACACAGGTACATCTTAACTTCATTGCAGTACATCAATGGTATAATGCAAAGATAGATAGTAAAGGATAGATTTATCTAGCTTGAGCGTAGGCCTAAGAAGATCAGGCAATGCGGTCAATCAACATGCTGGAATGGATGATGGTCACTCTGTCAAAGAGTAAAAACCCAAACCACAATGAACAAAGGCATTGCCCTTTCTCCATATCACCATTCACTTAATCCAGTCCTTGCACAATGTTCCTTGTGATGTGAGGGACTGATATGTATGGTTCCAGTAAAGGAGAAGGGATTGCTAGCAGCAGACTCTTTGGGTTGATTCAAGGCACCTTAATGGTTTGGATGCAGGTGTGTGTAGAATCTGGGAAGGGTTCATATTGCAGAGGCTAGGCAACCTCAACGCTATTTGCTGCCCTCCTCTCACTTACCCAAGTCAAGCTATACAGTATTCAAAGCCAATCAAATTATTTTGATACTTCACAACATCTCACAAGAACCTTTCCTTATCTAAGACAGCAGAAAAAATGTATAATAAAGTGAATAACTACCTCAGGCCCCTTCCACACTGCCCCTATATTCCAGGATCTGATCCCAGATTATCTGGCAGTGGAGACATATAATCCAGTTTTAATTGGGAAACTATAATCTCTTTTATAACCTTTGACTACAAAAAGTTTGTGTATGAGACCAACTAGCATGATTGCCTTTCTAGAAGATTCCCAAAGCCCCATGCAAATGTTAATTGAGGATACCAACTGACAGGAAAGGAAGTGAGGTAACACAGAAACATGGAGACAAGAACCATTTCAGTGTGCATGCAAGATTGTTAGTTTCCCAACAGAGCGCTGGCCGCAAGGCATCAGAGAAAGCAATCAGACAACAAGGACTGTAAGATGCTTAGTCAAGGTGAGATGGGTACAACTCCTTTCATCTGTGGAATTCAATCATGGGGTAAGGACTCTTGTGCCTAGCAGACTAATTGGAGATGGGGAAGAAGAAAATAAGCTTTCCTTCTTTTTCATTTCCCTCCAATGTTGTTTACAGCCAAATATAGTCCATTTGTCCTGAGTTCATGTGGCAACCTTTGACGCTGTCCCTCAGACACCCCTTCCCTACAGGGTAGAGATTAATCCCTCATAATTTTCAGTCTGCTTTTCTGAACTCTGAGCAAGTTCTGGTAGTTTCCAAAGGGAGTCCCAGAGCCATGCCTTCCAAGGTCGCCCTGCGAGAGGACGGGGTTCTGAGGAAGTAGGAGTTTGGGACCTTGGATCTGCAGACCAGTGTAATTGTGCAACTGTAGGCAAATGCGATAACAAGGGTGCTTATGACAATATGTAGCTGCTGTTGGGGCACTCCTATGGATTAGCAGCCATAGACCTGGGAAGTGGGGGTGGGGCAGGCAAAAGCAAGCCGAAGGTTATTCAGTTTAGTGGCTTGATAAATGCATAATTTAAGGTCACTCACCCATTCAGTTTAGTTATTCCTTTTCCCTTGCGACGCATCACATAAAACAATGTCAAGTCCCCTGAAACACTATTGCTGCTTCTGTTTTGCCAAAGGCAGTTGGAGTGAAGAAATTGTAAGCACTTTGGGAATTCTTATAGCATCCCACCTTAGAGGACCAGCCTTCTTAGAACATAAGGCTTTCTAGGCAGCCTCTTGCTCCTCTTTTACTCTTCAACAACCAATTGTGCAAATGAGCCATAGGTCTATGGACGGATGAGGCTTTATGAGCGTTCCCAGACATATACGGGGTACAAATAAAGTTTATTATTATTATTATTATTATTTATATAAATATGTATGCATATTAGTATATTTTAAATTATGTGGTCATACTATGTGGTAAGCCGCTTTGAGTCTCCTTCGCAAGAGATAAAATAGGGCAATAATAATAATAATAATAATAATAATAATAATAATAATAATGGTGGTGGTGGTCCCCAGTACCTAAAGACCTTGGACTGCAATTAAACACAATCGGCACTGACAAAATTACCTTCTGCCAGCTGCAGAAGGCCACCTTACTGGTATCTGTACGCATTATTCACTGATACATCACACAGTCCTAGACATTTGGGAAGTGTCCAATGTGTGATTCAATACAACAGCCAGCAGAGTGATCTTGTCTGCTGTGGACTCATCTTGTTGTGTTTCAAACAACAACAACAACAACAACAACAACAACAACAACCTGTCTGAAATGCATGATTCACATTCCCTCTTTTCCCAAAAGTGGTTTTGATTTCATTCTGAATCAGAAGGCCATGTCTACCTTGAGCGTAGCAGGCATAAAAGCCAAGGGGATGGAAACTGTACCTGCTGGTTACTTGAGATGGGCTCAGATTAGTTATGCAAAAACCTGCCTAAATCCCCCCTTTTCAAGCATTTTAAACATATTAAAAGCACAATTGCCTAAGCTGAGAGATCAAGTCAGTTCCAACTTTATCATATTCAAATAAGAAAAGGCAGTGCAGAGACCAAAGCCCCCCTCCTCCCCAATTCTGGATTTACTCATCTAGAAAGCATTGCAAGTGCGGATCAGGGAAGGTGGGGGAGACAATAGAAGAGAAGGTGTCATATTGATAAAATGAAGGGATGCGGTGAAAGAATATACCCAGGTGGCCTGGCAAACTAGGAAACTGAGAAAGAAGGCAGCCTCATAAAGACCAAAAAGCTAGGTCTTGCCATTTGGTGGCTTTCCCTGGCCTAAGTAAGGTAGCCCATGGACTATGGAGTTTCTATCAGTCTGTTCCTTCAGCCACCATGGGTACATCCACACTGCAGAATGAATTCAGTTTGATCCTGCTTTGACTTCGGTGGCTCAATACTATGGAAACCTTCTTATTCTTCTTAGGTGATCCCACATCGTCCAAGCATGAGGCCTTCCAAGTTCTTGGAAGATGCCTGTGCATGAGTTTTTTTTAATGTGTGGAGGTCAGCGCTCAATCAATCAATACAGTCTTAACAGAGTGAGGGTCCCAACCAGTGGTATGGTTAACACAATGATGGTGGCTTCTCTGTTGCAGCCTTCTTCCGCCTCCACAGCCATTGTACCATGTAACATGTTATCCTCCGCCTGATCTGCCGTTGAGGTCTTCAGGTCTTTGGATTGTGCTTGGCCTGGAACTTCCCTGCAGCCCCTCCTAGGAGTACATGACTCCAGTGGTTACACGTGCAGTTTTATTGGAACACCCCCTCACCACAACAAGGTGACAATCCATCAAAGGGGTATGCAATCCAAGTAGTTGTAGCTTGGGGAGGCTCCAGCACTTTTGGGCAGAGAAGGTTTGAATTTGGAAACTTGTCCTATTAAAACTATTTGTTTGAAAAATGTCCTTCTCATCCACAAAACTTTCTTAAAGCAGAAACAATGTCTCCAAGGTCACTTGTATGCCGTCAGTGCTGTGGACAGGCCATTCTTGGGAGCCAGTCCTTAATCGCTAGACAATGCACCTGACTCGGCATTAGTGCTTGCTATTTTTTGCAGAGATGATTTGGATTTTTAATACACGGCAGAAGGCACCTAAGTGCCCTGACTATGCACTCCTTAATGCACAATTTGTATATACCCCAATCAATACACTAGTCATGAATAATCACAAACTGGGGAGAAATGCTACGTTATGAGAATAGCCCATTTCTCGGTTCTTGAGCTATTTAGATTGCCATTAACAGTGAAAAGCCCAGTGTCAGACAACCCTACTATATGCCTGTGAAACGTGGACTATCTACAGACATCACATGCAACTCCTGGAACGATTCCATCAGCGTTGCCTGCAAAAAATCCTGCAAATGTCTTGGGAAGATAGGTAGACAAATGCCAGTGTGTGGAAGAAGCAAAGACCACCAGCACTGAAGCGATGGTCCTCTGCCATCAACTCTGCTGGACCGGCCACATTGTCCGAATCACCGTCTCCCAAAGCAGTTGCTCTACTCCAAACTCAAGAATAGAAAACAGAATGTTGGGGAACAGGAAAAGAGATTTAAAGATGGGCTTAAAGCCAACCTTAAAAACTGTGGCATAGACACCGAGAACTGGGAAGCCCTGGCCCTTAAGTGCTCTAGCTGGGGGTCAGCTGTGATCAGCAGTTCTGTAGAATTTGAAGAGGTACAAATGGAGGGCGAAAGAGAGAAACGTGCCAAGAGGAAGGCACGTCAAGTCAACCCCGACCGAGACTGCCTTCCACCTGGAAATCGATGCCCTCACTGTGGGAGAACATGCAGGTCAGAAATAGGGCTCCACGGTCACCTACATACCCACAACCAGGACACCAAACTTGGAGAACAATCTTATTCGGACAACGAGGGATCACCTAAGTTAGTAAGTAATTAAGTCAGGCAGTGGGCAAAGTGGTGGTGGGCTTCTACACCTTGTTGGGAAGCTTCCTTTCGACTTTCGAGTCTCAAGTATTGCCTCTACCTTCACAGTGTAAGCTGCGGTGGAAAGCAGTGAAATCCACACCAATCTACTCAAATGGGTTCTTCACACTTTCTTCATCTTTTTCATCTCTGTTTTATGGAATGAAGCTGCTGAATGATGCCCAAGTTTCTGGCATGGCTGGCTGTATATTGCGGATTTAATGTACAGGCAGTCCCTGAGTTACAGACATCTGATTTACACACTACTTCTAGTTAAGAATGGGGGAGAGACAACAGGAAGTGAGATAAATCTACCCCTAGGAAGGGAAATAAACTCCTGGAAGAGTTATCATGGGGGGAAAGTGTCTCCACTGACACTTTATCACCAATCCTTGTTTCCACAAAAAGCCACATTTTTCAAAATCCAATGATCACAGGGACTGAAAGTGAGGTGAAATCTGCTGAACAGGGGCAGAGACAGCAAAACAAAGCCCACAAGAGTGATCACCCTTCCCTGTGCTATCCAAAGCTAAAAGATATATATATTTGGCTGGAGTTACACTTTAAAAATGTACCTGTTCTGACTTACAAACCAATTCAGCTTAAGAACAAACCTACAGAACTTACCTTGTTTGTAACTTGGGAACTGTCTGTATATTTATAGTGTTATTTTTTTTTTTGCCTTTGTCTATCACTGTATATTTTTTTACGTTCCACTGCTTGGCAGAAAGTGCATTAGAAATCATCATCATCATCATCATCATCACCATCATCATTATAGTATTTCCTTTGGGCATCTTATGGCCTTCCACTTACCAGTCCTAGCCTCTACTGACCTCTACTGGAGAGAAACAGAATTGACTATGTATCTCTTTCCTAGGATTCATAGGTTTGTAAATATCCATCCCCAACACAAGCCAGTTATTTCATGGCTAAGGAGGTTAGAAGGACCACAGCTTGTAGATTTTGGCAAAGTTTGCAATCTTGAGGCCTGGATTCAGCTCTATGCACTTGGCCCAAACTCTATCACTCTCTTATACATGTGTAAGTTCCACTATGGAAGCTGTTGGTCATTTGCTTCTGATATTGAATGTCTGAAAGGCATTGTAGGTACAGCTGCACATTCAATCACATATTAAAGTGAGGCAGTGTTGCAATTATTTATTATTTATTTATTTCGGTTGCTTCTACCCCGCCCTTCTCAGCCCGGAGGGGACTCAGGGCGGCTTACAAAAGCAAGGCACAATTTGACGCATTACATAACAGCAATCAGACAAATAACATCAGTTAACAGAAAACAGCAATTCTAGCAATAACATCAATTAACAGAAAACAATAATTATTGTAAGGCAAAAACAACCATAAAACCACTAAAAGCAATAAAACCAATACAAACCATTTCTCCTCATTGACGGTCAGCGTTTCGCAATCTCATAGTTCAAATTCCAATTCCACAATTGTCAGTCCTTTCAGTCCTATCCATCTGGTTGTCCATATCTAGTTGTCAGATTGCCCAAAGGCCTGGTCCCACAACCACGTCTTTACCTTCCTCCTGAAGGAGAGGAGGGATGTTGATGCCCTAATTTCCCCCGGGAGTGAGTTCCACAGGTGAGGGGCCACCACTGAGAAGGCCCTGCTCCTCGTCCCCACCAGCCTCACTTGTGATAGCGGTGGGGTCGAGAGCAGTCCCCCCCCCCCCCAGATGATCTCAAATTCCAGGGTGGGATGTAGAGGGAGATACGTTCGGACAGATACACTGGACCGGAACCGTAAAGGGTTTTGTAGGTCAAAACCAGCACCTTGAATTGTGCTCGGAACTGAACCGGCAGCCAGTGGAGCTGACACAACAGGGGGGTGGTGTGCTCCCTGTATGTCGCTCCGGTGAGCAATCTGGCTGCCGCTCGCTGGACCAGTTGAAGTTTCTGAACAGTCTTCAAGGGCAACCCCATGTAGAGTGCGTTGCAGTAGTCTATTCGGGATGTAACAAGAGCGTGGACCACTGTGGCCAGATCAGACTTCCCAAGGTACGGGCGCAACTGGTGCACAAGTTTTAGTTGCGCAAAAGCTCTCCCGGCCATGCTGAGACCTGGGGTTCCAGGCTCAGCGATGAGTCCAGGATCACTCCCAAGCTGCGAACCTGCATCTTCAGGGGGGAGTGTAACCCTGTCCAGCACAGGCTGTAACCCTATGCCCTGTTCGGCCTTACGACTGACCAGTAGGACCTCTGTCTTGTCTGGATTCAGTTTCAATTTGTTAGCTCTCATCCAGTCCGACACAGCAGCCAAGCACCGATTCAAGGTCTGGACAGCCTCCTTGGTGATGGGTGAGAAGGAGTGACAGATCTGGACATCATCTGCGTAGAGATAGCACCTCAGTCCGAAACTCCGAAAGATCTCCCCCAGCAGCTTCATGTAGATGTTAAACAACATTGGGGACAGAATTGAACCCTAAGGGACTCCACACGACAACGGCTGTGGGGCCGAACAGGTGTCACCCTGTAACACCTTCTGGGAGCGTCCCTCAAGAAAGGACTTGAGCCACTGCAAAGCAGTACCCCCAAGTCCCATATCTATGAGGCGTCCTATAAGGATACCGTGATCGACGGTATCGAAGGCCGCTGAGAGGTCCAGCAGAACTAACAGGAACACAGTCCCCCTGTCCAGCTCCCGGCGAAGATCATCTACCAAGGCGACCAATTCACTAACAAGGCAGCAGAGCCAGTATGACATAGCGGTTCAAGTGTTGGACGAGGACCAGGGCCAGCCCTAGGTCATTTTCAAGTGTAAGTGAACAGTATTTTGGCACCCCCCCCCCAACCACACTGAAAAATAAAAGGTAGAAGGTAGAGATAAATAAAAGAGTTACAGAGTTTGTAAAACAACTCTTCTCCAAGGAAGTGCCACACAATAAAGCAGGAATCACACTTTCAAAGGAGGAACAGAAAAGTTTTTGGGCTGAGTTACTCTCTGAAATATGGGGCTGTGCAGCACTCTTGCAATTGTGGTGCTTTATGAGGTTGTTTCCTGCCTCTTTTTCTTTTTTGTTGATGTGCCACCCATAGTGGGTGCTTCAAGGGGTCTTGGGGGGGGAGGGGTGCTGGGCACCAACCAGGGACGCCCAGACCCGGAGCCGCCACCGTAATCTAGACCCGTCACCGGATGCGAAGGATTGCGCGAGGGCGGCCTGCATCCTAATCTCGACTAGATCAAATTAATCATGCACCAGTGCCACACCAGCCCTCTTTCCCTTGGCAGCAGAAAGAGAGAAGAGAAAGAGGGAGGGAGGGAGAGCACGGGGTGCGTGCGCAGAAGGCCCTCCTTCACTGTGTGCCACGCCTCATATACTGGGAATGAGGAGGGCCATTCTGCCGGGCTGTTGCCAAGGCAGCCAGGAGGCCCGCCCTCCTTCCCTCCTACCCTGGCCATGCTTCTCTCCTTTCCTCCCTTTGGCCCATGCTTTGATTCATGCCTTTGAGGCGATGGAAATTAAAGGCGGGGGCTACTAAAAAAAAACCCTCGGGGATTCACGCTATGCACAAATGCGTATCTTGCCTATTACTTCAGCCGCCCCTGACTAGGACTCCAGGAACCAAGGATTGAGTCCTTGCTCATTCCCAGAGACCCATTGGATGACCTTGGGTAAGTCCCACTCTTTCAGTCTCCAAAAAGGAAGGAAATAGTAGACCTTCTCTGAGCAAAGGATTCCTCTTAAGCCTATACTAAATAACATTAGTCTGATTCTTTCCATAAGCATGTCTCTTGGCCATTGGTATTGGTAGGAGGAAAAAGTGTCCTGAAAGAGGACTCTGGACATGGGCAAAGAGAATTAAAAGAGCCAATCTGAAAGAGTTACTTAGGACTATCAAAACACAGCCTATTAACAAGAGAGAGCTTTGACCTGTATTGTTCCACGTTGTCATGTCAGCTTCATACTATGGCAGAGCTATGAAGGAGCAATTTCCAAAAGACCCTACTGTCAACATCCCTTCTCAACATTCGCAGCCATTTAGTAGAGGTGTGTGAATAAATCGGATGTCGTCGTACCTCAAATCTATTTCGCATGTTTCGTACTTATGACGTGTATTACAACGCACCTGCTCTGTGCACAGAAAACATTAAGAAATTGAACCTTTTGATGGCTTCAATTCTCAAGTTTTGATTTCTTCGGAAATGCCTGTGACACTGTTAACATTCACAGGGCACTCAAGCTCTGCTGAAAGGCGAAGCCAAACCTTTTGGCATGTTTCTCAGTCAATCAGGGCTGACAGAGAAGGGAGGGGGAGGGGGAGTGGCCATCATGTTGCCTTTAAATTTGCAAAGGGGAGGAGGCCTATGCCAAAGAATTCAAAGGGCTCTGCCCTAAACTACATTTCCCAGTATGCATCAGAATGAGAAAGGACCAATCAGGAGAGGAGAGAGAGATTTGTCCCTCCTTAAACGGTCAGGTTTTATAATAAAAAATTAATCCCTAAAATCAATAGGGATTTATGAGTATTTCTGAAAGTTGGGGGGAATTATCCCCTGTTATCTTGTGTCATTGGATAGAAAATTCAAGATCGCTCTTGTAGTTTTTTTAATGTTGTTTATAAAAACTTTGAAAAATCCTCAAATATCTGTGGATAAGTGAAACATTCTGAAACTTTGTGGGCTAACAGTGATAAATGTGTTCTACCATTGTAGCAAATTTCACTTCAATAGCTTTAAAAATGAGAGATACAGTATCCCTTGACGTTTCCCCATTTATAGTAATTTAATTATGTGCATGCGCAGTTTGGGAAGTGAGGAGGAGCCATATGCCTGTACTAAACAACATTTCCTAGAATGTATTGGGCTGCGGCAGCCAGCCATGACATTTAGAGTCAGTCTAATAATAATGCATAAAATTATTAAATCTGCAAAGAGTACTAAAGTACCATATATACTCGAATATAAGCCAAGTTTTTCAGCCCTTTTTTGGACTGAAGCAACTATCCTCAGCTTATATTGGAGTCATGGGGAGGACTACCAACAGTGGCACCGGAGCCCCCGGTGAGGAAGAAGAGGAGGATGAGGCAAGGAAAGCCGGGGGGGGCAGCCAAGAGGAGGAAGGCTGCTGATGCTTCTTCCGTGGTCTGCTGCTGGCAGCAGCACCGTAGGAGAGGGACTTTAGGAGCACATCCACCATCCTCCTCCTCTCCTTCCTCCTTTTCCAAGGTGGTAGTGATGGCGTGGCCGCAGGCTGAGTGTCATCCTCTTCCTCTCCTTCCTCCTCTTCCAAAGCAGCAGTGGCGGCGCAGCTGCAGGCTGAGCGTTGTCCCCTTCCTCTCCTTCCTCCTCTTCTTTTGAAGCAGCACCACCACTGCTTCGAAAGAGGAGAAAGGAGAGGAAGACTATGATGCTCAGCCTGCAGCTGCGCCGCCGCTGCTGCTTTGGAAGAGGAGGAAGAAAAGGAAAAAGATGGTGGGCGGGCTCCTCAAGTCCCTCCCCTGCCCGCCTGCCACCAGTAGCAGAACAGTGAAAGAAGCAGCAGCAGCCTTCCTCCTCTCAGCTGCCCCCCGGCCTTCCTTGCCCCCTCCTCCTGCTGTATATCTAAATAAAGAAAGCACACAGGTAAAAATTTTGAATTTTACCAGTAGCTGCAATATTTCCCTGCCTTATACTCGAGTTAATAAGTTTCCCAGTTTTGTGGTAAAATTAGGTGCCTCAGCTTATAAACGGATCAGCTAATACTCGAGTATATACAGTAAACAAGTAATAGTATAAATCTGTGCTAAGTTAAAGTAATGTGGTTAATTGTGTGTCATATAGACAGACAGACATTCAAAGGGATTGTTGCTGTCGCTTTTGGGGGGGGGGATAAATTGTTATTGTCTAAACTTTTTTAAAAAAATCTTTATTGAATTTTCTGTGACAAGTATAAAATCCAGAAAAGAAGAGAAAAAAAGGAAAAATCATTATAAAAAAGAAAATAGGAAAAGAGCAGAGAAAAAAATAAAAAGAGAAAAAAAGAGAAAAAAACAATAAAAATAAAAATTTTGAAGATCTTCATGACTTTCTGAGTATCATGATGGGGGTGTTCTCCTTTTCTCTATCTTCTATTCCTCTTTATTTAAGAAAAACTTATCTCCTTTTTTCTTCAGGGGGTTATTTACATTAATTTAAATTATTGTCTTGTATTTTTTTTTCTTTTAAGTAGTCGGTGACGTTTTCCCAGTTTGTCTCTTCTATCGGCGTATCCTTACTTCTGGATAACAAGAATGTAAGTCTATACATATTTCTAATGTCCAGCACTTGTTGTAACCAGTCCTCTGTGTCTGGTATTTCTTCTTTCTTCCATAATTTTGCATAACAAATTCTAACTGCTGTTGTTAGCAAAAACAGTAATTTGTCTATATTTTTTCCCAGTTTTTGTATCGTCATTCCCAGCAGGAATAGTTCAGGTTTTAAGTTAATGTCTATACCAAGCATTTTCTGTATTGTCTCTTGTATACTCTTCCAGTAGGTCTTTGCTTTTTCACATGACCACCACATGTGGAAAAGAGTGCCTTCCTTCTTTCTGCATTTCCAGCATTTTGTGTTAACATTTTTATAGCATTTTCCTAATTTGTACGGTGTTGTATACCATCTATGTGATATTTTTAACCAATTTACTTTTAGGTCTGTTGCATATGTATATTTCAATTTCTTTGTCCAGATTTCTTCCCATTCTTCTATTTTTATGTTTCTTCCAATGTTTTCTTTCCATCTCTTCATGTATTCCTTTTCCTCCTTTGTTTCTTTATTCCAGTCTCTTAATTTCTTATATATTACTGTCTAAACTTTTTAAAAAATCCCCCAAAATCTGTAAATGTGTGAATCTTTCTGAAGCTTCTGGGGATTCATGCTCTGGTTATCTTGTGCATTGTAAATAAAATTCAAGTAGATCGCTCTTGTAGTTTATTTTTTAAATGTTGTTTATAAATACTTTAAAAATCCCCAAAAATCTGTGGATAAGGGAAATGTTCTGATATTTGGCGGGGTAACAGTGGTAAATGCCCTCTACCATTGTAGCAAGTTTCATTTCAATAGCTTTAAAATGAGGTATATAGGAGCCCCTGAAATTTCCCAGTGGTCGTAATTATTGCATTACTGTGCATGCGAAATTAATGTTAGTCTCATTATAGTAATTAAATTTTTACTAAGTAAACTTTAGAAACACATTTTAGAAACGAAGCACCAGGGCCCCCCAGTTTTGTAAGTGCTTTTGAATCATATTTTAGTCATTTTGTCTTCAAGTGAGACTTCCAGTATGATTTGTTCTCAGACCCATTTGTCTTTTTGGTGGCCTGTTGCATCCCTAGACCTCTCCTCCAGTGCCACATTTTTTTCTCTACCAGCTTTCATCACTGCCCAGCTTTTGTGTCCATATATGTGAAGATGAAAACATGAGGACATGTAATGTCCATATTGTTAGGGAATTCTCCCAAAATAGCAGAGCATCCAAAAAATGCAAACAGGATACTTAACTGAGCAGTCAGCTCACAGCAAGCAGAAGGTGAAGTGTTGTGGCTGCAAAAGGGTTCTTGAGCTAAGAAGGCAAAAATTCAGAGTTCAATCTTTAAAGTTTCAAAAAGGCTTTTTAAAAAAAAAATAAGAAGAACTACATTTCTTAATAGAAAAAAATTGGGTTCAAGCTTCCCTCGGACTCAATTACTCCTAAGGTTCAAAACAAGAGGAAAAATCTCCAAACACTACATTTCTTCAAACACACAGAGGAGAGAGAAGTCTGCGTGCAAAGATGGAAAAAGCAGATGATGAACACATGAGCTTTCTGTTAGAAAATGGTAGGAGAAAGAGAGAGAGAAAACAAATACAGTAGAGTCCTGCTTATCCAACATAAATGGGCCAACAGAATGTTGGATAAGCGAAAATGTTGGATAATAAGAAGGGACTAAGGAAAAGTCTATTACACATCAAATTACACTATGATTTTACAAAAAAAAAAAGCACCAAAACATCATGTTTTACAACAAATTGACAGAAAAAGCAGTTCAGTACACGGTAACATTATGTAGTAATTACTGTAATTACCAAAACATTACAACGTATTGAAACAGCTGTGGATCCGGGCAGGAGGCAGACTGCATTGGATAATACAGAACGTTTGATGAGCGAAGGTTGGATAAGTGAGACTCTACTGTAGATACATTTACAGACATTCAGGAGCCGGGGGGGGGGGGGGGGAGGATTCCCTCAGCCTAGTTTAATGCTATCTAATTGCTCCTTATTGAGAACTGCAGACTTGAGCAGTGTGAGGTTGACTTCCAACACATATATCTTTCCATGTCTTCACATCTAATCTAGTGTTTTCAAAGCTGCTCTTCCAAGTCATAGTCTCCTTCTGATATCTTGACTACAGTCTCCATTTTAATTAAGAACTGGTCCAAGGCATAGAACATCTTTTAACTATTTCAACGCTTTCCTCAAACATGTTAAAGTTATGTATATCCAATGTGGTCGGATTCCCCCCCCCCCCCCCCTAATACATAATAATAATAAAACTTTATTTGTACCCCACTACCATCTCCCCAAGGGACTCGGTGTGGCTTATATGAGGCCATATTATACTATATTATACATATTAAGTATTAACCCTGCTTTTGCACATTCTTCCATTGCTTACAACAGCAGTTGCCCCAAGTCTTTGCTATCTTCTACTAGTATTATGATGTCATCTGCAAACATTAGGTTATTGACGTTTGATCCTCCAATCCTCCTCCTGCTTTACTTGCACTTTTCTTAGGATATATTCTAGATCAGTGGTTCTCAACCTGGGGTCCCCAGAAGTTTTTGGCCTACAACTCCCAGAAATCCCAGCCAGTTTACCAGCTGTTATGATATCTGGGAGTTGAAGGCCAAAAACATCTGGGGACCCCAGGTTGAGAACCACTGTTCTAGATACAGGTTGAAAGCCAGTGTGAGGTAGGGGTTTTAAGTATTAAGCTATAATCATGGAAACCAGAGTTTGAACCATTGTTTGGCTGTGGAAATCCAGGGCCAGATCACAATCTCAGCTTCCAAGAAAAGCAATGTTGGCAAACCCCTGCTGAACAAACCTTGCCAAGAAAACCAAGATAATTTCACCTTAGGGTTGACATACATTGACATACATACAAATTCACTTAGGGCTGACATACACAACCTGAAGGCATACAACAATAGCTTAAAGTACAAGGTCAAAGCCCTCTCCCCACTGCTCTTTGCCTGCTTTGAATCTCGCATTTAAGGCTGCAGATAGGCGATGATAAACATCAGCCCTTTGGCTGGAGCAAGGTCTGAATATAGAATTGGCACAAACGTTCTGGAAGCTCTTTGTTGTTCTTCTCCACCTCTGATTCCCATCTCTTCTGTAAAATAAACAGCTCCAATTGTTGGCCACTTGAGATTATGAAAACATCAGCTCCATTAGTATTTGGCAACTTGCTGTTCCATTTCTTTCGGCCATAATAATTGGATGGGAGAGAGAAGCAGGGACAGTCAAGAGATTGGAATTAGTAACCTTCTTTCACAGATGTGTTGGCACCACTATGCAGGTTCTGTCTTCTAATTGGGCAGTGAAGTTCTTAATTGTGTATTTGATAAAAAACACTTAGCATTACTGTGTGACCAATGTTTAATTGAGCAGATTGACTTCAACTTATGGTGACTTAATGAATGAGAGACTGCTTGAAGGTCCTGCAGACTCAGAGTTGTGGCTTCTTTGGTTAAGTCTCTCCATCTGTAAGGCAGTCTCTCTCTTTTTCCACTGCTTTCTACTTTACCATGCATTATTGTCTTTTCTAGTGATATGTGTCTTCTCATGATATGGCCACAGTGATATGTGTACTTCTCATGATATGGCCCTCTATCGTTGCGCAGAGACACACCGTCTCCTTGGTTCACCGGGGACCTGGCTGTGATGAAGCACACGAGAAGGAGGCTAGAGTGCAAATGGAGGAAATCTCAGGATGTGTCTGACCAAGCACGGGCTGTGGCCTCACTTAGGGCCTATTCCGTGGCTATACGGGTCGCCAAGGAGACCTTCACGACTGCCCGTATAGCGTCTGCATCTAATAGATCTTCAGAGTTGTTCCGGGTCGTTGGGGAACTTCTTCATATTTCATCTGTTCATGCTCAGCATTATTCTTAAATTTTAATTATTACATTTGGCCCAGCCATAGGTTTTAAACGTCGTTGTGTTACTGCTATTGTTTATTGTTTATTTTTTGTTATGAGTTTTATTTTATTGTCTGTATTAATTGTTGTTATTGCTTTATCATTGATGTATTGTGTGCTCGACCTCATGTAAGCCTCACTGAGTCCCTCGGGAGATGGTAGTGGGGTATAAATAAAGATTATTATTATTATTATTATTATTATTATTATTATTATTATTATTATTACGTAGACCACCAAAAAGACCACCAGAGCAAATCAAGCCAACTGAGGCTATAATGTATTGTCGAAGGCTTTCATGGCCGGAATCACTCAGTTCTTGTGGGTTTTTTCGGGCTATATGGCCATGTTCTAGAGGCATTTCTCCTGACGTTTCGCCTGCATCTATGGCAGGCATCCTCAGAGGTCTGCTGGAGCTGGGAAAAAAGGGGTTTATATATCTGTGGACTGACCAGGGTGAGACAAAAGGCTTTTGTAAGTTGGGCTAGGTGTGAATCTTTTCAACTGACCACCTTGATTAGCATACAATGGGCTGACTGTGCCTGGAGCAAACTCTTAATGAAAGGTGCTTAGATGTCCCTGCCTGTTTTTCTCTCTGCTGTTTTAATTTTAGAATTTTTTAATACTGGTAGCCAGATTTTGTTCATTTTCATGGTTTCTTCCTTTCTGTTGAAATTGTCCACATGTTTGTGGATTTCAATGGCTTCTCTGTGTAGTCTGACATGGTGGTTGTGAGAGTGGTCCAGCATTTTTGTGTTCTCAAATATAATGCTGTGTCCAGGTTGGTTCATCAGGTGCTCTGCTATGGCTGATTTCTCTGGTTGGAGTAGTCTGCAGTGCCTTTCATGTTCCTGGATTCTTGTTTGGGTGCTGCGTTTGGTGGTCCCTATGTAGACTTGTCCACAGCTGCATGGTATACGGTAGACTCCTGCAGAGGTGAGAGGATCCCTCTTGTCCTTTGCTGAACGGAGCATTTGTTGGATTTTCTTGGTGGGTTTGTAGATTGTTTGTATGTTGTGTTTCCTCATCAGCTTTCCTATGCGATCAGTGGTTCCCTTGATGTATGGCAGGAACACTTTTCCTCTGGGTGGATCTTCATCTTTACTCTTGTGGCTTGTTCTTGGTCTTGCAGCTCTTCTGATGTCTGAGGTGGAATATCCATTGGCCTGGAGAGCCCAGTTGAGGTGGTTCAGTTCATCTTGGAGGAGGTGGGGTTCACAGATTCTTTTTGCACGGTCTGCCAAGGCTTTAATGGTGCTTCTTTTTTGACTTGGGTGATGGTTGGAGTTTTTATGTAGATATCTATCTGTGTGTGTGGGTTTTCTGTAAACGGTGTGACCCAATTGTTGATTTGGTTTACGGATGACTAGGACATCTAGAAAAGGCAATCTTCCTTCCTTTTCTTTTTCCATAGTGAACTGGATGTTAGGGTGGATGCTGTTAAGATGTTCCAGGAACCTGTTGAGTTCTTCCTCTCCATGGCTCCAAATGGTGAAGGTGTCATCCACATATCTGAACCATATAGTGGGCTTTTTGGTTGCTGTTTCAAGAGCTTGTTTTTCAAATTGTTCCATGTAGAAGTTAGCTATGACTGGGCTGAGAGGGCTCCCCATAGCTACTCCATCTTTCTGTTCGTAGAATTCATTGTCCCACTGAAAATAGCTGGTGGTGAGGCAATGGTGAAACAGCGCCGTGATGTCTTCTGGGAACCTCTGGTTGATGAGTGCCATGGTGTCTGCAACTGGGACCATGGTAAATAGAGACACCACATCGAAGCTGATCAGTATGTCATTTGTATTTAGCTTGAGATTGCTGATTTTTTCAATGAAGTGGGCTGAGTCCTTGATGTAGTGTGTTGTGAGCCCAATGTGGCTTTGTAACTGTGCAGCAAGAAATTTGGCTAAGTCATATGTGGGGGACCCAATGGCACTCACGATTGGTCTGAGTGGGGTGGAGTCCTTATGGATTTTGGGGAGTCCATAAAGCCTGGGTGGAAGGGCTTCCGATTTACATAGCTGCTGTCGTATGTCGAAGTTGACTGAGGAGTTTTTAATTAGAGTGTTGGTTTTTCTGGTTATTTTGGAAGTTGGGTCTTGCTTAAGTTTTCTGTATATAGTAGGGTCCAGGAGTTTTTTGATCTTCTCCTTGTATTGCTCTGTATGCATGATGACTGTGGCATTCCCCTTGTCTGCTGGCAGAATGAGGATATCAGGATCTGAATTTAGGTCTCTAATGGCTTCTCTTTCCTTCCTAGTAATGTTACTAAGGACCAGGAAAGCACATCTACTGTGCTCCCTGACTTTCCTTCTACGCTGCAGAGACACAGATACCATCCCACAATTCCTCGCAGCCAAAAGGACTTTCAAAACACCACAGGCTCACAGGATCTATGACCGCCTGGAACGCAACCTCTTAAGAGAGAGAATCCACACCATCCGCAAAGAACTCGCAAACACAGACAAGGAACTGCTGCATCTCCATATCAATATCAGCCAGAAGATGAATTCCCAGGACTGGGACAAAATAGACAATCTCACTTACAGGAAAATGGAGAAAAACATGGTTGTCCACACCAACAGACAAAAACAAAAATTCCACAAACGACAAAAGCAACAGCCGAAACCAGAACTGGATACATCACGGACCATCATCAACCTGACAGACAGACAACTCTCTGAAGACCAAGTATCCATACTAACGAAAGGAGGAAACTTTGCTGTAACCGCCACCAGGATCCCAGTAGAAAACATCATTGCCAATGTCGAATCAGCAATTTACCGCCTCCCAGAGGAGGAAGCAGAAGAAGTACGAGCGGAAGCAGCAAGGATCCTGAAAAAGGCAAAACTCCCCTCCAGTAACATTACTAGGAAGGAAAGAGAAGCCATTAGAGACCTAAATTCAGATCCTGATATCCTCATTCTGCCAGCAGACAAGGGGAATGCCACAGTCATCATGCATACAGAGCAATACAAGGAGAAGATCAAAAAACTCCTGGACAAAGGACAAGAGGGATCCTCTCACCTCTGCAGGAGTCTACCGTATACCATGCAGCTGTGGACAAGTCTACATAGGGACCACCAAACGCAGCGCCCAAACAAGAATCCAGGAACATGAAAGGCACTGCAGACTACTCCAACCAGAGAAATCAGCCATAGCAGAGCACCTGATGAACCAACCTGGACACAGCATTATATTTGAGAACACAAAAATGCTGGACCACTCTCACAACCACCATGTCAGACTACACAGAGAAGCCATTGAAATCCACAAACATGTGGACAATTTCAACAGAAAGGAAGAAACCATGAAAATGAACAAAATCTGGCTACCAGTATTAAAAAATTCTAAAATTAAAACAGCAGAGAGAAAAACAGGCAGGGACATCTAAGCACCTTTCATTAAGAGTTTGCTCCAGGCACAGTCAGCCCATTGTATGCTAATCAAGGTGGTCAGTTGAAAAGATTCACACCTAGCCCAACTTACAAAAGCCTTTTGTCTCACCCTGGTCAGTCCACAGATATATAAACCCCTTTTTCCCAGCTCCAGCAGACCTCTGAGGATGCCTGCCATAGATGCAGGCGAAACGTCAGGAGAAATGCCTCTAGAACATGGCCATATAGCCTGAAAAAACCCACAAGAACTGTGAGGCTATAATGTTTAGACACATCATAAGATGACACAACACATTAGCAAATGCCAATTAGTGAAGTAGAAGGCAGCAGGACAAGAAGGAGACCCCATTCCAGATGGAGTGAGTCAATCAAGTAAACATGGTTGCCCTGAATGCAAGACCTGAGCAGGGCTGTTAGCATAAGGTCTCTTGGGGGTTAGGTTGCCTTAAGTTGAAGCTCATTTGATGGCATTTAACAACAAGCACACATATTTATTATGCTACTAGTTTGGGTACCTGGCGTCGCCCGGGTTATTTGAAAAAGTCATTTTTTTAAATTTTGCAAAATGCATAAAGTTGTGGGTGAACTACAACTCACATCATCCCAGGATAACCCCCTGAAATTCCCTCAGTAGTTAAAGTTTGTCATGTTGGCCAAGTTTTCTCTAGATGCATCATTGGTAGGGTACTGTGTGCTCTTTGGCTGCAGGATAAACTACAGGTCCCACCATGGTGGGTTAGTCCCCTCAGATCCCTCCAGTTGGTTCAGTTGGCCATGGGGGCTCTGTGTGCCAAGTCTGGTCCAGGTACATCATTGGTGGTGGTCACATATAAGTGAACTACAACTTCCAGAAATGTAGGTCAGCCCCCCCTCCCACCTCAAACCCCTCCAGTATTTTCAGTTGGTCATGGTTGTCTGTGTGCCAAGTCTGACTCATTCCATTGTCAGTGGGGTTCACAGTTTCTCTGGTTGTAGATAAACAACAACTCCAAAAATCAAGATCCGTCCCTCCCAAACCCTTCCAGTATCAAATGTGGGTGTATCAGGCATGTGTGCATCATTGTAAGTCGCAAGGTGTGACTTACAGGGAGCGGTCAACCCCCCTGTTTAAGGAGTTCTATTGGCTGCCGTTTATTTTCCGGTCCCAATTCAAGGTGCAGGTTCTTACCTACAAAGCCCTGAACGGTTTGGGACCTGCCTACCTGCGTTACCGCATTTCTGTGTACAAACCCACACGATCTCTTTGATCATCTGGAGAGGCCCTGCTCACACTCCCGCCTCCTTCGCAGGCGTGATTGGTGGGGACGAGGGAGAGGGTCTTCTTGGTGGTGGCCCCCTGATTCTGGAATTCACTTCCCAAGGACATCAGGCATGCCCCAACATTGCCAGTCTTTAGGAGGAGCCTGAAAACATGGCTATGCCTTCCCAGAATAAGGAAAATTCCCAGCAATGTGTCCTCAGAATGCACTTTACTACTGGTTTTGGATTGACTGCACTCTCTCATTTCTTTTAAAACCCTATACTAGATATACCCTACCTCGTTCATGCCCAGCGTATATTTTTTAAATTTTTAAACTATTACATTTGGCCCGGCCACAGGTTTTTAAATCCTTGTGTGTTACTATTTATTGGCTATTGTTTATATGTGATTTATATTAATTGTATTGTATTTATTGTTTTTTGTTTATTTCTTTTTGTTTTATTGATATGTTGTTGGGCTTGGCCTCATGTAAGCCGCTCTGAGCCCCTTGGGGAGATGGTGGCGGGGAATAAAGCAAGATTATTATTATTATTATTATTATTATTATTATTATTTTGTTTGGGGTCACAGTGCTCTCTGGACATAGGTGAACTACAACTCTGCCAAATCAAGGTGAATTCCTCCCAAAGTCCTCTATTATTTTTTCTTGGTCATGGGGGTTCTGTGTGCCAAGTTAGGTACTAGGCCTGGGTAACAACGGAAAAATTTGTTTCTAAAATCGATTCATTTTTTGGGGGTTTTTGCGTTTCGATATTTAAAATAATTACAAAATTTTCCTTTTAAAAAGTTCGATATTTACGAAATTTCGTAAATGGTAAAAAAATAACGAATCGATTTCCAAAACAATAACGAATCGATTCGTTAATGGCGGACGCGACCGCGAAATACGCTAAAAAACCTCCAAAAACTTCTGAAGCTTCCCTCTCCCTCTGTTGTTGACTGTTGGTGTGATATTATAATTTTTTTTCACTAATTAAACCATAAAACTGGCCCAGACATGCGGAAATAATAACGAAACGACCTCAGAACAATAACAAAACGAATACAATAACGAAATACGAAGCATTTACAAAACGTCTTTAAAAATTCGTTTTTTAAAAAAATTTGCTCCAGAATGGTTCGTTATCGCTTCGTAATCAACAAAATTAACGAATTATTAACGAATTACGAATTAACGAAACGAAACCGCCCAGCCCTATTAGGTACGTGTCCATCTTTGGTGGGATTCAAACATGTCCATCTTTGGTGGGACTCAGAGCTCTTTGATTGCAGGTGAACTTTAAATCCCAATAGCTAAAACTCCCAAATGTCAAGGGCAATTTTCCCCAAAACCCACCAGTATTCATATTTGGGCATATCATGTATGTGTGCCAAGTTTGGTCCAGACCCATCTTTCTTTGGGTTCACAGTGCTCTTTGGATGTAGGTGAACTACAACTCCTATAAATCAAGGTCAATTGCCCCCAAACCTTTCTGGCATTTTTCATTGGTCATGGGGGTTCTATGTGCCAAATGTGTTCCAGGGTCATTGTTGGTGGGGGTCACAGTGCTCTGCCTTGACGCAGGGTGAACTACAACTTCCATCATGCTGATTCAGGCCCTCAAACCCCTCCAGCATGTTCAGTTGCTGATCAGTTCTGCTCTGTTTGCTATGCACCATAGAAAAAGGTAGGAAAGGGTTATGGGAGAGGCAATGGGTGGGATCATGTGCATTCCACACCAATGGAGAGAGCAAGAAACATTAGGATGTCTGTGGTGGAAAAAAAAGAGAAAATCTAGGATGAAATTGTCCCTGTATGAAATCATTCACTTGGGTGGTGGGCAGTCTTGTGTTTGTGGAGGGCACTGGCAGGGGTTGTACATGTTCATGCCACTCGCTATAAGCTGCAATGTCACTGGAGGGAGAGGCATTGGTGGCTCCTCATAGGTGGGGATCATAGCTGTTTGTGGAAGTGGGGGCCTGTCTGTGAAAGTGGGCACCTCAGCCACACACATATATACATATTTTCACTTTTATTCTGCATACTGATATGAATTGTCTCAAAAATCCCAATGTCAGACATTAGAGGCAGTCAGAGGGATAGTGAGAAGATGAGTGGCAAGTCAATACTCCAGCAAAACCAGACACTGATGCAGAAGTTAGCAGCTCGGGAGAACACATTCCATTTTCTTTCTTTTAAAAAAACGTTTTATTGTAATGAAACCATAAATGGAACTATAACCCCAGTGAAGATGAAGAAATGTGTTATGCCAGTGCTGAATCTTGTAATCAAGGAGGAACCTCCATGAAATGAAATCATGTTGTAGTGCAGGCATGGGAAAACGTTCTAACTTGGGGGCCACATGGTGGGCCAGAGCTGGGTGGGCGGGCCGGGAGGGAAGGGTCCTCCCCAAACCCCCTCCCTACCCTTTCCTCTCCTTCTTCTTTTCTTTTGGAGGTAGAAAGTGAAGACGGGACACGTTTGGATCCCAAAAGAGTTGGCCTTGGTCAGGATGAGATGGTGGACGGGAGAGAAAAGGTGTATCCATTAGACACCATATTGCCTATTCTTGATATAGAATCCTAGAGATGGAAGAGACACTCAAGGGACATCCAGTCCAACCCCCTGCCATGCAGCAAGGCACAATCAAAGCACTCCCAATAGGCAGCCTCTGCAAAAAAAAAAAAAAAAAAAAAATCCAGAGAAGGAGACTCCATCACATTCCAAAGCAGCCTATGCCAATCTCCAACAGCTCTTATTCTCCAGGAAGTTCTTCCTAATCTTTTCAGTCAAATCTCTTTCCCTGCCATTTGAACCCATTGATCCCGTATGCCCCTGGTCTCTAGAGCAGCAGAAAGTTAGTTTTCCCTCGCCTCCTCCTCCTCCTCTTCCTCCTCCTCTTCCTCTTCCTCCTCCTCCTCCTCCTCAATGGGACACCCTATCTTGAAACATGGTTCTCACATTCCCTCTTTACCTTCTCTTCTACCAGCTATACATCCCCAGGAGGAAAGGAGGAAGGAAAAAGAGAAGGATGGAAGGGAGGAAGAGAAGGATGAAAGAAAGGAAGGGTGGAAGGGAATGGAGGAAGGGAAGAAAGAAAGAAGGAAACACAAAAGGGAAGGAAGGAAGGAAGGAAGGAAGGAGAAAGGGAGAAGGAAGGAAAGAGGGATGGAAGGACAAAAGGGTGGGTAGGAGGGAGGGAATGGAAGGAGGGAGAAAGGAAAGAAAGAAACACAAAAGGGGAGGGAGGGAGGGAGGAAGGAAGGAAGGAAGAAAGGTGAAAGAGAGAGAGGGAAGGAGGGAGGAAAGAGGGAAGGAATGAAGGACCAAAAGGCGGATGAGAGAGAGGGAGGGGGAAGAGAAGGATGGAAGGAAGGCAGCACAAAAGGGAAGGAAGGAAGGAAGGAAGGAAGGAAGGAAGGAAGGAAGGAAGGAGAGAGAGGGGGAATGAGGGAGGGAAGAAGGAAGGAAGGAAGGAAGGAAGGAAGGAAGGAAGGAAGGAAGGAAGGAAGGACAAAAGGGTGGAAGTGAAGAAAGGAGGGAGAAAGAGGGAGGGAAGGGAAGGAGGAAGGAAGAAGAGAAGGAAGGATAGGATGGTGAGAAAGAGGGGGAGAAGGAGGAAGGAAAGAGGGAAGGAAGGAAGAATGAAAGGGTGAAGGAGAAGAAAGGAAGGGAGAAGAAGGAAGTAAGGAAGGGAGGGAGGGTGGGAAGGAAAGAGAAGGAAATAAGGATAGGATGATGTGAGAGAGGAGGGCCTGAGAAAAAAACCCCAAGGGGCCGCATTTGGCCCCTGGGCCTGGGTTTGCCCATACCTGTTGTTGTGTCTCACCATTTCTCTGAGGAAGTCAGAAGCATTTTATATGGTCCTCTCTTCCACTTTTAATCTTCAGAACCATCTAGGAAGGCAGGAGACTATGGGAGAAAAAACTGTCCCATAGTCACTCAGCGAGCATCACAGCTGAAATGGGATGTGAACATGGACTTCAAGTCCACCTGCCTTGACTAATTCTCCCATCTTTCTAACTTAGGGTGATGAGTTCATCCTGCTTTGTGTGTTTGTGCATGGTTGTGCTCTCCTTCAAACACAAAAGTATGCTCTGCTTTGTACATGTCTCCTCCGGCTGCGCATTTGCTTCGAAGAATTGTGTATGCTGGAGTCAGCACCACTTTGACTTTTTCAACTTCATAATTATTGTTGTTGTCGCTGTGGTTTAAAAGCCACTTTGGCCATTCCATCACAAAACCCAAAGGCCGGGTCTCTTTGTCCGACAGGAGGCCAACGAAGCCTATATAGATTAAATACCAATTTAGCGAAGCAGCCTAAAAGCAAGCTGCAGCTATACAAAGAAGCCATTAAAGGTAAGTAAGTACCTCTTGGTGAAGTGCCCATTTTGAATGACTTTGGTGCCCTGGGCCATCCTGAGACACGTGTGAATTGCGAATCGTTCAGCAACTGAAGCTAGCAAAGCCTTTGGTACAATGACACAAGCCAGGCCACATTTGACAGCAGGACGAGCTGGAACAAGTGTGCATGCATTGTATGTGGGGTGGGGAGTGCAAAGGGGCCTTGCAAGCAAGAAAGAACAGGCAGGTCCCAGAGAGGCAGTGAATGACCATGACATTTCAAATGCTAAACCAGCTTCCTTTTGTCTCTCTTTGAGCAAGACAGCGATCCCCAATCTGGGGCCACTCAGATGTGCTCAGTTATAACCCACATCATCTCTACAATGTTAGGAGTACATGCTCATGTGTAAGTCTAGACATGTTAGTCAAAGATTAGATCCCCCAAAACCTGAGTCAACTTACCCAGTAACTAGCCAACAGTAACTTTCATCGAAAAAATAACTGTCCTCTTTTCTAAGTAGAGTTGCAAAAGTCCAGAGCTTAGTCCAGGGGTCCTCAAACCTGTTGTGGGGAGGAACTATAGTTTGTTGTTGTTGTTATGTGGCCTCATGTTGTTTCAGATGTAGGACAACCCTAAGACAACCCTGTCACAGAAGTTTCTTGTCAAGATTTATTCAAAGGGGATTTGCCCTTCTCTTCCTCTGAGACTGAAGAGAGTGTGACTTGGCTAAAGTAACCCTGTGCATTCAGAGCCACAGACTGAGGTTCAAAATACTAGGCCATGCTTTTTTAATTCCTTCCCTCTCTTTTTTCCTACTTTTCTTTCTCCTTTTCTTCTCTTCCTACCTACCTTCCCTTCTTCCTATTGTCTTTCCCTCCTTCCCTGTCTTTTTCCTACTTCCCTTTTTTTCCTTCCTTCCTTCCTTCCTTTCTTTCTCTTCACCTCCCTCTTTCCATTTTGAAGGGTGCAAGAATAGGGTGGAAAGGATCCCTTCCATTTTGCGGGGGAAAAGAGTCGAGGACAGATTTAAGAAGCAAGAGGAGGGTGGAGAAGATTCTCTCTGTTTTGGAAGGAGACAGAGAGAGGATAGGAAAGTATCGGAAAGGAGGCTTAAGGAGCAAGAAGAGGGTGGCTGTAGACGCAGGGTGCAAATTGCGGAGGTAGTCTAAAGTTTAGAGCAGGAGCCGGGTAAGCAACCTTGTTGCCAGGGGGGGGGGGGGGGGCGGCAAACCGTGGGACTTACATTTGGTGACCTCAACTTAACCCATCCCAGAAGAATCTAAAAGAAGTCTTTCATGGCCGGAATCAATGTGTTGTTGCAGGTTTTTGGGCTATATGGTCATGTTCTAGATCGCCGTTTCTCAACCTGGGGGTCAGGATCCCGGGGGGGGGGTCGCATGGGGGTGTCAGAGGGGTCAGTCACAAAAGACCACCAGAAAACAGTATTTTCTGTTGGTCATGGGGGTTCTGTGTGAGACGTTTGGCCCAATTCTGTCGGTGGGGTTCAGAGTGCTCTTTGATTGTAGGTAAACTATAAATCCCAACAACTACAACTCCTAAATGTCAAGGTCTATTTCCCCCAAACTCCACCAGTGTTCACATTTGCACATATTGAATTTTCATGCCAAGTTTGGTCCAGATCTATCATTTTTTGAGTCCACAGTGATCTCTGGATATAGGTGAACTACAACTCCAAAACTCGAGGTCAATGCCCATCAAACCCTTCCAGTCTTTTCTGTTGGTTATGGGAGTTCTGTGTGCCAAGTTTGGTTCCATTCCATCATTGGTGGAGTTCAGGATGCTCTTTGATTGTAGATGAACTATAAATCCTAGCAACTACAACTCCCAAATGACAAAATCAATACCCTCCCCTAACCCCACCAGTATTCAAATTTGGGTATTGGGTATTTGTGCCAAATTTTGTCCAGTAAATGAAAATACATCCTGCATATCAGATGTTTACATGACGATTCATAACAGTAGCAAAATGACAGTTATGAAGTAGCAAGGAAAGTAATGTTATGGTTGGGGGTCACCACAACATGAGGAACTGTATTAAGGGATCGCGGCATTAGGAAGGTTGAGAACCAATGTTAACACTGGTGGAGTTTGGGGGAAATAGACCTTGACATTTGGGAGTTGTAGATGCATTCTCTCCTGATGTTTCGCCTGCATCTATGGCAGGCATCCTCAGAGGTCACAATCTCTGAGGATGCCTGCCATAGATGAAGGTGAAACGTCAGGAGAAAATGCTTCTAGAACATGGCCACACAGCCTGAAAAACCTTCAACAAACCACTAAAAGAAGCCTCTTGTCAGGGTTCCTGGAATGAACTCAGATCTCACCTTTCACCACTCTTCTCAGAGAAGGGAATGGTTTCTTTTTTATGACATTTAATATTGTACCTTAAGTGTGATCACAGAGCTATCCCCTTCTCTGAATGGTGAAAGGCCTTTCCAAATACCTGAGCAGGAAAAGGTGGCACTGGTGCGTTCCCCTCACCTGAATGACCCTCAACTTATCTACAGCTCACAGCAAAATCTATCATTTTTGGGGTCCCAAACCTGTCCTTGACTTATACATATATAGAATCAATTGCACATACACTTTTTAAAAAAAATGAAAACCAACCACCTTTACACCAAATCTGCATTCTAAATTAATACCACCGATCCCAGCAGCTCTTCATTTCGGAGAGTGTTGCGGTCAGCTCTTGTCCCCCCTGCTTGTTTTGTTTTAATAATTCCTGCCAATTTTGAGGTTTAGCTGAGCTTATGTTACCTCTAAAATAGTGCCAATTTGGATATATAAGGAGGAAGAACTGAAATGTCTCTTTGTATATAGAGCAGGGCTTTGGAATATGTAACTCTCCGTATTTGGCTCCCAGCATCCCAAACCTATGGTGGTTGAGGCTGATTATAGTTATTTAATAATTGCAGCATTTATATCTTTTCTTTACCGCTTTTAGAGCACTTTATGTAGCAATAAAAAAAGCCAAGCTGGTTCTTGCCCTCAGGCTTGCAGTTTAAAATAGAAAAGAGGGAAGGAAAGGGAGAAATTAAAAGAGAGATGGACAACATAGGCAAGGCCATAGATTCTACAAATTTTTCTTGGAACCAATTGTAACACATACATGCACCATAATCACCGAACTGTTATTAATCTACCACCATGCAAAGCACTGTTGCATGGCATCTGTTCTTGAGCAGGGCCAATTTGCCTGCAAGGAACGGATTCTCACCTGCCAATATTCCCTATTCACCTTTCTCTTGTGCCTGCTACACCTTGCCTTGCCTTTCCCCAGGCGCTAATGAGATTACCACTGTAACTGATTTACCCAATAAGTATGTTACCTAACCAGCCTGCGTATGGTAGCAGAGTTGACCTTTTCACGACGACACTCCTACACATCCTGAAGTTTTCTAAGAGGAGAAGGAGGCGGCGTTGGAGGCAGAGGTTGGAGGAGCCACCAGCTCTGCATCTACAAGTCGTTTGCAGGTTCTTACCTACAAAGCTCTGAACGCTTTGGGACCTTCCTACCTGCGTGACTGCATTTCTGTGTACGAACCCACACGATCTCTTCGATCATCTGGAGAGGCCCTACTCGCGCTCCCACCTGCATCGCAAACGTGATTGGTGGGAACGAGAGAGAGGGCCTTCTTGGTGGTGGCCAGGCCAGCCGTGGGGGGGGGGGCTTGAGGGGCTTCAGCCCGCCCTGAAATTCTCATGGTGGTTCGCGAAAAGGCCTTACTGGTGCATTATTTAAACTGTTATGTTTATTCATATCATGATCTGATCACCATACTCAATATATCCCATCTGCATGGGGGTATTGGGGTAATGATACAAAAAGTTTGCTAGGCTAGACCCTCTTTCACTCAGACTCAGCCCCCCCCCCCCGAAACTCTGCCCCCCCCGAAACCCCCCTGAAAAAAATTCAGCCCCCCCCCCCCCCCCGAAACGAAATCCTGGCTACGGGCCTGGTGGTGGCCCCTCGACTCTGGAACTCACTTCCTAAGGACATCAGGCATGCCCCAACTCTGGCAGTCTTCAGGAGGAGCTTGAAAACGTGGTTGTTCCAGTGTGCCTTCCCAGAATAATGAACCTTTAGCATTATGTCCTCTAAAAGCACTTTATACTGATTTAGGACTGCTTGTATGTTTCCACCAACGCCCCACCTCCTTTATCTTGTTCATGCCCAACATTATTTTTAACTTAATTACATTTGGCCCAGCCATAGTTTTAAATGTGTTTTGTGCTATTGTTCAATGTTTATGCTATTTGTGTATGAGAATTATTTTAATTGCTTTGTATTAGTAGTTGTATTTTGCTTCGTATTGTGGTTGTTATTGCTTGTATTGATGTATTGTGGGCTTGGCCTCATGTAAGCCGCACCAAGTCCCTTGGGAGATGGTAGCAGGGTATAAATAAAGATTTATTTATTTATTTATTTGTTTGTTTGTTTGTTTGTTTATTTATTTATTATTTGTCATCAAACTCTGACTCCAGGTGAAGGCATAAGAACTTGACTAAAGTTTCGGGGTACATTCATACCAAATCCGTGAGTAGTGATATTGTTAGATGGGGTTAAACTCCCCCTGAAGACGCAGGTTTGCAGCTTGGGAGTGATCCTGGACTCATCGCTGAGCTTGGAACCCCAGGTCTCAGCGGTGGCTGGGAGAGCTTTTGCACAATTAAAACTTGTGCACCAGCTGCGCCCGTACCTTGGGAAGTCTGATCTGGCCACAGTGGTCCACGCTCTTGTTACATCCCGAATAGATTACTGCAACGCGCTCTACGTGGGGTTGTCTTTGAAGACTGTTCGGAAACTTCAACTAGTCCAACGGGCGGCAGCTAGACTTCTCACTGGAGCATCATACAGAGAGCATACCACCCCTGTGTTATGTCAGCTCCACTAGCTGCCGATTTAGTTCAAAGTGCTGGTCTTGACTATAAAACCCTATATGGCACCAGCCCAGCGTACCTGTCCGAACGTATCTCCTTCTATGTCCCGCCTAGGAATTTAAGATCTTCTGGAGGGGCCCTGCTCTCAACCCCGCCCTTGTCACAGATGAGGTTGGCGGGGATGAGGGACAGGGCCTTCTCAGTGGTGGCCCCCCGCCTGTAGAATTCACTCCCCAGGGAAATTAGATCATCATCATCCCTCCTCTCTTTCAGAAGGAAATTAAAAACATGGATATGGGACCAGGCCTTTGGGTAATCTGGCAGACTGACAAGGACAATGACGACTAAAGCTTTGGAAATGGACTATGATAACGCGGAATGAATGTATTAATTACGGACTTGGCAAAATGATGGCCACCAGGCTGGCTTTTTATTGTATTAATGTAATGTTTTAACTGTTTATAATTATTGTTAATATGTATTTTATTGTGTGAATTGTAGGCATCAAATGTATGCCAGTTGGAAGCCGCCCTGAGTCCCCCTTAGGGGGTTGAGAAGGGCGGGGTAGAAGTACCCAAATATTAGGGCCAAAAATGATCTGAAATGGGAGTGTGAGCAAGTCTTGAGCATCCTCGGACACTTAAATTAATCAGGGATAGGCGCAATGTACGTTCTTTGTCTTTTGTGTGTGTATTTTATATAAACACTAGAGATTAAGTATGCGGCGATGCCCAGATTAAGTCTTTTATAACGTTATTTATAAGAAATAGACCTTGTTTGCTTTTCTTAATGGTCCCAATACAAAATACAGGGTTAGTCAAAATGCATAGGCCAATAAGCCATTCAATTGAATGGCTTATTGGCCTATGCATTTTGACTAACCCTGTACTGAAGGATGTGGGTGAACTGCAACTCCCAACATTGTGCTTCAAATTTCTCCCAAACATCACCAGTATTCCGAGTTCGCCCTGTTAGATATGTGTGTCAGGTTTGGTCTAGATCCATCATTGGTGGGGTTCACAGTGTTCTCTAGATGTGAGCAAACTATAACTCCCAACATCTTGGGTCAATTCCTCCCCAACCCTGCCAGTATCTAAAGTTGGGCATGTTGGGCATGTGTGCCAACTTTGGTACAGATCCATCATCAGTTGGATTCACAGTGATCTTTGATTATGAGTGAACTACAATTCCTATCATTCAGAGTCAATTCCCCCACAAAAACCTACCAGTATGTACAGTTGGTGATGGTGGTTATGTGTGCCAGAGAAGGGGGCTAGAGCGCAAATGGAGGAGTTCTCAGGACGTGTCCAACCAAGCACGGGCTAAAGCCTCGCTTAAGGCATATTCCGTGGCTATACGGGTGGCCAGGGAATCTTTCACGACCACCCGTATAGCGTCTGCAGCAAACAGATCATCGGAGCAGTTTCGGGTTGTCGGGGAACTCCTTCACCCACCTGTGGGGGAGGAGACCTTCGACAACCCAGCAACTCGGTGTTGCAAGCTCGCACACCATTTTGCAGGCAAAGTTGCTCAGATACGTCTTGAGCTTGACTCCAATTTCATCGCAGTACCAGGTGAGGTGATTGAGGCATCTGCTTGTCCAATTTTGTGGGATTCTTTTAGGCTTGTTCTTCCTGAAACCATGGAGGAGGTCCTTGGGGCTGTGAGGGCGACCACATCGGCTCTAGACCCTTGCCCATCTTGGCTAATTAAATCGGCCGGGGGGGGGGGGGGTTGGTTGATTGGTTTGTGTTGATCATTAATGCATCGTTGGAGCAAGGGATTTTACCATCCAATCTGAAACAGGCTGTGGTTCGGCCACTCCTTAAGAAGGTTTCCCTTGACTCCACGGTGCTGAGCAATTACAGACCGATCTCCAACCTCCCTTTTTTGGGCAAGGTGCTGGAGCGGGTGGTCACCTCCCAGCTCCAGGGATTCTTGGATGACATCAATTACCTAGATCAGTCACAGTCTGGCTTCAGGCCTGGTCACGGCACCGAGACAGCTTGGTCGCCTTGGTGGATGACCTCCGTAGAGAGCTGGACAGGGGGAGTGTGACTCGGTTGGTTCTCTTGGACATCTCAGCGACTTTCGATACCATCGACCGTGGTATCCTTCTGGGTCGACTCTCTGGAATGGGTCTCGGGGGCACGGTTTTGTCGTGGCTCCGGTCCTTCCTGGAGGGACGAACCCAGATGGTGAAGCTGGGAGATGCCTGCTCGGACCCCTGGCCCTTGACCTGTGGGGTCCCGCAAGGCTCCATTTTGTCTCCCATGCTTTTTAACATCTACATGAAACCGCTGGGAGAGGTCATCCGGAGTTTTGGAGTTAGGTGCCATCTCTACGCAGATGACACACAAGTCTACTACTCTTTTCCACCTAATTCCAAGGAGGCCTCTTGGGTGCTGGACGAGTGCTTGGCCGCTGTGTCGATCTGGATGAGGAGGAACAAGCTGAAGATCAATCCTGACAAGAAAGCGGTCCTCCTGGTCGATCGCAAACCGGATCGGGGTATAGGGTGGCAACCTGTGTTGGACGGGGTTACACTCCGCAGTTTGGGAGTCCTCTTGGATTCATCGCTCACGCTTGAGGCTCAGGCGTCGGCGGTGTCCTGGAGGGCTTTTGCACAATTGAGACTCATGCGCCAACTGCTACCGTACCTCGCGAAGGCTGATCTGGCCGGGGTGGTCCATGCCTTGGTCACCTCCAGATTGGATTACTGCAACGCGCTCTACATGGGGCTGCCCTTGAAACCGGCTCGGAGATTCCAACTGGTCCAACGGGCAGCAGCCAGGATGCTAACTGGGGCTCCTTACAAAGAGAGGTCAACCCTCCTGTTCAAGGAGCTCCACTGGCTGCCATTTATTTTCCAAACCCAATTTAAGGTGCAGGTGCTTACCTACAAAGCCCTAAACGGTTTGGGACCTGCCTACCTGAGTGACCGCATCTCCATCTATGAACCCACACGTTCACTTCGGTCATCTGGTGAGGCCCTGCTCATGATTCCGCCTGCGTCACAAGCGCGGCTGGTGGGGACACGAGACAGGGCCTTTTCTGTGGTGGCCCCCTGACTCTGGAACACCCTCCCAAAAGATCTTAGACAGGCCCCTACACTGGCAGTCTTTAGAAAGAACTTAAAGACCTGGCTGTTCTAATGTGCCTTTCCAGAATAGGAATTCTCCAATAACAAGTCCTCAAAGCACTTTTAGTAGAATTAAGATTATTGCACACCGCACACTGCACTTGCCCTATAATCCTCGTATACCACCTGCCACATCAGCACTTTTAATCCTGTACCCATTACTCTGGCCCGGCCCAGTTTTTATTGTGTCTATTGCATGTCATTAATATTGCTTTAACTGTTTTTAATTTTGCTTTTGGTGTTATTTTGTTTGTGTTGTGTTTTGTGGCCTTGGCCTTTGTAAGCCGCATCGAGTCCTTCGGGAGATGCTAGCGGGCAACAAATAATAATAATAATAATAATAATAATAATAATAATAATGTTTGCTTTAGGTGCATCGTCGATGGAGTTCATAGTGCTTTCTGGATGTGGATGAACTATAACTCCTAACATACAAGGTTAAAGAATGCAGGTGATTACCTATAAAGCCCTGTATGCTTCGGGTCCAACCTATAAAGCTCTATACACTTCGGGTCCAACCTATTGCCTTCTACGAACCAGTGCTGACATTAAGATCTACTGGGGAGGCCTTTTTCTTGGTCCCACCACCGTCTCAAGCATGGTTGGTGGGGACGAGAGGGCCTTCTCGGTGGTGGCTCCTCAGCTCTGGAATACCCTCCCTAAGGGAATTAGATTAGCCCCCTCTTTTCAGGCCTTTTGGACAAGTCTAAAAACATTGCTATTCAGACAGGACTTTGATCCTGAGTAATCCATGGCCAATATGATGAATAATTGATAGTGCTGATCCGCACTTTGATTGATTGTTACAACAGATAGCTGGCCGGCAGATCCTACTGCATTTTAGGGATTTTATAATTTTAAATTTTATAATTTTTAATATTTTATATAATTTTATTACTGAGATTTTATGTACTGCTATTATACTTATGTCATTGTATTTATATTGATGTATTGTTGTCTGCATGTGGCACTTGGAGTGCGCCCCAAGTCCCTTTGGGGAGGTGGTGTCAGAGTACAAATAATAATAATAATAATAATAATAATTATTATTATTATTATTATTATTATTCCACCCTCCCAACCCCACCAGGATTTTTGTTGTCTGGGGGGGGGGGGGGGGCAGTGTACCAAGTTTGATCCAGATCCATTGTTGGAGGGAGTTACAGTGCTCTGTGAAAGTGAGAGCCATCTTAGAAATTGCACACAAACATAGGTAGATATATAACATAGATACAAACATACCGAGTAAAACATAAATTTTTAAATTGATCAGGTTAGATGGGACCGGAATAGCTGATTCTCCTACTTTTGAAACTTAAATATCGTAATTGATAGAAGTACAAAAGGGGGAAAAATCAACAGAAGGAAGGCTTACTTAGTCCGGATCTACACTGCCGTATAATCCAGTTTATTAAAGCAGATAATCTGGATTTTATACGGCTGTGTAGATGGGGGCCTTAGAGGCAGGCGGGAAAGTAGTCTTGAAAGAATAAATTTTAATCTCCAAACAGCAGGAATCCTTTTTTCTTTTTCTTTTTTGTAGACGAAGCCTCCTGAAAGTTTGTTAGGGGTTTTTGTTTTTTGTTTTTATCCAATTCCAATCATGGTCATTTACAAACAATAAAAACAGAGGTCTTTTTAAGTGTTCCTTCTTTTAATCAACATTTAGTATATTGTGTAACCGCAAAATACTGTTCAGATTTAAAATGAACTTCACACAGTCCTCTTTTTTCCTGGTTCAAATTGTTGGCCACATCGAAAAGAGGTTCATTGTAAAATGTTCAAAGGGAGGGAAAATCAAAATTCCTCCAAGAAATGTACAGCTCTTATATTAAAAAGGGGATTTTGAGCTATACGTACAAGCATGCTGGACATCCCCTGGACACACATACTGTAATTATTCTGATTGTTTTCCAGGCTTTAGCACAGCAGGTTAATCACAACAGGTTAACCACCAGCTGCAGTAAATCTTGCCAATCAAAAGACTGACAGTTCAAAGCCCGGGTTGGGGTGAGCTCCTGGCTTTTAACCCAGCTTCTGCCTACCTTGAAAGCAAAATAAGAGTAGACAAATAGGGACTGCTTAAATCCAGGAGATATTTAAGGAACCCATTTTATTTATCATATCAGGAGAACCAAGGGTATAGTTGTAATGTATTTTAAATTAACACAAAGTTTAAAAACTTGGCATTCTATTAAATGTCCTTTGACCAGTAGCTGGCCACTTGGGAGTGCCTCTGGTGTTGCTACAAGAAGGTGCTCCATTGTGCATGTGGCAGGGCTCAGACTATGTTGTCATATTTATTTGTTTATTTGCAACATTTATGTGCCGCCCTTTTCACTCTAAAAGGAACTCAGAGCAGCTTACAAGTTATATGTACATACAATATATTATATTATTAGCATAGCACAATATTAGTATTATATTTATTATTTACTTATTTATTTGGAACATTTATATCCTGTCCTTCTCAACCTCTGAAGAGGGACTCAGGACGGTATAGTACAATATATTACTATATTATATTATACCACTATACTGTAATATTATTAGTAATATTACATGTAATATGAAATATAAAATTATATTGTATTATTATTAGTATTATATTGTATTACAGTATATCAATATTATATGTGTATACAATATATTATATTAGCACAGCACAATATTTGTATTATGTTCGAGCAGGCGTTCGGTTAACTCAGTGCAATAAGTGTAATGATTGAAGGACTGCCAATTTGGACGACGAAACTGGATCGCGATTTTAGTCAAGAGATGAATTGGATGGTTTATTGATATATGTATTGTGGATCGTGTTTTTATGCTTTTAAACTGTATACTGTTGTTTGTTATAAGTTGTTGTAAACTGCGTTGAGTCGCCGGCTAGGCTGAGAAACGGCGGTATACAAGTATAGCAAATAAATAAATAAATAAATAAATTATATGTTACTATATTGTACTGTATCACTATACTGTAATATTACTAGTAATATTACATGTAAAATAAAATATATAATTATTATATTGTAATATAAATATTACATTTAATATATAATTATTATATTGTATTATTATTAGTATAGTATATTATTATTAGTACTATATTATATAATAGGTGGTCTGTGGTTTGCTCTTCTCAATACTTGCATGTTGTGGACTTCACTTTGTGACCCCATTTCTTAAGGTTAGCTCTGCATCTCATGGTGCCAAAACGCAGTCTGTTCAGCGCCTTCCAAGTCACCCAGTCTTCTGTGTGCCTAGGAGGGAGTCTTATAATTTAGTATCAGCCATGGATTAGGGCACCCATAAAGAAATGTGAGAAAATTCCAGCAACTCGATCAAGGAGGAAGTTTACGAACAAAGCTCTTTGGCAGGGAAGATGGAGTGTCAACACCCCCCCCCCCCCCGTGGCTGGAACCGAGCACAAGCCTCCAAGATGCTGAAGATGGGAAAAGCCTATATATACCTCTATTGTATGTCTTGTCAGTGTATAAACGGCCGTATATGTGTCTGTGATCCAGCCTGAGTCCCCTTCGGGGTGAGAAGAACAGAATATAAATACTGTAAATAAATAAATAAATAAATAAATGTCCAAAATGAGATTTTTTAAACAATAACTTCTACACTTTGTAGGAAACCCAGGCCTTCTACATTTTGGATTAATTCCGTAAAAAAACTCACAAGTAAAATAATGCATATTTAAAGGGAAATATGAAACAAGAATTTTCCACACAGAAATACACAACTTTTTCTTTTAAAATCTATTGCCATTTATTTATTTTGCACAAAAATGTATAAATATGTTAACATTTTTCTCTTAACTTAAAAAATTAAATAAAAACAACAGTAGATGAGAATCATCCCTAACGACCTCCCTCCCCTTCCTTGTAAGGCGAGGGATGTTTGAACTTTTGCATTAGAACTGGAACTCTGGGGAAGAAAAGAACCCCTTCGATAAAAACATCACATAAAAAAGCCAACCCAACAATAATCCAAGAGTCAGGTGAACCTGGCAAAACACCCAAAGTGGGAAAATGTACCTTTACATAGCTTTCCTCTGAACCTTTTTCTAAATACAAGTTTACAATCTTTTTTTCTTTTAATGCTCTTCAAAAGGCCTTGGTAATTTGTTTTTTCTGATTAAGAAAAATAGGCAATATTTTAAAAATCGAATGTACACTGTATACATTAGATACAAACGGTTTGGATACATATGGGTCTTCTTCTGTACATTGCAAAGGTTTCCCCAAAGTGAGTATTAAGAAACCCAATCCTTCTCTGACTAGTCCTTCCAAGGGATTAGGCATGGGATTACTATTATTATTATTTTCAATTATAAATTTGATTTAAGGAAAAATATTTCTTCAATTTCATAGAAATTTTTATTATTATTTTTTAACCAGAACAAGACAAACTTTTGGAAGAACTTCAAAAATAGTAAAATATTCTCCGAGAACAGCCATCTGACCTATTTGATTCCTCTTTTTGAGTGCAACAGCAAACATTAGAAACGGGAACTTAGACTCTAGACCTCTCTCATCCTACAGTTCAGAAGTCATAAAAATAACAGGATTCGCTTTAAACACTTTTTCAACAGCACACATTTTAAACCTGGTAATTTTCCTGTCTCTGTGGATTTAATTTTAAAGTACGAATGGAATGAAATCGGATTTAAAAATGATTTCCTTGAAAGAATATTTTTTCTTACAGACAGAAAAATACATCAGAATTGAAACAGACAAGAGTGTAAACAACCAACAGTGTGTGATATATAGTATTTTGACATTTATGTCACTAGAGGACAAGCCTGTGCCAGTTGATAGGTCACTCGGACTTCAGGAATCAGTTCTCAAATTGTCAAACTTCCCTCTAAATAAATGCTTCTCCCTTCACTTTGATTCACGGTAATAAATGCTCATAAATGACTAATGTCTCTTGCTATTCTCAGTTACTCATCAGACCTTTTCAAACCTTACTGCAAACTGGGTTCCTTCATTCTCAGTGACCACCAACCAAAATGGCAATATTTAAATGTTACTACTTCACTTGCTTTCTGGGTTTTTCATGGATTTAGCCCCAGATCTGAAGAGCGAGAGGTATGTCATTAAATAGTTCTGAATAACACACTGGTGCCTTATAATTTAATAACCCCATAAATAAATTAAAAACAAAACGGCCAACAAACAGAAGAGGATCTCCAGACTTTTCATAACTCTATGGACAGGTTAACAAATGCATTAATGCAATCCACTTTATCCTGACAGACAGAAAACCCCACCATTTATAAACAATGAGAATGGGTTCTTTTATGCAGCTACAGCCATCCTGTGGTTTCCAAGGATAGGCCTGGGCCATGTCTACTGGCCGCGACAACATTTTGCTTCTGAATGACAAGGCTGTGCATTAAAAAGCTAAGACACTGACTTCTGTGATATGTTGTTCCATAACATCCAGCTACCAATTTAGCATGGCCCTGAGGCTTTGATTCACCCAATGTCCAAAATGCTTGTTGAAAGTGATGGCATGCTCCACCTGGTATACTCCAGACAAAGAAGAAGCTTTCTGTGACTCCACAAGAAGCACATTGACTGCATGGGCCCTCAAAATATCAAGATGATTGCCACTGGAACGGATAGGCTATGGAACACTTCTCAAGTTGAAGGTGACCACCAGTCAGGTGACTAAAGGAGATTCATGATGGCGTTGTATAGCTGTGTGAGCACCACAAAGTGGACAGGAAGGCAGGAGCTGCGATCCTGAGTTGCGGGGTTGCACGTGAGCCATGAGAGTGCATTGTACTGTTCCAAAACAAACCTAGAAGAGAAGAGAAAGAAAGAAAGAAATAAAGAGGCACGTCGGTTTAGCAACTTAGTTGCTGTGGCCCAAAAAGGAGCGGCTTCTTCCATTCCATAATCTGTGCTTTCTTAGATGTTTATGTTGAAATACGTGAGCTTTTTTCTCCCATAGTCCAATGCAGAGAACAGTTTCTCAAGCTACAGGCAAAGACCAGAAATTGGAGCTTGTGTGTCACAGCCCTATCTGAAGAAATGTGGTGCTGGAATATGATAGCCAAAATGTGTTTTCTCCAAGACATAATCCTGATGTCCGGCAGGGCTCGCTCTTATTTAGGAGCAGCTTGCAAATCTCTCCCTTGGCTCTAAAATAATATTTTAAGCCAATTGGAAAAACACCAGCAACACATGGGCTATCACTAAGGCTCAAAGAAAGACAATGTCAGGTCCTCACCAGTCTAGCTTAATCAGGAATCTTAGAGACTGCTTTTACCACATCGCTTTCTGGCTGCTAAGATGGGAAAGTTTTGCAGACGTATGTAGCAGTGGCTTCCCAAAATAATAATAATCATCATCATCTTCATCTTCATCTTCATCATCATCAAACTGCAAAGGCTCTGGCATAAACCAGTACAGGTGGCCCCAGTGGTAACTGGCACACTGGGTGCCATGCCAAAATATCTCAGCCGGCATTTGGAAACAATAAAAATTGACAAAATCACGATCTGTGAACTGCAAAAGGCCACCTTACTTGGATTTGCACACATCATTCGAAAATACATCACACAGTCCTAGACGCTTGGGAGATGTTTGACTTGTGATTTTGTGATACGAAATCCAGCATATATATCTTGTTTGCTGTGACTAATAATAATAATAATGATGATCCCCTCCTTTCTACTCTGTACACACACCTATCTCAAAGTCTGCTGAATAGGCCAATAGGTTTCTCCAAATTAAATTGTGTGCAGAAGGTTGGTCAAAGCCTAAATTCAAGGTCTTGAGGGAGAACAACAGAAATACAAAACTTAAAGAGTATTTACCTCAGGACATCTGATGTGGTTTTAGAGTCCAAGGGATGGAGTGAGTTCCGAGGAGGGAGGAGTTCGTCCATCTGTGCAACAGAGATGTGATGATGCAGCGATGCCTGTTCAGGGAAAGACAGGTGTCATGCCATGGGACAGCAGTTTCCTCAAGCATTCATGATGAGCACTATATAAGCAAAGAGCCACCTTGGACTCAGCAAACCAATATCCCAGAGTGATCTGCTTTTAAGGTAAACAACTTTCCCGCAGCATAGTGGGGAAAGCAGACTCCATCAGCCTCAGACCACGTGGGTTACAAATAGGGATGCAACCTGCAGTGTCTTGGAGGGAGGGTGTGTAGATGGACATAAATGCAAGAAATCAAAACAGGTGTTTACTTTCGCTTATATATCTTTACCAAAAAATGTCCGGCTTCCATTTAAAACTGCCCAACATTAAATCACGCCATTGCTCCATCTAGCCCAGTGTTATCAATTTGGGAATAGTGAGTCTCAAGTAGAGGCTCTCTCTCTCAACCCTGCTACCTAATATACTTTTAAGCAAGAGATGCCAGGGATTGAACTGGAGATCGTCCACGTACAGTCCGCTATCAGGTTTCCTTAGACTCCACCCCACAGAAACCATCAAGAGACAAGGTTTATGTGGGTGTCCCAACCATAACTCCAACACTATCCTGAGCCCAGCTCTCTACAGAAGTTGCAAATGGGTGAGTAGGCATGGCAGCTGACTCTGTTGCCAATAGGAGAAGGCTGCATTCAGGCAACAGATGCCACCAAAGAAGAGGTTTCCTTTTCCCTGCCAGATACAAGAGGCTCAACAAACCTTCAGAAAGAGGGGGCATTGGTTCTGAGCATGTGGACAAGAGGACCAGAACCACTGAGGAAGGTTCTCAGCTCTGGCAGTGGAGACAAAGTAGCCCAGAGCAAGAGGCTGCTGCTTGAGTTCTTCAGGAGCTTCCCGGGAGAGGAGACGCTCCCCTTGGCTCTGTAGAAACAAGGAGGAAAAAGGAAATACAAGCTAGACATCAAAGCAAGGCACCAGGGACAGGGCTATGGGATGGCAAGGAGGGGCACTCTGCTTTGGTTTAGGAGCATCCCCATTGGAAGTTTCTTACAGATAGTGAAGGTGGCGGCAGCTGACCTTGGCCTCTCTTCAAATCTTCTTGCATTCCTTGTTCTTGTTGGGTTCCCGCCTATCTCAAGAGATGAGTCTCACCTATCTCAAGATACGACTAAGAGACAATCTTTCTTTGCTAATTGTGTATGACACTTGTCAGCAGACAACAGATGTCAATACTTGTGTACTACAAGACATTGATATAGGAGCAAACATACTTCCCTCAAGCCAATCAACATTTATCAAAAGATTGGGCTGCAGATTTAGTGGATTGTTTTTGTTATTATGCAGAGTATGCTGCTGTATGGAACGTACATCATGTTTCATTTCGATGGCAGGAGCTAAGAGGCAAATCTTACCACTCATAATAGTTAGATCAAACTTTGGTACAATGCAGTCTACATTTTAGTAGCACAGTGAATTGGACTAAACAGGTTCCATTAGTTTTATTAATAAAGGAATAAGAGATATAAATCATGACTGTAGAAAGAGAAGGGGTGACGATCCCAAAAGGGAGGTACATGTTGTCTTGCCAAAGAACCAAGGATCCACAACACACATTTATTTATGGCCAAAGAAAGGCAGTTTGGTGATGAGGGCAGTGCAGAAAACTAGATTTGTGGGAAGGGAGGAGAGAGGGAATACTCTTTCCACCCATCTTTTTCAAGAATGGAGGTCTTTTTTAGTATTGTTAGGCTATGCAATCCTGAAATTCTTGCATGCAACATAAACAATGAGCAAGACACAACAAAGGATCTTACAGAACTTTAAAGAAGCCCCCTGCTTTTCTGCAACAGACTGAACACAGCTTCTTCACTGGAAATGATTACTTTTCTTGAGAGAAAGACCAACGACAGCCTAAACTACTGATGTTCCAGATTAGCCAGCTTTACCTTTCCTATAATGATTAGAAATACTTATATTGATCATTATGTTGCCGTTGCCAATACCCATATAAAAATCAAGAGAAAAGAACATAATACAATAATCATAGTGTGTAGATCACTTATAGGAGAGGCGGGCAATAAATATATTAGTAGTAGTAGTATTGGTTCTGCTGGTAATATAACAGAAGTCTTTATTTCTAAAAATCCCCAAGTGAATTTTGTGCAATTTATTGACTTCACAAAGCAGCTTAGAAAGCAACTTGTGCAAGTTCCTGAGATATAAGGAAGGACTGTAGCAGTTCAGCACCACCAAATCTAAAAGGCCCACTAAAGTACCCTGCTTAAATAATGTCTTTATTCACAAAGCACCATGGCTTTGGCTGGTTGAAAACTCAACGGCAGGCCAAGGAAGCAAGACTCATTTGCAAACTGCAGCAATCAATTACAAGGTCCATGGATGAAGGGGTGCCCTTCCTTGACCCAAGAAAAACGATCACACGCTGCTGCTTTTGTAAGAACAAAAATTACATCTCAATTACCAGCTTCGTGTTAATGGTTAAACGAGTTGATCCAAAAGGCATTCACACAGTGGAGGCCTCCTTGGGTTACCAAACTCCCTGACTACCCATCTCATTTGTAGCTGAATTGCCATGCAGTGTTGCAAATAATTTTTCAAAATGGCTGTGATTTGGTAGAGACAACAAACACTCTACACGGTTGATAACTTCAAGCACTGAGAATGGGAAGTCTGCAATATTCAGGGATGGCAGATTCACAGTCCTATACATTTAAGAAACAAAGGGTGCTCAATGGAAGAAGGAAGATATTTAGGGTCCCTAGAGATTGCCTGCATCCTCCAAGAAGATTTTTTATCATGACAACTTACAGTGTCTGTTTCCTCCATCCACTGTCACAGTGCCAAGCAGGACTGTAGGAGGTTTGTATTTGAAAATCAAAAGGAAATCTATATATTAGACACATTTAAGGAAGTACTGGGAACCTTGGAAAAGGGGATTATCTGCTCTGCTTTGAGACCTAGAAATTAATTTTATTCTGAGTGAGAAAAATGAAGCAGATGTATGCTATTATTCTATAATATTTTATAATTCTAGACCTTGTAATTTGGCCCCTCCTACTGTGCACATTTCTATTATTTTATTTTCATTTCCTGTGTTTGACTTTGTATTAACTTGTTTTGTTTACTTTTTATTTGATGTTATTATTTGCTGTATGTATTTGATCTTGATTTGTTGTAATTGTTGGGCTTGGCCTCATGTTAGCTGCCCTGAGTCCCCTTTGGGGAGATGGTGGCGGGGTATAAATAAAATTTTATTATTTATTATTATTATTAATCAGAAACATAGTATCAAAAGTTCTGCATCAAGTTTATCGTCCCTTTTATCTTTCAAGAGCAAATGAAGCAACAATATTTTCCTTTTCCTTTTTTGAGGACTCTAAACATCAAGCTGCTGCTATTTGGTTCTGTGAGTTTGCCAAGGGAAGGATGATGGGCATACATAACAGCCCCGTGAAATGTAACCTAACACAAACATTTCAAGTTAGAAGCTCTGCTAAACGCTTCCAACATTATGCTAAACCTTTTAACTGAAGAAAAAAAATGCCAACCTCTTTCCTTTCTGGAATTAACAAAATTAATTAACACGTTCAATAAGCTTTGATACTGAAACTGGCTTCTTAAAAGCCACTTTACAGAACACTGTTGAGCTGGAGACTAAGGAAACAAGACCTGCAAAACATTTCAGCACCTGGAGAATTTCTGTTCCAAAACATTAAGGATTGCCTAAATTGAAGCAAAGGCCACTTACCCGACTATGCTGGAAAGATGGGCCTACTCCAATACCAGGAGAGCAAGGGGAAGGGACAGGAGATGAAGTTGGAGATGAATGAAGATTCCCGGTCATTAGAATCCCAATGTCATTATCCATATCATCCGGGAATGGAAGGTCAAACATGTCATCTCAAAAGAGAGGGAAGAGCAAAAGAAAAGATCAGTAATGTTATCTTTTGTGATCCGGATTATCTTGGAAACGGTTCACTAGGTTATCAAAGCAGAAAATCAACATTATCTGATTTGAACTGGATTATCTTAGTCTATACTGCCATATAACCCAGTTCAAATCAGATAGTGTGGATTTTATTCAGCTGTGTTGAAGGGGGCTTAGACTTACTATGAAGGGGCCAACCTTAACAGACAAAGCAAAAGATCACATGACTTCCATGTTGGTTAAAAACCGGATCCCTTACTCCTCCTATTGGTTCATTTCCCGATACAGCTCTAAGACCAGATAGAAAGAGAGCTACTGCAAACGTGGCTATGGATTTCTCCTTCTCTACAGACACCAATAAATTTAAGACCGTAATGTGCCATTCTCTGCCAACAAAGAAGGAGCCATTCCTGAATGGGGTTTACTTTAAAAAAAAAATCAGATCCAGTTGGACCTAATCTGGACCACAGATTCAAATCAACATGCAGAAATCAGGACTGCTGGTATTCTTCTTGGCAGGCAACAGAAGACCAAGACATCTAGTTTTTCTGTGTTTCTTCACACACCTCCATTAATTTGGTTGTGAAATTAAAAGACAAAACTCAGAGAGAGACCAAGCTCAGGTAACAACCAAAGCCTCATCACAGCTCTTTCAACAATGCGCTACTGAGAGTCCTTCCACATTCTGTATCCCAGAATATCAAGGCAGAAAATCCCACATTATCCGGGTGTGGGCTCAGATGACTCAGTTCAAAGCAAATATTGTGGGATTTTCTGCCTTGATATTCTGGGATATAGGGCTGTGTGAAAGGGCCCTAAGAGTGTGGTAAATGAAAAAAGAGATGCAAGAGATATTGATGTCAGTGACCAAACACAATGCCTTCCTGCAGCTGCAGGAAAGTGGTGATATTTTTTGAACTCTAGATCCATCAACAAGGAAAAGCCGAGTTCTCCTCTACAAAACCCAGTTCCTCTCTACCTTGGCATTTTCCTTATATGGTTGTGATGCAGGCACACTCTGCTTTGTTTCCACTCATTTTTATCTCCTAAATCTCAAGATTTGCCCAAATTGCTTTAGACTCTTCCATTTTGATAATGAATTGATCTGAAACAATCTAATCCTTAGACAAATTCTTTCAAATGCAACTGATGTGACTCAAGATTTGGCTGAATCTGTTGCACAGCCTAATATTTGAGAGTTGGTGCTTATGAAACTATAACGTCTGCATGTAAAGCCTCAGTCTGATTAAATTCATTGGGATCACGATTGCTCATCTGTTCCCTCATTTGCTCATCTGATCTCTCAGTTGTTTCCAGTTTTTAAATCAAACTGTCTGGAAATGGACGAAATTGGCTTGACAGACTTTCAGCTAGGACCACGCAATCAATTTGCCCGAATAACAATTGGGCTGATTGGAACTGATTTGTATGTGGTCTGGATTTGATTGCCTCGTTTCAGTTCTAGAGTGAAAAAAGCACAATCCAAAACACTTTGGATTGATCCAGACATTCAAAAGAAGTTGAAAAAAGCCAGACAGTGCCTCTTCAGTATGGCCACATAAAGAAACACCAAGGTAACATGAGTAGGAGGAGAGCTGTTAGACCTGACGAACAATCAAGCTCTATTGTGGAGTCTGGGGCAACAAAATCATCAGCATTCTCCAAGCACACTACTTCCTGGGAAGAATTATGTGAGGTTGAATGGACTGTCTACCTCTTCCAGCATCTCTTCATGTGTTAGCTAAGTATGAAAGAGCTTTGATGAGGAATAGATGGTTGCTGTTGGTCACCTGAATTGGTCTCTCTGAATCTCTTTTTAATTTACCTTTGTCTTACTCAATAGTCTGGCTCAATCTTTTCTTTGCCTTTCTTGTTAATTTGCATGTGTAATGAATCTGTGTTTAAGCAGCAAAATACATTCTGTCCCACCTCACAATTTCCCCTACTTTTTGTTTGAACTTAAGTGTCAGATGAAAGGCAATCTCAAATCACAACAAACAAGACACAACTTTGCCTGGGAGACTATTTCATGGAGATACACAGCAGGGAATTGAACTTGGATGGCCCTCGTGGTTTCTTCCATCTCCACAATTCTATGATTCTATATTATGGTTCTGTGTATTTTTTTAAAATGTGATAGCAATTTTTTTTTTTACGATGCATATCAATGAGGGAGGACTTGTGGCCTTATCAAACAGCACTACAAAAGCCATTATAGTAGAGTCTCGCTTATCCAACCTTCGCTCATCCAATGTTCTGTATTATCCAGCGAAGTCTGCATCCCGCCCGGATCCACAGCTGTTAAATTTGTAAATACAGTAATTACTACATAACATTACCGTTTATTGAACTGCTTTTTCTCTCGAGTTGCTGTAAAACATGTTGTTTTGGTGCTTTATTTGTAAAATTAATTTGTGGAGCCCCCGGTGACACAGTGGGTTAAAACCCTGTGCCGGCAGGACTGAAGACCGACAGGTTGCAAGTTCGAATCCAGGGAGAGTGTGGATGAGCTCCCTCTATCAGCTCCAGCTCCCCATGCAGAGACATGAGAGAAGCCTCCCACAAGGATGGTAAAAACATCAAAAACATCCAGGCGTCCCCTGGGCAACGTCCTTGTAGACGGCCAATTCTCTCACACCAGAAGCGACTTCCAGTTTCTCAAGTCTCTCCTGACACGACCAAAAAAAATTTGTAAAATCATTTGACATTTAATAGGCTTTTCCTTAATCCCTCCTTATCATCCAACATTTTCGCTTATCCAATTTTCTGTTGGATAAGCGAGACTCTACTGTACTTGGGTCCCTAACCTATCAGGTGCATTTTAGGTGTAAGAACAAATATTAAACCAGGGCTGAGCAAAAACTCCTTACTCTTTTATATTGTCTTCTCTTCCTAAAAACCGACTTTAAAAAAATCAGCCTTTTTGCAGCTCTCTTCTCAAAATCCCCATTTCTTTTTGGACTAGAATTATGCAGGCCTTCAAATGAAGTGCATTAAGAATATCATGTAGCTGTGTATTCGGCTTTTCAGGCAATCTTCCTGTGTTGCTTCAGATGATTTTATGCATTATTTGCATAAATTCACATATTTGTTTCCATTCCGTGTCACTGCCGGAACGGATGTTGGCAGCAGTAAACTCTTGCTCAATAACAGAATATTTTCCAATTTGGAGTTGAATTGGAAAAAGAATGTCTTAATATTTGGTAAACAGTTCTTCCTTTTCCAAAGCATATGAAGTGGGGAATCAAAAATGATGGATATACAACAACCAAAAAAGAATCAGTGCAGTCAAGAATCAGTGCAGTTCCTCCTCTTCCAAACAGAGCAACAGAGGTGTTTTAATTATTAATCAAGGAGCAAGAGTTGAGAAAATTATATCTAACACCCTTTTGGGACTATTACTCCAATTAGCATGCAAAACCCTAAAGGGCAAGTTAATGCCAGTTAAATATTTGGAACTGCTGTGTTCAGAAGGGAGTCACAGGCTGTAAAAGGGTATCAACCTATATGTATGTGTTGCTTGTGAGGCCATTTAAATTCCAGCAGCAGATCAAAATCAGACTCCTTAATTCAATATGGTCCCCTTCAAACTTCAACTCAGTTTCTAGTAAAATAACTCTCATTCTTCAAGCTCCTTGATCCAGAGTAGTTTAGAAAATCCCTAACAAAAGAAGATTTTGTGGAGTAAGCTAATTAAATTTTGAAGCTGTTGTTGCAATCCAACAAGGATCCACTTTTTCATAGCCGCTTTGGAGATGAAGAGTTATAAAGAACCTTATCCATCCTCTGTTTGAGAAAATTGTCTTAACTCAACAATAACTCTGTGGCCTGTATCTGCTGCACATTTTCTGGTTCTATTGTATCTAGTAGAGAAACACTGGGTTCTTCCTTTCTTGTGCCAGGGGTCTTTTAGTGGTTTTCCACTAAGCTTTATTCCCTTATTACATTTCCAATCATTATGTTTCTTCTCATCATCAATCTTAGTATTAGGAGCTGCGGTGGCGCAATGGGTTAAACCCTTGTGCCAGCTGAACTGCTGACTGAAGGTCGGAGGTTCGAATCCGCAAGGTGGGGTGAGCTCCCATCTATCAGCTCCAGCTTCCAATGCAGGGACATGACAGAAGCCTCCAACAGGATGGTAACACATCAGGGCATCCCCTGGGTAATGTCTCTGCTGATGGCCAATTCTCTCACACCAGAAGCAACTTGCAGTATCTCAAGTCGCTTCTGAGATGATAAAAAAATCTTAGTATTATAGTATTGAAGTAGTACAGACTTTTACCATTTCAGTGCTATTATACAAAAAACAGGGAAATTTAGTAAAAAATTAGACATATAAGGGAAAAAATAATGAACGAGATATGGAACATAGATGTCGGCAGGAAACCAAAATACACCATATCTCGAGAAGAGAACAAAAGCTGTGGATAAGAAACATGGCGTTTGGGGTCATGTGACAATCAGCAACAAACGAAGAAGCAGGCTCAATTGAAGAATACAGTCCACTCTTGGTTCGTTTTGCATCCTAAATGAGAAGAACATACAGCAAAAGAATCGACTGAACAGAAAAGGGTGATCCAATCTCCAGAGGACACCTCACAGTCAATGACAAAGGAAGCTTCCATTTTCAATGTCATAATTCTCCTGTCCCTAAATACAAAGGACTTACCAGTGACATAATGCAGAAACATTTTGACCTCATATTATAGGACAAGACAGGACAGAATCAAATTTAGAAAAGTGACCTTTAGGACTAAAATCCCCAGAATTCCCCAGACAATGGGCGTTGTAATCCAAAAAGTAACTTTTTCAAACTCACCCTTACCTTTGGCTTAGTAACTGACTTACCATTATTGGGGCTGAACCCGTCCTCATTAGGATAATTGGCTGGAGCAACCTGGATGGTTGCGGAGGTGGGAAAGACTAAGATGTGTGTGCAAGAGGCATCCTGCGGCGTATTCAGCTGGGATGACTGCAAATTGAGAGCAGTGCTGCGGCCAAAGACAGATCCCATGGTAACAGCATCTTTGAAGTGACACAAAGGAAACTCACCATGAGTCAGACTGATTAAGGCATCATCAAAAACAGAGTGAGTCAAGACATGAACTGAGGACAAGCAATATTAGTACTAGGCACAAATGGGAATGGGCTCTTAATATTCTCCCAGAGGTCTGAAACTATGACTTGGACCTTCAAAATGCAGCCTTGCTGGTAACCAGCTGCTAGTTTGCCTGTCTATGTTTTGGTCTTTGAAAACTGTCTACTCTAGACCATTCCCCAACTGCTTGAAGTCTTAACCCTAACCAAGTTAACCAGTTTTACCTTGCATTACCAACCAGAAGTCTCCGACATTGTGACTATGCCCAGAAAGGACATCTGGTTGGAGCCAGGGTAAAGTCCAGTTAGACAAGCCCTCAGACTGCAAATAATCATAGAATCATAGAGTTGGAAGAGACCTCATGGTCCATCCAATCCAACCCCCTGCCAAGAAGCAGGAATATTGCATTCAAAGCATCCCTGACAGATGGCCATCCAGCCTCTGTTTAAAAGCTTCCAAAGAAGGAACCTCCACCACACTCCGGGGCAGAGAGTTCCACTGCTGAACAGCTCTCACAGTCAGGAAGTTCTTCCTAATGTTCAGATGGAATCTCCTTTCTTGTAGTTTGAAGCCACTGTTCCGGGTCTTAGTCTCCAGGACAGCAGAAAACAAGCTTGCTCCCTCATCTCTGTGACTTACTCTCACATATTTATACATGGCTATCATGTATCCTCTCAGCCTTCTCTTCTTCAGGCTAAACATGCCCAACTCTTTAAGCCGCTCTTCATAGGGCGTGTTCTCCAGACCCTTGATCATTTTAGTCGCCCTCCTCTGGACACACTCTAGTTTGTCAATATCTCTCTTGAATTGTGGTGCCCAGAATTGGACACAATATTCCAAGTGTGGTCTAACCAAGGCAGAATAGAGGGGTAGCATTACTTCCCTAGATCTAGACACTATGCTCCTATTGATGCAGGCCAAATGAACCACAAAGTAATGAAGGGGGGGGGGGGGCTTCCTTCTTCCCAACTCAAGACTGTACCATCTCACAGTGTTTATCATACAATATGAGTCCTTCAGCATATGCCATAGATACACCAAGAAGCAAAGTAAGTGTTGTTTGGAACACAAAACAACAAAGACATAGCAAAGAGGCGGGGATATTAGTGCACGTAACATTACTGGCAGACAGTTGTGCCTACATTACCTGGCATCACAACAAATGACCCCTGGGGTTCCATAGCCACCAAACAGGCACTGAGAATTGAAGGAGAGTCGGTCGAGGAGATGCCACACATTCGACACACCTCCTTCAACTGCTTGCTGATTGTCTGCAGTGAACTCTCGCCAAGCAGGATGCTCCAATCTGAAAAAAGAAAGCACAAGAGGAAAATGCAGCTGGTCCCTTGGAGATCATTTTGTCATTCAAAAGATAAACCTCAGAACTGTTCAATCTCTCCCTTGGCGAGGGACCCCACCCTGGAAGTATGAGCCATACCTCTGCAGTTTCCCACACGTTTCCCTATCCATCCTACTCAAGTTTCCAGTCCTGCTGCATATACAGCAGGGGTTCTCAGACTTTTTCAGCCGCTGAGCCCTTGTTGAAGGAAATGTTTCTCGTGGAGCCCCAAGAAATGTTTATATATTACATTATACATTATATTTTGAGCCCCCGGTGCTGCAGCAGGTTAAACCACTGAGCTGCTGAACTTGCTGACCAAAAAGTTAGCGGTTCGAATCCAGAGAGCAGGGTGAGCTCCCACTTTAGCCCCAGCTTCTGCCAACCTAGCAGTTCGAAAACATGCAAATGTGAGTAGATCGATAGATACCGCTTTTGCGGGAAGGTAACGGCACTCCATGCAGTCATGCTGGCCACATGACTTTGGAGGTGTCTACGGACAATGCTGGCTCTTTGGCTTAGAAATTGAGATGAGCACCAACCCCCAGAGTTGAACACGACTAGACTTAATGTCAAGGGGAAACCCTTACCTTTATACATTATATTATATATAATGTATGTGTGTGTGTGTATCAGTAATAAGAGCAACCCCAGAAGCCATCCAATCCAACCCCCTTCTGCCATGCAGGAAAAGCACAATCAAAGCACCTCCAACAGATGGCCACCCAGCCTTTGTAATAATAATAATAACAACAACAACAACAACAATAATAGGAGCAACCCAAGGGCACATCCAGTTCAACTCCCTTCTGCCATGCATGAAAAGCACAATCAAAGCACCCCCAAAAGACGGCCACCCAGTCTTTGTAATAACAACAACAACAACAACAACAATAGGAGCAACCCCAAGGGGCATCCAATTCAACTCCCTTCTGCCATGCATGAAAAGCATAATTTATTTATTTATTCACTTCATGTTTATGCCGCCTTTCTCACTTGAGGGAACTCAAGGTAGCTTACAGCTCCGGCAAGAATTCAATGCCGGTAAAAACCAACCGTAAGTAGTAAAAACATATCCCACATTTAAAATGATTAACAGTTAATCAATAAAATGCATCAAACAGTATACAAATTAAAAACATATAAGGTGCATAGTTCCATTCATCGAAGCACCCCCAACAGATGGCCACCCAGTCTTAGTAGTAGTAGTAGTAGTACTACTACTACTACTAGTAGTAGTAGTAATAATAGTAATGCTGTTGCTTAAAGTACAAATAAATGCTCATGGCCTATATTACCTTTCAGCTCCCCATGACCAAGGCGTCCAAGTCGGCCAATCACAACTCTCCAAGGTAGTGATGACATTTGGATGATCCCTGTGCACCATTCCCACAGCTTCTGCAAGCCAATTTTACGGGGCGAAACTTTGCTTCTCTTTGATCTATGGCAGAAAAAAAGACAGCAAAAATATTCTTACACTGGGGTATTCCACTGTTCTTCAATGGCATCTGATTAAATAGACTATTTATTTGTTTATTTATTTATTTGCGGTATTTGTATACCACCCTTCTCAACCCCAAAGGGGACTCAGGGCAGTTCACAGTGTTAGCAACAATTCAATGCCATCAATAAAAATCAGTATAAAACATCAAAATTGACCCTCCCCTGATAAAACATTAAATATTATTAAACATAGCACATAAAATAACATCACATACTTAATTATCCACTGTAGAATGTGGCTGAGGAAGATGCAGTCTATGAGCTACACCTTTCATTGGCCACCATGAGTCCCTTCAGGAAACCCCCAAAGCTTTCCAACTGAATACATGGGTTTGGAAAATGCAGCCCATGGACCCCATTAGGGACCTCCATGCCCTGCAGGGAACTCCCAACTCCCACATTTAAAAAACAACAACTAATGACCCACTGATAGGTTGACCCAGGTTTTATGGACTGATTTTCTTTACTAAAATTTCTGAGTATGTAGGGTATTTATAAAGCATTGAAGGGGAATTGCCCACCCTGACAGACCAGAATCTGAAAAGAATGGGATCCCTGGATCATAAAATGGATTAGATTTCAGTTCTTTGAACTGAAAAAGAGGGGAATGAAGGGGAAACAGGCATGGCTTCACATGGGCTAAGCTAACAAAAATGCTTCTGTACTGTCCTGGTCTTCCTCCTAAAGAATAAGTTGACACTGTGAAAGTTACATGGTATATTTTGGTATACTATGATACCAAGACACTGATGAATGAGTTATATAGCAAGAACCGATATTATTGTTTATCTTACGGTAAATAATAATAAATAAATTACAGGAGGCTGTACATGACCAACTGATGCTTTGAAATCAAAACTTCTATTGCATGTCTAGCTTTGTTGACTTTTCCCATCAAATAGGCTTTGCAGTGGTGAGTTGGCAACTTTGGCAAGCTATATTACAATGTATGAGCTCAGGGCTCCCATTCTCTTCAGTCTCTGGTCTGTCAAGGGGGGGAGGCTGAAATGCATTTCTTTCCCTCAATAAAGTTGGATCCTTGATTCACCAGACCTGGTCTTCTAATTTCTCCTAGAGAAGAAAAGTCCCCTTCAGCACCATCTTACATCTTTTAAAAATAGCAATTTAAAGTGATTTCACTCATTTGCATGGATTATTTCTTGTCACATGTGCAAATGAAAATTGGAATATATGAAGAGGCCTTAAACTGAGTCTGAGACCAGTGGTCCATTGCATCTTGAACTTTCTTCTCCAACTGGCAGTGATCTAAAATACTTGATCACTTTAAATGAAAATGTCAAGGACTGGACCTGAAACTTTTTGTTTGTCAGTGGGCTAGCGTTCTACCCTACCTGTTTGGCAGATAAATGTTGATCACACAGGTATCCAGCAACTCGCCATGGGTGTCGGTGCAGGAAGCCAGGAGCCAGCGTTGATCGTGAGACAAACAATACCCAACAAAAAGCACGTTGCATTTCTGGCTGGCTTCTCCAAAGGTCTCCCCCAACTCTGTCTGTTTGTCCTTGATGGGAGCCAGTATAAATGGTGGAGAGTACAGCTGAATGGGGCTGGGCCACTGTAGAAAAAGGACAATACATACAGATTTTAGAAATAACAGTAGTATGAGATGTAGCCAGTGTCAATGATAATGTAACTCTTTTACAGGCACAACTTGTATCAACCTATCTAGGTGAAGTAGAAATGGCAGCCAACTGTTGGATACGCCCAGGATTCAAGGTGACAATAGATCAAGATCTACATGCAGAAGCTACTTCATGGAAGCTCCTGACTGTAAGAAGTTACTTGAACCCACTAAGAATGAACATACAGCCTGTGTGCTCCATACCCTATCTTACTTCAGTAATTCAGAGGGAGAGAAGAAGAGGCAGGCACAGCTCCACAACATCTAGATCCATCCCGACTGCAACTGCTTTGGCCTTGGAGGGAGAGTAGAAGAGGCAGTATTTGCTTCTTCTTTTTGTGCCATGTCTACAATTAGATTGTAAGCCTGGAGGCACTTTGTTCTTTCACTTGTAAAGTGCTATGTACAGCAATGGTGTTATATAAATAGATGATGCTGATGATGATGACAATAACAATAATGATGCACCTGCAAAAACTCTAGCTAGCATTTTTTTTATTGCTCTAAGAGAGCTGAGAATCTGAAAATCTCATGTGTGTGTTTGCCTCAGAAGCCTTAAGATATTTAGCAACATCAAAAAATAATCATTCTGTATTGAGGCTTCGGAAATCAAAATGGGGAAATGTGCTCTGCAAATCCAGCTGTTTCACACATAGAAACAGGTTTGGTAGCGTAAGTAGTTTGGTTTTCTCAAGCAATGTCCAGTTGTGTGGATTATTTCCTCCGCCCTATTTGTTCTTCATGGCAACGTAAGTAGAAAAAGGTGATGTAGATTCAGTGCAAATCTCTGAATTACTGAATTTGGAGGCCCCAGTGGCACAATAGGTTAAACCCTTGTGCCGGCAAGACTGAGGACCAACAAGTTGGAGGTTCGAATCCGGGGAGAGTGCAGATAAGCTCCCTCTGTCAGCTCCAGCTCCCCATGCAGGGACATGAGAGAAGCCTCCCACAAGGATAGTAAAACATCAAAACATCCAAGTGTCCCTTGAGCAACGTCCTTGCAGACGCTCCTGATATAGAAAAAAAGTGCAAATCTCTGTCTTTTTGGAGAGACACACAGCCATCCCTGGACTTCTCTGGGTTGAAGTGTTTTTACCTCAGGGTTCTTGAGAGTTGTCTCAGTGTTGGCAGCGGGCCCAAAGCCTGTCAGAGACTTAATGTGGTTCTGGGTGGGCAGTGGTCGCCGGCACTGGCAGTAGGCGGAGAATGCCAGGGACTTCAAGTGCTGAACGTAAAGGACCTGCTCACCCTTCGTGGTTTGCAGCATGTTTTGGCAAGGCACAATCTAGAACGTGATGGAGGGAGAACACAGTCAAAATTAGAAGGCTCAATTTGAGACTCCTTCACAGATCATATACTTAAGACATACCCATAAAACATTTTAATCCAAAATGCGGGACTGGAAGAAGCTCAGAGACTACAGAGACACGCTATCCTGGGACACAACAGTCAATGACATCTTGCTGAGGAGAGGGCAGTGTTCCAAGTAAGCCTCATAGTTCCCCCCCCCCCAAAAAAAAACAAAAAACAAAAAACAAGGCAACACCACTCTAGACTTCCATGACCATGGGAAAGTTCACAAAAACATGTTTCTGATACGGTATTTACAATGATCAAGAGACAATCTACAGTCAGGGAAGGAGCTCCATTATGCCACTAAAGTAATTCAGAAGCAATTTTCATCAGTGCACACATGCTCTTTTAACTTCAAAGCTATCAAAAGGATCCCCATAAAGCTACATTTTAAAGCTTAATTATCACAAGCAGAATACGCAGTGAGAAAGCTGTGTCTGGGCATTTCTAAGTATAGGTAGGGATTCAAGATGATGGAACTGCTCTTACACAAAAGTATGAAATAAGTGTATACAGAGGGAACGCTGGATGTCAAGAACTTTGTCAGGCTTTGCTGAGCGGCAGAGGCAAGCAGAGGGTGAGAACTCTAGAACTTTGGTCACCAAACATTACTGGGCATGGCCCACACAGCTCTGCCATCTCACCTGAAGCCAGCAGCAGATAAAACAGCCATTACTGGCCTTCTGTTCCACCCTGTCTTGCAGACATGCAGTGGGTGGTGTTTGTATTAGAGTCTTACCATCTCCTTTGTTAGAGTTTTTTTGGGTTCAGAGAGTTTTACCACTGCAATTTGCAAGGTTTTTTGGGTCTTGGAGGGTCTTTTTGGGTTCAGGGTGGGTTGGGCTATTTTAGTTTGGATCTGGGTTCTGGGTCGGGGTGGGTCGGGCAAGGCCTGTGGACTAGACAAGCTTGAGGCTCTGGGTTTATGTGCAATCCAACTATGTTAAGCCAATCAGCAAGATCTTGGCACTATAGGACTTTTACCAACATGGTTAGAGACCTCTCGCCATCACGAGAAAAAAAACACCCCCATCTGACTCCCCAAGGACCTCTTACCACAGTTTATACCCCACACAAAGACCTGGGTTGCATTCTTGTGCCTAAACAGTATCCACAGGATTCCTTAATTGCGGGGATCTGGGAATCTCTGTGAGGGCATAAAGAATGGGTTGGACAGTATAGGGAGGAAACTGGGAGGTGGATGGGGGAGGGGGTGGGAACTAGACCCATATAGGTCCTTTTTAACTTGTGGAATTGTGCAATATAATACTTTTAATTCAACCAGCACCTTAAACACCCTGACTCAGACAATACCTCAGCCCTGTTGACTTGTAAATGCCTTTTTACATTTAATGTTTTAATTGTTTGCTATTTTTAGAGCTATTAGTAAACATGTCCTAAATGTTTGATTTATATATTTAAAGTTCTAATTTTGTTATTTTTGAGTTCTATAAGTACACCTGATATTATTTATTTTATTGTTTATGATTTGATCTTTTTGTTATGTTATACCAGCACTGAACGGTTGCCAATTTTCTGTTGTAAACAGCCCTGAGTTCCTTTGGGGAGATAGGGCAGTATAGAAATAAAGTTGTTTATTATTATTATTATTATTATTATTATTAGCCGCCCCCTGCCATGCATTGCTGTGGCCCAGTCTGCTGATCTGGAAAATAAAGTAATGAGAAAGTGTTGGTTTCTAATATATGTAATTTCTTTCTGCTTGTGGGTAAACAGTATTTCTTGCTGTTGCTTTGTCAGTGTTGATGTGGAGAGTGTCTGGTTTGCTCACCCTGGAACATGCAACATATCATTGTCCTTCTTTAGGGGTCCCTTTCAAATCTATGATACTATATCTCTCTGTGTGTGAATCATATATATCTATCTATATCTATGGCTGGATGGCTCTTTGTCAGGAGGGCTTTGATTACGTTTTCTTGCCCTGGTGAAGGGAGTTGGACTGGATGGACTTAAGTATTTCCTGTTGGTCATGGGGGTTCTGTGTGGGAAATTTGCCCCAATTCTGTCATTGGTGGGGTTCAGAATGCTCTTTGATTGTAAGTGAACTATAAATCCCAGTAACTACAACTCCCAAATGTCAAGGTCTATTTCCCCCAAACTCCATCTGTGTTCATATTTGGGCATATGGAATATTTGTGCCAAGTTTGGTCCAGATCCATCATTGTTTGAGTCCACAGTGCTCTCTGCATGTAGGTGAACTACACCTCCCAAAATCAAGGGCAATGCCCACCAGACCCTTCTAGTGTTTTCTGTTGGCCATGGGAGTCCTGTGTGCCACGTTTGGTTCAATTCCATCACTGGTGGAGTTCAGAATGCTCTTTGATTCTAGGTTAACTAAAAATCTCAGCAACTACAACTCCCAAATGACAAAATCAATTTTTTTTTTAGTGATAGTCGCTCCTTGGGTTAGGTGTTTTGTGGTCAAATTTGGTGACAATCTGTCCAGTGGTTTTTGAGTTATATTAATCCCACAAACGAACATTACATTTTTATTTATATAGATTATATTCTTGGGCCAGAAGCCTTTCGTTTTTAAACAAGTTCACTTTTATCTGTGATTCCGAAGTCCAGGAGTGTATCCCATTCATATATGGGGGTCTTACTGTACTTAATATCAAAGCAAATGAGATAAGCTCAATAACTTCATTTCACTATTCTACAAGATCGCAGTGTGGAGGCGCTGTGCCATAAATTTTAACTTCCATTCCAAAGCTACAATAAATCCATAAAATATACATTGTTCCTGAAGTATCAGTGCAAACTGTGCTCCCAGAAAGTAGCTCAAGAAAGAAAATATGCTGTGCTCAAATGATCGTGCATTGTTGCCTTGGCTTCTGCTGGCAAAACTCCATGTGCTTAAAAAACAAACTACAACCGTATGGACATAAATAAGGCACATTAAGAGCTGGCAAGACCACTGCTTGGCTGAAAACCTAAAAATAATATTGGTCTCTAGGACACAAAGCTCTCCTCTGGAGACACACGCTGATGCAACGCTGATGCAACGCTGATGCAACTCTGATGCAACTAGGGAGGAAGGAATACCTGGAGAATGAAAGAATTCCTCATGTGTTCAGGAAGGCTGTCCATCATCTCTGTGTAACATCGCATGAGACCCAAAAGCCAGAGGTTGGTGGAAGCAGAGTCCTCTTCTGCAATGTAGGTGAAGGGATCTATCATATAAATAACAACAGCTGGAGGATAGGCATGACTATCTACGGATTCGGGCTCAAGGGAAATTCCCATTCTTTCCCTTTCTGCAGTGCTGTAAAAAAGAGATGGAATCAAATGTTTACTAAAAACGTATGTATGGTGACATAAAGCCATCAATCAATGTATTATATTGGAGAGGTGGGTACTATCATCATCATCACCATCATTATGATAATGATGATGTTACATATATCCATACCTATTGAAATCAATGGCTGTGAGTAAGCTTAATTATGTGTTGGGATGTGGTTAACATGATGAAAAATTTCTAATGTCCCTTTTAATATACTGAGACAACCTACAAACAACGTCAAACAAACCATCACTGGATTTACCTTTCCATCCCTTCTTGATTCTGTTGAGATGAGTTGTGGCCTACTTCGGCATCTCCTCCTGAGACTGAACTTCCTTGGGATCTCTCTGTAGGATTTACCCCAGAAGCTAGGTTATGACCTTGAGGTAGGCCACTACTGAACCCAGATGAAGAGGTAGAGCTTGCCTGCTTAATACTGGGTGGTAAGGACGATCCTGACAACCGCGGCACTGTTGACCCCGAGGCCGAAGAGCTGCTCACTGAGAGGTTTGTGGTCCTAGAGCTAGGTGTCGAAGTGAAAGAACTGCCCACTGGGGGAGGCCCAGGAACAGCAAAAGGGGTCGAGTGGGAGGGGACCATTGGTCGCCCAGGTTTTGTTCGTTCCTGGCTCGATGGCGAAGTCTGTTTAGGTGGCATCAGCAGGCTGCTATCAAGTTGCAAAGTTGCTAAGTAAGGTGCTGAAAGAACACACAGATGGACAGAAATTAGATGGTTCTGAAGAGAAAGCCTTGAACATTCTTTTTGAAAGAACACTGAAAAAATGAGACTTTAAATATATCAGCAGGACAACACTCAACAAATCAAGTACTTTTGCAAAGTTCCTGCAGAGCAACGAGTAGAAGCAAACACAGACTTAAGCTGTTATTGATAGTTTATAGGGTCAGAAGAGTACATAGTTGTAGGTTCCCAACTTTACCCAATGCTCCAGGAACTGGTGTATTCTTGTTTCAGCATCCAGAATGCCAAACCTACCCGTTCTTCTGGTGTTACCCAAGGAACAGGACACTCTGAATTCATTCATTAGTTTAAAGACTAATGACTGCTGAGACCCATGCTGGAGGACCTAGAGATCTTTAGAACAGTTCTGTAGGAATCTCGAGGTTCTCCAATGAGATCCTATGTTTAGCTCCCAGCAGACATTGACCATACAGCCATGTTAGAATACACATAAATTCTTAAAAAGGTGTCTTCGCAGGTAAAAAATAGCATTTTTGGCGGTTTTTCACTTTCACAGGAATCCTGTATCCCTAATGCCAATGAATGTGGAGGGCTGACTGTACAAGACAGGTATTTTGTTCAACCATAAGAACTACTCTTCAGAACCCTTCTCAAAGTATATTATAGTCATATTCCCAGGTCAACCTTTCAGAGAGGCTCAAGCACAAGTTGGCTCCCAACACACATCTGCTGAAAATAGGAAACCTTTGCATACATACCTAGGTGATGACGACAAACTTGCGCATAAAGTTTGAGCTTGGAATGATTGTCAGTGTCTTCACTGCCCCAGGGTGCATTGAACCAGTCGCTCACCACCTCATCTGTCAGTTTCAGGGCAGCCGTCTTTCCCACCTGCATGATCCCATCGTGCAACACTTTACAGATGGGCTTATGCTGCCCAAGCCGACACATCTAGAGGCACAAGGACGTAAACTGACTGCAGTAGCACAAAACATGCAAAAGTTACAGCTGTATAGCTACACACATCTAGAGGTCCATATGTCTACTTTGCAACCAACATAAAAATATTTTTACTTTTAGTTTAATGGGAGTTGTGTGTCTTTCTGCTTCTGTGCCATTCTTTTCAGTGGGACTCAGGCACTCTAAATTCTCTCTGGATGAAACAATAGAAGTGTATTCCAATAAAATCAGAGGCTTTCTGTCTCTCAAATGCCTGCAACTGGGGGAACACTAACTGAATGTGTGTTTCTTTTGCATACCTCACCTCTTAATCATTACTGCTTCCTAGTGGATAATTAAAATACTACTAGAGAAACGGGCAGCCGTCTCTGAGAATGAACAAGTCAATGAACTAACCATATCAATTTGAGTATCAGACCCCTATTTCAGTTTAATGCTCATACACATGTGAACTGAAAGCCCCTCCACAATGTAACATTGATTTTGCACAGTCACAAATAAACTATACAATACTGGTCTAATAATCATAATTAACTTATGCATGCAAGTGCCAGCTATCATTCTATTTCATAAAAAGTATCTATGGATAAGGTACTCCCTTGGGTACAATGAAAACAAGGGATTTTTTTGCTAGAGCTTCTTCTACAATGCAATTGCAGGAGGGACATCATATCCTAATCGTGGAGACTGCATACCTCATATACAGTGCTTAAGTCCCTGAAGAAAGTTTTGGCTCCATTAAGCAAGGCCTCATTTTCTGGACACACCACAATATAGGCAACATCTTGATGACCACCATATGGATCTAATAGTAGCCTCTCCCAAAAAGGCAAGGAGAACGGAGAGATTGTCAGGAAGTCCTTGTCATAACCCACCAGCAATGTGGGGATGGGAAGAGGCTCAGGAGATTCTTCTGAACCTGAATGAAAATGACAGTTACAGAACTTTGATCATGGACTGATATCAGATAACACAGGCTGGACTTTCTAAGAGATTTTATTATATGCATAATGAAAATTGTGTCAATTCAGGTGGGGCTCAATCTTCCACAAGTCAAATTGATAACATTACTTCTTACTTCTGAAACCATAAGAATTTTATGGCTGTGAAAATGCAATTCTTCTCCCAACCAATACAACCCCTGCTTAATGCAGCCAATTTATGGCATGTTGATTGTATGACCATCACAAGAATCAACAGGATCATTTCTGATGAGGATCGCAGTTTCGAATCCCACATCTGCACTATCTTGGGATCTATAAAAAAAAAACCTGGAAAGTTGCAATGTTTTGCACTAGTGCAAAGCAAAGCTAATGAATATGAACATGTTGATCATACCACGTCCTGCCATTTTATGGAACTGCTGCCAAGTGAGGGGTCCTTGAACATGCTGGATGGTCTCCCAGGTCCTGCCAGTTCGTTTCTTCTGGATGGCATCCTGCAGAAAGGGCTGGAGAGAAAGGAGCATGCGCACCACATCCTGGGAGGATAGTGTGCTGATGTCCAGAACTGCAAAACAACAATACAACTGGAGTCACTCATGGAGTCAGCTCCATTGCCCATGGTCTCTAGTGTAGGGTGATTATGGTAATGTTTATTTATACCCCACAGTTAAAATCCTTAAAACAGATTAAAATACAGGGTTAGTCAAAATGCATAGGCCAATAAGCCATTCAATTGAATGGCTTATTGGCCTATGCATTTTGACTAACCCTGTATATTCAAAGCTAAAACCACATCTCCAACCTGACTTGAACTTAAAAACCTTCTTCTTTAAAAGCCTGCCAGAATTGAAGTGTGTATGTTAACCAGCTGGCCAGCTCATGGTATCACATGTGCTTGATCTGTTTGCTTCCATGAAAACGCTGTTGAAAAATAAATAGCAGCTGCCTGATCTTGCTGGGACAGAGAGAAACATACCTAATTTTGATCAGTATGTTGTGCAATACTGGCAAGGGATCGGCAGTCTTTTCCATCCCCTGTCATCTGATCCTTTTAACTGGAAATACTGGAAAGTTAACCTCAGACCTAAGCTGAGCTGCTCCCTTCAAATATTTTGAATGAATTTTATTATTACGATCACAGACCAGGAGTTTAAAATATTTAAAGTAAAAAAAGGTAAAGGTTTTCCCCTGACATCATGTCCAGTCATGTCCGACTCTGGGGGTTGCTGCTCATTTCCATTTCTAAGCCGAAGAGCCGAAGTTGTCCATAGACACCTCTGAGGTCATGTGGCCAGCATGACTGCATGGGGCGCCATTACCTTCCCGTTTGAGTGGTACCTATTGATCTACTCATGTTTGCATGTTTTTGAACTGCTAGGTTGACAGAAGCTGGGGCTGACAGCAGAAGCTTACGCCGCTCCCCAAATTCAAACCTGCGACCTTTCGGTCAACAAGTTCAGCAGCTTGGCGGTTTAACCCACTGCGCCACTGGGGGCTCCAAAATATTTAAAACAAAGTTTTTTAAAAACATTAAAACTAGAAATTGAAAGTATTAAAAGCAGAAAGACCAAATATTTTGGCAATTCTTTCTCACTCATTTCTTAAAATTTGTATGAATTCTGTTTTGCTCACATGTGTTTCCAGTTTTTCATTGGAATAGCATAACACCCCAGCATCCCGAACATTTTCCCAAATAAAAAGGAAAACAATACCATTACTGTGAGGCCAAGAGTGAATCGTAGCACTTCGGACAAGAGCTTCATCCACTTTCCCACCGATAGGATTATCCACATACTGCCTGCCTTGTTCCAGGGCATTGAAGCACTCAACCCAGGAATCATTGCTTTCGGCCCGAACTCTGTCATAGTTCCAGTTTGTATAAGGGAGTGTTTGCCGGCTAGTTGCAGACATGTAGTATAAGCAGTTCAATGAGGTGAAAGGCTGGCTGTGCTGACTTTGAAGGAGGAGGAGAAGGTTAACGGGGAGTTCCTGAACCTTCTTGGATCCCTCTCCCAGCTGAGGCAATAAGGGGGACTGACTCATCATCAACCTCCTCTCTGCAATTTGGCCAATGTCTGATGTCTTGCCAAAAATATCCAATTCATCCTCAATGAACAGCCCAGAGTTGTACCCTAGTTTGCGATTTACAATTGCACTAAATCCACAAGTACACCGATACTGGTCCTCGTTTGATGAATCCGGGATATACAGCCCCACGTCGGCCCCCTTGATATTCATGTTGCATGCACAAATGCAGCAGCTGTCAAAATTACTGTCTTTAAAGATGTTCAACACTGAGTCGGAAAGAATAAGTGTGACGTACAGGCTATGGGCCTCTAGAATCGGTTGGACAGTTGCTGGCTCCACAGAATTGAGGGGCCGGGTGGTAGAGGGGGTCGATACCGGCGAGCCTTGGTCCGTGCTGTCATATTTCACAGATCCTTGCCCACTGGCAGTGCCCCCACCTCGAGGTGTCCTTGGCGTCCTAGGTGTGCGCGGCGTAGGCACGGAGAAGCGAGGAGTGGCTGGGGAAGGCAGAACCCCTGCTCCACCGTTGCTGGCTGGGGCCACACTGTTTAGTGTCACAGGAGTGCTCATCTGGGGGGTGTTCATCTGAAGATAGTCTTGATCTGCTAGGCTCCCAACACTGGGTATGTTGCTATAAGAAGATAAGCGGGGTGTATATATTGATATCATTCCAATGTTTAAACACAAAGGTGGCTACAAACCGACCCACCCTCTAACTGAGGTCAAGTATTGAGCACTGCGTGCCACAGAAGGCCTCACAGGTCTTTAAACTGTACTGACTTTTGTTGATTGTGTGAGAAAGGGCAGGAAAAGTATACCACATGGAAAAAAGTATCTGCTGCACTGTAATGAAGTCAGTATTAGCCTTGGTAGACTTGCAAAGACAAAACAACGTTCTAGATTTATGGACAGACAAAGAGACAAATTATGCATGAAGGAAACAAAGAGAATCTAATGTGTTGGATGAGGGGCACATTCCCAGGGTATTAGTGCCTATTCTGGGGGAAATGAAGACTGGTTCAGTTAAGACTCAGTCTCCTTCAGCAGTCTGCAAGTGAAAGCGTGGAATAGCTTGAGTTTCTCTAAGATGACTTTTAGCAAATCAGGGCAAGGTATGCACATTCCATAACTGAAGTTGCATCAGTTACATTTAAATGCACATGCAAAACGCATACTCCTAATGAAAAGAAGGAGTGTTTTATGTTGAAGACTCTCTGGTCACATGGCATGGCTGCTCACATATATACATCAACCGCAATGGATGATTGACAAAATGAGAAAAGTTATAGACAAAGTATGTAGAGAAGTGGTTCTCAACCTGTGGGTCCCCAGCTGTTTTGGCCTTCAACTCCCAGAAATCCTAACAGCTGGTAAACTGGCTGGGATTTCTGGGAGTTGTAGGCCAAAACACCTGAGGACCCATGGGTTAAGAACCACTGTTGTAGAGGGTAAAGGCATACAGGGGTCCTTTACTGCCCCATTGCTTTAACAGAAAATGGGAGAAGGGGGTGCAAAGGGAATGCTTCATAGAATCATAAATTCTTTGTTCAGCAAAATTTGTTGGCATTATGTTTTTAATAGCTGCAAAAAATGGGAATAAAAATGCTTTTTTAAACTGACTTCTGTCCATGAGGATTTTATTCAACTACAAGTAACTTTCCTAAACTAGTAAAAGTCAAGTATTTTCTGTGACTTGCCCACTAGCAAGGAATGTGTGTAGTTTGTTACTTTGGGCCTCAACTTGGCATCGAAACATGTCTCTTGCCATCAAAACAAGTTATTATTTTCCAACACACATGTGGTCATGGACTTTCACAGAGAGAGCTCTCCATAATCATTCTTACTCAGATAGCTAATAAAAACACTTTTCTCAAAATGGGCCCATTTACAGCAATCATTTCCTTGATGGAGTGGAAACCTGCAGACATACTGTTTTGGCATCCCTTTTCAGGTTAAAATATTCATTTGGAACCCCCATTCTGCCAGCTATTTGAAAAGGAAGTGCTGTGCAACCTGATTCACTGGAATAATTTCCTTGTTATCTCTTAACAGACTTGAGTAGCAGTCAAAGGAAAGGAAGAAAGCCATGCTCAAGACGCTTAAACACAGCGAGCACCACAGAGAAGCAATAAAAGGTGACCTATAAATCTTGATTAGCAATCACTTGTTTGGCTGACGCCTGCAGTAATAGTCTTTGTTCTAATTGGATTACACTGGAAATATAAGATTGTTATCCTAATAAATACCTGCAATTAATAATCAGCGAAGATATCAGAAGATAGTTACTGTAACCAACAACAACAACAAAAACCCAACCCAGGAATTCAATTGCTGTCCAAATAGTGTCAAGGGCATCATCTTTCTTTCTTTTTGATGGCAATTTCTTTAAGAGCCCAGTATTTTCTGTGCAGAAAATAGTACTTTTCTGTAGCAGAAAACAGTGTTTCTCGTGCAGAAAATGCTGTTTGTGTAGGACACCATCACTTGCAAAATGAATATTACTTCAATTCTTCTTAAACAGGAATGACAGAAGCACCCACTCCTATCAATGTGTTGTTGAAGCATTTCATGGACGGGATCACCGGGCTGCTGTGTTTTCTGGGCTGTATGGCCATTTCCAGAAGTATTCTCTCCTGACGTTTCACCCACAGAAAGGAGGAAACTATGAAAATGAACAAAATCTGGCTACCAGTATTAAAAACTCTAAAATCAGGACAGCAAATAAAGAGCAACATAAAAAAACAGGGGAACTCCAGACAAGAATCAATCAAGGCCAGCTAACAACTCCCAACAAAGGACCCCTAGGTAGCAGGCAGCCAGACTTTGACACTACAGGGCCATTCAATACTAATCAAGGTGGCCAATTGCAACATTCACACTGGCCTCCAGCAGACAAGAGTTCTTTCTCCCACTCTGGACATTAGTCCACAGATATATAAGAGACTGCCGTTAACACCATGTTAACGGCAGTCTCTGAGGATGTAACACAAGTACCTGCTTGTCCGATTTTGATGGATTCATTTCAATTGGTGAAACCCGAGGATGTGTACAAGATATTTGAAATGATGAGAGCGACCACATGGATCCTAGACCCCTGCCCATCCTGGCTTTTAAAGGAAACCAGAGGGGGACTGGCCAAGTGGGTGAAGGTGGTGGTTAATGCCTCCCTTCAGGAAGGTAACATTCCAGCGAGCTTAAAACAAACTGTGATAAAACCGCTGTTGAAAAAACCATCACTGGATCCCACTCAATTCGTCAACTATTGGCCTGTTTCCAATCTCCCCTTTTTGGACAAAGTCCTGGAACGGGTGGTGGCCTCATAACTCCAGGTATTCTTGGAAGACACGGATTATCTGGACCTGGCAGTCTGATTTTAGGCCAGGACATGGAACCGAGACAGCCTTGGTCGCCTTAGTTAATGATGTACATCGGGAGCTAGACAGGAGGAGTGTGTCACTGTTGGTTCTGCTGGACCTCTCAGTGGTCTTCGATACTGTTGACCACGGTATCCTTATGGGACGCCTAGTGGGAATAGGCCTTGGAGACACTGTTTTGCAGTGGACCTGGTCCTTCCTAGAGGGTCATTCCCAGGTGGTGTTGTTGGGAGACACCTGCTCAACCGGGCTCAATATTGTCTCTCATGTTATTTACCATCTGAATGAAGCAGCTGGGGGAGATCACCCCGAGTTTGGGGTGCGGTGTCACCTGTATGCCAATGACGTCTAACACTTTCCCTCCTTCCCACCTGCTACTAAGGAGCTGTTCAGATTCTGAACTGGAGCTTGGTCGCTGTGGCGGTCTGGATGAGGGCGAACAAACTGAAATTGAATCCAGACAAAACAGAGGTACTCCTGGTCAGCAGTAAGGCCGAACAGTGCATTGGGTTACAGCCTGTGTTGGATGGGGTTACACTCCCCCTGAAGGCGCAGGTTCGCAGCTTGGGAGCGATCCTGGATTCATTGCTGAGCCCGGAACCCTAGGTTTTGGCAGTGGCCAGGGGAGCTTTTGCACAGTTAAAGCTTGTGCACCAGCTGTGCCCGTACAGAAGTCTGATCTTGCCACAGTGGTCCACGCTCTGGTTACATCCCAAATAGATTACTGCAACACACTCTATGTGAGGTTGCCTTTGAAGACTGTTAGAAAACTTCAACTAGTCCAACAGGCGGCAGCCAGATTGCTCACAGGAGCATCATACAGGGAGCACACCACCCCCCTGTTATGTCAACTCCACTGGCTGCCGGTCCATTTTCAAGCACAATTCAAAGTGCTGGCCTTGGCCTATAAAGCCCTATATGACTCCGGTCCAGCTTGCTTGTCCAAATGTATCTTCCTCTACGTTCCACCTCATAGTTTAAGATCCACTGGGGAGGCCCGGCTCTCAGCCCCACCAGTTTCGCAAACGCGTCTGGTGGGGACGAGAGAAAGGGCCTTCTCAGTGGTGACCCCCTGCTTGGGGAATTTGCTCCTCAGCGAAATTAGATTGGCGTCCTCCCTCCTTTCTTTCAATCATGAAAACATGGTTTTGGAACCAGGCTTTTGACTAGCAGGCACAATGGCACTGTGAACAATGAACCAAACTAAAGCTTGTGCACCAGCTGCGCCCGTACCTTGGGAAGTCTGACTTGGCCATGGTGGTCCACGCTCTGGTTACTTCCCGTATAGACTACTGCAACGCGCTCTACCTGGGGTTGCCTTTGAAAACTGTTCAGAAGCTTCAAATGGTCCAGCGGGCAGCAGCCAGGCTACTAACGGGAGCAGGGCTCAGGGAGCATACGGCTCCGCTGTTGCACCAGCTCCACTAGCTCCCAATTTGCTACTGGGCATAATTCAAAGTGCTGGCTTTAGCCTATAAAGCCCTAAACAGTTCCAGCCCAACTTACCTATCCGAACGTGTCTCCCCTTATGAACCTTCCAGGAATTTAAGATAATCTGGGGAAGCCCTACTCTCGATCCTGCCTGCCTCACAGGCGCGCTTGGCAGAGACGAGGGACAGGGCCTTCTCAGTAGTGGCCCCTCGGCTGTGGAACTCCCTTCCTGGGGATATTAGATCAGCCCCCTCCCTCCTGACCTTTACGAAAAGAGTAAAAACCTGGCTCTTCGAGCAAGCTTTCGGAACCTCATTGTAACCAGATAAACTCAGTATTGTGAACAAAAATGAAATGGCTTAACGATGCAAATGCACATGGATTTAAACCTGGAAGTCACTGATTTTTTTATAGTTTTAAATTGTTTTTATATGATTTCTATTATGTGATTTAACCTGTTTTAAATTATGTATTTATGTGTGTTGCCAGTCTGTATGCCACCCTGAGTCGCCTTCGGGCTGAAAAGGGTGGGATAAAAGTGTGGTAAAGAAATAAATAAATAAACCTCACTTGTCTAGTTTCCAACAGACCTCACAACCTCTGAGGATGCCTGTCATAGATGTGGGCAAAATGTCAGGAGAGAATGCTTCTGGAATATGGCCATAAAGTCAGGAAAACTCTGAGCAACCCATCTGCTCCTATCATTTGTCTTCTTTTGTTGAAAAAGAAATACAAAATGAACTTCAAATGACTACAATGATGACTGAAAATGTTTATCAGTGCTGAAATGATGTGAGATCACTTTAGCTTAATTATTAATTGACATTGTGAAATAGGCATTTGTCAAATTCATTATGAGCAAAGCAAAGATCCAGGGTAAGTGGTAAAACTGATTAATGTTAACGCAGTAAACACATTAAATCTATTTCCTGTAAGAATATACAAACACACACACCGATGTCTGTATCCATTGCTGTACTTACGTATAACCATCGCGGATGAATGTAGTGTTAGGTGGTAAAGGAAGATGTTCAGTTTTGGGAGGAAGTTCCCAGGATGGCCGATAGATGCAGGCTTCTGGAATCTTCAGAGGTTGCAGGCACTGACTTGGGAGAATCTTCAAAGGCGCAAATGCAGAGGAGCCCAAAAAGGGCTGAAAGGTTGACATCTTGTGCACAAAGGAGAAATCCTGTACATCCAAGAAAGTGCATTGCTACTGTTATAGGGCTGATCAAGTCCATTATATGTCTTATGTGAGTGTGTATGAGAGAATGAATAATCACATAACTTCTCTATCTTCAGAAAGATCAAACTAGCTCTCTCTTGTCTCAGAATGTGTCCCCCTTCTACCTTCTCCAAACAGGAGTGGCTAATAATGGTCAGCAGGAGTGGAGAAACAGCCAGCCAACCACATTTGCTGGATTTAGGGGTGCAGAACCTCTGTGAAAGTGGGAAAATCATGACAAAAAACCCTTTTTAACCTCAGGGAGCGCTCTCTAGGTGCTCCAGCACAACTCAGTGATCAACGTCCAGTGGAAGGTAACCCCAGAGCTGCACTGAAGGACCTAGAGCAGTGGTTCTCAACCTGGGGTCCCCAGATGTTTTTGGCCTACAACTCCCAGAAATCCTAGCCAGTTTACCAGCTGTTAGGATTTCTGGGAGTTGAAGGCCAAAAACATCTGGGGACCCCAGGTTGAGAACCACTGACCTAGAGAGTCATAGAGAAAGATCATATTAATCAAATCTGCGAATAATCAAACCCAAATTATGGTGGGCTGACTGTACATTGTTTCTATCTTAGATAGCATCTAAAGATAGGGATTTCAACGGCTACAGAGTATACAGTAACATGGGTACAGGAACAAAGTTGGAACAAACAAGGATAGGGTAAGGGAGAACTGGATCCTTCCCACAGCAATACCCCTGCTATGCTCTTCTGAGCCTACCAATTACAAAAAACACTCAGAGTGAAATGTGATTAGAACAACTTCCTTAAACAACCTATCCAAATCATATTGCAGTTCAACAATATTCGTAGTTTTGACTTGCTACCTTTATTTCTTCCGGTTTAGGGCTGCCTACTCCATCTTCCACTTCAATTTTAAACTCTGTGAGTTGATTTGTAGTCATGTTGAAGGCTGGACTTTCCAACATCCCTAGTGTAGTCAATGTCTCTGAGCCAATCCCATCTTTATAACACATCACTGGAGAAAAAGCAGGGTGCTGCTCCAAGGATGGTGGAGTAGGAAACATCCTCTGCAGGTCGGCCACAGCTAGAGGAGACAATTCAGTGTTGACAAATTACAAAATAGGCCTTCTGCGATATTCAAACTGCAGAACAATGAGGAGCCAGAATTAGAAGACCAGACAGAAACCAGACTCATAGCTAGTTTCAGAATATGATTCAATAAAGTTTACTCACAGAAGGGTCAAATCACACGGAGAACCCACATTCATGTTACCTACCGCCTGTGATACAGAACATTCCCCACCAACATTTTTGAAGAAAATAGCACGTTGGTTATCTGTACCTGATTCTTAATTTAATTATCTGTGAACTCTTCACACATGGGTTGTTCTGCACCTATACAGAACTACTCAGAACCTTTCACAACAGGATTCCTGATTTTTTCCTCAGTTCTGTGGTGTGACCATAGCATCAGTTACATGCAAAGAAGTGGCCATCCACGAGGGAAGGAGGGCAAGAAGTGTAAGTTCACAGAGAAACACACACAGAACCAACTACAGATAAACAAACCATTCTTCTTTGTGATATCTGTGATTCACACATCCAAGAGAATAACTAGCAGATTGAATGTGTGAAGGAATTGCAGAGTAAAATAGAAGTACCAAAAAGACAGTAGTACCAAATTCCACATCTCCCTAAGTCCCAATGTTCAGTCTGCAGTGCTGGATAAAAGTAAAGATAGCATACCCTTCAGCGTGGTTCCAGCTACTTGCCACAGCCCTTGTGGGGTGACTACACAAACTACCAGGCCTTGGCTTAACCACTAAGTGGCATGCCAGAAATAAAATATATTCACCACATTTCACAAAGCTCTGTTTTGACATAGATCTCCACTCTGAGGGGCAGCATGAAACCCAAAAATCTTTGTCAGGGATCCAAACTGCGCTGTCCACTCCACTTAGAATGCCAGAGCCAAATGGAGGGAAACATCCAGCAGGCTGGACAGACATAAAGGAAATATAATGTCTGGGTAGATATGGAATCAGGAAATAATTTTCCTCAGAACAGTAACACTGGAGTGCAGAACTACTTTATCCTGGTGAGAAGCTGCATGAATGGTGTCATGACAAAGCTTTTATTGCTGGAGCCAGCAGAGTCTGTGCACATGACGGGCAAGTGCCTGGATGCTGCAATGGGTTGGATGAAGGCCAGGCAACCAAAGCCAAATCTCAATAAAATGGGTTTTGAGAACTGGAGTTGAGTACGCAACCTACCCGAAATGGAGTTTTGGTCATGTTGAAGGAGGAGAGGTGCGTGGGAATATTTGGTATCTATAGCGGCATAGAGTGCAATGTAATCAGTGATATATATGAGCTTATGGTGGGAAAAAAGGGGAAAACTTGCTTTTATTGTTGCAGGTAATACATCTCAGATAAAAAGTAGCAAGACAAAAGAAAGTCATATAACTTTGGTAAAGTATCTCTAATGCTGACTCTCATATCTCTATGTAAGGCACCTTGAACCAGAGAAGCCTCATGGTGCTGCCTTCTCAAAGAAAGGAGGTAATAAAATAGACTAAATACTTCTGGGAAGAAGAGGGAAGTGACCTCTTCATGCAGGCAGTAAGCAAAACAACTTGAATTATATAGGTCTGAGAAACAGAGGAGAAAACAAGTCATGCATCATAAGGTTCCCTCTATCTCTCATTGTTCTCTATGCAAGTGTTGGTGCTTCTTCATGTCCAACAGTGTGTAAGTTGGGAACACTCCAAGATGCATCTTTATCACTCCAAGTCCAGTTGTCCTCTACAGATCAAAGTTTTAGGGGCCTCAGTAGGGCTATAGATGGCTCACACTTTGTAGATAGGCAATTTCTGTAATATATTCAGGGTGCTTTAGTATAAAACGCCCTGCATGCTACCAGTGAAATGGCACTGAGCAGACAGTCTGTCTTTTCCTCTTTAACAGATTATTTTGCAAAAAATAGAAAGATGTGGAAGAATAAAGGAAGGGTACAAGACTGCATTAGTTTACTATTGTTGTATCCAAAGCTATTATGATTAATTGCTTTTATCCTTATTGCTGCTATATGATATATGCCCTTTACTCACTACCTCTATCCTCTATTGTTTTTGCACCAATCCGCCCACCCACGACGAGATATTGAATATTGCTACTGGTTGTTGGTTTGGATGTTTGTTTTATATATTGCTTAATGTTGTTCTTTTTATTTTGTTTTATATTGTTTTTGTTATTATCTTGTTGTTATACATTTTAATGTGTTACATTTTAACTGTATTGCTAGAATTGGCCCCATGTAAGCCGCCCCGAGTCCCTTCGGGGAAATGGAGGCGGGTATAAAAATAAAGTTTTTATTATTATTATTAGTTGGGTCCCCAGCAAAAATCTTTTTAAAAAAAAATAGGGGGGGGGGCAGGGAAATGGCACAACAGCAGGATTATCTGGGAACAGCCAAAGAATATGAAGGCAACTGAGAGCTGTTCTTTGCAGCAGAATTTCCTGTAGGATACACCTGCAGATATTAAGTTATACAGCACCCTCATGTACACCTACTCCTCTTGTTCTTTGTAACAAAAAGGAGGTTTTAGGAAGCACTAGATTTCCATTCAGTGGGGAAAGGCTTTGCTGAAATGAAGCTTCTAGATTCTGCTGTCCAGCCATCTGGCCCTTTCCTCATCCATTCACACTTGTGCCTGCTCTTCTCACTCTTGAGTGGAAGTTGCTACATCAGGAAAAGCGTATGGAAAAGGGCAAGCCTTATCAATTTAACCCTTCTCAAGCTGCTCCACATTATACTGTTTCCTCTAGGGATTCTCCCCCCTCCCCAGCAAATTTCTGCAATGCAGTGTCATTAAAAAGAAAAAGAAGAAAAGAGTTCAATTAAATAAACCCGCAGAACTGACCAAGGCTCATTATTCATTTTCATATGTGTCATGCTTGAGAAAGCCTCACATATTTTAAGCAAGGCTAGATCTACTAAAACTGTCAAAATCCAATCTCTGTGTACTCCATACTTCTCCATTTGAGTAAATCAGTGCTGCTTTTATGGCTCCATAAAACTTTCTGCCTCATCCTTGTGACACCATGGTTTTTCCTTTCAATTTGTTCTCATTACCAGTCAGAGTTAATGAGATAACGTTCAACCATGATTTGCAGCAGAAGGGAAGTGCAGCTTGCAGTGGTCATGGTATCTTTCTCTTTGAAGCCAAGGAACATGTAATTCACAATGATGCCTGTTGATATCACACAGAATACTATTTTCCAATCAACATAAAATATTTCAAAAACACATTAAGTGGGAGACACAAAGAACCTCTACAAATCTCACAGGATATTACAATTCCCTGTGACTCTGGCATGTTGGAAGAGGAGCACAGTTCTGAAGATGAGCAGTGGTACAAAGTTTCATGCAACTCATATATCCTCTGACTCCACCTAAACACTTCAAGGATTATAAGGAATAGCAGTTTGAACATGAATGCAATTAACTCTTCCTTCAATACAGAATAAGTGAAAATAGAGAAAACCGGGTTGTTGTAAGTTTTTCGGGCTGTATGGCCATGCTCCAGAAGCATTCTTTCCTTATGTTTTGCCTGCATCTATGGCAGCCATCCTCAGTGGTTGTGAGGTCTGTTGGGAACTAGGAAAATGGGGTTTATATATTATGTGGAATGTCCAGGGTGGGAGAAAGAAGTCTTGTCTGTTGGAGCTAGGTGTGAATGTTTCAATTGGCCACCTTGATTAGCATTCAATGGCCTAGCAGTTTTCAAGTGTGGCTTCTTACTGCCTGGGGCAATCCTTTGTTGAGAAGTGACTAGATGTCCCTGATTGTTTCTTGGCTGGAGTTTCCCTGTTTTTGAATGTTGTTCTTTATTTACTGTTATGATTTTCGAGTTTTTAAATACTGGTAGCCAGATTTTGTTCATTTTCATGGTATCTTCCTTTCTGTTGAAATTGTCCACACGCTTGTGGATTTCAATGGCTTCTCTGTGTAGTCTGACATGGTAGTTGTTAGAGTGGTCCAGCATTTCTGTGTTCTCAAAACATATGCTGCGTCCAGGTTGGTTCTTCAGGTGCTTTGCTATGACTGACTTCTCTGGTTGGATTAGTCTGCAGTGTCTTTTATGTTCCTTGATTTGTGTTTGGGCAATGCTGCATTTGATGGTCCCTTCATAGACTTGTCCACAGCTGCATGGTATACGGTAGACTCCTGCAAAGGTGAGAGGATCCCTCTTGTCCTTTGCTGAACATAGCATTTGTTGGATTTTCTTAGTGGGTCTGTAGATAGTTTGTAGGTTGTGTTTTCTCATCAGGTTCCCTATTTTTCTAGTTTCCAACAGACCTCACAACCGAAAGGTCAGGAGAAATGTCAGGCAAGAATGTTAAAGCTTTAAAATGAAGACAGCGCTGATTAGAATAATGACATTTCCCCATGAGATTTACTATCACATTTCTGAAGGGACAATGAACTCAAACGATAAGTCAGTGATGGCTCTTGAGGACATTTGATCACAGAAATGGTCACAGAAGCAACCACTATTTTGCTGATGTTAACTTTCCTTTGGGTCTCTAATAAAGATATAAGTAGCAACACAAACACTCAACACCAACCATTCAAATTACTATATCAAGTATCTATTTATGAGGCAATTTTACCTCTCAGGGCTGAAAACAGGACATTTTGGTTTCCCCAGAGCCACATTTTGTTGCAGAATCTACAGAGGACTAGCCCCATAATCTAGGCATTCTGCAGCATTGCCACTTGCACAGCTGTAAACAATTAATTCCAAATGTAGCCACTTGTCATGCAGTAACACAAGAAAGCTGCAAACAAAAAATTTGCTTATGTTATTTATCATTGGGGGGGGGGGGGTAAACCAGTGTGATGCAACAAAGCCCCGTTGTGTTTTCCAGTAAATAATGATACAGTAAATGAGAAATAATGTTCTTTGATTGTCAATGAGTTGTCCTCATTTGGGAAAACTGCAATTTAATCCATGGGGGAGGTACTGGCATTCTATTTGGAAATGTCCAGCCTTCACTATTCTTTTTTTAATAGTCAGTTTCTAAATGTAAAATAGGAGAAAAACCTTGTTTTCCAGTTTCATTTTTAATCCTATAAGAAAAAGTCATGAGAACAATGCTGCAGTCATCTGCTACTTACTTGGGGGGTAAGGAACTGCTGTTCTGGTATCCTTGCCCAGAGAGCGTTCTTCAGTCCCCTGCAGAGGCACTTTTGCAGAATGAGAAGGAGAGACAGCCTAGAAGGACAAAACAGCAATGGAGTAAGCTGGTCATATTGCAACTTGCTTCGTTAGAATAAAAACTTGTCAAACGGATCTTCTTCTCAGCTATCTCTCATGTTCCTGTGCTTGGTTTGTTTTCATCGCCTGTAAGATAGGAAATCTCTACAAGTTCAGCGATAGCAAAAGAGGCAAGGTAGATCCCTTAGTGACTTCCCACTGAGTCTGTTGTTGCTGTTATTACACAGCCCAACCCAAAACAAATTCTTCGTGCCTTGGTTTTTTGGTCTGTTCCTGGAGTTATTTGGGGTACTGATTCAGAAAATGGCATTGGATAGAGCACAGCAACTTTAGTTTCTTAGATAGGGTTATCCTGGTTTTCTATGGGCAACTGGTAGATGGCAGGCACATGTTCTGTATCTCAAAAACAAGAGTTGACAGGAAAAAACTGGTACCATCTTTGGAATCAGCAGGACAAATATACCAGAAACAGAGCTCACATTTGAGGCACCAAAATGTGTGTCACCTAATGTAGTAGTAGTAGTAGTAGTAGTGGTAGTAGTAGTAGAGTAGTAGAAGAGTAGTAGCAGCAGCAGCAGCAGGATCTTTATTTCAATCCTGCCTTTCTCCCCATAGGGACTCAAAAGAATATCGAGGGGTCTCAATTTTGTGTGATGGCAGCAAAAAAGGGTTAGTGAAATCTGGAGTCGCTCTCTCTTACTCAAGGGTATTGAACGACTAACAAAGGCTACGTGCCTTTTTAATTAATATGTACTGACATTTTTTATGATGATGACAACAGGCTATGGCTATTCTGTTCATCAGAATAAGTACAAAGCAATGTTTCTGGTTCCATGGGCAACATTATTAGAAATGGAACTATGTTCAGTGTCATAAAAGTTTGCAATAGAATAATAATTCACATCTTATAAATGCTCTCTTTGAGGAAAAATGTGACATGACAGTTTTTACACCTTTCACCACAAATGCCCCTCTGGACCAAATCAAAGAAAGCAGAAGAGAAGCCCGAGAACTCTTCAGTCACCTATCCTAGAGACAAAAGACATTATTTCAAAGGTCAGATGATGCTACTATGCACATATGGTGCAGCTCAGTTCATCACATGCTTACTTCAGTATCGTCTTCATCAGAATTATCAAAGAGGTTGTCTAAATCATGCAGTGAGGGAGCCAGGTCTGTGACTTGCATGAGGCTACTGGAACCAGCTCGAGTTGCAGCATTATCGTTCCGGGTGTCTAAGGGGATGAGAAAAAGCATTGAGAATTTGAGAAATGGGAAAACATAAAAATAATTAAGCCACATTCTCCGTGAATGAGAACAAGAAACTAATCAGAAACAACATCCCTGTACTGTAGCTCCTGAAAGCAGGGGTCCCCAAACTAAGGCCCTCCAAGATCCTTGAGATGTAGAGCTGCCCTGAGTCTGAAATGACTTGAAGGCCCACAACAACAATCCTAATTAACTTGACTCTCTCATCAGCCAAAAGCAGTCCCACACTTCCCACTGAAATACTGGTAAGTTTATGCTGGTAAAAAAAAATCATTTCAATATTGTATTGTACTTTCAGGGTTTTTTTTGTTTTTGGTTTGTTTGTTTTTTTGCACTACAAATAAGATACGTGCAGTGTGCGTAGGAATTCATTCATGTTTTTTTTTTTTCAAACTACAGTTCAGCCCCCAACAGTCTAAGAGACTGTGAACTGGCCCTCTGCTTGAAAAGTTTGAGGACCCCTGCCTGAAAGTAATTCAATGGAGCATCAACTGAAAAGCTGAGGCTCCACTGGGGGTATATTAACATATTCAGATACTGAACAAGGCTATTATAACTCACTCAACTGGTTTAGTTAAAATATATAATTAAAGTCTTCAGTACTTATCATTCTTGATGAGGATTGTGTAGACATTCATTTACCTGTTTTAGGCGCCGACCTGAAAATAGACATTGCATCTTTCCCAACTGACATGGTTGTAGGGTGATCTGCTACAGAAATCTCCTTTGGCTCAGTTCCGTCACCTGACTGTAAACACAGAACATTCAATCAATCACTGTGTGTGTGTGTGTGTGTGTGTGTGTGTGTGTGTAAGACAGGAGGATAAGTTGGCTGATACATAAACAAAGAAATAACATGTTTTTTTCTTATATCTATATATGAAAGACTTTGTATAGATCAAGTAACTTTAAGCCTGATACCAAGGACACATGGAGATCATGCTTGGGGGAAAATGCTATTCAGACAAATGAAGTGTAGAAGTGCCATAGCTTTCTTGTGTTATAAAGCACCAAGACCCTGACTGGAAATAAACCTAGGCTACATTTCCATACAAAAAAGGAACTGGGCTCTAAATTGACAGAAATACCTTATTTTTCTTCAGCAATTCTCTGTCAGGTCCAAGTTTATACTTTTTAGTGCGGGTGAAACTGTATTTGATGTCTCCATCCTGAAATGTGTAAGGATCACTGACGTCTCTCAAACCTTTGCCAGGCCGCCGGCGGTTTAGAGGGTACAGGTCAAAATAATGAATTTCTGGCCCAGAGGAGGGTTCTTCCAAGATTTTAAATCTTCTGTTAGGTTGTGCTAAGAGCCTGGGTGGGGAAATGAAGAAAACAGGGGAAACATTTGTAAAGATTGTCCTGTAGATGTACAAATTTTCTTCCCACAAGTGAATGAAGCCGCATTTTGTTTTCATATACTGGAAATAAACTTTTTCTGTGGTTCCACATATGCATCCTCATGTTAGCACTCAGCATTTTCTGACAGACTTGTAAACCCAGATTCTAGGCCAGCCACTCAAAAACTAACATCTTAATGGTACATCCTTTCAATGGCCAGAAACATTACAGTATATAAAAGCTTCTGCAACATTAAATGCTGAAGGAAAAATGGCAATAATCCACTTGCTTTCTCATGTTTGGATTGGATTTTAATGTCCATTAGCCTTTTCAAGCTGAAGGAGAACTGTACCTAAAATTTTATTAGAGTCAAAGTCCAGAAGGTTACATCTACAACATACGTATTTCAATTGCACTATAATTAACAGCATAACCCAAGATTCCACTGCCAGTTATCAAGAAACAATGACAAGTAACACAGATTATGCAACGTTTGGCTAATTTATTAATAACCTGGGAACCTTGGTCAAAAAAGGGAAAAAAATATAACAATCCTATCCATCTGCGTTCAGTTCAGAACTACAGAGACAGAGTTGCTCATGCAATTGTGTACTAAGAATTGTACACTGCATACATTTGGCTTCACGTCACAATTCACTAACAAAGCAGCATTGCATAACCATCCTGTATATATATGAGTGTTTATACTTCATCTGCTCAATATAGGATTTCAGCCTTGGCATTTAGACATTGTCGTGACACACAGAAGCAGAATCCCTATTGTTTCTGTGCTTTCTTTTCCTCTGGACAAACTCCATGCCAGAAGTAGCCCCTCGCATCTCTTGATCAAGAATTAATGTAATTCAGATCAGTATCAGCAGGGGCTGGACAAGGTGATTCTCACTGTATATTTCAAATCTATGATCCTGATGAGACGCTGTCATTCATTAATAAGAAAATCTTGTTCTTACATGGAAAAAGATATTGCCTGAAGGAGCTGAAGAGGTAATGGAAACAATTATATCACCATTTGAATACCATTATTATTGTTGTTTTGTTTTGTTTTGTTTTAAAAAAACAGCCACTTTGGGCATAGACCCAACAGAAAAAATCTGCAAGTCTTGCTAATCAAGCAGAGGTCAATAATAAGTCTGATTACTCCATGGGGGATCCCAGTAAGCCCAAAACAGATAGTCATCTAGCAGATATCTCAGGGAGAATCAATATCAAAAAGTAATCACTTCTTCCATTTCCAACCGGGATATTACACCTCCAACTGCTTGCCAAACTGAAGATGGAGTTTGGAAGCTTCCTGAATGCATGATAGTTTTCTAAAACAAGTGGTATGTTCCCCAGATGCTTTCTTTCCAATAAAAAGGCAGAAAGTTTTTAATTGTGGACTTCTAGTTATCTTGAGTTACAACATTCCCTCCTTCTGCTCGGTGGTTGCAAGACTCAGATAGACAACTTCTCCAATCCAGATGTCTTTCACATCCTCCTTCAGAGTTTTCCAGTCACCTTCTTCAGTCTGACCTCCCCTGAAAGCCATGACCATTTTGAACCTCTCTGTCTCTGGTGTTTCCATGATAAAGATTCCTGCATCTAAACCGCACACATTCTTCATCTCCAGGAACACTCCTCTTGCTCCTGAAATCAAGTGTTGTTTGATCACCATTCCTAAATCAGTAAAACAGCCACCCATCCAGACCAAAATAAGAGGATTCAAAGGGTTTACTTTCAAGAGCTGTCAATACAACATTTATTGCATCCTCATATAATCATTTCTCATTCTCATAGAAAATAATTTAAAGGAAAACTCATTTGAATTCTCAAAAGTATCTTTAATCCAAGTTCTGCAGCTATTTCTTTTGGCCTATGACTACTCAGGTTTTATCATTTGTGGCACACTAAAGTGCTCTGTTATCTCTTGTACCAGTTTAAAGAAGACAAATTCAATTTAGGTACTTGCACAGCAATTACGGTAGTATTATTGCTGCTGATGTTATTATTATTTCAGACAACTATGATCCTAAAATATGTTGCAGGCACAAGGCCTTCTTTTGTGTGGACTTAACAGGTATGCCCTGTCAATATCTTTAGCCAAATCTACTCCTTACTTTAGGTAGGCCTAACTACTATCTAGAAACAATATTGTTCCTCCTCCTCCTCCTCCTCCTCCTCCTCCTCCTCCTCCTCCTCCTCCTCCTCCATCTCCTCCTCCAGTTATATCTAGTAATACAAAATCTATTACAGTGCTGTAATATGACTGTACTCTTAACTCCCCCAACAAAAAGTGACTCAGAGTGGGAAATGTGGCTCTTTTGTATTACTAAACATGTCTGACTGAAAAAGTGAAGAGGAGGTGGTGGTAACTGTAGATAGGAATCTCTGAAATGTCTAGCTCCAACTTCAGAGACAAAACACTGGGACAAGACATTCTGAACATCCTGTGCTACCACTCTAAGTTTGTATACAGGCAGTCACAACACATCCTCAAAGGAGATAAATGTTTTGAATGCTTACAAGGCTCAATAATGGAGCTCTCCTTGAACATTCCATGCAACTGCTCTAATTTGTAATGGGATCGCTTTGATCTATTATATAGTGGATAGTAAATGGTATTTCTCTTTATTGAGTGCATTCCAAAATTCCATATAAGAGAATCTCACCTTCATACCTCATAAAAATAGCAAATTATTTCAATTGTTTCACAAGCCTATACAAATATATTGCATACTTCAAAGCAGCATTCCCCATCCTTGAGCCCTCAAGATATGTAGGACTAAAAATGTAACTTCACTGCCATGCTGTAAGAGTCCATTACATACTAAGCAGGATTAGGTTGTTGATGGCAATGAAGTAAAGTGATTAAAATGCATATATTGTGATCTTGAACAAACAATGAACTATCCAGATTTTACTCATAAATAAATGTTACACAATGCCATTAGTACATACAGCTTTTTTACATACAAACAGCAATGTTTAAAAGCCTTTTAATGAACTACAAAAAGGCACTGCCTGTCAAAATTCTTATGAAGTTCAAAGCAGAAGCTGTTCTAATTTTTCCACCAGAAAACTGACTCCAATCAGCCTCAAGAGGGAGACATTAACACACATGAATCATCTCTCCTGCGTTCCAAATGTTTTCATGGCAGTTTCCTTCTATGTCAAATATAAAGAAATTGCAAATTTTGATATTTTTCTATAAAAACTACCTGAAACAAAATTCTCACTCCCACTAAACTTGTCCTGCCATTCTTCCAAGAAATGCTCACGTTACACAGAACTTTAAAAACATTCCTATTTACAGAAACTGTCCACAAGTGATCCAGTCACCTTTTTTATATGGTTCTTGTGTGATATGTTCTGTCATGTTCACACATAAGTCGGACCTGCCAGCACATTTGCTTCAGGATTGGGGTGGACCCAACCACAGTCACCTCAAGCAAACCCAAATGGCAACATTTGGGACAATCAACAAGCCCTTACCTTTTTAGTGCAGTGCTTTGAAATGATGTGTTGTCATTGATGTCATATCTCTCGCAATGGAGTTCCGGAGGCCTGAACTCTTTATTTCCATTGGAGGGAAGAGTATATCCCTGCCACATGTTCAGTGACTCTTGGTTCTGTATAACCCCAGAATACACAACAGTATCACCGACTTCTTCCATAAGAGGCGGCCTCTGTCCTCCATGGACCGTACTGCCCTCTGTGCTGAGTAGTGGCTGGAGTTCTAATCCACTGTGGTAGAGGATAGGAGTCACAGGAATTGATGGTGGGTATAAACTCTCAACTTCCTGCCCTCTTGGCTGAGGACTAAGGGTAGGGGGCAGAGGTGACGCAGGGGAATGGGGAGAATCCATGGGATTCAAATGTGTTTGTTTGCTTGAGTGTCGAGGTGGTAGAGAGAACTGCTTCTCGTATTTACGGATGCCAGGGGCTTCCAAGGAAGGCTCCATTCCCGCCAAGGTCAACTTGTGTGCCGGTGGATCTTGCTCCGTACAAAGTTCTTCAGTAACAGCTGGCCGATGGTGAAATGGCAGTAGTGATCTCTTCTGAATTTTTTCCAGTTTCTCCTGCCTCTCTGTGAGTTTGTGCTTAGATGCAAGTGGCAGTGAAGAACTGGATTGTGATAAAGACGGTAGGCGGCTAAAACCCAAATAGCGTTGCCTAAAGAGCCTATGCCTGAAAGAGAGAATACAAAGAATTCATCATGGAAAAGGTACAAATATTGTATTTAGTCAAATATAACACACACATTTTTTGTCCAAATTGTGTCACAAAAATTAGGGTGCGCATTAGATTCAGTTACAAACTTGAAAAACCTTACTGATCACATTGTAGTGCATCCTCACTAGTAAAGCCCTCTCTAAAGTACTCTCCCTGCATGAATGACACAGGAGAGCAAGTAAACAAACAAGTAAAGAGAAAAATGTACTTCTGCAACTAAAAGAAAGGATAAAAACCAAGAAACAAAGCAGACCAGCAAGACTTGATCTCCCCTTCTACAGAATGACAGGAAGATGCTCTATCACTATGCTACTTTGCCTTATGACAAGGCCACACAATCCAGAACAATTAGTGGAATGGTGTTCAAAGTTAACTAATTCATTATTCATGATCCACTCAATGAAAGTATTGAACACAGACCTAAAAATCTCTTATAGAGAACACATCCTCAAACAGTGAATTGTGAAGAGTGTAGTTTTCCCACTGCACATTACACTCGCCAACAAATACTTTTTTTGATTGAACATTCTGAAAATTGAGGAGTGCATTAGATTAGATGGTGCATTACATTCGCAGAAATACTGGTAGGTCAGATCATCTGCTAATATATGTTCATTTCTCTTTATCTAATTTATAAATGACCTTGTACCTATAACAAGCTATTCTCATGACCTGCAGTGATGTCAGAAGATGTGGTCACACCCATGAGCTCAGGAGTGTGGCCAAGCTCTATGGCATTTGCCGTGCAGAGTTGGAGAGTGGGGATCTAGCCCAACATCTAAAACCAAATCTGACTCCTGCATTTCCCCATTTGTTTTACCAAGCTGAGTATGTGGTCAACAAAAATAAGGGAAACAGAGAGGTGCTGATACCTGCCATACCATTTACTATATCTACAAGTCTCATGGAGGGCCCCTTCTCAATGGGGCACTTCATCCACAACTCTATCTGGTCACAGTCGGATAGGCAAGCTCCAGTCCACCTGCGCTACTCAACAGGCACATTTGGCACACATCTGATTTGCCTGATGTACACACGACACGATGCCAAAATCAAGTTTACCTCAGATGTAATAATCATGCAGGTTGGGCTTAACTGTGTTGAATTTTACAAATGGAAGCCCTATTCTAATATTATAACCAATACCTGTAAGTCAGTCAAATCCAGAGGTGAAGTGTATCCAATGAGTGATCTGGCTAATAACTCCTTCACCCCCAATCAAACCAGCTCTACATAGACTCGTATCATTTTCTGCACACAAAACACTGTGTCCTGCATGGAAAATGTTGTTTTCTGTTGTGTGAATGCGTGAATTTTATGCAGAATAGATCCCAAACAGCTAAGATTCTTGTCAGTTCAGAATTTGTTTTATCAGTTTCTTGATATTGGAAAAACAATATCCAAAACAGTTTCTTGATATTGGAAAAACATTTTCAACCATTTACAAATATTCCTTGCATCACTAATTCAAAGAAATGTAAGCGTTACTGAAATTATTCTACTGACCTAGAGCAAGTGCAATAAACCCTTTTGACAGGATCAATAAAATCCCAAGCAGCACAGTTGGTGAAGGTTCCTCCCTTCGTAATCAGAGCTCTTCTGATGGGAAGAAAAATATGCAAAAGTGTTAGTGTCCTAGGAAACAGAACTTAGGCATCAGTTTATTATCTTATGTTCTACTCTTCTTTAGAAAACCCAAGACTGGTGAGTGCAACACTGGGCACACAGCCAATTACTAGGACCATATTGCCCCTAGCTTTAGAAATGCTCCTATACTGATTGCTCCCATAATACTCTCTTTAGTTCTGATTTAGGAAAATACTGATGAACTTATTTCTGTAGCACCATCCCTTCAGGGCATTTGAAGCATGTTTAAGGCACCATGCAGCAATCAGTTCCTTGGGGATCTACATGTCAGAGGCCACAAAACAGCACTGTGCTGAACTTTCAGATGTCTCTACATTTGTGTTGATATTTGACTGCCCAGTGGAAGAAGAAATCCTTTATGGAATAGGTAACGAGATGAAGAAAAAATGAAATTATTTTGTTGCTTTTCGCCCAAGTTAAGGAGACCTCAGAAAGCACTGCGCAAATTTCTTCAAAGGATCATTTTTTAAAGCTTTGGTGATGTATGCACTCCTTATACAAATTTGTAAAGTACGTAAGAGAAAAGTTACTCAGTCATGAGGAAAAGGAGCCTATCTAATAACTGAACCTGTCTGACAAAATCCTAAGTAGGCTCTCTTCACATACTCTTTGTTTAATCCCTCCATCAACTCAAGCAATTGTTTCAAATCAACTCCATCAACTCAAGCAATTGTTTCAAATACAACTGTCCCAAATGCATACCTTCCCAATATCAAGAGAGCCAATATCTCTACATTTCATTATTAAATCTATTAAAATATAAGTGAGGAGAGCATGGCATATGCAGTAAGTGATTAACTGTGAGAAGGGGATGAGTGTTGAAGTTCCTACCAGGGCACTCAGGCAGAACTACGCTCTTACCTGGATTGTGACTTGTTGAGGATCCATTCCTTCCAAGTCCTCTGAATAATGCGCTTATGGAATATTGAAGGAATTTTCTCTGATATCTTTGAACTCTGCACAGTGCCCATCCCATCTGGGGCTGCTGCAGTATGACTGACCATGCTGGGAATGCTTCCACTTTCACCTGAAATATAATTGACAACACTATAGGAAATAGCAACCATAAGAGTTATTTGCCCAAATGGATATCCTTTGGAGACTTGCTATCCACTGTCCCTCCAACAAAAACACCCTCATGGAGTTTTCCATTTAAATTCAGTAAACTGTATCGAAGACTACATAATTTTACAAGTTTGGTAGCCACAAGAACCAAATCCTGCAAGGAGAATGTTGCATTAAAATCTGCTGGTGTTACAACCTGAAACTGGCACTGTTACCACCTGATTTACACAGGACACTGATCTTTTTTTCCATAATTTTTGTTTTATAGTATATATAAGAAATAAAACAGATGATCAAAAAAAAAAGAAAAGAAATGAAATTTGTAAAAAAATGTAAAAGAGTAAGCAAGTTTACAAAATGATATACAGTCAGTGCTCTTTATACTTATGAAAAATCACAATTGACTGTACAGTTAATTATATCTTAACATTTCTTATCCCTCTATCCCCACACCCATGAATCCAAACCCCATGACCTCCGACGCCGCTGGAAAAAAGATCACACAGCTAACCAGCAACTATCCATATGTCTTCTTTCACTAAATCCCCTTTGTGGCAGCCATCAAATCTAACTTTGTCTTCTTTTCCAGATACCCAAGTACCAGCCTCCATATGTTTGCAAATTCTTCATTACTTCCTCCTCTGCTACAATTTGTCAGCTTAGCCATTTGGATATAATCTACTAGTTTATCTCTCCAATCTTTAATAGTTAACTCTTTTTTCCCCTTCCATGTTTTAGCTATTAAGGACACTCAGTTCTGTAATGGTACACAATATTTTTATTTCTGCACACGAGTTTAGTAAAGAAAAACAAACAAATTTGTTGTCAGTGGCACTAGCCACAGTCTGTCATTCATGTTTCTGGTAATGTACTGTCAAGCAAAGTAAAGCTACAGATCTAAATGTCTACTGGGACAGTAGAGGGAGCTTTGAGATTGCTTTGCCTTCTAGCTGTATGCCAGAAATGCTGGAAAGGGAGGTAATGGTATGAATCCTCAACAAGGTCAAACATGTTTACAGAACTCCTTGTTCTTTTGTCTGGCATAGCCAAAAACTCCCAAGAGTAAAACACTGAAAAGAGCCAAAACTTTAAAAAAGGAGGGGGGTATCACTGAGAACTGCCACTGCTTTAAACTCTAGATCAGAGTTTTTGCCATTGCTTCTAATGGCTTAATACATATACTAAAACCTGGTGTATCCTCACACAAGAAGACAGTCTTAACTAAATTGAGCTAAGTAGTTCCACGGACTTTAAGAAAATACATCATTAAACAAGTCAAGAAATAGGGTTTCACTAATCTCAGAGATTATAGAGCTCTTCACAACTTCGCTATACATTATGCTCTAAGATGCAGACATTTTACCTACATTAATTTCAGCGAGTGGTAACTGTACAGGCAACAGTATACTTTTGTGTCAGTAGGGAGGAGGGAGAAACAAACTCTTTCCCCACTTACTGATGTTTACCTGCAGTCTTCTATACCCAAGCTATTTTCTTTCCAGAGGTGCTCAGAGGGCAAATCTAGTTGTGATGTTATGTACATGATGTTAAGAATATAGCACAATCACTGCAAGCCTCTATCAGTTCACCAGAATTCAGTACAGTTACACCAGAAACAGAGACAAAGGTGGCAGCAACAAGACAAAGGGAAGAGGAAAAATGTGAACTTCAATGGGAAAAAGAGGCTGCCAGCTTCGAGCCACTTATCCCTCAAATACTTGGCTGCCAGGAAGGTCCACAGAGCCAAAGCAGCTTGGAAGGGCCAACTTGGGAGACTCAGGAAATACTTTAAGTGGCCAATTATACTTCTTGAGTCTTCAGGTGAAGTAGGGGAAATGACCACTCTCAGGCAAGAAAAAAAGCTGGCATAAAAAGTCAGGTTATACATTTCTCACATCTGATTTACAGAGTATGAGTGTGTGACCGAATCAGCAACACATGTAGCTGCCTCATATCAATACTGGGTCCTTTGAGCTCAGAGATGTCTGTACAGATTGGCAGTGGTTCTCCGGGATTTCAGAGAGGGATCTTTCCCAGTCCTGTCTGGAAATATCAAAAGCAGAACATGGGACCTTTTGCATGGAAAGCAATTACTCTTACCACTACATGACAGGATATCACTGATTGGGAATACACCACATGGATATGGGGAATCCTTTCTCTGATGTCACAGCCCCAATGAAAATACCAGACAGAGCAAGTAGAAGCTGACAAGGAGGTTATGATTTTCACTTAGACCAGAGAGAGGCAAAAGTTTAAACCTTCCTCCCAGGATGGTCCCAATCCTGTGTCCCCCTCCACCAAATCTTGAATCTAGTTAACATTTTACATTCCACATCTAGTTTAGCCTATCAGCTAAAATCAGTTCTACCAGAAGAAACACAGATGGAGGAAAGGAGAAAGATGCCAATACAAATCTCAGAAAAGAAGGGAAACAGTAATCCAGGAATGCCACCCACTGCTTTTCACTTTAAAACAGTGTATGAATTTGACACAATCAATGCATATGTAGTTGATGTGCACATAGCTGATCCCGAAGACTGCATACTGAGGGCATCTTCGATTAATATTGCTTAGGGATATATTCCTAATAAATAGACCATCACATTCAATGGTGTAACTTAGGTCTTCTATTTAATTTTTTTCTAATGGGCACTTCTGCTGTAAACTATACCTCTTTTTGTGCCTATTAAACTCACTCTTGATCTAGTAACCATTAAAAATCTTTCCCAAGTAGCTGTAGCTGAAGACTAGAAACCAAGGCGTAAATCCAACAAGTGTTGGAATTTTGTATCAGGCAGCATTGGGATTATTTCCCCCCTGTTTCTGGCACTGCTTCTATCTTCAGTGCCAGAAGCTTCTAAAGATAGTCCTTTGGAGCAAACTTTTGTGAACCACCCTGAGTCTCCTTCAGGATGAGAAGGACGGGATATAAATGCAGTAAATAAATAAACTTTAAAGGTGTTGGGGAGAAGATTGCAAAGGATGGGATTTCCCCACTGTGGTGCTTTGCTCACCTATGACAATCTGCTCTGGAGAAATGGGTGGTGTAAGAAACATTCCACAGCTGTGGGCATCTTTCATGTTCCCAGCTCCCTGCTGTGCCACATTGTTGTGGGCTCCAGGTGCCAAAGTGCTTGGAGAAATAGGGATGTCATTTTGAGCAATGAGAACAAAAGCTGAGGGATACACCATCCGGACACCACCTGTTAAGAGGGGAGTGAAGAAGGAACAAGAGGCAGAATATGACTGTGTTTCTTTTAACATTTCCCATTCATTAGCAAGAGCAACATTTTATTTTGCATTAGTGTTAAAACTGTAACCATAACTACATAACAAATGGAACTGTTTATATATTTGAAATAGTTGGCCAAGATCCTTCTGGTGTCTTGCGCAAGCATATGTTGCTTTAAGCAATCAGGTGGCATTTTTGGCAAATTCAGTTGAAGGGCATGAAAATGGAAGTGTGCCTGCAGTTCCATTGTGTATCATTGCACCTTGTATATCAATCCCATGGTTTGATATCAACACACATTTGGTAGTAATTTTGTGACAAGCTACATAGCAAAAGTAAGGCATAAGTCCAAAGCTGTGCATCTCTGGGATACAGGATCTCAGCCACAATCGGGAATCATAAAATTGTCATCAACTGTGAGACAAAGAGAGCATCTTCTTAAAGTAAGGTAATACTTCCTAAGTTGTTAACAGAGTCATAGTAAAAAGTGCTTATTGGTGATGGTGACTATGTGTTGTAGAACACAAGGTTTCCTTCAAGTGAAATGTTGAACCTCACCGACAATGACTTCCACTGCCACTGGAAAGTCATCATCGTATCGCAGTTCTTCTTCTTTGAAGCCCTCTTTCTTCTTCCCCAACACCACAGGGTAAAAATATTGCCACTCCTCAATTAGTTTCTGGGTTGCTGGATCAGACATCTTGTATGCTTGGCCTGTTAAAGTACCGCTCAAACCATATGGGCTTATCAGCACTGAGAAAACAAAAAAAGAACAAATATTTCAAATCGCAGACCATTCAGTTTGGAGCCTCAATAGGAGCTCACATCACACCGAAGGCTACCCAATCCCTGTTTAAAAACCTCCCCTTGATCAAATCCATTTTCTATACTGCCTTTCTTTCAACATGGAGCACAAGGCAGTTAACACCAAAGATGGAAAACTAAACAGAGCTAGAAAAAGGTCCTCATACATGCCCTCCCCAGATGGACCTGTGACAATGGTGGAAGAAAAGAAATTCTCCAAGGATCTTAACACCCAAGCAAGCTCACATCATATGCTCTTTTATACAGTTTAGGCCCAAGTCATTTAGGGGTCTGGAGATAATAGCCTAGAAGTGATGCCTAGAAGTGAACTAATAGTCAGGAAAAATGAACAAAGGTAAATGGATCCAATGCTGTTCATTCCACTGTCAAATAGTTCTTATTATCAGGAAGTTCTTCACAACAATTAGTCAGAATCTCTTCTCTCATATTGTGTAACTACTGATACGGATGAAGTTCTGAGAACTAGCTTATAGACGCACATGTAAGGAAGATATTTCCAATGGGGGGAAATCCATGATTTTATTCTAACCAGTAATGTAGGTACTATTTAAGGTTTGCTCCTAAGCAACTGTGATCCTCCAAGTGTTGACCATAAGCAATAAGGAAGAATGTGTGGAGCAGCAACTCAACACTGTTTAGAGGGCCACAACTGCCTGCCCTACCTAAACCTTGCAAATCTGCCAAAAGATTTCATGAGTAAACATGCTGTCCACTCAGCTGTGGCATAGCAGACAGATTTGAACACGTGATAGCAAATAAGAAGTAGATCAAATTAATTAGGTCTCCCACCCCGGTCATTATTTAAGCCCATCTGATGCTTTTCAGGCTTCAAGGCTTGAGAATGTCAAATTGGAGGATAACTCTGGAGTAAGAAGATTACAGAGTAAGTAGGACAACACGCCCTCTAACTTGGCAGCTAGCTTTTCACACAAATGACATGCAAATTAATTAACAGCATGTTAAGGGGATGGATTTTTCCCCCCGTTCCTTGCCCTGTCCAGTTCTACACATTTCCTTCTTCAACACTGGGCCACTCTTCCACACATTGCAGAACTCCAGACTTTCCAAAGTATCTCCACTGTGTTCTTACCTGTTGAAATGCCCTTCAGCACACAACACATTTTGACGAACACTGTCCAATCCCTATCCAGCTCTGTAAATACTTTTTTTTACTAATACAGGAGTCCCATAAACCAGCAGCTACTCAATAGTGTGCTTCTGTACATTACAAAGCAGGACAAGCGGTTTTTAGTTTCAAGAAGTTTGTTTTCTTTTTTTAAGTATTCCACTTGTATACAGCATTTTTAAAACAACTGAGTTTTAAATGAAATAAATATGATGAGATCACATGTAATGAAATCATGCTAAAATTTATTTGCCATCCTCTACCAAACTCACTATGCTCAAAATGCCTTTGTTCTGTAGATAAAAAGAGCCAAAGAAGGAAGGCATCTGTCTTTTAGAATGAGAAAGTACCAGTATTACAAATATGACATGCTATTTATTTACATTGCAGACTTCTATTGAAAGGTCTGTATTTTTGCTGCAAATTCAAAATATTGACTTAGCTTGGCAAGGGCCTGGTCAATGTGTTCCTCCTCAAGAAAAAAATGCGACACCAATCATTTCCAGCATCATGCTTCTAGCCAAAAGGTAAGAATACTTAAACATATTTATGGGCCATGGGCCATCTTCTTCAAGCAAATAATCTTGAATAAAGTGTTTTCTAAGTGTTCTGAGACAGGTAAACAAAAATCCATTCTTTCACAATTGGCTCCCTTGTCTCTCTGAAAAAATGAGTCTTTCTTACAAAACTGCAGGAAGCACAGGGTCAAAAGTTAGGGATCGAACTGCTGTGTGTTATAAAAGATGTTTCTTAGTTGCGAACCAATATTTGTTAATTGCTCCAGCGGCCAATTAGTGTGCGTATCTCTTTAGGAAAGGCATCAATCACCAAATAAGAAACTTAATTTAAACTCAAGGGGGTAGAGAATTACATTGCCTTGATTTAAATCAATCTAGCTTTATCAAAATCTAAGATCACACATGTTCAATTAGACCAGCTATTTCAAGGCAAGGCAAGAAAACAAACACATTGTAGCTGGATCCATCTGAAAGAGTCTAAAAGAAAAATGAATTCAAGGCATCTATTAAAATGGAGGAGGAAAGAAAAAAGGAGTGAAGGATTAAGAAAAAGGCAATGGAGTGAAGGATTAAGAAAAAAAAACAGCCACTGAGTATCTGTACTATCACAGGTTGAAATACCAAAAGTAAGAGATTGTGAAATTAGAATTAGAATCTCCAAAACCGGAAACTATTTTAACATTCAATCTATTGCACTCAACAAGTTGCTTTTTAATAAGAAATAATAACAGGCATTTAGTGACATAATATGATCGCAATTTCCTAAACTGACTGATGCAACTGAGATAAAATGACATCAGTGAAGCACCTCTTTTGCAAGAACACAGGAGGAAAAACAACCCACAAAAACAGCGTCCTTGTTACCAAGTCATGGGTTGCTGTGGCAAGACGTAACGGGGACTAATAATAGGCACCGACAACAAGGCATGCTTGGTTCAAAAGGGCCGCACGGTTCTTACCGTTGCCATACAAGACCTAATTTCATTCAGCAACAAACTCAGCCTAAGTGTTAGCTGTTTTTCGGAATTGTGCATGGCCTTGAGCACTTCCTCTCCCCAACCTGCCTTCATTCTTTCCCTCACTTTCTAATTCGTGATAATTCGAGGTTGCTATTTTATAACAACCAAGCCAGATATACTAACTGCACACAAGGACTGGAAAATGCTTTTAAACAGTGCTTTTCTGATTATGGCTCTGATCAAACAAACTATTGTGATCACAAACCACAGAGGAAAACTATAATACTGTATTTCATAGAATCTGAGGTATGCTTTTTCCTGTTTAAGGGGCTTCAAAATAGGATGTGCTGTTTTTTTAAAACTTTCTTACCTCTGAGAGAGAGGAGGAGGAAGAGCCCCAGTCCCAGCGGCTCTACCAGCCACTACCTTTTTGTCCTCAGCCAGACAGCTATTTACTGATATTTTAACTAAGCACCGCTTCCTGCTTCCCCTGCCTCTCCACAATGAGCCCATAGACTTAATAAAACAGACCCATGCAGAAAAGATGACTTTCAGGTTTCTTCACACTTCCTCCTCACCCCACAGGACAGATTGCACCACAAAACTAATTTGAAACAAAAAGAGTTATTGTGTCTGCAGAGGAAAGTCTAAAAATATTCTAAGAAAAATCTTTTTTTCCTAAAATTGAAGCTTCAAAAACAGGGTGCACATTAGATTTGATGGTGCCTTAGATTTGGTGAAATATGGTATATCACAGATTAAAGAGTGAGGGATCCAATCAGAGGATGTGGGAAGAAAGTGGAGAACAAGGAAGTCCCTAAGACTGTAGCATATCCCTCAGTTTTGCTCATATCCAAATTGGACTGTTATTCTCCTAACCACACATTAAATCATTCTTAAAATGGAACAATACCATGAATTAGCTATTCTGTCTCTCCCTCTTCCACACACACTTTAAGTTGACTATTATCATAGATAACTACGGCTCTCAGGTTCAAAGCAAAAACAAAAAAAAAGCCAAACTACCCATTATCAAGTATTTATTACTAAAATGTGTTCTTTCTTAATTGGAAAATGGCATAAAATAGAAACTAGTCCTCAAAGTAACTTACTTCAACTAAGTAGTGAACTAAGTAGCTAAAAAGCAGTGAAATAAGATATAGATAATTTCAGTACACATTTCTGGGAAAGAGCAGGAATTAAAAAACAACTCTGCCTATAGCAGGCAGTCTGAGAGGCCACTTTGTTTCACATGGAGTTTGTTCCAAAGGAAAACAGGAGGAAAAAGCTATTCAGAGGTTTAATGAATTGATTTAAATGACTGGCATGATTGGGCAATGCTACTAGCAAGAAAAAGTACCTTAGACATTTTGATAAAGGTTTTGCTTCAGACAACAAGCACAACACAGAGATCAGGGATCAACGTCTTCCAGGAGTTGGGGATCCTCAACTACCACAACCCTATTTTAACACTTACCCCCCACTTTAAAAAAATCAACACCAAAATGCCTAATAGTGCCATTTCACTCCATATTCATCCTTTCTTTAGGCCCATAAAGGCCTTTTTTTTAAAACCAGAAGTGTTTCTAACACTGGAGAAGAGGGATAGAGCAAAATGGCTAACTGCCATAGGTATCAGAGAAGAGCAATGGACCATTTTTGGGGGGAAGAGAAGGAATGGGAACAGTAATTCCTGTGGGATGCAAAAATGGCCTACTGGTCCCACACTTTGCCCACTGCTCACAAAATATATGGAAATACACACAAGCCTACCTTGGAATGGCACCGGGGAGGACTGAGCCATGCGAAGATGTTCCTCATTGATTAGATAGATTGGCAAGTGCTGGGCAATCTCCACACTTGTACACACATTACTTTCTGCATGAAGGAAGAATGTGAAGGCACAGGACAAATGCTCACTGGATAGGAGGAGAAAAAAAGATAACATGGTATTTAATCACGACTACAGTCCTTCAGAGAATGAAGTATTTGATAGCTTAAGGGGCTCACTAAAACAGAATTTGTAATACATAATGCTTGATTGCAGCCGTACGTGCACTTTCAACTTAAATGAGAGTAGTAAAAAAAATGTATATATCAAGATCTCTCTCAAGAGCAGCAGGCTTATGACAAAAAAGACCCAAAGAAGAAGGTAGCTGAAGGAGCCTGTATACTAATCAGAGCATCATACAGAGAACACTTTATGTAACACATTGAGTCTATTGGAAAGCTTAACATAAATTACAATACAGAACAACATGAAAATGTGTTCACTTTCTCACTGCAACCACAGAATCTGCACTTTCACAGAAAAAGTTAGGCAAGTTACAGAACAGGGAACGAACAGTTGGCTCCATAAATTGAAAGCATCTATAATACCAACTTTCCACCAAACACTTTTGAAAGAAGGAATCTTTAGCACAGAACCTCTTTAGCATTTTATACCTTGGAGATGTTGCTGATAAAATGCATCAAGACTCTATTTGATCAGAGTGCCAAGATTGTTGTGATGCAAGTATCGCAAAGGCAGTTCCCTGATATGCTGTTCCCTTACACTGAGATGGAATTGGTGATGAAAACCATGGGAAACCGATGGTTCAAGAGACAAGAGAAGGTCAATTTATTGGACCTGTCTTCTCCAAACTGGAACCACCCTCCCCCCCCCCCCCCCATACACACACACACACACACACACACTAGACTTGCATTTCAATTAGCCCCAGCTATTACTTTTGGTGATCATAATATTTTTAAGTCTATCCCAAATAGACTTAATGGTTTGCAGCCAGCCTACTTAGCTGACCTCACCTCCTTCTATGAACCCACATGAACCCTGAGGTCTTCAGGAGAGGCCCTACTCTTGAGACATTGTCTCAAGTACGATTGGAGAGAGAGCCTTTTCAGTGGTTGCCCGACAGATCTTGAACTCCCCAAAGAGGTTAGAATGACTCCCTCCTTGCTTTCATTTAGGAACCAAGTCAAAACCTTCCTATGTAAGCAGGCCTTCTCTGAAGGAAAAAAGTACCATGGCAAATGCCAGATCTATGTGTGCAATGTGTGAATTATATAGTTGACCTCCAGCAATGGATTTTGACCATGGCCTAAAGGAATGGATATTAGATGAGGTTTTAACTTTTTGAATATTTAGACTGTGTCTTTGCTTACATGTGTTGTGGGTTTTATATTTTTTTATTCAATGCGTTGTGGTTTGATGATTATGTTTTATGGTTTGCAATGCTTTTGTTTACATGTTGTTCGCCACTTTGAGCCCCAATCCAGGAGAAAAGCAGGATAGAAATAAATAAATAAATAATAGGTCTATATAGCTTTAGAGTTTCAGGACTACATATATAAGAGTATCGTGGGGATCCAGATGCAGTCACATTCAAAAATATGTAGAAGTACCTCTAGCAGTTCTTAAACAGGCACAAAAGACTGACAAGGAAACACATCAATTGGTTTACATCCGAGAGAAACCTGCATGCAAAACAAACTGCTCTGAGCCCATCCATTGTCTAAGTGGGTAAATATTTCTTCCTTCAAACAAGGCCGCTCTTGCTTTCAGCTAGAATTCTTTTGATAAACCATTCATTTGCCCACAGTAATAGTTCTCTTTGCTTTCCTCCAGGTGGCTCCCTTGCAATATTTAGAATGAAAATAAAGTGCATAATACAAGTAAGCACAATCCAACAATCACAACATTTAGAAGTCAGATCTGTTGCATGATAAAAAATATATATATAAATAAACCTGTAAACAATTCTTTGCAGTACAAATAATAAAACCAGGAAGGCTTTAATTAACCAAGTTTTCCACTTCATCCAAACCAAAAGACTATAAGGTTCTTGTGGGTTTTTTCGGGCTATAGAGCCATGTTCTAGAGGCATTTCTCCTGACGTTTCGCCTGCATCTATGGCAAGCATCCTCAGAGGTAGAGGTCTGTTGGAATTAGGACAATGGGTTTATATATAAACCCATTGTCCTAATTCCAACAGACCTCTACCTCTGAGGATGCTTGCCATAGATGCAGGCGAAACGTCAGGAGAAATGCCTCTAGAACATGGCTCTATAGCCCGAAAAAACCCACAAGAACCTAGTGATTCCAGCCATGAAAGCCTTCGACAATACAAAAGACTATAGTTTGCAACTTTGGAATAAGCTAGGATGCTAACGAGAATGTGTCTGTTTTAGTGAAACAAGCTCGCTTTATCAACATATCTGCCAAGATTTATCAACAATTAGACCCCAGAATTATGAATTATGAGACGTGGCTCCATTGGGAAATATAGCTTGCTACACTGTTATCTCTTTCGTGAATTTATTAAATTTCCATCCAACCTTGGAGACCAATCAACAACAGACAAAGCATTCCAGCCTACCAGTCTGCAGATCCTAGCCTGCCACAACTTGGACCAATCAGCACTCAGAGAAGCACAAAGTCCTTTGTTTAAAACTGCTTTCAAAGGGCTATAAATATTTCTGCATGTTTGTATTGAGATATGTCAGTGCTTTGGAGGGCTATCTCCACTGACATCTTGTCCAGCCACTCAGAATAAAGCCTCTGATTTTGCCTTCAGCCCGTTTGTGTCTTATCTAGTCCTTTGGAAGCTTGGCACTTCGGGCCCCAAAATGGCAATTTTAGCGGAGCTGTAATAATATAGCAAGGGCACATGAAACCAGACTGCCCCCCTCTCATTCTCCTTTTGCCAGCACTGGTGGCATCTGTTTTTAGAAAAGAAAAAGCTTTCAAGATCCCAAGAATGTAATGAAGCACCACTACACACACTATAATTTCAGGTGCCACCTTCAGTTACAGAAGGCTGTACTGATCACAGTGCTATATCAAAGAAAGCTTGCTGTTTTTCTCAGCAGAAATAAATGGTCATGTATGTGTTCAGATTCACAGAAACATAAATATGCAACAACATAGGTGATTATTCAACAAACGTTTCCTTAGCTGACTGGCAACTCTAGCTGCAACACAGGTTGTTTTCTTGAAGCCAAAATGCTATCAAGTCTACTGAATAAATTAACTATTCTGTCCCATGTGCAACACATCCAGAGTGGGAAGGGAAGGCAAACTGGATGGCAAAATGCTCTAGAAACCATAATCTTTCATATCACAACTTGGACTGGAAAGTGCTTCATTTAAAAGAGGAGGGAGTACCTACATGAAAAGTCAATTTCACACCAGCTCTCTTCTATCTTCCAGGGCTCTTACAGTCTAACCTTTGATACATTCTCCCCTTTCCTCAGGAAAGGAAGCTGAGGACACAACCTCTTTTGGCGGAGAATCTGAAAGTATTTGGGGGCAGGAGGTGACTAACCTAATAAAGGCCTATATGAGGACAAACATATGGCCCATCAAGTCTAAGCAATGAGTGATGGCCTTCACACATAGTCCAGTATTAAGGAGCCACTAATGTGCAGTGTAATTCCAGCATCTACAGGTGGAAATTACATAAACAGGATTATTCAAGTTGATCCTTCCCATGGAAATGGAGACCCACCTTGCACAGGTCCCTGAAGCAATAGCATCAAACCTGGGTGACTCCTCCATTGCTGAGAACATAGCGAAAGTACTTGCAACTAGGTGAAGACAATCCAGTCTTATATAGAAACCGGAATGTGTTTTTCATAATACTATCATATTAAAGCTGAGTAATTCCAACAGCAATAAAACTAAATTCTTCTCAGACTTCCAGTAACAGTATTCTAGACTTCTCTCATAAAACTGTCAATAACAACTATCAGTACATTAATAGATTAAACACTTACTCCTCAGGCCAAATTAACAGCATAGTGTTAAACTAGAATAACTTCCAAAGACACAAGCATGAGATTTGGGGACAGAAAACTGTCTTCAAAATGGTTCAAAACTGAATTGTGTCAGAATTTTAAAAGCAAGGAGAACAATCCTAAGGAACTTATCTTGGTTAAGGATTCACAACCATATTTACTCTCTCCATAAGTCACAGGGTTCAACTTAAATACCATACCTTAAACTGACCCCAACTTATTTAAAACTGGATCAATGTAAGATGCACTATTTAAGCAGAAACTGGTTGCATACAAATTTGGTTTCTTTACTTATTTGTTACAAGCTATGATCAGAGAACCCGACAGCAACAAGTATTGATTCCTGCCGCTCTGGAGGAGACTGAAATTATCAAATAAAACTCAAAGGGTCAGCTTCTGACAGAGCGCTCGGCGCTTTGGCATCGAACAAAGTGAAGTGATGACTCAGGAGCTCTGCCAACTCAAACAAATTTATTGGAAATAAAACACTGTCAATATTAGCGGCACAGCAAAATCTACAAAACAGCTGAAGTTTTGAGGTCAGGATGATCCAATTAGCTGCTGCAATGCAATCCTCTTAACTTCCCCCATCTCGCACTGGTAGGAATCGCAAGCCATTTGAACTGACTGGAGTGTGACATCTAACTAGAGTTGGCAATTAAACCCCTAACAGCTGCCAGTGTATTAATTAGTGCAATGTAGCCATACTTCTAACTGAGACAGATTTGCATACCCTCTGACCTGAGATTGCCGATACTGACTGATCGAACAGGCAAAAACATTAACTGCACCAGTGGTCATTTACGTTGCCACCATATCCAACGACACTAAGAAGTGAACACTGATATTTATAGAAGGGTTCAAAGGTGTTGCAATCATCACCTTCTTGCTTTTGAAAGACAATTCTTTGCAAATGCTCTGAAAAATTCACTGGGCACCATTTGGACTAAAAGAATGTAAGTGCTATCAAAAGGATTCTTTACTTACTGCATACTCTATGCCAACATTTCTCAACTTGGGGGTTGGAATCCCCGGGGGGGGGGGGTCATGAGGGGGGTTTCAGAGGGGTTGCCAAAGACCATCAGAAAACACATAATTCTGTTGGTCTTAGGAACCCCTTTGGCAGAGAAGACTGAAGATCTCTCTGCCTGCCCTTCTCTTCCTTTTTGGAAACAGACGGCAAATCTTCCCACCAAAAGCTGGCCTCTCAGCCAAGGAGAGGGCTGTTTCTGAGACTCCAAGCAAGGAGGGGAGAGCAGGCATGCTCAGGGCATGGGAGCGTGGTGCATATGCATGGTCGAGGGAGAGAACGTGAGCCTGGAGGGAGGCTCGTGCCAGCAAGTCCCTTCAAGGCAGGGGGGAAAGCACCCATGCAATGTGGGACTGAGAGTGGCCTAGCAGCATCAGGAGGAGGAGGAGCAACAGAAGCAGCTTAGATCATTTGTAACACTATTTATTAGAAAAAGTCAGTTTTTCCTTTTGTTTTTTTATTAATGCTCCCATGATAAAAGGCATAAGGATGTGGGTGAACTACAACTCCCAAAATCATGGGTCAATCCTCCCCAACTCCTACCAGTATTCACAGTTGGCCATGTTGGGTCTATGTGCCAAGTTTGGTCCAGATCCATCATCAGCTGGGTTTAGTGCTCTTTGGATGTCAGTGAACTATAACTCCCATATGCAAAGGTCAATCGTCCCCAAACCCCAACTGTTTTCATAGTTGGCCACATTGGGTCTGTGTGCCCAGTTTGGTTCAGATCCATCATCAGTGGAGGTCACACGGTTCTCTGGATGCAGGGAGAACTACAATTACCATCATGTTGGGTCAGTCCCCTCCCAAACCCCACCAGTATTAAAAGTTCATCATATTGGGTATTTGTGTCAAGTTTGGTCCAGATCCATCAGTTGGGTGCACATTGCTCTGTCAATGTGGGTGAACTATAACTCCCAACCTCTGGGGTTAGCCCCCTCGAAATCCCATCAGTATTCAAAGTTTGGCATGCTGGGTATGTGTGGCAAGTTTACTAGTCCCATCACCAGTTTGGTAGAGTCTGCTCTCTAAGTGTTGATGAAATACAACTCACAGAATTCAAAACCAACCAGTATTCAATGTTAGCCATGTATGCAGTGTGCCAAGTTTGGTGCAGATTCACTGTGGGTTGGGTTTAGAGTGCTCTTTGATTATAGGTTAACTATAAATTCCAGCAACTACAATTCTCAAATGACAACAGTAATCCCCCCCCCCCCCCCCACACCGGTATTCAAATTTCGGCGGCGTATCAAGTATTTGTGCAAAATTTGGTCCAGATCCATCGTTGTTTGGGTTCACAGTGCTCTCTGGATGTGTTCACAGTGCTCTCTGAACTCCCAAACTCAAGATCAATGGCCACCAGACCCTTCCAGTATTTTCTGTTGGTCATGGGAGTTCTGTGTGCCAAGTTTGGTTCAATTCCATCATTGGTGGAGTTCAGAATGCTCTTTGATTGTAGGTGAACTATAAATTTCAGCAACTACAACTTCCAAATGACAAAATCAACCCCCAACCCCACTGGTATTCAAATTTGGGCGTATCGGGTATTTGTACCAAATTTGGTCCAGTGAATGAAAACACATCTTCCATATCAGATATTTACATTACGATTCATAACAGTACAAAATTATAGTTATGAAGTAGCAACGAAAATGTTATGGTTGGGAGTTACCACAACATGAGGAACTGTATTAAGGGGTTGCAGCATTGGGAAGGTTGAGAACCCCTGCTCTATGTCAATAGACCTGAGGAAATAGTTCTACACAGCTGGCATATAGTAAACAGGAAAGCTTTTATCCATTTGAGATCTACAGGTATGTACTGGAGCTCCTGCAGTAGGATGCATCTGAATAGATTCACAAGATCTGTCAAAGATAGAAATTCTTTTTAAAAAGTCATTTCAGGATGTCGCAACTGACTATATGAATTGATAAGATTGTGTGTGAAACATCCCAAAAACATGCCAATTGGCAATTTTACACTCCTCTTATTTATAGTTCACCTATTTTTCTACCACAGAACTCAAAAGGACAAACAGAAGGTTCTCGAGCAGGCTCTCGTCCAGGCAATGTCCAGACCAGTTCAGCTTGAACAAAACAATAAAATGATGTGCGCTCAAAACATGCCTTAGATTCTCTATCAAGCACTGCAATTCAGCTCCATTTATCCAGTACAATCTATAATGATACAACAGAAGGTCTTGTGTGTGTGTGTCTATGTAGCAGACACAATGCATCAGGAGCTGAAATTCATAAAAGGGTGGGATTCATTAGAAGAAAAAAGGGAAAGACAGGCAAAACCCATCAGCAAATGGTGATATACGCCTCAACATTTCAGAGTGTGTTTTTGGTTGCCATCCAAGTGGCGGGATCCAGTTCCAAATCAAAATACTAAAGGAGGGGAGGCTATAACACATCATAGCAGACACCTACATTTTTGACAGGGTGTTTTGCTTGTCACCTGAATTAGAGCAGTCAATTTTACGTTAAAATTAAGATTGGCATTGCTCACTGAGAGTTTTCTAAGGTCTAAAAACCAAAAAAAGAGCTGTCTGGATGCCTTCTGCTAAGACTGTTAAAACTGTGTAAAAAGAAAATGAAACTGAAGCAAAACAATGCTTTAATTTATACACACAGCCCACGGCTGCATGCCTTCAGGCAGCGAAGGAGTTACAGAAGAGCCAAGGTATTCCTGAGTATGGCGCCAGAGAACCACAGAACAGAATGGGAATGGAGCCCCCTCCCCTTCCAGCACTAAGCAAGGAATAGAATAAAAGATGCCTGCCTTTGTAGTAGAGGGGCATGTAGCTTGACACAATAGCCTTCCCTCTGAATCTCAATCACATACATAGATATACACAGAGAAAAACACCATAAAACAGAGGTGTCCTTGACAGTGAATGACAACTCACTGCTAATCTTTCTCTCGGCTTTACACTGATGTGTATCTACAGCCAGGGATACACATAACCCCCTGAGATGAGATTTGAACCCAAGCAGCCCAATGAGACTGCAGGATACCATACTCCTAATTATTTCCCAACGTTCCCAATTATGTAAAAGCCATCATGCTAGAACAAGTCAATGTTTCACTTGTCTGCCATTTTTAAAGAAGATCTAAAACAATGGTAAGCCCTAAAGAATCATGCCGATTCACTCATGTAAAGCATGGAAAGGGGGAAAGGAAGTCAGTCTCAACTTTAAATTCTTTTATTTCATGTTTTGGGGGAAAAAACACCTGGACACATACTTGCTTTGAGGCAATGCTCTTCTACTGACATCATGCCTGTATCTTTGCTACTTAGAGCCGGTTCCCATGGCAACAGCTAATGTCTCAATGTCACACTATGAATAATTGCTGGTTGAAAAATGAAGAGTGCTACAATCACAACAGTTCTATATTCAAAAGGGAGAAAAATAAAGAGAGACTTGTGTTCTTCTTGACATGAAAAGTCAAATGTTTAAGTTACAGCGCCATTTACGCTACACAAGAACAAAGCAAAAATATTCCTTTTGTCTCGAGCGTTGCGTGTGTGTCTCCTGGGGAAGAAACAGTTGAAACACTGCAGTCTCTCCATGTCTTGGAAGTGCAACTGTATACATTGCACTGAGTGCTGGTATTTTGTCCTTTTCCATGAACAACTCATTCCACAAGCTCCCCAACAAATACAAAGGACCAAATCCACAAGGGCTACCATGTCCTCCATATCTAACCCAAAGCTCTCAAAACAATGTACAGTTGTACCTAGAAATTTCTGTGTTCTGGGGAAAATGTTTGGGGTAGTCAAAGAGATTGACATTAGAGTACTGTATCTCTTTCCAGTAGGCTCCAGCACACTTCTGCAAGTATCATATTCAAAGAGTGACTCTAAAGTGAGGCAGAATCACAAAGTGGATATTTTTAATGAATACATCCAAGAGTATGGTCTGGATTGAAACTATAGATCTGGGTGGCTACATTTAACCATTCCTCATCCATCCTGCAGGCAAGCTATACCTTGCCTGCAGAAGAAATGCACCCGAACGGGAAAGGTATTGCAGCTACTATAACTCACAGATTTCCTGCCACACCTCATTCATTCCTCAAGAGATTGCAGATTTCTGCTCAGGGGAAGGAGATGCAATAAATACATTTGCTCTTAGATATGAATGACAACTACTCATCATTTGGCTACTAAATACTCATTCATGTAACAGTACCACCTTAGTTGAAGTCAACCCCATTTCTGTCCCAGAGCACAAAGTTCTAGATGCCGTCATCATCAACATTAACTTATTTAATCACCTCTGAAAGGAGGATGCAGAGGAAACCGCAAGAAACAGCACAGGTTTTGACAAAGCATAAACTTGCCAAAACAGGTGATAATTCTAACTTCTGAAAGACTCCTGCCTAGGATTATGAGTTTCCTTATTCAGGCGGCCTTGAAAGAGAGTCAAGCAATCGCATGCTGAAAACTGCCGATTTCTCAAGGCTCTTTTTAACATCCTATCGGTCTTGTAATTTGACACTGTGTTGCACTGGCATGTTTCTAATTGATTGGCAAGGGAGGTCCTTCTCTCAGTGCCACTACCATCTCTGTCACCACCATCTCAAGTGCAGTTGGTGGGGATGAGAGGGCCTTCTCTGTAGTAGCTCCCTGACTCTGGAATACCTTACCAAAAGAGATTAGGTTAGCTCCCACCCTTGAATCCTTCTGATCCAGCCTAAAACCTGATTTTTTAAGCAGACTTTTGCCCTCAAGTAGGCTGAAATGGGCCCATATGAGGTTGTCATTCTGGCATTTTAGTTATGTCTTGATGGCAGCTAATTTTTAACTATAGATGGTCCTTGAGCTTGTTTGGAGGTTCTAGCAGGGGAGCGCAGCTATCGTATACCGGGACCGAAGACTGGAGACCTCAGTACACTCCTTCTATACTTGGGACTTTGTCCTCTTCCACTGAGCGTGCAGCTTCGGGAGGGATGCACATGGAGTGGTGAGGGAGGAAGGGGACACCTGCCTAGCCAGCCAGATCAGCCGAATCAACGCTGGTGATCAATGAGGTGACAGATGTCACAGCCAGATCGCCCTCACATATTATTATTATCACTGTTTTCATTTGAATGTTTTAGTTTATTTAATGTTTTATTGATGTTTGTCTGACTGAGAACCATTTAAAGCAGTGGTTCTCAACCTGGGGTTCCCAGATGTTTTTGGCCTTCAACTCCCAGAAATCCTAACAGCTGGTAAACTGGCTAGGATTTCTGGGAGTTGTAAACCAAAAACATCTGGGGACCCCAGGTTGAGAACCACTGATTTAAAGGAACAAGGGAAGGGGAACGTGTCACTACGTCACATGTCATGATGTCACATGTCATGACGTCACATGTCATGACGTCACATGTCACTGCATCACAACTTCTTTCCTTTTTTCTTCCAGACCAGTCTGGTCTATTCTATTCCGAAACATTTAGTCTTTCCTGGTGAGATGAAGAACCATTAAGGAAAGTCTTGGGCAGTCATATTTTCTCTTCCCAGCGAGGAATCCATTGGAAGCTACTGAAAGGATAGTTTCTCACATCCTCAAACATGAAAACACACATTGCAAAATGACTCCAATGAAATAGCCGCTGCTGAGGGTCACTTTGGTGCTTGAACCTGGTCCTCAACCACTGTGGTAGAAGATTTAAAAGGGCAGATGTGGCATTTGTTCTCAAATAGCAAGGGAGGTGAGCTTATTAAGGAATCCAAGGCTCAATGCACATTATGAAGGAAGGGTCCACAGAAGTTCAGGAGGCGCTATGATGCACATGCTCTCAAAGTTGAGAGATTTTTCTCTTCATTGTACCAAATGCTTCCCAAAAGAACATGAGGAAGAGGTTGCTCCCTCACAGATTCATTTATTTACTATATTTATATCCCGCCCTTCTCACCCCAAAGGGGACTCAGAGTGGCCTTACAATTGGCAGCAATTTGATGCCATTTCAACAGACAATAAAATAAACATATACATTTAGACAAAGAATTAAGGCAATATAAACATTAAAACACATTATTAAAATCACACAATCTGAGCATATGCTGTTCAGATTGTGTAAGAAGTATTTGTGCTTCTTTTACATGGAGACATAAGTACATCTTCTAGGTCTGTGGATGCATATGCACACGAGAATTAATGCAGTTGGACACAACTCCAACTGCTATGGCCCAATGCCATGAAAAACCTGGGAACTGCAACTCTATAAGGCTTTTAACCTTGTTACCCAAATAGGTCTGATGCCTCACAAAACTACAGCTCCCAGATTCCAAAATGAGAATTTCTACAGATGTCTGAAATGCTGGAAGTGAAGATCTTTTGTACACCACAAGATAAGGGAGTAATAAGGCACAATCTGAGAAGCAGGACAGTTTGAAGAACTTGCATTAGATGATATTTCTGCTGCTGGATTACTCTCTTTGCCCATTGACCCATTTTTCAGAAGAAAGGAGGGAAACAAGAGCAAAGAATATTAAGGCCTTGAAAATAAACCCAAGAGAAATGAAGAGTTTGCTCCAAGGCAATTTAACCAAGTAGAACTTCAAGATGAGTAGATCAGGGAAGCATGGAAGAAACAGGGAAGTGCTGAGGGGCTCCAACAGTAGATGTTAACTGGGCAAAGAAAGACACAGACAGAAAGACAGTCAGAAAATGAATGGGTTGCAACAGTCTCAAACGCCAGCAAACCTTGGTTGTACTCTTTTTGGACAGTAATAGTTATACATGTGTAATTTGTTATGAAGGAGCCAATCAGACTCTTACAGATATGACAAAAAACATAGCATCAATTTACATCAAAATCAAACATCAACATGCAACATAAATGGGAAAATAATACATAAAGTTTAAAAAATAATTATTGAAATGATACAGGCAGTCCTCAAGTTACAAACATCCAACTTACAAACGGCTCCTAATTAAGAACGGGGGTGAGACAATAGGAAGTGAGAAAAATCTACCAATAGGAAGGGAAATTCACTCCTGGAAGAATTATCGGGGGAGGGGGGTGTCTTCACTGAAAATTTATCACCAATCCTTGTTTTCACAACAAGGCAGATTTTTCAAAATCCAACTATCACAGAGACTGAAAGTGACGTGAAATCTTTTGAACAGGGGGGCAGACAGTGAAGCAAACACCACAGGGGTGTAAACCCTACCCTATGTGATCCAAAGGATCCATGCATGTGCATATGTGAGTGTGTGTGTGTGTGTGTGTGATTTTTGTTATTTATTTGTTCAGTTGCTCCCGATTCTTCATGATCTCATGGACCAGCCCACGTCAGAGCTCTCTGTCAGCTGTGGCCACCCCAGCTCCTTCAAGGTCAAGCCAGTCACTTCAAGGATACCATCCATTCATCTTGCCCTTGGTCTTCCCCTCTTCCTTTTCCCTTCCATTTTTCCCTAGCATCATTGTCTTTTCCAGGGTTTCCTGACTTCTCATTATGTGGCCATAACTTGGCCTCTAATATCCTTCCCTCTAGTGAGCAGTCAGGGGTTCTTTTCTGGAGTATGGATTGGTTTATTTTCTTGCGATCCAATTCACTCTCAGAATTTCCCCCCAGCACCACAGTTCAAAAGTATCTATCTTCGTCGAAGGCTTTCATGGCTGGAATCACTAGGTTCTTGTGGGTTTTTTCGGGCTATAGAGCCATGTTCTAGAGGCATTTCTCCTGACGTTTCGCCTGCATCTATGGCAAGCATCCTCAGAGGTAGTGAGGTCTGTTGGAATTAGGACAATGGGTTTATATATCTGTGGAATGGCTGGGGTGGGGCAAGGAGCTCTTCCCTGCTGGAGCTAGGTGTGAATGTTTCAACTGATCACCTTCATTAGCATTTGAAGGCCTGCCTGAGCCTGGGAAAATCTCTTGCTGGGAGGTGTTAAGATGTGCCTGGTTGTTTCCTCTCTGTTGTTTTGCTGTTGTAATTTTAGAGTTTTTTAATAGTGGTAGCCAGATTTTGTTCATTTTCATGGTCTCTTCCTTTCTGTTGAAATTGTCCACATGCTTGTGGATTTCAATGGCTTCTCTGTGTAGTCTGACATGGTGGTTGTTTGTGTGGTTCAGCATTTCTGTGTTCTCAAATAATATGCAGAGCACCTGATGAACCAGCCTGGACACAGCATATTATTTGAGATTTTCCTAGGCTCAGGCAGGCCTTCAAATGCTAATGAAGGTGATCAGTTGAAACATCCAGCAGGGAAGAGCTCCTTGCCCCACCCCAGCCATTCCACAGATATATAAACCCATTGTCCTAATTCCAACAGACCTCACTACCTCTGAAGATGCTTGCCATAGATGCAGGCGAAACCTCAGGAGAAATGTCTCTAGAACATGGCTCTATAGCCCGAAAAAACCCACAAGAACCTATCTATCTTCCTTCGCTCAGCCTTCCTTGTGGTCCAGCTCTCACATTCATAGGTTACTGCAGGGAATACCATTGCTTTAACTATGCGGATCTTCGTTGCCAGTGTAATGTCTCTACACTTCACTATTTTATCGAGATTGGTCATTGCTCTTCTCCAAAGAAGTAAAAGTCTTCTAATTTCCTGGCTGCAATCTGTGTCTGCAGTAATCTTCGCACCTAGAAATACAAAGTCTGTCACCGCCTCAACAGTGTATTCAAGTACTTTTAGAAACCAATAACAGACACTTGAACATCTCTCTCAAGAGCTCCTGGTTCACAAAGTGGTACAGGAGTGATGTTTAAAAGCAAGTCTTCCTATTACACACACCGTTTGAGCAAAAATCCATATACCAACCCTTGATCTGGAAAGAGCACAACCCTTGCTCTTAACTTGGCGAATTGGATCTCTAAAGCACCTTGGCAGATATTGCATGGGGACCTTTATGAAAGACATCAAGAAAGTCGATGTCACTAATTTCCTAGATAACCTGTTCACAGGTGAATGGTTTTTCCAAGATAAGCGGCCTTTCCATGTCCCTTAAAAAAATCTTCAGGTTTCTTTTCTAAACTGTTGATAGATACAGTCTTTAAGACGGACTGATGTGGGGCAGGTGGGGTCATGTTGCTGATATTGTATGCAGCTAAAGTTGTTTTTAATGGTTTCTATAGTTTTTTCTGCAGCCAGAATAAGCAACCTCTTTTCTGTTTAAAACTGATTTGCCTGTTCAGCTAGGTGTTAAAAAAAAGGGGGGGAGAGGGGGAGGCCTTTGCCTTTACTAGTTCCAATTATATTTTATCCTCTCCAGCAATTATCATTGGTGGCATATGCAGGCTGCTTACTGTCCCTATATGACAAGCGCATAAGCAATTATGTCTAATGAGACTACCACAATTTGTTCACTCTCATATTTTTAATGATCAGTCAGATTAACATCTTTAAAGGCCATTTAATTTCCATCCCAAACCTGTGAATTATTTCGTACTGCACCACATCATTGGGTATCAGTGTCTTTACTGGAATTCTTGACATCTGGAAACACAGAACAAAGCCTACGATTTTTACAATGCCTACACTTGTTTCGACATAATAAACTTTGAGGCAAGGTCACTGTAAATTACAAGTGGATTATGAAGCACAAGTCCAAACAAGGTATCGCAGAAGTAATTTTCTCCTCTGATGCTTGAGGGGTGGGCGCAGGGTCTTAATCCTATTTGCGTCCATATCGAGACAGTGTGTAGATCATCATTCTGGTACATGAATATCCAATCAAGTTAAAAGCTTTGTTGAAAAAGGATAAAGCTGGAGGTTCAGCAGGCTTAAAATGTAGTGCTGGTGTATGAAAAAAGAAAGCAAACCCTATGACTTTAACAATAACCACAATGCCTAGGAGTTGGAAATCATTTTCTAATCTATCTATCTATCTGACCAAACTTGACACACAGACCCACCATGACCAAAAGAAAATACTGAAGAGGTTTGGGGATGGACCCAGGATGGTGGGAGTTGCAGTTCACACACATCCTGAAACCGCTATGAACCCCAACAATGATGGATCTGGACCGAACTTGGTACACAGACCCATCATGACCAACTTCATACTGGAGGGGTTTAGGGGGCAGTGGCAGAGGATGATGGGAGTTGCTGTTCACCCTACATCTAGAAAGCATTGTGAATTCCACAGACGATGGATCTGAACCAAACTTGGCACACATACACATCATAACCAACTTTAACTGCGATTTAAGGGCAATGACCAATTATGATGATGGGAGTTGAAGTTTATCACATACTTATGCACTTTAATTGGTACGATCACAAATTGCTAAACCCAACAATGACTATTTTGGTAATGTTTATCTTTACAAAATACCTAACCCAGGCATTTCTGGGTACCTAAGCTACTATATTACAAAAGCAAATATATATATTTGTATATAAGTATGTTCCAAGATGGCTCCTACCAGGTTTGATGGATATGGACCAAACTTGGTACACAGACCCTTCATGATGAAACTTAAAATACTGGCAGGGTTGGGTAAGGTGTTAATTAACAGATGATGGAAGTTGTAGTTCATCCATATCCAGAGAACTGTGCATATCCCACCCACGATGTACATGGTACACAGGTCCATCATGATCCAGCTTAAAATCCTGGCAGGGTTGAGGAGAATTACAGCAGATGATGAGAGTTAGGTTCCAACCAAACAATGGACATTTCTAATAAGCAGCATTAGAAAACGCATACCCAGGCAACACCAGGTACATAAGCTATTCATACAAATACGAACATGTCAGCCCAGTGAGCAAAAATACATACCACAAATGTTTTATCATTAGGCCTCCCACCCTAGAGAAGAAGCATATAGGCAGAAACATTAATTTAGAACTGACAATACTCCTGAGAGGGAAAGAATGAGCACAAGTGCCACAGGCCAGTATACAGAAGAAGCAAAATGGAACAAAGAGCGACAGCTGCTCCACTGCCAGCTTGCCAGAAAAAGGCAGGGTATCAATGGAAGTAGATTTTCTCAGCTCCTAGATTCAACATAACCTTTTAAAAGGGGGGGGGGGGGAAGGGGGGGAATAAAGAGACTGTGTATCCATGTATGTCACAAACCTCAGAAACCAAACCATTTAGAGGACCCAAAACCAGTTTTAGTTCCCAATCTCAAATACCTCCTGAAACAGGTGGGATTTACCTACATGGTGACTATGAGTCCCATTCATTTCAATGGTTCTATTCCATTCAGGATTGAAATTGAATGTAGCTCCTCAGGAATATTATATAGGTAATGTTATATCCTTTCAGGAAATAGCCCTTGTGCAAAGGCCTGAAAGCATTAATCAGACACCCCATGCAATTAAGTTCATTAATCAATTACAGATCTACTACAGAGATCATTAGGGAGACGTTTCATGTGAAAACATGTTTAACATTGATGATATTACTGTTTCACAGTCGCCAGAGTGACTTCCTTCAGCCTAGGCTGACAAATCAGCTATGATCCCTACGACCTTTGAAAAAAATCTGAAATTTCAACTAGCTCAGACTGCAGTTGTTCATCTATTTACAAGAATAAGCTACAGAATGTAATTTCCTGGCAGCTTAACCTTCTATATTCATTCCAGATCCAACCATAAGCCTTCATGCTGATCTTTGGAGTCCTAGAACCTAAAAAGAATGGGACTTTGCAGAAAGGTTTACTCCCTTTGAGTTTTCCAGGAACTGGAATACACATATTTGTCGATTTCTAGGAAATGCAAGACTAGCAAAATTGCAAATATATATATATATACTATGAGAGAGAGAAATGAAAAATACTGCATCCTATGCTACTGTAACTAATCACATCCATCTGTGGTTTTGCCATCTATGAAGTTAGGAAAACATGAAAACCAAAACCACAAGCTTTGTAATAAACCTAATACATTATATTATTTGAAAAGTAATAGTCTCATGCAGTCAGTCTTAGATTCGTGGCATCTTTGGATACAAAATGTAGCATGTAAAATACTGATCTCCTCAACAGTGTATTATCAAATGGAACATCAGATAGAATTTTAATTGGGAGAGGATTTAAGGTATTTTATCTAAGTTACCAAGATGCTAAGTTACATTCCTAATTTATTTATTTTTTGGTTGTGTCAGGAGTGACTTCTGGTGTGAGAGAATTAGTCGTCTGCAAGGACGTTGACCAGGGGACGCCTGGATGATTTGTTGTTTTTATCATCCTTGTGGGAGGCTTCTCTCATGTCCCTGCATGAGGAGCTGGAGCCGATAGAGGGAGCTCATCCGCCTCCCCCGGATTCGAACCTGTGACCTGCCGGCCACTGGGGGCTCCACATTCCTAATGAAATGGAGGCACCCCAATACGTTCCTTTCTTGAAGATGGCATCCATCACTCATTCATTAGGCACAAAAATGCAATATAGTTGAGCAGGGTCTATGTCTACATTAGGAAAAGAATTATCCTTTTAATTGGCAGACTTGAACACTTCACACTATAAAGGCCACTCCAGTCTTGTTTTTAGAAAGATATTTGACTCGTTTTTTTTTAAAAAAGAATACTTTGTCTGTGATTTTGCTTTCCCGACAGTCCTCAAAAGTTTCCAGATTTTTCAATGGAAATAAATGAAAATGCGTCCCCTGCCCAATTTTCTCAAGCTTTCATATCTCTAACATTGCTACAAAGAAAGATGGTCCCTGTGATCTTATTTAACTCGAGACATGCAACACTGATTGAGGTTCCCTCTCACCAAAACCCTGAGCAATTAATATTTAATGCTAAGCACCCGACACTTCGACATGGTGTGGTGTTGCTCCCTTGAATGTGTAAATCAAAGCCACCAAAGCTGTAAAAACCTTCAAATGACGCTGTAATTCACCTTCTCTTTAGAAATGGCTTCCTTCACATCAGGCAATTAACTTACTGGAGTTTGCATTTTCTGCAACTCACATGATTTAATGGTAATCAGGGCATGGTGGGGTTTTATTACACGCTCAAATGGTTCTGCAAGTAAGGGAGATGGCTACTCAGCATACCATGGACAATGGCACCAATACTCCAGGAGCTACCCAATAGGAACAGGAATCGCCCTATTGATAATTTCCTATTTGACCCACTAATAGTTTAAGTATCTGCAGTGGACCAAGCTTAGGCCAGCCCTTGAAACAGGGGTCTTCCCCAGCCCTCCCTAGAAGGGTCATAGACCGAATAAGGAACTTTCTACAACAAAATACATGCTCTACCACAGAACTTTCCAAAAATTTCATGTTGTCAATATACTTTTTTAGACCTGCGTAACTTCATGACACAGAAATACAGACACATACACAAATTGTAATGAAATTATGGGGGCACAACATTTCTTATTTATATTTTAAAAACTTTATGCTTGTAAGGTAATAACATACTTTTCCAAGGTTTCTGTCATGTGTAAATATGTGCAAGAATTTTTTAAAAAGTTGCATCAGTTCTAAAAGTTAATTCACAAAGTTAATTAAAGGCTTAAGATTCTTGCTCTAAAGGTTATTCCAGTGGAGAATTGTACAATATTTTGCCTCAGAGCCCAAGTACAGTAAACACAATTAATCAATGGGATTTATGTAAGTGTTGACTCATCATTTAACAATTGATTTGATGGTTAACATGAGTCAGAACTACCAAAAGGATGCAGGCCTTGGTTTTAAGGGGCAAAGCATTTTCCCAAAACAAAGTTTTTTTTCCTGTTGTACAATTCAAGCTTTCATGCAGGCGCAACCCCATTAGAATAGCCATTCAGACACTAAAAAGGAGCTGCTCAGTATTTACTGATGCCCTTAAGACAATTCATTATGGATATAGTAAGTGACAACACTGTGTGACAGGATGCACAACTGGGACTCCTGACAAATCTAATTAATGGCACATTGGGGTCTTTTGCTTATCCTTTACATACTCTGCCAGCTTTGAGTGTCTAATGAGGAAAGCAGCTTAAACATTCCTAGAACTTCAGTAGCTAGATAATGCAGCCTGCAACTGGTCCTCCCCTTCTGCTCACCAATGCTCAGACGCTTCCCATGTTTGAGTAAACAGAGACATTCCCATGAAGGCACCTAGAACAGCTCTATATAACACTGACAAAGAAAGAAGTGTGAGAAAGTGAATATGCATTCTTCACAGTCAGCTTGTGAACTATGAATTGTTTATATTACTGTCACAACGAAAATACTGAAACATAATTTTATAATCAAAACATTCTAACATTAAACAGTTTGCCCTTTACCCTTCATGAATACAGGAAAACCTTCTCTGTAAATTATACATGAGAGAAGTTAGGCTGAACTCTTAGAAACACCAACAGACAATTTGATCTTTTAAACTCAATATACAAAGTCACAATGATAAATATGGCAACCAAGTGAATTCGTAAGCTGAAAGGGCGTGCTATCTGCTCTCCTGAAACACACTACAGTAGTCGTCCGCAGTATTAGTCTACTCAGTACAAGTCGCAGATACTACCTATAACCCACAGGATGAAATATAAAGGTGAACCTCCCCACTTCAAAGAAATATATCAGACCATATTAGAAGTTACAAAAAAAAAATGTACCATACATTCAGAAAGTCGATACAACTCAAAATGTTGAACTCAGTGCAATCTATGCACACAGGCTCCCTTTCTGTAGAAAACACTATGTGACATGAAACCTTCAGGGTCAGCAATGCAAAACTTACTACCTCTTCAACACATTAATTCACCTTTTGCATAAGTAACCTCAACAGACTGTTGCTATACAGTCCTTGAAATTGATGTAGGGCTTTTTCATGGGGGGAAATCAGGAATGCATGAAAAAAATATTACTATGCCCCCAAAGTAGCCAGACTGCATAATATTCCAAGTTTCCCAAAGAAAAAAAAAATAGACCTGGAGACAATATCTGTAAGTCTGAGGAAGGAAGAGAGAGAGGGGGGGGGGGAGTCTTAGAAGCTGAGTGAATGAAGTGCTACCATATTTCCAATAGATACTGAATAGATACCATATTTCCAATAGATACTGAAGCTCAACAAGCAAATTATCTCAAGCAGATTTTCTTTAGGACGCCCCAACATATTCAAGAAGGGACATTGTGTACTTCAAACCAAATATACCCAGCACTTCACTATAAAAAGCAGACAATAGAAGCAGTATTGGAAAGAGCAATGAGAACACAAGAAGTGTGTGGGCAAGCGAAGAGCCAGGATCTGAAGTACCGTCCACATATCATGGCCACTTGTCAGTATAGAGTTGTCACGACAAAGCACCTCAAACATTTGATGGGGCTCTCTGACGAGTCAAAATCACCTTGGCATTCATTGCATGAGTCAGTCTTCAGACAAACACAAGACCTCTTGAAACAATTGCACCAGAAACAGAATAAGTGTTGTCCTTGCCAATAAAAACACAATGGTAAAGGAGAGCTAGCAAGCCACATTCTTAAAACCATTTCATCCCCAAAGTTCAAGTACAAATCCTACACACTGTGGACACGGGTCATAAAACAAGTCTATTTTTCTCCTGGCAGATATAACACAAAGCTGTATACCACATTTTTAATTCAGCATCTCAGTGACAAGACTATCTAAATTAAAAAAAAAACCCAGGAAGTTAGAACCTATTTTTCACTGGTTTCTTCTTATGGTCTACTTCACCTTGGTTCTGTATCTCAGACATCCAACCAAAATTTTGGAGTTTGTTTATCTCTCTCTTAAAAGAAGATTCTCTATTGAATTTATCTATACATAGACAGCATCTGTACATGAACAGTACGTCTGCATGTACCTTCTGATCAACTCTTGGTAATCTATGGCCCCATCTACACTGCCATATAATGCAGTTTCAGAATGCAGGTTAACTGCATTGAACTGGATTATATGGCAGTATAGACTCATACAATTCAGTTCAATCTGAATTATATGAGTCTACATCAGACATGGGCAAACTTCAGCCCTCCTGGTGTTTTGGACTTCAACTCTCACAATTCCTAATATCTGGTAAGCTGGCTGAAGGGCCGAAGTTTGCCCATGCCTGGTCTACACTGACCATTATAATGCAGTTCAAACTGCATTATACCGCAGTGTAGATGGGGTCTATGAACATCATAGATGTTAAGAAGGAATAGTCAGAAGCAGTTTGCTATTGCATTCTGAAATTCAGCTGACAGTAACTGGTTGTCCTTTATGGTCTTCCAGATAAATAATAACCATGTCTGGCCCTGCCTAGGTTTTAAAATTTAATGGGATCTTCAGGGTATTTAAACCCACTTGGGTTAAATAAGAGCAAAAGGGGCATCTGTTGCACCATCCATGACAATTATCAACAACCAGGGATATAATATATTGGGGTGGGGGGCAGGCCCGTAGCCAGGATTTCGTTTCGGGGGGGGGGGCTGAATTTTTTTTAGGGGGGGGTTTGGGCGGGGCTGAGTTACGGGGGGGCTGAGTCTGAGTGAAAGAGGGTCTACCCTAGCACACCTTTTGTATCATTACCCCAATACCCCCATGCATATGGGATATATTGAGTATGGTGATCAGATCATGATATGAATAAACATAACAGTTTAAGTAATGCACCAGTAAGGCCTTTTGCGAACCACCATGAGAATTTCGGGGGGGGGGGGCTGAAGCCCCCCGAGCCCCCCCCCCCCCTCCCACTGGCTACATGCCTGGTGGGGGGACTAACTATCACCAAGGGAAGGAAGGGAATTAATGACTATTTTGTGGACCTGAAACCACATTTTTCTCTCATCCTAAAGGCTTTGGAGCTTTCGTGCTCAATCTTAGAATGCATATCCAAAAATGTACATCAGCTTGCCTAAGGAAGTGATATGTCAGCTAAGGAATGGCACAAGTATGAAGGCAAGCTGGAGTCCTCTGATCAGCATATTCTGTATTGCAGAACCACATGTCTGCTCAATGGTGCATACAATGTCTCTCCAAGCTTTCCCGGACTGTTACTAAATTATTGGGAAAGACTGCTGTCTTTTACATTAAAATCGCATATATGTTGCTAACAAGAAAAAAAAAACTGCTAAGGCTATAAACTGCAAAAATTAAAAAAATTACAGTCTTGGGGCAAACTTCCACTTTCAAACTAAGCAACTGATAAAGTAAACGCTGGAGTAACAGAACCTCGGAAACCAGAACACACTCCTGCCTTTCTTCACAGCAGGGAATACAAACAACAACAGGGTGATGGGGGGGGGGGGGAGGCTAAGCAGTGCTGCTATTTTTACTTGAATCTTGCTTGCTAAGCAAAGCCAAGCTCTGAATAAGAGCCCTGCACTAGGACTAGACTTTTAAAAAATGAAGCTAAATCACCCGGAGATTGGTCTGGAATGGCCAATTAATGTCTCCCTGCACACAATATTTCTGTACCAATTGTGTTTGTATTATCTGGCTAGGATTAGCCTATGTCTGTGCCGCTATGATAGGAATGTTAAGAGGAATAAGAGAGCATAAAAGAACCTTTGAGTATGATGTTACAAAAATGTTTTCTGTCGATCAGTAACACATATGGCATTCAATCAATTTGGGGCAATTTCAAGGATACTCTATTTTCCAGTACATTCTATAAAAGAAAAAACAACTGAGTTTCTGCAAGCTTTAAAAACATGCTAGAAAGAATATGCACACAATCACTGAACAAATTGGACAGATCTCTCTCTTAGACACACTCTATTACTTTCTAATTTACAAAATTAACCACTCGTTCTCAGTAATAACTTTTGGAACTCTTGGATCAAGTTGTCTTTCTAAGACACTCATGAGCTACAAACATAACTAGGACAATCTTCTGGTCGTGCTAACCTCAACATGCAGTACTTTTTATTAGTTAATTGAGGCAGCATGTTAGGGCAAGTTGCCCCCAATGACGAGATCAAGCCCCATCCTCAGTAATCCAGGAGTAAATACATGCTCCTACAACAAACTAAAAACAATTTCCCTGGATGAAACAGATAAGTGTATGGTTGATGTTATTTGAACCTTTGCTTTGACCTTCAGGGCTGGACCACTGAGAAATGTGTAGTCATGTATTCCAAAATATGAAGAAGCAGGTATGTAAATATGCTGAAGGAGGGAAAGCAGACAAAACATCTCCTTCAGGCAACTCTTAAAACACAATTTGAAATCAGAAGGAAGAAAGTCAACCATGATTTCAACAGATTCAAAAAGCCTTCCCTAAAACAGGCAACAAGTCTGAAGGCTGCTCAAGTGCAGGAAAGATTTGGCCAAGGGGGGAGTTGATGCAACAGCACTGACCTCACTCAAGAGGGGAAACGGACAAACTGTTGGGATATATGAGGAATAAAAATATCATAATTTAAGCATCCTAATTGTGTTATCAATACGATAGTTTACGTCCAAGTAGTTGAGATCCTTACCTTTTGTTAATAGGCTTTTCATCTTTCTCATAGGGCCGGATGAACCATTTCCCAATCCTTACAAAGTTCTTATCCATTAGGCATCTTTGGGAGAAAAAACGACACACACACACATCATAATTACTCAGTAAGTGCTGGAAATATTAAACTCATCATCTTCACTCTGCCAAGCTCTTCCCATCCTTGCTTAGACTCTAATGTAATAATGGGTAACCTTGCCCCCAAGTTACCATTTAAATGAAATGGTCCCTATTCAATTCCAGTCCGGACTGCATCAAGCTGAAACTGAGGAGTAGTCATCCTTAAGGAGGTTTATTTCCAAACTAAACATGCCCATGATTATAGTAAAATTATTAATGTTTCAGAAAAACAGATTTCACCATTTTCAACAAGCACAGAAGACTGGATTCGTTTTATTATTTGATGTTGGCACTGGCATCATATAAAACAACAATTTTGTTTTGGATTAGGGCAGGCATCCTCAAACTGCGGCCCTCCAGCTGTTTGGGCTTTCAACTCCCAGAATTCCTGACAATTGAACAAGCTTGTTAGGGCTTCTGGGAGTTGGGTGCCCAAACAGCTGGAGGGCCGCAGTTTGAGGATGCCTTAATTAGGGACTATGGCCTACTGGTTATTTTTCATTTTTTTAAAAAGGCCCAAATTTGGGGGAAGTGAAGGATTACAAGACGGTAATGGCTGCAAAAGCATCCTTCAGGCCACAAGTGATCCATATGTCAACCTTTCCCCACCACAACTTTAAATCACTGGCCTTGATACAAAATTAATATTTTAATGTCAATATAATTACACCTTTTAATAATGTTAAATTAAGCCTCTATAAATATGAATGATTCACTAACAGTACTCCTCCTTGGCTTTTATCCTAGAACAGTAGATTCATCCCTGTGTTTCAACATTTTATTCAGAGATCTGTCACCATAAATACTAATAGGAAGTACCTATCCTTATGTAGCCAAAAAAGTAGTACCTACACTTAGGAGGAAGACATCATGAGGTTGGGAAAACCCATAATGTTTGCAAATGTATTTTTTTTAGAAATCTTTAGGAGGAGTAATAATAAGAGTAATAACATTAATAAGAGTAATAACAATAATAAGATTAATAACATTCCAAGCATAGTATCCCAACAGTTAGAGGACAACTGAGGCAAGGAGATGAAATAGTAGAGAGCATTAGCATTTACTAAGAATTTTTTAAAGGTAATTGTACTAGGTAGGCAGCAGGCTCATCGTTCAAGTAAAGTCTCCATCACAGCTTTTCAGAAAACAGGACAATATCTATGTTCAAAACAACAAGATGGTCCACATTCAGCATTCAATTATTGGTATACCTATCCTACACTGAATCGTCTACTTCACTAGTAATTACTTTTCTCAAACACTTTACAAGCCAAGAGGAAATGTTGAGGGGAGACGTGATAGCCACATAAAAACATGTGAAAGAATACCATAAGGAAGAGAGCACAGGCTCATTTTCTGCTGCAATGGAAACTAGGACTCGGAGCAATGGGTTCAAATTACAAGGAAAGAGATTCCACCTGAAGATTAGGAAGACCTTCCTGACTGTAAGAGCTATTTAGAAGTGAAACTCTCTGCCTCAGAGGTTGGATGGCCATCTGTCATGGGTACTTTGATTGTGCTTTTCCTGCATGGCAGGGGGTTGGACTAGATGGCCCATGTGGTCTCTTCCAACTTTATTCTTCTATGATTATTCTATGATTCTAAAAATGAAACTAGTGGATTTCTCAATGTATTGACTTAATACAATGTCACAACCATTGCATTAGATCCTATATGAATAGAAGATAAGAAGAAAGAGGGTGACTCTTTCAATTAATGTACAAAAGAGAAATCTGTCAAAGAATCATCAGTGCATCTTGTTAATCATGGCTTTATATTTAGCTACTCAGGGATCTTTGAACCCAAGGTTATTTGAGATTATGAACATAGAACATGTTTGTCAACAGAAAGCAAACCAGGAAAATAGAGGGAAGAGGGAGAACAATTCCAAGTAGCAACTGGGAACTACAAACCAATGTGGGATCGTGGTTTAACTACTATGGGAAAGTCCTAAGCTCAAATCCTTGCTCAAGCAGCAAATTCACAAAGCCACACTGGCCCAGTCAATCCTTAGTCTTGACAAGATTAACAAGGCCAAAGACTCTTGGGACTTACACCATAGAGGTCAAGAGTAGCACCTTGGTGCGTGAAAATAGGACAGTGAAAAGGTTTCTAACTAATCTCAGCCATGGAAACCCACTGTGTAGCCTTGGGCAAGTCCCTCTCCCTCAGTCTCAAAAGAAAGCAAAAGTAAGCCCCCTCTGAACAAATCTTACCATGAAAACCCCATGATAGGGTGAACACAAGTCAGAAACAACTTGAAATCACACAACAAGAAAAGCCAGTGTCTTTGACATGTTTTGGACTATAATACCCATCAGTCTTGAGCACTGGACATGCAGGTTGGTACTTATGGATGTTGCTTTTGAAAACACCAGGAAAGCATCTGGCTGCCTATCCCAAATGTTATCCCCATTGGCATATGAACAGATGAACAGTTTTTGAGGATAGAGATGAAATGAACATAAGAAAGGTTGATAAAAGAAATAAAACATGGAAAGGAAACTTTACATCAAGCTTGAAAAAAGAGAGATAAGAAAACGGTATATGCCTGTATGGACAGACCGACCTTGATGTCCAATTTGGATTAAACAAAACATTAACAAATCAATAATGTAGCTCATCTATGTAAACAGGCAGTTAATAGCCAAACAGCAAACTGATTCACGACACTTTAAATAGGCATTTAAATTAACATGAGAAAATACCAATTTAAACCACATTCCCTGTTTGTAATTCAGGATGTTTCTTAAGCAAGTGCATACTAATTGGTCGATACATTAAAACATGTTGATTTAAATACAGCTTTCAGAGAGCACTGGAAGGTATACTTTTATGAACCGCATTCATAGCCTACCTGTCAATGCATTCACTTTCTGCCAGTGTACACTTTAGAAGAATGGGTTACAATTTTTAAAGAAGAACAGGGATGGAAAAGGAGAATAAGGAAATCCATGTACATTTCTGGGAGAGCAAGAACCAAATAACAGATGATGATAGCTAAGACAATGTACAGGGCATTTCTGTCTCAACACATAATCTGACTGAATTTCAGGAAGAAATTCTATGGGTATCATAGATACCAAAACAGAAGCAGCAATAGTCAGTATTAGACATCTATTGATAAAAGAGAGGGTACACATAATTTCAGTTATAATTTGAGATGTATTTTGTGCATTCCTTGTGAATATTTTAAGTTGCCTTGGAAGGCAAGCCCACACAACCGTTCTAGCAAATTTTGAGTCAACAGCCAATGAAGAAATGATTAAAACTGACTCATTAGGCCACTGAACCGATGGTGTTCTGTTGCAAACAAATCATACGTCGAAAACAACGCAAAGGAGACTTGAAACATAAAAACAAAAGACCAATGGCTTTATCACAACACAAGAGATTAACATTTCAGTCAAATACTAGAAATGCACAAAGGATGGAATTAACATATTGATCTTTGTACAAAATCAGTGGAACTAAGAGCAAAACATAGCATGACTGTATATACACAATGAGTAATAGCAATGAGCAATGAGCAATGAGCAATGATTTCATATACTATGAACATGTTGTGCAGTTACACAAAATAATGGTAATAATATAATATAATATAATATAATATAATATTATATTATATTATATTATATTATTTATTTATTTATATCCCGCTTTATCTCTTCTGCAGGAGACTCAAAGCGGCTTAACATAAAAGCATCAGCATGCAACTTAAGATATACAAATATGCAAACATTAAAACAAGATTAAATATAAACAGTATTTTAAAAAATCCCAGTTAAAAACCAATTAAAAGATGGTTGAAGTTAAAAACCACAGCACCCCCTGAATATATCTTAAAAACCTTCATCTTTAAAACCCTATCTGAATAAAAAGGTTTTAGCCTGCCAGCAGGGAGAGGGCCATTCTGGCTTCCATGGGCAGGGAGTTACAGAGTCGAAGGACATCCACCAAGAAGACCCTCTCTCTCGTTCCCAACAACAGAGCTTGAGATGGAGGTGGGACCAAGAATAGGGCCTCTCCTGAAGATCTCAAGATCCGGGCAGGTTCGTACAAGGGGATGTGGACCTTAATACTCAAGGTCAGAACTATTCGAGAAACAAAGCTAACAGTATAGAGTTGGAAGAGACCTCATGGGCCATCCAGTCCAACCCCATTATCCTCTCTATTACTTCCCCTCACATATTTATATATGGCCCTCATCATGCCTCCTCCAAACTCACAAATTTTGTATTCTGTATTTTGTATTTTTGTATTTTGTCTGTTTGTTTGCTTTGTTCTGTTAGAAATGTAATATAATTTACTGGTTGCTGATGACTCGATAAATAAAAATGTCTCCTCTTAGCCTTCTCTTCTGCAGGCTAAACATGCCCAGCTCTTTAAGTTGCTCCTCATAGGGCTTGTTCTCCAGACCCTTGATAATTTTAGTCACCCTCGACTAGACACATTCCAGCTAATCAATCGCAATACCTTAAATTGCGATGCCCAGAAATGGACACAGTGTGATTCCAGGTGTGGTCGGACCAAGGCAGAATAGAGGGGTAGCATGACTTCCCTGGAGCTAGACACTACATTCTTATTTATGAAGGCCAAAATCCCATTGGTTTTTTTAGCTGTAGCATCACATTGTTGGCTCATTTTCACCTTCTTGTCTACAACAACAACAACAATAACACTTTATTTATATTCCACCCTTCTCACCCTGAAGGGGACTCAGGGCAGATCGCAGCACACATACATGGCAAACATTCAATGCTGCTTTGTATAGACAATACACAGACAGACAGAACAGAACAGAACAGGAGGTGCCATGGAAGGTTGGACTTGAGTCCAGAGGGTGCTGTTGCTCCATTCTCTATGATAAAGAGCCGTCAGGACTTCCTCCTTCCTTTTGGTCGCCCAGCATTCTCTGATCTTCCTTCTTTATGGTGTCGTAAAACACCTCCCATGCTTTTTTTAGTGGTACCTAATTTCTCTAATCACAGCTAAAGCTGTCTTCGAATTGCGTAGATAAAAAATGAGCTAGGGCTCCAAGACTCTTTCTCACAAGTCCCTCATTCTGTATCTCTGCATTTCATTTTTTTCTGCCTAAGTGGAGTGCCTTGTATTTGTCCCTGTTGAACTTCATTTTGTTGGTTTTGGCCCATCTCTCTAATTTGTTAAGATCGTTTTGAATTCTGCTCCTGTCTTCTGGAGCATTGGCTATCCCTCCCAATTTGGTGTCATTTGCAAACTTGATGATCATGCCTTCTAACCCTTCATTATGTTGCTCATTCGTTCAGTCGTCTCCGACTCTTCGTGACCTCATGGACCAGCCCACGCCAGAGCTCCCTGTCGGCCGTCACCACCCCCAGCTCCTTCAAGGTCATTCCAGTCACTTCAAGGATGCCATCCATCCATCTTGCCCTTGGTCGGCCCCTCTTCCTTTTGCCTTCCACTTTCCCCAACATAATTGTCTTCTCTAGGCTTTCCTGTCTCCTCATGATGTGGCCGAAGTACTTCGACTTTGTCTCTAGTATCCTTCCCTCCAATGAGCAGTCGGGCTTTATTTCCTGGAGGATGGACTGGTTGGATCTTCTCGCAGTCCAAGGCACTCTCAGAACTTTCCTCCAACACCACAGTTCAAAAGCATCTATCTTCCTTCGCTCAGCCTTCCCTAAGGTCCAGCTCTCACATCCGTAGGTGACTACAGGGAATACCATGGCATTGACTAGGCGGATCTTTGTTGCCAGTCTGATGTCTCTACTCTTTACTATTTTATCGAGACTGGACATTGCTCTCCTCCCAAGAAGTAAGCGTCTTCTGATTTCCTGGCCACAGTCTGCACCTGCAGTAATCTTTGCACCTAGAAATACAAAGTCTGTCACGGCCTCCACGGTTTCTCCCTCTATTTTCCAGTTGTCAATCATTCTTGTTGCCATAATCTTGGTTTTTTTTATGTTTAGCTGCAACCCAGCTTTTGCGCTTTCTTCTTTCACCTTGATTAGAAGGCTCCTCAGCTCCTCCTCGCTTTCGGCCATCAGAGTGGTGTCACTTCATTGTAGTCATTAATAAAGATGTTGAACAGAACCCGGCCCAGGATGGAACCCTGAAGCACTCCACTCATCATTTCTTTCCAGGATGAAGAGGAAGCATTGGTGAGCACCCTTTGGGTTTGTTCACTTAACCAATTACAGATCCACCTAACCATAGTTTTGCCTAGCCCACATTTGACTAGTATGTTTGCCAGAAGATCCTGGGGGACCTTGTTGAAGGTCCTACTGAAATCCAGTATAAATCCAGTAGTTTAAAATGATCTTATTATATTGTCAAAATTTTAATTATCTGTTGGCTATCTGTTCAACTCTGTCTTTGACAATTATTAGACTTTATTTCAGAAGCATTTTAGTGACAATACACACTGCAGCGGGCCCTTGGTACCTGTTGGGGGTTTGATTCCATTCACGCCCAAGTCCAATTATATACAATGACATAGGAAAATGGCAAAATTAGGGTTTGCCTTTTAGGCTTAATTGATTAGGAATATTTTCACGCCAACTGCATTGTACAGATAACCCCAGACAGCAAAAACAATAAAATAATGGGACTGCTCCAATGGAGAGCAGACATCATCTGCCACATGAGACTAAGGCAAGCTGTATTTTAGTATGGTATAGTCCAGGACAGCTGAGCTCCTGGTAGATAGTACTTCATTGACTCTTAAATTGTATGCGATCAAAAAAGACTACTTTTATCCCAGGCTATCTTCCACTGTCGTTTACTGTGCATGAAATCTTTGTTTTACATTGTTATTTTAGCTGTACACATACTAGATTTTGTCTACTCTATAGTGGCACTGGCCGCAATGTAGTTACGGCTAATGGCAGGTTTCCATGTTATCTCTGCCACAAAAAAGAACAATAGATGCTGTACATTTCCCCCTCTTTTGGCATCTCTTTTATTACACCTATTATTCCCTGAAGTGGCAGTTCTACCTCTCAATCCTATCACCCTTTAAAAGCTTATAGTCTGATGAAAGGTGCCAATTATGGGGTGGAATCATGGTTTTATAACTTAGAAACACACAAAGGCAGGACACAGGCTTTGCTAGTATACTGCTGATGCTGGAATGTGTTTCCCCAGGAGAAACATGTGAGTGGAACATCAATGTGTTATGGAGGACTCCTTTACATGTTACCCCTCATAGGAAAGCATGACTTGTCTCTTTAAAAGATAGGCTCAAATGGCATATGATTGTGCCTTATTTTTTGTGAACCATTTGGAAAAAGCTGTGTCGTCTCCACAGTGAGTCATAGGAGTCATGTTCCTGTTGACTGTTCATCTTATTATTATGGCTCTACCTGTTGATGACCGATTTCCACAAACAAGGCTTCACTTTTTGAGATTTTAGATTCCAGGTTTTCTTTTGCACGAAAAATGTTCAGGGCCCTATTTGAGGCCTCAAACCCGTAGGGCGATCAAACCAGGCTCTGCACTACATGAGCATATGTACCATGTGCAGTCATGCTAAATGGCATTGGTATTAAAATGTGCAGAAGAGATGGAGCCCAATGGCCACAATCATCCTACCACCAGCCCCTCTTTTGCAGCCCCTCAAGGATATCCCCATACTCCTAGGCCCCTTCAAACAAATGCTAATGCATTTTGCCAATAAATACCAAACTACCCCCAGAAAAGTTTCCCACACCTAATTTAAACATTAAAATGACAGCCCACAAAGTTAATATGCAAATACAACTTAAGTCTGTGTTATAGGGTTGCGTATGCAAAAGGAATCTATATTGAGATTGTGTCTCTACCTCAGCCATAGTTCTACAGCAGTGAAACAAAACTTAGCATGCATACTTAAGCATCTTGAGATTTAGCTTTTTAAAATGCATATTAAAAGGGTCTACTGACTGCAATCAATATAAATATTTCTACATGTGACACTGAGGTACTGGTTCACAAACACCAGGCTCTTCGGAATTAAACGCTTCCTTGGAAATATGCACAGATATAACCTTGAGATCCACAAATAAGGTGTGATGATGGTTTTAAAAGAGGCAGTGAAGAACCAGGCTATTTCGGTTGTAATCCACACGGCATTGCCCAGCTAGCTACTGAAGTCTGCCTGTGCTTAGCTCCAACTGTGTAGACAGCTGATATATTTGAAAAGGGAATCTTCTGAATGGGGCAGAAGCAGTCCTCGTTTCCCATTAAGGATAATATAACCTAAGGAGAACACAGGGGAGAGACTGGTGAAGAACTGGATTTGGGCTTGGTAGGCATTTTAAAGAGGTGCTTTCCTCTCTATAAATACAGTAGGCTCCCCAACATTTTAACTGTTTCATTAAACTCTGTTTGTAGTCTGCAGTAATATCTTAAACCACTGGGTGCCAGGCCTTCCTTAACTAGAAACAAAGCTGTTAGCAAGCTTGGAAGATTCATGTCTCCTATAGAACTTCTAGGAAGTGTCATGTATTATAATGATTTCCTCTGCAACTCTTTAAGCTACTCAAAAAGAGGGAGCTGCTGTCTAGACAAGGAGTGATAGAAAAAGTACTAGGGTAGATGGAGAGAAGATCTAAGAAAAAGAGTAAAAGAGAAGATTGAGGAAGAGCACTGACTTTTTCTAGAGAGTATAAAAACTTTACGAGAAAGAGTTCAGAGTGGATGACTGAAGACAGGTAAGAAGAGAGATCATCAACCCTAAAAGATAACTAGCCACAGATATATTGCTTGTAACTTGCTACTTCCAAGCTCTGATACTGATTTTCCATCACTTTTTTCTCTTGCTTTGTAAAGATGTCTATACACAGATCAGGACACTAGAATTTGCAAACATCCACAGTGTTTTCCATAACAACATTGGGAAAGGTAACCCATTCGTTACTTGTTGCACTGCTCATTGCTGTTTTGCTATTTTGCAGTACTTCCTTTTCTTTTAAAAATAGGATCGGCAATGGAATTACATGAATCACGAACAATGTCTGCCAACTACTATAATGTCAGACAACTGTTAGTTCTGAAGAGGAGGAAAAGTGACTATTTACTTACCAGTGTGGAGTATTTACAAGCGGGGTAGCACAATGTTTGGTTAAGATTTCATTACTCTTGCTGATCACTTAACCTCCTTTCTGAGAGAAGGTTTCAACAAGAAAGGAAATCATTTACAGTCATAAAAAACAGAGCATATAGGAAGGAACCTTTATATCCAAGGGGGTGATTCTTTCTGCAAGCTATACTGTCTATACAAGTGAAATCCTGCATCAGTTGCTCTTCTGGAATGAAGCCCATTAAGCACAATGAGACTACCTTTCCCTAGTCAGATTGGACCAGTAAACAATGCCTAAGTGCACAGGACCACACTTATAAATTTGATATTTTAAGCTTGCTGATGTGATCAAAGCCTATCTTTCACTGCAGGCCTTCCAAAACACGAATGCTGCACTATGAGGAGATTGGGGTGGATTACGGTATAATGCATTATAGCAGAGGAAGCCGGGATGCAAGAAGAGTCCATTATAGTATCCATGTTTTGGGTTTGGTAGGGCTGATCTGTGATCCAAATTACAGATTGCTTGTTGGACTTTAGCACAGACTAAACCCATTTTGCTGAAAACTAGATTGATTTTATCTTTACAGATATTTGTGTGCCTGATCTGCCCCTTTTGTTCAAGTCATTTAATACAAAGATCAATATATTACTTTTCATATTTTTGTATTTCGTGCATTTGATTCCAAACTGTTGTCTCTTCACATGCCTTGAGGCACATGGATATGAGGACTCAAGTCCCAGAGTTTAAGAAGTTCAAGAACAATTCCAGGAGGTTCATATTATTGGATTTCCAGCCCTCAACAGCATTTGCCTGGTTGTTGGAACTGGAAGAGAAAGTTCTTAACAGCTAAGGCCTTGAAGATCCTTTAAACAAGAAGAGCCTAATTCTATGAAGTCTGTGTTTGCTCATGCCTTTTGTGGCTCCTAGCCCATATCCCTTTTACAAGTAGCAAAGAAAAAAAGGAGTGGCTACAAGACAAGGGCATACAGCTGATCTTTCCTGACAACCAGGATAAAAACGGCAGCCTAGAATATTTCACACTACTTTCTAACATTAATTCTACTGGGATGCTTCAAACTGCTAGACCATCCAGTTCTACCCACATAATACAAACACTGTTGCTTTTCCAACAGGTTTGTAAACAAATATTTTGCGACAAGTAAAAACTGCAGGCAAAGGAAAGAAAGAAGAAAAGAAGGAAGAAAATGTTTGAATGAGGGGAGGAGACTGATGGGAGGTAAACCATAATCACATTCATAGACCCCTGCAAAAATATAACACTATATTCACTATTACAAACTTTGTGCTCTTACCTTTCCAGCAGGTTATGAATTGCCTTGAAAAGAAGTGTCCTGCATTCATATGAAAGTCCATTCTCCCAAAGTCCTTCTTCCACCACTGCAAAAACAATATTATGTTAGAATATTATGGGGAGTAGATGAAAGTGTTCATGACCATTAAAACATTATACTTTTGAAATAACAGGAGGGGTCTCTCATTTATATCCTCTTTGGTTATGAAATTTCTGCACCAGGTTGAAGAGAGCATTATGGAACAAAGAAATTTTCAAGCAGAGTAAGAACAAACCATAGGGACTTTTATTCAAATCTGAAGACCTGAATGGAATGCCAGACTGCTCACAGCGCATTCAACCAACTTATCAAAATACTGCTGCATTCAATACAATGTACTACAGAAAAAGACTAGTGCTGACAACCATACAACAGTCCTTGTTCATCACAAAAATTAGATTGAACCAGTGAATAGAGAGATACAAACTGAAGTTCATCTCAAGAAGATGAGTATTTATTTATTTATTTATTTGCTTTATTTCTATACCGCATTTTTCAGCCCAAATAGGCGACTCAATGAGTACAAGTTCCATCTTCTCAGTGGATGTCCTCTACCAACTCTCAGCCACAGAAAGCAGTCAAATTGGGTCATGGAAGGAGAAGTACAACACACACATACATACACATAAAATGCCCTTCCTCACAGCAAATTAATTACCAAATGTCCGTTCAAAATTTAAAAAGATATTTCCTTGCCAGCAAAGGGAGGGAGGGAGCTCTACCACTTTAGTGCAAAACACCGTTGCTTTCTTTCCTATTTAAAATGTTAAATATTGCTGGGAGGAAACATCTCTCTCCCTGCATCAGTACCACCTATAAGAGGCTGGGGCAACACAGAAACACATAAGGAAAATCCAGACAGAAAACAGAAAACCAACCACATGTTGTATTAATTATACAATACAGTACACTACGGAGTTTAAGATCTTCTGGGGAGGCCCTGCTCTCGGCCCCACCTCTATCACAAGTGAGGTTGGTGGGGACGAGGAACAGGGCCTTCTCGGTGGTGGCCCCTCACCTGTGGAATTCACTCCCCGGGGAAATTAGGTCATCGACATCCCTCCTCTCTTTTAGAAGGAAATTAAAAACATATATTTGGGACCAGGCTTTCGAGGAATCTGGCAGATAGACAAAGGACAAGCGACAACTAGAACTGATGGATTCGACAATGTGGAATTGAATTCACAGACTCTGAGCTGGCAAACGTTGAGCATTAGATTGGTTTTTAGGGACTGTGATGTATAATGGATTGTTTTAATTGTTTTAATTGCTGTCTATATATGTTTTATTTTTACCTGCTGTTGTGCTGGCATCAAATTGTGCCTTTTGTAAGCTGCCCTGAATCCCCCCTCGGGGGTTGAGAAGGGCGGGGTAGAAGTGCGAGAAATAAAGAAATAAACAAATTCATTACAAATAACAGAAATTATAGTTTGTTTGCATACAGGAATATAGCAGTGGTTTAAATACCACAAAATTTATAGAACAGAAAACAACTGCCGGAAGGAAGAAACCTCCAAAGACTCTAGTGAGCGAATAAACACACAAAAAGATGTATGTTGAATCTGAACTGCACTAGAACACACTACTAAGAAAACCTAGGCCTCCAAAAAAAAAAAGTCAATCTTCTCAGAAGCCTTAGATAGATTTCTATTTTTTACATACTTCACTCTTCCAAACTTTTTAAAACAATAGGTAAAACTTTAAAACAGCTATGAGCAAACAATATTGATCAGAACAGTGGCTCCAGGTCAAGTAGGGATAACTCTTCCTCCCACAGCATTGTCTTGCTAAAGCTATTAGCCTCGCTGAGGGAAGTGTACAGGTATCTCTATTATTCTCACCTTAATAATTGGTTTGAGACAGTGAGATCATGAAAAGACCAGAGCTATACAACTGAATCCATCCATTCTAAAGTGCTTCTGCTTCAATCAAAAACTGCACCATATTCATACATACTGCAGCTGCTTTTCAATAATCCAATAACCAAATAGGAAGGGGGTAGTTAGCACCATTTCAATATCAACAAGCAGATTTAATTCAAACTTACTACGTTGAACACTGAGAAGAGCATATATTAGAGAACACAACTGAAATGTAATCTCCCTTTTCTGGGAAAGGTTCTAGAGAGGGTGGTGGCTTCTCAGCTCCAGGGTTTCTTGGATGAAACTGATTATCTTGATCCCTTGCAGTCTGGTTTTAGGCCTGGTCATGGAACGGAGACAGCTTTGGTCACCTTGGTGGATGACTTTTGCAGAGAGCTAGACAGGGGAAGTGTGTCCCTGCTAGTTCTCCTGGATCTCTCAGTGCATTCAATACCATGGTATTCTTCTGTGTCGGCTCTCCAGAATGGGTCTTAGGGGCACTGCTCTGCAGTGACTCTGCTCCTTCCTGGAGGATTGTACTCAGTTGGTGATGCTGAGGGACACCTGCTCGGAACCTTGGCCACTGACCTGTGGGGTCCCACAATGTTCCATTCTCTCCCCCATGCTTTTTAACATCTACATGAAACTGCTGGGTGAGGTCATCCAGAGTTTTGGAGTTAGGTGCCATCTCTACACAGATGACGCACAACTCACCTACTCTTTTCCCCGCATTCCAAGGAAACTTCCCAGATCCTGGACCAGTGCCTGACAGCTGTGACTGACTGGATGAAGGCCAACAAACGGAAGCTTAATCCAGACAAGACAGAGGTCCTTTTGGTCACTTGTGGGGTCAATTGGGGTATAGATTGGCAACCTGTGCTCGACGGGGTTACACTCCCTCTGAGGTCACAGGTCCGCAATCTGGGGGTCTTTTTGGACTCAGCACTGATGCTTGAAGCTTAGGTTGCAGTGGTGGATGGATGGCCTTCGCCCAATTAAAACTTGTGTGCTAGCTGCAGCTGTACCTCGAAAAGCCTGATTTGGCCACGGTGGTCCATTCCCTAGTTACATCTAGAATGGACTACTTCAATGCACTCTACGTGGGCTGCCTTTGAAGACGGCTTGGAAACTGCATTTAGTGCAAAGGTCAGCAGCCAGATTACTAACTGGAGTTGGTTATAGGGAGCACACAGTGCCCCTATTAAAGCAGCTCCACTGGCTGCCGATGAGTTTCTGAACCCAATTCAAAGTGCAGGTTATTACCTACTAAACACTATATGCTTCGGGTCCAACCTATCTTCGAGACCACATCTCTCTTTCTATAAACCGGCACGGGCATCAAGATCTACCTCCTCTCAGTCCCGCCTCCATTTCAAGTGCAGTTGGTGGGATGACAGATAGAGCCTTCTCAGTGGTAACCCCTTGTCTCTGGAATGCCCTTCCAAGGGAGATCAGACTAGCCCCCATTCTTCAAACCTTCCATACACAATTGAAGACATGGCTTTTTTGAAAAGCCTTCGACCATATTTAGATTCCTTTAATGAATATATGTGAGTACTAGCTGTGCCCTGCCACGCGTTGCTGTGGCCTTTAGTAAGAGTTTTGAAGTCTCTGCCTGGCCTCTCTTCCTTCCCTCGCTCTCTTTCCCTCTTTCTCTCTCTCACACTCCTTTCTTTCCCCCTCTTTCTCTCTCTCTCTCTCTCTCTCTCTCTCTCTTTCTCTCTCTGGAATCCCTCCTTCCTCCCCCTTCTTTATGCTTGTGTGTAAACTTGACTATTTTCTGTTGGTCATGGGGGTTCAGTGTGGCATGTTTGCCCCAATTCTGTCGTTGGTGGGGTTCAGGATGCTCTTTGAGTGTTGGTGAACTCTGAACCCCAGTGACTACAACTCCCAAATGTCAAGGTCTATTTCCCTCAAACTCCATCTGTGTTCATATTTGGGCGTATTGAATGCTTATGCCAAGTTTGGTCCGGATCCATCATTGTTTGAGCCCACAGTGCTGTCTGGATGTCGGTGAACTACAACTCCCATACTCAAGGTCAATGCCCTCCAAACCTTTCAAGTGTTTTCTGTTCGTCATGGGAGTTCTGTGTGCCAAGTTTGGTTCACTTCCATCATTGATGGAGTCCAGAATGCTCTTTGATTGTAGGTGATCTATAAATCCCAGGAACTACATCTCCCAAATGACAGAATCATAATTGTTTGAGTGATGGTCACTCCTTCTGTTGTGAGACGTTGTGTTGTGTTGTGGAGCCTCCCCCTCTCCCCCCCCCCCCCGCCTTTCCCTTCCCTTCCCTTCCCAGGATTCGCCTCTTTTGGTGCTCTTCCGTCATCCCTCCCTCTGGCCGGAGTCGTCCCGACGGGGAGCATAGGCAAAGGGCTCCTCGTGAGGTAACTGTGGCTCTCCGGCTTTGCGCGGCGAGGGAGGATGGGGGCGGGGCTCATCTTTCCTTTTCTTTCCTTTTCTTCTTCCTTCTTTCTCTTTCTTTCCTTCCTTCCCCCTTTTACCTCCCTTTCTCTTTCTTCCTTCTTTCCTTCGTTCCCGTCTTTCCTTCTCTTCTTCCTTCTTGTGGCTTGGAGGGGGCGGGGTTTGGAGGGGGAGAAGAAAGAGGGGAGGAGGGATAGATTTGTACAGGGCGGGAAGGGGCGGGGCTTGGAGGGGGCGGGGTTTGGAGGGGAAGGAGGGGGCGGAGGAAAGTTTGAGGAAGAAGAAGGAGGAGGTAAGATTGGGGCGTGTTGTGGCGTGTGTGTGTGTGTTGCGGGGAAGGGAGGGGTGTGTGTTACCGGCGTGAGTGTGTGTGTTGCGGGGAAGGGAGGGGGGTGTGAGTCACAGGGGGAAGGGGTGGGGCGAAGGGAGGGGGCGTGTCTTTCCGGAGGGGGTGGGAGGAGGGAAGGAGTGAGTCATGGAGGGAAGGGGTGGGGCGAAGAGAGGGGCGTGTCTTAAAAGTCGCCCCCTCCCTTCGCCCAACCCCTTCCCTCCATGACTCACTCCTTCCCTCCTCCCTCCCCCTCCGGTTAGACACGCCCCCTCCCTTCGCCCGACCCCTTTCCCTCCAGGAGTGAATCATGGAGGAAAGGGGTGGGGGCGAAGGGTGGGGGCGTGTCTTTCCGGAGGGGGTGGGAGGAGGGAAGGAGTAAGTCACAGAGGGAAGGGGTGGGGCGAAGGGAGGGGGCGTGTCTTTCCGGTGGGGGTGGGAGGAGGAAAGGAGTGAGTCAGGGAGGGGGAGGAGGGATGGTTTTGTCAGGGTGGGGCTTGGAGACGGCGTGGGAGGTGTAAGATGCGGCGCGGCGAGGCTTGGAGTGTGCAGAGCAGAGCTTGGAGGCAGCGTGGGAGGGGTAAGATGAAGGAGGGGGTGGAGGGAAGGGGGCGGGGGAAGTTGCGTTGTTTGTGTGGGCAGCGACGTGTTCGTGCTGGGTAGGGCGAGGGAGGGAGGGAAGTGCGGAGGGTGCGTTGGCCGTTCGGCCATGTGTGTGCGCTGGGGACTTTGCGCCAGTGCGCATGCTCAGTTGTTTTGCTGTTTTTTCTGTGTGTGATTGTGTTGTTTTCAATTTTGAATGGATTAGTTTGTACCGAGTGGGTTGTCCTTGAGGCATGGCAATTTTGGTGCAGTTTCGTTGAGGGGTTTTAGAGTTTTGCTGTCCCGTTGAACCAATCTAACAGATTTATATATATAGATCCATAGATTTCACCAAGCACTTTACATGACAGAGATTGATTATTGTTGTTTTATACCTGCAGTTATTGCTGTGTTTTACTGATTTCAACCAGGGGTTTTTGTGAAGTGAGTTGTTTATGTTGGCTGTTATCATTTATGTTATTGTTTTTGCAAATTTTGTATTTTATGTGTTTGCACCTTTGAGTGCTTTGTAAGCCACCCTGAGTCCCTCTGGGAGATGGTGGCGGGGTATAAATAAAGTTTATTAATATTATTAAATGTATTGCCCTGTTTTGCTTAAATGTTTCCACATTATAACATGAATGCAATAGACAAAAGTGGGGCTATTGACTCTTCTGCAGTCCACATTTTTTTCATCTTTTATAAGTCAATTAAAAATCTAAATTGTTGGTGAATATCTACATTAAACATATCAGAAAGTTCATTTAATGTAGGCATGTACTCGATCTTTCATTTTATTTTTGATTAAAGTTATCCTTTTAATGGGAAATGCAGAAGTTTCTATGTAGCTTGGAAACTGATGTGCCAAACAGGAGGACAATTGTACATTGATCCTAGAAAACGCAGTAGAACCATAAAATATCTAATTAAGTGCAATGCTTAAGGGATTAATTAAGTGATTGCATGTTATTATGTTGTCACTGGTGCCTCTGTAAAATCATAGCTTGAATTCCTTTGTGGGTAAATTGGGTTGCCATCGCATCAAACACAATTTTACTTGCCACTCTGCTGGCCTCACAATCAGAGAACTGAGAGAGAAGTACTGTACTTCAGTATCAGGTCACTGGTACTAAAATGCACTTTACAGGACAAAAAAAAGTAACTGCTTGCCCAGTCTGTAATCTCCAGTGCAGAAAAAAGAACCTTTTTTTTTTTTTTTAAGGGTGTCAACGAATACGCCTACATTGTTGCTGATTTTCTGAGTGGTCAAATGCAGGAAATTTTGTTCATACTCCAATACAAGCTTGTTTGTACAATGGTACCGTTAGAGTTGTCAGAGCAGTATCTGACAACCCCTGTCCCTAAGAAAAGAGTTTTACACCCAAGATCCGAGCAGCTGTCCATCACTGCTCTTCCAGCAATAGCAAGAAATCCCCAGCAGCTGTACTGGCTGAAAGGCAGCTGCCTCATTAGCATTCCTTCACCAACAAAACCCACGTCCAGCAGCTCTAGACTTGCAACAATCATCTTAAAGAGCATTTTACAGGAGACTTAGCTCTCTCACGGAGGGCACTCGGTGGAGGGATCGAGGGAACACAGAAACACGATTCATTAGACATGCTTCAAGTGACACCAGCCAAGCTCCTTCTTGCAGCCTTTCACTTTCCCATAGAGTGCTGAAAGTAACAGCCATTCTCACAAGCAAATTCATACTATATTCATCTTTAATTAAGAAGATAACTAAACTAGAAAGGCAGCCAATATCTCCTTTTCAATATATATTCAAAAGAGGCTTTTCAACGTGTTGATGACCCACAGGCACAACCGTCCCTGAAACCAAACACAATAAAATGCTACTTAATAGGTCTGTTGTGAAGCTTCTGCTGAAGACTCTCTTTGACTTCATTTATCTTTAACCTGCTATCTGTTTGATTTATTCCAGTATTTTTCATGTCTAGCAGTAATTGGCTTCCCTCAAAATGTTGTTTGTGCAACTCTTCAAAACAATGCCTCGTGTTTACTTTTTCTGCATGTTTTCAGAATTGCAGTCGTCCTGTGCTTGGATTTCTATGTGGCTGCCCCCCTGACTTTTCTCTACACAAAATAATTCATTTTGTGGCATCTTCAATGCATTTTTATGGGCAGTCATCTCAAAAGCTACTTTCAGTTACAATATGGCAAGTGAATGGAAAAAAATTATTCAAGTTGTCATCATTCCTGCAGCACTTCATATGAACTATTGGTGATAGGAACACAGAACAGACAATATGCATGCTGAATGCATCCATGATTCCGATCTCTATAGTCTGGGAAGAGGGGAGGACACAGAGCCTTTTATTAGAAGCAACAAGTCTCTGTTCCCAAGGGGCAATATCTAGATACAATTAGGGCAGGACAGTTTCTATTGTACTCCTGATTTATCCCAATTTCTTCCAGTGGCTGATTGACCTAAGGTCAGCCCATGGGTTTCATGGCTGAGTAGCAATTTGAACCAGTGTCTCCTCTCTCCTAGTTTGACACACAGGGCATTATATCACACTTAATTCTCTTTTGTTGTTCTCTTTTTAGTCTTAAGAGAACACATTATTTCACATAATGAAAATATAGCCTGAATTGATGGTTGTCCACAGCTTTATATTAATGATAATAATTTTCCCTTTCCTTGTAAATAATAACAGGCAGGACCAATGCAAACTACTATACCTAAAGTATCCTACACTTACACATATGTACACAGACCAAAATAACAACACCAGGCAAGCACTTTGGCAGCCGATCAGATTGTGCAAAACAGTGCCGTCTCTCGAATGAAGGACACACCGCCAGCAGAAGGAACTTCACACGCTGTTCTTTAAAGCCAATTTGTCTTTTGTGAAAAACAACACATCTAAAGTACGTTTCCACACAGACTATTTGAAGTGGTTGTGCTGGAAACTACAAATACCCATCTCATACAATAAGGGGAGGGAAGCTGTTTAGAAGCAGACTCACTTCCAAAACAGCCACTGTACCGAAGGAAAAAAGGAAGAGCAGCCAAAATCAGCTAAAGACATACAACTCTAGAGCTAAAATAAAGAAAGAAATCAAGCTCTGTGTTCAGTAACCAAAGACCCTATTCATTTCCATAGACAGGTCTCTGTATATCTTTATCAATCTACATAAACCAGACAAAAGTTTAGAACCTGTCTTTCACAATCTGAAACCATCTGCTTGGCAGTCTTTCAAAAAAGCCAACCAAAGTACCAGATCACAAATAGCAGAATGTGTGCGGTGTACTAGTAAAGTCAGAGGTGAGCAAGATACCTCTCAATAAACCAGGTGGAAAGAAACAGCAAGAGCTTTTATTGCTTGGCTGCACTAGAACAGGTTCCATATTGAAAGCTTTCAGTCTCTGAAATAATATTCAGGATCAGAACAATGACAGGTGGAACAGTGTATCTACTGACATCCAGTAAAATACCTACAGAAATCATGGACACCACCAAGAAGATTCAGCACAATGGCACTTCAATGCCACTGCCCACAACCAGTCAAAGCAGAAAAAGCAAAAAGCAAGTAAAATCCTGTGAGATATTTATAGGCTCCTGGATTTGGGTTACCTGGATATAGAAAAGAAGTGCTGCTATACCACCAAGTAGAGTTTGACATTTTTCCATCATCTGGGAGACATTTTTGCTCTACTCCAGTCTTGAAGTGGTGCACCACACACATCCAAAATGTTTACCAGTCATGTCTACTTTTTTTAAAAAGGCTCTTTATGTGTCTAAAAAGGTAGGGAAAGTATGTTCAAATATTAAATTGGCCCTAGAGCCTTCTGAAGTGTAATCTGTTATTGGGGAACACACCAAAGTCTCACAAGGGGCCACACTAAGAGTCACAGGACTCCATTCTGTTCATTTCTGCATTTCATGTTGAATTGGAAAACAGCCAGCATGCCATATGTACTCAAATTAATCATGTCTGCTTGCAGGACAAGTGCTTAAAGGATGTGCAGACTATTGTAGTGTGTAAGGTAGAATACACATAATCTAAAGCAGTCACCAGCATGTCACCATAACATTCTTTCCATAGACAAAGGTGCTAATGTCAGGATATCAACTCCTCATTTTGATTGCATAAGAAATTGCATCACATATAAATAGCAGTCCAGATTTAAACTATGTAGGAGAATTTCACACGGTAGATTTCACACTTCAGTATAGACGCTCAATGCGAAATGTGTATGAAAAGCAATCAAATGAAAGGGATGTGCACATAAAGCTCATTGCATGCCGCTTTAAAAAACTCAGAAAAAGCAGTTTTTTTCCTCCTGTTTCTGCTTCCAACTATCTGAAAAATCCATAAAGTTCTATAATTGCTTGCCTCTGTACTTAAATGACCATAAATCCTAAAACGAGAATCCTAAAAGATTTATTCCAAGCCATCCCGCCACCTCTCTTTATGGATGTAATGACACCAAGTTTGGAACTGATAAAAATTATTACCTTAGACTTCTGAGGTTAATACAAACTGACGACACAAATGTTTTCCTTGATCAATGTATCCTGGTAAAAATAGGTCTAGTACAATTAACTGTCTGATTAAGCTGGATTGGAAGTCTTTCTTACAATATTATTAATGCCAATTGTGTAGTAACTGTCATCGAGTGTGAAGAGCAACATTTGCTCTATTTTCCCAAATATAAAGTACTTCCTAAGCACCTATAAAACAGAGACCTTAACAGCCAAGCAGAAAGCTTTATCTGCAACAAAGGCTTAATGGGAATTCGAACTGACACTGCCATCCCTGCCATCCCAGTGTAGCCCTAAGCTGAGATCTGTGTTCTGGATGACCATGCAGCCCATGCCATTGCACATTAGCTTCAGAGAATTCAGTCAGCAAGCATCTCAGCCTTTTGCATTTCCCTGAGGCTAACACTTGCTTTGGTTTATAGTCAAACCAATTCTCTTGGGCAGACACGCCTACATTTTGTCAACCAAGTGGACTGTGGGACCCTTGAGATAATTTCACATTTACACAACACTCACGTCCAAACTAAACTTAATTAGTGGACATGGTTTTTAAAAAAGTAATCTAGAATTAACTTTTTGAAGGTATTCCCACATGCATTCTACTGCATTCAGCTTTCTAGTCCACAAGCCTCGCTTCTAACAGTGCACAGAACGTGGTATGCCCTAGCCACGGTTAATACTACAAGTTATGCTTCTAAGATTTCCAAAGGACACTGATTCACAGCTGACATGTCCATCACTTTCCTTTGCCTGTGCTTGGCATTTTCATTTCTGTACTGATGTAGAGCAACACCTCTCTTGTTTGTCAGTTGAAGCATCAGATCAACAACAGGCAGCACAGACGACAAAATAATCATTAATTGGTAGACACTGGAGTACAAGGTTAATAAAATTCATTTCACTTGACCTTTTTCATACTTTCGCAGCACTTCATATATGACTAAGGAAATATGCTGATCATTAATAGCTCCCTGCAGCCGGCTAAACTGGTAAGAGGGCAGAGTGCTGAATGCCTCTGGATTGTCACAGAACCAGTGTTATGCTTGATGTTTAGAAGTCATCAGGTATGCATTCTCTTCTGTTAGAGCCGCCGCAAACTAGCGTCCTGCGAGAGCAAACTGTGCCAGCACGTCCGATGACGTCGAAGACTCCGCCTCTCTCTCCGCCTCTCTCTCCGCCTCTTTCTCCGCGCCAGCGTGGTTTTTCCTTTGCTAGGGCAGCGATGCGAGCGTACTCTCGCTGTTGACAGAATTCAACAGCGAGAGTACGCTCGCATCGCTGCCCTAGCAAAGGAAAAACCACGCTGGTGCGGAGAAAGAGGCGGAGAGAGAGGCGGAGTCTTCGACGTCATCGGACGTGCTGGCACAGTTTGCTCTTGCAGGACGCTAGTTTGCGGTGGCTCTAAGAGAGCAAAAGCTCCCAATTCTTCCCTTGCACTACAGGGATCACTTAAGTGAATGTAGGACAATATTCTACTCTATTCTATTCTAACCCAAATAAATTTCTAACACAGGGGTCCCCAAACTAAGGCCCACAGGCCAGATGCAGCTCTTCGAGACATTTACCTGATCCCCACCCTAAGCTTTAGGCTCTGGGCCGCCCTAACTCTAAAACAATGTGAAGGCACACAACAACAACAACAACAGCAATCATAATTAATTTGACTTTCTCATCAGCCAAAGCAGGTCCACACTTCTCATTGAAAAATTGGTGAGGTTATGTTGGTTAAAATTGTTTTTCGTTTTAAATATTGTATTGTTCTTTCATGCTTAAAAATAAGATATGTGCAATGTGCATAGAAATTCATTCGTATATTTTTTTCAAACTGTAGTCCCGCCCAACAACTATCTGAGGGACCGTAAACTGGCCCTCAGCTTCTAAAGTTTGAGGGCCCCTGCTTTAACACAACATGAACTTTAAGCAGGTGATCCAGCAATTGCGGTAATACGGGTGAAATGTACCACTGAAAAGGTGGGGGAAAGCCTTTTCCACAACAAAATGCCACCTTACACACTTCACTTAGGCGATCCCTCATTGGACGAGTAGGATAGTCTTCCATGATCAGTATTCTTGTGGATCTATAGGTGGCTGTGGAGCCCTATTCTTGACCATCTTCTCCTGCAGTGAGGGCATTGGTTTCCAGGTGGAAGGCGGTCTCAGTCGGCGTTGGCTTGATGTGCCTTCCTCCTGGCACGTTTCTCTCTTTCACCCTCCATTCATGCAGCACTGCTGATCACATTCTGCAGCACTGCTGGTCACAGCTGACCTCCAGCTGGAGCGCTCAGGGACCAGGGCTTCCCAGTTCTCAGTGTCTATGCCAGAGATTTTAAGGTTGGCTTTGAGCCCATCTTTAAATCTCTTTTCCTGTCCTCCAACATTCCGTTTTCCATTTTGAGTTTGGAGTAGAGCAACTGCTTTGGGAGACAGTGGTCGGGCATCCGGACAACGTGGCCGGTCCAGCGGAGTTGATGGCGGAGGACCATCGCTTCAATGCTGGTGGTCTTTGCTTCTTCCAGCATGCTGACGTTTGTCCGCTTGTCTTCCCAAGAGATTTGCAGGATTTTCCAGAGGCAGCGCTGATGGAATTGTTCCAGGAGTTGCATGTGACGTCTGTAGACGGTCCACGTTTTGCAGGCATATAGCAGGGTTGGGAGGACAATAGCTTTATAGACAAGTACCTTGGTATCCCTACGGATGTCCCGGTCCTCAAACAATCTCTGCTTCATTCGGAAAAATGCTGCACTCGCAGAGCTCAGGCGGTGTTGTATTTACACAGCCTTAAGTAAATGGAATATCAATTCCAAGTATGTGCACTGAGGGCAAAGCGTTTAGCCAACTGATCCCTAAATAGAAATAAATAGAAACATGTGCCTCTTGACACCACTTTAACACAGAAAAAAAAAACACATTTCAACTGTCTGACCAATTAACCACAAAAGATTAACGTCACCACGCTACTACAAAAGAGAGTGGGCCCATACAGTATGCAGCCATTCAGGCAAAAATCCTAAGCATTCTTTCTTTGGCATTATCCTCAGAGAATTTAAACATTCACAGGACTGTGCTGCCAGAATCTTGCCTGGTATTTCAAGCCATGCAAAGGTATATTGACCTTAGAGACGTGTTATACAAACTCAGATATACATGTACCCTCCTCAATGCATGTTCCTAACTCAGAAGTTTTTTTAAAAAAAACTTTCACAATTTATGAAATTTAAATCAAGCATAACTTCTGTTCAGAAAAAGCGACCCCCAAAGTTACCAGCAAGTTTTAAGCAGATTCAATTTAGATAGTGTGTGTGGTAGGGCACTTTGATTCACATATAAGTATGATTGCTATATAGCACTTGCACATTCAACGAAAGCACTCCCTGGAATAACAGTCATTATTTAAATCTAGTTGCCTATTCAGAGAAACTACCATCACTAAAGTGGAACGGCAACTTGATTAGCACTGAAATAGAGAGATAAAGGCCTGAGAAATATGCACTTTCTGCTTTTAATGTTGTGAATTTGGCCTTAATGTTAACGCTTTTTGTAAAAAAAAAAAAAAACTCTGTTTGTAATGTTTTAAAGTTTTACACTCTTGGTTTGTGACTATAATAATAAAATTCCTTCATTCATTCAAGACCTGGGCAAGAAACAGAAAAATGCTCAGGAAGGAAGAGGGGAGTATTTGTCTTTTTTCCCCAATGAGGGGATTTTTTTTTTCAATTTTTTCAGTAGAAAAAAAATCAGAAACTTAGACGAAAATAGGAAAAGTATTTTCTTGTGATGATTTCTAAGGCAAGGTTTTACTTATCGTATATACTCGAGTATAAGCTGACCCGAATATAAGGTGAGGCACCTAATTTTATTACAAAAAACGGGAAAATGTATTGACTTGAGTATAAGCCGAGAGTGGGAAATGCAGCAGCTATGAGTAAATTTCAAAATAAAAATAGATACCAATAAAATAACATTAATTTTGGCATCAGTAGATTAAATGTTTTGGAATATTTACATAAGACTATAATTTTAGATAAGACTGTCCAACTTTGATTAAACCATTATTCTAACCTTCTTCAGTGTAAATGTGCTTATGTATCCTTCTAATAATAATAAAGAGAGTAAAATAATAAATGTAATAAAATAATAGAGAAAAATAACAGAAATATTAATGTAATAATAATAATAGAGTAAAATAATAAAGGTAATAATAATAACAGCAGAGTAAAATAATACATAACTTTGACTCAAGTATAAGCTGAGGGGGGCTTTTTCAGTCTAAAGAAATGCTGAAAAACTCAGCTTATACTCAAGTATATATGGTAATCAAAATGCCAGGAAGAGAATTAGAGGACAATTATTTGAGTATATAATATTCAACCCAAGACATATTTCTGCACCTAGTGGATGCTGACATCTCTGTGGGAACATGCAGGGGAAGGAAGACTCTATTGCTTATGATAATGGAAAGTCTAGTATTTTCCATGTTGAACTTTGGACTGGATGACCTTTGTGATCTCTTCCAACTCCACAATCAATATACTGGAAGCATAATTGTTAAGACTGTGACTGCATGAAACTGTTTCTATGCAAATAATACACCTTTTTCCAAGATGTTTTGCACACTGCATTTATTTTATTAATTAAACAATAAAGTATTATTATTTTTAAAATGAAGTTTTCCCTTCACTAGTCTTGGGAGAACTTAAAAGAGTTTTCATCTATACTTTTAGAAAATTTCAGAACCCTTCTCTTAAACTTAGAACGTGTGATCCCAAAGATTAGCCTCTTATTTATAATGAAATGTAGATTGCATTCATAAAAACCCAAGAAAAAGCAATTTCAACACAAAGGGAAAGGGAAAGTCAAGCTTAAAAGACTTTTAAAAGCTTACCTACTCCCCTCCCAAAGTCTTTTATTAGTATTGGAGTGATTCTTTTGTCTGTCATGTGGGCCAGTTTGTTTAAAACCTTTCTTTCCTGTACACTAGCAAACACATCTTTATTTAATGGCATGTGCCCAGAGGGATGGTATATTTTTGTAGCAAGCATTCAGGGAACTTTTACTCTCTAGATGTAAATCGTGTTTGAAATATCTAGGTTAAAACAAATCTGGATTGGTAAAGGACTTCAAAACAAGGCGTCAGCTCACTTTTATGAGGCGCAATAGGATTTAATCAAAACCGTAATTTATGCTCTTTGAGCTGCTCTCGTCAGTTTATAGTCAGGTGTGAATGCAAACATTTGAAAATGCTCTTTCCTCTATTAGCTCTGTCAGCAGCCAGTAGGTGTATCTGCTATATATTTATAAAATTCTTATTTAAAGCCATTTACACAATGGACCACAGTAGCACTGAAAGGAAACAAGCTGTGTGGCTTTCATTTAAAGAGGAACCAAAGTGAGGTAGTGGTTTCAGCATTGCATTATTACTCTGGAGGACAAGTTTGAATTCTGCTCTGTCACATGAGCCACATGGAACTCACTAGACAATCCACACTTACTCAGCCTCAGAGCAAGGCAATGGCATCAGTGTCCTCTCAACAAATCTCATGATGGGTTGCCTTAAGATTGTAATAAGTTGGAAATGAAACACATAACAAGCAAACACACATCCATATTTTTAAAAACCATGTTTTCATTCCCAGCAACTGAGCACATGCAGTCTCCAACTGTTGTTATTGTGTGCCTTCAAACTGTTTCTGACTTAGGGGCCATCAGGTGGGTGTAGGGCTCCATTTCTCACGGAGGCCATCACACGCCAGAAGGGCACTTCCAGTGGGACTCTGCTGGGATCCGTTTCCACAATGCATGGAAACGGAACCCTACACCTGTCTTCAAGAGTCGAATGTTACCCAATTCAAAACAGCTTTTAAGACAGGAATAGGTTGGAGAAAGACGTTATCAACGTGGTACGAACGTAGGATGGCTGGCCAGCCCACAATATGAGGAAAGACGGGAGAGAACAGGGTAAGATTGATTCCCTCCGCATTCCCATGCTTCCCCCACTCCATCTGATGAAGTCATTATGATGATGCTTATGGCAAGATTTGTTCAGAGGAGCAAAATCAGAAGCTGTAATTCAGAAGCAATGTGGGCAGTCAAGAAAGCTTTCCTGGCTGCCCTCAAAGCCCCTCCCCCGGTTTCGGGGGGGTCAGGACCAGAGAGGGAGGCCATTGAGGTAGTGTGGGGGAGAAGATGTGGTCAAATTCATCAACCCAGGGAGAAGCGCAATAAAGAAGCGCAACCCTGATACAAGATAAGCCGGATAGTCTACATGACAGACCCCTGGGCTTAAGGTCCTTCTGCTAAATGCTAGATCGGTCAATGGTAAAACAACAGTAATCCAGGACTTGATCCTGGAAGAAAAGGCTGATCCAGCTTGTATTACCGAAACCTGGTTGGACGAGCTGGGGGGGGGGGGTCAACCTCACTCAGCTATGCCCGCCGGGCTATAGGGTGCATCAGCAGGTCAGACCCATGGGGGGGGGTGAGGTTGCAGGAATCATCCCTCTGACCAGATGCCCCATTCCACAATCTGCTGGGATTGAATGCATCCACCTGAAAGTGGGTAACCAGGACAGGTTGGGGATTCTGCTGGTGTACTGATCACCCCGCAACACAGCAGTCTCTCTGTCTGAGCTTGCAGAAGTGGTCTCTAGAGTGGTGTTGGTCTCTCAACTAGTAGTGCTGGGGGACTTCAATATCCACGCAGAGGCCACCTCATCTGGTGCAGCTCAGGACTGCATGGTTGCCATGACGACCATGGGACTGTCTCAAGTGATATCTGGACACACTCATCAGGTGGGGCACACTTTAAACCTAGTGTTTGTAATGAACAGAGGTGATGTCAGTGTGGAAGAGCAAAAAGTTATTCCATTGTAATGGACCGACCACCGTCTGATCAGTGTTAGACTATCTGTTGCCTCCAACCTCTGCAGGGGTGGAGTACCGATTAAGATGATCCACCCCAGGAGACTTATGGATCCAGAAGGATTCCTGATGTCTCTTGGGGATCTGTCTGTCATGGCGGCTGACGATCCTGTCGAAACCCTGGTTGATCTCTATAACACCGAGGTAGCCAGGGCGTTAGACACGATCGCCCCCGAACATCCCCTCTTGTTGCGCAGTGAATCCATCTCCTTGGTTTTGTGAGGTGCTGGCTTGAGACGGAGACTAGAGTGCCTTTGGCGGAGTGTCTCCGACCAAGAATGGGATAGAGCCTCCATTAAGGCCTACGCCATGCTTTGAGGGCAGCCAGGAACACTTTCTCAACTGCCTGCATTGTGTCTGCATCTAATAGGCCAGCTGAGTTGTTTCGGGTTGTCAGGGAGCTCCTTCACCCCTGTGGGGAGGAGGGGCCCCTTGATAACCCAACTACTCAATGCAGCGAGTTCACGCAAATCACTCGGATATGCTTCGACTTGGACACCAACTTTCATACAGTACCAAGTGAGGCAACCGAGGCATCTGTCAGTTTGATCTTATTGGATTCATTTCAGCTTGTGCAGCCTGATGACATGGACAAGATCCTGGCAGCGGTAAGAGCAACCACATGCACACTAGATCCTTGCCCTTTGTGGCTTATAAAACATGCCGGAGGAGGATTAGCCAAGTGGTTTTCAAGGATAATAAATGCAAGGATAATAAATCTTCCTTTTCTCGGCAAGTTTCTCGAGTGAGTGGTTACATCTCAGCTCCTGGGATTCTTGGGCAAAACCGATTATCTGGATCCATCGCAGTCTGGGTTCAGGCCTGGTCACGGTACCAAGACGGTTTTGGTCGCCTTGCTGAATGACCTCTGCAGATAATTTGACAGTGGGAGTATGACCTTGTTGCTTCTCTTGGATATCTCAGCAGCTTTTGATACCATCAATTATGGTATCCTTCTGAGGCGGCTCACCAGAAAGGGCCTTGGAAGCACTACACTGCAGTGGCTCTACTCCTTCCTGGAGGGCGGCACGCAGTTGGTGAAGCTGGGGGACATCTGCTCGGACCCCTGGCCTTTGACCTGTGGGGTCCCACAAGGTTCCATTTTCTCCCCCATGCTCTTCAACATCTATATGAGACTACTGGGCGAGGTCATCCGGAGTTTTGGAGTTCGTTTCCATCTCTATGCAGATGATATGTAACTCTATTACTCCTTTCCACCTAACTCCAAGGAAGCCCCTCGGGTCCTGGACTAGTGTTTGGCTGCTGTGATGGGCTGGATGAGGGCCAACAAGCTGAAGCTAAATCCTGATAAGACAGAGGTCCTCCAGGTCAGTCGTTCAGCCAATAGGGGTATAGGATGGCAACTTGTGCTCAACGAGTTTACACTCCTCCTGAAAAGACAGGTCCGCCATCTGTGGGCAACTCTATTACTCCTTTCCACCTAACTCCAAGGAAGCCCCTCGGGTCCTGGACTAGTGTCTGGATGCTGTGATGGGCTGGATGAGGGCCAACAAGCTGAAGCTAAATCCTGGTAAGACAGAGGTCCTCCAGGTCAGTCGTTGGGCCAATCAGGGTATAGGGTGGCAACTTGTGCTCAACGAGTTTACACTCCTCCTGAAAACACAGGTCTGCCGTCTGGGGATCCTTCTGGACTCGGCAGTGATGCTTGATGCTCAGGTGTCAGCTGTGGATGGAAGGGCCTTTGCACAGTTAAAGCTTGTGCACCTGCCGCAACCATACCTCGGGAAGTCTGACTTGTCCATGGTGGTCCATAGCCTAGCTACCTCAAGGTTGGATTACTGTAATGCACTCTATGTGGCGCTGCCCTTGAAGACAGCCCAGAAACTGCAGTTGGTGCAAAGACTGGCAGCCAGGCTGCTAACTGGAGCAAGTTACAGGGAGCGGTCAACCCCCCTGTTTAAATAGCTCCACTGGCTGCCAATAAGTTTCCAGTCTCAATTCAAGGTGCAGGTCATTACCTATAAAGCTCTAAACAGCTTGCGACCTGCCTGTGACCGCATCTTCCCCTACGAGCCCACATGATCTCTAAGATCTTCTGGGGAGGCTTTTCTCTCATTTCCACCTCCATCTCAGGCACAGTCGGTAGAAACGAGAGGGAGGGCCTTCTTGGTGGTGGCCTCTCGGCTATGGAACACCCTCCCCAGGGAGATCAGGCTAGCACCCTCCCTATCCACGTTTCATAAGGAACTAAAGACATGGATGTTCCGTTGTGCATTTGATAAGACAATTCTCTGGACAGTTGGCCTAACCATGGCCTAAAATCATGTCCCTGCACCTTACTACTGTGGTATTTAAAGTCATAATGTGCCTGTTATAATTGCTCTTATCCTTACACTGCTACTGACTAACCTTACTTTCTAAATTATTTGCACACCAGTCCACTCTCCCACAACAAGACTTGAAGTATATTTTGGTTGTTGCTTATGATGCTTGTTTTATTATTGTTATTATTGTTATTATTGTTATTGTTATCCCAGCCGAACTGTTTAAAATCTTAAAAGATGATGCTGTCAAGGTGATGCATGCCATATGCCAGCAAATATGGAAAACACAAGAATGGCCATCAGACTGGAAAAAATCAACTTATATCCCCATACCAAAAAAGGGAAATGCAAAAGACTGCTCAAACTTCCGTACAGTGGCCCTTATTTCTCATGCCAGCAAGGTAATGCTCAAGATCCTGCAAGGAAGACTCCAGCAATACATGGAGCGAGAGTTGCCAGATGTTCAAGCTGGGTTTAGAAAAGGCAGAGGAACGAGAGACCAGATTGCCAATATCCGCTGGATAATGGAGAAAGGCAGGGAGTTTCAGAAAAACATCTACTTCTGCTTCATTGACTATTCTAAAGCCTTTCACTGTGTGGATCATAATAAATTGTGGCAACTTCTTGGTGGGATGGGCATACCAAGCCACCTTGTCTTTCTCCTGAGGAATCTGTACAAGGACCAAGTAGCAACAGTCAGAACTGACCACGGAACAACAGACTGGTTCAAGATTGGGAAAGGCGTACGGCAAGGCTGCATACTCTCGCCCAACCTTTTTAACTTGTATGCAGAACACATCATGCGATGTGCGGGGCTTGATGAATGCAAAGCTGGGGTGAAAATTGCTGGAATAAACATTAACAACCTCAGATATGCAGATGACACCACTCTGATGGCCGAAAGCGAGGAGGAGCTGAGGAGCCTTCTAATCAAGGTGAAAGAAGAAAGCGCAAAAGCTGGGTTGCAGCTAAACGTCAAAAAAACCAAGATTATGGCAACAAGAATGATTGACAATTGGAAAATAGAGGGAGAAATCGTGGAGGCCGTGACAGACTTTGTATTTCTAGGTGCAAAGATTACTGCAGATGCAGACTGTGGCCAAGAAATCAGAAGACGCTTACTTCTTGGGAGGAGAGCAATGTCCAGTCTCGATAAAATCGTAAAGAGTAGAGACATCAGACTGGCAAAAAAGATCCGCCTAGTCAAAGCCATGGTATTCCCTGTAGTCACCTACGGATGTGAGAGCTGGACCTTAGGTAAGGCTGAGCGAAGGAAGATCGATGCTTTTGAGCTGTGGTGTTGGAGGAAAGTTCTGAGAGTGCCTTGGACTGCGAGAAGATCCAACCAGTCCATCCTCCAGGAAATAAAGCCCGACTGCTCACTGGAGGGAAGGATACTAGAGACAAAGTTGAAGTACTTTGGCCACATCATGAGGAGACAGGAAAGCCTAGAGAAGACAATTATGCTGTGGAAAGTAGAAGGAAAAAGGAAGAGGGGCCGACCAAGGGCAAGATGGATGGATGCCATCCTTGAAGTGACTGGAATGACCTTGAAGGAGCTGGGAGTGGTGACGGCCGACAGGGAGCTCTGGCGTGGGCTGGTCCATGAGGTCACGAAGAGTCGGAGACGACTGAACGAATGAACAACAAATGCTGTTTTATGTTGTTTTTATACTCTTGTTATATATTTTTACATGTTATGTTTTTAACTTTGTGTGATTCGGCTTGGCCCCATGTAAGCCGCCCAAGTCCCTTTGGAGAGATGTTATTATTATTATATTAACACACACAATCATGTAAATGCATTTTGACACCAATTTGAACAACAAAAACCAATTCATGCAACTTAAACCAATTCTCATTTATATAATTTAGAAACCATACATAATTATGAAGTTTGTATATATAGACTTATCATATCCAGTATCTGGCTACGTCCAATGTTTGTTCTTAAAAAAAAAAGGAGGGGGGTTAAATCCATGTTTGCATTGCTTGAACACATTTCCCCTATCAACAAGAGTGTGTTTAAGTGGTATGTTATGCCAATCCACCTTTCACATTTATTACTGCCTTCAATACATACCCTCAGCTACCTAGCAACTGGGGAATTCCTGATCACAAACAGCATCAAAGCCATGGACAGTTCAGGAAGTACAAACTGAAGTCAGTTGAACCTTGAACGCAACACAAATTCCTCATTCTTCCCAGCCCATATTTAAACTACCTCAGTGTCATGAATGGAGAAAGCTATAGTGATTGACAGCAAGGCACTCCAGCTTCAATAGTCTGCTATAATGATTTTTTATTGCTCTAAGGGTCATTGAGATGCACTAAAATCAGTTCTGGAAGTTTGCAGGACCAGGGCTTTATTTGGATGTTACTGGGATCTTTCTTATCTTACCTGATAGGAATATAAAGGCAGTATTGAATAGGAGAACATAAAGTGAAGCTGAACTATTTTTTTAACAGAAAATAAATCTCTTTTTGATCCAGGGAAGTGCCTTTTCAGCATGGAAAATTAGTTTTAGAGAAGCAGAACAATTATGTTCAGTGCCCATTCCTTGAGTTCCCTTTTTTCTTCCATTTGTAAGATTTGCAGTATTTCACACGCAGGAAGGATTTGTGCTAAAAGGTTTAGAAGAGCACATCTTCACATAAACATATTGCTCAGACTATAAGAAAGATAAGGGCTACAAGGAATGAATTTTGTTTCCATGGTTGGAAATTTGACACCTTCCATTACTGGAGTCAAGAATGAATGCAGAGCTAATTCCTTGCATGAGAATAGCTGCAACAGAATGGAAACTCAAATTCAAATGCAATGTTTTAAATATAAATAAATACTATATAGCTGTTGGTCCTTTAGCTGTTGGTCTCCCGATCAAATGCAATACATTCGTCTTCATATGCATATTTATTGCATTTGGACATCCAGTGTATTTTATGGTACAGGGCTCAACATTCCCGATGCATATTAATCTTGTAGCCATGGTGACTAGAAGACACCATGGTTGTTTGTACTATACAGTGTGTAGAGTTTGTGTATGTAGTTATATATACATGAAACTTTTTCTGTGTCAATAAAAAAATTAAAAAGAAAGGATGGATGAATGGCAGAAATGTCGACTGTTTTGGAGTATGACAAGTTACTGCACCACTGAGAGCAATTCTTAGATTTGCAACATCATTGGTTTTGTCAGTGTGCATTCATAACTTTAGAAAAAAAGTAACACATGAGAGTTCACATTAGGCCAGCAAAAGAAAATGAAAATGCTCAGACTTTTTTTTGTGACTCCAGCCAGTGCACAGAAGACTTGAAAATGCTAGATCAAAACTGGTGTCTGTTACTAGCCCAACTGTTCCACTTAATCAGATGCCAAGTGAGCTGGTAAAGTATCAGATTTGCCAGTTTTACCCAAAGAAAGAGCAACTACCTACTAACGGATCTTAATAATCTACAGGGCTTGGAGAGAAGTACTTTAGAAAAGCTTTTCTTCTCGACAGAAATCAATGAAATGCCTCTTGAACACAGCAAGAAGAGTGTCTGCTCTGTTTACAATGCAAACCTCTGCAGAGGAACAGAGTGCCAACAAAAGGGTCACATTTCTGAACCATTCACAGGCTCCTTTTGAGTTTCTCCAGCTTGCAATAATCCGAGAAACACCACTGCTTCCAATTTAAAGGCCCTTTTACACAAACTGTTAAGCATATTAGAAAGTCACAAAAAGCTATTCCAACCTACTACTGACGCTATTATTCATGTGGATCGGTTCAAATCAATGTATTTGTATGGATATGCTTAATCTTGGCCCTTTGCAGAGCTTCTGGAAAGCAAAACGGAGAAAAATTCAGCATCTCCACGAAAGTCAGAGAAAGTGCTTAAAAGTATCTGGGAGCAAGGAAATCACCTATGGGGCACTGAGAGGAAACAAGTATCTGTTTTGCAACAGAAAAAGCAGGAGTGAGTATGAGCTTCTCAACAGATCTTGTCTCCACATATGGTTCACAACTGAACCAGAAGCCACGTAGCAAATCAGATTTGCCACCTACACATTGCCGCTGACCTAGAAAACAGAGATGTCAGGGGACACTTTGGACGCAATAATCAAATGGGTCACATAAGTGTCAAGACAGTCTTTAAAAAAAACAGTTAATGTGAATTTGGTTGACTAGTGTCAGAGATAGTTACTCAATCTTCTTACATCTATAAATTCAGTAGCATGTTTATCACAGAAATGGCACCAAATGTTCTTCCAAAATCAAGATAATTTTGTTCTTGAAGCTAAAACATGGTCAAAACAAAACAGCTTAGCCACAGTTATTGTCAGAGTTCAATTTTCCAACATTTTTCTCAGTGAAAGGGAAATTCCAGGCTGATCCTATCAGAACACGTGGAAAATACAATTTGAAAACACCTTCAGGATTTTCACAAAGGTATGCATGATATTTTGGGAAAGGATGGAGGGGGGCTGAAATGGTTTGCACCTAGACAAATACAAAATGTGTGTGTTTCAGGAATGTAACATCCTTCTGGGAGTTGATTAAACATTTAAAGAAGTCCCGATAACCTTGAAAACCCATACTGAATCGTCTCTTTTCATTTGCTACCCATATTTAGTTGAAAATCAATTTCAGCGGTATGAAACATCAAGTAAAAATGCCCTACAGTTTCTTGAAATCAATCATGTCCCTTCAGGATAACATCTCAATAATTTAAAAGTGTAATTCTATAACATTTTTCTTACTCCAAGATCTCTTGTACACACACCCGCATACAAATGTATATTAATCCATGGCATTATTGAAAACACGTGGGCTGTAACATCAGGCGTTCCTTTAACTCTCCCCTTATCATGAATTAGAACAAAGAAAACAAGGGAGTCTCATTGACTTCATTTATGTGTATATTTGGCCCATACATCAATTATTTCCGTAAAAGAAAGGCAATATAAATAAAGTAGGCATTTACATACAAGAACCAAATTTTGAAATGTAGCTGAAATTTCTCCAGTACTGCTTTTCCAGATGTCAGTTCACATCACATTTGTTATTCTAGCTCTGGCACAAGAGGGGCTTAAAAATGGAGGTTAATCCGATCCTAGGAGGCAACAGAGAGAATGTAATTTAAATGGTGGGGATGAGTTTGCTCCTTCTTTGACTGTATGTAAATTGACACATCATAAGGGATCCAACTATTAGCTTGTAAAGCACTATAAGAATACCATCTAAAACTATGCTAGAAGTAGCTATTATAAGCGACATTAATCAAAATCCAAGTTCTGGAAGAATAATGAGTAATTGAATCAAATGACAATAAAACTAGAGTCTTGTAACACCTCTAAGTGAAGGAAGTTCCAACAAATGCTTCTCTGACTGGAACATATAGCCTTGACGTTTTTCTACAATCAAGTATAAATAAGACAGTAATTGATTCAGTCTCATAATTAACCATCACAGATAAATAAAGACCGAAGAAAGTAGTTGTGTCCTTCCCATCAAATTCTACTAGTTTTTCTTTGTTATGAATCTTTTACCAAATCATCATCATCAAAATTATCACAGAAATATGCTTGCCTCCTTGGATGAGTAAAGATACATCATAGCTGGGAAAAGCAATAAAGAGAGATATCAAATCCTCATGTCCATGGCCGATCATGTGCAAAATGCAGCATACATGCACAGATATACACACAAAAAACAAGTAACAAGAGGAAGAAGAAAGTAGCTCTGCTGTGTTTCATTACTTCAAGTATAATATAGTAAGAGTGGGACCTCAGAGTGATCAAAAATGTATATTTTAATGTAATTAAATATACATTACAAAATAGTGGGGTATACAGGTGGGACTAACCATCTTCTGTCACATGTTTCAGTACACACTTTGAGCTGGTGTGAGATAAACTCTCCAACACACATAAGCGATACAACACTAATCTATATAATACACAAATGGTATAATTTTCCAGGTTACCATTATTATTTCAGTTGCTGAGCAGCTTTACATCTTTATAATCCCATGCACAACTTTGGCTGTTAAAGATATTTGTTGCATCAACAACTGCACATGTATTACAAACACACACATCAGCAAGCTGCTACAGCTGATATGTAGCTGATTTGATATTATTTCTGCATACTTACTTACACTCACTAATGCCTACTAGGGCTTTAAATGTTTGCCTATGTGGTCACATAGTTTCCTATAGGTAGATTTAGTAACCTCAACCAGTCAAGTTTCCTGGATGTTATGACTATAAGGCAGGGGTCCTCAAATTAAGGCCAGGGGGCCGAATGCAGCCCCACAAGGTCATTTACCTGGCCCTCGCTCAGGGTCAACCTAAGTCTGAAACTACTTAAAAGCACACAACAACAACAATAATCCTATCCCATCGGCCAAAAACAGGCCCACATTTCCCATTGAAATACTAATAAGTTTATATTTATTAACATTGTTCCTCATTTTAAATATTGTATTGTGTTTAAGTGTTTTTTGCACTACAAATAAGATATGTGCAGTGTGCATAGGAATTCATTCATGTTTTTTTTTTCAAATTATAATCCGGCCCTCCAACAGTTTGAGGGACTGTGAACTGGCCCTCTGTTTAAAAAGTTTGTGGACCCCTGCTATAAAGGACTGTACAGTGATATTATGGAGCCTACCACTTGCTATTTTCCAGCTTTCTTATTTAGCTTTTAATAATTCCTCAGGATCAGAAGAAAGTGTTCTGATTCTATGAATCTCAGGAGGGAGGCTGCTTCTTTGCTGACTCAGCTGCATCATAGATGATATCCAAAATCTGAGACTGACTCAGCTGCAATGAGAACAGATGAGCTCTCTCCTAGACCAAGAGTAAAGCAGCAGGCAACAAAGCTAGTTTACAGCTTTTAATCTTTGATACTGAGTACAAGATCACATTTTCTAGTGACTATTTGATGTTTCATGTAACGGAAAAAAATAGTGTTCGATTCACACCTCAATATAATGTCTTCTACAGAGGAGTGGAATAATTACATAATTCATTTTCACCTATTGATCTTATTTACTTTCAAAATTTGGACCTAGCTCAGTCGTAATACTCCAATTCCAAATGAATTTAATAATTTCCCAATTCCGTTCAATCGTCAATTAAAAGTTTTAAGTTAAAATACTAAAAGAATTCTGTATAATTTTCCTGTATTTGTTGCCAAATTGGACACGAATTTGTTACTGCTGTCTTCTGAAGTTTGTAATTGGACATCTGAAATCCACAATTAAAAATGTCACTATCAATTTTCAAAAAGATTGTATTGCTTAGATAATTACTAAGCAAAAGATACACTATTATCAGTTTCTCACGTGTCTTCTAAATAAATGAATAAACCTGACTAAAGAACTTTCATAAACATAAATTTCATAAACAAACAAATCTAAATCTAAATAAACCTAAATCCAAACTGGGTGTCACGGCATGTTAGTGTGTTGGCTGCAATGTGTAGGTGTATTGCGTGAACATAATGAAAACATCTGAGTCTATGTGAAATAATTAAGGAATATTTTTTTCCTAAAAATATAAATGAAAGGTTTTCATGAGATATGTTGTGTTCCCCTAAATTTTGTTATTGTAAATTATGCATGTGTTTGTATTTCTTATAAAAGGTTGGTTTAACTCTCGGATTACTAGTGAATTTGAATGACTGCGTTGCAGGAGTGTGTCACCAACATGAAATGTTTGAAAAGCTCTAATCTAATAAATCTAAGCATAGCTCCAAAGAGGACCCTGCATGAACAAAAGCCATTTGTTTGCCTGAAGACGGAAGTTGCAGTCAGTACCCATCATGTTACACCATGTTAACATCCCTGACCCTGAGGGCCCTTCTACACAGTCATATAATCCAGAATATCAAGGTAGAAAATACCACAATATCTGTTTTGAACTGGGTTATCTGAGTCCTCACTCCTATATATTCCAGTTCAAAGCAGAAACTGTGGGATTCTATTCAGCTGCGTGGAAGGGGCTTCAGATGGCAAAGTGTTATGGGATGCAAGTTAACAGAAAACAATACAGTGACCAAATGGGAAGGACAAATTTCGGAAGGGCATATATAGAATCATAGAATCAAAGAGTTAGAAGAGACCTCATGGGCCATCCAGTCCAACCCCCGCCAAGAAGCAGGAATACTGCATTCAAATCACCCCTGACAGATGACCATCCAGCCTCTGTTTAAAAGCTTCCAAAAAAGGAGCCTCCACTACACTTTAGGGCAGAGAGTTCCACTGCTGAACGGCTCTCACTGTCAGGAAGTTCTTCCTCATGTTCAGATGGAATCTCCTCTCTTGTAGTTTGAAGCCATTGTTCCGTGTCCTAGTCTCAAGGGAAGCAGAAAACAAGCTTGCTCCCTCCTCCCTGTGGCTTCCTCTCACATATTTATACATGGCTATCATATCTCCTCTCAGCCTTCTCTTCTTCAGGCTATATACCCAAAGCAATGAATGCCAGGTATCAGAAAGAGCACACCCAACCCCACAGGACTACATTTGATTTATCTTCAATTAAACCTCCTCAGATAGTTTTAGAAACTGAAATCCAATAAATAAAATGTTATTTCACCAGCAAGGCTAACTAAAATAAAGCTACTTCTCTGTTTGCCGTTTGTATGTTGTGCTCTGCCCTGAGTCCCCTTCGGGATGAGAAGGGCGAAATATAAATGTTTTAAATAAATAAATAAATAAATATTTTCCACTCATGGCTCATAGCACCTTGGGACGAGGGCATGCATTTATATTAAGGGAAAGCACTGGGGGGAGTGTACTGCACACACACAGACACACATATTTCTACAGCATTGCAGCCCTAATTCAGTTCCCATCTCCATTACCAACAGCTGTTCCTTGAAATCTGCACACAGAATTTTTATTACTGGGTGGTATGTAGTTATTGTAAATATGCAAAATAAAAACACGATTTCAGCCTAAAAGAAGGGATAAACATAGTTACAGACCTCCTACAGCACTTATACACTGGCTCTCACTTGAAGTAAAGAAAAGTGATAAGTAAGGAAACAACTTATAAAAACTTTGAAGAACAGCTGCTAACTGCCAGAGAATGAAAATTCAGGATACATTCCAAATCACAAAGAGATCCATCCCTGTTATGAACCAGGCCAGTTTGCAGAGCGTTATTCATTTGACAAGCACAGCGGAGCCTCCTCCACTTCCTTCAATCTTGCATCAGGACACAGACGCGTAAAATATGCTGTAGCCATTGCCCTTAAACAGTGCTAATCTATTTATAAAACAGACTGTAAATATGTACATTTTTAAAGGCCTTACAAAGTATTACCAGGAAAAGACCTCCTTTTGTCCCCTGTAGAGGTGTTTGGCTGCTACAGTGGAAATGGGACAAGATATCCAAGATGGGGAACTCTGGTGAGAGAAAAATCAAACTCAAGGTTTGAAGATTCTGAAATATCTGGTGTGACAATCTCAAGCAATATGGATGCAGGAACCAAAATGACCAATGAGCCTACAGTGGGTATTCTTCATTTTAACAGTTCGGAAATCAAAGTGGAGAAAATGAATGATCCAAGTGCACATGCCATCACTTTGCTAAGCAGCAACATTACAAAAACCATTTCAGTTCAGACAACATGGTTTCATCCAAAGATTATCAAATCCAAATAGCATCATCAGAACTGATGCCTCTAGATGGCATGAAAATCCACAAAGCAGAGTGCAAGAATGCTAATGGGGATTGTATGGGAGGAATGGAACAGAAGGCCCACAAAGACCTACTTTGAAAGAGATACCAATGGTATTTCAAAAGCAGAACTTTTGAGATCAGCTGAATATATAACAAAACAATCACAGAACCTACGGAAAACATACCCCAAGTAAACACCTGATCCTGCTTGTGGAAAATTCAAAGTGCTAACCAATCGTTCCCAGCATACTTTTCAGGAAAATGTTAACTTTATTTAACAGTTGTTCCTTTGAGAGAATCCATCCTGTAGTGCAAAAGATATAAAAGCTATATGCCATAGCATTTCAGGATTCCGCTACTGAGTCATATCAAGGTTTGCTTATTTGCCAATAAATAGGTTTTGGACAGAGACAACAGCTCAAGGACTTATCAATCTTGCACCCAGAAGATCTCTGGTTCAATCCCCAGCAACTCCAGTTTAAAAGATGGAACAAGGAAAAACTCCATACCTGAGTACAGCTCCCAGTCAGAGCAGATTATGTTTCAGACTTAAGTGGATAAATGGACTGACAGTATAAATCCAAAAGCCACAATAAGGTACAACTTTTACTAAGATAAAAAAAAAACTTTACAAAGGCAGAAGGCACCTTTGTGTATGCACCTTTGTTTAATTGTTACAGCAACCAATTATAAGCATGCTTGATCAGGAAATATATTGTCAGAAACGTGGTTTAAATCAGCACTTTCTCTTTGTGATTTAAATTGCCTTGATTAAAATTAATCCATCCTGATCAACATGGAGGGCAGCTGCAGGAGTGCACTATAATCAGGACAAAGGAACTCGCTTCACACACAAAGATAAATATTGTCTATAGTCAACAAACTTTTTAAAAATCACATTAAAAATACCCTGGTGGATTTTTTATAAGGTAGTGCACCTTAACATGTTGCAAAAACCCACATTTTAAAAAAAATCCTTTTTAATTCTCTGTTCTCGTTTTCTGAGGAAGGAAGTTAAATATGAATGTTTAGGAAGGTACCAGCACTGTGTGATGGATGAAAAATAAATAAGACATCCAGGAAATGCCCAGGAAGCTACATAGAGACTTTTGCCAGGATGGAGTAATCCTGCTTATTCTGCATCGAAAACATCAAGCAGATGTTGAAGGACTACAAGGAAGGCAGGATATCATTGATCTGCAAAGGTAAGTCTTGCTTTTAATACTTTCAGACTTTAGCGTACTAACAACAGTAAAGCTACATTAGTCGGAGCTTAACAGCCTCCAGACTTTGAGCTCTTTGAGGTGTAAAGCAATAACCAGCAGTATCTCTTTGCATATGCTATGTACTTACCCTTTATCACTGAAATGCAGCCTGCCCTGAGATCCCTGGGATTAAGGCACCGGCCTTCTGAGTGAGAGTCTGTATCTTCAAATGATGAGTTCAAACTCAACATAAAAATGAAACAGTCACTATTTCCAGTTTGATAAGACTGTTCAGATACACAAAATAAAACAAATAACTGCCACCTATATACTGTTTATTGATTTACTATCAACTAGATTCCGGTCACTAGAAAATATAAAGATATATTTGCTTTCCATGTCATGATGAAATAGCCAAGTTGACTATATAAGTTCACTTGAAAAGATTACTGGTTGAAGTTGACAATTATATAGACACACAAAGAAACTATTAGTGATAGTATTCAAGGAGATAGCTGTGTCAGTTTCAGCATATGAAAGCAATCAGCCGCAGCTTTGAGACTAACTGGAAAAAAGAAAACCATGGCATAAGCTTTGGTAGGCACAGTCCACTTCATCAGATGCCACTGTCACTGTTAGTGACAGTTGACTAGGCCTGACTATCTTGTTCATACACTGAGCCAATATTTTACAATATATATAGTAAAATGGAGAAAGAAAAATTAAAAGCCTTTTCAAAACCTGACACTCAACATCGACTCTGCCATACTAAAACAGGAAGCTTAACACTACGGTTTGTCATGGCAGCTGAAATGACAAACCAGTTATGTCTCTAGCAGTTATGACTAAAAATCCAGAAGATGAAGCACTGTAAATACATTACCAAAGAATATTAAACAGAGGAAAAACTAAAGTGGACAGAGACCTCCAAACTCTAACCCAAGGTTTGCTTTTACATCTAAAAGCTAAAAATTGCTTTTGCATCTAAATTTTGATTAGGGCAAACCATAAATTGGTTCCAAACTGAGGCTGAAAAGCAAGTTGACACATAAAAGCAAGCCATGGTTCAGATATTTTGTCCCAAATCCAAACCTATCACACATAACCTCTATTCCTGCATACTCTAATCCCTTATCTCTTTTCCTGGTAAAAGTCTGTCTCCAAAACAGAAATGGAAGCATCCTTCAGGTTGTCATTTGTTCAACAAGCAGATCAAATCCTAACCATTTTCTCTCATTGTCCTGTCAACAATTTAAGACACTACGAGTGATAGGGCCCAATTCAAGGTGTTGGTACTGGCCTATAAAGCCCTAAACGGTTCCGGCCCAAGATACCTAGCGGACCGCATCTCGGCCTATGAACCCACCCGGACTTTGAGATCTTCCGGGGAGGCCCTGCTCTCGATCCCGCCAGCCTCTCAAGCACGGCTGGCGGGGACGAGAGACAGGCCTTCTCGGTGGTGGCTCCTCGGCTGTGGAACGCCCTTCCTGCAGATGTTAGGCTGGCCCCATCTCTCTTGACATTTCGTAAAAAGTTGAAGACCTGGATGTTCGTGCAGGCGTTTGAGTAACTGTAGTGCAATTTAGGTAATTTGAACATAGGAACGGACAATGGACGCCGAATTTGGATCACGTTTTGGATGATGAGGCGATCGGGGGTGGGTTTTCCTGTGATAACTATGTATTGATGTTGTTAATTGCTAGTAATAGAATTGTGTAGTTTAATTGTCATGGTATATTGCTTGCTGCTGTTTTTAGTGTCTTGTTGTTTACTGTCTGGAAACCGCCGTGAGTCGCCCTTGGGCTTGATACGGCGGTATACAAGAATAGTAAATAAATAAATAAATAAATAAAATAAAGAGGGATAACTATCTGATCTCAGCACCTTTCTAAGCAATGTTATCAAATGGGACTTTCAGGGAAACTCTTCTGCTACTAATTTACTCTTTCTTTAAGAATATTCACTGTTTCTTTAACAATATGTTGTTTTCCTTTCTTTGCCTTTGTTTTTAATTTAGTTGAGATGGAAACTACATTTTTTAAAATCAATCAATAAAAAAGTTTTTAAATAAAAACCTCAGTCTTTTGGCGTATATTAAAATCAGCAGGGTAACACATTTCAGTGCCTTCTTTTTTTCTTCTAAAAATTTAAGCAATAAAAGGAAGCAAGTACTAATGATTGTTATGTGGTAAAAAATATTTGCAGATTCTATTAATTTAAAAAAAACTATTTTCAAGTAAAGGTTGACAGAAAGCCAGTGTGCTATAGTGATCTAGGCATAACACTAGGGCTGGAGCTACACTGCCATATAATCCAGTTTCTGGATCCAAATTATCTGTTTTGAACTGGGTTGTATGAGTCTACTGCTATATAATCCAGTTCAAAGCAGAAAATCCAGATTCAGAAACTGGATTATATGGCAGTGTAGATGGGGCCTACGACTCTAGAGATCAGGGGTCAACTTCCTGCTTGACTATGAAGAGCTATTGGGTGACCTTGGGCAAGTCACACACTCTCAGCCTCAGAGCAAGGCAAAGGCAAACCCCTCTGAACAAATCTTCCCAAGAAAATGCCATAATAGGGTAGCCATATGACAGAAACAACTTAAAGACACACAAAAACAACAACGATGTTAAAAACATTCAAATCAAATGTATGCCTGTAAATTAACAAGTCACAATTTTTAATTTTGGTGACTGAGTATTGTTCAAGCAAATGAGATCAGATCCTAACCTATTTAGGGTACTGGGGGGGGGGGGTTAGTTATTTAATGTTTCCCATAATCCCACATCACTGCAACACACTTGAGCACGAAGTCAGCTACAATTAAATATGTGACACAGGGAAACTGCCTTCAGAATATCTACCTTTTTCCCTATCCAAGTGTCAAATCAAACATTTGAGAAGAATTGGACAGGAATGAAATCTGCACTTGGCTTTCCTCTTAAACCTCACAAAGGTTAGATTTCTTTCAGTTTGGGGCTCCATTCTCTTCTCTTTCCACAAATGTTCCCACTACCCATTTATTTTGAGAAGATTTTTCTTTTCTAAGAGGCATGCTTAGTAGCAAAGTTCGTGTTATCTTACTCATAAATCTCAACCAACAGGTGCTGTAATTGTTTCTTTGAGAAGCATTTGAAGTGCAGAAGTACAAACGCAACGACGGATTCACTGCCACAGATGTTATATGTTTTTTCAAGCTTACAGTTAACCCCAGAAACAGCAAGTAGTATAATTTGGTTACTTAAAGCGTTACACAGAAGCCACAGACACCTTTTTATAGTAGCAAAGGAAATGGTAGAAATGTAATTTCTTCCCAATAAGATGATCACTGAACATATTTCAGCCGCGAACTACACTTGAAAAACAAATAAACTACATTTCATGAAGAGAAAACATATTATTAAAGCTTAGCTGGGTAAGTGGGAATGTCACCCATGCCTCCACTCCAAACAGGTGCCTCATTAAAAATTAAACATCCGTGGAATTGCTTGATGCAGCACTTCGGAGCTGTCTCTTTAATTATACATGAACACATCGCTACCTGCATAAAATAGGCCAAGAGACACACAGAAATCATCCCTGCTCTGCGAATTCTCAGCTTCCATGCCAAGTAAACAATCTGGGATTTGAGAAGACATGCACTTTGTTAAGACCCAGTCATAACACTGGTATGTTACAGACCAGGGTAACAACAACGACACTACACGTTGATGACCACAGACCACTATACTGCAAAAAACTACCTTCTGTAATGCTTATTTTACCAGGAAAGATAGACAGACATATTAATGTTCTTGCCATATTTGTTACAAGTTCAACAATGTGCTTATTTTATTTATCTTTGTTTTAGAAGGGTTTTTTTTCTTTTCTATTACACTTTCCAGATGACAAAGACTCTCAAAACTGCTTACATAAATAAAGTATTCCAGGTCACAAAATCTAACAATGAACAGTGGGAAAAATCATGCAAATAAGCACAACAAACAGAATTACAACACAGTAGTGTGTTTTTTTTAAAATCCACCATTAAACACATACAGCATTATAAGGCATGGTAAACAAAGCAAAATAAAGATGCCATCAGGCAAGTCTGCCTGAGAAGAAAGTTCCATACATGGGGTATAACAAATAAAAATGGGAAATGAAATTATTTATGATGGGAAAACCACTTAGGCCCTGAGGGTGCCCGCTTATAAAGCAACCTTCCCATTCAATTTTTAAACAGATCACCAAAGCAGACCAGCTTAAAAGAACCATCTGCAGCGAGAAGTACCAATATAGTGTGACTCAATGAACTTCACGAAAAGTTCTGTCTAACGTCTCTGTGGTGCCTGTACCATAGTAAAAGACAAGAATTGTACAGGAAGCATTAGATAGCTTTGTTGTTATTCATTTATTCAGTCATTTCCGACTCTTCGTGGCCTCATGGACCAGCCCACGTCAGAGCTCCCTGTTGGTCGTCACCACCCCCAGCTCCTTCAAGGTCAATCCAGTCATTTCAAGGATGCCATCCATCCATCTTGCCCTTGGTCGGCCCCTCTTCCTTTTCCCTTCCATTTCCCCCAGCATCATTGTCTTCTCTAAGCTTTCCTTTCTTCTCATGATGTGGCCAAAGTACTTCATCTTTGCCTCTAATATCCTCCCCCCCAATGAGCAGTCGGGCTTTATTTCCTGAAGTTTGGACTGGTTGAATGTTCTGGCAGTCCAAGGCACTCTCAGACTTTTCCTCCAACACCACAGTTCAAAAGCATCTGTCTTCCTTCGCTCAGCCTTCCCTATGGTCCAGCTCTCACATCCATAGGTGACTACAGGGAATACCATTGCTTTAACTATGCGGATCTTCATTGCCAGTGTGGTGTCTCTACTCTTCACTATTTTATCAAGATTGGTCACTTCTCTCCTCCCAAGAAGTAAGCATCTCCTGATTTCCTGGCTGCAGTCTGCATCTGCAGTCATCTTTGCACCTAGATAGCTACTGAGCTCCAAATAACAGATCTGTTCAAAATTAGGTATCCCATGCTCAGATATTCACAATCAGATGGCAACAAAAGACAAGTCAGGAAGGGACAACCCCCTTCCCTTTGAAAAATGCCATGGGAGATACAATACACCTGAATCCGCATAGATTCCAAGGAGAAACAACAGGCTAGCCATTACCGCATTTCAACAGATCCAACAAGCAAAGCACAATCAACACTGGCAAGACTTTCTGAAGGCCCTAACAGAGGACTGAAAGAAGGGTGAGACTATTTTACTTATTTATTGCCTTTAGATACCACTTTTCTCACCCCTGTGGGACTCAAAGTGGTTCACAACATAATCAATGGCAAAATTCAATCCCTCACATGTATAAAACATCACATATTAAATCAACAACAAATGACAATAGACTAAAATAACTAAAACTATAAAACTATAAAAACAATCACAGACACAACATAAAACATTTAGACCTTGCATCAATCCCGGGTGTCTTTACTTCTATATTTCCAGATTTCTGTCATTTGCCAAATGCCTGCTTGAATAACCAAGTCTTGCGCTGTTTCCTACTCTCACTGGGGAGGGAGTTCCATAGCCAAGGGGCCACAACTGAGAAGGCCCTGTCTCTCATCCCCACCAACTGCACCTGCGAAGGTGGTGGAACTGAGAGCAGGACCTCCTCAGCAGATCTAACTGTTCTAGCTGGCTCACAAAGGGAGATGCGTTTGGACAGGTAAGCTGGACCAGAACAGTTTCTGTCGATGCAAAATGTCAAGGCTCAATGCACATTCAGTACATGCAAACTTGACAAGGAATTCAGAACACTGAATCCCAGAACTCTGTGAGGCACCATTCTGATTATGTGGAACTATTCAGAAAAGAAAACACATATGGATTGATCATCATTTTATCTGTACAAAGGACTTAATGGGGTGGATCTCAGTAAAGAGATCAAAATTTTCCAGCTTGTGTTACAAAAGTAAAAGGCGGTCATGAAAGAAAGCAAGCAAGAAGTTACATTTTGGATGGGTTTGATGCTAGCTGAGCCATAACAGTGGAAGGCAAAGCATGCTCCAAATTTTGACACTGATTTTTAAAAATTGTTTTTTTAAACTTCTCCAGACTAACATGGCTTTGTCTTTGAATTAAACCCAGGAAGGTTCAGGAACTCCCATAGACCAGGAAAGTGTAAACAGCCACAGGATCTAGAGACGCATCTATGACTGCTTGGTGACAAGTTGTTATGCAGGAAGACTTTAATGCATTGGCACAGATACCCAAACCTCAAGTGTAAAGGCAACATTAGCTGACAGAGGATGATTCATGAACATAATGAGTAATGAGTGGTCTACATGCAGGAAAACAGATTCCCTGTTGACAGATGTGTAGCAATGCGTCCCATGCACTTCACAAAAAAACCCTGGGGGCAGTGGCTAAGCTGAGCTGCTGAACACTGAACTGAAAATAGTCCCTAAGGCAAAGTGGATGAAGCAGCTGAATAGAGATATGAATACAGGTATCCTGTAGGTGAACCATATCCCTATTTGGAGAAGGAAAAGGAAGTTGAGAAGTAAATAAAGAGAAAGGAAAGCATTGAAGAAAGCACTGGAAAAAGGGAGGTGGTGGCTTTCTATAAAGGGATTAAAGGAAATCGCAAAAGATACAAGCGCTATGTGAGCCAAGATAAAACTTCTTGATCAAAAGGAAGCCACTGCTTTTCAAAGACAGCAAGAGAGAAAAAACTGCCCTATTGCCTCACCCACAGGGATATTCTCACTCTTTGCTGCAACACTCATAATCACAAAGATATTTGCAATACAAATTTCAAAACGGAAAAGAAAAGGAATATTTCATCCCAACAGCCACTGCCCTGGCCTCGGAGGAAGCGGCAGGCACAGCTCCATCATGCCTAGGCCCAAAGACATGTGAAAGGCCCTCCTCTCCATCACAACTGAGTAGAGAGAAGAAAAGGCAGTATTTGTTGGACCTAATCTCCTCCCACACTGTCATTCCCTTTTCCTTGTGTGTCCTGTCTTATTTAAATGCTAACCCCAAGTGCAGAGAACTGACAAATTAACAATGTGAAAGCCACTTTGAGCCTTTGTCTATATGCAAAGAGCAAGATAAAAATAATATTCCCCAGCTATGCCCTCATTAACCTACAAGTTCAACTCAGTGTTACTGAGTCTATCAGAGCAAATGAGTATTAAAATGCTAGCCTCAACTCAGCCACATGATTTCAGGCTGAGGAAGGCAGAGTACAGAGGCCTCCATGCAAAACAGGCCCAAGGCCAGCTGCACAAATTGTCAACTAAAAACCTCAACAGAGCCACATCAGGTGTGTTCTACTATACACCAGTTCAGAATGCACCAAGTAGAAGGGCCCTCACAACTCCAGAACACCCAACCCAGCAAATTCCAACTGGCCTAGGAATGCTGACTGCCAATGACAGGATTACGCCGAGTTCATTCAGAGCAATGTGATATAAAATTTGTAAGGTACCTGTTGTCTCAGAAATCTGATTAAACTTTCTATGCAATGTGAAAGAAGAAGAGACAAAGCAGGAACCAGAGAAGAAACACACTAAAGGGCAATTGCATGGTCATTTAATTAAGTTTATCATAGAATGCAAGAAAAGCTTCTCTATATCTTCAAAATCACAGACAATTAAGTCCCTATATTAAAAATGTTATGGTCACCAGGCTCTTAGACACTTTCTTTCTCTGTTTTAGTTCAGTAAGCATGTTTGAATCTATATTTAAAAGCACTAGCAAAATAAGCTTTCACTGTGGAATCACTGTAAATTGAAATGGAAAAGAGAGACCAAGGAAAAAGAAAAATACTCACTGTGAAGTTCGCGATGTATCACATCCACTAAATTTGGTTCGTCTCCCCACCAGAATATCCATAACTCCTTACAATTTGGTTTGACATCCCGGCGCCAGACACATAGCAGATTGGCCTGCAGACAGCGGATGAAACTCAGAAGAATTGGATCATCTTGAGCCGGTGCTGAGATAATCGGGCCACAATCTCCATGGCCTTCAAAGTTATACCTGCGCCACTTGATGCCTGTGAGTTCTGCCTGCAGGAAACAAGCAAAATAAAAATACATCACTAAATTCACTTGGTTTTATAACAGGTAGGCAAGGAAGGTATACATACCCCAGTTAACAAATCAATGTGTTCCTGGGCATTAAGTCTCTGGAAGAATATTTGGTGACACAGGCAGAAATAGCATGGAAGGAAAAGAGATAGGCTCTTGCACCAGAAAAGATTTTGTAAAAAGGAGCTTCTTAATCCAACACTGGATTAAGACGCTGGAATCCAACACTTCTCTTGGCATAACTACACAGGTTTCTAACTACTGTGATAATAATTTGAGCATCAATATCCTTAGATCTTTAATGTAGTGTGTCACTTTACAATACACAGTAGTATGCCACCTTATCATATGTTAGTTGTTGTGAGTTACCTTGTATGTGTCATACTTTTCATGCAAAATACTAACATGGTAATTTGGAAGCATAGTATCTGAACCTCCATCTGGTTCTTTCTACACACTGAAAAATGAAAAGCTAATATGCTGGCTATGTGCTAAATAGAGGGCCAGACAACACACCTCACCTGATGAAGACTGAGATTTTAATCTTAAACGCAGATAAGAGGGGATAAGTACATGAAACTGCTTAAGATGCCTCAGTATCACCCTCCAGACAGGCCCTATATCCCAGGATCTGATCCCAGGTTTTCTGTATTAAACTGAATTATATGAGTCCCCACTGCCAGATAATCTGGGTTTTAGGGCCTATCTGGAAAGGCCCTTAGTTGTGACTAAAGTGAGATTATACCGTTGTGGCATGCTCAAGGCCTTTAAATTTGTTCAAGGACATCCAGTGTCCAAACTATATCTTAAATGCCAAACTATATCTTATGTATATCTATGAGAAACTGGCTTTATTTAGGTCACATTTTCAATAGGAAAAAGGAGAAGAGACTGTAAATTATATAAGATCAAATCAATTTCAAAGACCCCAGGATTCATAATTTAACACTGAACAATTTAAAGAAAACAAAGGCTGGGTCGTGGAAGATACATTTTTATTTTTAGAATAAAGTATATAAAAATCCCCAATCTAGAACATACAGACAAGACAACTCTCAGGTACAATGCAGTGTCATGAACATTTCTATTTGTGCCTGACACTGTACTTGGGAAGGACCAGCATTTGTAATTTGCAACATGACAAAACAGTGCTCAGTGCTTAACTACAGGCTGCAGCATAATCACAAAAGCACACAGAGATATAATCCAACCAGCTGTAATCTTTCAGCAATAACACTGGCATTTTTCCAAGAGACAGGTGGCACGCCAAAGGGCAGAAGCACAATATCCTAAACATTCCCTTGTCAAGGAACAAAAAGTGAGAAAGTCCCTTCTGATTGGAAAGAAACCCATTACATTTCCAGTAGCTGCTGCTCTAAGCATTTGAGTCCCATTTAACTTTCACCAACCAGATGAACTTCAAATAGTTTGTGTACATTGTGCAAACTCTTCATCTAAGAAACACAGTCCTTTGTTCAGCTGCAAGATTCTATTCTCAGCACTGAAGGCATGAAACTGGAATAACTGAAGAAAGTCATCATACTGTTTATTGGCTGGATGAGAGCCAAAAGACTCCAGCACTCAAGCATCCCTCTGTAAGTGATCAGACACCTGCAAGAACAATGACCTCAAAATGGAGGTCCAGATGGGAAGAGAATTACCACCATGGAGATTGTGCCTTCAATCTCTACCCCAAAGAACATCTACCCCAAATGTAGAACTCAAGAGTACACAGAATTTCACAGAACAATGCACATGAACACAATGTCTCTGAAGAGAATGGGTTCCTTATTTCCCTCATTGAAGGAGTGTTTCCAACCTAGAAAAAATTTGCATCAGAGAAAAGGCCCAAATCCAAATAGGTCCTTCTACTTGCACAAGCACTTTTATAGATCACTAGCCGTCCCTTGCCACGCGTTGCTGTGGCCCAGTCTGGTGATCTGGAAAATTAAGTAAGGAGAAAGTGTTGGTTTGTAATATATATGTCGTTTTTTTATGCTTGTGGATAAACAGTACTTCTTGTTGTTTCTTTGTCAGTGTTGATGTGGAGATTGTCTAGTTTGCCTACTCTGGAACATGCAACATATCACTGTCCTTCTTTAACGGTCCCTTTCAAATCTATGATATTATATCTGTCATATACATATATATGTGTGTGCATGAATCATGTATATCTATACCTATGGCTGGATGGCTGTCAGGAGGGCTTTGATTATGTTTTCTTGTCCTGGTGAGGGGAGGTGGACTGGATGGCCTTAAGGCAGCATTTCACAACCTGGGGGTTAGCACACCTGGGGGGGGGGGTTGTGAGGGGGTGTCAGAAGGGTTTCCAAAGTCCACCAGAAAACACAGCATTTTCTGTTGGTTATGGGGGCTCTGTGTGGAAGGTTTGGCCCAATTCTATCGTTGGTGAGGTTCATAATGTTCTTTTATTGTAGGTGAACTATAAATCCCAACAACTACAACTCCCAAATGTCAAGTTCTATTCCCCCCCCCCCCAAACTGTGTTTATATTTGGGGATATGAAGTATTCGTGCCAAGTTTGGTCCAGATCCATCATTGTTTGAATTTACAGTGCTGTCTGGATGTAGGTGAACTAAACTCCCAAACTCAAGTTCAATGTCCACCAAACACTTCCAGAATTTTTTGTTGGTTGTGGGAATCCTTTGTGTCAAGTTTGGTTCAATTCCATCGTTGTTGGGGTTCAGAATGCTCTTTGATTGTAGGTGAACTGTAAACCCCAGCAACTACAACTCCCAAATGACAAAATCAATTTTTGGAGTGATGGTTAATCCTTGGGGTAGTAGGTGTCTTGTGTCCAAATTTGTTGGCAATTCGCCCAGTGGTTTTTGAGTTATGTTAATCCCACAAACGAACATTACATTTTTATTTATATAGATTTCATGGCCCACCATGTGTTATCCTCTTTATTCAATACACTATGACAAACTGTACCTATATTTAACAACATGTTAATAAAACACATTTGCATTGAATTCAAAGTTCACTGGATCCAAGACAGCATGTGAAAACGGACAGTATTTTTAGGAAGAAAAAGATGAACAAAGGGAAGGGGTGTCTAGTGCAAAATGGGACTGAAAAATAGAGATGTAGTAGCACTTCTGAACCCCTATGATGCAACTATTTACCTACCATCTTCTAGAAAGGGATGCACAGCCCCAGAGCAAGCACAAATTATCAGCGTACCCGACAAAGTGGTTTAAGTGCCTGTTAGCACCAAGGAGCCTGTTTATGCGACAAAGTATTTAACACGTTTGGCATAATGACAAATAATCTGTCAGTGCTCTGTAAGTGCTTGTAAGTGTACTTAAGTTCAAAATGGTTGTCAGGTTTGGAATTCTAGCAAGAACTGGTTGGTATGCAGAGAAAAGCATGAAAATTCAAAGTAGAGAATCCATAGGGAACAACAGCCAAGCGGTTATTTTACAGGGCAGCAGTCATTCTATGTTTCCTCCATAATTACGAGAAGCATTTTAATTATTCTTCACACAGAACCAAAATATGAGCAAGGTCATCCAGTGGGTTTCCATGGCCAAGCAGGGATTCGAACCCAGGTCTCCAGAGACATAGTCCAACATTCAATCCACTACACCACATCGTCTCTCCAAATTAAACATGAATGGATGAAAAAGCAAAGAAAATTGCAGTTTAATATTTCTACTAAGGAATATTTGAGGTTGCAAACTAAAATGCAGGCAATAAAGTAGCATCTGTCACAAGAATGTGGAATATAAGGTTTTCCAGCTATTGTTGGACTGGGGGATAGGGGTAGCATGTTCTCTGCTGTGCTTATGGGCATATTCAGCCTCTATGGGGTTAAATGTGCAGCATGTGGTTTGCCTGCAATACAAACCAATACTTTGCCCTAGAGCCCACAAATGCATTTGCCACGGACACCACAGCACTTGGCTCTCCCAAATGGAGTATGTATCCCTTGTGAGAATGAGAGGGTACAGGTAAACTGAGGAAGCCTATTTAGAACATTACCGTTTGCATCATTAACATCAGCTCTACAGGTGTGAGGAAATAGAAAGCGGAGTAAGTCACTGAGGAGGAGTCTTTGACAGAGAAGGGTGCAGGATTATCTTAGCTATTGGAACAAGCAAGCATTCAGGCTAAAAATACAAGGGAGAAAGAGGGCATGATTAGCTGAGCATTTTTCTCAGCTAATATGCAGATTGTAAAGGTTTGCAGACCAGGAGACGAGAATGAAAAATTTACATTTCCATGCAGTTTTTGAGTCTAGATCACTGAAACTCTTTGCATAAGAGTTTAGAAAAGATCACCCCCTCGATGGATTATCACTTTGTTGTGATGAGGCGGCTTGTGTGTTCCAATGAACCTGCGGGCACAACCACTGGAGTCGTGTACTCCCAGGAGTGGATGCAGGGGAGGTTCCAGACCAAGCATAATACAAAGACCCAAAGACCTCAACGGTGGAGCAGGTGGAGGATAACATGGTACATGTTATAATGGCTATGAAGGTGGAATAAGGCTGCAACAGATTGAGAAGTCACAGTCGTCGTGTTAACCATGCCACTAGATGGGACCTCACACTGTGAAGACAATTTGTGTTGATCAGCTGTGCACTGACCTCCCCCCATTTAAAAAAACTCACGCAAAGGCATCTTCCACGAAAAATAAAAACAAACCAACAAAAGTCCCATGGATATCAGCAAGTGATGACAGGGGGACAGGACTGTGAAATCTGGAAGCCCCTAATCACAGACTGGCACATGGGTGGCGGATATGGACTCAGTCATTTTACCTCAAGGTCCGAGGCATTTGAGTAGTTCGGCAGCAGTATCCATGACTGAGCAGCTTTTTAGGATCCACTCTGCTTGCCCCACATGGGGAAGGGGCTAGAAAAGATGCCCTAAACATAGTCTGCCTTTCTTACCTCTGACTGGACTGCCATGTCCAGGAGGGTCACCACCCTGCGGCCAAAAAAGAAAAATGAACTTCGGAACATGGAACGTACAGACACTATTGGACAACACTGACAGTGAACACCCCAAATGTAGGACTGCTATCATTGCAAGGGAGCTGGGACGCTTTAACATTGACATAGCAGCGCTTCAGGAGACCCGGAGAGGGACAGCTGAAGGAAGAAAAAGGAGGCTACACCTTCTTCTGGAAGGGACTGTCTGAAGAAGAACAAAGAATACACAGAGTTGGCTTTGCTATCAGAAATGACCTGGTGAAGCACCTGAACAAAGCACCCACTGGCATTGATGAACAACTCTCAACCCTCCAAATTAATCTTGCCAAAAACCAACAGGCAACCATCATAAGTGCCTATGCACCAACACTAGATGCTGATGAAGATATCAAGGAAAAAATTACTATCAGCTGGACACCGTCCTATCAGAGATACCTAAGGAGGACAAAATCATCCTCCTGGGGGACTTTAATGCAAGAGTCGGACAAGACTTCGACCTGTGGCCAGGGACCATAGGAAAAGATGGGTTTGGAAACAGCAACTCGAATGGCATCCTGCTTCTCACCAAATGGGCAGAACACAATCCTGTCATCACCAACACACTCTTCCGCTAGAAAAATAAGCTCAAGACATCATGGAAGCACCCCCGGTCAAAGCATTGGCACCTCTTGGACTATGTAATAACACATGCCAAAGACCGCCGCGACGTGCTTCACACAAGAGCAATGACAGGTGCTGATGACTGCTGGACAGACCACAGGCTAATCTGGTCCGTGATGGCTATCAAGATCATCCCCAAAGTAGACTCCAAGAAAGAAAGATAAGGTGCAAAATGAACACCCAAGCCCTTCAGGAGCCCTCCAAATGAGCCCTTCTCCAAACAACACTCAAGGATCATCTACACATAGAACACCTTGAAAATGTTGAGGAACACTGGAACAAACTGACCTCCATCATCACAGCCTGTGAAGAAACCATTGGATATCAAACCAAGAAACATCAAGATTGGTTTGACGAAAATGACAACGAAATCCAACAGTTAATTGACAAGAAAAGGAAAGCCTTCCCAACATGGCAGACAGACATCAATTGCGCTGCTAAGAAAAAGATCTATGCTAGTGCAAAAGCTAAGGTCCAAAGGAGGACCAGAGAACTCAAGAACATCTGGTGGACAAAGAAGGTTGAAGAAATCCAACACTTGGCAGATACCCATGGTGCTCAGGGATTTTTTAAAGCCACAAAGGTCGTGTACGGACAAAGAAACCAGGCATACACCCTCTACGCTCATCAGATAAAACCAAACTTGTGAAGGACAAAAAGTCAATTGCACTATGCTGGCAAGAGCACTACCAAAGCCTCCTGAATTGCAGCTCCAATGTGGCTGAAGAGGTTCTCTGACAAATCCCACAACAACAAATCAGGGATGAGATTGCAGCACTACCTAGTTTGGAAGAAGTCAGCAATGCCATCAGCCAACAAAAAAATAACAAAGCCAGTGGACCTGATGGGATCCCTGCTGAAATCTTGGACCTGAGCTGACACAACAACTCCACCAGCTCATAGAAGAAGTGTAGGTGACCGAGAAAATCCCAACAGACTTCAGGGATGCCACCATCATCACCCTCTTCAAAAAGGGGGAAAGAACAGGCTACGGAAACTATCGAGGTATCTCTCTTCTCACTTCCACTGGGAAAATCCTCACAAGAATCCTTGCAAACCGCCTTCTACCTCTCTCAGAAGACACTCTCCCAGAATCCCAGAACGGCTCCTGCCCCTCCAGAGAAACAGTGGACATGATCTTCACTGTATAACAGCTCCAAGAAAAATGCAGGGAACAAAATCAAACTCTGTACATGGCATTCATTGACCTTGCAAAGGCATTCAACACAGTGAATCGCAGTGCTCTTTGGGTCATTCTCCAAAAAATCAGGTAACCTGACAAATTTGTGAACATCCTGCAGCTCCTCCATGATGACATGATGGCAACAGTCTTGGACAGCAATGGCTCCCAAAGTGACCCATTTAAGATGGAATCAGGTGTCAAAAAGGGATGTGCTATTGCCCCAACTTTATTTTCCATCTTCATTGTTATGATACTTCATCTTGTTGACAGGAAGCTTCTCATCGGAGTCAAAATCATATATTGGACAGATGGCAAGCTATTTAATCTCACCAGACTGAAAGCCAAAACCAAGGTAACAACAACATGTTTTAGAACTCCAAAATGCTGATGACAATGTCGTCTGTGTGCACTCAGAAGAAGACCTACAAGCCACTCATACCTTTGCAGAAGCATACAAGAAGCTCAGCCTTTCACTGAACATCGAGAAAACCAAAGTGCTCTTCCAGAAGTCACCAGCCAATCCCTCTCCAATGCCAGAAATACAGTTTAATGGTGTAACATTAGAAAATGTTGACCATTTCCGCTACCTTGGCAGCCACCTATCCACAAAAGTCAATATTGGCACTGAAATACAACACCGCCGGAGCTCTGCGAGTTCAGCATTCTTCTGAATTAAGCAGAGTGTGTTTGAGGACCAGGACATCTGTAGGGATACCAAGGTGCTTGTTTATAAAACCGCTGTCCTCCCAACTCTGCTATACGCCTGCAAAATGTGGACTGTCTACAGATGTCATACGAAACTCCTGGAACGTTTCCATCAGCGCTGCCTCCAAAAAATCCTGCAAATCTCTTGGGAAGACAGGCGGACAAATGTCAGCGTGCTGGAAAATGCAAAGACCATCAGCACTGAAGCGATGCTCCTCCGCCATCAACTCCGCTGGACTGGCTACACTGTCCGAATGCCCAATCACCATCTCCCAAAGCTCTCTGCTCCAAACTCAAGAACGGAAAACAGAAGGTTGGTGGACAGGAAAAGAGGTTTAAAGATGGGCTTAAAGCCAACCTCATAGACACCGAGAACTGGGTAGCCCTGCTCCTTGAGCGCTCTAACTGGAGGTCAGCTGTAACCAGCAGTTCTGCAGAATTTGAAGAGGCACAAATGGAGGGCGAAAGGGAGAAACGTGCCAAGAGGAAGGCACGTCAACCCAACCCTGACTGGGAACACCTTCCGTCTGGAAACCAATGTCCTTACTGCGGGAGAACATGCGGATGAAGAATAGGGTTCCACAGCCACCTACAGACCCACCGCCAAGACACTACATATGGAAGACCATCATCCTTGAGCTATGAGGGATCGCCTAAGTAAATTAAGTAAGTAAGAAAAGATCGACACAGGAGTTTACCAATTATATTTTAGATCCTTCATTCAAGATTTTGAATGTACTCTATTCAAGACTCCTAAAACTTGTGCTTATGGACAGGATCATGTAAAACATGAAACGTTTACTTAACAAAAGCTTTTCTTCAGCAAGCAAAATTATTCTAGAAAGAATTGTACCATTTAAAAATGTCTGTCCCATCATAAAACTTTAAAGCACCAGCCTGAATTAAGGGTTCTGTTAGGAAGGGGAATAAACAGCCAGCTTGACCTCCTATCGTAAATGTTTCTAGCCAAAAAAAAAAAAAATGCAACACTATCAATCTTTACTCATTTGTTCTAGATGTGGAAAGGATCCTCTGGTCCAGCTATTCCACCCCCTGCTTGATGTAGGAAACCACAGGGCTTTCTCCATCTATTTGAATTTCATAGCCCAAAAAAGTTAATATGTGTTATTTTACCACAATTTTACATGATACACAGCATTTGTGGTGAAGAAAAAAAACAGTCTTAGGAGAAAGAAAGAGAAAAGTCAAAACATGAAATCAATCACAGAGTTAAAGAGAACACTTTAGCATAGATGAAGTCCACATTATTTATTAATTCATTGAATTAAATGAAACTGCTATCCTTTTTAAAGTGCACATCCACCAAAGACATCTGTGGGTTCCTGGCTTTGTCAGTTGAATCTCTGACCCGGATTTAAGTAAGTCACCAAAGACTTTCCATTTGTATTTTAATGGGTTGGCTCTGCACTAGCTGAAAAGGATTTGTGCAAGCTTTCTCAATCATGGACAGATCCACCCATGACAAGGATCTCCAGTTGGTAAGAACATGATTTTCAATTAGTTCTCCATTTCAAGTTAATTTCAAGTTACACCACCTCCTTCTAGCATTTAAATCAAAGAGGGGGGGGGGGGAGAGAATGTGAATGGCTACCCTTCATCATTATCCACTCCTGTCCTAGAAGTACAGGACAATGGAAGTGACAGTGGAAGGGGGCAAGGCTAAAAGGTCCTCCCTCCTTACATGTTCTACCTAAATACAAAATATCTATGGTACAACTGCAATGTGTACCTTTTCAGTTGACATACAGTAGACTGCAGTGTAAATATAGTATTGTGTACTAGTTCTAGTAAAGTTTGGAAATTGCAAGGCAGAGATGTCTTTCCTTGGCTTTGGGGGCTACTAGGTCTACTGGCAATTCCTGTTACTTTAGTTGCATTGCTGTTATAATGAAAGTGTTTTGTACTATTTTATCTAATATAATACCTTGGTAGGATCCTTAACAGAAGCTTGAAAGGATTTTAAAACAATAAATATCTAAGTCAGATCAGTCAGCACTGTATGAAAAACTAGGCCTGACAACTCCCCACATATCTAAATTAGAAAGCGGGTTTAAAGTTCAGCTACCTTACAGGGAACACATACAATACTAAAAATGTTGTGGATTGGCCACAATTCCTTCTTTCTATCTGGAAACACATACAAGTACAGACATTCATTTCCATAACTGAAAACTAAGAGTACTATTTACATTTCCTCAATTGCCAGGCCTAACTAAACTGATTTATTTTATATTCAACTAAAATCCAATAAAATTGAATCATCTATCATAACAAACCATTTCCAACTGCCATGTATCTTTTCAAATCCGTGTATCTATCCCAATTATTTTTCCAAAACTCAATAAATGGACCATTTTACTGAGATATTAGCTTCCCTCAAGTTGTACATAAAGTAGTAGCTGTTGTTTTTCCATTACACCTGCATCTCAAGGTCTAAACAACAGGTTCTTCACAATCGCACTCAACTTTTCACTATACAATTTCGTCCAAATGATTTCTACTGAACATTTTAAATTGACAGATCCATAGTCCTCACTTTCTCACACAAAAACATACACAGGACAAACTCACTACACCACCCATTTCAAATTTTAAAAAAAGACTACCACTATTCTGAATGATCTACAGTATGTTTCCTAATTCTACATGAAATTAGCAGAAGTCATACACAATTAGCTCTGCTCTCATCAGAATACTTTATAGTTGTTTCCGCCTACTTCTGCTCCCACCTTTCCATGGATAAGAGCAGCAAGTGGCTCAGTGCTTCATCTCCTGAGAATTCCTACACCTCCACTCCCTTGAAAATTATTAGATGCAAAATGTCTCATTATTTCCCAACAGTTAGGATATGCCACCATTCCGAAGCACCTGCAGTCATCTCATCAAATGCTGAAAAAGGGAATGTTTGCCATCCCCTTTCAGGCAGGAAACACTCCAGATACAAAGAAATACAAAATAATGACTAGCATCTACCTGTCATGGAAACGACAAACAGAGCAATGTAACAAAGGTTAGGTGTTTCACTGAGTACATAAGACCCATAGATTCCCATGCATAATTTTAAAAAAAAACAAAACAAGCCCAACAGGTTTTACTGCTGCATAAACCACACATGGGCTACTCACTGCTACATTGTGCCCGATTATTCATTTTGAGCCTACACATTAGGAAAATGACCTATAAAGCATCATCTCCCCATAATACTATCAGTAACCTTGAAGTCAAACATTACTTGCTACAATGGCCATAATATCCAGGAAGCATGAAATGCACACCAATCCCCAAAACTGGATTTTGAAGTAAAAATTGCACAGTTTTGCAGTGTATCTTTCCAGATCTATAAAACATTCCCAAAAAAATTAACATGAAAAAGAGTTAATGAATGCCTACTAAATCTCATAGGAAGAATCTGAGGTTATTTTACTATATATACTGTAGCCAGCACACATTTCTTTAAAAGACTCAAAACAACTGTGGGGGGGGGGGGGGAGAGAAGAGAAAGACAACTAGGAAGTGCTGCAATTGAAAGAATGACAAAAGGAAACAGAGACAATTCAATATCTGCTGCGTCTTTAGGGAATACAACGATGCCAAGACATCTAACAGATGAGCACACGAGCAAATAGGATACAAGTTTATTACCCTCTCTTAACAATGAAAATGTGTACAACAAACTCTTAAGGAAAACAATACCATCAAAGACAAACTGCTAAGGAGTGGCATCACTGCTAGGCTAATGAAAGAAACAACTGAAATAAAATTGACATGTTTTCTTATTTGAACCACAATATATGTTACAGCAGTGGTTCTCAACCTGTGAGCCCCCTGCTGTTTTGGCCTACAACTCCCAGAAATCCCAACTAGTTTACCAGCTGTTAGGATTTCTTAGAATTGAAGGCTAAAACATCTGGGGACCCACAGGTTGAGAACCACTGTTTTAAAGTATGCCTGGCAATGGATATTTCAAGATCTGAACACCATGCAATACAATATTATGCACTGTTACTCAGGAGATTACATGTTAGTAAATGTGTTTAGGATTTCAATTTCTATTTGTTTGGATATATAAAGACTGAAAAAACAAGAAAGCAACACTTCTCACCACATACCCAGGAAGCCCACTGTAATACCTATCCATCTATCCACACAGGAGTAAGTGCAAAACATCTGGATGCAGGATACACTTCTCTGCCCCAGTGACTATGTGAGTGGCTTTTATATCCCATGATACCACAAACCATCACATAGAAACCTCCTTCTGCACATGGAACACAACATAAAGCATTTATTAGCCTCTATGGTACTTTAAAATAAAAAGTTTCTGGAAAGCTATCCCAATGTGAAATTTTATTAGAAAGCCAACACCTTTGCATACCCCTCAGCAATCCCAGGTGATACAGTTCTGTCACATATTCAATAGTTAATCCATATTATTATCCAGAACTGCTAAAATTAAGTCTTTATTTATTAATACACTATTTGCAATTCAGAGATTATCTGAAACACAATGTACATACGGTAATCTCTGAATTGCAGCACTTCAGCCCAGTCCTTAAGTTATAAATACAAACACTCAAGTGAACCTCAACTTTTCTGAAGTCCTTTTAAAAAAAATCAGGAAAATATCATTCTTGTCATATGTCATTCATTTCCTAGAAAAATTCCTGTGTTTTCATTTACTCAGCTTACCAAAATGTTACAGTGCAGTATGTTTTCAGAGGTCAGCACAGAGTAAGAATACATAAGCCCAACCACTTTGACACTAGAAACATGATACAGTACTTGCTTTTACTGATAGTATCATGTACTTAAACCTTCCTAGCTCAGAATGTGCCCCAAAGAATTAAATAATGACAGGAGGCAAAGGGAAACGAGGCAAGCTGAGAGATGCTGGCAGTAAATTGAAGAAGGGTTCACTGTGCCCACTTCAGGTTTTTAAAAGTGCCTTGCCTTCCAAGGAACAATGAGACAAAACAGTTAACATTAGTACCCACAGAAGTCAAGCTGAGCATTTTCTAAGAAGCATAAATCTTTATCTGAACTCACTAAGGGTAGTTCCCATGAAACTTAACAGCAAGGACAAAACCTAATGGACAATACTTCTGATATAATAGTGAAAAGTCACCATCTAATTGATATATAATCTTTCTAAGGACAATTCCACATCTCCCCAAATGGGCTTCTCTGGAGATTCAGTCTGCTCTCCTTGTCCAGGATCTCTGCTATCTCCCGTCCTACAAAGGAAAACCCTGCTGCAAGCCTCACTTCTACTGTAGAGGCACACTTCATGGAAGCCAAAGAATTCTTTGAGAATTCTTGAAGAACAGGAGAAGTCACAGCAGAGTGGAGAACAAATGTCCCTATCTTCAAGAAGGGAAAAAAGAGGACCCAAATAATTACTGTCCAGTCATCCTGACATCAAGACCAGAAAAGATTCTGGAGCAGATTATCAAAGAGTCAGTCTGTAACCACTTAGAAAAGAATGCTGTGATTACTAAAAGTCCACGTGGATTTCTCAAAAACAAGTCATCCCAGACTAATCTCTTTTTTTGATAGGGTTAAAAGCTTGGTAGATGCAGGGAATGCTGTGGATGTAGCATATCTTGATTTCAGTAAGGCCTTCAGCAAGGTCCCCATGACCTTCTTGCAAACAAACTAGTCAAATGTGAACTAGGCAATGCTACTATTAGGTGGATCTGTAATTGGTTAAGCGACAAAACCCAAAGGGTGCTCACCAATGGTTCCCCTGCATCCTGAAAAAAAGTGACTAGTGGGGTACCATAGAGAGGGTTCTGTCCTGGGCCTTTCAGGACTGTTCAACATCTTTATTATGGTCCAAAGACCCTTGTCAATTACTTAGATGAAGGTTAGCGGGCATTGTTATCAAGTTTGCAAATGGCACCAAATTGGGAGGGATAGCTAATACAGGATTGGGAGAAATGTAGGACACTTCAATTAGGCAGAAAAAACAAATTGCACAGATGCAGGATGGGTGACACCTGGCTCCACAACAAAGATACAGTAGATTCTCGCTTATCCAACGTAAACGGGCTGGCAGAACGTTGGATAAGCGAAAATGTTGGATAATTAGGCGGGATTAAGGAAAAGCCTATTAAACGTCAAATTACGTTATGATTTTACAAATTAAGCACCAAAACGTGATGTTTTACAACAAATCAACAGAAAAAGCAGTTCAATACATAGTAACGTTATGTCGTAATTACTGTATTTATGAATTTAGCACCAAAACATTGCAGTATATTGAAACAGCTGTGGATCCGGGCAGGAGGAAGACTGTGTTGGATAATACAGAATGTTGGATAAGCGAGTCTCTACTGTATATGTGAAAGGAACATTGTAGTGGGCAACAAGCTGAACATGCGTCAACAGTGTGAAGAAGCAGCTAAATAAGCCAATAAGATTTTGGTCTGCATCAAAAGAAGCATAGTGTCTAGATCAAGGGAAGTCATGGTGCTCCCCTCTTCTGCTTTGGTCAGACCTCACCTAGAATACTGTGTCCAATTCTGGGCACCACAGTTTAAGAGAGAAATGATCAAAAGTCTGGAGACCATGAATCCCTCTGAGGAGCAGCTTAAAGAGCTGAGTATGTTTAGCCTGCAGGAGAGAAGGTTGAGAGGAAACATGATCGCCATGTTGAATTTTTGAAAGGCTGTCATACATAAGCTGGGGCAGCCTTTCTTGCTGCCCTGGAGAATAGGACCCAGAGCAATGGGTTCAAATTACAGGAAAAGAGATTCCACCTGAACATTAGGAAGAACTTCCTGACCATGAGATCTGTTCAACCTCATGGTTGAACAGATCGGAGCATGATGGAGTCTCCTTCCTTGGAGGCTTTTAAACAGAGGCTGGATGGCCATCTGTTGGGGTGCTCTGATTGTGTTTTTTCCTGCATGGAAGAGAGTTGGATTAGATGGCCCATGTGGTCTCTTCCAACTCTATGATTCTATGATCCTAAGACGATTCCTCCCCCATCAGCATTTCTAGCCACCTGCTGACATCCACAAAACAAACTCAGTCCTGCCTGTGTTTCTTTTCCTATTGAGAAGAGCAACCTTCACAAACAAACCTTGAAAATGAAACAATCCTACCAAACTGTTTCCCCAGACTGACAGGAAGTGTTAGGTATCAGCCTGCGGTTGTTCTGATAATTAAATTAATTTTTACAAAGTGTTTCCCCTCTCAGTCCAATTGCCATCACTATGATGTCACAAACTAGCCTTTCACTACCTTATCCTACCAAACCATAACAAGAGAAGAGGAAAGAAAAGAAAAGAAGTGTTTTCTTTTATTTCCAATTGCTATACAAATCCGGGGGGGGGGGGGGGAGGTTTGAACCCTACCAGAAATGGGGCATGATTCTTACAATAGAAGTTTCTAGATAGGAGGATGTCCTACACCAAGCCCTCTGGACCACTTCTGCATGGTGAGTGCCAGTTTCAAGCATGGGGCTTTTCCAACCCTGCCAAGTGATGTCAAGGGCTGAATCTGGGACTTCTGCAGGCAAAGCAAGTGCTCTGCTTCAACAGCTATAGTCCTTCAGCTTGTAAGTTAAGGGAAATCCATGTCTAAATCGCTGCTTCAAATATTTGCCATTAGTTGTGATAAGCTAAGGGGGAAAGCTACAAGGCTTGTGTCAAGTGCTCATGACTCTTAGTTGGTCTTAGGTGGATCTTTGAGATCAGGGCTAAGGGCTCAACAATAAGCCTGTTACATCTGGATGTAATTCAAGAGAATCACTGCAATGCACTTTACCAAATAAATCAAAATTGTTTTCACAGCAATTATTCAAATTTTAGAAGAGGATCTTATACGTTATATTTTGCAAATATTTGATGCCAATGTTATCCTGTTTTCAGGAAATAAGTGGAATTCTAGATGTAGCATTTGAGGGTTCAACACAAGAAAATAGAGGTATAGCTGGTCATGTGAAACAAGTCTACAGCAATATTACAACACAAAATCATATGGTTTTAATCCTCCGAAGTATTTTAACTGAAATCACCGAATAGTTACCAAGATGAGAGACAAAGTACAAAAAAAACCCTCAGTTATTACACAGACATGTTTCCTACCAAACCAATGAGACACAAGTGTCAAAAATCCAATGTTCATATTGTTAAATTCCATTGGTCTATAAGACAATAAATTTTATATAATCTGGACTGCAACCATAAACTGGAAATATTACTGGGCAAGAAAACCTCAAAAGTAAAAGCAGATGGTGCTGCACAGTATACACAACAATATGTGCTCCATCAATATATGCTTTACAGAATATATCATTCTGCATCATGGGCATCATGCAACTCTCTGGATTCTGTTGAACTACAATTCCCAGCAGTCAACAGTGACGTATGCTGAGAGTTGCTGTCCAGCCACGCTGGGATATCAGGAGAATTCTTGCCCCTAAAGTATATGAATGGAATGATTATAACTAACATTTGAAGCAACTCTGGCCTATATTTATAAAAACAGAAAAGGGGTCTTATCCAAATATTCTCAGTACTTTGTCATTCTTCTTTCTCTTCCTAGAGCCATCTTTGTTTCTATATTAGCTTTTGAAAATTCAGCAAAATACCAAAATTCCATTGTTCCGTTAACAGTGAACTAATACTAGCTAAAATTACTCACTTGGTGAGGTTAGTAACATATGTTCCTTTCACATTTTAATGAGAGTAAAATTCAAATACAAACAATGGAGTATCATCGATTGGAATGCACCTGTGGTATTTAGAAATCATTCTAACAATGGGTATACTATTACACAATCTAGAATAGCTTTAACCTTAACAAAATTTACTTCATGGGCAAAGTTTAATTTACAAATTTAAAAAAACAGCAACATAACATTTATGAACACTATTTTTGTTGTTTTAAATAACCATCTCATATTAACCAAAATGTTATTTATTAAAACAGATAATTAAAAGAAACGTATTTCTGGTTACAAAAATATTTACTTGCACACCAATACAATGTAATAAAGATTTAAAAGAAAAATGAGTTTTTATGTTCTCTGATCAAGTCAAGAGTTCATTGGTGCATTTTCCTCGTCATGGCAGAAACAATATGCTTCATTATATAGAGACAATGAAAGCATTGCAAATTAACAAATATTTCCATATGCTCAATATCAAAGCAATAAATATTTTAACCAAGGTTAAGAAACACAGATTGATTTGTAAAAATGAGTAAGACCTGTGTAAAACAAAAGCTTGAAGCTATCAATCCTTACTGTGGAGAAGGCTTCAGTGATTTTAGGGACATTTGCTTCATAGTAAAGATTTGCTAGAACAGTGTATACAGACAACATATTTCGTCAGTTAAAGAGTAAGTCTACTTCCAATAATGAATATTGTAACAACTACATTAACTGCACATCTCTGACACTGTGGTTCATTACAGAACTATATTTAAGCAAAAATTCTATTTCAATGTAACTTGAAACTCTGCAATTGAGAGCAAGAAAGTATTTCAAACAAATATTAAGTCACTAGCTGTCCCCTGCCACACGTTGCTGTGGCCCAGTCTGGTGATCTGGAAAATTAAGTAATGAGAAAGTGTTGGTTTGTAATATATGTAATTTCTTTATGCTTGTGGGTAAACAGTATTTCTTGTTGTTTGTCAGTGTTGATGTGGAGAGTGTCTGGTTTGCCTACTCTGGAATATGCAACATATCATAGTCCTTCTTTAAGGGTCCCTTTCAAATCTATGATACTGTGTGTGTGTGTGTGTGAATCATATCTATCTATCTATATCTATGGCTGGATGGCTCTTTGTCAGGAGGGCTCTGATTACATTTTCTTGCCCTGGTGAAGAGAGTCGGACTGGATGGCCTTAAGTATTTTCTTTTGGTCATGGGGGTTCTGTGTGGGAAATTTGCCTCAATTTTGTCATTTGTGGGATTCAGAATGCTCTTTGATTGTAGGTGAACTATAAATCCCAATAACTACAAATCCCAAATGTCAAGGTCTATTTCCCCCAAATTTCATATGTGTTCATATTTGGGCATATGGAATATTTGTGCCAAGTTTGGTCCAGATCCATCATTGTTTGGGCCCACAGTGCTGTCTGGATGTAGGTGAACTACAACTCCAAAACTCGAGATCAATGCCCACCCAACCCTTCCAGTATTTTCTGTTGGTCATGGGAGTTTTGTGTGCCAAGTTTGGTTCAGTTCCATCATTGATGGAGTTCAAAATGCTCTTTGATTGTATGTGAAATATAAATCCCAGCAACTACAACTCCCAAATAACAAAATCATAATTTTTGAGTGATGGTCACTCCTTGTGTTGTGAGATGTTTTGTTGCCAAATTTGGTGTGATTTCGTTCATTGATTCTTTTGTTTTAAAGGTACTCATTATGCACAGAGCATTTTTATATATATAGATGGACATTTTAAAAAGCTAGTAAGTCAGATTTCATACCAAATGCACTCATGCATAAGTGCATACATCAACCAGTCTGAAATTAACCCGTGACCCTTCAGTTCCTGGCCATTTTCATTCAACTTCAATTAATCTGAGTGTGACGACAGTTGCTTTTCAAACTAAAAGCATGGCCTAACCAAGCCACCAGTAGCCACATCTGCAACCCAGAAATTATAAAGTTACATGGTAAAATTAGTAAGGAAGCAAGTATCAACAACAGGGCTTTCACATAATTCCATTCGAGAGGGAAATGTTGCTGATCGTGCAAAAATGAAAAAACTAGAAATAAATTGGTAAAATGTCATCTACTATTGTTTTATTGTCTTATGGACATTTGGTCCCATGTAAGCCACCCTGAGTCCCTTTGAGGAAATGGTGGCGGGGTATAAGAATAAAGTTATTATTATTATTATTATTATTATTATTATTTACTTTTTTAAAGGATGGAAAAACCTCTATTTTGTATGACATCATACAGAAATATACCAATAAGAACGTCTACAAACACAAAAGCATTGTTGCTTGAGATAAAAAGCATTCAGAAATATACACTAGATATGGAGAGCAGCTTTCTACCTTCAGTTTCAGGACCCCCTCAAATCTCAAATGCAACATGGGACTCTCACAATGTTTTACCCTATCCTTTTGTACTAATTCTCCCCATCCCGCTTTTTTGTATTAAAAGGGAAAGCAGCTTTATGGGACCACAGCAGTTCGGCCCCTCCTTCCCAAACCCACCCCACAAAGAATCCATTGCTCTGGATGCTCCGTTTTGGCTGACACTAGGCTCTACTTAGGATGATCTGTGCTATTAGTTATCATAGTTGATCTGGACAAAACAATGCCCTAAATAAACCCACTCAACAGGAGGCCCAGGAAGCAAAAAGATGCAACCCCAGCCCTCTTTTCCCTCTGCCTGCTAGAGAAGGAGAACAGTGAAAGCATGTTCAGAGAAGCATTGTTGGCCTGCCTCAAGTTGGGCTGACCTTCTTTGAAAAGATCCCTAGGTACAGCTGACCCTGGCAGCACCATTCAAACCAAGCACAGAAGGAAAGTTGTCCATTGCCAGCCCTGAGGACTACTGTGGAACTCATCACTTGGATTTCCAGCCTGCTGAGAACCTACTTGTACTAACAGCAAGAGCAAGTAAAAGGGGTGCCCCACGTGCAAATCCTGCTCACGTTGCCACAACTCTGGAAAGGAGGCAGGCAGGCAGGCAGAAAAGAAAGAAAGAAAGAAGTCTGGGTCTCAAGAGAGATGTTCTCTGTCTATCTATCTACACACACACATACATGCAAAAGGAAGGAGGGATTCAAGAGAGATGTTCACTCCATATGAACATGTAAACATACTTACACAAGTGAAAGAGAGAAAACAAGACAGAAAGAAGCTAAGGGCTCAGGAAAATGGTTCTCTCTGTGTATACCTGTAAATATACATATGCACATAAGTAAGGAAGGAAGGAAGGAAGGAAGGAAGGAAGGAAGGACTCACTCCATAGTACCTGTGGACAATACATTTGACATGTGAAAGGGAGGAAGGAAGGAGTGAGTGAGGGGCTCAAGAGAGATGTTTTCTCTGGTAACATACATACGATTACACACACACAACAGCACATCAGAAAGAAAGTAAAGGCTCCAGAGAGATGTTCTCTCCTGAACACTGAGTTCCAATGGGAAAGGAGGTTGGTTGACACTCCTTCCCAGGGACCTTCCACACAGCCATAGAACCCAGGATATCAAGGCAGAAAATCCCAAAATATCTTCTTTAAACTGGGTTATCTGAGTCCACGCTGCCATATATTCCAGTTCAAAGCAGTTATTGTGGGATTTTCTGCCTTGATATCCTGGGTTCTATGGCTGTGTGGAAGGGCCCCAAATCCCTTTTGGGGGAGGAAGATGGAATAGAAGAGGGGAACCATTGGCTGGAAAGCACTGTGAGCAGGGAAGGAGAAGGGAGGCTAAAACGTGAGAGAGGAAGCCAGGGTTGGCCCCAACTTTGGGCATGCTTCCCATGCATTAGAGGCTGGTGGGCTCCAAGGCAGAGAAGGCAAAGCATGGGAAGACCAGGAAAGGGGGGGTCAGACCACAAAGGAGGGGCGCTGTGCCGGAGAAAGACTGGATCGACCCTGTTCTAGGGACCCTTCCACACAGCCATATAACCCAGATTACCAAGGTAAATAGTCCACAAGATCTGCTTTGAACTGGGTTATCTAAGGGCCCTTCCACACAGCCATATAAACCAGAATATCAAGGTAGAAAATCTCACAAGATCTGCTTTGAACTGGATTGTCAAAGGGTCCTTCCACACAGCCATATAACCCAGAATACCAAGGCACATAATCCACAAGATCAGTTTTGAACTGGGTTATCTAAGGACCCTTCCACACAGCCATATAACCCAGAATATCAAGACAGAAAAAAGTCCCACAATATCTCCTTTGAACTGGTTTATCTGAGGCCGCTTCCACACAGCTGAATAAAATCCCCCATTTTCTGCTTTGAACTGGAATATAAGCCAGTGTAGACTCAGATAACCCAGTTCAAAGCAGATCTTGTGGGATTTTTTGCCTTGAGATACTGGGTTACATGGCTGTCTGGAAGGGCACGCTGCCATATATTCCAGTCGAAAGCAGATAATATGGGATTTTATTCGGCTGTGTGGAAGGGGTCGGAAAAAGGCTGGATCGACCCTGCTCCAGGAGGCAGTTTCGGAATGCAGAGAGAACTGCATCCAACTGGATTACAGGAGTGTCTCCACGCTGCTTCTTCAACTGTCCCGACCCCAAATATTTGGGGGGGGGGGTCCCTGAGCTCAATGTTAGGGAGGCGATACAATGGGCAGCAGCAAGGCTTCTGAAGAGATCGAGAAGTGCTGAGTGTACAGTGGACTCTGCAGAAGATGCTTCACAGAGACACACAAAAAAGGGGGATGGGGGTGGGATCAGCCTGTCTCAGCAAAGACAGCAAAGGCTGGTTTGGGCTCCTTGGTTCCTCTCGGTGTTCCATATCCCGGGGGCCAGAGGCGCATTTCTCCGCACGGAAGGGGCGGCGAGTGGGGAAAAGTTGGGAGTCTGCACAGCAGTTGAAGAGGGCACCCTAGGCAGGGCATGTGAGGGCTGGAAGGGCCAAAGAAGGCAGTGAGTCCCCTTCCCTTCTCCTTGGGCTTCCCTTTCCCCTCGGCTTCTTTCCCTCACCAGCGAGAAGAGGTTGGCGTGACAGTCCTCCAGGCTCGCCCCGTTCGCCAGCCCGCTCATGGTCCTCCTCCTCCTTCTCCTCCTCCGCCGGCAGAGCGGGGCATGTCGGAGCGGGCCTGAGGCGAGAGCGGCTCCAGGCCCAAGCCGGGACTGCTTCCGTTGGCGACGGCAACCGCTTCCCTCAAGCAGCGCCGCCGCCGCCGCCGCCGCGTTCGGTTCTTTTCTTCCTTTCCCTCCCTCCCTCCCCCTCCCTCCCTCCCTCCTCCTCCTCCTCCTCCTTCTCCTCCTCCTTCGTCACCCGGCCGCCTCTTTCCCTCCCTTCTCCTCACGCACTCGCCGCCGCTCTGACAGCCATGGCGGCCGCGCCACAGGAGCGCCGCGCCCCCTCATTGGCCCAGCCCTCGCCACGTGGTACGCTCTGCCCGGCCCAAAGGAGAACTCCACCGCTGGCCGTTCCCTCGCTTTTTTTTCTCTCCTCCTGAGGCGCGCGCCTTCCAATTCCCTTCCCCGCCGGTGGGGGCGCTGTGCAACTGGGGGGGGGGGGTTAGCCAGACACACTGGCAGGACTGGGCTTTTGCAAGACTTTGGCATTGCATTGTCACCCCCCCCCCTCCAGCTGCAAGGAGAGACTGGTGGGGACAAGGAACAGGGCCTTCTCAGTGGTGGCCCCTCGACTATGGAACTCCCTCCCTCCCCAATGCTATTAGATAGCTTCCTCCCTCCTGCTTTCAGAAAGTCAAAATCAGGCTGTGGAATCAAGTGTTTGGGGAGTTGCACAACCACAGTACAAACTCTAAAATTACTACAGCAAAACAGCAGAGAGGAAACAACCAGGCACATCTTAACACCTCTCAACAGAACATTTTCCCAGGCTCAGCCAGGCCTTCAAATGCTTATGAAGGTGGTCAGCTGAAACATTCACACCTAGCTTCAGCAGAGAGCTCTTTGCCCCACCCCAGTCATTCCACAGATATATAAACCCATTTTCCTATTTCCAACAGACCTCACTACCTCTGAGGATGCTTGCCACAGATGCAGGCGAAACGTCAGGAGAAATGTCTCTAGAACATGGCCCTATAGACCGAAAAAACCCACAAGAACCTACAGTACAAAATGTTTATTTGAATATGTGGCATTGAATATTGCCGAACGGTAAGCCACTCTGAGTCCCCTTCAGGGTGAGAGAGAGCAAGATTTTTATTTATTTATTTATTTGAGAAACTACAAGTCACTTCTGGTGTGAGAGAATTGGCCGTCTGCATGGACGTTGCCCAGGGGAGACCCAGATGTTTGACGTTTTACCATCCTTTTTTTTTAATTTCTCTTTTTTATTATTATTCTTTTTTTTTCAACACAAAAATAGTACCATCACATACTATCATTGTTAGAAATTCAGTTGCTAAATTACATTATGAATACATATCACATATCACATATTGTTTTCCTAATGCTCTTATCTGTCTCCCCTTCACCTTACCTTTGTGTCTGACAGTTTTACCCCCCTCCTCCCCACCCCCTTCAGGGAACAGTATTCACCTTAATTCAGATCTTAATTTAATTGAACAACTGTAAAAAGAGAATGGTTTAGCACATTATATCTTTCTTTTCCTTCCACTTTTTCGATCAGTCTTTCCCATTTCTGCACCCAAGTTTTCTTAAATCGGCATGTTGTGTATTTGCTTCTTTTTTCATGGATATAATCCTGAAGCATTTATTCTGCTAAATACTCATAGCATTTTTAACCTCCCATTTTCTATAATCTTTCCACCCCAATGCCACAGTTGCTTCGGCAGCTAATACCATTATTTTACAATTGCCTCCCAGGCTTTGATATTATCTTTTTTGTCAAATTTCGGTGTAAAAAATCCTATTTTACCAACCTTGTGGGAGGTTTCTCTCATGTTCCTGCATGGGGAGCTGGAGCTGACAGAGGGAACTCATCCGCACTCTCCCCGGATTCGAACCTCCTACCTGTCCTCCCAGCAGAAGGGTTTAACCCAATGGTTCCCAACTTTCCTGATGCTGCGGCCCCTTAATACAGTTCCTCATGTTGTGGTGACCCCCAACCATAAAATTATTTCCATTGCTACATCATAACTGTCATTTTGCTACCGTTATGAATCGTAATGTAAATATCTGATGTGCAGATGTATTTTCATTCACTGGACCAAATTTGGCACAAATACCCGATACACCCAAATTTGAATACTGGTGGGGTTGGGGAAGGTTAATTTTGTCATTTGGGAATTATAGTTGCTGGGATTTATAGTTAACCTACAATCAAAGCACACTCTGAACTCCACCAACAATGGAGTTGAACCAAACTTGGTACAAATAACTCCCCTGACCAACAGAAAATACTGGAAAGGTTTGGTGGGCATTGACCTTGAATTCTGGTGTTGTAGTTCACCTACATCCAGAGAACACTGTGGACTAAATAATGATGGATCTGGACCAAACTTGGCATGAATACTCAGTATGCCCAAATGTGAGCAGTGGTGGAGTTTGGAGAAAATAGACTTGACATTTGGGAGTTGTAGTTGCTTACAATCAACATTCTGAGCCCCACCAACGATATATTGGGCCAAACTTCCAGGGGCGGCTCAACCCATTATGCAAAGTAAGCATTTGCAGTATAGTTGATTTTGCCCAGGGGCGCTCTTGAGGCGCTCTTGGGGGAAATAGACCTTGACATATGCGAGTTGTAGTTACTGGGATGTATAGTTTACCTACAATCAAAAAGCATTCTGAACTCCACCAATGATGGAATTGAACCAAATATGGCATGCAGAACTCCCACAACGAACAGAAAATACATATCAGTGATTGGTTTGGGGGGGGGGGGAGGCACCACAATACTGTTTGCTTACCGTTGAAAATTACTCTGCAAACTTCCCACACAGAACCCCCATGACCAATAGAACATACTGTGTTTTCTGATGGTCTTTGGCGACCCCTCTGACACCCCCCTCACAACCCCCAGGGGTCCCGACACCCCATGTTGAGAAACACTGGTTCAACCCATTGCGCCAACGGGGATCTCCAGTAGAGAGTGGGATAGAAATATAGTAAATAAATATGTCACTGCAAAGTTAATACAAACAAATTGGCTTGGACTATGACTATGGAATTAGATGCTATGGTTTTAATCAGTTATTTCAATGTATTTATATGGTCCATTATGCTTTTAACATTTAATGTGTTGTATATTTATCTGCTTTTATGTTGCTATGTGGCATTGAATCATTGCCAAACTGGAAGCCGCTCTGAGTCCCCTTCGGGGTGGTGATAGAGCAGGATAAAAATACAGTAAATAAATAAATTAAAAGAACGCTTCTTTAGGGTAGACCATTATTTTGCCTCCTCCATCTACTTTTCCTGCCCTGAAACTCCACATAGAAACTAATGGTTTTCTAGGAGGGTCTAGATGGTTTTTGTAAAATCGTAGTCCTGGGTGGTATGGTAGATTTTGTGCAGCATTTTCCTATGTTGCACCGTGTCATAGGCTGCTGTAAGGTCCACAAAAACTGCTCCCGTAATGCTACCTTTCTCATAGCCTTCCTTGATATATTCGGTCAGGTTAAGAATTTGAGCTGTACAGTTTTTTCCCTGGTCTGAAGCCTGCTTGTTGATGAAGACTCTAAGATCTCTTTCACGTGTTGTGGAGCCAGGTGTCACCCATCCTGTATCTGTGCATCTTGTTTTTTTCTGCCTAAGTGAAGTGTCCTACATTTCTCTCTTTGTTGAAATTCATTCTGTTAGTTTTGGCCAATCGGCTCTCTCATCATTTAAAGTTGTTTTGAATTCTGATCCTGTCCTCTGGAGTAATCACTCTCTGTCCTCCTTTGATACTATCTGCAAACTTGATCATCATGCCCTCTAAACCTTCGTCCAAGTCATTAACTGAACAGCCCTGAAAGGCCCAGGACAGAACCCTCTCTATGGCACTCTACTACTCACTTCATTCCAAGATGAAGGGGAACCATTGGGGAGCACCCTTTGGGTTCAGTCGCTTCACCAGTTACAAATCCATCTCACAGTAGTATTTTCTAGCCCACATTTCACGAGCATGGAAGTCCTGAAACCTAACCCCAATGCATTCTCAGACCCCAATGGAGAGATAGGGACCATATTACTGTATTTCCCCGAAAATAAGACCAGGACGTAAATTAATTTTTTGCTCCAAAAGATGCATTTGGGCTTTTTTCCATCTAAATTTTAAGCATAAATTTTAAACTCATGCCTTGTGTTTAATCTCTGTTCTGTGTATTTTAACATGCATTTTATAGAAATACATTTTCATGTGTGTATTTATACAATTTTCACAATGTTTATGTGTTTTAATTATACTGTAACCCACCTCAAGCCATGAGGAGAGGTGGGTGAGAAATAAAATTATTATTATTATTATTATTATTATTATTATTATTATTATTATTAATGCACAAAAGCCTATATTTATTCAAATACAGTTATGCCATCTTCTTCTGGAACGTCATCACAATATGATATCAAGAATATTATTTATATTTCATTATATATTAATATAATGTGTTGCAACTGACGTACTAAATGTGTCTGTCTGCCTAACGACCTGAACTGGGGTTTATTTTTTGAGGCTAGGGCTCATATTTCAAGCATCCTGAAAAATCATAGGTAAAGGTAAAGGTTTTCCCATGGCATTAAGTCCAGTCGTGTCCAACTCTGGGGGTTGGTGCTCATCTCCATTTCTAAGCCAAAGAGCCAGTGTTGTCCATAGACTCCTCCAAGGCCATGTGGCCAGCATGTTACCTTCCCGCCAGAGTGGTACCTATTGATCTACAAACATTTGCATGTTTTCAAACTGCTAGGTTGACAGAAGCTGGGGCTAACAGCAGGAGCTCACGCCTCTCCCTGGATTCGAACCTGCAGCCTTTCAGTCAGCAAGTTGTAGGGCTTATTTTCCAGATAGGTCTGATTTGCGGGGTACCACAATAGGTTTCACCTGTGCCTTGTGGGCTTCGTTGGTGGCCTTACTGTGGTATCTTCTCCCTAAAACCAGGCAACTTTGCGAATAGCAGACAGACGTGTAGGAGAAGGTGACTTGCCTGTCCATCCATCTGCACCATTTGCTCCAAAATTGAGAGAGGATACGCTTTCTGTGCTGAAAGACCAACATAATGGGAATATTTTCTCTCTCAATTGTCTTCTCCATTTATTGTGGTGGTCACCATCTTGCTCTCAGTGGTTCCAAACATGCTTGTGTCCAGGGCAGGATTAAACATTTATAATAGCGACTGGCCTTCTGACATAGGAAACTCTGCCCAAAAGTTGTGTCTTTTGAAAAGTTGTATCTCAGTGATTGAGGGAGCCATGTTTACATTGCTCTCCTTTATCCGTCTGTGCCGTGTCCCATCTCTTTCCACCCCAGAAACTATGGGATGAATGCATTAACAAGATATTTGGGGGAAAGAAAGCACTGCTTGCCTTATGTTTCCCCAAACAGGCAAAAACGCCCCATGCAACAGAGGCAGGTGGCGGCGGGCAGAACGCTCCTCTTTGGAGCAAAATAATTGACAGCAAATCATCTCTGGCTGCCATATGGAAAACTGTTGGAGAGTTCCGTGTTTTTTGTAATACAAAAGCACAATACATATGTGTGTTTAATGAGGCTTTGGAACAGCATGTTCCCAATATTAGGTTTTTCCTTTTGTACAGAGGGAGTAGCCAGATACAGGGGTGAAACACCCCCTACCGTCCAATGGAACCGGAAACATTAACTTGATCATGTGAATTGGGATACTCAAGGGAACAGCAGGGAGGTTTCTGACATTTCCCATCTGAATCCCACTCATTTCTGCCTCGGTCAGATCTAGAATCATAGAGTTGTAACAGACCACATGGACCATCTAATACAGCCCCCTGCCATGCAGGAAAAGAACAATCAAAGCAACCCTGACAGATGGCCATCCAGCCTCTGTTTCAAAGCCTCCAAAGAAAGACCCTCCACTGAACTTGGAGGCAGAGAGTTCCACTGTTGAACAGCTCTTCTCACAGGCAGGAAGTTCTTCCTCATGTTCAGGTGGAATCTCCTTTTCTGCAATTTGATCCCAAAGCTCCATTGAATCCTAGTCTCCAGAGCAGCAGAAAGTAAACCTGATCCCTCCTCCTTATGACATCCTTTCCAATATTGAAACATAGCTAGCATGTCATCTCTCACCCTTCTCTTCTGCAGGCTAAACAGGCCTAGCTCTTTAAACTGCTCCTCAGAGGGATTCATGGTCTCCAGACCTTTGATCCTTTTAGTTGCCCTCCTCTGGACACCTTCCAGACCTGATCTGGAATAACCCTGTGTCCAGTTCTGGGCCCCACAATTCAAGAGGGATATTGACAAGCTGGAAGAGCTGTTCAACAGTGGAACTCTCTGTGTGCTGTCACGCACTGAGCCTGTGAACGAGTCTGTAGACAGGACGTGTTTTCTGAATGCCCAACAGGACGCCGGGGGTGCCTCGGCTGAGAGGCCTTTCGGATTTCCCCACACAAAGTTCTTTTAAAGACTTAGAAAATTCAACAAAGTTTTTATTGTTGCTTAAATCTTTAATAAATCAAACAAATACTTCAAGGCTTTGAATCAACTGGTGGCTTGCTTAAATCTTGTCCATAAGGGACAGGCAACTTTCTTCATAAACTGTTTCTTCCTTCTATAAGGGAAATCCTTGACCCCTCCTTTGGCAATCTATATTTAGGCTTTGCTGGTGTGGGGCCCCTACACCCGGTTCAAATTTGTGTTATGGCTGCCGCGAGAGGTCCTTACCAGGCCAAAGTCTCTGTGTAGATTTCCAAGAGGAAAGAAGTCCTTTGTTTCCCAGCGAAGGCTGGCTGAAAAACCGTGGAGCTGTATTTCTCCAGCAAAGAGCTGGCTGTAGAGTTGTGGAACTAAATTCCCCAACAAAGGCTATGCTGTAGTTCTCTGTAGAGCTGTGGGACTGGATCCCCCCCCCCCCCGCCCCCCAGCAAAGCTATATAAGGCAAAGCTTTCTACAGGTGGAACTCATTCACGTCCTGTACGAAAGGCTTCTCTGTGTGAACTGAACTAGAGGTCCCCTTTTCCCTCCTTAACCTAGAAAAAGGGGTGGAACTAAAGAACATAATGATAATTGATGGGTCATTGGCCCTATTATTGCAAACCAAGGGAAGCCACCTTACTGCAAAATGCATGGAACTTTGGAATACATGCAAACACTCAATAGAAAGGAAAAGAAATTGGAGCTCCTGGTACAGCTGTACCAGCACACTCTGTCTCAGAGTGTGATGGAGTCTCTCTTGTATTGCTGCCCACAGAGAGTGACAGTTCCTTGGGCTCTGGGTTTCAGGACAGATTTCAAGCATTTCAAGTATTTTTGAGGTTGACTCCGATCTCCAAGTTACATTTGGAGCAACCGAGTTATACTCTGTTGTATAACAGAGGTAAACAATATGATGGAAGTTTTGATCTACTCTTTATTTTTACCATAATCCCAAGGTCCAACTTCCAGAGCTAGGTTCGGAATAGTAGCTTGGAAGGGATGGCAGACAGTTCAGTTGTAAGGGAAAGAGTCTCTTCTAAGCAGATCAATGCCAATGTTTGTTTTCGGGACCAGAACCAAACTCTTTTATCCCAGATCCTGGTGTCCCCATTCCTGGCCATGCTTGTTTCAGCAGCGCCATCTTGATCTTTTTATAGCTCTATTTACCAGATGTCTACTGAGAAGATAGACCTTCTGAGTTCAATTGGATTTACTGACAGGTTCAAACATCCAGCTTTATACTACCTTGTGTTTGTAGTGTCCACTCTGTGAGTGTCACCACTTACAAAGCCAAATCTGCATCTTTCACACCATGAAAGTACAGGCATGTGAAATCCTAGTGTCTGCAATATCTTTTAAATGGAAGTAAAAAGCACGAGGGATGGAAGAAACAGACAACGGGTAACTTGGCACAGAATACTTTTTTAACGAGAAACTCAAGCGAGGAAAATAATGGCACAACTGTGAACAGTCTCAGTCCACTCTGCAACTTTTCCTTGCATCCTTGTGTATCTTGTGAAACAATTAGGACTCTAGAACACCTGCCAACCTGCTGCAAGGGATCTACCGGTAGATCTTGATCTATTGTCATGAGCAGTATCTTAATGAAGCAGAGCAGCTGGGGACAAAGTACGACTCCACATAATTTCTGGTCTCTGAACAGCAAGCAGGCAGACAATAAAAGATGTTAATGCCCAGCTCTTTGAAGAGGAGATGTTCATTAAATACTGTATGTTTATTATCTTGTCGCGTTTAGTCATACTGCCAGGCTCAATGTAGCTTTCTTTGCTTTAATTGCAAAGAAAAAAAGAAAAAAAAAGACAGAACTCTGAATGTCCTACGAAAAATGATTTCAGAATGCATTTACAGGATTCCTAGTACATCCTGAACTCAAGTAATGCCAAGTAGATTTGAAATTTCTCCTGGGTCTAGCCAGAGGTGCCTATTGACTTTTCATGTGTACCACTGACTAGGAACTTTATTAAAATCCAACTGCTTGCTGAAATTGCTTCCCGACAAGAGGAAATGCTAATATTCTGTACATGGAGTCGAACTACAGAAGGCAAATTGAGAGTGGGAATCATACAGCTGTCCACATGTTGAACTGCATTCCTTGCCATTAGATATGCTATCTTGGGCTGCTAGGACTTACAGTCCAACTGTTATAGAAAAATTGGATACATACACACACACACACCCCTCCCAAAATATGGACTTGACATGAATTCCAAAGTCAAATATGAAATTTATTTTATTGTATTTTCCATTTTATAGAGCTACACAATTCTGAATTATTAGCATTCCTCCACCCCACCTTTTGCCTAATTTTCAATGACCCTGCCTGGAGGGGCAGGAAGACTACACATTCCAACAGAGATAAACTCACCTTTCATAAATGGATCACCTCAGGGGAGCCAGACAGGAAAGGTGTACTTACTAATCCCAGACTGAAACCTTTCCTCTGTGTATACTGAAAGCTGTTTTACAGAAAAGCTTGCCCACAGTTTCAAAGCTATAACACCCATCATTCCCAAAAATCACTCATGAAACTCACACAGTCCCCTTCATCACTCCTTGTGATCTCAACATATAAAGATAACTGGATGCACTGAAGTGGGGAATCATATCTGTGCTCATACAGTCCAGTGCTTATCTCCTGGGAAACTAAAATAATATGATGTGCACATGTATATACCTGAGGGACTTTTCAAACTTCCCACCTACAGTGAGATTGGGGTCGTCAGGAAAGGACAATGCCAGCATGTGAAGGTAATGCCATCATGCAAACAAATTTTCCAGCTTCCCAAGGGGGTCCAGAGATGAGTCTCTGCCAGACATCAGTGCACAGATTAACTCTGTATACTCTTCATTGAACTTTTTATATTTACATAAAAACCCATTGTGTTCTCTGGAGCTCGCCCTTTGTGAAAACTGGACTGGACAATTATCTCATCATGGACTGCTTTGCATATTGCCTCACCACATTCCACCTGTCTGCACCTTTCTCAGGACGGACCTTCCAGATGACTCAAACTTCAAATCCATGAATGACAGCTGTTTATTTTTCCCACCGTGAAGGAAACCCTGACCACCTGTGATGTCAGGAGGAATCCTCAGCCAACAAATGCCCAAATCCTAGCTGAACAATCTTTTCAGCCAATCAGGGAGGGCATAGGTATTTTTAATGGCTATCAGAGTGAATAAATTGTCCTGTACTTTGCTGCAAGCTTTATGTTGGATCTTTTGAGAGTGCAGACTCTGTATCTGACATCCTTTCATGCCTGAAAGTAATAAACCTGTGCCTGTTGCCTTCAAACCTGGTTTGTGTCTTGATGTCCCTTTTTGGAAGAAGCAAAACATGCCAGGCTTCGAATCTGCCTTTTTGTGGTTAGGCTGAAATCACTCATCATAACTTTGATTGTATCCCACAGTGTGGCTTGTAATAGTACATATATGGAATTGCCAGATATTAGGTTTCATCAAATCCCAAAATGGACCCCTTGAAAGCAACAAGGCATTAACTCTGCTTAGAGATTAACAAAATGTCACACTATTTATCAGTTGTTTTTATTTTCCCAGTTAAAAAAAGATAGGGGAAAGAACAAACAATAAAACCAAAATAAAGCCAGCAATATATCATAATGATATCGATAGTAGAATGACTTTAAAACATCAATAACATTATTTCCATAAATGTGGTAATATTGTGAAATATAAAGACATAGAGGACCATAACACATTGGGATATATTCCATTTGTATCCAGATGAGCCCAGGGACAAACGTCATTTGATAGGACCCCTTGGGAATCCTGTTCAAAGAATCTCAAGAACGGATTATATCACAATGTGTTAAGGTCCAGAGTCAAAAAAGTGAAAAATCCAATGGAAGATTTCATCCAAACCCTCTCAAACACTGCCAACAAATTCTATCTTTATTCGTTTTTCCTTCCTCCCCCACAGTAGTGATCATCGTATAAAAAGAGACAAAAATAATCCACCATCAGACATCAAATACATGGGTTAGACCTTTAAACCCCTTTCATTAACCTCAAGTTTATTCTGTAACATTATTCAAAAAGCAGCATTGACACGTCTTCTCTTTGAACAAGAAAAGAATGCTGTAAAAATATGATCTGACATGCTGTTGGGAATTTACAATGCTGTAAAACAGGGGTCCACAAACTTTTTAAACAGAGGACCAGGTCACAGTCCCTCAAACTGTTGGAGGGCCGGATTATAATTTGAAAGAAAAAAAACATGAATGAATTCCTATGCATGCTGCACATATCTTATTTGTAGTGCAAAAAACACTTTAAAACAATACAATAATTAAAATGAGGAACAATGTTAACAAATATAAACTTATTAGTATTCCAATGGGAAGTGTGGGCCTGCTTTTGGCTGATGAGATAGGATTGTTGTTGTTGTTGTGTTCTTTCAAGTCATTTCAGACTTAGGTTGACCCTGAGTGAGGGCCGGGTAAATGACCTTGGAGGGCCACATCCGGCCCTCTGGCCTTAGTTTGAGGACCCCTGCTGTAAAACAACACTCAAGTGTGCGGTTCAGAATTGCAGTGTTGTGCAATATGATCCTATTTCCAGGAGGGGAGCCATTTCATAGCTGTGCCATTGAGATCATGGCACAAGTGGAACAAATGATGTGGCTTTCGAACATCAATCACACTGCACAACGGTAAGGCCCTTTGTGAGATAGGCTGCCCTTGTGCTATGATATTATTGGCCACATTGAGTCTCTATGGGGAGAAAGGCGGGATGGAAATAGTAACAGTAGCAGTAGTAGTAGTAGTAGTAGTAGTAGCAGTAGTAGTAATATGCAGAAAGGGGAGTAAAAGCTCCCAACAAGAACCATTCGAGAGCACAAGCATGACATGGCTGAAAAAATATTCCCACACTAGAATCATAGAGTTGGAAGAGTCCACAAAGGCCATCCTGTCCCATTCTGCCTTGCAAGAATACACAGTTGTATGTGGGAGCTCATATTTATTTATTTATTTATTTACTTTATTTATATACTGCTTTTCTCAGCCCTCAGGCGACTCAAAGTGGTAAACAACATCGATACAAAACATCATTGTATCAACATCGATACAAAACATCAAACATATTGTACGGATTGTGACCTGTTTCACATTGTCGCAATTCTCTACTATGGTAGCGTATTGTGTCAGTGACCTATCTCCATTGTGGTAAAGTTACTTTAAGCTAGCTTTATTACTTGACGTAAAAAACGGTAAATTAAAACTGCTGAATAGTTAAAATTATTGGGAAGAATGGAAATAATTTAAAACAAGCAACAAAACAAAACACGGCATAAACACAGTCGGTCACGATACCTTGTTATCTGCTCTTTGGGAACAACTTTGAGCTAAAAGGGTAGAACATAACCCAAAGACACCTCTAAAAGAGATCTCACTTCCATATGAGTTCAAAAGGGAATACAATGGTCAGAATGTGCCAGTGGAGCAAAGGCAGGCAGATATCTTCAGGAGAAACAGTTTTTTCTAGTCTGCAGAAGGCTGCAAAGCTGCTAGAGACTGAATGTGAATATGATCACTCTGAGAATGCCACGGCTTCTTGGCAATGCAACCAAACTGCCTTGTGTTTAAGAAAGGAGCCAGTTGCTTCCTTCTCCAGACAGATTCCAGAATTAGATTCAAAACACACCCATGGCTGATCTCAGAGGAAGGATTGCTTCATTCCCCAAACACTTAGCACAGATTCTGCCTGCTTGATCTGGTAGGGAGTTGAGCCTTGCTTACCTTTTGCACACAAAAAGGTGATAGAAAGGCACTGACAATCAAAAGGTGAATGACATCCGAAGTGAAGAACATTCATCCATCCATCAATTTTTAAAAAATCATTAAGTTTTTAGCAAAATGATATAATGGCCTAATGTAATCTAATGTTCATGAATACAGCTCTATAATATCAGAGACCTCTATACATTCATGAACATGCAATGTGGTTTAAATACAGGCAGCTGTCTTCTGGCAGGTGCAACATTTTGAGTCTGTTCTGTCAGCATCTCCTTCAGGTCTTTGGAAGTGGTGCTTCCACCTCACAGGAAGAATTTTTCCATCTGCTATATGCTTCAGAGCTTCATTTGAAGCCAGTCTTCTGACAGGAAAACTTGGCCAACATCAAGGCTTGAGCATTTTCACCAGCTCTGGCTACCAACCCTACCTACAAATCCCTTTGTGGGGAGCCTGGGCAGCTTTATTTGGTTCTGGCTTGGAGGGTCTGCGTCTAATGTTGGGCCAAAGAGACAGACTGGAGGTGGTGCTGCCAATATCCCTCCCACCCTGCTACCCAGATGTCTCCCAAACAGAGGTGGCTGAAATAGTCCCTGGTCTTCTGTTGGAGGAAACTTGTGCAGAGATGAGAGGAGAGGGATTTAACACTCAGACTTCATTTGCATTAGCAGCAGTCCAACTCACAGATAGTACCATATCCTTGATTTAGGCTTCTCCCCAAGATTTGAAACAAATTGTCTAAAGATTGGGGGAGGAGGCCTTCAAACAAATCCTCATCAGATCATTTCCTGGCTGGCAAGGTTTGGACTCATGGTGAAGCAGTACACGGATTTAGGGGGTCCTGCCGGAGCAGAGACCAGCAAAGACCCAGAAGGAGGGTTCGCTAAGCCTGGCGAGACAATAAGCACCAATAAAAATTTCCCTATTTCCCAATAAGTCTCACCAGGATGAAGCAAGGCCACCAAAGTTTATTTACTATTCCAGCTGGAAAGGATGACAACCGCAGTAATCTGCAAATGAGCCAGTATACTCCTGAACAGGGAATTACATAATATATACAGTTTTCTAATTCAAATTTCCCATGCTCACCTCCCGAGCTGGCTTCGCTGTGATTGGCTGTGATGTCAGCGAGCCAGGAGGAGCCCAAGCCCCTGCTCCAATGGGAGCCCGAGCCCCGCTTCGGTGTGTGAGAAGGCATGGCAGCAGAGAAAACAATGGAAAAGTGGCTTGATGATAGGATTATAACTGGTCCATCCCGGACCCAAATGCCAAGCGATCAAGACAATTGCTGTAAGCCCTCAAGTCCCAACCAGACTTATTGATACAGAGGTCTGAAATAACACTTTTGTCTGGCCCCTCAGAGCCAGCCCATTGTCAAAAGTTCGGAGATATGGTTTCCTTGATAGGATCTTTCAGACCCATTCTTCTGGGAAGGGTCGATGGCTTTGTTGAAAGAATGGTGACATCCCCTTCCTCTCGCGGTTGGGGAAATGTCCTTTCTGTGGAATGATTAACATGCCCATGGGTCCCCAATACGTAAGTGAAGTAGTCAAAAAGACCCTCCGAAGCCCAAGGAAAGGGCCCATTAGTCTATTGTCCATGCTTAAGAGTTGCTGCAAAGTCCACTGTTTAAGGATGAAGACCCAGGAAGTTTGGCAATACCTGGGTCCTGAGGTGCTGATCATAGTTCACAAAGAGGTCACCTTGCTTAATAATTTATAGAGACATACATATATCAATTGGGGGTGGGGGCATATACAGAGTTGAAAAGGGAAAAGGGGAGCATGCAACTGGGAAAGATTGGCTTTTGTCATCTGGAGTTCATAAGGGAAGGCATGGTTATAAAATATTATTGACTTGGCAAAACTATGAATTCTCTGATTATAAACTATCTTTTATTGGGGGGGGGGCATGTTCGACAACAATGGCACCAGCTTTCCCCTTCAGCATTGGATGGTTCGCTCTAGAGATGGATGAAATTTGATGGATTCCTAAATGCACTGAGCATTTTTTTTCTGGTGGAAGAAAGTTATTGAACTTATTGAATCCTAAGGCTCACTATGGAATTTGAGACACACAGAACGGTTGACATGATTGTTCTAATTTGACATGGACCTACCCTGGCACCATAGTGTTTGTTCAGCTCCCTTGTATCCCAAGGAGCTGTGAGCAATGAAGCAAACCAAATGATGGCTACAGTGCAAATGGCACAAGACTGACTGTGAAGCTCACTGAACACGTGGTAAGAGCACATAATTATGACTATTATGTGGCAGGGAGAGCAGTGGAAAGGTCTGACTTTGCAGCTCCCATGGCACTCTTAAATTAGCTGTCCAGTGGAGTTGACTGCAAGCCTGGGTTTTTCAAAAGTTTACCGTAACCTTCTGGCTAATCAGTTTGAGAATAACATTACTCATCTCCACGGTGACTTGAATGCAGGGGTTGGAATTGTTAATTTTAATATGAATCATTACTTTGGGGGATTGACACAAGATACACACTGGCCACCACAACAAGAATGTTCCAAAAACTTCCATTCTATGCATATTCAGAAGTCATTTTGACTTCCTTCAGCAAGCCTCCACCCAAGACTATCACCAGACTCTGTGTGCCAGAGAGTATGATTGAGGTGGCAATTGTCTCTCCCATCTGGCCTCCAGGGCACTCTGGCATGCCCAAGGGGATGGGGTAGGAGGCTCGGCATGGCTTCAGACAACAGCCAGCCGACATCATGGCAACAAAGACACCATCACCACCATCACTTGGTGCCACCATCAGCTTTGGAGTGTGTTCCATCAGACCAGAATAATGGTTGATTTATTTATAAGGGGACCACCTACACATCCACCACAGCCATGTCCATCAGGAGACGGTTCTCCTTGCTACCAGGGACCCTCTGCGGGTATCATAAGAGTACATAACTCTTCTCTTTGTGTTTCCCTTCCCTGGATTCTGCTCATGGCTCCATCCTCTTTCGGGAGCGAGGACACATGGCTCTAACTGTACAGAAAGATGAAATTATACACAGTAATCCCACTGGGGAGTTGCAAGTATGGTAGAGCGTGATAAATGTCAAATCATAAATGATTAACACAAATAACTAGCAAATACAACACAGTTGCTTCAGAACCGACAGGCATTAATCCAACAAAACAAACTTGCCAAGCTTCCTTGAGAATTCTAACGTCCCGGCTATTATTACAAGGCCTGGGAGTTCTAGAAAGTCTTCTGTTCAGATTGGAAGGGGCGATAGGTTGCAGCGAAGCAATCTGAAGTTCAGGGTTTCTACAAGGAGAAAGGGGAAGTGTTTGCATGTTTTCCAAAACATAAGAAGGGAGGCATTAAAAACCCTCATCCACCATTCCTGAAAATGAATGAAGAGGTGTCAGGGATTATCCATCCCAAGTCTCATCAGAGTTTTCAGAAGAAGAGTTGAGGATCACTGTAATAAAAAGAGCATGAAGAAGAAAACAACAAAATAATATCCTCTGGGTCAGGGCCAGGCCTTAAGAGAGACAGTGAGCTACCAACATTTTCTGGCTATATCCCAGTTTCAGGGGTAAGAGCTAAAACATCAATTTCCAGAAAATTTAGAACCAGGCTTTGGAGGTTTCAGTTCAGAAGAGTCTAGGCAAAGCCTAGCCGAGACCAGGCAGCGGGAAGCTTGTCCCCAGAAGCAGAGCTCTTTGTCAACCAGAGAAGCAACAAGCTGAGGCCGCTGCTTCAGAATGAAGCTTTGTAGTCTGGAGCCTTGTATGCAGTCTGGGGCTAAGCGTCTGCTTAAGCTGCACCTCCCACTTTCAGCAAGCTCGCACATTTGCTGTGGATGGTTTGGCACTGTTTGGGCAATGCGCAAGTAAAGTACAAAAGACTGACGAAATGTTACCGGATTGGGATGGGAGAAAAGGTGGCCATATTTTTTTACTGAAAAAAAGAAAAGTTGAGTCGTGCCCTAAAATGATAGTTCTTGATCATTGTGAGGTTCCTGTCCATAAGGCATTGTTTGTCGGCTGCAGGATGTCACGCCGGGCGACAGAACTCTTTGCCTTAGAGATATTATTCAGTCCTATCCAGCCATGTAATCAGGACTCCTCACACCCCCCAGTGGCAGTAGTTAATGGAGTCACATTCCTCATTTCTTTTCTGTCTGCATGCTGGCTCGGGGATTTGGCTGGAGAGGTGTACTTTTTTCAATCACCGAGTAACCTTTCCTCCGACATGTGCCCAACAGACCAGTTTAGCCATACATCCAAGTCTTACACACATCCAAGTCTTGGCAGGGCTCTTTTGGAAACACCGGCGACTTGGCTACACTATCCTGTGGGTTCTTGTGAGTGATATCAGAAGGCTGTTTCTCAACTGGTACCACCTTCTCCTCAATTCTGTTTTAGGTCTATACAAAGCCATTGGGAGCTGCTGTCATGAAATCTGGAGTGAACATCAGTTTGTGGATACACAACTCTTTTTTCTGGACCTGCCCCATCTGTTATTATGGAAAACAATGAGTAAATGCTGGCAAACAAATAAATAACCTGCTCTCAGACAGTTCCAGCTATGTTCAAACGCCAGGACTTACTGATTAGTAGGAATGACAGCATCATCTGGCACATCCTTTCATCCTCTGGGCTGAACTACAACTCTCACAATAACTGTAAGGAGAAGGAACGAGTTATCCCCAAAACAATATATCCCAATATCCCAATTAATCATGATATTTAGTGTTCACTTGGTCTTCCATGAGCAGTGTTGACCTATTCATAGAATCAGAGAACAATAGAGCTAGAAGAGACCACGTGGGCCATCCAGTCCTCCCCCTTCTGCCATGCAGGAAAAACACAATCAAAGCACCCCGACAGATGGCCATTCCACCTCTGTTAAAAAGCCTCCTAGGAAGGAACTTTCACCAGACTTTGAGGCAGAGAGTCCCACTGCTGAACAGCATTTCTTATGGTCAGCAAGTTCTTCCCTTCTGTCATTTCCTGTAATTTGAACTCGTGGCTCCATTGAGTCCTAAGACCCTTCCACGCAGCCCTATATCCCAGAATATCAAGGCATAATATCCCACAATATCTACTTTGAACTGGGTTATCTGAGTCCACACTCAGATAATGTGAGATTTTCTGCCTTGATATTCTGGGATCCAGGGCTGTGTGGAAGGGCTCCAAGTCTCCAGGGCAGCAGAAAACAAGCCTGCTCCCTCTTCCTTATAACATCCTTTCCGATACTGAAACATGGCTATCATGTCTCCTCTCAACCTTCTCTTCTGCACACTAAACATACTCAGGTCTTTAAACTGCTCCTCAGAGGGATTCATGGTCTCCAGACATTTGATCCTTTTAGTCACTCTCCTCTTTGCTACCTAAGTTTTTAGATTCTCCTTAAAACTGTCATGGCGAGAACCTGGTCTGGAAAACATACCCTCCATCCCTGGGTTCTTCTAAGTGAATTTGCCAGGAGTTCAAACCTAATGCGTTATGTGAGCAAAACAGCAGAGATATGATCCTTGTCCTCATTTAGTAATCCCTCTGAAAGCATAACAGTAGGAGAAGAAATATCCGGTGGAAGACAGAATCCCAGATGAAAAAGTGAAGGGACTGAACAAACTGTGCTGGTCAAAACCTAGCAGCTGGACGGATTAAAAGCTCAGTTTGGAGAGGAAGGGCGAATGTTTTGGTACGGCTGTACCAGGAGCTCCAGCTTCTTTTTCTTTCTTTGAGTGTTTGCATGTATTTCAAAGTTCCATGCATTTTGCAATAATGTGTCTTCCCTTGGTTTGCAATAATAGGGCCAATGACCCATCAATCATCATTAGGTTCTTTAGTTCCGCCCCTTTTTCTGGGTTTAGGAGGGAAAAAGGGGACCTCTAATTCAGTTCTCACAGAGAAGCCTTTCGTACAGGGCGTGAGTCAGTTCCATCTGTAGAAAGCTTAGTCTTTTACAGCTTTTGCTGGGGGAATTCAATCCCACAGCTCTACAGAGAAGCATAGCTTTTGCTGGGGGAATCCAGTCCCACAGCTTTACAGCCAGCCTTCGCTGGGAACTGAAGACCTTCTTTCCTCTTGGAAATCTACAAAAGGACTCTGTTTGGTAAGGACCACTCGTGGCAGCCATAACGCAATTTGGACCGGGTGTAGGGGTTAAGATTAAGAAAGCCACCAGTTGATTCAAAGCATTGAAGTATTTGTTTGATTTATTGAAGACCTAAGCACTAATAAAGAACTTTGTTAAACTTTCCAAGTTTCTAAAGACTTTGTTTAGGGAAATCTATAGGGCTCCTAATCCGAGGCATCCCCGGTGTCCCGTTGGGCATACAGAGCACGTCCTGTCTACAGACCTTTTCACAGGCCCAGCGCGTGATTCTCCTTAAAACTGTCATGGTCTGGAAAACATACCCTCCATCCCTGGGTTCTTCTAAGTGAACCTGCAAGGAGTTGAAACCTAATGCATTATGTGAGCAAAACAGCAGAGATATGATCCCTGTCCTCATTTAGTAATCCCTCTGAAAGCATTATAATAGTAGGAGAAGAAATATCCAATGGAAGACAGAATCCCAGGCGAAAAAGTGAAGGGACTGAACAGACTGTGCTGGTCAAAACCTAGCAGCTGGACGGATTAAAAGCTCAGTTTGGAGAGGAAGGGTGAACTCAACCCACAATGAAATTTGAGAAGTTATATCTGACACGGAGAAACAAAGAAAGGAGGCAGTAACCTCCGGTGTTTAATATCCATTATGGGTGTTTAATATCCAGGATGGACTTTTGTATCATAAGGCGGGGGGGGGGGGGGCGGTATTTCCATATTCACCTGCAGATCATCATTTTACGTTCTGGCAGCCATAATTTCTCCTTGTCCGCTTCCTTTCCAGGGCTCCTGCACTTTGAAATGATTACAGAATGGACATAAACTCCAGCTTTCCTCAGAGGCGTCAATGGAAAAGTGCCTCCCCTGTTGTGTTTTCACCCATTAACAGTACATGACAGAAACGGGTGTCCATTCTTCCCCCTTTCTCCACAGCATACTCCCCACCCCAACCCCAGAACGTTGGCCTTCTTCTGAATCTTTATTAGCGCCTTGTAAAACAAATCTGAACTTGTCAGGTTTCTTGGGTAATGATTTTCCCAGTATCTCCGCTGGCTCCAGAGTTGAATTTCTTTTTTTGATTCAGCTGTTAATCGACTCTTAAGCCCTTGGAACGGGTTGGACTTTCCATTTAAATACTTGCATTTCTAAGAGAGGAGCGAGGGGAACATGGGACCGTTTTTCTGCCAAGGGTTGCATTATCTTGGGGGCAATCTGACGTGATCAAAGTTAGTTCCAAATGAGGCCAGAGGACTTAAACCACTTTGGTCATGCAGTGTAAACTTCCTACAAAACTTTCCCCTTGTTGTTCTTTTTTTCTTTTCCTTTTACAAAAGCTTTGTGTTGGGTTTCATCCCTGACTGCACAAGTCTCCAGCTCTCAATGAGTAGTTAGCCTAGATAGATTAGAGTGAGGGATTCTTTCCATAATTTCCTCTAGCAAGCTTATCTTAAGAAGGGGCTTAGAAGGTTGTCTTACTCATCTTTGCATGCCACTATCTCCTCCCCCTTTGAATACTCAGCAATATGATCTTTTCAGGGAAAACGTAACTTCCTCTTTAAAGGTATTTTTATTGCCCTGGCAATGCCATGTGGTCAGAGTTCACCATATTGACTCTCTTCTCCTTTTGTCTTCTCTAGAGTGTGGAGGCATCTTGCCATTGTCCAGGCAAGATGTAGTAGATATTGCTACTTTTATTATTTTTACTTTTTCTTTTCCTTAGAAGATAGCTCATTGAAGCTACTTAGCTCCAAGAACCTTTCCTATCTCAAATGGATTTCTTTTGTCTTTAATAAACATATTATTTTCATCCTATGAAGTTGTGGATCTGCAATCCTGTTCCATATTGTTGAATGGAAGCCAATCCTTGCTCACTACATGTAAGTTTCTGCTGCTTATGAACTGTACTACTAGCACTCTGCTATATTTTTTGTGGATCACCTCCAGAGAGGGTTATTTTGAGCCCAACAGCTCCTGATTCCCAACACTTTGTCTCTGCTGTCGATGATGCTTTCTATTTAATTCCATTCTTGGTTCTATTGCACCCAACTGTTCTCTTGTAATTTATTTATTATTTATTTATTTACAATATTTCCATCCCGCCTTTCTCAGCCCGAAGGCGACTCAAGGCAGCTTACAAGTTGGCAGCAATTTGATGCCATAATAATCATAAAATACAGTTAAAACAATATTATAAAAATACACACAAAAACCCATTAAAACATATAATCACCAATGTCTTCCTATTTGATCTCATTTTCCAGTAGCATCGTAATCTCCTTTGAGAGCACTTATTAGGGTCAAAATTATAAACAGATAAAGCAAGTATTTCAGAGCTAATCTATGCGTTACACAGACTGGGATAGTAAGGCAGAAATGGCTGAAGTTTGAATTTTGTCCGTGCACTATAGAGGTTGGGGGTTGTATTGTCTTATGTTACATGTCTGCATTTATTAAATATAAGGTAAAGGTAAAGGTTTCCCCCTGACAGTTGTATCCAACTCTGAAGTGTGGTGGTCACCTCCATTTCTAAGCCGAAGAGCTGACATTGTCCGTAGACATCTCCAAGGTCATGTGGCCGGCATGACTGCATGGATCGCCATTACTTTCCCGCCGGAGCAGTACCTATTGATCTACTCACATTTGCTTGTTTTCAAACTGCTAGGTTGCCAGAAGCTCGGGCTGACAGCAGAAGCTCACGCTGCTCCCCAGATTTGAACCTGTGACCTTTCGGTCAACTTGGAAGTTTTACTACTTTTGATGAACTGCTTTTTATATAATCTTCAATAAACTGCTTTGCTGATTTAACTTGGTCTGGAGTGTGGTGGTTAAGGATCAAGGTGTTTTCCTGGCTTGGAGTGCAATACCAGCCAAAATACCAAACACTCATACCACCAGCCAAAATGGCAACAGGCGATGTTGAAGGTTCTGCAAACAACGGCACTCACCTTCCCAGACAGCTCTGAAGAAGAGTGTGCATTGGTACAAGATCCTGCTCATGATTCCTCAAATGTGGATGTTGGGATTTTGATGGGGTTACAAGAGATACAAAAAGAAATAACCAACGACCTCATCACATGCAGTCTGGGCTCCGTTTCCCTGTGCTTCGTAAACAAAATCCCACAAAGGCCATCACATGGCATAAGGGCACTTCCAGAGGGACTCGGTGGGACTCTGTTTCCACAGTGCATGGAAACAGAGCCCAGACTGCATCTTCAGGATTGAAAAAATGGGAGAAAACGGGGAAAGACAGGGAAACAGCGTGGGATGGCTGGCCAACCCCAAAGACAGACCTCAGCAGTAAGGAATGAAGTAAGACTGTGCTGTCACGCGCTGGGTCTATAGCAGTTGGCTTTTGAACAGGACATGCTCTTTGTGCCCAGCGGGTGCCTCGAGTGAAAGGCCCTAAGGATTTTCCTATACAGAGTCTTTAGAAGTTTGAAAGGTTTAACAAAGTCCTTTATTATTGCTTAAGTCTTCAACAAACAATCAAATACTTCTTAGATCTTCAACAAATTAAACAAATGCTTCAAGGCTTTGAATCAACTGGTGGCTTTCTTAATCTTGTCCACAAGGGACAGGAAACTGGCTTCGTGAACTGTTTCCTTTCTTTAAGAGGAAAACCCTTTTTAACCCCTCCTTGGGCAAACTACTTTCTAAACCTAGCTGGTGTGGGCTCTACTCCCGGCTCCAAACTGCTTCTTGGGTCCCGAGTAGACCTACCAGTCAAGGCTTTGTAGATTCTCCAGCTGGAGTCCTTTGGAACTGTTTTCCCACGGAATTTCCCCCGGATGCTGTGAGAAATGAAACTACTCTACAGGTGGAGCTAATCCACATCCTGTAGCTAAGCTTTCCAATAGAAGATTGACCTAAAATGGCTCCCTCTCCTCCCAGAGCCCTGGGGAAAGGGGTGGAACCAAAACTTAATAATGATTGATGGGTCATTGGCCCTATAATTGCAAACCAAGGGAAGCCACCTTATTGCAAAATGCATGGAACTTTGGAATACATGCAAACACTCAAAGAACGAAAAGGAAGTTGGAGCTTTTGGTACAGCCGTACCAGCACAAAGATGGTTCTCTCCTCTTTCCTCCAGTTTCCCCTCACTCCCCCCCTCCCCCATGGAATCAGGTCCCAAGACAGAGCATGGAGGAGAACATCTCAATCAAGGCCCTGGGTTCACTCCAGAGTTTTCCTATTTGGACAAATGAAATGTTCTTTCTCAGGCCATCAAGCCTTCACAAGCCTCAGGTTTGAAGGAGCAGTGGGGAGCAGGGGAATATTTCATTAGCACATGCTGCTACAGCCAATTTCATATGTAAGAATTAAACTGAGTGAATGCACTTGAAATTTAATTAGTTTTTTTTTAAAAAAATAGTAATGACTTGAGTGTATTCACTTGTTTTCCTTTCCAAAAGGACAACCCTTCAGCTTGGGAAGGATGGCAGCTCACATTCCAGCTATTGGCCAGGCTCCAGCATTGACAGCTTTCTTCTCTTTGGTTTCAAGACATTGAGCCTCTCAGAAGGGAAGAGTGGATTCCTGGGGAGAAGATGGAAGACAATCAACTTTGCCTTTACCTTTATGCTTTTAAAGGGACTTTTTCACGTAAAAAGAAAAGATTTGGGGGACTGTAGTATAGGGAGGGAAGGTATATTTGAACATCTTCAAAGACGGTTGGGAAATGTGTTTCTCAGCTACTTGAAACCCTGACAAAAATAATCCTGGGCTAATGAGAGTCTTCATGGTTTGTGATTTATTCTGCACAAAATGCACACGTGGCATTTTTGTGCAGAAAAAAAAACTTTCTGTGCAGAAAACACGGCTTCTTAAGCAAAAATACTATTTGCGAATTTTGTACAATATACATTTTCTGCAGAACATTTAGACACATTATATTCTGATTTGAGCTAGAACAAGCATGGGCAAACTTCAGCCCTCCAGGTGTTTTGGACTTCAACTCCCTCAATTTCTAACAGCCTTTCAGCTCTTAGGAATTGTGGGAGTTGAAGTCCAAAACACCTGGAGGGCCGAAGTTTGCCCATGTCTGAGCTAGAATCTGCCACACAAAGGAAACCATTCCTGCATAGCTCTGGATTATTCCCATAGCAGACTTGCTTTTAAGACTAATTCCTTAGGATGTTTTTTTTCCATTCCATGATCCAGGAAAGGGCCTAACTGTTGCTTATTGCCTAGAGAAGCAGTGCTACCCATACTCGCTTAATTTGAACCTATGAGTGTTAAATTGCAACTTTATAAATAGGCATGATTTTAATGCATGTTGCTTTTTTTGCTGATTTTTTTTATCAATGTGTTTTAAATGATTTATGCTTTGATCTACTGTACATTCACTCTGTTGTACCCCACCTCAAGCCTTTTCCACCCAATTCCAAGGAAACCCCTCAGGTGCTGGACAACTGCCCGCTGTGGCTGTCTGGATGAGGAGGAACAAGCTGAAGATCAATCCCGACAAGACAGAGGTCCTCCTGGTTGATCGCAAACCAGATCGGGGTATAGGGTGGCAACCTGTGTTGGATGGGGTTGCACTCCCCCTGAAGTCACAGGTCCGCAGTTTGGGGGTCCTCCTGGACTCATCACTTACGCTTGAAGCTCAGGCGGCAGCAGTGGCCGGGAGGGCCTTTACACAACTAAGACTCGTGTGCCAACTGCGATCGTACCTCGTGAAGGCGGATCTGGCCAGGGTGGTCCATGCCTTAGTCACCTCCAGATTGGACTACTGTAATGCACTCTACATGGGGCTGCCCTTGAAAACGGCCCGGAAATTTCAGTTGGTTCAATAGGCAGCGGCCAGGTTGTTAACTGGTGCTCCTTACAGGGAGCGGTCAACCCTCCTGTTTAAGGAGCTCCACTGGCTGCCGTTCATTTTCCGGTCCCAATTCAAGGTGCAGGTTCTTACCTACAAAGTCCTAAACGGTTTGGTGACCCGCCTACCTGCGTGACCGCATTTCTGTGTACGAACCCACAAGATCTCTTCGATCATCTGGAGAGGCCCTGCTCGTGCTCCCACCTCCATCGCCGGCGCGATTGGTGGGGACGAGGGAAAGGGCCTTCTCGGTGGTGGCCCCTCGACTCTGAAACTCACTCCCCAAGGACATCAGGCATGCCCCAACTCTGGCAGCCTGAAAACATGGTTGTTGAAAACATATTCCCAGCAATATGTCCTCGAAATGCACTTTATTAGTGATCTAGGATTGTCTGCACGCCCCATCCCTCTCCGAAAATTTTCTATCCCACCTGGTCATGCTCAGCATTATTTTTAAATTTTTAATTATTACATTTGGCCCAGCCATAGGTTTTTAAACGTCGTCGTGTTATTGTTAATGTTTACTGCTTATTTTTATTATGAGTTATGTATTGATTTGTATTACTGTTGTTATTGTTTTTGCTGATGTATTGCGGGCTCGGCCTCATGTAAGCCGCACCGAGTCCCTTGGGGAGATGGTACCGGGGTATAAATAAAGTTTTAATTTTATTATTATTATTAAAATAAATTTATTCATTTATTTATTTGCCGTATTTGTACCCTGCCCTTTTCACCCCAAAGGGGACTCAGAGCAGCCTTTTAACAAGCAACAATTTGATGCCTTATCAAGCAACAAATAATAAAATAAACATATACATTAAAAACATAGAATTAAAAAAACAATATAAACATTAAAACCAATTGTTAAAACCACATAATCTGCAATCACAGTCAAGGCCATTCCAATCATGATTGCACATATTCCCTCTTATTTATTTATTTATTTATTTACTATATTTGTATACCGCCCCTCTCAGCCCGAAGGCAACTCGAGGCGGTTGACATTTAGCAATCAATGCCCCACAGGATAAAATACAGTCAAAAACAATTACATAATATAACCATATAAAAACAATTAACAATTAAAACCATAAAATACAATTAGTGTGTCATCATTAAAATCATTTTCTGTTGCATCGTCTTGTCATTCTATACGTCTCAACTAAACAGTTATACTGCGTCTGCAAATGCCTGCTCAAATAGCCAGGTTTTATTTCTCTTTCAAAATGTTAGGAGGGAGGGGGGCAATCTAATGTCCCTAGGGAGGGCATTCCTTAGCCAGGGGGCCATCGCTGAGAAGGCCCTGTCTCTCGTTCCCGCCAATCGGATCTGCAAAGCAGGCGGGACCGAGAGCAGGGCCTCTCCAGACGATCTTAAATACCTAGATGGTTCATAGGAAGAGATGCATTTAGACAGGTAAACTGGGCCAAAACCGTTTAGGGCTTTAAAGGCTAAAACCAGCACTTTGAATTGTGCCTGTGGTAGCAAACTGGCAGCCAGTGGAGCTGGTGCAACAGAGGAGTTGTGCACTCCCTGAGTACAGCTCCTGATAACAACCTGGCTGCTGTCTGTTGGACCATTTGAAGCTTCCGAACAGTCTTCGAAGGCAGCCCCACGTAGAGAGCATTGCAGAGAGCGTCTTCTCTTACTGCATTGCATTTCTACCCAAAGACTTGGTCCCAGAGCCATGTCTTCTATTTCTTTTTAAAGTTCAGGAGGGAGTGATCAGATTTCACTGGGGAGAGAGTTCCATAACTGAGGGACCACCAAAGGCCCCTCAGAAATTAAGATCTTCTGGGGAGGCCCTGCTCTCGGTTCCAGCAGTCGTGCAAAGGAGGTGGGACCAAGAGCAGGGCCTCGCCAGAAGATCTTAATCTTTGAGGTGAATCATAGAGGGAGATACATTTGGACAGGTGAGCTGGGCCAGGACCATTTAGGGCTTTATAGGCTAAAGCCAGCACTTTTAATTGTGCTCAATAGCAGATGGGTAGCCACTAGCCAGTGGAACTGACATAACAGGTGGTTTGTATGCTCTCTGTACGCTGCCCCGGCGAACAACCTGGCTGCCGCCCGTTGGACCACTTGAAGCTTGAAGCTTTCGAACAAACTCCACCAGTGTTCACATTTGAGCATATTAATTATTCATGCCAAATTTGGTCCGGATCCATCATTGTAGTCTATTTGAGATGTAACAATGTGTTACAGTTGGTATTGCCATATGTCTTAAACTCTGAGATGCTATCAATTGCAAGTCACACACTAATTTCGGTACTGCCAACAAGGGGGGGGGGGGGACCTTTTAATATATAAATATAAAAAAAATCACATGCGAATCTAAGATGCATCCTGTTTTCAGAGATGTTTATATTGGGGGGGGGGGCTGCATCTTAGAATCAAAGAAATAGGGTATTAATATGATTGTTGTTGTTGTTGTTGTTGTTGTTGTTGTTACCACCACCACTACACAACAGGAAGAACCCAGTGTGCCAGAGCCAGACATAACATTTGTACCTTTTGATTATAACTCTTTCTTTCTTTCTTTTTCTTTCTTTTTCGTTTTCTCGTTCTCTGGAAGCTGGCAGCTAATGGTTGGGGGAGCAGTCCAGGGACCACCGTCCTTGAGTGGCACAGCCCACGAATGCACTGTCAATGCAGGGCTACTGACCAGGGTCAAAAGCCTATTTGCCCACTGTGTTTTTCTGGGCAAAGAACAGGTCGCTAGGCTCTCTGCCACTTAAAGAAATGGACTGTTGCAAGTGTTCTTCTATGATTCACCCTGGCCTTGGTCCAGCATCCCACTCCCCCAACCCACCACTCCAGCCTCCCTGCCAACCTCCCTCCTGCAAATACTTTCCTTTCTTTCTATCAGCCTCATTCCTTCTAGGCCACATGCTTCCTCTGCATTCACTGGCACAGCATGCAGGAGAAGAGAACCCTGCCAAAGCCCTTCTGCGTGCCAATCGAAAGAGCGAACCAAGTCGAGAATGTGTCTTTTCCTTGCTTTTTTTTTGGTCCCTTTTAGCAACAGCTGTGTGGCGGCAGGCACTGAACCCATGCAGCTTTCCCAGGACAACGTCAACCAGTATAGCTACTCCAATAAAGAGAGGAGAATGGTACCAGGTGCCTGCTTTCTCCCAGTCTTTATGACAAAACAAACAAACAAAAAGTCAGATGCAAAAATCAGTTTTCTTTCAGGAAATAAAAGTGCTGTTTTAAATTGCTCAATAACAGGTCAGTTCCCTCAAAACCTTCCAGTATGTTCAGTTGGTCATGGGGATTCTGTGTACCAAGTTTGATCCAGGTATATTGTCGGTGCAGGTCACATTTTCTCTGGATGTAGGTGAACTACAACTCCCAAAAATCAAGGCCAATCTCTCCCAAACCCATCCAGTATTGAAATTTGGGTATATCAGGTATGCATGCCAAGTATTGTCCAGATCCATCAGTGTTTGGGTTCTGGATGTGGGTGAACTGCAACTGCTATAAATCATGGTCAATTTCCCCCCAAACCCCGCCAGTATTTTCCATTGATCGTGAGGGTTCTGTGTGCCAAATATAGTCCAGGTCCATTGTTGGTGGGGGTCAATATGTTCAGTTGCTGATCAATTCTTGAATAGGAAAGGGTTAAAGGAGATGCAGTGGGCAGGGTCATGCAAATTCCACACCAATGGAGATAGTAAGGAACACTGGGATGTCTGTGGTGGAGGAAACACATAAATTCTAGGATGAAACGGTCCCTGTATGAAAGCCTTCACTTGCATGGTGGACAGTATTGGGTTTGTGGAGGACATTGGCAGGGCTCTTGGACATGTTCATGTCGCTTACTACAACCTGCAATGTAATTGGAGGAAGGGCCTTTGATTTCTCCTGGGTGGTGGGAGCTATAGATGTTTGAGGAGTCAGGAACTTGTCTGTGTACTGTAAGTGAACACCCCAGGCACACAAACACATACGTATTTTCACTTTTATTATGTGTATAGATAGATATAGGTGAAATACAAATTGGGAAATTTGATGGAACCACTACTTATTATTTGTTAACTTGATGCAGAGTCTGGAAGCAATCAAATAAACTGAGTTAAATACAAGTAGGTAATACCACAGGATATAGGACTTTTAGACCAATATGGAATATGTACTTATTTTATGTTAAAACTAACTTAGGTATCTGCAGCTAAGAATAATATGAATAGACAATGAAGATGATGTGAACTGAGAAGCCTAAGCTGAAAATGTTGGAAGAATATCATGGCTTACTTTATTTGACGTGTTTATGTCTTCAAACTACAAGAGAGGAGATTCCATCTGAACATTAGGAAGAACTTCCTGACTGTGAGAGCCGTTCAGCAGTGGAACTCTCTGCCCCGGAGTGTGGTGGAGGCTCCTTCTTTGGAAGCTTTTAAGCAGAGGCTGGATGGCCATCTGTCAGGGGTGATTTGAATGCAATATTCCTGCTTCTTGGCAGGGGGTTGGACTGGATGGCCCATGAGGTCTCTTCCAACTCTTTGATTCTATGATTCTATGTCGATTGTGTATGGATTGTTTCCTGTTTACTCATACACGGGTTGATTGTGTAATTTTTTTTAAAAAATAGAAACCCCACACTTCAGTTAGCCACCTTTATTTTTAAAGAAATATAATCAACCAATTTGAACATAAAGAGGTTCTAGAGTCGAGGAATCCATCAGGAGAGAGAGATGAAAATTTAGTCAGATATACAAGTCAAAGATCCACTAAAGTCCTATTTTAGTTTCCAATGGTACAGGAGACTGGACCTTTTGTAAAAGGAAAGTGGCAGGATCTAACATGTCTACTCTCAATTTGAAGCCAGATTATGATGCAAGTGACAAAATATCTTGCAATCTGTCATGATAATTTATACCAGTGTTTCTCAACCTGGGAGTCGGGACCCCTGGGAGGGTCACGAGGGGGTGTCAGAGGGGTCACCAAAGACCATCAGAAAACATAGTATTTTCTGTTGGTCATGGGTGTTCTGTGTAGGAAGTTTGGCCCAATTCTATCATTGGTGGGGTTTGGAATGCTCTCTGATTGTAGGTGAACTATAAGTCCCAGGAACTACAACTCTCAAATGTCAATGTCTATTTTCCCCAAACTCCACCAGTGTTCACATTTGGGCATATTAATTATTCATGCCAAATTTGTTCCAAATCCATCATTGTTTGAGTCCACAGTGCTCTATGGATATAAGTGAACTACAACTCCAAAACTCAAGGTCAATGCCCACCAAACCCTTCCAGTATTTTCTGTTGGTCATGGGGGTTTTGTGTGCCAAGTTTGGTTCAACTCCATTGTTGGTGGAGTTCAGAGTGTGCTTTGATTGATGTATTGTCGAAGGCTTTCATGGCCGGAATCACTGGGTTGTTGTGGGTTTTTTCTGGTTATATGACCATGAATGCCTCTAGAACATGGCCATATAGCCCGAAAAAAACCCACAACCCTGTGCTTTGATTGTAGGTTAACTATAAATCCCAGCAAATACAACTCCCAAATGACAAAATCAATTCCCCCAACCACACCAGGATTCAAATTGGGGTGTATCAGGTATGAATGAAAATACATCCTGCATATCAGATATTTACATTATACTTCATAATAGTAGCAAAATTACAGTTATGAAGTAGCACCAAAATTAATTTTATGGTTGGGGGTCATCACAACATGAGGAACTGTTTTTGAATTCTGGGAGTTGTAATTCACCAACACCAAAAAGGAAGAGGAGAGGCACAGAGATCTTCACCTTTCTCTGCCAAAAGGGTTCCTAAGACCATCACAAATACGTGTTTTCTGGTGGTTATTAGCGCAACTCCCCTTGTGACCCCCCCAGGGGTCCTGTCCCCCAGGTTGAGAAACACTGGCTTAGAACTTCTGTGTGGTCTTCTGAGTTATGACGACCCTAAAGCAAAACTATCACAGGGTTTTCATGCGGAATTTGTTTGGGTGCTTTTCCTTTGCCTTCCTCTTGGGCCGAGAGAGTGTGATTTGCCCAAGATCACCCTGGTTGCGTGGGGATTTTAACCCTACAGTCTCATCCACCCCCTTCCCCACCAGTCTTCAAATTTGGGCATATCGGGTATTTGTGCCAAATGTGGTCCAGTGAATGAAAATACATCCTGCATATCAGATATTTACATAACAATTCATAACAGTAGCAAAATTACAGTTATGAAGTAGCAACGGAAACAATTTTATGGCTGGGGGTCACCAAAACATGAGAAACTGTATTAAGGGGTCGTGGTATCAGGAAGGTTTAGTCAACATGTACCCTTTATGAGAAGATTTGATACTGAAAGTATTGGGATGTGTTGGACATGCTTGAAAATAATATCTTCAAACCCATCCATTATTATTTTTATTAACCCCTAGAGGTAAAGGTAAAGGCTTCCCCTTGACATAAGTCTAGTGGAGTCCAACTCTGGGTGGTGGTGCTCACCTCCATTTCTAAGCCAAAGAGCCAGCGTTGTCCATAGACACCTCCTAGGTCATATGACCGGCATGACTGCATGGAGCGCCATTACCTTCCCGTCAAAGCAGTTCCTATTGGTCTACTCACATTTGCATGTTTTTGAACTGCTAGGTTGGCAGAAGCTGGGGTTAACAGTGGGAGCTTGCCCTGTTCTGTGGATTTGAACCGCCAACCTTCCGGTCAGCAAGTTCTGCAGCTTGGTGGTTTAATCCACTGTGCCACACACTCAGGACCCCTACACACTCAGAAACTATACTGAAGAGAAAAAAGTGGTCTTTGAATTCTAGAAAATAGACAAGAGCCACAGTTTCTGAGTAATCCAAACTCACCAGACACATGGGATTAGATTGGATGCAAGAAAACTTCGATATCAATTTGAATTTTGGAAAATTGTCTACAAACAACTCTAATTTCTGAGTAAGATAAACCAACCAAACTCTCCAGTCATATATAACTACATGGGAATGGTGGAACAAGCTCGAAAACATTCCAGAGAAAATAATTTTCCATCCATGAGGAGGGAAGAAAACTGGAACCACAACTTCTGAGTAGCAAAGCCATGAATCACACAGGATTAGCTTGGAGTGACTCACAAACTCACAAACCACAACATTCCTATCGAAAGTACACTTGGCTACCTGTTCTGGCAAAAAAAAAACCATTCTAGAAAACAGCCCTTAACAGTTTTCCAAAGTGGCACGGAACACAAACTTTCCATGGAGCCAAATGCACCAGCGACACACACGACTACTTGGCAGTGATGCAGCCAGTCTTCCAGAAAAAATATTTTTGAAAGGCATAAGAGGAAAAAAAATCACTTTTCTGGAAAATAGCCTAAAGCAAGCCCCTCTGAATACTACAAACCAACCAAGTTTACTGGGATGAGAATAATGTAGCAAGCTGAAAACTTGAAGAGAAATCCCATTTTTATACTTTTTACAGGCAAGCTCCCTCCCAAAAGAAATCCTCCTTAGAGGATTGAGAGGAACCCGAGAAGAAGGAAGATCAAATCAGCAGCCTTGAAGTATTTGTCTAGTGTGTGTCTGTATGTATGTTTGTATGTTTGTTTCTATTTCCCAAAGTGGCTCCAATATCCAGAGAGTCCTATGACTCCTGGACCAAACTTGGCTCACAGAGCCCCCATGACCAACAGAAAATACTGGAGGAGTTGGGGAGTATGTTGGGAGTTATAGTTCACCACGCATCCAAAGAGCCCTGATTCCCATCGATGATGAATCTCAACCAAACTTGGCACACACTCAACAGGGCCAACTTTAAGTACTGGTGAGGTGTCAAGGGAATTGACCTGAGGTGTTAGGAGTTATAGTACACCCACGTCCAGAGAGCACTGTGAACTCAACCAATGATGGATCTGCACCAAACATGGCATACATACCCATCATCATGACCAACTTTGAATGCTGGAGGAGTTTGGGGAAAATAACCCATGATGTTGGGGAATTGTAGTTCACCCACAATCAAAGAGCTCTGTGAACCCCACCGACAATGGTTCTGGACCAAATTTGGCACACATGCCCAACATGACCAACTTAAAATATTGGTGAGGTTTGTAGGGAATTGGCTCACAATGTTGGAAGTTGTAGTTCAGTGAGATCTTTATGCGTTTTCTAATGGGATCATTCATAAAATCCAAAAACAAACAATGACTACTTCGAATATTTAGCATTATCCAATACATAACCAAAGCATCGCCGGGTACCTAAACTAGAATAAAGGCCAATGTAGGTTGAGCAAATGAAGAAGAGGACTCCACCTGAAAAGCTCTCTCCTTCTGTCACTCTGTCTATCTACCTTTTTCCCTTTTGCATCACAAACAAATACAACGTGACTGCAATCTAAGTTGCACCACTGTTCCCACCAACAACAGATGAGTCCCCTCGGGGAGATAGGGCAGAATATAAATAAATTATCATTATTATTATTATTATTATTATTATTATTATTATTATTATTATCACAACAAGATGAGTCCATAGCAGACAAGATCAATATTTAAATCCTCATATTGTGTCAGCTTTTCCAGTTGTTTCTCTTCAATCCTGTTGTCGCTTGGGATTGTAACATCAACGATCCATACTTTGTTTTAACACGATCGTGAGGTCACAAGTATTGTGCTCCAAAACTCTGTCAGTCTGAATTCGGAAGTCCCAGAGTAGTTTGACGTGTTCATTTTCTGTAATTTTTTCAGACTTGTGATCCCACCAGTTCTTTGTTGCAGGCAGATGGTATTTGTGGCACAAGTTTCAATGAATCATCTGAGCAACAGTGTTTTGCCTCCGCTTGTAGTCTGTCTGCGCGATCTTCTTGCAGCAGCTGAGGATGTGATCTATTGTTGCATCTGCTTCCTTGCAGAGTCTACACTTGGGATCTGTTGTCAACTTTTCAATTCTGGCTTTGATGGCATTTGTTCTAATGGCTTGTTCTTGGGCTGTCAAAATCAGGCCCTTCATCTTATTACTATTACCAAATGATATCCCTCCCTATCACATCTGGGTATGCTACCATGCAAAAACCCATGCTTGAGAAAACAGCTTGGAACATCAACTTCCAAGGAGAGTAAACCAACCAAATTCTCCAGTCACCCATGACTGTTTGGGAATGATGCAGCAAGCCTCAAATGTATGCAAAGGCAGTGTGTTCCGAACTCATTTCTGTCAAAAATGAAAAAAACCCAAATCAGTATACCAAAAATAGCACAGAAGATTGACTTCCAAGCAAGCCAAAACAAACCAATTCAAGTGTTATGTTGAGTAGCTGGGAGAGATTTAAGAAGCCATAGAATGTCCAAAGAAAGCATACTTGAATATCCATGCCAACCAAAGCATTCACATTCCAGAGAAGAGCCCATAACACACCAAAATATCCCAGATAATCAAGTTTCCAGATGTGCACTAGTGCTAAATGACTAGGAATGATGCAAGCATCCTAGCTTCTACAGAAATCATTTGCCAGTATTCTTGGTGTGCGCCAGCTGCGACCGTACCTCGAAAAGTCGGACATGGTCATGGTAGTCCACGCCTTGGTTACATCCCAACTGGATTATTGCAATTCACTCTATGTGGGGTTCCCTTTGAAATTCCAACTGGTACAAAGGTTGGCAGCCAGGCTTCTAACAGGAGCTAACTATAGGGAACGTACAATGTCCCTACTAAAGCAGCTGCACTGGTGGCCGATAAGGTGCATGTTATGGCCTACAAAGCCCGTCTATCTCCGTGATCACAGCTCCCCCTATGAACTGGTGTGGGCTCTAAGATCTGCCTGGGAGGCCCTCCTTTCGCTCCCACCACCGTCACAAGCACGATTAGTGGGGACGAGGGAGAGAACCTTCTTGGTGGTGGCCCCCAATTTTGGAACACTCTCCCCAGAGAGATTAGGCAAACCCCTGTACTGTTCTCCTTCTGCAGGGACCTGAAAACCTGGTGGTTCTAGCAGGCTTTTGAAAATTATTCACCCCAGGCCCTTCCCTTGGCCATCAGCTAGGATCCTGTTCTGCATTTTATCCACTTACCTAGCCGTATGATACTTTGTTGCACTAGCCCTTGCCCAGCCCTTTCATAGCTGACCATCTCCACTTTGCAGTTCTGACCATTGGTATTTTGAATCCCTTTTGATGGAGTAAAATGGTTTTTAATTTTTTTGTGACGGTTTAATAGGATTTATATTTATGTTTTATAATGTCTAATTTTGTTGTATTTTTTTTTTGTTTGGGAATTGAATGTTTTGCCTTATGTGGGAAACTGCCCTGAGTCCTCTTGGGGAGATAGGGCAATATATACATTATTATTATTATTATTATTATTATTATTATTATTATTGGTTTATTGTAGGTTTTTCAGGCTATATGGCCATGTTCTAGAGCAGGGGTTCTCAAACTAAGGCCCGGGGGCCGGATATGGCCCTCCAATGTCATTTACCCAGCCCTCACTCAAGGTCAACCTACGTCTGAAATGACTTGAAAGCAAACAACAACAACAACAACAATCCTATCTCATCAACCAAAAGCAGGCCCACACTTCCCATTGAAATACTAATAAGTTTATATTTGTTAAAATTATTCTTCATTTTAATTATTGCATTGTTTTAAAGTATTTTGCGCTACAAATAAGATATGTGCAGCGTACAGAGGAATTCATGTTTTTTTCAAATTATAATCAGGCCCTCCAACAGTCTGAGGGACTGTGACCTGGCCCTCTGTTTAAAAAGTATGAGGACCCCTGTTCTAGAGGCATTCTCTCCTGACGTTTCGCCTGCATCTATGGCAAGCATCCTCAGACCTCACAACCTCTGAGGATGCTTGCCATAGATGCAGATGAAACGTCAGGAGAGAATGCCTCTAGAACATGACCATATAGCCCAAAAAAACCCTACAGCAACCCAGTGATTCTGGCCATGAAAGCCTTCAACAATACATTATTATTATTATTATTATTATTATTATTATTACGTATTATTTCAGAAAAGAATTGAGAAGATCAAGCTCCAGGTGAGACAAACCTGGAGAAGTCATAGGAGAAGTCATAGGGAGGAGAGAGCAAACTTGTTTTCTGCTGCCCTGGAGACTACGATGCAGAACAATGGTTTCAAACTACAGGAAAGAAGATGTCACCTGAACATTAGGAAGAACTTCCTGACTGTGAGAGCTGTTCAGCAGTGGAACTCTCTGCCCTAGAGTGTGGTGGAGACTCCTTCTCTGAAGGCTTTTAAGCAGAGGCTGGATGGCCATCTGTCAGGGGTGCTTTGAATGTGATTTTCCTGCTTCTTGGCAGGGGGTTGAACTGGATGGCCCAAGAGGTCTCTTTCAACTCTATGATTCTATGATACACACAGGGGATGAAAACTGGAAATAGCCAACAAGTTATTCTGAAATCCACGGAAAACACATTTGGGGGCCTTAAACATGAAATTTGTCTAGAACAGTGATTCCCAACCTTTTTTTGACCAGGGACCACTTTGACCAGGGACCGCTCTCCTACATTAGTACCAAAAGGATTGGAAGCAGCAGCAAATATAGTAATCCATGAATAATCAAATTCGTAAAAGCTTGACTCATAAATGTGACAGGATGGCTAATAATAATAATAATAATAATAATAGTAATAATAATCCCTACTTGGATCTGCGATACATCACATAGTCCTAGACACTTGGGAAGTTTCCAATATGTGATCCAATACAAAAACCAGCATAGTGATCTTGTTTGCTGTGTATTAATCTTGTTGTGTATATAATAATAATAATAATAATAATAATAATAATAATAATAATAATAATAGAAAAAAAGTTTGGATTATTGATGTCACCATACTATGTGACATCCGAACTGACGAAAAACAACAGGAATAGCTCAGCCATTATCAGGAACTCAAAATTGAACTGCAAAGGCTCCAGCATAAACCAGTACAGGTGGTCCCAGTGGTCATCAGCACACTTGGTTCCGTGTCAAAAGATCTCAGCCGGCATTTGGAAACAATAAACATTGGCAAAATCACAATCTGTCAACTGCAAAATGCTACCTTACTTGGATCTGTGCGCATCATTTGAAAATACATCACACAGTCCTAGACGCTTGGGAAGTATTTGACTTGTGATTTTGTGATATGAAATCCAGCATATACAGTATATCTCGTTTGCTATCACATATAGTCTAATGTTCCCGAACTATTTTATGATAGTAGCATTAGACTATATTATTAAAGTCTAATGTTCCAGATAGCATTCTAAGAATCTCATGAAACTACAAGTCCCAGAATCCCAAAGAATGGATCCATGGCACTTAAAGTGGAATCCAAGTGTTATAATGGTGTAGTGTGGATGCACTCCTAGGCCCCATCTATGCTGCCGTACAATGTAGCTTGAAACTGTATTATATGGTAAGTGTAGACCAGTGGTTCCCAACCTTTTTTTGACTAGGGAGCACTTGACCAGGGACCACATTGACCAGGAACCACTCTCCAACATTAGTACCAAAAGGGTTATGAATCTGTTTTTGGTCAACTTTAGATTTGGTTTGGGGTGTTGATTAAGAAAATTGCATTGGATAGACCACATCAGCTCTAGTTTATGATACAGAACATATGCTATGGTCACTGACAGGAAAGAAGTGGCAAGTGGTATGAAAGGAGAAGAAATAAAATATAAATAAATAAACAAATAAACAAACAAACAAATAAAGAGGAAGGAGGCTTGCAGATTAGACTAGCTGCAAACGTACCTCATGAAGTCGGATTTGGCCATGTTGGTCCACGCCTGAGTTACCTCTACTCTGGACTATTGCAGTGCACTCTACATGGGGCTGCCCTTGAAAACAGCCCGGAAATTTCAACTGGTCCAATGTGCGGCAGCCAGACTACTAACTGGTGAAAAGTACAGGGAGCTGTCAACCCCCCTGTTTAAGGAGCTCCATTGGCTGCCATTTATTTTCCAGTCACAATTCAAGGTGCAGGTTCTTACCTACAAAGCCCTGAACGGTTTGGGACCTGCCTACCTCCGTGACCGCATTTCCTTTTACGAACCTACGCGATACCTTCGATCTTCCGGATAGGTCCTTCTCTCACTCCCACCCCCTTCACAAGTGCGACGTGTGGGGACAAGGGAAAAGGCCTTCTCTGTGGTGGCCCCTCAGCTCTGGAACTCACTCCCCAGAGAAATTAGGCAAGCCCCCATCCTGGCAGTCTTCAGGAAGAGCCTGAAAACTTAGTTGTTCCAGTGTGCCTTCAATGAATGAATGAACAATCATCCCTGACCTGACCAAACCCCGCATACAATGCCCCCAAGAGCACTTTATTTTACCTGTTAGTGCAATTAAACCCCATTTCGTCCCCTGGATCCCCTGTCCAGATACATTACATTGCTCACTCACCCAGTGTTTTAAACTTTTAATCTCTGCAACCGGCCCTGTCCACTTTGATCAACTTTCTGTGTTCAGATATTGTGATTTTATATTGTTCTGATGTGTTTATTTATATTTTTTTCTTGTATTTTATCTTAATTGTTTATATTTTATTGTTGTATTTTTATGTTTTTCTATTTGCATTTTTGTATTGCTGGGCTTGGATGCTCTTCTCTCACTCCCGCCCCCGTCTCAGGCACAGCTGGTGGGGACGAGAGAGAGGGCATTCTCGGTGGTGGCCCCCCGTCTGGAATTCCCTCCCCAGGGAGATTAGGCTGGCATCCTCCCTAACCACATTCCATAAGGAATTAAAGACATGGATGTTTTGTCGTGTTTTCGATTGACAACGCCTATGACAAATGACCTGCAACATGACTTGAATTGTCATTCAATCTGATGTCCTATACTATATTAACTGATCCTGTTAATGTACTCTATTTCCATGATATTTCCTATGCCATTATACCTTGTTATCCCCCTTACGAAACCACTTATCCTTTAACTAGTTCATGGTCCTTCCTCCCCCCGCTCCAAAATTCGTCTTCTGTTATTGTTGTTGCTAGCTATTATTGTTATGTTGTTTTACGTTGTTTTGTGCTGTCTTAATTATTTTTGCTTTGTTTTTAATTGTATTCTTCCTTGGGCTTGGGCCCCATGTAAGCCGCCCCGAGTCCCTTCGGGGAGATGGAGGCGGGGTAGAAAAATAAAGTTCTTCTTCTCCTTCTCCTTCTCCTTCTTCTTCTTCTTCTTCTTCTTCTTCTTCTTCTTCTTCTTCTTCTTCGCCTCATGTAAGCCACCCTGAGTCCCCTTAGGGAGATGGTGGCGGGGTATAAATAAAGTATTATTATTATTATTATTATTATTATTATTATTATTATTGTCATCCTCGTGGCCCACTGGTGGTCCACAGCCCACAGGTTAAGAACCACTGGTCTAGAAAGAACATTTTCTGAAATGTCTTTCCCTAAACTTTCGGCCGAACCTCTTTTTATCTAATTTTGCTCCAGGCATATATCTCTCCGCTCTATCTGGGGGGAAAAAAACTTTCTGGGATAGGATGAGAGAGAAATACTTGAATCGCAATTAAAACATGTGACGGAAGGGATCTGACTCTTTTTAAAAGAGCCTCCAGGTTATAACTAGGAAAATCTGCTTAAGGATCCCGACTCGACCACACATTTCCATGAGAGAAGCTATAAACTCAGTCGTCCCGTCTGCATGCAAACGGTCTGAGTACGTCCAGCTGAAAGAACTCAAACAGCAGGGTGACTTTGGGGAATGTGGCATGGAGGTAATTTGCTAGAAGTGCATTGCTAATGAGTTACTCAGTGCAACGGCCAACAAAGAGCACCTCCCAGCCCGCCCTCCCTTTCATTGTGTGCCGACTCTTTAGGAAATGTTAAAGGGTCACTGCCAATATAGCACTGAAGAGAGTTCAGGAATAAATGGACTAGAGGTATTTGAGGGAGAGGGAGATCGCTTTGGCATACCAACCACCCCAATGTCACCCTCAGGAATCCCAAGTGAAGAATTTGAAACGGCAACCCTGGGTCAGGCCTTTGTTTTGCCACATTCAGAGACAAAGGCGGAATCATTTGAAATCTCTATTTGTTTTCAGTTTTTGTGGGACCGTTCAGGAGGACAAGAGGGATATAAATTAATTTAGAATAACACATCTGTGACTAGAGAGCTCCTCATCAATATGACCCCAGGGAGGATCGGAGCAGAACAAGATTTGAACAGCGGCTTACTCCTGGAAACAATGCAAAGGAAAAAGCCAGTTAGTCCCAATTTAAAGAACACAGCCCAATCAAAAAAAAAATCTTGGTATTCTGGTTTTTAGATCTGTTCCTGGAGTTATCTGGGGCACTGGTTTGAAAAAATGCATTGGGGTAGACAGCATTATTATTATTTTATTTTATTTATTTCCAACATTTCTACCCTGCCCTTCTCAACCCCCGAGGGGGGACTCGGAGTGACTTACAAAGGCAACAAATAGTTGCCACAAGGTACAAAACACTTATAAAAACAATTTACAGTAAATAAAACAGTAAGTTAAAAACAATTTAAAACATTATTATCAGCCATATAACCATTTCAGTACAGTTCAACCCCTAAAGTGCTGTCACGCCTGCTGTCCAAAGGCCTGGTCCCAGAACCATGATTTCAGTTTTTTCCTAAAAGGAAGGAGGGATGAAGCCGACCTAATCTCGCTAAGGGGCAAGTTCCACAGACGGGGTCCCTGTCCCTTGTCCCTTGTCCCTGCCAAAAGCGTTTGCGAAGCTGGTGGGACCGAGAGCAGGGCCTATCCGGACGACCTTAGGCTACGAGGTGGAATGTAGAGGGAGATACATTCGGACAAGTAATCTGGGCTGGAATCGTATAGGGCTTTATAGACCAAGACCAGCACTTTGAATTGTGCTCGGAAATGGACCGGCAGCCAGTGGAGCTGACACAACAGCGGGGTGGTATGCTCCCTGCTTGTCACTCCAGTGAGTAGTCTGGCTGCCGCCCATTAGACTAGTTGAAGTTTCCAAACAGTCTTCAAAGGCAACCCCACATAGAGTGTGTTGCAGTAATCTATTTGGGATATAACCAAAGCGTGGACCACCGTGGCCAGATCAAACTTCTCAAGGTACGGGCGCAGCTGGTGCAAAAGCCTTAGCTGTGCAAAAGCTCCCCTGGCCACCACCGAAACCTGGTGTTCCAGGCTCAGCGATGAATCCAGGATCACTCCCAAGCTGCGAACCTGTGTCTTCAGGGGGAGTGTAACCCCATCCAACACAGGCTGTAGCCCTATGCCCTGTTCGGCCTTTCAAGTTTCTTATTCTGATTTTTTATGGGCAACTGGTAGAATCATAGAATCATAGAAGCATAGAATTAGAAGAGACCTCATGAGCCATCCAGTCCAACCCCATTCTGTCAAGAAGCAGAACAATCACATTCAAAGCACCCCTGACAGATGGCCATCCAGCCTCTGCTTAAAAGCCTCCAAAGAAGAAACCTCCACCATACTTGAGAACAGAGAGTTCCACTGCTGGACAGCTCTCACCATTAGGAAGTTCTTCCTCGTGTTCAGGTGGAATCTCCTTTATTTCCTGTAGTTTGAAACCATTGTTCCATGTCCTAGTCTCCAGGGCAGAAGAAAACAAGCCTGTTCCCTCCTCACTATGACTTCCCCTCACATCTTGATCCATGGCCCTCATCATGTCTCCTCTCAGCTTTCTCTTCTGCAGGCTAAACATGCCCAGCTTTTTAAGCTGCTCCTCATAGGGCTTGTTCTCCAGACCCTTCATCATTTTAGTCGCCCTGGACTCATCTTCCTTGAATTGTGGTGCCCAGAATTGGACACAGTATGATTCCAGGTGTGGTCTGACCAAGACAGAATAGAGGGGGAGCATGACTTCCCTACATCTAGATAGTAGATGGCCTCTGTTCTGTATCTCCAAAACTAGAGCTGGTAATATTTTTGGAATCAGCAGGTCAAATATACCCAGAAACAAGACTAATATTTGGGACATCTAAATATGTGTTGGCCAGTGTATTGTCACCTATGCATCTTACAGAATGCATGATACTTGACTTTTCCCCCTATATAAATCCAGCCACTCTGGAACCTAACATGGTGGTAAGAATACTGCTGAAGGGGTGGTAAGTCCCAGCCTCTGACTATTCTGTAGCATAATCTCAAAATAGGCAGAAGAAATGGTCTCATTCCCCAACCTCTGCAAAGTTTGTGCCAGATGAAGCAATACGTGAAGTCACTGATAATTGCTAACAGAATGGCTGGAGCAACATTGTTTTCCTTGAATCATGATCACTCTCGCTTGAATGTAGTGCAACGCCACGGACATCCAACCACATAGAGGCTGGGGTATAGTCAGGCGGCACTAGTTTCACATAGCCCAGCCAGGAAGATGGCTGCTCCCCATATGGTTGTCATCTTGGAAGCATTTCTGACCTCTCTGCTTGGAGTCCACACTTGCGCTGCTTTGACTTAGTGTAGGAAACCATTTCCTGACCACATGTTTCTTTTTATAGACACCGCCGTTTATTGGCAGCTTCCTCTGGAGTTCAAAATGGTTCGTCATCACCTTTCAACAATACACCGAGCTTAACTTGTAGCAAAAGCAAGGGAGAGAACACAGCTTGAACAGGCTGAATGCAAGGTAGGGTGAACATCTGGTTCACTGCATCTCCCGTAATGATTGTGGGGAGTCCAAAAGTTATTACATGCTTATGGCATAGAGTTCCTTGTGTATATTTATTCATTATTTACTTCCTTACTTTCTAGCCCGCCTTTCCCCTGATATAGGGACTCAAGGAGACTAAGAAAAACAGGTTGTTGTTGTTGTTCATTCATTCAGTCGTTTCTGACTCTTCATGACCTCATGGACCAGCCCACCCCAGAGCTCCCTGTCGGCCATCACCACCCCCAGCTCCTTCAAGGTCAATCCAATCACTTCAAGGATGCCATCCATCCATCTTGCCCTTGGTCGGTCCCTCTTCCTTTTTCTTTCCATTTTAACCAGCATAATTGTCTTCTCTAAGCTTTCCTTTCTTTACATGATGTGGCCAAAGTACTTCATCTTGGCCTCTACTATTCTTCCCTCCAATGAGCAGTTGGGCTTTATTTCCTGAAATATGGACTGGTTGGATCTTCTCACGGTCCAAGGCACTCTCAGAACTTTCCTCCAACGCAACAGTTCAAAAGCACCTATCTTCCTTCACTCAATCTTCCTTATGGTCCAGCTCTCACATCCGTAGGTGACTACAGAGAATACCATTGCTTTAACTATGCAGATCTTCGTTGCCAGTGTGATGTCTCTACTCTTCTCTATTTTATCAAGATTGGTCATTGCTCTCCTCCCAAGAAGTAAGCATCTCCTGATTTCCTGGCTGCAGTCTGCGTCTGCAGTAATCTTTGCACCTAGAAATACAAAGTCTGTCACTGCCTCCACGTTTTCTCCCTCTATTTCCCAGTTGTCAATCATTCTTGTTGCCATAATCTTGGTTTTTTTATGTTTAGCTGCAACCCAGCTTTTGCGCTTTCTTCTTTCACCTTGATTAGAAGGCTCCTCAATTCCTCCTCGCTCTCAGCCATCAAAGTGTTGTCATCTGCATATCTAAGGTTGTTAATGTTTCTTCCAGCAATTTTTACCCCAGCCTTGCATTTGTCAAGCCCCGCACATCGCATGATGTGTTCTGCATACAGAGAAACAGGGCGCAATACAAATTTAAAACAGAGCAAATGCGTAAAAAAAAACAAAAACAAAAAACAATTCAGTCTTCTTTGTCGTGAAGCATACTTACTTCCTTACTTCCTTACTTACTTAGGTGATTCCTCATTGTAGGATAGCCTTCCAAGATCAGTGTACTGGCGGTGGGTCCATAGGTGACTGTGGAGCCCTATTCTTGATCTGCATCTTCTCCCACAGTGAGGGCATTGGTTTCCAGGTGGAAGGCGGTCCCGGTCGGGATTGACTTGACATGCCTTCCTCTTGGCACATTTCTCTCTTTCACCTTCCATGCATGCCTCTTCAAATTCTACACCACTGGTGGTCACAGCTGACCTCCAGCTGGAGCGCTCAAGGGCCAGGGCTTCCCAGTTCTCAGTGTCTATGCCAGACACCGTCTATGTCTCAGTGTCTCTGCCCATTCACCACAACAAGGTGACAGTCCATCGAAGGGGGTTGTGAAGCATAAAAACAATTAAATACAATTAAAAACACACAGCATCCCCAAAATGCCACTAACACAATCCCCGCAATCTGCATATTGTGCATTCTGAAACAGATTGGGTATGTAGTAAGGGACTCAGGCACTTTGAACATGGCTTTCTCTCTGGGTTTCTCTTTGGCGAGCAAACGCCTTCCGTTTCATTGGTTTGGGGGCACAACACTACAACACTGTTTGCCAACTGGTCCTGACCAATTTCATCAACTCAAGCTCCAGTAGATCCACTGGCTCATAACCTCTTGTGCCCTCAGTTACATCATATCTCTTTTACACCTCTGCCTCTCTGAAATAACGCACATAAACAACAATGACCCAATGTAAATGAGATCGCCTCCCAGTAGTAGCGTAGAAACTAAACCGCATCTGCTTCTAAGGAAACAGAATTTCTCTCTCTGTCTGCATTCCTAGGCTCAGCGTGAACTTTCGACCCAATTGTATACTCTAATTGCTGGAACCGGCGGGATTAATTTCCACGACCTACTTTCTACGTCTTTAAAGTACTACAGCAAGATGCTGCCGGGCCTTGGTGAATTGGAGGATTGGTGAAAACCCATATTGAAATGTGCCTATGGAGGAGCAAAGCATCTGTCCTCTGTCTGGCTTTTGCTGTGGAAGATCATGAGATGATGTTAGCAAGGATCTTCTCATCGCTGTCACACTATTCCTGTTTATGGACCTCATCCCATGAGGTGGGGAAAGCCGGGGAATCATCTTCTTACTATAGCATTTCATTCCGTTCCGTTCGTAAAGAGAATGGATAATGCATCCTCCCCATCACATGCTATGCACTTTTGTCCATTTCTCTGCATCCGGAGCTATCACATGGGTGAGTGTAGTCTCTGCCCATTCTGCATTCTTCTCCTTTGTCTTCTTCTTCTTCTTTAACAGGGAAACTTTGCAATTTAAAAAAGGCGGGAACATAGCCACATCGGCGTGGTAATATAGATTCTGTTTAGATTCTCCAATAATACATATGAGGACCTTTAGGTTCTCTACCAAGCATTTTACAATTCTGAGATTGAATATTGTATTTTATTGTTTTTAACCAGGGGCTACTGTGAAATTATGATGTTCTATTGACTGTTTATTGTTTATGTTTTGTTTTGCACTTGTTGTATTTTGCATGTTACACGTTGAATGTTCTGTGAGCCGCCCAGAGTCCCTCTGGGAGATGGTGGCAGGATACAAATAATAAAAAGCATGGGGGAGAGAATGGATCCTTGCAGGACTACACAGGTCAATTGCCAGGGGTCCAAGCAGGAGTCCCCCAGCTTCACCGACTGGGGACCCTCTAGGAAGGACCGGAGCCACAGAAGAACTGTGCCCCCAAGTCCCATCCCAGCGAGCCTCCCCAGAAGGATACCATGGTCGATGGTATCAAAAGCTGCTGAGATGTCCAAGAGAACCAGCAGGGTCACACTCCCCCTGTCCAGTTCCCTGCGGAGGTCATCCACCAAGACGACCAAAGCCGTCTCAGTACTGTGCCCAGGCCGAAAGCCAGACTGCGAATGATCTAGAAAATCAGTGTCATCGAGGAATCCCTGGAGCTGCGAGGCAACCACCTGCTCTAGAACCTTGCCCAGAAAAGGGAGGTTGGAAATTGGTCTGTAGTTGTCACATATGGTCGGGTCAAGGGAGGACTTCTTTAGCAGAGGTTTTACCACTGCCTGCTTAAGGCAGGATGGAAATTTCCCCTGGCCCAACGAAGCATTTATTATTGCAACAAACCATTCCAACAACCCCTCTCTGACCAGCTTAACTAACCAGGAAGGTCAAGGATCCAGAGCACAAGTAGTCACCCTCACAGCCCCAAGGATCCCCTCCACGTCATCAGGACAAATAAAGTGGAAAGAATCCCATAAGGTTGAACAGACAGGTTCCTCGGTTACCTCATCTGGCACTACGTTTAAACTGGAGTCCAGTTCAAGACGTATCTGAGCAACTTTGCCTGCAAAATGGTGTGCAAAATCACCGCACCAAGTTGCCGAGTCCTCAGGAAGCTCCTCAGTCCCAGGAGACTGGAGGAGCTCCCCAACAACCCAGAACAACTCCGACAGTCTATTTCCTTCAGATGCTATGCGAGTAGTTGAGAATGTTTTCCTGGCTGCTCACAAAGCTGCAGTATAAGCCCTAATAGCGGCTTTAGCCCGTGCTTGGTCAGACACATCCTGAGATTTCCTCCAGATGCACTCTAGACCCCTCCTCCAGCACTTCATCACAGCCAGCTCCTCGGTGAACCAAGGAGTCGGTATGACTCTGCGCAAAGTGAGGGGACGTTCGGGAGCTATTGTGTCAATCGCCCTAGACATCTCTCTATTATATCAATCAACAAGGGCATTGACAGGATCGCCAGTCTCCAGCACAGGAAGATCCCTGAGAGACCTCAGGAGTCCTTCTGGATCCATCAGCCACCTGGGGCAGACCATCTTTATGGGTCCACCATCCCTGCGGAGGTTAGAGGGCACAGCTAATCTTAAACAGATCAGATGATGGTCAGACCATGACAATGGAAGAATGTTTTGCTCTTCCATTCTGACTGTCCCACCATCCACAAAAAAAACAAGGTCCAACGTGTGTCCCGCCTGATGCGTGGCATCAGATATTGCTTGAGTCAGCCCCATGGTCGTCATGGCAACCATGAAATCCTGAGCTGCACCTGACAATGTGGTCTCGACGTGAATGTTAAAGTCTCCCAAAACTATAAGCAGCTGAAGGGGGAAAGGAAAGGGTCCGAGGCTGTTAAGAATTGTGGGAGTTGAAGTCCAAAACACCTGAAGAGCTGAAGTTTGCCCATGCCTGGATTAGGCTGTTAAAATTTTAGATCAAATACTGTATTCCCTACTGTCTACGGACAACACCGGCTTTTCGGCTTAGAAATGGAGATGAGCACCAACCCCCAGAGTCAGACATGACTGGACTTAATGTCGGGAAAACCTTTACCTTTTTTACCTGCAATATTCCCACTTGGGTTAGGATCCAACATTGGAGTTGCATAGAATAAATCTCCATACATCCATTGTGCTTCGCAACCCTTGTGTTGAATGGCAAGGTTGTGCACCTGAATCAGGAGCCGTGTCCTCAACTAAACATGAAACAAAATGTGTTAAGTTCTCCTAGGACAGAATACGCTCTTTCATTTCACCATTCTCTTTAGAGAAGAAGATGGTTCCTTTTCTGATAAGAATTAAAATACAGAACTCACACTGACTCGTGGATAAATCAACACAGGTGTTTTGTGACAATTATTTAACTTTCTAGACCAGGGGTCCCCAAAGTAAGACCCATGGGGAAGATACGGCCCTCCGAGATTATTTACCCGGCCTTCGCTCAGGGTCAACCTAAGGCTGAAACGACTTGAAAGCCCACAACAACAACAACAATCCTATCTCATAAGCCAAAAGTAGCCCCACACTTCCCACTGAAATACTAAAAAGTTCGTATATGTTAAAATTGTTCTTCGTTTTAATTATTATATTGTTTTTAAGTGTTTTTTGAACTACAAATAAAATATGTGCAGTGTGCATAGGAATTCATTCATGGAAGGAGCCAAGACAGTTACAGTCCCAGTGCTATCCTTGTGTAGTTATGGATACACCACTATAGTAGGCAAGCAACAGGTTTCTGGGTTTGCCATTTAGCCCTGTGACAGAGTAGCCACCTGTGTCACGCTGAATGCAGCCGCTCTCCTTGTGCTTTCCTCTCATCCTTTGTGAGATTCCCCCGCCTTTGATTTCGCTGACTCCGGTGCCAAGCTCCAATTGCTAACAGCTGATTAAATGGCATAATTTCTATGCAATGATCCCAAAGCTTTGGGAAAGAAGGAAGAAAGAGAAACATGACCTGACCTGCTTAACCTTGTCTGACCCAGCCTCCTTCCTTTTCTTCTCAGTGACACTCTTTAATGGAATCTGTCAGAGGAAAGCAGCGCAGCGGTGGGGGGAATGCAGTCCGTCCATCCACATGCTTCAGCATCTTGTTTCAGTCAAGGGTTTCCTTAGAGAGAGTGTGTCTAACTCTCTGCACAATAGCACTAGACACATTATTTGGAAACTGTTTCAAAATAATTTTTTGCAAGGGGACAAAAGCAGAATGAGACCAAATTGGCGGGACAAGACAATTTGCGAAACAGCCAGAATTCAGTATCACATAGGCTGGGTATTTTTAATTGCCGCTTTTACTCTGCAGGCTTGTTTCTTTGATGGCTTTTATGCTGCACGCCACCTAGGTAATGCTTGAACTTACAACAGGGAAGTCAAATAATCAAAAGATGAATACAGGCTGTAATTAGTCAACAGCAGCTCAGTTTGGGAGGTCATTTTGATGGTGGGAAAATATTTTGCAGCTGAAAATTAAAGGCCTGCTTGGAGGCGGGTTCTAAAAGCTAGCTGGATTCCAGTGCTCTGCCATAATCAGGAAAAAGACGAAAAAACATGCAAGATTGTCTCCAGCAGCAGCACCATCATCATCATTGTTACCTCTGAGTAGAAATTACCTCTGAGTAGAGGTAAGATTGCACTAAGGGAAAATTCGATTGAAAGTATTTCTCTAAAGATCTCTGATGGTTTTCTTCCAATCTCAAAAACCGTTTTTATTTTGATTTTATGTCTATGCCAAATGATATTTATCGGCATTCCCAAAAACTTCAGGAGAACTATATGGGACAATTCAACTGTATTAATTCCTTTGCTTTTGCTGTCTTGGGTTTTGTGTCACTACTCTCTTTTCACCTTCATCTATTGCTGATCCCACATGTTCCCAAGCCAAAGCACATGTATAAATGCCTGCTGCTAGGACTTTATTGCACAGAGGTGGCAAACCAGCATAGCAGCAGGACAATCACCTTTGGTGACAGGTACTATCGCAGGATGCCATTTGCAGGATGCCATTCGATATGTGTTGCTGGTCTACCACCTCCCTATGACAAAGCCACCCCCACCTATTGATGGGAAAGACCCTTCAATAGTCTACACTTTCACCATCGTACCACAACCTACTTTGGTGCAATGATCCTCAGCTAGCATGCCATGATGTCAGAGGGCAGAATTGTCCTCTGAGTATTTTTAAAAGACCGTATTTACACAAGTATAATACACCATGAATTGTAATGCGCACCTCACTTTTGGCTATGTAATTTAGCCAAAAAAAGGTGAACATGAGATTTGAGTCAATATAGTATGTTGCTGTTTATTCGTTCAGTCACTTCCAACTCTTTGTGACCTCATGGACCAGTCCACACCAGAGCTGCCTGTCAGCTGTGGCCACCCCCAGCTACTTCAAAGTCAAGCAAGTCACTTCAAGGATGCCATCCATCCATCTTGCCCTTGGTCAGCCCCTCTTACTTTGTCCTTCCATTTTCCCCAGCATCATTGTCTTCCCCAAGCTTTCCTATCTTCTCATTATGTGGCCAAAGTACTTTATCTTTGCCTCTAATATCCTTTTCTCCAGTGAGCAGCCGGGCTTTATTTTCTGGAGTATGGACTGGCTTGATCTTCTTGTGGTCCAAGGTACTCTCAGAATTTTCCTCCAGGACTACAGTTCAAAAGTGCCTACCTTCCTTCACTCAGCCTTCCTTATGGTCCAACTCTCACATTCATAGGTTACTACAGGGAATACCATTGCTTTAACTATGCAGATCTTTGTTGCCAGTGTGATGTCTCTACTCTTTACTATTTTATCGAGATTGGCCATTGCTCTCCTCCCAAGAAGTGCCGCCCTATCTCCTTCGCCTACCGTTAAGAGCTTGGGTGTCGTTTTGGATTCGCAGCTGACAATGGAAGCTCAGGTCGCTGCTGCCAGCAAACAGGCCTTTTTCCATCTACAACAAGCGAGGCAATTGGCACCCTACCTATCTGACGAGGCTCTGGCAACTGTCATCCGTGCCACGGTCACGTCTAGGCTGGACCATTGCAACGCCCTCTATGTTGGCCTTCCAATGTCTACGACCCAAAAGCTTCGTACCGTTCAGAACGCGGCAGCCAGATTACTCACAAGAACGCCCATGAAATGCCATATAACACCAGTGCTGCAACACTTACTTTGGCTTCCAACTGAGTACCGTGGCCTGTATAAGATGTTAGTTCTGACCTTTAAAATTCTTTACGTCCAGGGTCCATCGTACCTTGGGGACCGCCTCTCCTTCTCCCATCATCGGAGATCGCAACGACCAGCCCAACGCGACTTACTCTATATACCAGGTCCTAGAGAAGTGCACTTGGAAAGGACCAGGCGCAGGGCTTTTTCTATTTCTGCCCCGGCCTTATGGAATTCCTTGCCGCCCTATATGAGAGCCATGCATGACTTAGGGCCTTTTATTCAAGCACTTAAGACCTGGCTTTTTACTAGAGCATTCGTTCCCTGTTAATTTTAATTTTTGTATGTATGTATTTTATCTTTTACAATTTAGCTGTAAATCACCTGGAGCATTCTCGGATGGAGGGCAATTAATAAGTAATTAAATGATGATGATGATAGGTCTTCTGATTTCCTGGCTGCAGTCTCACCCAACCTGCAGTCATATTCACACCTAGAAATGTAAAGTCTGTCACTGCCTCCACGTTTTCTCCCCCTATTTGCCAGTTATCAATCAGTCTGGTTGCCATAATCTTATTTTTTAATGTTTAAATGCAGCCAGCTTTTGCGCTTTTTTCTTTCACCTTGGTTAGAAGGCTCCTCAGCTCCTCCTCGCTTTTGGCCATCAAAGTGGTATCATCTTCATATCTAAGGTTGATAATGTTTCTTCCAGCAATTTTAACTCCAGCCTTGGACTCATCAAGCCCCGCACGTCGCATAATGTGTTCTGCATATAATTTGAATTGGTTGGGTGAGAGTATACAGCCCTGCCGTACTCCTTTCCCAATCTTGAACCAGTCTGTTGTTCCATCATCTGTTCTTACTGTTGCTACTTGGTCCTTATACAGATTCCTCAGGAGAGAGACAAGGTGATTTGGTATCCCCATACCACCAAGAACTTGTCACACAGTCAAAGGCTTTAGAATAGTCAATAAAACAGAAATAGATGTTTTTCTGAAACTCCCTGCCTTCCTCCATTATCCAGCAGATATTGGCAATTTGGTCTCTCGTTCCTCTGCCTTTTCTAAACCCAGTTTGTACATCTGGCAACTCTCACACCATGTATTGCTGGAGTCTTCTTTGCAGGATCTTGAGCATTACCTTACTGGCATATGAAATAAGTGCCACTGTATGAAAGTTTGAGCATTTTTCAGTTTTTCTCTTTTTTGGTGTGGGGATATAAGTTGTTTTTTTTCCAATCTGATGGCCATTCTTGTGTATTCCATATTTACTGGCATATGGCATGCAACACCTTTACAACATCATCTTTCAAGATTTTAAACAGGATCCCGTTGTCTCCTGCTGCCTTGTTGTTAGCCAGGGATCCTAAAACTAAGGCTCGGGGGGTGATCTCAATGGCACAGCTATGAAATGGCTCCCCTCCTGGAAATAGGATCATATTGCACAACACTGCAATTCTGAACCGCACACTTGAGTGTTGTTTTACAGCAGGGGTCCTCAAACTAAGGCCAGAGGGCCAGATATGGCCCTCCAAGGTCATTTACCCAGCCCTCGCTCAGGGTCAACCTAAGTCTGAAATGACTTGAAAGAACACAACAACAACAATCCCATTTCATCAGCCAAAAGCAGGCACACACTTTTTATTATTATTATTATTATTATTATTATTATTAAACTTTATTTGTACCCCGCTAGCATCTCCCGAAGGACTCGATGCGGCTTACAAAGGCCAAGGCCTCAACACACAATATAACAATACAAAACCTAAGGCAAATTAAAAACAATTAAAGCAATATAAATAACAAGCAATAAACAATACACTAAAACACAATAGAACTGGGTCGGGCCAGAGTAATGGGTACAAGTGCTGATGTGACAGGTGATATATAAGTCTTATAGGGCAAGTGCAGAGTGCGGTGTGCAGCAATCTTAGTTCTAATAAAGTGCTTCTGGGACTTGGTATTGGAGATTTCCTATTCTGAGAAGGCACATCGGAACAGCCAGGTCTTCAAGTTCTTTCTGAAGACTGCTAATGTAGGGGCCTATCTAAGATCTTTGGGGAGGGTGTTCCAGAGTCGGGGGGCCACCACAGAAAAGGCCCTGTCTCGTGTCCCCACCAAACGCGCTTGCGACGCAGGCGGGATCACGTGCAGGGCCTCTCCAGATGACCGAAGTGAACGCGTGGGTTCATAGACGGAGATGCGGTCACGCAGGTAGGATGGTCCCAAACCGTTCAGGGCTTTGTAGGTAAGCACCTGCACCTTAAATTGGGCTCGGAAAATAAACGGCAGCCAGTGGAGCTCCTTGAACAGGAGGGTTGACCTCTCGCTGTAAGGGGCCCCAGTTAACATCCTGGCTGCTGCTCGTTGGACCAGTTGGAACTTCCGAGCCGTTTTCAAGGGCAGCCCCACGTAGAGCGCATTGCAGTAGTCCAATCTGGAGGTGACCAAGGCATGGACCACCCCGGCCAGATCAGCCTTTGCAAGGTACGGTCGCAGTTGGCGCACGAGTCTCAATTGTGCGAAAGCCCTCCCAGACACCGCCGACGCCTGAGCCCCAAGCGTAAGCGATGAATCAAAGAGGACTCCCAGACTGCGGACCTGTGGCTTCAGGGGGAGTGTAACCCCGTCCAGCACAGGTTGTCACCCTATACCCCGGTCAGGTTTACGATCGACCAGGAGGACCTCTGTCTTGTCGGGATTGATCTTCAGCTTGTTCCTCCTCATCTAGATAGACACAGCAGCCAAGCACTTGCCATTGAAATACTAATAAGTTTATATTTGTTAAAATTGTTCTTCATTTTAATTATTGTATTGTTTTTAAGTGTTTTTTACGCTACAAATAAGATATGTGCAGTGTGCATAGGAATTTATTCATGTTTTTTTTTCAAATTATAATCTGGCCCTCCAACAGTTTCAGGGACTGTGACCTGGGCCTCTGTTTAAAAAGTTTGAGGACTCCTGTTGTTAGCAATGCTTCTTAAGGCCCATTCAACCTCACTCCTCAGGTTCTAATTCACTCACCACACCATCAAAGCTATCCTCGATATTATTATCCTTCCTATACAGATCATCTGTATAGTCTCGCCACCTTCTCTTGATCTCTTCAGCTTCTGTTAGGTCCCTGCCATCTTTGTTTTCAATCATGCCTATTTTTGCCTGAAATTTACCTCTAATGTTTCTAATTTTCTGGAAGAGGTCTCTTGTCCTTCCCATTCTATTGTCTTCTTCCACTTCCATGCATTGCTTGTTTAAAAATAGTTCCTTATCTCTTCTAGCGAACCTCTGGAATTGTGCATTTAATTGGATATATATCCCTCTATCACTGTTTCCAGTATGGTATATGATTGTATTATCTTACACATCATATATTTTGAAAAAATATAAATGAAAAGTTTTCACAGGATATGTTGTGTTCTTGTATACTTTGTTATTACAGTTTATGTGTAAGTCTGTATCTCTTACAAGGGGTTGGTTTAACCTCCAGTTTGCTACTAAAACTGAATTGCTGCGTTGTGAAATGACTCATGTCTAAAAAATGTGTCACCGCCATGAAATGGATGGAAAGAACTTCTGTAGATAGTTGATATTTTAAAGAAATGGCAACCAACAAGAACAATTCTCTTAATCTTGGTCAGAAATAATAGGGAGCGTATACTGCTCATTATGTGCTGCTTCCCTGGCGATGAGTCGAATTTTGTTCAAGATCTTATCCTTTGTCCCCTTCTTCTTCTAATGATCACCATGATTTCCTTCCATCTCTCAGGATGTGCATTCTGAAAGACAAAAGAAATAAAATCTGAGACAAAATGGAAAGAAAGGCACTTGGCATTCACAACACGTTTGAAATACCGAAAGCCTTCTTTGTTGTCTAAAAACCGAAAGCAGCCTGACATTCTGAGTGAGAATTATTGTCAGATTTCCTTCCATGACCACCAATTTATTATTTATTAATTAAGATATTGATTCTCAACTCCATAGTATGGGATCTTAGGGCAGCATACAAGTAAAACCAATTTAAAAGTATTTAAAGCATTACTTGAGGAGCATATATTTACCTATATGGCTATTTCTTTTACTTCACCAGCATTATTAGACATTATTGATTTTATTGAATACTAGCTTGGGTACCCAGTGTTGCCCAGGTTATTTGAAAAAGTCATTTTTAGTTGTACAAAATGCATAAGGTTGTGGATGAACTACAACTCACATCAAGCCAGGTTAACCCTGAGAAACTCCATCAGTGGTTGAAGTTTGTTTGCTCCAGATGCATCATCAGTGAGGTTCAATGTGCTCTCTGGCTGTAGGGTAAACTACAACTCCCACTATGGTGAGTCAGTCCCCTCAAACCCCTCCAGTAGGTTGAGTTTGGTGGAGGTCACAATTTCTCTGGTTGTGAGTGAACTGCAATTCCCAGAAAGGAAGGTCAGTTCCTCCCAATCACCTCCAATAATCAAATATTTATTTATTTATTTATTTATTTATTTATTTATTATTTGAACTTATATGCCGCTACTCCCCTGGGGCTCGGAGCAGCTTACAAGAATGGCTAAAATCTAACAAAATTTAAAAGCAATTTAAAACAATTTAAAAACAGCAATATCAAACATTAAAAGCCTGTCGAAACAGGTATGTCTTACATGCCCTGCGGAAAGCTGGTAAGTCCTGCAAGGCATGGACTTCAGGTGGCAGAGTATTCCAGAGTGATGGTGCCACTGCTGTGAAGGCTCTGTGTCTGGTTGCTGTTAGACGCAAGGTCTTGATACTGGGAATTTCCAACAGATCTTGGTCCTCAGAATGGAGGGATCTCTGGGGTTGGTAGGCGGTGAGGCGGTCCCTCAGGTACATCGGCCCCAGACCATGCAAGGCCTTAAAGGTGAGTACCATCACTTTGAAAGTGATCCGGTGCTCAATTGGTAACCATAACCAATGCAGCTGTAGCAAGATTGGTGTTATGTGGCATCTCATCGGAGTTCCCGCAAGAAGCCGAGCAGCTGCATTTTGTACCAACTTGAGCTTCCGGATCACCGACAGAGGAAGGCCAATGTAGAGGGCATTACAGTAGTCCAGTCTTGAGATGACTGTGGCCTGGATCACCGTAGCTAGGTCGTCCCTGGACAGGTAGGGGGCCAGCCATCTAGCCTGCTGCAGATGAAAGAAGGCGGTTCTGCTAACGGCGGAGACCTGGGCCTCCATCATCAGCAGAGGGTCCAAAAGGACTCCCAGACTCTTTACCAATGATGACGGTCTAGCGCCTCGCCATCCAGGGTAGGCAGCTGGATATCCCCACTGCCCGGTCGACCCAGCCATAGGATCTCCGTCTTTGCTGGATCAGCATATCAGGGATGTGTGCCAAGTTTGGTCCCAATCCATCAGTGTTTGGGTTCACTCTGGATGTAGGTGAACTACAACTCCACTAAATCAAGGCGAATTCCCCCCAAAGAACCTCCAGTATTTTTTTGCTGGCTCTGTGTGCCAAGTTTGGTCCAATTCCGTCTTTGGTGGAGTTTAGAGTGCTCCTTGATTGCAGGTGAACTATAAATCCCAGTACCTACAACTCCAAAATGCCCAGGCCAATTCCCCTCAAAACCCACCAGTATTCAAATTTGAACATATCAGATATGCATGGCAAGTTTGGTCCAGATCCATCATTGTTTGGGTTCATAGTGCACTCTGGATGTAGGTGATCTACAACTCGTATAAATCCCCCCAAAGACCTCCAGTATTTTTTGTTGGTCATGGGGGTTCTGTGTGCCAAGTTATTTCCAGGTCCATCGTTGATGGATTTCAGAGTGCTCTTAAATTGCAGGTGAACTATACATCCCAGTACCTACAACTCCTATAAAACATAGTGGAAAACCCCCAAACCTCTCTAGTATGTTCAGTTGCAGATCAATTCCTCTGCTTGCTGTGTGCCATAGAAAATAATAGGATAGGGTTAAGGGAGAGGCAGTGGGTGGGGTCATGCAAATTCCACACCAATGGAGAGAGTAAGAAACACTGGATGTCTGTGTTGGAGGAAACACATAAAATCCAGGACAGAATTTTCCCTGTATGAAAGCCTTCACTTGGGTGGTGGGCAGTATGGTGTTTGTGGAGGAAATTGACAGGGCTCTTGGACATGGTCATGGCGCTCATTATAACCTTCAATGTCCTTGGGGGGAGGGCCATAGGTGTCTCCTGAGTAATGAGAGCTATAGCTGTTTGTGGAGGCAGGAGCTTGTCTGTGTAAGTCAGTGTTCCTCAACCTTCCTAATGCCGCAACCCCTTAATACAGTTCCTCATGTTGTGGTGACCCCCAACCATAACATTATTTTCGTTGCTAATGTTATGAATCATCATGTAAATATCTGATATGCAGGATGTATTTTCATTCACTGGGCCAAATTTGACACAAATACCCGATATGCCCAAATTTGAATACTGCTAAGGTTGGTGAGGGGGTTGATTTTGTCATTTAGGAGTTGTAGCTGCTGTGATTTATAGTTCACCCACAATCAAAGAGCATTCTGAACTCCACCAATGACGGACACTGAACTCCCATGACCAACAGAAAATACAGGAAGAGGTGGTGGGCATTGCCCTTAAGTTTTGGAGTTTTGGAGCTCTCTAGATGTAGGTCAACTATGAGCACTGTTAAGCCAAATAATGATAGATCTGGACCAAACTTGGCACAAATACTCAATAAGCCCAAATGTGAACACTGGTAGATCTTGGGGAAAATAGACCCTGACACTTGGGAGTTGTAGTTGCTGGGATTTATAGTTCAGTTACACTAAAGAGCATTCTGAATGATAGAATTGGACTAAACTTCTAACACAGAGACTCCCATGACCAACAGAAAATGCTGGAGGGATTTGACATTAGTTGACAATGATTTAGGGGAGATGTAGTTCACCTACATCCAGAGAGCACTGTGAATCGACTATGATAAAGGGATTCCTAAGACCATCAGAAATATGTTTTCTGATGGTCTTTGGTGACCCCTCTGAAACCCCCTTGTGACCCCTCCCCCAAGGGGTCCCTACCCCAGGTTGAGAAACACTGGTATAAGTGGACACACACACACATATATTTTCACTTTTATTATATGTATTGATAGAGATATGTTTACCGTGTGTTTACTTTTGTATCTATATTTTACCATTTGGATTGTGCATTTATATGTTGCGCAGAAACTTGTGCAGAAAGGTAAATAAATAATACATAAATAAATTATAATACATATTATACAGTGACAGTTATAATGGTTTCACACCCATAACAAAGTATCTCATAGCCCAAGAGAAACCCCACTGTTTTTTTTCTAAATCTATATCATTTCCACTCCTTCAAAGTCTCCTCCTCCTCCAATATTGTCAATAATGTCCATGTCCTTGTTGCTGTCCACATTTAGTGTACTGTTTCCTCCATTTTCTGTATATTTAGTATCCTCCAAGTCAATACATTTTTGCAATCTTTCCCTCTTTCTTGACATCTTTCTTTCCCTCCAGTCATCACAGCTCTTTGTTTCTTCTGCTCCCTGGGTGCATCTACATTGTAGAATGAATGCCATTGACACCATTTTCATTGCCATGGCTCAATGCTATGGAATAATGGGATTTGTAGTTTGGTGACACACCATCCCTTTCTGGAACATCAAGAAGCAGGAGATTGGAAAGTCTTCTCCTGAGACCTTGGAGAGCAACCACCAGTGTAGCTCATGCTGACTCTAAATGACCAATAACCTGACCTGATATAAGGAAGTTTCATCATTGCTCATCCTCCACAACCAATGTCTTCTGAACAACAAGAAAGCAAGTCGGCGATCTCATACTTGGTAAGCTTCAACTTTCTGATTTTCAGGTGCCAGATATTCTTGGATAATCATGTTGTTGTTTTCAAAAAGTTGAGCAGGCTGTTCCCTTGGAAGAGGCAGATGACATTAACATTTACTGTGCTGCTGGATTTCAACCAGCAGGTTGTTGACACTTATTTGCTTCTCTGCATCATCATGTGCAGTTTATCATTTTCTATCAATCTAGCACTGTTTCTGGCTTTGTTCTTGAGTCCCAAGAAGCCAAAGAATCTCTCCAGACGCAAGAAATATCAAAACAGCTCCGATTCGATAATGAACATTCTGGATGGTGGGGTTGTTGTGGGTTTTTTGGGCTGTATGTCCATGTTCTAGAAGTATTCTCTCCTGACATTTCGCCTGCATCTAAAGCAGGCAGCCTCAGAGGTTGTGAGGTCTGAGGATGCTTGCCATAGATGCAGGTGAAACATCCGGAGAGAATGCCTCTAGGTTGTGAGGTCTGTTGGAAATGAAGAAAATGGGGTTATAGATCTGTGGCAAGTCCGGGGTGGGAGAAAGAACTCTTGTCTGTTGGAGCTAGGTGTGAATGTTTCAATTGGCCACCTTGGTTAGTCATAGCGCATTTCTACATGGAACACAGACCGTGCAAAAAGAATCTGCGAACCCCACCTCCTCCAAGATGAACTGAACCACCTAAACTGGGCTTTACAGGCCCATGGATACTCCACCACAGACATCAGAAGAGCTGCAAGACCGAGAACAAGCCATGAGAGTAAAGACAAAGCTAAACTTAGAGGGAATGTCATGTTTGTAAGCCTGAGGTCTTTGGCACAAAAGGGTTGTGAACATGATAAATGAATGAAGACTAATATGAGCCAAGGATCCTGTATCATGGACTGCAATGGATAACTTTATGGAGAAGAAGCTACATCACTGACATGAGATGCAGCCATGCTGAAGAATTGTGACAATGCCATTCCAGGAACATTTCGGTCTGAACACCTATTTCCTTTCTCCCAAATTGTGGTGAAAGAAGTCGACTCTGCATTCCTTTCAGCACCCTCTAGATCACATTTAATGAAGCCTATTATTTGAAACACATAAGATGACTCCACAGCAGACAAGATTTCTTTGCTGGCTGTTGTATTGGATCATATGTCAGACACTTCCCAAGACTGTGTGATGTATTGGTGAATAATGTGTGCAGATACCAATAAGGTGGTCTTCTGCAGCTGGCAGATGGTAATTTGTCAGCGCCGATTGTGTTTAAGTGCAGGCCAAGGTCTTTAGGCATGCACCCAGTGTGCCGATCACCACTGGGACCATCTTGACTAGCTTGTGCCAGAGTCTTTGCAGTTTGATCTTTAAATCCTCATATCATGTCAGCTTTTCCTGTTGTTTCTCTTCAATCCTGCTGTCACCTGGGAGTGCAACATTGACGATCCATACTTGGTTTTTTAACACGATTGTGAGGTCAGGAATATTGTGCTCCAAAACTCTGTCAGTCTGAATTCAGAAGTCCCAGAGTAGTTTGACGTGTTCATTTTCTGTCATTTTTTCAGGCATGTGATCCCACCAGTTCTTTGTCGCAGGCAGATGGTATTTGTGGCACAAGTTCCAATGAATCATCTGAGCAACGGTGTTATGCCTCTGCTTGTAATCTGTCTGCACAATCTTCTTGCAGCAGCTGAGGATGTGATCTATTGTTTCATCTGCTTTCTTGCAGAGTCTACACTTGGGATCTGTTGTCGACTTTTCAATTCTGGCTTTGATGGCCTTGGTTCTAATGGCTTGTTCTTGGGCTGCCAGAATCAGGTCCTCCTTTGTCTCCTTTTTCAGAGTTCCATTTGTGAGCCACAGCCATGTTTTTTCTTTGTCAATTTGGCCCTCAATTTTTCCCAGGAACTGTCCATGGAGAGCCTTCTTTTGCCAGTTTTCTCTTCTGCTCTGGATTGTGTTTTTACAGTATTCACTCTTTTATTATTCATTCTATTATTGTTATTATTATTATTATTATTATTATTATTAGCAGTAGTAGTATTGTAAAGTTTTATGGGTCTATTTTTTTCTGGCCCCAGGAAACCATTCACCCCCTGCCCTCCATTTAGGCACACTTTATAGCAATTGGGGCTCAACAACTATGCGCAAGAGGATTCAGCGATAAAAAACATACATTCTGAATAATTGATCAGGGCTATATTTAGTAAGAAAAAAAAACCAACAACACTGTAGATATTCAAAACCATTCTTGGTCTAAATGATAGGGAGCTCTAATGAGAATATGAGACGGTTCACGCATGTCTTAATGCTGCCCAGGTATAGAGACCACCATGAATGACATGCAATTTTGAACTGCATTATTTGAATCTACACCAGTGATTCCCAATCTGTGGTCTATGGACCACCAGTGGTTTGGAAGAATAAAAATATGGTCTGCACCCTCACCATTACTACACTGTTGCCTCGAAATCATGTGGCAATGAGAGCAACTGGTCTTGCTAAACCCTCTTATAGTGCCAAGGCAACAGGGATGTCGGGAGGGGAGAGACTGACTACCCATGAAAGATTATTACTACTACATTAACTCTAGATTATTAAATATTGTTTTCTGTGGGTTAGCAGATGGTGACTACCAAATGGCATATGTTCTGTATCAGAAACTAGAGCTGATGTGATCTACCCAATGCAATTTTCTGAATCAGCACGTCAAATAACCAAACTGAATCTAAAGTTGACCAAAAACTGATTCGTAGCCCTTGTGGAACTAATGTTGGAGAGTGGTCCCTGGTCAAGTGGTCCCTGGTCAAAAAAAAGGTTGGGAACCACTGGTCTACACTTATCATATAATACAGTTCAAGTTACATTGTACGGCAGCATAGATGGGGCCGAGGAGTGCATCCACACTACACCGTTATAACACTTGGATGCCACTTTAAGTGCAATGGCTCCATTCTTTGGGGTTCTGGGACTTGTAATTCCATGAGGTGCTTAGAATGCTCTCTGGAACATTAGACTTTAATAATATAGTGTAATGCTACTATAATAATATAGTTCGGGAACATTAGACTTTATTATTATTATTATTATTTTTATTTTTATTATTATTAAACACAACAGAATGATGATGATGATGATGATGATGATGATGATTATTATTATTATTATTTGAAATATAACAAGATTAGTACACAGCAAACAAGATCACTATGCTGGCTTTTGTATTGGATCACATGTTGGAGCCCCTGGTGGCGCAATGGGTTAAACCCTTATGCCGGCAGAACTGAAGACCAACAAGTTGGAGGTTTGAATCCAGAGAGAGTGTGGATGAGCTCCCTCTATTGGCTGTGACTCCCCATGAGGGGACATGAGGGAAGCCTCCCACAAGGATGGTAAAACATCAAAATATTTGGGCATCCCCTTGGCAATGTCCTTGCAAACGGCCAATTCTCTCACACCAGAAGCGACTTGCAATTTCTTAAGCCGCTCCTGACACGGAAAAGAAAACATGTTGGACACTTCCCAAGTGTCTAGGACTATGTGATGTATCGGCGAATAATGTGTGAAGATCTGAGTAGGAATTGCTATTATTATTATTCATTGATTGATTATTTAAAAAACAAGCCCTGCAAACAGCAACAAAAAAAGCCCACTATATGGTTCAGATATGTGGATAACACCTTCACCATTTGGAGCCATGGAGGAGAAGAACTCAACAGGTTCCCGGACCATCTTAACAGCATCCACTCAAACATCCAATTCACCATGGAAAAGGAAAAGGAAGGAAGACTGCCTTTTCTAGATGTCCTAGTCATCCATAAACCAGATCAACAATTGGGTCACACAGTTTACAGAAACCCCACCCACACAGATAGATATCTACATAAAAACTCCAACCATCACCCAAGTCAGAAAAGAAGCACCATTAAAGCCTTGGCAGACCGTGCAAAAAGAATCTGTGAACCCCACCTCCTCCAAGATGAACTGAACCACCTCAACTGGGCTCTCCAGGCCAATGGATACTCCACCTCAGACATCAGAAGAGCTGCAAGACCGAGAACAAGCCACGAGAGTCAAGATGAAGATCCACCCAGAGGAAAAGTGTTCTTGCCATACATCAAGGGAACCACTGACCGCATAGGGAAGCTGATGAGGAAACACAACATACAAACTATCTACAGACCCACAAAGGAAATCCAATCAATGCTACATTCAGCAAAGGACAAGAGGGATCCTCTCATTTTGCAGGAGTCTACCGTATACCATGCAGCTGTGGACAAGTCTACATAGGGACCACCAAACGCAGCATTGCCCAAACACGGATCAAAGAACATGAAAGGCACTGCAGACTACTTCAACCAGAGAAATCAGCATAGCAGAGCACCTGATGAACCAACCTGGACACAGCATCTTATTTCAGAACACAGAAATGCTGGACCACTCCAACAATCACCATGTCAGGCCACACAGAGAAGCCATTGAAATCCACAAGCATGTGGACAATTTCAACAGAAAGGAGGAAACCATGAAAATAAACAAAATCTGGTTACCAGTATTAAAAAACTCTAAAATTACAACAGCAAAACAACAGAGAGTAAAAAATCTGGGACATCTAATCACCTCTCAACAAAAGATTGCCCCGGGCACTGCCAGGCCATCAAATGCTAATCAAGGTGGTCAGTTGAAACATTCACACCAAGCTCCAGCAGACAAGAGTCCTTTGTCCCACCCTGGTCATTCCACAAATATATAAACCCTTTTTCCTAGTTCCAACAGACCTCACTACCTCTGAGGATGCTTGCCATAGATGCAGGTGAAACATCAGGAGAGAATGCCTCTAGAACATGGCCATATAGCCCAAAAAACCCTACAACAACCCAGTGATTCCGTCCATGAAAGCCTTCAACAATACATTTATTTATTTATTTATTTATTTATTTATTTATTAAAACATGTATACCCCATCCTTCTCAACCTCCGCAGAGGGACTCAGAACAGCTCAGAAATGCCGAGAGAAGTGTTCTCTCAAGTAAAAAAAAATACTACTGATCACAGTTTTAAAATATTTTTGCCCTCTTTAACAAGGATCCTGTGTCTTTAACCCTGGCAAACGTTGAGGGCTGACTGTATTTGGACCTGAGGTTTTCTCCTAATAAGCTTAGAAACGATTAAAGCCCTTGGTTTTTTAACAACAACCAACTCAAAGGTTTGTGATTCTTGTTTTGTTTTGTTTTTTTGCAAAATTTAGGATTCCTCATAACATGTTGCTCTCTCTTGCTAGTTTGTCTTGGAATCAGTTACGGCTACAAAGCAGTTGCCCTGCTGTACTGATATTTACTTTTGGCGTGATTTATTGCCAGGAGAGCGACTCTGCCATACAGAATACAGAAGAAACCCACTTCTGTCTCCAGGATGCTAACAGAATGTCGCCGTTTCTTTCCAAGAGGTTGGTAAAGGGGGAGCAGGGAAAATGCTTGTATGCCCAAGAAACAAATTCAAAGCATTTGGAAAACAGGGTGTGTAAATTCCAGAGAAGCAGGAAATGATGAGAAAAATAATGTGTGCCATGGTGTTGTTGCCAGTATTTACCTTGGCACTTGGTACAGCTCTTGTTGCTGCCAACTCAGCTTGCCGAAGTGGCGTATAAGCTTACACTCGAGTATGTCCAAACTTCAGGGGGAAATGTATACAGAAGGTGGTATTTGGGTGTGCCCTGTGTGATTTCACAATTTGTTTTGTCCTTAGGGTCCGTACTTGGGAATGAGATCTATAAATGCATTTCGCTGATCAGCCCTTTGGCACAACATGGCATTTCCTACTGAGAAATATCTTGCTAAGGCTTTATCTATTTGTCTGGGATCGCAACCAGAGCCAGAATGGTTTAATAGCATTTGCTTGTTGCATTAAGACTCTGGAGGATAAGGGCTCCAAATCTTTGCAGTGAAAAAGGCCTGGATGACCCTGAGCAGGCCAAACTAGGGCTGTATCTACACTGCCAAATAATGCTGTTTGAACTACATTATATGGTCAGTGGTGATCCATACAATACCGTTTGAATCTGCATTATATGACTTGGCACTGACTATATAATACAGGTCAAACTTCATTATATGACAGTGTAGATCCAGCCTCGGGCTGCTTCTACACAGCCATTTAGTCCTATTCAGGGTGTCAATGAAAGAGAACAGGTTCTCTGCAGAGTGCCCCACAAACCAGTTCCAAGCTGGGACAGTAACCACAAAGATTCACTGATTATGGTTGAATCTGAAATATTTTTTTCCCTACCTCATTCACCAAGAAGCGCTGGATGGAAGCAGCACAAAACAAGAAAGGGAGCACTGTGGTTTTCTCTCTGGGGGAAGGTGTTTGTTTAGCTTCTGGCTGAGCTGTGTACCTGGTTTCTTTCTCCGAATGCTTCAGCATTAGCCTTGTCCTCACAAGTGTTCTGCATTTTGATCTCAGATTCCTGCTCTACGTGGGACATACACTGATCAGCTTCAGCAGACTTTATGGCTTGGTCTGGAATTTTTGGGGAGTTACAGCACACATTAGAGGTGCTCATTTTGTGGACACCCTGACCTTGAGTGGGCTTCAAGCCATATTTTAGTGCCTGTATAGATGGGACACACATCGAGCTAAGTAGAAAGTAATAGGGCTGTACATTCAGGGTAAACCTTGGTCTGTTTTATGTCTCAGCTTTTGGTGGGAGCCCTAATCCATTTTTTGGGAACCTCCCAAAATCAGGAGGGTAGATATCTGTTTTCATTCTTCGGTGCCAAAAGATCAATTTTCTATTGGCCCGTTATGGGTGGGGGGAGGCCTTCCCACCTAGGCTCCACTTCCTGGTGCATGCTTTACGAAGGCTTCTCTTACCTGCTGCTGTTTCTGCTCTAGAGGAGGCGTTCGGCTGTACTCCTGCACACCACACACACATGCACCTTCTTTGGAAAGAGAGTGCATCTGTGGCATGCAGGCCCTGAGTGCCTGTGCCTCCAGTGCCTGTAGCCGAGCACCTCTTACTCTAGAGCAGTGGTTCTCAACCTGGGGTCCCCAGATGTTTTTGGCCTACAGTTCCCAGAAATCCCAGCCAGTTTACCAGCTGTTAGGATTTCTGGGAGTTGAAGGCCAAAAACATCTGGGGACCCCAGGTTGAGAACCACTGCTCTAGAGTAAGAGGCACTCGGCTGCAGGCACTGGTAGATACAGGTGCTCCTACATGCCACAAACATGAAATAGAGCAGTTTAAAATGACCTCAGGTAGTGAGACCTGAGTCATGGAGACCAGAAACTGAGCCGTGGGGACCATGGCTGTTAAGCGGCAACCAGCCCTAGCAATCACCCATCCTTGTGAGTACGTCCACCTGGCGATCTGGAAGAAGTTTAATAATAATAATAATAATAATAATAATAATAATAATAATAACTCTCTGTCCCTTCTGGCAGTGGTTGGTCATTTGTGTAGATGTTGAACATGGATGGAGCAAGCACGCTTCCCTGAGGCAGGCCATTCTTCTGTTTCTGCCATCTACTTCTCTGGCCCTGAAACTCAACAAAAAAAGCTCCTGTTTTGTAGCAGGTTTCCTATGAGGCGGGTGAGGTGGTAATCCTTTGTGATATTATACATTTTTCTCAGGAGGAGGCGGTGGTTCACAGTATCATAGGCTGCTGACAGGTCTATGAAGACAGCTCCTGTGATCTTCTGCCTTTTAAAGCCATCTTCCATGTGCTGAGTCAGGTTCAGCACTTGCGATGTGCAGCTTTTGCCTTTCCTGAAGCCAGCTTGCTGTGGAATCAGACAAGGGTCTATTTTTTCCATAATTATATGCAAAATAAGTCTCTTCAGAACGTTGTAGAGGTGGCACAACAGGGAGATTGGTCTATAGGATACAAATATGGGTACAAGATGATGATGATGATGATTATTATTATTATTATTAGAGAGAAATAGCAAACATCCTCTGAATAAATTTGGGATAGAGTCACCATAAGTTGGACATAATAATGCAACACAGCGGGGACAAAATAGGCGATAGATTTACTACCTATCTGGTTTTCAAGGCTTTTTCATTCATGAAATCATCACTAACATGAAGCATTTCTTTGTGCCTTATGTAAATAGTGAGCTAATTCTCTTTTACATTCAACTTACACATGTTGTCAACTTTAATTCCAAATCTTAATTCTAAAGTCATGTGACTTTTTGTCATAGATTTGGAAAACAACCCCTGCCCCAAAGAGTGTACGTTTTCCCATTATATCTCACATAGTCTTCTCGGAAGTTGTTAATTTAATGCAATATCATCTGGAAACAAAGTGAGTTTCTACTGGGTACAGTTTATTCATGTGTAACTTAAACTCAGGACAAGAGGTCACTGTCAGGACAGAATATGGAGAAACAGAATGCTTTCCCATTGGCAGCGGGGGTTCAGGCAAGGCTGCATTTTGTCACCCTATTTGTTTAATTTATATGCAGCACATAGACCGAAAACAGGATTAGACCCGACATTAAAATTGAGGGGAGGAACATTTAGGAGCAATTGTGGAGGAAAGTCAAGAGAGAAAGTGCAGAAGCTGGGATGCAGCCAAACATAAAGAACACAAAAACAAAAACCACATATGATTTTGATGATGACAACATTGACATGATTTTTAAAACACTTTCTACAACTTGGCTCAGTCATAAACCAAAGAAGTCCATCAACAAGGCCACAAAATCCAAAATTAACCAGTTTCCGCTCCTATTAGGACGATGGGCATTATAATACTGTGCAAACAGATGGTATCAGGTTGGAAAGGCTGCACTCGATCTTTCTCCGGCGCCCTGATAATGTATGCAGTCAAAGTTTGGTGTCGCAGGATATTTTAGCGTATCAGCTGTTCAAGGCGGGGAGCTTCCTCCTTGTGGTTCCTTACTGTGTAATTGCCCTATATCTTGATGGTGCTATATATAGCTAGCAGGAAGCAATCATATGATAAATTCCAAATCACAATCGCACAGAGCCATGGAAGACAGGTTGCTGAGGAAGGCGCGGGGCTTTTTAGCACTGGACTACCTAATGGCATTAATCCAACTGAGTTTTAAGATAACAATTTGCGGGATTCTGTTTTAATATTATATTTTTCTGTTTTTGAACTTCACTTCCTTGACAAATTGACTGCCACAAATTGGTTTCATACAAATCCACCCAGGTGCCCAGCTTCATATTGATTTATATTCAATTGTCTTCTGTTCACTTGTTAGATTGTTTAATGTTTTACACCCTCCCGAAATATGTTTTAAGTTGTTTTAAGACCATCAAGTTGATTTGATTGTATGCCTTCTATTTCGGCACTAGCTTAGGTACCCGGCATTGCCTGGATTATTTCAAAAAGCCATTTTTAATTGTACAAAATGTATTATGTTGTGGGTGAACTACAACTCCCATCATGCCAGGTTAACTCCAAAAACTCCATCAGCACTTAAAGTTTGTTATGTTGGGTAAGTTTGCTCTGGATGCATCATTGGTGCACCATGCAGTTCAGTGTGCTCTCTGGCTGTAGGGTAAACTACAACTCCCACTATGGTGAGTCAGTCCCCTCAAATCCCTCCAGTAGGTTGAGTTAGTCATGCAGGTTCTGTGTGCCAAGTTTGGTCCAGGTTCATCATTGGTGGAGGTCACAGTTTCTCTGGTTGTGGGTGAACTAAAACTCCCATAAAGGAAAGTAAGTTCCTCCCACACCAGCAGCCAAGCGCCGGTTCAAGGTCTGGACAGCCTCCTTAGTAACAGATGGGATGGAGTGACAGATTTGGACATCATCTGCGTACAGATAACACCTTACTCCGAAACTCCGGATGATCTCCCCCAGCGGCTTCATGTAGATGTTAAATAACATCGGGGACAGTACTGAACCCTGAGGGACTCCACAAGACAATGGTTGTGGAGCTGAACAGGTGTCACCCAGTAACACCTTCTGAGACCGACCCTCCAGGAAGGACTGGAGCCACTGCAGAGCAGTACCTCCAAGTCCCATTTCTGTGAGGCGTCCCAGAAGGATACCGTGATCAACGGTATCGAAGGCCGCTGAGAGGCCCAGCAGAACCAACAGGGACACACTCCCCCAGTCTAACTCCCGACGAAGATCATCTACTAAGGCAACCAAGGCTGTTTCAGTGCCATGCCCTGGCCTAAAGTCAGACTGTGCCGGATCTAGATAATCAGTGTCTACCAAGAACCCCTGGAGTTGAGAGGCCACCACACGTTCCATGACTTTGCCCCAGTAAGGAAGATTGGAGACTGGCCGAAAGTTAACTAATTGAGTGGGGTCCAGTGATGGTTTTTTCAACAGCGGTTTTATAACAGCCTGTTTTAGGCTGGCTGGAATCTTGTCCTCCTGTAAGGAGGCATTAACCACCACCTTAACCCACTCTGGCTTCTTTGATCAGCCAGGATGGGCAGGGGTCTAGGATGCATGTGGTAGGTCTCACTGGACCCTTTGACTATCGCGTTCTCTTGAACCTGCATTGGTGTTTGCTACCAGTCTTTGGTTTGTATACTGTACTGAGTGCTATCTTTATGTTTTACATTTGGACTATGAAAACAGCCAGACAGTAAGTACATTTTTAATTAAACAGTTTGACACAAGCTTAGTGTTTGTTTTGGTTCATCTCTGCTTGTGTACTGGTAGAGCCCTGGCAATGTGACAGATGGAAGTGTCCCCGTATGACAGCATTCACTTTGGTGGTAGGCAGTATGGTGTTTGTGAAGGACATAGGCAGGGCTCTTGGACATGTTCATGGCTCTCACTATAACCTGCAATGTCATTGGAGGGAGGGCCTTTGGGGTCTCCTGAATAGTGGGAGCTATAGCTGTTTGTGGAAGCAGGAGCTTGTCTGTGTAAGTGGACACTCCAGCCACACACGTACATGCATATTTTCACTTTTATTATATGTATAGAGCTGGATGTAAATATTTTAAGATGTAAAATAATCAAAATAGACAAGGAATATGAATGAAGCAGTTACTCTGTGCGTGTGTGTGTGTGTGCATATGTGCCTTCAGGTTACTTATGGCAACCCCATGAACTTTTCACAGGGTTTTTAAAGGCAAGGAATACTTACAGGTAGTTTTTTCCAGGTCCTCCCATCCAAGTACTAATTAGGACTGATGCTGCTTAGCTTCTGAGATCAGACAGGATCTGGCACCTTTAGGTTATTTAGGAAATTTACTATGTAGAGGTTCATTATACAAAGTTTTAGAGTGAATATCCGATCCCAGAATGACAAATTTAGAGGCCATTCCAAGGATGAGTTAGCTTGGCTTAAGGTGCTGTGGTGCCATTTTGTTCTGCACTGCCACCTAGTGGGGACATTGTTTAATGTCTTAATGTCTCACCACAAATGCTTTGCAGGCACAGAGCCCATTGTTAGAAACCAAAGCAGATCCATGGCAGTCAGACATCCAGCAGCTCTGAACTGGGGTTGTTGTTAACTTTATTTATATGCCGCCTTTCTCTGTATAGGGGAGAAAGGTTCTCAACCTTCCTAATGAAGCGACCCCTTAAGAGAGTTCCTCATGTTGTGGGGACCCCCAACCATAAAATTATTTTCGTTGCTACTTCATAATTGTAATTTTGCTACTGTTATGAATAGTCATGAAAAAATCTGATATGCAGGATGTATTCTCATTCACTGGACCACATTTGGCACAAATACCGATATGCCCAAATTTGAATACTGGTGGGATTGGGAGGGGATTGAGTTTGTTATTTGGAAGTTGTAGTTGCTGGGATTTATAGTTCATCTATAATCAAAGAGCATTCTGAACTCCACCAATTATGACATTGAACCAAACTTGGCACACAGAATTCCCATGACCAACAGAAAATACTGAAAGGGTTTGGTGGACATTGGCCTTGAGTTTGGGAATTGTAGTTCAAAAACGGTTCCTCATGTTGTGATGACCCCCAACCATAAAATGAATTCCGTTGCTACTTCATAACTGTAATTTTGCTACTGTTATGAAGTATAATGTAAATATCTGATATGCAGAATGTATTTTCATTCACGATACCCGATACACCTCAAATTGAATCCTGGTGCAGTTGGGGGAATTGATTTTGCCATTTGGGAGTTGTAGTTGCTGGGATTTATAATTCATCTACAATCAAAGAGCATTCTGAACTCCACCAATGATGGAATTGAACCAAACTTGGCACACAGAACTCCCATGACCAACAGAAAATACTGGAAGGGTTTGGCGGGCATTGGCTTTGAATTTGGGAATTGTAGTTCACCCACATCCAGAGAGCACTGTAGACTCAAACAATGATGGATCTGGACCAAACTTGGCACGAATACTCAATATTGTGTGAAAATACATAATATTGTGTGAACAAAATGTGAACACTGGTGGAGTTTGGGGAAAACGGGCCTTAACATTTGGGAGTTGTAGTTGCTGGGAATTATAGTTAATCTTCAATCAAAAAGCACTCTGAACCCAGCCCACAATGGATCTGCACCAAACTTGGCATACTACCTAAACGGCCAACATTGAATACTGGTGGGGTTGGGGGGAGGGGGCTGTTTTTGAATTTTGGGAAATGTAATTCACCAACACCAAAAAGGTGAGAAGGACAGGTGGAGTGATCTTCAGCCTTCTCTGCCAAAAGGGTTCATAAGATCATCAGAAATATGTGTTTTCTGATGGTCTTTGGTGACCCTTCTGAAACCCCCCTCGCGACCCTCCCAAGGGGTCCAGACTCTAATGAAAATTTATACAAAACTAATTTTATTTTTTTAAAAAAAAACTAATAAATATTAGTGTGTGACTATAAAGTTAAAATACAATTAAAATATAATAAATACGATGAAAATCACATTTTAAACTCACAATCACCCCACAAAATCCCACCCATGACCTCCCCAGCAGGCTGCCCCTCATCCTCCCCACAATGCCTGATGGCACAGGATGAATGTCTTTAGATGTGTGGTCTCTCTATTTTGGGAGGGCATTCCAAAGCCTGGAAGCAGCCACCCAAAAGGCCCTGCTTCCCTTGTTCCCACCTTGTTCACCCACTTGAACAAGGGCCACAAAAACATTAGTAGGGTCCTTAGACATGTGGCCCTAAGGGTCCACTTCCGCAGCTCTGCCTCATATCCCAGGAAGGGCTGTCCAACATACTCTGAGCTTGGATGGGATGGGGGCACTTCTGCAACTGTTTGCAATAAGACAATGGGATAAATGTATTTATTTATCTATCTATTTACTGTCTTTTATCCTGCTCTATCTCAACCCTGAAAGGGACTCAGAGTGGCTTCTAAATTGGCAATAATTCAATGCCACAATAAACATAAACATACAATGCAATATACATTATGCATTAAAATCAATTAAAATCATAACACATCAATATATTAAAATAGGCTGTTAAGACAACATAAAAACTCAAAATCATAATCCAGGGTAGGACTAAATGGCACTTGGGGGGCCCTTCCAACCTTAGGATTCTATTATTATTATTATTATTATTATTATTATTATTATTATTATGCAGAGGCTGGATGGCCATCTGTTGGGAGGGCTTTGACTCTGTCTTCCTTAATGGCAGCAGAGGTTGGAGGCTTTTGATCTGAAGCTGGATCACCATCTGTCGGGAGGGCTTTGACTGTATCTTCTTGTCTGGCCTAAGGGGACTAGATTAGATGCCCTCTGAGGTTCCCTTCCAGTGTAGAATGGGCTGCAGTTTTGACCCCACTTCAGTTGCCATGCCATGCTATGATATCACGCTTTCAGGTCTTGGGAGATGTAGTTTGGAAAGGCCCTAGAACTCTTCAACAAGACCTAGCCTTGGCAAAACTACAACTTCCAGGACTTTATTCCATTGAGCAACATTAGAAAGTTCGAAATTGTATTTATATGGTCTGTGCAGTAGGTGCATATAATAATGCAATTTTATGGTGGTGTAGAAGAGGCCGAAGTGAGCTCAAACTGCATCAATTCCGCAGTGCCGACACAACCAGAATTACAGAATGGCCCCATAAATAAGCCTTCTCCCCTTTGCATGCCATTTCAGTCCAAAATTTCCTAGCATTGCAAAGAGCACTGCAAATTCCAGCAGAGAAATGTTCGGACCCATTAAGTGAAAGAGGAAAAAGATATATTAAATACATTATATCCATATGTGCGTATATCTATATCTATATATTCTTTATATAGTCCAATGATTAAACTGTGATTTGTCACGGTGGTCAACAGACAGAAAATAGCTCTGAAACTGTCGGGCCAAAAGTAGCAGGAGGAGTTTCAACAGGGAGAACTGCACTTCACTACGCTTATGTGAAAGGATGTCAAGTTGAGGAGGGAGCAAGTTGGTTTTTTTTGTTTTTGTTGTGGTTGCCTCTGGAGACTAGGGCCCCTTCCACACAACTGTATTAAACCCCACATTCTCTGCTTTGAACTGGGTTATATGGCAGTGTGGAGTCAGATAACTCAGTCCCAAGCGGATATTGTGGATTATTAGCCTTGATGTTCTGGATTATAAGGCTGTGTGGAAGGGCCTTGGACACAATGGAGCCCTGGATTCCAACAGTGGGAAAATAACATTAAGAAGAGCTTCCTGATTTTTTTATTTTTATTTTTATTTCTTTTCTTTTTTTGTCAAGAGCGACTTGAGAAACTACAAGTCACTTCTGGTGTGAGAGAATTGCCCGTCTGCAAGGATGCCCAGGGGACACCCGGATGTTTTGATGTTTTACCATCCCTGCATTGGGAGCTGGAGCTGACAGAGGGAGCTCATCTGTGTTCTCCCTGGATTCGAACCTCCAACCTGTCAGTCACCAGTCCTGCTGGCACAAGGGTTTAACCCAGTAAGCTTCCTGATGGTAAGAGATAATTTGCTTCTGCTTGGGAGCCTGGTGGACTCTCCTTCTCTGACGATTTTTAAACAGAGGCTGCAGGTCCATTGTTTAAAGTCTGTACATCCTGATCTTAAATCTACCTGCAAAAATGTTTTGAAGCTGAGAATCTCATTCCTTTTGCTGGGCAGAATGGGAACACGTGAACTGGGATCAAGGTTTTTTTATATTCGCAGATGGTCAGGAAAAAAGAAGGAAGAAGAAGGGGGAGTTGCAACAGCCTTCAAGGACATATCATGCAACTGGGCTCGAAAAAGGACTGAGTGGGAAGAGATCAAGCTCTTTAGTCTTCCCAAGGTTTTCCTTTTAAAACGTTTGGTTTTGTAAGAGCTCTGAATGGACCGTTTCTAAGAGGGATGAAACATAGACTGTATACGTTGATGAAGGCAAGTGAAAGGTGAAGGGAAAAAAAGTTGGGGTGTTATGTGAATTTCAACTTCTGCAAGAACTGCAGATTCAGGGCCCAGCATGTCAAATCTCCCAGACTACCAGATGGGAGGAAGGCAGAATCAGAGGCTTTATTCTCAATGGCCAGAGAGGATGACAGTGAAGACAGCACTCCAAAGAACTGACACATGGCAATGGTGAATGCAAAGCATATGTATTGAATGTTGAGGGCTGTTCAAGACTCGCACCAGCTCCTGATTGATCCAGAAAGTATCCAGTTAGAATCTGTTCTGTGTTTGGTCCAAGGCTCCATCAGACATTGTTGCTGGTTGGTCTTCATTGTGGCGGGGAAATTTCTAAAAGTCTGATTATTTTGAAGTTTGTATCCATTTATTGATCCACCCAGGAGAGAGACATGATCAAAAAGGAATGGGGTGTAGCAAGTGATAATGGCTGAAATGGGTCTTCACATTCCAGCTCCAATTAATAGAATGATGCCCTTCCAGGTAAACAAAAGTGTGCTTAAGGTGTTGGCCATTTAAATGGGTGCTGCAGGGGTGGATCTGGTTTGGGGGCATAGAAGAATCATAGAATCATAGAGTTGGAAGAGACCTCATGGGCCATCCAGTCCAACCCCCTGCCAAGAAGCAGGAATATTGCATTCAAAGCACCCCTGACAGATGGCCATCCAGCCTCTGTTTAAAAGCTTCCAAAGAAGGAGCCTCCACCACACTCCGGGGCAGAGCGTTCCACTGCTGAACAGCTCTCACAGTCAAGAAGTTCTTCCTCATGTTCAGATGGACTCTTCTTTCTTGTAGTTTGAAGCCATTGTTCCGCATCCTAGTCTCCAGGGCAGCAGAAAACAAGCCTCCTCCCTGTGGCTTCCTCTCACATATTTATACATTGCAATCATATCTCCTCTCAGCCTTCTCTTCTTCAGGCTAAACATGCCCAGCTCCTTTAGCCGCTCCTCATAGGACTTGTTCTCCAGACCCTTGATCATTTTAGTCGCCCTCCTCTGGACATATTCCAGCTTATTATCATCTCTCTTCAATTGTGGTGCCCAGAATTGGACACAGTATTCCAGGTGTGGTCTAAACAAGGCGGAATAGAGGGGTAACATTACTTCCCTAGATCTAGACACTATGCTCCTATTGATGCAGGCCAAAATCCCATTGGCTTTTTTTTTTTTTTTTGCCGCCACATCACATTGTTGGCTCATGTTTAACTTGTCCACGAGGACTCCAAGATCTTTTTCACACGTACTGCTCTCGAGCCAGGCATAGTCCCCCATTCTGTATCTTTGTATTTCATTTTTTCTGCCTAAGTGGAGTATCTTGCATTTGTCACTGTTGAACTTCATTTTGTTAGTTTTGGCCCATCTCTCTAATCTGTCAAGATCATTTTGAATCCTGCTCCTGTCCTCTGGAGTATTGGCTATCCCAATTTGGTGTCATCTGCAAACTTGATGATCATGCCTTCTAACCCAGAGTGTTCCCAGAGATAATCCAGATCATATTAGGCAAAACAAGAACAAGGACCCAAGTGTTCTTACGCAAACCCATTGTGCATCCCCAGAGTCTCCTTATGTACTAAGTCTTCAATTTCCATAATGGGAATAACATTGACAGTAGTAGCACTGAGTCAGGCAACATGGCCAAAGTCTAAGAATCTTTAAGCTTTTCCTGATCTTACTTCTTTCTCTGCTGTTTCTGCAAATGGGCCATTTCTTCTATGGGATTTACCAGATTTAGACGCCACACCCAAAGATTTGCCCAAATGAAAAGGATCAGTAGTTCACAGCTTTCCAAACATTTCATGTTGGTGACAGCCTTTTTAGACATGCATCATTTCGCGACACAGTAATTCTGCTTTGTTAGCACACCAAAAGGTTAAACCAGCCCATTCTAGGAGATACAGATCCATACGAGCCTCAGCATCTCTGTAGACATTGAATGGCTGGAGAAGAGAAGCATGCTGTGGGATGAAGTGTCCCACAAATCACACACTCAGCATGCAAGCTCAGCCCAACTTATTATACAGCTTGGACGAAATGGCTCATGTGCATGGTTTACCTCCAAGGGCATCTACATTATTGCCTTAGAATATTCATCCACTAGTCCAGTGTTCTCAACCTGGGGGTCGGGACCCCTGTGGGGGTCAGTAGGGGTTGTCAGAGGGGTCGCCAAAGACCATCAGAAAACATAGTATTTTCTGTTGGTCATGGGAGATCTGTGTGGGAAGTTTGGTCCAATACTATCGTTGGTGAGATTCAGAATGCTATTTCATTGAACTATAAATCCCAGCAACTACAACTCCCAAATGCTGAGGTCTATTTTCCCCAAACTCCACCACTGTTCACATTTGGGGATATTGAGTATTTGTGCCAAGTTTAGTCCAGATCCATCATTGTTTGAGTCCACAGTGCTCTCTGGATGTAGGTGAACTACAACCCCAAAAATTCAAGGTCAATGTCCACCAGACCCTTCCAGTATTTCCTCTTGGTCATGGGAGTTCTGTGTGCCAAGTTTGGTTCAATTCCATTGCTGGTGAACTTCAGAATACTCTTTAATTGTAGGTGAACTATAAATCCCAGTAACTAGAACTCCCAAATGACAAAATCAATCCCCCCAACCCCACCAGTATTCAAATTTGGGTGTATCGGGTATTTGGGCCAAATTTGGTCCAGTGAATGAAAATCCATCCTGCATATCAGATATTTACATTACGATTCATAACAGTAGCAAAATTACAGTTATGAAGTAGCAACAAAAATAATGTTATGGTTGGGGGTCACCACAACATGAGGAACTGTACTAAGGGGTCGCGGCATTAGGAAGGTTGAGAACCACTGCACTAGTCTGTGTACCTTGAAAGGAAGGAATGGAGGGGTGCCATTTCACGTAAAAATTGGACGGTGCATGGAAATGGGTAACTTTGTAGACACAGTAAGAAATCTCATCCTTTGGCAGCCAGCTGTGTTTTTCAAATAGGTAGCGTTTTACCACCTCGATGGGGATAGGAGCTTTCTCAAGAGGAGCAGAAATTCCATGGCAATCAATACCTCGTCACATGAGCTGTGGGAAACGGGAGAGGGATCAGCTTCCTAGCACAGCAAATCATAGCATTCCATTCCAAAATGGTTCTTGTCATTTTAAGACTTCCCATCACACACATATGTTCCCCTTTTCCCTGGTGTGTCCCGTGTTCGGAACCATCACATGGGCAAGTTACACTCCTGCTCACTCCGTATTCCTTTTTTTTAAAATGGGGAAATATATGAAATCTCAAAACTCTTAAATGTGTAATACATGAAAAAATGTAATGATATATTTTCAAATAAGACTTTAAAGCACCGAGGCAAAAAGAGCACTCCTAAGTTCTATGATTCAATGGAGGGAAGAAACATAAGGTTATGAGTAGTGGTTGTTGAACTCTGAAGTGAAATCAGTGGGTTAATAAAAGTTAAAATAGTGGTATTGTGAAAGCACAGCATCAGAGGGAGAAGATACAGCTATATCACAGTAGTGATATCTTTCTGTTGCGCAACTTCTGTCAGTGACATTAAAAGAAATGTGAAAGGAACCCGGCTCAAACAGAAGGACTTGGGACAAGAACTGGAGCATCAACGCTCACCAGAAGACCACCTATAAAACACCCATTGCTCCACATCACTGAAATAAAACGGCACAGAAGAATCTGACAGACCTCATCCCATATGTTTAAATTGCTTTCTCCCACTTTTGAGCACCTCAGGAGCTCAGAAGACTATTTCTCCCTGTCTCCTCCATTGTTTCACAACACTTCAAACCCATTTCAAGGACAAAATGCTATAGATGACACTCAGAAGTCCATGATGGGCTCCATGGCACTTTGTCCTTGAAATGGATAAGAAGTGTGTAGAAACGGGGATGAGACTGCATGTAGTGAGGTCTTCGGACTAGTTTGCTAAGTTGGCCCAATAGGTTTGGCACCAAGGAAAGTTACGACACTTTCTGCCTTGGATTACACTATTGTCACAGGGCAAGGTCTAGTTATGGGGAAGAAGATAAGCCTATATTTTCCACCAATGGAGCTGGGTGGTGGGTCAGGGTGCATCAAGTAAATGCCCAATTTACTGGTTAGACTACAAACTGGTTCACACTATTCTGGAACTGTGCATCTCCCTTATTCTATTTGATATATCTGCGAGATAGGCATCTGCCAGAATCTGGAGTAACCAGTTTGGGATCCTTGTCCCACGCAGCATTATCCAAGCTGCATTCGATATGACCGCATCCATTTTAAATCTGCCTTAACTGCATCTGTTGTCCAATTTGCTCAACCTCCTCTCCTTCCCCACTTCAGTGCCCAAAAAGTGCAGAAACAAATTCCAGACCATTTTCTAAAATAGCCTAATGAGCTCCAGGAAGCTTTGCATTTGCACTTTAGCTTCATTACAGCTCCTATTTTGTTCCTCTCCAACTTGGTCCGCCTTATGGGGCTGTCGCAGGGTGAAGTTGCTCTAAAGCATATAAATCTGCAGTTTAGTCATGCTTTCTAAATGAAGATGAATAGCCGGAGTAATGAGCTGTGACATAGGATGGCGAACAAAACATTTTCCGGTAACTTGTAGCAACTGAAGCTAATCTCGGACCACTTGCCGATCTCTCCAGCTATCCGAAATCACTCTGTTTAGGGACTGGAATTACACACCAGGATGTTAACAGCATCCTTAATGAATAATTACCAATGATAATCTAAAACTACTATAAATACATTAATGACATATGTGGTCATGGTAACCACCGAAAGTGCTAATGTTTACAACACAGTGTTATAAATTTCCCGTCATTATATAAGATGACTGGGATGCATGAATATGTTTTTCCACACCAATTGCCAAATGTTTCTATAGTAACTGATGTCCTTCAGAGCAGAGATACAGGAGGTATCAAAAACCGAGAGGGAAACAAAAGAAATAAAATGAATATAAGATATGTGCGGATCACAGCTTGGGAAACATTCCTTTAAAAAAAACATAGAGTTACAATTCCAAGTCCCCCAAAGCTGTTGCTAGAAGCAATATTTATATATTGATATTTAGATATTTATAGTTATATTTTCAGATCACCATTTTCTGGTTATTCAAAAGTAATAAAAATGAGTGAAACTTTCACAGGCTAAGACTGTGCCTGTAGCTTAATTAATGAATTATTTGTAACTAGTTCCTTCCAAGCACTTGTTGCTTTGAAAGGAGAGAATGCTTGCCATCAAAGCCACCATAGCAGCCCCTTGCCTGGATGAAATGCCTCTTTGCCAATGCCTTCTTGCTATGCTAATAAATACTAGATTAATTGAAGCGTGTTGGACTGTGATTCAACTGCAGTCACAAAGCTCCACAGCCGCAAAAAGCTATCAAGCAACTCATCGGGTGATCTTCCACCAGCCACAACGTCTCATCTTAATCCCATCTTTAAATTTACTTTGGAGACAAAAAGTAGAGAGCTCCCTGGAGGGAAAACAGGATTAAAAATTCTAAACTAAATCAAAAATACAAGAAGCTGCCTCAAACCAGCTCATAAAAGTCTTGCAGAGTCTGCTCTAGGTGGCAGCAGCTCTCTGCCTTTAGCTCCAGGTTGCCGAGAGATGGCAGATGACTACATAGTTTCTGAATATGCATTGGGCACAGCGTATAGATGAGTATGCACAATGGTTATACAACCTCCAAGTTACGAATAAGTTTCTGTAGGGTTGTTCATAAGGTAAATTTGTTTTCAAGTTTGAATAGGTACATTTTTTTAACTAACTCCAGCCATATGTGTGTGTGTGCGCGCGTGCATGCATGCTTTGGATAGCAAGGGGAAGGGTTAACACCCCCGTGGTGTTTGTTTTGCTGTCTGTGCCCCTGTTCAGAAGATTTCACCTCACTTTCTGCCCCTGTGATATCTGGAATTTGAAAAAATTGGCTTGTTGTGGTAACAAGGATTGGGGATAAGGTTTCAGTGGAGAGACCTTCTCCACATGATAATTCTATAGAAGTGAATTTCTCTTCCAAGGGGTAGATTTCCCTCACTTCCTAGTGCCCCCCCCCTTCTTAACTAGGAGCCGTTTGTAAGTTGGATGTTTGTAACTCGGGCACTGCCTGTATAGATCTAGAACAGCGTTTCTCAACCTAGGGGTCAGGACCCTTGGGGGCGGGGTCGCGAGGGGGCGTCAGAGGGGTGGCCAAAGACCATCAGAAAAACCATATTTCCTATTGGTCATGGGGTTTCTGTGTGGGAAGTTTGGCCCAATTCTATTGTTGGTAGGGTTCAGAATGCTCTTTGATTGTAGGAGAACTATAAATCCCAGCAACTACAACTCCCAAATGTCAAGTCTATTTTCCCCAAACTCCACCAGCTTCCATATTTGGGCATATTGAGTATTTGTGCCAAGTTTGGCCCAGATCCCTCATTGTTTGAGTCCACCGTGCTCTCTGGATGTAGTTGAACTACAACTCCCAAACTCAAGGTCAATAGCCACCAGATCCTTCCAGTATTTTCTGTTGGTCATGGGAGTTCTGTGTACCAAGTTTCGTTCAATTCCATAGTTTGTGGAGTTCAGTATGCTCTTTGATTGTAGGAGAACTATAAATCCCAGCAACTACAACTCCCAAATGTCAAGTCTATTTTCCCCAAACTCCACCAGCTTCCATATTTGGGCATATTGAGTATTTGTGCCAAGTTTGGCCCAGATCCATCACTGTTTGAGTCCACCGTGCTCTCTGGATGTAGTTGAACTACAACTCCCAAACTCAAGGTCAATGCCCACCAGACCCTTCCAGTATTTTCTGTTGGTCATGGGAGTTCTATGTACCAAGTTTCGTTCAATTCCATTGTTTGTGGAGTTCAGTATGCTCTTTGATTGTAGGAGAACTATAAATCCCAGCAACTACAACTCCCAAATGTCAAGTCTATTTTCCCCAAACTCCACCAGCTTCCATATTTGGGCATATTGAGTATTTGTGCCAAGTTTGGCCCAGATCCATCATTGTTTGAGTCCACCGTGCTCTCTGGATGTAGCTGAACTACAACTCCCAAACTCAAGGTCAATGCCCACCAGACTCTTCTAGTATTTTCTATTGGTCATGGGAGTTCTGTGTGCCAAGTTGGAGTTCAGAATGCTCTCTGATGCTAGGTAAACAATAAATCCCAGCAACTACAACTCCCAAATGACAAAATCAACCCCCCTCCACCCCACCAGTATTCAAATTCGATTGTATCTGGTATTTGTGCCAAATTTGGTCCAGTGAATGAAAATACATTCTACATATCAGATATTTGCATTGCAATTCACAACAGTAGCAAAATGACAGTAATGAAGTAGCAACGAAAATAATGTTATGGTTGGGGGTCACCACAACATGAGGAACTGTACTAAGAGGTCATGGCATTAGGAAGGTTGCATCAAAGTTGCATCTTTCTTTCCCAAAGAGCATCCCAAGGCAGAGCCTGCAGTGTGTTGGCCAAAAAGTCCAACCACTTCCACAGGAAAATGTACACATCTCTATGAAACCAGCAGAATTTTTACCAAGTCTTCAGGAAAGAATGATCACATTCGCGGGAGGGGGGGGGGGTATTGACTTACCTAGGACCCTTACACACAGCCCTTTAACTCAGAATATCAAGGCAGAAAATCCCACAATATCTGCTTTGAACAGGGTTATGAGAGTCCATACTCAGATAATGTGGGTTTTTCTTCCTTGATATTCTGAGATATAGGATTGTGTGGAAGGGCCCCTAGTTGCCCTAGTTGGTCATTCCCAAGAGCTACAACTGGAGAAGACCTTGAGTACACTGGAGTTGATAAGGAACAATACAACTGGATTCTATGCACTCTCCCCATTAGTGATGGATACCATGGGGGGGGGGGGGAGTGGATAGGTCTGGACTCTCAGCTCTGCAAGGGAAGAAAAAATAAAACAGGCGCTTTACTGTGTCCAAAACGTCTCTTTCAAACCACAAACCAACTCTCCCCTGGCAGGAAAGGAGGGGCTAAGAGCTCCCATGTCCTCACCGGTCTCCTGTGTTTTGTCATGAATGGAGATTGGGCTCAGCGGGGTCGGCATGAGGATAACGTTTGTTTCAGTGTCCCTTTCAGCAATATTAAATTTCATTGAACCTGATCATGACATTAAGCTGTATTTGCTTAATCATTTTCATTTTCTCCTTTTGATTGTCTTGATATTTTTTTAATGAAAGAGAAATTAAAGACAAGCGAAGACTGTACGTTCCTTCCGAGGAAAGCAAGTGACTCAGGATCATTCTTAACATGGTCTGAAAGAACTGTAATATGTTCCCGAGAACTCTGGTTCACCTTTGCCTTGGAGCCCAACAAAAAGAAAATGTCTTGGTTGTGTTCCTGAGGTTCTTTGGGGAACTGATTCAGAAAACAGCATGGAATAGATAGACTGCATCAGCTCTGGTTTCTGAGATGCGGTGGCAAAGAAAGCCAACAGGATTTTGGCCTGCATGAATAGGAGTCTAGTGTCTAGATCCAGGGAAGTCATGCAGCCCCTCTATTCTGCCTTGGTCAGACCACATCTGGAATACTGTGTCCAGTTCTGCACACCACAGTTGAAGGGAGGTGTTGACAAGCTGGAATGTGTCCAGAGGAGGGCAAGTAAAATGAGCAAGGGTCTGGAGAACAAGCGCTATGAGGAGTGGTTTAAAGAACTGGGCATGTTTAGCCAGCAACAGGCCCGTAGCCAGGATTTCGTTTCGGGGGGGGGGGGGGGCTGAATTTTTTTCAGAGGGGTTTCGGGGGGGGGGCTGAGTTTCGGGGGGGGCTGAGTCTGAGTGAAAGAGGGTCTAGCCTAGCAAACCTTTTGTATCATTACCCCAATACCCCCATGCATATGGGATATATTGAGTATGGTGATCAGATCATGATATGAATAAACATAACAGCCTAAATAATGCACCAGTAAGGCCTTTTCGCGAACCACCATGAGAATTTCGGGGGGGGGGGGGGCTGAAGCCCCTCGACCCCCCCCCCCCCCGGCTACATGCCTGGCCAGCAAAAGAGAAGGCTGAGAGGCAGGGACGGCTCAACCCATTACACAAAGTAAGCATTTGCAGTATAGTTGATTTTGCCCAGGGGCGCTCTTGAGGTGCTCTTAGGGGAAAATAGACCTTGACATATGTGAGTTGTAGTTACTGGGATGTATAGTTCAATCAAAGAGCATTCTGAACTCCACCAATGGTGGAATTGAACCACATATGGCACACAAAACTCCCACGATGAACAGAAAGTATATATGAGTGATTGGTTGGCGGGGGGGGGGGGTACTGTTTGCTTACCGTTGAAAATGACCTAGGGCCACCTCTGCTGAGAGGAGACATGATAGCCATGTATAAGTATGTGAGAGGAAGTCATCAGAAGGAGGGAGCAAGCTTGTTTTCTGCTGCCCTGGAGACTAGGACGTGGAACAATGGCTTCAAATTACAAGAAAGGAGATTCCATCTGAACATTAGGAAGAACTTCCTGACTGTGAGAGCTGTTTGGCAGTGGAACTCTCTGCCCCTGACTGTGGTGGAGGCTCCTTCATTGGAGGCTTTTAAACAGAGGCTGGATGGCCATCTGTCAAGGGTGCTTTGAATGCAATTTTCCTGCTTCTTGGCAAGGGGTTGGACTGGATGGCCCATGAGGTCTCTTCCAGCTCTATGGAAAGACAGTGATGCTGGGGGAAATGGAAGGAAAAAAGGAAGAGGGGCCGACCAAGGGCAAGATGGATGGATGGTATCCTTGAAGTGACTGGCTTGACCTTGAAGGAGCTGGGGGTGGTGACAGCTAACGGGGAGCTCTGGGTGGGCTGGTCCAGGAGGTCACAAAAAGTCGGAAGCGACTGAACAAAGAGGCAACAAAAAAAGATTTTTCCTGATTTTATTTCTTAAATTCTCCCATCAGATATACTATAGCCAGCTTCCATTTTCTTCCAAAGACTTCATGGCTTTCATGTTTCAAATTACTACAAATCTTGGTCTTTTGTCCCTCCAGTTTTTAATGCTGAGTGTTTTTTCACTTTTTCAGTCTTTGGCAATCGTTATACATTGAGCCGCGCAGCTGTGCTGCAAGTTTCTCTTTCCGGCTGCTCTAGGTAATCTCTGAATAACCCTCATAAGCACATCCCTGGATTTTTTTAAACTTTGCTGTGGATCATTTTATTTGTTTCCTTAATAATTTTTTCCCTATAAGCCTGCACCAATTCACAAGACCACCACACATGGAAGAAGGTCTCTTTCTTTCTTTTATACCTCCAACATAATCCTGATTGTAAATTATCTATTTTAGCTAGGAGAGCTGAGGTTGTATAGATATTAAACCTTTTTTTTCCTTTCTCTAATATGGTTTCTTTCTTGGCTTCAGAGATGGAGAACACAATGCTCTGCGCTGCCTGAAGGGTTTGCTCACTAAATGGGTCTTCGTTGTGGAGCCTGTAATAGTTTTCCAACAAGGCAGCTGTTTCAGGGGTAATGCCCTGAAGGTAGTTGGTTCTGCAGCCTCTCGGTATGGAGGCCCGTGAGCAGGTTTTCACGATTTCAATAAAATGCTCGTATTCCTCAGGGATTGGCGCGGCCGATGTGATCATGTCATCTAACATGTCTGAGAATTTGGTCCAATCTGCCTTTCTGAAGTTGAATCTTCATTTAAATCGAACTTCCTCAGGCCTTATTGTTGGGAACAGTTGGCATACTATTGGTCGGTGCTGTGTGTTTGGGATTGGTGGTCCCACTGATTTAGTGCATTGCTGTACAATGCGGTCGCTCACAAATAAGAGGTCTGGGTTATAACCTCGGTGCCATCTCCCGCTGTTGTAGGATGGTGGGAGCTTGCTATCATGGATGAGTGTGCAGTTCAGACCAGGACAGGACAGCCTCTCCATTTTTATCCTCTTGGGCCAAGAAAGAACAGTGGATCAAGCTGATCACAGAGGTCGACATGGGCAGGAGCAGCCAGAAGGCGTGGAGGCTGCTAAGATGGTTGAGCAACGACCCCTCACAAACTAATACCCATGCCAACATAAAGGCAGATCAGATAGCACACCAACTCTTGAAGAATGGGAAACCCAACCTTGCCACCAAAGTAGGAAAGAAACCAATAGCCAGACAACCAGAGATTGAGAACAACAACCTCCATGAACCCTTTACACCTACTGAATTGGACATGGCTCTCAATAAATGTAAGAATGGCAAAGCAGCTGACCTAGATGATCTACGGATGGAACAAATCAGGAACTTTGGTCCAAAAGCAAGGCGCTGGCTGTTGGAGCTGATGAACAACTGCACTGCATCCTGTCAGATCCCCAAAATCTGGAGGAAAGCAAGAGTCACTGCCATCTTGAAGCAAGGCAAAGACCGTAATGATCCAAAAAGCTACAGACCAATCTCCCTGTTGTGCCACCTCTACAAAGTTCTGGAGAGACTTATTTTGCATAGAATTATGGAAAAAATAGACCCCTGTCTGTTTCCACAGCAAGCTGGCTTCAGGAAAGGCAAAAGCTGCAAATCGCAACTGTTGAACCTGACTCAGCACATAGAAGATGGCTTTGAAAGGCAGCAGATCACAGGAGCTGTCTTCGTAGACCTGTCAGCGGCTTATGATACTGTAAATCACTGCCTCCTCCTGAGAAAAATATATAATATCACAAAGGACTACCACCTCACCCGCCTCATAGGAAACCTGCTACAAAACAGGAGGTTTTTTTGTTGAGTTCCAGGGCCAGAGAAGCAGATGGCGGAAACAGAAGAACGGCCTGCCTCAGGGAAGCATGCTTGCTCCATCCATGTTCAACATCTACACAAATGACCAGCCACTGCCAGAAGGGACAGAGAGTTTCATCTATGCTGATGATCGTGCCATTACTACTCAAGCAGGGAGCTTGAGATGGTAGAACAGAAGCTCTCCGAAGCTCTAGGTGCTCTTACTGCCTACTACAGGGAAAACCAGCTGATTCCAAATCCATCTAAAACACAGACATGTGCCTTTCACCTTAAGAACAGACAAGCATCCCGAGCTCTGAGGATTACCTGGGAAGGAATCCCACTGGAGCATTGCAGTGCACCCAAATACCTGGGAGTTACTCTGGACCATGCTCTGACCTACAAGAAGCACTGCCTGAACATCAAGCAAAAAGTGGGTGCTAGAAACAATATCATACGAAAGCTGACTAGCACAACCTGCGGATCACAGCCAGACACAGTGAAGACATCTGCCCTTGCGCTGTGCTACTCTGCTGCTGAGTACGCATGCCCAGTGTGGAAAACATCTCATCACACTAAAACAGTAGATGTGGCTCTTAATGAGACATGCCGCATTATGTCTGCGCCCTACACCACTGGAGAAATTACACTGCTTAGCCGGTATTGCACCACCTGACATCCGCCGGGAAGTAGCAGCCAATAGTGAAAGGACCAAGGCAGAGATATCTCCAGCTCATCCCCTGTTTGGGTATCAGCCAGCACGTCAACGACTTAAATCTAGAAATAGCTTTTTAAGATCTATAGAGACACTCGCTGGAACACCTCAGCAAGCGAGAGTCCAAAAGTGGCAGGTTCAAACCCAGAACCTCAACCAAATACCAAATACCAAATGATACCAAATGAGAGACTCCCCCCTGGGCACACAGAAAACTGGGCAACTTGGAAGGCATTGAACAGACTGTGCTCTGACACCACGAGATGCAGAGCCAACCTCAAGAAATGGGGTTACACAGTGGAATCCACGACATGCGAGTGTGGAGAGGAGCAAACCACTGATCACCTGCTGCAATGCAACCTGAGCCCTGCCACATGCACAATGGAGGACCTTCTTGCAGCAACACCAGAAGCACTCCAAGTGGCCAGCTACTGGTCAAAGGACATTTAATCAACTACCAAACTCACAAATTTTGTATTTTGTCTGTTTGTTTGCTTTGTTCTATTAGAAATGTAATATAATTGACTGGTTGCCCTGACACAACAAATATAAAAAATATGGTTTCAAGTTTAGATTTGTTTTTGTTACTATACTCCCAACTCAAGAACGGAAAACGGAATGTTGGTGGACAGGAAAAGAGATTTAAAGATGGGCTTAAAGCCAACCTTAAAAACTGTGACATCGACACTGAGAACTGGGAAGCCCTGGCCCTTGAGCATTCTAACTGGAGGTCAGCTGTGACTAGCAGTGCTGTGGAATTTGAAGAGGCATAAATGGAGGGCGAAAGGGAAGAACATGACAAGAGGAAGGCACATCAAGCCAACCCTGACCGGGACCGCCTTCCACCTGGAAACCGATGTGGAAGAACATGTGGATCAAGAATAGGTCTCCACGGCCACTTATGTCTCCACTGCCAAGATACTACACTTGGAGGGCCATCATCCTCGAGGGATCGCCTGAGTAAGTAAATAAAGTCAAGTTCAGATTTTTTTTTCCTTTGAGGCAAATCTCACGCTTTCATTTTTTAAAAACTTTTGTATAATTGCTGATATCAGAACCAGTCTTTAACGCCAAGTTCTTCTTTCCCCATCGTCCATTAAGTCTGATAAGAAATGTCCCATATGTCCTTATATCATCCTTGGAAATGGGTCTCACAACAGCTTCTATATACTTGGCACCTGTGAATTGATGGCAGTTAGTTTTATCTACTGTTGTTTTAAAATTGTATTGTTTTGATTTCATGCTACATGTGTTGATGGGGTGGGGGTTGTTGTTATAATTTCATGTAACTTGTTTTATACTTTTGTACCGTTTTTACCTGTTGTATGTTATATGTGGACCCTGGAGTGACTTGTAAGCCACCCCGAGTCCCTACGGGGAGATGATGGTGGGATATAAATAAAGTATGATGATGATGATGATGATGATGATGATTATTATTATTATTATTATGTCTCAGCCACAGGGGTGTTTTGGGTTCCATGCCTAATTTGTACCTGTTCCAGACATCTATGAGGCTTGCTCTAATTATGTTTGTTAAAATCCTTATTTACTCTGTCTCCTTCATACCATAGGTATGTGTGCCACCCAAATCTTAGTCTGTATCCTTCTAGATCAGTGTTTCTCAACCTTCCTAATGCCGCAACCGCTTAATATAGTTCCTCATGTTGTGGTGACCCTCAACCATAAAATTCTTTTTGTTGCAACTTCACAACTGTAATTTTGCTATTGTTATGAATCGTAGTGTAAATATCTGATATGTAGGGTGTATTTTCATTTTGCACAAATACCCGATATACCCGAGAATTGATCTTGGCATTTGGAAGTTGTAGTCGCTGGGATTTATAGTTCACCTACAATCAAAGAGCATTCTGAACTCCACCAACAATGGAATTGAACCAAACTTGGCACACAGAACTCCCATGACCAACAGAAAATACTGGAAGGGTCTGGTGGGTATTGACCTTGAGTTTGGGAGTTGTAGTTCAGCTACATCCAGAGAGCACGGTGGACTCAAACAGTGATGGATCTGGGCCAAACTTGGCATAAATACTCAATATGCCCAAATATGGAAGCTGGTGGAGTTTGGGGAAAATAGACTTGACATTTGGAAGTTGTAGTTGCTGGGATTTATAGTTCTCCTACAATCAAAGAGCATTCTGAACTCCACCAACAATGGAATTGAACCAAATTTGGCACACAGAACTCCCATGACCAACAGAAAATACTGGAAGGGTTTGGTGGGCATTGACCTTGAATTTTGGAGTTGTAGTTCACCTACATCCAGAGAGAACTGAGGACTCAAACAATGATGAATATGGACCACACTTGGCACGAATGCTCAATATGCCCAAATGTGAACACTGGTGGAGTTTGGGGAAAATAGATCCTGACATTTGAGAGTTGTGGTTGCTGGGATTTATAGTTCACCTGCAATCAAAGAGCATTCTGAACCCTGCCAACAATAGAATTGGGCCAAACTTCCCACATAGAACCTCCATGACCAACAGAAAATACTGTGTTTTCTGATGGTCTTTGGTGACCCCTCTCACACACCCCTTGCGACCCCCATAGGGGTCCCAACCTCCAGGCTGAGAAATGTTGTTCTAGATTAAGTAAATTTACATTCTTGAGTTGGATCCAATCTCTAAGCCAGCTCATGCAGGTGGCTTTGTAGTAAGTTTTTAAGTCTGGTAAATTTAGTCCCCCTCTCTCTTTGGCATCAATTAAGTTATTTTACACAGTTCTAGCTTTTTTCCCTGCCCAAACGAATTTCATGATGCCCCTTTTCCATAGATTATAGATTTCGGTCCGTTTAATGATAGATATACTCTGCAATTTAAAAAATCATTTTGGGGAGTATCATCATCTTGATTATTGCTGTCCTGCCCAGCCATGTTAATGGTAACTTCTGCCAGTTATCCAGATTTCCTCTGATCTCCACCTATAGCTTTCCATAGTTATCTTGAAATAAGTTACTGTTTTTGCTCGTGATTGTTATTCCCAGATACTTTATCTTTGGGACTACCATGCCATCAGTGGCATCTTCTAGTTTCCTAATAATTTTGGTGTCTATATTTTTTATAATAAATTTGGATTTGTCTTTATTTTAAATCCTGATACCTCTCCATACAGTTTGATTACCTGAGCTGCTAAACTTAGAATAATAGAATCATAGAATCAAAGAGTTGGAAGAGACCTCATGGGCCATCCAGTCCAACCCCCTGCCAAGAAGCAGGAATATTGCATTCAAATCAACCCCGACAGATGGCCATCCAGCCTCTGTTTAAAAGGTTCCAATGAAGGAGCCTCCACCACACTCCGGGGCAGAGAGTTCCACTGCTGAACGGCTCTCACAGTCAGGAAGTTCTTCCTAATGTTCAGATGGAATCTCCTTTCTTGTAGTTTGAAGCCATCGTTCTGCGTCCTAGACTCCAGGGAAGCAGAAAACAAGCTTCCTCCCTCCTCCCTGTGGCTTCCTCTCACATATCTATACATGACTAGGTCACAGGTTCAAATTCGGGGAGCGGGGTGAGATCCCACTGTTAGGCCCAGCTTCTGCCAACCTAGCAGTTTGAAAACATGCAAATGTGAGTAGATCAATAGGTATTACTCCGGCGGGAAGGTAACAGTGCTCCATGCAGTCATGCTGGCCACATGACCTTGAAGGTGTCTATGGACAACACCGGCTCTTCGGCTTAGAAATGGAGATGAGCATCAACCCCCAGAGTCGGACACGACTGGAATAAATGTCAGGGGGGAAACTTTACCTTTACCTGATAATTTTGGAATGCTCTGCGTTGAGTTAGATTACAAGCCATGTCGTCCACATATGTTCTAATTCTGATTTCCTGGCCCTTTACTTTGAACCCTTCAGTGTGCTTGTCTCTCTGAGTCTTACGCTTCGAATTTCCAGTCCCAAAATAAACCACAATATCTTATCAATATGACAACAGACAACTGGAAATTGTAGTATTTGCATTTGGGAGGGTACAGATATTCTCCCATTCTCAATCCAGATGTTTCCATTTGTAAACCGATGGACCACAACAGGTTTGTGACACCAGCCTCATTTCTTGTCCAGGAATATGATTTTTTGAAAAACTTCCCTTTTGAGTTTTCCTACAGGTTTTCAGCCCACAGCTCCTGTTAACGAAGGATGACATTTCGTTGTCCTTTGTTCGCAGCGACCTCCGAAAGTCAATAGCAAAGCTAATTAAGGCTCCGGCTATATCTTTTTTAGTTTTATAATTGCTTTGCAGTTATTGAAAACCTGTTCTCAGAACAAAGTCTTCTCAGACAGGAATGGATGTGTGTGTTTTAGAGACCATATAGTACTTGTCTGGGAAGAACAGCGGCTTCTTGTTTCCAAGGAAAGTTCAAGGTGCAGGTTGAGGTCAGGCGACCTGAAGGACCCTTTCCTCCATATGAAGAGGCTAGATATTTGAAAATCTCAGAGGAGGCCATCTTGTGCACATAAACTAGGCAGAAAATCTAGAGAAGGCTTTCTCAAAATCAGTGAGGCAATGCTGGAAACCCCCAAGGAAAGTCAATTTGCCTCCATCCCTTCTGAGTTTCCATTGGGCAGCTAAGACTGTATCGTTTCATATCTTTCACAGGTGGGTGCAGTGGCTAATTTAACTATCATTGAAATTATTTTAATGTGAGTTTTTAATCCTAGGTTGACTTAAGATACATTCATTAAGCTATCTTAGGTACCTGGTGATGCCCAGTTTAGGTCTTTTGTAATGCTGTTTATAAAATATAGTCTTTAGGTTGTTGTAAGTTTTTCAGGCTGTCTGGCCATGTTCCAGAAGCATTCTCTCCTGACGTTTCACCTGCATCTATGGCAGGCATCCTCAGAGATTGTGAGGTCTGTTGGAAACTAGGAAAATTTGGTTTATATATCTGTGGAATGTCCAAGGAGGGAGAAAGAACTCTTGTCTGTTGGAGGCAGGTATTAATGTTTCACTTGACCACCTTGATTAGCATTTAATGGCCTAGCAGTTTCAAGGTGCAGCTTCTTACTGCCTGGGGGGAATCCTTTGTTGAGAGGTGATTAGCTGTCCCTGATTGTTTCTTGTCTGGAGTTCCCCTGTTTTTGAATGTTGTTCTTTATTTACTGTTGTGATTTTAGAGTTTTTTTAATACTGGTAGCCAGATTTTGTTCATTTCCATGGTTTCTTCCTTTCTGTTGAAATTGTCCACATGTTTATGGATTTCAGTGACTTCTCTGTGTAGCCTGACATGGTAGTTGTTAGAGTGGTCCTGCATTTCTGTGTTCTGAAATAATATGCTGTGTCCAGGTGAGTTCATCAAGTGCTCTGCTTACCCGCAGGCAGTAAGAAGCCACACCTTGAAACTGCTAGCCCATTAGATGCTAATCAAGGTGACTAATTGAAACATTCACATTTGCCTCAAACAGACAAGAGTTCTTTCTCCCACCGTGGACATTCCACAGACATATAAACCCCAGTTTCCTAGTTTCCAACAGACCTCACAATCTCTGAGGATGCCTGCATCTTGATTAGCATTGAATAGCCTTTGAGCTCACAGTGGGTGAAACCACTGAGCTACCAAACTTGCTGACTGAAAGGTCACCGATTCAAATCCAGAGAGTGGGGTGAGCTCCTGCTATTAGCCCCAGCTTCTTCCAACCTAGCAATTTGGAAACATGCAACTGTGAGTAGATCAACAGGTACCACTCCGGCAGGAAGGTAACGGCGCTCCATGCAGTCATGCCAGCCACATGACCTTGGAGGTGTCTTCGGACAACACCGGCTCTTCAGCTTAGAAATGGAGATGAGCACCAAACCTTAGTGTTGGACACGACTGGACTTAATGTCAGGGGCAAACCTTTACCTTTATTAGCTTGTAGCTTTAAAGCCTGGCTGTTTCCTGCCTGGGGGAATCCTTTATTGGGAGGTGTCAGGAGAGAATGATTCTGGAACATGGCCATACAGCTGAAAAAACTCTCAACAACCTACGGATTATGGCCATGAAAGCCTTCAACAATACAGGTTTTTTTATCCATTTTTAAAGCTTTTATTCAAACATTTAATGTTTGAAATGTTTAAATGTATACATGGTATATTACCTTGGGTTCCTAGTTGGTTGAGAGGAGAGAGACAGATAAACACATTCAGGAGCTCAATGTCAGTCCTTTCAAAACAAAGCTGGGACTGATCTGGTAATGACTGCTCATCTACAATTTCGACAATGCCTCCAACCCCGATAATGTGGAAAGAGATAATGCGTAATGCTTGTATCTATAAGCAATCAAACCTCTAAGCAAAAATTGGCTGGAAAATGTTGAAGAGAAAAAAAGAAAGGCAGCGGCATCAGCTCTCATCACACTGGGAAGGCTTTCTTTCAGCCATCAATGCAACAGGGGTTTGAATGCTTTCATTAAGCCACAAAGACCGATTCAATCAGTGTGGCGCTTCTAAAGTCTACAGCATTTACTCTCGAATTAATCCAGCACAACTGAGATTAACCTACACATTTTATTAAAAAAAATAAGTGTTAGGTGATCATGCTTAAAAAGCCTTGCAGAGTAATCATCTGGTTTTTTCCCCTAAAAATTGAGTTATTAGCTCCATTTAAACCATGCCATTCGCCAACTGTGTCGTATGGAAAAGGCAAATGCCGCAAATGGATCTGAGAGCAAATCAAGCCTGCCTTCTCACTAGGAGCTAAAATGCTGAAACTGGGCGGGGGGGGGGGGGGGTGTTGTACTTTGGGCACATTATGAGCTGTGGAAAAGATGATAATGATCAGTAGAGTGGCAGGCAGTAGCGGAAAAAAAGGAGACTACACTCCAGGTGGGTGGATTCAGTCAAGGGTGCCAGAGGTACCTTGAGTTTGTCATGCCAGCGCAGGGCTCAGGATGACTAGGACCCATGGAGCTCGCCCATTTGGAGGGTCAAAGCCCACTTGACAGTAAACAGACACCCACCTTCTCAAATCAAGGCTACGTAATTGACTGAAGTCTTTTAGCAAGATTAGTTTGTTGGAAATAGCAACGTTCTTCAAGCCTCCACTAGTAATTTGTTTGTATATAATTCTGTGCTGGTACAGCTGTACCAGGAGCTCCTACTTCATTTTCTTTCTATTGAGTGTTTGCATGTATTCCAAGGTTCCATGCATTTTGCAATAAGGTGGTTTCCCTTGCTCTGCAATTATAGGGCCAATGACCCATCAAACATCATTATGTTCTTTAGTTCTGCCCCTTTCCCCAGGGCTCTGGGAGGGAAAGGAAAACTTCAGGCAGTCTTTCAGTTTTGGAAGCCCAGTTGCAGGACGTGAGCTTTCCCCACCTGTAGAGAAGCTTCGTTTCTCACAACATCCAGGGAAAACAGCCCTAAAGCTTCTAAGGAAAACAGTTTTACAGCACAACCCTTGTTGGGGTTAAAGATACAGATCCACATCATTCGTGGAGAAAATCCAAAAGGACTCCAGCTGGAAAATCTACAAGGTCTTGGCTGGTAGGTCTACTCGGGTAACCAGAAACAATTTGAGCCGGGAGTAGGGCCCACACCAGCAGAGCCTAGAAAACAGATTGCCCGGGAGGGGTCACAAAGGGTTTTCCTTGTTAAAGAAAGAAATAGTTCTCCAAGCAAGGTGCCCACCAGTTGATTCAAAGCCTTGAAGCATTTGTTTAATTTGTTGAAGATCTAAGAAGTATTTGATTGTTTGTTGAAGAGTTAAGCAATAATAAAGGACTTTGTTAAACCTTTCAAGCTTCTAAAGACTCTGTATAGGAAAATCCTTAGGGCCTCTCACTTGAGGCACCCCAGCTTCCCGCTGGGCACAAAGAGCACGTCCTGTTCAAAAGCCAAATGCTATAGGCCCAGCGCGTGACAGCACAAATTCAGATACAATATACTTGTATATAATTACTGTATTGTATATGTGTGTATTGGTATGCAGTTTGCTTTAACTCTATGTTGTGGGAGGGACTGCAGACCATGTGATCAGATCTGGGACTGCCTTTAGGTCTCAGAATTCATTATAAAAAGACTAGAGACACCATTAATATAATAATAATAATAATAATAATAATAATAATAATACAAACTTTATTTATACCCCGCCACCATCTCCTCAAAGGGGACTCGGGGCGGCTAACATGAGGCCAAGCCCAAAGATACAATACAGCAAAATAAAGTGCAAAATACAACAACAAAAATTACATCACAATAAAGTACATACAGTGGCAAAATAAAATAAAGTAAAATAACATAATAGGAAATAGAACACAATGGGCAGGCCAAATGGACAAGATAAAATGATAAAACCCTGGATGAGGTAGGAGTAGAAAAAGAACAGAGAGATGCTTTAGACTTTGGACTGTTGATTCCAAGAAAGATGCCCTGTGTTATCTGCACTGAAATCCGATTTGTAACTGGATTGATAAGCAATATTTATTTATCTATTTGCCATATTTATATACCGCCCCTCTCAGCCCAGAGGCGACTCGGACCAATTCATAATTGGCAACAATTTGATGCTTCAACAATCATAACAAATAAAAAATCATGAAATACTGTTAAAAACATTAGCTTCTATATGAATAAAAATGTAATGTTTGTTTTTGGGATTAACAGAACTCAAAAACCACTGGACGAATTGACACCAAATTTGGACACAAGACACCTAACAACGCAATGTATGTCCTTCACTCAAAAAAATTGATTTTGTCATTTGAGAGTTGTAGTTGCTGGGATTTATAGTTCACCTACAATCAAAGAGCATTCTGAACCCCACCAACAATGGAATTGAACCAAACTTGGCATACAATTCTCCCATGACCAACAGAAAGGAAGGTTTTAGTGGGCAGTGTCCTTTGGTTTTGGAGTTGTAGTTCACCTACACCCAGAGATAACTGTGGACACAAACAATGATGGATCTGGACCAAACTCTACCCGAATACTCAATATGCCCAAATGTGAACACTGGTGGAGTTTGGGAAAAATAGAATCTTGACATTTGGGAGTTGTAGTTGCTGGGATTTATAATTCACCTACAATCACAGAGCATTCTGAACTTCACCAACGATAGAATTGGGCCAAACCTCCCACACAGAACCCCCAACGCGTGGTAGGGGACGGCTAGTACAATATAAAAATATAAAAACCGTAGTAAAGGTAAAGGTTGTCCCCTGACATTAAGTCCAGTCATGTCTGACTCTGGGGTGTGGTGCTCATCTCCATTTCTAAGCCGAAGAGCCAGCGTTGTCCGTAGACACCTCCAAGGTCATGTGGCCGGCATGACTGCATGGAGCGCCGTTACCTTCCCGCCGGAGCGGTACCTATTGATCTACTCACATTTGCATGTTTTCGAACTGCTAGGTTGGCAGAAGCTAGGGCTGACAGCGGAAGCTCACGCCGCTCCCCGGAATCGAACCTGCGACCTTTCGATCAACAAGCTCAGCAGCTCAGTGCTTTAACCCACTGCGCCACCGGGGGCTCCTTAAAACATTATCATGAGCGTCTCCATGTCAAGTCATTGGATTGCGTTATCCAGTAATTCCATGCTTTTGTATAACTATGCCATATTTGGGGAGGTCTGCTCAAAAAGCCAAGTTTTCACCTTTCTTCGAAAAGTCAGGAGGGAGGGGGCTGATCTTGTATCTCTAGGTAGGGCATTCCACAGTCAAGGGGCCACAGCTGAGAAGGTCCTGTCTCTTAAATCCTGCCAAACACATCTGTGAGGAAGCATAAATCTTCCTCTCCACGAAAATCTTTAGTAAAAGACAAAAGATTTATACGATTTGAAGAGAAACCAGAGTATATACCTGTATGCTGAATACATGAAGTTTGTGAGTAAACCAACTATGTTATTTTAACAAAGATTACTTTATTTTTTGTCTCTTGAGAGCATGATTTAAAACCAAATATATTTTATGGGAGAGTAGATGTTTTTGGGGGCAACTGAAAAGAACACTTCTGAAACTCTATTTTTTGTGCATTGGCATATCTTTGTTCCTAACAGTTTAAAGAGATATCTAGGTATATCAGTCTAACAGCTGAGAAATCTACACTGCCTTGCATGAATACTAGTGGCTATTTACCGCTAAGAAGAAGGCTGACTTAAGCGGGTTTTTAACTCTTCTCAGGAAGATCATACTTTACAAAAAGGTTATGATCTCAGAAAAGGTCATGCCTTTCTAAAAGGTTAATAATAATAACAACTACAACAACAACTTTATTTTTGTATCCTGCCATTATCTACCCAAAGGAACTCGGGGAGGGGGGGAGCTTACATGGGAATAAGCCCAGTCAAGCATAGAATTAAAACATATCACAGTAAAATTTATAAAACAACATAAGAACAACAACATCATTCAACCCATAGACTGACATGGTAATTATTCCAAATAGTGTGAATGCCAATTAATCTCCAAAAGGGTCACGCTTTCAAAAGCCTGTGGGGATTCCTGATTTTCCCCAAAGGTCCTGAATGCCATTTTTTCCAAAATATGGTTTCATCTGCAAGAGGCAAAATTGTATGCTGCAGTAGCACCTGTAACTTCTTGGTTGTCACAGACCTTGAAGTGGCAAGGTGAGATGGGGCTATTCCAGGTAGAGAAGGAGCAATTTATTTATCCTTGGGGTGAGGGGTAGTTTCAAAAGGGGGGGGGGGTATTCAAAAATGGTAAAGGAATAACAACAGCAGTGGCAGCAGTTCAGCAGATCAGAAGCTTCAAGTGCCAGCGGTAGAGTCAACTGAACTTCAGCAGTTCAGGAGCAGAATTAAGCTTTACTTCATTTATTTACCACATTTATATCCAACCCAAAAGGGGACTCAAGATGATTCACAACAGAGGCAGAATTCGATATATATGTATATTGAGTACATATAAAAACGTATATTGAGTACATATAAAAATAAACAACATATACTTTAAAACCACATAATTAAAACATATCACTTAAAACAGTTAAAACAGTTAAAAGCTACAAAAGCCTTTTTTTTAAAAAAAAGAACTGCGTTCCTAAATAAGAAAGTTAGGACCTAGGTAGTATCTAACTATCTTGTCTTTCTTCATGCTCATAGGAGAAGAACAAATGGAGGACTTAGGGGCTTGACATGTGACAACAACAATAATAATAATAATACACTTTATTTATTTATTTATTTATTTATTTACACAAACATTAAAATCAAATTGTTAAAACCATCTCAAGCCAGCCATACCAGATGATTTCCTGTTATTAACTTACTGACTTAAATCAAGAAATAGTCTTCTAAGATCTACAGAGACACTCGCTGGAACACCCCAGCAAGCAAGAGTCCAAAAGTGGCAGGCTCAAACCTCAATCAATGGCTGATACCAAATGAGAGACTCATTCCTAGGCACACAGAAGACTGGGCGACTTGGAAGGCGCCGAACAGACAGCGCTCTGGCACCACGAGATGCAGAGCCAATCTTAAGAAATGGGGCTACAATGTGGAATCCACGACATGCGAGTGCGGAGAAGAACAAACCACTGACCACCTGCTGCAATGCATCCTGAGCCCTGCTACATGCACAATGGAGGACCTCCTTGCGGCAACACCAGAGGCACTCCAAGTGGCCAGATACTGGTCAAAGGACATTTAATCAACTACCAAGCTTGCAAACTTTGTGTTTGTTTGTTTGTTTTGTTAAAAATGTAATACAAATGTCTGGTTGCTCCTGACACGATAAATAAATAAATAACTTACTGAACTATCCCAAAGGCTTGGTCCCACAGCCAGTTTTTTTACCATCTTTCTGAAAGACAGGAGGGAGGGGGCTGAACTAATCTCACCAGGAAGGGAGTTCCATAGCCAGGGAGCAATCACTGAGAAGGCCCTCTCTGTCCCGTCCCCACCAAACACACCTGTGACGGTGGCAGGACCGAGAGCAGGGCCTTCCCGGAGGATCTTAGTCTCCATGGTGGTTTGTAGAGGGAAGTGCATTCGGACAGGTAAACTGGACCAGGGCCGTTTAGGGCTTTATGTTGTTGTTGTTCATTCGTTCAGTCGTCTCCGACTCTTCGTGACCTCATGGACCAGCCCACGCCAGAGCTCCCTGTCGGCCGTTACCACCCCCAGCTCCTTCAAGGTCAGTCCAGTCGCTTCAAGGATGCCATCCATCCATCTTGCCCTTGGTCGGCCCCTCTTCCTTTTGCCTTCCACTTTCCCCAGCATAATTGTCTTCTCTAGGCTTTCCTGTCTCCTCATGATGTGGCCAAAGTACTTCAACTTTGTCTCTAGTATCTTTCCCTCCAGTGAGCAGTCGGGCTTTATTTCCTGGAGGATGGACTGGTTGGATCTTCTCGCAGTCCAAGGCACTCTCAGAACTTTCCTCCAACACCACAGCTCAAAAGCATCGATCTTCCTTCGCTCAGCCTTCCCTAAGGTCCAGCTCTCACATCCGTAGGTGACTACAGGGAATACCATGGCTTTGACTAGGCGGATCTTTGTTGCCAGTCTGATGTCTCTACTCTTTACTATTTTATCAAGATTGGACATTGCTCTCCTCCCAAGAAGTAAGCGTCTTCTGATTTCCTGGCCACAGTCTGCATCTGCAGTAATCTTTGCACCTAGAAATACAAAGTCTGTCACGGCCTCCACGGTTTCTCCCTCTATTTTCCAGTTGTCAGTCATTCTTGTTGCCATAATCTTGTTTTTTTTGACGTTTAGCTGCAACCCGGCTTTTGCGCTTTCTTCTTTCACCTTGATTAGAAGGCTCCTCAGCTCCTCCTCGCTTTCGGCCATCAGAGTGGTGTCATCTGCATATCTGAGGTTGTTAATGTTTCTTCCAGCAATTTTCACCCCAGCTTTGCATTCATCAAGCCCCGCACATCGCATGATGTGTTCTGCATACAAGTTAAAAAGGTTGGGTGAGAGTATGCAGCCTTGCCGTACGCCTTTCCCAATCTTGAACCAGTCTGTTGTTCCGTGGTCAGTTCTTACTGTTGCTACTTGGTCCTTGTACAGATTCCTCAGGAGAGAGACAAGGTGGCTTGGGATGCCCATCCCACTAAGAACTTGCCACAATTTATTATGATCCACACAGTCAAAGGCTTTAGAATAGTCAATGAAGCAGAAGTAGATGTTTTTCTGAAACTCCCTGCTTTTCTCCATTATCCAGCAGATATTGGCAATTTGGTCTCTCGTTCCTCTACCTTTTCTAAACCCAGCTTGAACATCTGGCAACTCTCGCTCCATGTATTGCTGGAGTCTTCCTTGCAGGATCTTGAGCATTACCTTACTGGCATGAGAAATAAGGGCCACTGTACGGAAGTTTGAGCAGTCTTTCACATTTCCCTTTTTTGGTATGGGGATATAAGTTGATTTTTTCCAGTCTGATGGCCATTCTTGTGTTTTCCATATTTGCTGGCAAATGGCATGCATCACCTTGACAGCATCATCTTTTAAGATTTTAAACAGTTCAGCTGGGATCCCGTCGTCTCCTGCTGCCTTGTTGTTAGCAATGCTTCTTAAGGCCCATTCAACCTCACTCCTCAGGATGTCTGGTTCTAATTCATTCACCACACCATCAAAACTATCCTCAATATTATTATCCTTCCTATACAGATCTTCTGTATAGTCTCGCCACCTTCTCTTGATCTCTTCAGCTTCTGTTAGGTCCCTGCCATCTTTGTTTCTTATCATGCCAATTTTTGCCTGAAATTTACCTCCAATGTTTCTAATTTTCTGGAAGAGGTCTCTTGTCCTTCCTATTCTGTTGTCTTCTTCCACTTCCATGCATTGCTTATTTAAAAATAGTTCCTTATCTCTTCTGGCTAACCTCTGGAATTGCGCATTTAACTGGGCATATCTCCCCTTATCCCTGTTTCCTTTTGCTTTCCTCCTTTCTTGGGCTACTTCCAGTGTCTCAGCAGACAACCATTTTGCCTTCTTGGTTTTCTTTTTCTTTGGGACGTACTTTGTTGCCGCCTCCTGAACAATGTCTCGAACTTCTGTCCATAGTTCTTCTGGGACTCTGTTTACTAAATCTAGTCCTTCAAATCTGTTCTTCACTTCCACTGTATATTCGCTAGGAATGTTAGTGAGATCATATCTAACTGGTCTGTGTATTTTCCCTGATCTCTTTAGTTTTATTCTAAATTGGGCAATAAGAAGTTCGTGATCTGAGCTACAGTCAGCCCCAGGTCTTGTTTTCACTGACTGGATGGATGTCCGCCACCTTTGGCTGCAAAGGATGTAGTCAATCTGATTTCGGTGCTGACCATCTGGTGAGGTCCATGTGTAAAGCCGTCTTTTAGGTTGTTGGAAGAGAGTATTCGTTATACACAGCGAGTTTTCCTGGCAAAATTCTATCAGCCTGCGTCCCGCTTCATTTTGTTCTCCCAGACCATGCTTGCCTGTGATCCCTGTTGTCATTTGACTTCCCACCTTGGCATTCCAGTCTCCTGTAATGAAAATAATGTCTCTTTTTGGTGTATTATCCAGTAGGTCCTGCAGATCCTCATAGAACTGATCTACTTCTGCTTCTTCAGCAGCTGTGGTTGGGGCGTATATTTGGATCACTGTAATGTTGAAAGGCTTTCCTTGCACTCGAATTGAGATCATTCTGTCATTTTTTGGGTTGTATCCAAGCACTGCTTTAGCGAATTTCTTATTAATTATGAAGGCTACTCCATTTCTTCGATGTTCCTCTTGTCCGCAGTAGTAGATCTGGTGGTCATCTGATGTGAAGTGGCCCATTCCAGTCCATTTCAGTTCGCTGACCCCCAGAATGTCTATCTTTAGTCTTGACATCTCACCAATAACAACATCCAATTTGCCCTGGCTCATAGATCTTACATTCCAGGTTCCTATGGTGTGTTGATCTTTAGAGCATCGGATTCGTCGTTCGCCTCCAGTACCGTCGGCCGCTAGCCTTCCTTTCGGCTTTGAGCTAGCTGCGTCATCACATCTGGGGCTAGTTGAACTTATCCTCTGCTCCTCCCCAGTAGCATTTTGGCCATCTTCCGACCTGGGAGTCCCATCTTCCAATGGCATACCGACATATCTCTGGTTGTACTGGTCCATTTAGTTTTCTTGGCAAGGATACTGGAGTGGTTTGCCATTGCCTTCCCCAGGGATCACGCTTGGTCTGACCTCTCTGCCACAACCGTCCCGTCTTGGGTGTCCCTTCACGGTTTCGCTCATGACATCATTGAGGTGCTCAAGCTCCAGCGCCCCGACAAGGCGGTGATCCTTTGCTGGAGTTAGGGCTTTATAGGTCAATGTAAAATGCTGTGATCTGCTGTGATCTGCTGTGAGCCCCCTAGGGGAGAAGGGTGGAATACAAATAAATTCAAAGTGCTGAATTTATTGACCTTAGGGCTTTATAGGTCAATAAATTCAGCACTTTGAATTTATTTGTATTCCACCCTTCTCCCCTAGGGGGCTCACAGCAGATCACAGCAGATCACAGCATTTTACATACATAGGCAAACATTCAGTGCCTTCACAATTATCAATAATAGGACACACAAACACAAACAAAGGCAGAAGCTTCACCTTTTTCTTTTTCGGCTTCTGGAGAGAGTGCTCATCACCTGCTTTGGGAGGTGCTTACCTCCGTTTTCAAGCCAAGGAGCCTGCGTTGTGGCCAGTAAGATTGCTTGGAGAATTTCCCTGTCAAAGTGATACCTATTTATCTAGTCACACATACATGTTTTCGAACTGTTAGGTTGGCAGGAACTGGAGCTGACAAACAGGAGCTAACCCCATCTCGTGGATCGAACTACTGTTCTTCGGGTCAGCAGTTCAGCAGCACAAGGGTTTAACTCATCATGCCACCACAGCTCCTTGGAATAAAAATAAAATTTTAAAAAATGAATTAAAAAGAGGAATGTCCCTAGACCAGACATGGGCAAACTTCAGCCCTCCAGGTGTTTTGGACTTCAACTCCCACAACTCCCATGTATAAATATGTGAGAAGAAGTCATAGGGAGGAGGGAGCAAGCTTGTTTTCTGCTGCCCTGGAGACTAGGACACGGAACAATGGCTTCAAACTACAAGAGAGGAGATTCCATCTGAACATTAGGAAGAACTTCCTGACTGTGAGAGCTGTTCAGCAGTGGAACTCTCTGCCCCAGGGTGTGGTGGAGGCTCCTTCTTTGCAGGCTTTTATTTTTTTTAATCAGAATTTTATTAATTTTTATATAGATTACAACGAAAGAGTGAGAACAATAAAATATAGAAAAGTGAGGAAATGAAGAAAAAAAAGAAAAAGAAAGAAACAAAAAAGTATACTAAAATCCCAAATAACCCCTAAAAAAAATTCTACAAAAATACACAAAAAAACACAAAAAAAAAAAAAAAGAAAAACAGAAACTAGATGGTCATCTGTCGAGGGTGCTTTGAATGTGATTTTCCTGCTTTTTGGCAGAATGGGGTTGGACTGGATGGCCCACGAGGTCTCTTCCAACTATATGATTCTATGATCTGTTTTCAAAAAACACTGTCAAGATTCTCTTTATGTACGGCACTATAGTTTGGGTCCATTGCCTAGGGATCCTAGGCATAGGGTCCATAGGAGGTCTCTTCCAACTCTATGATTCTATGATTGTAATTCCTAACAGCAACTAGGTTGTTAAGAATTGTGGAAGCTGAAGTCCAAAACACCTGGAGGTCTGAAGTTTGCCCATGCCTGCCCTAGACGTATCCATGTAACAAACAGGGGAAATAGGAGATGATAGAGAGATCAGCAGACAGAGAGACCAATAGGGAAGGGCTTTTCCTTACCCATTGATGAGGACTCCAATCTTGTGCCAGGGTATGTGTTCCGTCTTCCAGGAGCATAATTTGCATTACCTTTTAGTTGCATGGGATAGTGTTCTTTTGCATTTCCCCAGGGCTGCTACAGACCCAGCAGCACCCTGGAAGTTAAACAGTATCAGAGTCTGCAAAGCCAGCCAGCAGGCCCTTTGCAGCTATTGGTTTAGAAAAGTATCTCTTTGGGTCTATAAACCGCCTTTTTTCCTGGGTTGAGATCTCCATTTTAGAATCTTCCCTGCCTCTTCCAGTAGAGGAAGAAAGCTTCAGATGTGCTGTTGGTCAGGCAGGTAACTCTGAAAAAACCATTATAAGAACTATTGAGCTATATAGAAGCATATTGAGATTTAGATAGAGAAGCTATTGAGTACTATAGAGATAGATAGATAGATAGATAGAATAGGTATTGAGCATTACTTCATCTCCTATAGATAGGGGGGGGGGGACTGCTTTTTTTCTAAACCATAGCAGCTCAGGGTTAGGGTGAAAAGATCTCAGGATTTTCTTCTGCCTTTTGGGGAAAAGTTATCTCAGTAACTAAAGGAAAGAAAGATCATCTCTATTGTTTCACCAATTGACTGTTTAGTTTGTAACTTTAACAAGCTGTGCCAAGTCTGCAAGGACTTTGAGAAATATTCTGTTTTGATGTAGTAGCCTCCGTTGCTGAAAATCTCAAGCTTCTAAAGAAAGACCCCTGCGGTCCACCCAGACAAAGAGAGAAGCATATCTTAGTTTATTTTTGTGGGGTCTGGGTGTGATGGCACAGTATGGTTGAGTCTCAACTTTGGCTACTCCTGACTGATGGCAATTTTCTCCTAGAGAATAATGGCATCTTATTCTCCAGTATCGAGCCTGATTGTGTGTCTAGTTCATTTTTGGTCAAATGGACCTCTCCTCTCAAAGGCTAAAGGCTGTGATGCAGTCATTTCAGTCAAGATGTACTTGATGGTGTCACAAGCGGTCAGACAAGGTTCACCACCTTTTGTGAGAGCCATAAAGCGATAGGAACTTGTTATGAAAGATAATTTGCCGCTGAACAAATTATTTTGATGGCACAAATTTGCAGTCTACGGATGCTAGCCCTCTCCTTTTGCCTCCTATGTCCACGGTTTCATCAATATCAGAATTTCCGAGAATGGCTAAGCTACTCGTTGAAAGGGAATGCCACATGTTGAAGAGCAATGTTGAATAGCACCCAAGTGTTCATTGTCGGTGGCAGAGTGGATGGTGAAGTGCGCATTTCTGGACAAATTGCAAAATTGATCTTTTTTTTTCCCCAATGGCAACCCGGGAAAGAAAGAATAGCAAAAAAGCAACAATAATTGTGTTTCATATCCGATAAGGTCAAACAGAGTCCATGAAGGAAATGGGTATGAAGCAGAGAGCAACACAAGCATGCAAAGTGTTAAGAGAGGGGCGGAAACGCCTGTCCAAATCCAGAAAAACAAATGAAAAAAACACCTCAAACAGCTCAATCGTATTCCTTGCTTTCCCTGGGGATTTTAAGGCTTACGGCGTCACTTTCTTCATGTGTCACTGTTGAATTTTGTAGGTTTTGTCTCTGAGTGTTTCAGGATCTTTTCCAGGATGCTGACTTTTAAAAATCTGGAGCGATAGCAGAATATAGTTTCTGTTGAGGTTTTGTGGCTCAACACTTCATGCCCACCTTGTCCTCTGTACCATAACTCAGAATGTATCATTCCAGTCTCTTTTCCTATTTTTTCTTCATAAAATATGCATTGTTTTGAATGGAACAGACAGCACAATATGGTTGGTTTGGCTTTCTGGGAAGCTGTCGTTCTGGGGTCTTTTATGGAATACCAGTCTCAGTGTGAGAATTAGTATGAAACAGATACCTGAGTGTGAATTCTGTTGAAGTTACCTCACTGCATTCTTGTCCTCTAAGACCCCATCTACACTGACCATTTAATGCAGTTCTAAGCTGGCTTAGAATCATAGAATCATAGAGTTGGAAGAGACCTCATGGGCCATCCAGTCCAACCCCCTGCCAAGAAGCAGGAATATTGCATTCAAAGCACCCCTGACAAATGGCCATCCAGCCTCTGTTTAAAAGCCTCCAAAGAAGGAGCCTCCACCACACTCCGGGGCAGAGAGTTCCACTGCTGAACAGCTCTCACAGTCAGGAAGTTCTTCTTAATGTTCAGATGGAATCTCCTTTCTTGTAGTTTGAAGCCATTGTTCCGTGTCCTAGTCTCTCACAGTCATGAAGTTCTTCCTTATGTTCAGGTGGAATCTCCTTTCTTTCCTGTAATTTGAAGCCATTGTTCCGCATCCTAGTTTCCAGGGAAGCAGAAAACAAGCTTGCTCCCTCCTCCCTGTGACTTCCTCTCACATATTTATACATGGCTATCATGTCTCCTCTCAGCCTTCTCTTCTTCAGGCTAAACATGCCCAGCTCTTTAAGCTACTCCTCATAGGGCTTGTTCTCCAGACCCTTGATTGTTTTAGTCGCCCTCCTCTGGACACATTCCAGCTTCTCAATCTCTCTCTTCAGTTGTGGTGCCCAGAAATGGACACAATATTCCAGGTGTGGTCTAACTAAGGCAGAATAGTATGACTTCCCCTGGATCTAGACACTATGCTCCTATTGATGCAGGCCAAAATTCCATTGGCTTTTTTGCCACTTTGTTGGCTCATGTTTAACTTGCTGCCCACGAGGACTCCAAGATCTTCAAACTGCGGCAGCCAGATCACAAACTCCCACAAAAACATACACAAAAAAAGCCCTGAATGTGCACCTGTAGTTTGTGTCATAATCTTTCAGGTAGTTCCAGGATTTCTTAGGAAATCATCTCTGCCTTTTCCAATATTGGTTTGCATTAAATGGTCAGTGTAGACCAGATCTGCATTTACCAAATGGGGCATATTTGGTCCATCAAAATGTGCAGTTTGAGGTTGAATTCCAGAATATGGATTTTTTCTTTCTTTTCTTTTCTTTTTTCTTTTTTGGTTTGTGCATCCCTCCCATGTATGACTTATGAATGGGGTTGTTTTGCTGCTTTCAACAGTCTTTATTGCATGAAAAGGACTTAATTTTCTATGCAAGGTTCAATACTGGTTGCATGAGTCAGTTGTGACTGTAGAATTTCGTTAGTTTCTCTTACCCGAAAGTTGATATTTCAGGCTCCTTTTCTGGAATATGGATTTCTTAAGAAAAAGAAATGGATTGTGAGTTGTAGTTCCTAGGATGTATAGTTCACCTACAATCAAAGAGCATTCCGAACACCACCAACGATGAAATGGGCCAAAGATCCCACACAGAACCCCCATGACCAACAGAAAATTCTGAGTTTTCTAGTGGTCTTTGGTGACCCTTCTGACACCCCCCCCCCCCCCAGGTCTTGACTTCCCAGGTTGAGAAATGCTGCTCTCCTGACAAAGGGCCATCCAGCCATTCACACACACACATGGATATGAGAGATGCAGTATCAAAGATTTGAAAGGGACTGCTAAAGAAGGACAATGATATGTTGCATGTTCCAGAATAGGCAAACCAGACAATCTCTACATCAACACTGACAAAGAAACAAGAAGTACACAACCATAAAGACATTACATATATTAGAAACCAACACTTCCTCATTACTTTATTTTCCAGATCCCCAGACTGGGCCACAGCAACGTGTGGCAGGGGACAGCTAGTATAATATAAATTAACATTTCTTGGGGCTTCAAATAGGGCTCTGCGACTGAAAATGTTGGAAATAGCAACCTTCTACAAGCCTCCTATGCTAGTTATTTGTTATGTGTATAATTCAGCTTGCTTACTATATTGTATATGTGTGTATTGGTATACAGATTTCCTCTATGTTTGGGGGGGGGGGGCTGCAGACCATGTCACCAGATCTGGGACTTGTTCAGATCTCAGATTCCATTTTAGAAGTCAGTAGAAACAGAATGCTTTAGAGAAGAGACTCTGTTAGACTCTCAGAACAGAGAGATGCTTTAGACTTTGGACTGTTCATTATAAGAAAGATGCCCTGTGCTATTTGCACAGAGAAATGACTTCAAATTCTATCTGTAACTGGATTGAGATGCAGTGTATCTGTATGCTGAATTCATGAAGTTTATGAGTTAATCAACTAGGTTATTTTAACAAAGACTATGTTATTTTTGGTCTCTTGAGAGCATGATTTAAACCAAGATGTTTTAAGGGAGAGTAGATGTTTTGGGGCAACCAAAAAGAACACTTCTGAAACTCTGCTATATATATTGTTTTTTTCTGCATTGGCACATCTTTGAGACAAAGAGCTATCTAGGTTTAACATAAAGACTGCTTTACTTTTTTGTCTCTTGAGAGCATGATTTAAACCAAATATGTTTTATGGGAGAGTAGATGCTTTTGGGGCAACTGAAAAGAACACTTCTGAAACTCTTGCTGTTTTTTGTGCATTTGGCTTATCTTTGTTCCTAACAGTTCTAAGAGATCTAGGTATATCAGTTTAACAGCTGAGAAACCTAATTGCTTTGTATGAATACTAGTGGGTATTTACCACTAAAGAGAAGGTTGACTCAAGTGAGTTTTTAACTTTCTAACTTGGGGGCTGCATGCTAGCACTCCCTGCTAGGAGGACTGGCTGCTCAGTGATGGAGGGATGGGAGCAAGAAGGGAGGAAGAGAGAAGGAAGGAAGGATGAAAGGGAGGAAGGCAAGGATGGACGAAGAAAGAGGGAGAGAGGGAAGGAAGGAGGAAAGAGGGAATGAAGAAAAGACATAAGGGAAGGAAGGGTGGAAGGGTGGAAGTGTGGAAGGGCAGAATGGAAGGAAGGGAAGAAAAAAGAGAAGGAAGGAAGGGATGGAAGGAAAGGAAGGAGGGAGGGAGGATGAAAGGGAGGAAGGGAAGAATGGAAGAAGAAAGGGAGAGAGGAAAGGAGGGAGGGAAGAGGGAAGGAACAAATGATGAAACAGTGGCAGGGAAGGATGGAAGGAAGGGAAGAAGGAAAAGGAGAAGGAAGGAAGGGGAAAAGGATGGAAAGAGGGAAGGAAAGGATAAAGGAAAGAGAGAAGGAAAGAAAGATAGGAGGAAAAGACAGAAGGAGAGAGCGGGAGGAGAGAGGGAAGGAAGGACAAAAGGGTGGAAGGGAAGGATGGAAGGAGAAAGAGGGAGGGGAGGGAGGTAAGGAAGAAGGAAAGACAAAAGGGAGGGAAGGAGGAAAGGGAGGAAGGGAAGGAGGAAGGAAAGAGAGAAGGAAGGAAGGATGAAACTGTGGAAGGGAAGGAGAAAGGGGGAGGGAAGGAGAAAGGAAAGAGAGAAGGAAGGAAGGATAGGATGGTGAGAGAGAGGAGGACCTGGGTTTGCCCATATGTGTTTTAACTCTTCTCAGGAAGATCATACTTTACAAAAGGTTATTACTTTTAACAAGACCATGCCTTTCCAAAAGATTCCTGGTTTTCCCAAATGGTTCTGAATATCCATTTTCCAAAAGGCTGTGTGACCTGTGGTTTTCCAAAAGAAAAAGTTCTAGAAGACTTGTGGTGACTCCTGTTGAAGGTGAGAAGGTTACAGCTTAACTTACTTTCAGTGCAACTTTGCTTGTATGCCTGTATGAATAGAAAGCGATGAGGAGCAGAGAAGGATGCCCCCCAATTGCCTGGACTTTCAGTTCAACCCCTTCTCCTGAAAAAGCCGGATGCTTTCATGTTGTTGATGCCATTTCCCCCGCTTCTCAAATTTCTCTTGATTCTTTTCTGAGAAAACCTCTTGTCTTTGTTCCAAGAATAAAGCCAAATGGCCATCTCCTTAGCTCTTCAGGTTAACTAATGAGTTAGAAATAGGCTTGCGCTTTCCCTTTTGTCTTAATGCATTTCTCTTGTAAAGAAGGAAAGCGGACCTTTATTAGGTTTATATGTATTAGATTTTGGAACATACAGTGTACTCCTTCACAACCATCCGTTATATAATGATAAAACAATGCTGCGGAAAGGATGAAAAAGCGAGCATCAAAAGAAAAACATCTTCCATCTAAGCAATGTCCATACCAGGCTAAACATCAAATTAAACTAATTATTCAAGTTTATTAATGCTAAGACCATGGGCCAGCTAGCTAATGCCATGAATGCAGCCCAACTAATCAAAAACTAACTAACATTAATTAGAACACAAAAGAACACTGACTTCCTCCCACCCTCCTCTCAGGTTAGCTTTGTTAAAATAGCAGGCTTTGTGTAATTATATTCCAGGAAAAATAAACTCCTTAACCAACCTGACATTTCAGAGCGGGCTGAATGCACAAAGAGCTGCCAAACCACTTTTGCTAACAACTCCTGTATAAACACATCAATTTGGTCGGTTCAGTCTACTAATAATTGGCCAGTCTATGCAATTTGCAGGGAGTCTCTGGACTTTATCACAAGGAGGTGGCAAGCCAGCACAGAACCAAGACCATCATGAGATATCCCCAGCTACCGATGGGCAAATCTCACCAATAACCCCTTGTCACAGTGTCATAACTTACCTGATATGGAGCTATATTGATTGATTTGCAAAACTTCCAAAGCTGACAGGTTGCTTTTTTAAAAAAAAATGGGTTTTAAAAAACTTACTGAGTAATAATAATAATAATAATAATAATAATAATAATTACAGAACAATTATTGTTGTTGTTGCATGGGCAGCTCCTTGAGAAAATTGAAGGAAAAGTTGACAAGGAGAAGACCTGGTTATGGCTCACAAATGGAACACTGAAGAAGGAGACAGAAGCATTGCACCTGATGAACCAGCCTGGACACAGCATTTTATTTGAGAACACAGAAATGCTGGACCACTCTCACAACCACCATGTCAGACTACACAGAGAAGCCATTGAAATACACAAGCATGTGGACAATTTCAACAGAAAGGAGGAAACTATGAAAATGAACAAAATCTGGCTACCAGTACTAAAAAATTCTAAAATTGCAACAGCACAACAACAGAGAGGAAACAAACAAGGACATCTAATCACCTCTCAACAAAAGTTTGCTCCAGGCAGAGTCCACCCATTGTATGCTAATCAAGGTGGTCAGTTGAAACATTCACACCTAGCTCCAGCAGACAAGAGTCCTTTGTCTCACCCTGGTCATTCCACAGATATATAAACCCTTTTTCCTAGTTCCAACAGACCTCACTACCTCTGAGGATGCTTGCCATAGATGCAGGCGAAATGTCAGGAGAGAATGCTTCTAGATCATGGCCATACAGCCCGAAAAAACCTACAACAACCCAGAAAGCCTGATTCTTGCAGCCCAGGCACAAGCCTTCAAAACAAATGCCATTAAGGCCAGGATCGAAAAATCAGCTGATGACCCAAAATGCAGACTGTGCAAGGAAGCTGATGAAACCATTGATCATATCCTCAGCTGCTGCTAGAAAATCGCACAGACAGACTACAAACAGAAGCACAACTCTGTGGCACAAATGATTCATTGGAACTTATGTCACAAGTACCATCTGCCAGTAGTAAAGAACTGGTGGGATCATAAACCTGCAAAAGTAGTAGAAAATGAACATGCAAAAATACTGTGGGACTTTCAAATCCAGACTGACAAAGTTCTGGAACACAATACACCAGACATCACGATTGTGGAAATGAAAAAAGTTTGGATTATTGATGTTGCCAAACCAGGTGACAGTTGCATTGAGGAAAAACAACAGGAAAAACACAGCCATTATCAGGACCTCAAAATCGAACTGCAAAGGCTCTGGCATAAACCAGTCCAGGTGGTCCCAGTGGGAATCGGCACACTGGATGCCGTGCCAAAAGATCTCAGCCGGCATTTGGAAACAATAAACATTGACAAAATCATGATCTGTCAACTGCAAAAGGACACCTTACTTGGATCTGCGCACATCATTTGAAAATACATCACACAGTCCTAGACGGTTGGGAAGTGTTCAACTTGTGATTTTGTGATATGAAATCCATCATATAGATCTCATATGCTGTGTCATACTGTGTTTTTGTGTCAGTATAATAATAATAATAATTTTTGATATATGATTTTACTGATCTTGTTATGGTTTTATATTATACTAGCGGTCCCCTGCCCCGCGTTGCTGTGGCCCAGTCTGGTGATCTGGAAAATAAAGTAATGAGAAAGTGCTGGTTTCTAATATATGTAATGTCTTTATGCGTGTGGATAAACAGTATTTCTTGATGTTTCTTTGACAGTGTTGACGTAGAGATTGTCTGGTTTGCCTACTCTGGAACATGCAACATGTAAATTGTCCATCTTTAGGAGTCCCTTTCAAATCTATAATACTTTATCTGTGTCTGTGAATCATATCTATCTATCTATATCTATGGCTTGATGGCTCTCTGTCAGGAGGGCTCTGATTACATTTTCTTGCCCTGGTGAAGAGAGTTGGACTGGATGGCCTTAAGAATTTCTGTTGGTGATGGGGGTTTTGTGTGGGAAGTTTGCCCCAGTTCTGTCATTCGTGGGGTTCATTCAGAATGGTCTTTGATTTTAGGTGAACTATAAATCCCAGTAATTACAACTCTCAAATGTCAAGGTCTATTTCCTCCAAACTCCATCTGTGTTCATATTTGGGCATATGGAATATTCATACCAAGTTTGGTCCAGATCCATCATTGTTTGAGTCCACAGTACTCTCTGGATGTAGGTGAACTACAACTCCCAAACTCAAGGTCAATTCCCATGAAACGCTGCTAGTATTTTCTGTTGGTCATGGGAGTTCTGTGTGCCACGTTTGGTTCAATTTCATCGTTGATGGAGTTCATAATGTTCTTTGATTATAGGTGAACTATAAATCCCAGCAACTAAAACTCCCAAATGACAAAATCATAATTTTTTGAGTGATGGTCACTCCTTGTGTTGTGAGACGTTCTGTTGCCAAATTTGGTGTGATTCCATTCATTGGTTCTTTTGTTTTTAAGGAACTCATTATGCACAGAGCATTTATATATATATAGATAGATGCTAATGGTTTAAATTGTATTTCATGGTATTGGGACACTGAATTGTTGCTGATTGTAAACCGCCTTGAATTGCCTTCAGGCTGAGAAGTGTGGTAAACAAATATGGTAAATAAATAAATAAATATTTTCAGTTTTGTCTGAATAGATGAATGGGAGCAGATGTGGAACAAAAAGCTGAAGTATACATATGCAATGGGTTTAAAAGGGAATTGGTACACAATGATGTACCTATGGTATTTGACTCCACAAAAATTAGGGACTATGTATAAAAATATTCAGGATAAGTGTTGGTTCAAAAGAAGGCACATTCTACCAAATATTGGGAAATGATACAGGAGATATGCCAAAAGATTCTCAAAGTAAAAAAATTCAAATGAAACCAGAATGTTTTCTATTGAGTCTGACAGAAAATTGAATTGGATAAAAACAAAGACATCCTGTTGTATTCCTGACTACAGCAGCAAAGATGGTCTATGCAAGATACTGGAAAACAGATGAAACCCCACCCACAGATCAAGGGTTAGATAAAGTGATGGAAATTATGGACATGGATATGAAGCCGAGCATGACCCCCCCCCCTCCCCAAACAAGGGATGGTGACTTATAGTTCTGCAAAGGACAAGGTACCAGACTGCACAATAGGGGTTAAGTCTTAGTCAATTTGTCAAGGCCTTAACAAACAATGAGGACCCCATGAAACTTTGGGAATGAATAGACCTTGGGGTCTCTGCCTCTCTCTCGAGAAAGAGAGAGCTGTAGTTTTCCAAGGACCATGGGACCGGCTTCCATCCCAGCGCTGCAGGGCTTTGTGTTTTGGCCCAGTGAAACTCCATAGACTCCCTTTGGTGGCTTTTTGAATTGTGCTACATTCCTGGACTTCACTCTCTTCAAGGACTCGCTCTCTACTCATGAACTTTCTTCAAGACAACTTATGAATTCATGCTGTGTCCTGATATCGTCTGCTTTTTATAATTGGTATTATTAATCTCTCACTGGGGTCCTGGATGGGAAGATAGCTGCATATGATTTCCCTGTGTATAATTTCTATATGGCTTTTATGTTTCCTTGTATTCCTGACCCTTTGTCCCTTCTCCCTCCAAAGAAATATGTAAGGGAACCACCTGGCCTAAACAATTGTTTGACAAAAGTTTCTGTAAGATAAGGGGAAACCTTCCCCTCTGCTTTTTGTTTACTTCCCATTGATAGCATTAACCCCATGCATTGTTCCCCTGTCTCACAGCCAGGAAGGACACATGTTGATTCACAACACTCAAAGCAGCCCTATATGGGCTCTTTGTCTCCCAGAGCACATGGCATTCCTTTGTTTAAAGATTCCTTCCCAGATTCCTTTGTGTTCCATCATCCCGCCTCCATCTCTCCTGATTGACTGTCGCCACCAGGTGGCAGAGGTCTCCCCATTGGATCCTACAGACCACTGGAGCTTCCTGATTGGTCCAGAGGCACCGGGGGCGGGAGGGCCGCCTCCCAGGTGTCCGCCCATCACCCAATCACAGCAGGGAACAGCAGGGAAGCCGGGGCGGGGAGTTTGAACTCTGCAAATTTGAATTTACTATAAATATGACTGCATTGGTGTAATCTCCTCATGCTCTGCTGGCGAATGATTGCAGCTTTGCATCCGGTTTCAGCTGAATCGCATTAAACTTCAATGGCTTTTCTTCAACTGGTGAGACTTTTCATTGGGAAATCAGGGAAAAATATGGGATGCTTCTCTGTCTCGCCAGGGAAAAAAGAACTCTTTGATTAGTCTAATTGGTCTCTGCCTCCTGGCAAAGACCCCTAAATTTTAGCTCTATCACAGATAGACTAACATTTTAATGAAGAGACACTTCGGGAGACCAATTACACCTACTGACTGGCGACTATTTATGGAAAATATGAAAATGTAGGAGAAAGAGACAATCTGCCCAAATGATATTTAGAACTTTATGAATGAATGGTCCTGAAATTTGAAAGACAAAAAGGGGACAAGACAAAAACAAACCAACAGGCAAGCAGAGTAATAATAATATTGTAATGCAAAGATGAAGAATGGAAGCAAAAACCTCCCTTTTTCCCTTTCCCCCACCTCTTTTTTCTTTTTTCCCTTTCCTACATCCAATATCCTTTCCTCCTTTCCCTAAATCCCCATACTTTTTAATATTTGTTTTCTTTTGTAAAATTTTCAATAAATAATTAAAAAATAATAATTTATATTTTGCGCAGAGCAGATTACAGTATATAAATAGACACAGACAAACATTCAGTGCCTTGTGAATTATTATGAAACACACACAGGCAAAGACAAAGGCTTCTCCTTTCATTTCTGGCTCTGGAGGCGGTTCTCTTCTCTGGCTTTGGGGAGGTGCTCTTCTCTATTTCCAAGCCTGCATTGTCCTGGTCATGTGGCCAGCATGACTGCATGGAGCAGCTTTTTGCCTTTTCTCACCGAAGTGGCACCTATTGATCTGCTCATATTTGCATGTTTTCGAACTACTAGTTTGGCAAGAGCTAGGGCTAACAGCGGGAGCTCACTCCATCTGGCGGATTTGAACTGCCAACTTTCAGGTCAGCAGTTCAGCAGCTCAAGGGTTTCACCCACTGCGCCACCGTGGCCTCAATAGGATGTTATCATGGATCAAAGTGGCATTGCTGCGGCATTACAGAGGCATGTCACAATTTATTAATTTTCTGTCAAAAGCGTTGCATAAATAGATAAGTTTAAAACTGATAAGATAAAGGGATCACAAGCTGCTAAATAGATCTAGACCAAAAACGGGCGACAGTGACTGTATTGTCTGTAGCTTTGAACAGTTCTTCCTCTGTGCATGAGGTAGGCCATGGTGGGCAAGCAAATGCAGATGCTGAGATGTTTGTTCTGCTCCACAGTCGCACAAGGTGGAGGGTTCGTCTAGGTAGGGCCATTTTGCCCGGTTGTCCTTTGATCTGCCCACTCCAGTTCTGAGTCTGTCCAGCGACTTCCAAGTTGCCCATTCTTGAGTTGCCCCTGGAGGAAGACCCAGTTGGGATTTCTTGAATTTGCTGCCATAGCATAATGAAAGCAACCATCCTGGGATGGTGGCATCGTGAGATAATATCCTCACGGTCAATGAGCTGTAATTCTCTCAACTCCATGGAATGCACCCCATGGTCAGCAGGTGGCGTTGTAAATATAGCAGGAAAATCAGGAGTTCATGCTACTGAGAATTCATTTTTCTCTCTCCGCACTTAAATACCCCAAAAGGCACGGAATCCAGACTTTGGAAGCTAAGTAGGCTCAGTCCTGAATAGTACTTGGATGGGAGGTCACCAAGGCTGTATTTCAAGGAAAGAAGTGGCAAACCACTTCTGAGTGTTCCTTGCCCAAAAAAACCCAAGGAAACTATAAGTTAACAGGAGACACACACTCACCAAAACACTTCAACTCTACCGAGCTGGAGTTTCGAAAAGTACTACATCCCTTTCCTTAGGGTACATCTATACCAGTGTTTCTCAACCTTCCTAATGCCACGACTCCTTAACGCAGTTCCTCATGTTGTGGTGACCCCCAACCATAAAATTATTTTCATTGCTACTTCGTAACTGTAATTTTGCTACTGTTATGAATCGTAATGTAAACATATGATATGCCAGATGTGTTTTCATTCTCTGGACCCAATTTGACACAAATACCCGATAAGCCTAAATTTGAATACTGGTGGGGTTGGGGGGATTGGTTTTGGAAAATAGACCTTGACATGTAGGAGTTGTAATTGCTTGGATTTATAGTTCACCTACAGTCAAAGAGCTTCCTGAACTCCACTAACGATGAAATTGAACCAAACTTGGCACGCAGAACTCCCATGGTGGGCATTGACCTTGAGTTTTGGAGTTGTAGTTCACCTACATCCAGAGAGCACTGTGGACTCAAACAATGATGGATCCAGACTAAACTTGGCACGAATACTCAATATGCCCAAATGTGAACATTGGTGGAGTTTGGGGAAAATAGACCTTGACATTTGGGAGTTGTAGTTGCTGGGATTTATAGTTTACCTACAATCAAAGGGCATTCTGAATCCCACCAGCAATAGAATTGGGCCAAACTTCCCACAGAGAACCCCCTTGAGCAACAGAAAATACTGGAGGGATTTGGGAGGAAATACCTGATATGCCCAAACTGGAATACTAGTGAGGTTGGGGGGGGGGGGGGGAACTGATTTTGTCATTTGGGAGTTGTAGTTGCTGGGATTTATAGTTCACCTAAAATCAAAGAGCATTCTGAGCTCCACCAGTGATAGAATTGGGCCAAACTTCCCACACAGAAGCCCCATGACCAAGAGAAAATACTGTGTTTTCTGATGGTCTTTGGTGACCCCACCTGACACCCCCTTATGACCCCTCCCCAGGGTCCCAACCCACAGGGTGAAAAACACTGGTCTACGCTGTCGAATGAATGCAGTTTAACCCTGCTTGAGCTGCCACAGGAATCAAGGAGTCATGGGAGTTGTAGTGGTCTATGGTCTTTAGCTTTCTCTGCCAGAGAGGGATGGTGTCTCACCAAACTGCAACTCCAAGATTTCCATGGCAGTTGGAGCAGTGCCAGGCTGTATCATGGGAGAGAATATCACAATCTGTCGATATGTATATGAAAAAGTCTCCTGGGGTCCTGTATAAGGAGAACGATGGGGATCAAAATTAATTGACGAAATAAAATCTATCCTATGTGATTAATCACCGGATGCTTTGCCTTGCTTCACCAGTTCGGAAGAAGAACTTGGTCCTGAACCCCTAGGATGGGTTTAATTGAATGTGCCTGCCATCCACAGGTTTTGCAACCTCCTGTGATATGTAAGACATAATCAAATCCCTTCCCTTGCCGAGAAGGAGAGACAATCTCTGTCAAAGGCATGGCATTAACAAGCGACGTTGCCACAATTACAAAGAAGGAGACCAGGGAAAGGGGAAAATGACAATGAGGTTAGCCTTAGAATAAAATGCATTGTGCCTGGCACTGACAGGCTTAAAGGGCTGTGCACAAACACAGGGCTCATCTAGTCCAACTCTCGCCAGTTCAATTTGCTGGCAAAGCTCTCCTAGCACAATTGGCCTAAGGCATATTATGAGGTTTGAATGGCTTTATATGAGCTAAAACCTTCCTTTTCAAGCAGGCTTTAAAGCAATGTTTCTCAACCTCCCTAATGCCGTGACCCCTTAATAGAGTTCCTCATGTTGTGGTGAGCCATAACATTATTTTCCTTGCTACTTGTGCCAAATGTGGTCCAGTGAATGAAAATGCAATGTAATTTTGCTATTGTTATGAATTGTCATGTAAATATCTGATATACAGGATGTATTTTCATTCACTGGACCACATTTGGCACAAATACCCAATACACCCAAATTTTGAATACTGGTGGGGTTGGGGTTGGGGGTGATTTTGTCATTTGGGAGTTGTAGTTGCTGGGATTTATAGTTGACCAACATTCAAAGAGCATTCTGAACTTCACCAGCGATGGAATTGGACCTGTCTTGGCTCACAGTTCTCCCATGACCAATAGAAAATACTGGAAGGGTTTGGTGGGCAGTGTCCTTTGGTTTGGGAGTTGTAGTTCATCTACATCCAGAGATCACTGTGGACTCAAACAATGATGGATCTGGACCAAACTTGGCACGAATACTCAGTATGCCCAAATGTGAACACAGATGGAGTTTGGGGAAAATAGACCATGACATTTGGGAGTTGTAGTTGCTGGGATGTATAGATCACCTACAATCAAAGAGCATTCTGAACTCCCCCAATGATGGACTTGAACCAGATTTGGTACACAGAACTTCCATTACCAACAGAAAATACTGGAAGGGTTGGGTGGGCACTGATCTTGAGTTTTGGAGTTGTAGTTCACCTATATCCAGATCCATCAAACAATGATGGATCTGGACCAAACTTGGCACAAATACTCAATATGCCCAAATGTGACAACTGGTGGAGTTTGGGGAAACTAGACCATGACATTTGGGTAGGCATTGACCTTGAGTATTGGAGTTGTAGTTCACCTACATCCAGAGAGCACTGTGGACTCAAACATTGATGGATCTGGACCAATCTTGGTACAAATACTCAACATGCCCAAATGTGAACATTGATGGAGTTTGGGGGAAATAGATCTTGACATTTGGAAGACGTAGCTGCTGGGATTTATAGTTCACCTACAATCAAAGAGCATTCTGAACCCCACCAACGATAGAATTGGGCCAAACTTCTCACACATAACTCCCATGACCGGCAGAAAATACTGTGTTTTGTAATGATCTTTGGCAACCCATCTGACACCCCTTGTGATCCCCCCCCCCCGGGGTCCCAACCCCCAGGTTGAGAAACGCTGCTTTAAAGGAAGACACTTAAGATCAAGCCAGGGGGTGCTGTGTTTGAGGTCATTTGACAGGTTTTGAAAGGGTTGTATTGGTTTTAACTATGTATTTTTTAAGAAGTCCTCTTTTAAATGTTTGTATGCCCTGGGTATTAATTGACATATTGTATGGTTTTTAGTGTTAGTCGATTTGAGTGGAATAGAAGCATTTATATAATAATATAATATAATAGTCAGTGTAGAACCATATAATGCAGTTCATTCAATGCAGTTCAAACCTCAGTTTAAAAGCCTCCAACAAAGGAGAGCCTAGAAAGTCCATATTCTAATAATTGCTGTTTGAGTCTTCCACACTGAAGGAGCAGAATCAAAAGCAAAACATAATAAAATAGAATAAATCAAATCCCAAATGATGAGCACAAGGATGGGTGAAAGACAGCTGTGAAAGACACCCCCTACGGTTCCAACATGGTTTCCCATATGGCATGAGAGCATAGGTGCATGGCTGTCTGTCTCTCTCTCTCTTTCTCTGGGAAAGATGTACACACCCCAAACCTTCCGGTGAGCGTGCAAAAGCAAGCTGGGGAAAGTTAACCCCTTTTTAACCGTATTTCCTTTACTGTCCTTGCTTTGCTGGAGGAGTCCCAGCGTTGTGGTATCCGGCATCTACCAATCCCCATAGGGGCCATGGGTTAATGGCAAGTTGGCTGTATGCATATTTGTGGGGTTTGTAGACTAGATTGAAAGTAATTTTAAAAATCAGCTATCCTGCCCCCCCCCCCCCCCCATTTTGAGATAGACAGATAAATAGAAAGATAGACACAGAGGGAGAGGGAGGGCAGGGTAAGAGAGAAAGAGAAAGGGAGAGAGGGAGGGGGAGGGGGAGAGAGAATAGATACATACGTACATACATAGACAGGATAGGATAGGTAGGTAAGTAGACAGACGTATAGAGTAGGTAGCTAGATAATGATTGATAGATTGATGGATGGATGGATGGATGGATGGATGGATGGATAGATGAATAGATGGATAGATGGATTTTTTATTTATCATGTCAGGGGCAACCAGACAATTGTATTACATTTCTAACAGAACAAAACAAACAAACAGGCAAAACACAAAATTTGCAAGCTTGGTAGTTAATTAAATGTCCTTTGACCAGTATCTGGCCACTTGGAGTGCCTCTGGTGTTGCTGCAAGGAGGTCCTAAATTGTGCTTGCAGCAGGGCTCAGGTTGCATTGCAGCAGGTGGTCAGTGGTATGCTCTTCTCCACACTCACATGTCGTGGATTCCACTTTGTGGCCCCATTTCTTAAGGTTGGCTCTGCATCTCGTGGTGCCAGAGCACTGCCTGTTCAGCGCCTTCCAAGTCTCCCAGTTTTCTGTGTGCCCAGGGGGAGTCTCTCATTTGGTATCAGCCATTGGTTGAGGTTCTGGGTTTGAGCCTGCCACTTTTGGACTCTCGCTTGCTGAGGTGTTCCAGCGAGTGTCTCTGTAGATCTTAGAAAACTATTTCTAGATTTAAGTCGTTGACGTGCTGGCTGATACCCAAACAAAGGATGAGCTGGAGATGTCACTGCCTTGGTCCTTTCACTATTGGCTGCTCCTTCCCAGCAGATGTCAGGTGGTGCAATACCAGCTAAACAGTGTAATTTCTCCGATGGTGTAGGGCGCAGACACCCCGTGATAATGCGGCATGTCTCATTAAGAGCCACATCTACTGTTTTAGTGTGGTGTGATGTGTTCCACACTGGGCATGAACACTCACAGCAGAGTAGCATAGTGCAAGGGAAGATGTCTTCACTGTGTCTGGTTGTGATCCCCAGGTTGTGCTAGTCAGCTTTCGTATGATATTGTTTCTAGCACCCACTTTTTGCTTGATATTCAGGCAGTGTTTCTTGTAGGTCAGAGAACGGTCCAGGGTGACTCCCAGGTATTTGAAAAATAGATAGATAGATAGATAGATAGATAGATAGGGTAGGTGAATAGGTAGGTAGGTAGATAACAGATACATACATAGATAGATAGGGTAGGTAGGCAGGCAGATAATGATAGATAGATAGATAGATAGATAGATAGATAGATAGATAGATAGACAGACAGACAGATAGACAGATACATAGACAGGGTTGGTAGATAGAATGGTAAATAAAGATAGATAGATAGATAGATAGATAGGTAAATAATGATAGATAAATAGCTAGCTAGCTAGCTAGACAGACAGACAGACAGGGTAGGTTGGTAGGTAAATAATGATAGATAGATAGATAGATAGATAGATAGATAGGGTAGGTAGGTAATGATAGAGAGATACCAGTGGATGGATGGATGGACGGACAGACAGACAGACAGACAGACAGATACATAGACAGGGTAGATAATGATAGATAGGCAGACAGACAGACACATAGACAGGGTAGGCAGGTAGGTAGGTAGATAATGATGGATAAATAGAGGGATTGATAGATAGGTAGATAGATAGATAGATAGATAGATAGATAGATAGGTAGATGCATAGACAGGTATGTAGACAGAGTAGGTAGGTATATAATGATAGATAGATAGATAGATAGATAGATAGATAGACAGATAGACAGACAGACAGACAGACAGACAGACAGACAGATAGATAGATAGAATAGATAGAGACAGGCAGACAGATACATAGACAGGGTGGATAGGTAGGTAGATAATGATAGATAGATAGATAGATAGAGAGATAGGGTAGGTAAGTAGATGATAGATAGATAGATAGATAGATAGATAGATAGATAGATGCATAGACAGATATGTAGACAGGGTAGGTAGGTAGATAATGATAGATAGATAAATAGATAGAGGGATGGATAGATAGATGGAGGGAGGGAGGGAGGGAGGGAGGGAGGGAGGGAGGGAGAGAGAGAGAGAGATGGATAGAGTGAAAGCGAGAGACAGACAGACAGATACATAGACAGGGTAGGTAGGTAGATAATGATAGATTATCTATCTATCATTATCTACCTACCTACCCTGTCTATGTATTTGTCTGCCTGTAGATAGATAGATAGATAGATAGGGTAGGTAAGTAGATGATAGAGAGAGAGAGAGATAGGGTAAGCAGGTAGATAGGTAGATAATGATAAATAGCTAGCTAGCTAGAAAGATAGAGGGTTAGGGTTAGCTTACAACAAATAGAAAAGCATACATTCAAGGCAGTATAGCAATACAAAATAACATAAAGTCAAAAGGTAAATGCAATTTACATCTCCACAAGCAGCAAGGACATTCAGACAATAAAACGCAGACCAACAAATTCACATTATAACAATTTCACATTTAACAGATTTTAAATTTTAGAGTTTAAAAGATTATTTTTTAAAAAACAAAATAAACCTTTTTTTCAAAGGGCAGGTAACCTCATCTTTCTCGGGTCACTCAGGGGAAGCAGTGGCTCAACAGCCAGAAAAGTGGATCTCCTGAAGGTTTTCATCCTCCTCAACAAATGGAAGTTCTTTGTCATGTTATTTTCGGAAAATAAAGGAGGGCCTTGCAAAAAAAAATGGGGGGAGGTATAAGGGAGTTGGTGGGACAGAGCTGGCAAAATGTCATCATGTAAAAAAGGCAAGGGGAAGAAGGGCTTCTCAAAGGGGAGACAAAAATGCCCAAACGTCTGTAAGCCTCTCCAGCGAGGAGGCTGAGAAGGGTTTTCTAGTATTATTATTTCGGTAAGATCTCTCTTATGGCGTGTGTTACAGAACATAGTCATTTTCATTTAACAATTGAAGGGACAAAGAAAGATAAACAGCCAGCATCTCTTCAATTGCAAAGCACGGCATGTTCCTATTCAAAAGAGGATTCCGCCACAATCTCATGAGGAAGAATGGAGGGCCTCCTACCAAGAGGCTTGTTGGCATACATAAGAAAATTAAACTATACTTGTTCAAAATTGACTCTCCTTTCAAGTGCTTCAGCTCGTTTTAAGTAGTGGGTGAGTTTCTCGGCCGGTGCACTTTGACCAGGCTCTGCCCAAGGAAGAACATGCAAACAAATTGCCTAGCATTGAGCCATTCCTATAAGGGCCACCAGCAGAAAGGATGTCCCTTCCCTCTGCTGCAAAGTCACAGTTTGACACCAGACAAGGGATAAAAGGAGTCAAGGACTACATTGCTCAATATCTGGATCCATTCCATTGTTTATTAACTTTGAAAGTCCAAGGTGTGACACAGAGGGTAGAAGAATGGAATGGAAGGGAGAGACACCGTTCTGGGCACTACAGATCAGGAAAGATATTGACCAGCTGGAATTTATTTATTTATTTCGGACATTTGTATCCTGTCCTATCTCGACCTCCCCAGAGGGACTCAGGGCAGCTAACAACCGGCACACCATGGTGCCCACAACCAAAAGCAAAAATATGCAATTTAAATAAAAACAATATAAAACAGTATAAAAACAGTCAAACAGTCGTCAATTTAAGTCATCGTCCTAAAAGCAGTCGGTAAAGTCCATTAAAGCCATCGCTTTGCCAGCAGGTCAGCCTAGTCTGCAAAGACCTGATCCCATAGCCAGGATTTCACTTGTTTCTGAAAGGTCAGGAGGGATGGAGCAGATCTAATTTTGCTTGGGAGGGAGTTCCACAGCCGAGGGGCCGCCATAGAAAAGACCCTGTCTCTTGTCCCCACCGAATGCCATTGTGATGATGGGGGGACAACAAGCAGGGTCTCCCCCAGATGATCTTAGGGTCCTAGATGGATCGTAGCCACAGAAGGGCCACCAAACCAATCAAAGATCTGGAAGCCATTAATCCCTATGAAGAGTGGCTTAAGGAGCTGGGGAAGGTAAAGGGGAGACATGGTGGCCATGTTTAAATATTTGAAGGGAAGTCCCATTGAGGAGGGGGCAAGCTGGCTTCCTGCTGTTCAACTCAAGGAAGCAATGGATTCAAACTTCAGGAGCGAGGTTCCACCCAAACTTTAGGAAGAACTCCCTGACAGCCAGAGCCGTTGGACAGAGGAAGAGGCTGCCTCGGAGTCTCCTTCTCTGGAGATTTCTAGGCAGAGACTGGATGGCCATTTGCCAGGAAGGCTTTGGTTGGATGTTTCTGCACAGCAGGAGGCTGGACTTAATGATCTTTGAAGGTACTTGCAATTTGGCGTCTATGATTCTAGGTCAGGATGGCTTCTGTCAGGGGTGGGCAACTGGCCCCTTTCCAGATGTTGAACCACAACTCTCAACATCTCCCACCATGGAGTGTGTCCCCAGGGTTCAAAGGACATCTGGAGAAGCACACATCTCTCACCTGATTTGTCTGCTTCTCCTCACTCCCATTTTGACTGTACGGGTGAAGAGTTTTACATTGAGCCAAATGCTCACATAGGAGTCTCTCAAATGAACAGAAGATTGCCTCTTGTTTAGCATTTTTTAAAATTTTAGATTGTTTAGTATTGTTTCGATTTTATCACAATCTTAGTCAATCTCCTGCAGAGATTGACAAAGATTGTGAGTAGTGCAATGTCCCCTGGTTTCAGAATTTGTCCCCCAAATTTCAATCTGGACGTGCCTCATCTAGCAACCCTATTAATAACTGAGATCTCACTGTCAGGCTTTTCTGCATTCGGTTGGACTCTGGCTTGAATGTCTCCCATTGTACTCCCATGTAGACTGTATATCAGTGGTTCCCAACCTTTTTTTTTTTTTTTTTTTGACCAGGGACCACTTGACCAGAGACCATTTTGACCACTCTTCAACATTTGTACCAAAAGGGTTATGAATCAATTTTTGGTCAATTTTAATTTCAGTTTGGTTATTTGGGGTGCTGATTCAGAAAACTGCATTGGATAGACCACATCAGCTCTAGTTTCTGATACAGAACATATGCCATACAGTTGTCGCCATCTACCTACCCATGGAAAACCATATTTAATTATCTAGAGCTGATGTGGTAGTCATAATCTTTCGTGGGTAGTCAGCCTCTTGACATCCCTCTTGCCTTAGCGCTATAAGAGGGTTTCGCAAGACCAGACACTCTCGTTGCCATGTGGTTTCGAGGCAACCATGTAGTAATGGTCAGGCTGCAGACCATATTTTCGTTCTTGTGGACCACTGGTGGTCCACAGATCACAGGTTGGGAACCACTGATGTATATAAACCTGAAATTCTGGTGAACATTTCATGCTTTTGTCCTGATGATGCCAAAGGGTTTTGTTTTGTTTTTTGTCCTTTTTGAGATCAAATCCGAAGTGGGAAAGCGTGCCAACGTTTCCAGCCAAAGGTAATTGCTGACTTTGTCAGCTTTGCAGATGTAATCAAGATTGAAAATTATAAACCAAGGCAAGCTCAATCATTCGATCCGCAGAAAATGGAAAAGTTTGCAATGCTTAGATCCAAAGTCCCAACATTACCTATGTCTATAACACAACATTTTAATGTCTCTCCGTCCCCCTTTCTTTCCAAGTGTGAATGTGACATATGTCATTTGACTATTTGAAGAGAGAATGTCATGTTCTTAAGATATATAATTTGGTCTAGAGTGACTTTTTGTGGATGTCAAAACACAGGTGTTGATTTGCATCCATTTACTTCCCCAAGTAAATGGATTTTTTTAAAAGCCTGGCAAAGGGGCCGGCACATAAAAATAGTCTGCAGATACAAAAAAGCATTTTGATCTTGTCTTTTCCCCCCCTTCTTTCATAATTGTAATCTTACAGTCAACTTTTATTCCATGAATCAGAGACCTTAGCATAAACAGGGACAATTTCCTGCATTATTAAAAGCGTAGGTGGATAAGATGGACGCTTGTGGCTTAGTTATTTTGGCCCCATCTCGGTTGGACAAGGATTTATCAAAATTTGCCATTTGTTTGCTAGTTTGTGGGAAAGCAACTAAAGAGTTTTTAAAAATCAGCATGGAAGAAACCAAGACAGACAGGGTCATCTGTCTACCTCCTGGGTTTTTAAATGTTCCACTCTTAAAAGTTTGGCTTTCAATCCTCCTGTAGTCAATTTAGTTCTAAATTGCCAACGCTTTGTTTCCTGAGGGTCCTCGGTTTTCATCACTCTGTAGCAAGTAAATGCAACATGCCCTTTTCCATGCTGGGGATGTCTGGACACCTCCCGCTTCCATGCTGACTTTTACAGCTCCTACCGACGAAATCTAACGCAAATGGGGGAGAAGTTTGTTTGAGCTTTGAAAAATTTCCCAACATTCAGACATTTGAAAGCGTTCAGACATTGAATGCAGGAGAAACAAAATGGATTTCTACATTAGTCATTAACATAAGCTTGCTCAAAGTTTTCGGTCTCAAGACATTCATATTGTTAAAGTTGCCAACTGCCCAGAAGCGAACTCCTTTTTGACTCAGCTCACCTGCTGCATCTGTCTCAAGCAGTCTAAGCCTCCTAAATTAATTAATCACCAAGCACTAGTTAACTTAACCCAATGTGAGTGACCTTCAGCGTCTTACATAACCTGCTAAGATCTAAAATAAGACAGATGAGGAGACAGATAATTGCATCCATCACATTTCCATCTCCTGCCTCCACCATCTCCTTCAATACCAACAGGACGCCCAGGGTTTACACGAGGCCAAGTTATTGGCTCATTTGTTCTGCTTAGGTGATTGTAACTGTTAGACAAATTATGGGGAAGCTTTTGCCTATGCTCCAATTGCAGACCTTTAGACTTCTCAGTCCAGACCTTTAGCACTCGTCTCAGCTACCATCACCGACTCAAGACATTTTCCTCCTCTGGTGAAAAACATGAGGACTCTCCCTCCCATCTCATGCCCAAAAGCTGCCCAGATCGGGCAGCCGATCTACCAGCTCTGGCAATGGGACACTGTCCCCCGACACACCTAAAGGAAGCACCCTACTTGTGGGACTCCAGGTCTCTCCTTCGGCATCTGCAGCTTGAGGCAGACACCTCTCCCATAACACTATGTAACATAATTTAAAACAAAATTCTGTTCCTTGTTTGAAAGTGTTATTTCCTGTTAAATCTGCGGTCCTTACTTTGAAAGTAGTTTTGTCGTTGTGGCTGCCACAAACTACGTTGAATTGGGTTGCTGTAAGTTTTCCAGGCTGTCTGGCCATGTTCCAGAAGCATTCTCTCCTGATGATTCACCCACATCTATGGCAGGCATCCCCAGAGGTTGTGAAGTCTGTTGGAAACTAGGCAAGTGAGGTTTATATATATCCCTGTGGAATAATCTCCGGGGTGGGAGAAAGAACTCTTGTCTGCTGGAGGCAAGTGTAAATGTTGCAATTGGTCACCTTGAATAGCCTTGGAGCTCTTGGTGGCACAGTGGGTTTAACTGCTGAGCTGCTGAACTTGCTGACCGAAAGGTCACCGGTTTGAATCCAGGGAGTGGGGTGAGCTCCTGCTGTTAGCCCCAGCTTCTGCCAACCTAGCAGTTCAAAAACATGCAAATGTGAGTAGATCAATAGGTACCTCTCCGGCGGAAGGGTAACAGCACTCCATGACCTTGGAGGTGTCTACAGACAACGCCAGCTCTTCGGCTTAGAAATGGAGATGAGCACCAACCCCCAGAGTCGGACACAACTGGACTTAATGTCAAGGGAAAACCTTTACCTTTACTAGCCTTGCAGCTTCAAAGCCTGGCTGTTTCCTGCCTGGGGGAATCCTTTGTTGGGAGGTGTCAGGAGAGAATGCTTCTGGAAAGTGGCCATACAGCCCGGAAAACTCGCAGCAACCCAGTGATTCCAGCTATGAAAGCCTTCAACAACACATGTTGAATTGTTTGAGACGCTATTGGAAAACTACCGCAACATGTGCTGCAGGGTGTCCTGCAGAAAGAAAGGTTTTTTTTCCCCATGTTTTTATGATAGAACCAATTAGGAAATGATATTTGTAACCCAGGAACAAAAATCGTGTTACATAGTGTAATAGGACCAGGACTTCAGGTCATGTATCATGCCTGGCCCAGTCCAGGTTATTCTTTATACTTTTCTCCACCTGATAGAAAATACTTTGCACTAGCTGGGGAAAGAGACATCCTAGATGTAAGTCTGTTCTTGTTTTTATTGTGCATACTGACTGACTGACTTCTTTACTTAGGTGATCCCTTGTAGCCCGAGAATGAAGGTCCTCCAAGTCTGGTGTCTTGGCGATGGGTTCATAGGTGCCTGTGGTGACCTATTCTTTGCTTCAATGCTGGTGGTCTTTGCTTCTTCCAGCACGCTGACCTTTGTTTCCTGTCTTCCCAAGAGATTTCCAAGATTTTTCAGAGGCAACGCTGATGGAATTGTTTCAGGAGTTGGGTGTGATATCTGTAGACAGTCCACGTTTCATAGGCGTAAAGCAGGATTTGGAGGATAATAGCTTTATAAATGAATGTCGAGGTCTTCAAACACTCTCTGCTTCATTCGGAAGAATGCTGCACTCGCAGAACTCAGGTGGTGTTGAATTTCAGTGTCAATGTTGACTTTTGTGGAGAGATGGCTGCCAAGGTAGCAGAAATTGTCAACATTTTCTAATGTTACACCATTAAGCTGTATTTCTGGCATTGGAGAAGGATTGGCTGGTGACTGCTGGAAGCGCACTTTGGTTTTCTCGATGTTCAATGACAGGCTGAGCTTCTTGTATGGTTCTGAAAAGGTGTTTAGTGCGGCTTGTAGGTCTTCTTCTGAATACGCAGACTATGTTGTCATCAGCATGTTGGAGTTCTATAATAGATAGTATAATAGACCTTGGTTTTGTCTTTCAGTCTGCTGAGGTTAAATAGCTTGCCATCTGTCTGATAGATGCTTTCCACTCCGGTGGGAAGCTTCCATCAACAAGACAAAGTACTGAGGAAGGCAACTATTAAAAGATTTTGCAAAGAGCTTGGTGGGCTGTCTCCATTGCCTTGCAACCCCATGCAAAAGTTTTTTAAATGATCCCCAAATGCCTGCTAGTGGGGGCAGTAGTTTGACACATTCAATCCCAGCAGGTTTTGGCGGAAGGACATAAGATTTCCCACCTTTGCTCAGCAATAGAATTAGGCAGCCACTTCTGGGGCACACTCCGACCTCATTTTCAACAAATTTAAGAACTCCTTATCTCCTTCTGCCTCAAAGGGGCAATTTTGCCATGCTTTGGCCATACACCCCCAGCTGTTTTAGAAAGAACAGCCTTTCAAAGCAGGAAGTCAACCTGCTTCTCTGTTTTTAAGCAGGCCTCATGATTGAAATTCAGAATATTCCCCACCATCAAGACACACGTAGTTCTGGAAGCTTTTGTGTTGAATGGTTCTGATTATTGATGGTTGCTTGCTGCTGTTATTTGTTTCTCCTTGCAATTGTATGATTGTTTTCTGCATCAGAAAATATGTGCCTGAATTCTGCTGCTGGTTCAAGTAGGGCAGACTTAATGAATAGGGCTTATCAATGGGTTGATTCACTATTCAACAACAGATATAATGGGTCTACTCTATTTTGCTTCAAGTGGTTGTCTACACAAGAGAAAAGGTGAGGACAATGGTTTTAAATGAATCTTGACTAAAAGTAATTCTATAAAATACTAGCTTGGGTACTGGCAATGGCCAAGTTATTTGAAAAAGTCTTTTTTATTTTAGAAAATGCGTAAGGTTGTGGGTGAACTACAACTCACATCATGTCAGGTTAACTCCCTCATTCTCCATCAGTACTTAAAGTTGCTCATGTTGGGCATGCGTGGCAAGTTGGCTCTATATGCGTGATCCGTGGGGTTTCTCTGGCTGTAGGATGAACTACGACTCCCACCATGGTGGGTCAGTCACCTTGTCACAAGAAATTCAATGTGCAGACTTGATAAATGTGAATGTAATAACGATGTGTGTGAATGAATGAAAGAATGGAAGATGAATGTATGAATGGAGTTAATAATTTTGGAGACACCAGTATAATATTAAGGCCTGCAATGACTAACTACCTGCTTGCTGGACTGTAATTACAGAAATGGAGAGTGATAACAGAAATGCTTGCAACATTCCTTATGTTAAGAAGGAAGTCAACACAAGCCTTGTGTTTGTCAACACCAATCAAAAAGATCAACATCTGGCCAGGAAACTGAGATGGAGCCAGAATGGAAGGCGTCTATCATTAATTTACAACTTTGGGACTACATCAGCAGAATATTCCTATAAAAGACTCAGTCTAATAATGCTCAAATTGTGACAGAGACACTGTTCACCAGCTATGCTATGCTCCATGGGAAGGAGAGAGACGGTGTACCTATGGATAGTGGCAGATCTGCAGGGGAGCAGTCTGGTCACTTTGGGGCTTCTTTCTCAAGGGAAGAGGAAGAAGTGGAGTTTTAGATTTTATGCAGGGAGTCAGGTTCTGCTGTATGGAAAACAGAGATCTGGTCCTTGGCATTGTTATTAGGGAAAGTGTCAGTGTGTAACTCATGTATGATGTGTGTTTAAATGTAATTTTATGTGATAGGATTGTGATTGTAATAGAATTGCCAGGATGTAGGTTTAGTTGGATATGGTGGTTCTGTGTGCCAAGTTTGATCCAGGTCCATCATCGGTGGAGGTCAGTTTCTCTGGATGTAGGTGAACTTCAACTCCCAAAAAGCAAAGTCATTCCCACCAAAACTCCTCCAGTATTCAAATTTAGCCATATCAGGTATCAGGTATGCATGCCAAGTTTGGTCCAGATCCGTCATTTGGATTAACAGTGTTCTCCGAGTGTAGGTGAACTACAGCTCCTCCAATTCATGGCAAAGTCCTCTAGTATTTTTTTGTCGTGGGGGTTGTGTGTGCCAAGTAAGGTCCTGGTCCATCACTGTTGGGGTTCAGAGTGCTCATAGATTGCAGGTAAACTATAAATCCAACTAGCTGTAACTCCAAAATGTCAAGGTCAATTACCCGCAAACCCCACCAGAATTTCTAGGTGGGCATATCGGATACGTGCGCCAAGTTTGGTCCAGATCCATCATTGTTTGGGCTCACAGTGATCCCTGGATTTAGGTGAACTACAAGGCCTATAAATGAAGGTCAATCCCCCCCCCCCAAAAAAAACCTTTCTGGTATTTTCATTGGTCTTAGGGGTTCTATGATGGAGCCCCTGGTGGCGCAGTGGGTTAAACCCCTGTGCTGGCAGGACTGAAGACCGACAGGTCGCAGGTTCGAATCCGGGGAGAGGAGGATGAGCTCCCTCTATCAGCTCCAGCGCCTCATGCGGGGACATGAGAGAAGCCTCCTACAAGGATGATAAAAACATCAAATCATCCGGGCGTCCCCTGGGCAACGTCCTTGCAGATGGCCAATTCTCTCATACCAGAAGCGACTTGCAATTTCTCAAGTTGCTCCTGACACGATAAAAAAAAAAAAGCGATTTTATGTGCGAAATGTGGTCCAGGTCCATTTTCACTGGGGATCACAGTCCTCTGTCTTGATGCAGGGTGAACTACAACTTCAATCATGATGAGTCAGTCCCCCAATCCCCTCCAGTATGTTCAGTTGCTGATCATACTGGAGCTGTGCTCCACAGAAAAGAGTAGGAAACGGTTAAGGGAGAGGCAGTGGGCGGGGTCATGCAAATTCCACATCAATGGAATTTGTGATGGAGGAAATACATAAAATCTAGGATGGAAGTGTCCCCATATGAAAGCCTTCACTTGGGTGCTAGGCAGCATGCTGTTTGTGGAGGACATTGGCAGGGGTCTTGTTCATGTTCATGGTGCTCACTATAACCTGCAATGTCATTGGAGGGAGGACCTTTAGTGGTTCCCCATAGATGGGGGCTATAGCTGTTTGTGGAAGTGTGAGCCTATCTGTGAAAGTGGGCACCCCAGCCACATACACACATGTATTTTTCACTTTTATTAGGTGTATATCAGGGTTTCTCAACCTAGGGGTTGCAACCCCTTGGGGGGGGGGGGGGTCGCGAGTGGGTTTCAGAGAGGTCGCCAAAGACCATCAGAAATCACATATTTCTCATAGTCTTGGGAAATCCTTTGGCAGAGAAGGCTGACGATCTCTCCTGCTGTGATTGGCTGTCCTCTCAGCCAAGGGGAGGGCTGTTTCTGACACTTCCAGTGGGGACGGGAGAGCAGGCTCGCTTGGCACATGACAGCAAGGTGTGCATGCGAGGGAGAGTCCATGAGGCTGGAGGGAGGCTCACGCCAGCAAATCCCTTCAAGACAGGGGGGAAAGCACCCGCATGATATGGGACTGAGAGTGGCCTAGCAGCATCAGGAGGAGGAGCAGCAGCAGCAGAAGCAGCTGAAATAATTTGTAATACTATTTATTAGAAAAAAATCAGTCTTTCCTTTTGTTTTTTATCAATGCTCCCATGAGAAAATGCATAAGGATGTGGGTGAAATACAACTCCTAAAATCGCAGGTCAGTCCTCCCCAACTCCCACCAGTATTCACAGTTGGCCATGTTTGGTCTGTGTGCCAAGTTTGGTCCCGATCCATCATTGTTTGAGTCCACAGTGCTCTCTGGATGTAGGTGAACTACAACTCCCAAACTCAAGATCAAGCCCACCAAACCATTCCAGTATTTTCTGTTGGTCATGAGAGTTCTGTGTGCCAAGTTTGGTTCAATTCCATTGTTGGTGGAGTTCAGAATGCTCTTTGATTGTAGGTGAACTATAAATCCCAGCAACTACAAATCCCAAATAGCAAAATCGATCCACCCCCCCCCCCACCCCAGCAGTATTCAAATTTGGGCGTGTCAGGTATTTGTGTTAAATTTGGTCCAGTGAATGAAAATATATCTTGCATATCAGATATTTACATTATGATTCATAACAGTAGCAGTTATGAAGTAGCAATGAAAATAATTTTACAGTTGGGGGGTCACCATAACTAGAGGAAATGTATTAAGGGGCTGCAGCATTAGGAAGGTTGAGTACCACTGGTATATAGATTTAAAACATAAAAAGTGGTGTCTGGGGACTGTTTTCCCCCAGCTCTGCTTTGCATCAAGGGTGAGCAGATCTTGTCCTTTAATTCTACAAGAGACATCTGATTCTCAGTGATCGGCAGGCTTATTTCAGAAAGCTAAGGTTTGCTTATTCCTTACTTAGAGGCATGCCAACATTCACCTTATATCCCAGTTTTGAGAAATCAAGGCAGGACATCCAGACAATGGACCTCTAGTCCTGAAATAGAAAGTGGGATGGCTATAGGGCAGTGGTTCTCAACCTTTCTAATGATTTTGTCATTTGGGAGTTGTAGTTGCTGGGATTTATAGTTCACCTACAATCAAAGAGCATTCTGAGCTCCACCAACAATGGAATTAAACCAAACTTGGCACACAGAACTCCAATGACCAACAGAATATACTGAAAGGGTTTGGGAGGCATTGACCTTGACTTTTGGTGTTGTAGTTCACCTACATCCAGAGAGCACTGTGGACTCAAACAATGATGGATCTGGACCAACATTGGCACAAATACTCATTATGTCCAAATGTGAATACTGGTGGAGTTTGGGGAAAATAGAACTTGACATTTGGGAGTTGTAGTTGCTAGGATTTATAGCTCATCTACAATCAAAGAGCATTCTGAACCTCACCAACGATAGAACTGAACCAAACTTGGCACACAGAATTCCCATGAGTAACAGAAAATACTGTGTTTTCCAATGGTCTTCAGCGATCCCTCTGACACTCCCTCGCGACCAACCCCCAGGTTGAGAAACACTGCTATAGGGCTACCAAGGAGAGAAGTAGGCACAATGGTCCAGGGGGGTGGGGAGGTGTCCCATAATCGTAATCAAAAAAAGGAACTTCCCCAAGCTCTGATGCACAGATTCATATTTAATTAACGGAAACATACAAGCAAGTTCTAGATTTAAATAAACCATCTCCTTTTTATTTCATAACTCTCTGTAAGAAGTCAAGTAACAACTGGATCCTAAAATCCCTGCGATTAGGGATTTCACCCTGAGTTCTCCTCACTTACTACCTACAGCTGAGAATAACACTAAAGAGATTTGATCAAGCTGGTCGGATCCCTTCTTGTTCATTGGTCGCTTGCCCTTCCAGTCCCTTCCAGTTTATGGCTCCTTTCCACATCCTTTGGATTTGGGTGCATTGGTGCTAAAAGTTCTTCACAAGAGGGAAGCAACGCCTGCAGAGAAGGAAAGACAGGCCCGTTCTCAGCACAAGGCTCCATAGCAGAATTATTTATTTATTTATTTATTTATTTATTCCCGGTATTTCTACCCCATTCCTTCTCAACCGCCGAAGGGGGACTCAGGACGGCTTACATCTGGCAGCAATTCAATGCCACTACATATAACAGAGCAATATAATAACAGTTAAAACAGTTAAAGGCAGCAGATTCCTCTCTTGGTCATACCTAGGCAATAATTGAGGAGGGCTACCAGGAGTGAGATCCACACCATCATGGGTAAACCTTAAGAGATTTACGTAGAAAGGAAAATGGGTTCTGCTTCAGATCTCACCCATTCAACAGTGGTCCCTTTTTATATTCATTGATGACCTTCACATTCAAATCATTTGTTTTCACAACACCGTGCAAACTCTACTATGCTCCTCCCACTTAGGAAAATGAAATGGGGAAGTGACCATGTTCACAACGGAGCCAATTTGCATGCATAACAGCCTTTTCTGCATAGAAAATAATATCCCTGAGAAATGGTATTCTTTTCAGTGTAGAAAATGTTGTATCTGGCACACATGGATACACACACAAAACAACATGTGATTTTTGCACAAAATCAGTGTTGCAGACAACAACCTTTTTCCCTGGACACAGGATTTTGATTCGGGGGGTGCTGAGTTTGATTCGGGGGGGGGGGGGTGAGTTTGATTCAAATGCCGCTACATATAACAGAGCAATATAATAACAGTTAAAACAATAAATAGAACATTCATTAAAAACAATAAGAACTATTAACAGCCATATTATCAATCCAGTCAAATTCCACATCCAAAGTGCTATTTATGCCTGCTGTCCAAAAGCCTGGCCCCAGAACCACTATTTCAATTTCTTCCTAAAAGATAGGAGGGATGAAGCCGATCTTATATCGGTGGGAAGCGAGTTCCATAGGTGGGGGGCCACAGCCAAGAAGGCCCTGTCTCTCGTCCCCACCAGCCGTATTTGCGACACTGGCGGGAGTGAGAACAGGGCCTCATGGGATGATCTTAAACTGTGAGGCGGGACATAGAGGGAGATGCATTTGGACAAGTAAGTTGGGCCAGAACCGTAGGCTTTATAGGTCAAAACAGAACTTTGAATTGAGTTCAGAAGTGGAAAGGCAGCCAATGGAGCTGACACAACAAGGGGGTGGTGTGCTCCCTGTACGTTGCTCCAGTTAGGAAGCTGGCTGCAGCCCGTTGGACTAGTTGTAGTTTCTGAACAGTCTTCAAAGGCAGCCCCACATATAGTGCGTTGCAGTAATCTATTCGGGATGTAACAAGAGTGTGGCCCACCATAGCTAGATCAGACTTCCCAAGGTACGGGCGCAGCTGGTGCACAAGGTTTAACTGTGTGAAAGCTCCCCTGGCCACCGCCGAAACCTGGGGTTCCAGGCTCAGCAATGGATCCAGGATCACTCCCAAGCTGCGAACCTGTGTCTTCAGAGGGAGTGTAACCCCATCCAACACAGGCTTTTTGACTGACTAGCATTGTGTATTCTCCAACTAAATCTCATCTCAGGGTTTGGTTCAGTTTCACTGTAGGTCAGAAATGACACAACAATCACAAGGCTTTCAAAACTAGGGAGGTGCTGGCCATTGGTTGGATGTTGCCTTCCAGAAACCTGGACTTGGCTTGGGCTTCAATTTAGAGTGCTGAGCGAAGTGAGACCACACTCTGACCTGTGATGTATCAGCTTCATCTGGCTCTCTATTAATACAGTTCCAATTTCAACTTAATCCTAAAAGGCCACGAACTTGGCCTAAACAAGCTTCCAAAGGGCCTCACACTCATGAAAGAGAATAATAAAATAACAAAAGGGCAGTGCAGGGACCGAGGAAGCAAACACTATGAAAGGGTTAAAAAAATAATGAAGTGATATGAAAATAAAATAGCAAGTGAGGATTGAAAACATATAATAGAGAGCTGAAATGTATCGATATAGAAGAATTTTAATTAATGGAAGCTTTTTTGTAATATTGTGACCATTTCAATGACTATACCATAAAATAAAGATACCCAACACAGTCATAATACAATTTTAGCTCATCTCAAGGTAAGTAGACTAAAGTTAGTGAGAGCCTTGTGCTCCGTGGCTGTATAGCAAGCATGGGCAAACTTGGGCCCTCCAGGTGTTTTGGACTCCAACTCCCACAATTCCTAACAGCCTACCGGCTGTTAGGAATTGTGGGAGTTGAAGTCCAAAACACCTGGAGGGCCCAAGTTTGCCCATGCCTGCTGTATAGTTTGTAATGCGAAAAGGACACTGAGAGCAGTTGGGTTGTTTGGGATGAGAGTGGCCTCCATCACTCTCTAGTTCCCTCTCTACTCCTTCCTCTCTATGAGTGAGCATTCCCCCTCTCCATTGTACATTCTGATTCTAATTTTTCAGATGCGTATGTCACAATATGGGTGGTGCAGCGGGTTAAGCCGCTGAGCTGCTGAACTCACTGACCAAAAGATTGGTGGTTCAAATCCGGGGAGCAGGGTGAGCTCCCCTGTTAGCCCCAGCTTGTGCCAACCTAGCACTTCAAAAACATGCAGATCAATAGTAGATCAACAGGTATCGCTTCTGTGGGAAGGTAACGGCGCTCCATGCAGTCATGCTGGACACATGACCTAGGAGGTGTCTATGGACAACACCGGCTCTCCGGTTTAGAAATGGAGATGAGCACCCCCCCCCCCCCCCCCCAGAGTCGGATACAACTAGACTTAATGTCAGGGAAAACCTTTACCTTTTATGTCACAATATATATGTATATATTGATATACTGTATAGGAGGCCCCCAGAACCATAAAAAATGCAAAAAAAATAAATAAATATCACTGTTAACAACTCAATTTCGAATTAGTTCACGTTGGGAACCAGGGCAATAAAGGAAGGAGGGGTGCTAGGCCATATCATATAGCTATAATAATAATATTATAATAATAATACTAATACTAATAATAATAATAATAATAATAATAATAATCTTTGTTTATATCCCACCACCATCTCCCCGAAGGGACTCGGGCAGCTTACAAAGCACTCCAGGGTGCACACATAACATACAACCGGTTATAAACAGTACAAAAATATAAAACAGGTCACATAAAATTATAACAACAACCCCCCCACCAACACACATTAAAATCAAAGCAATGCAATTTTAAAACAACAGTTGATAAAACTAACTGCTGTCAATTCACAAGTCCAAGTGTCAGTGTCATATGGGTTCATTCAGCCTACTCAAAGTCAAAAGCCTGTTTGAACATCCATGTTTTCAGGTTGGAACAGAAGGATTGAAGGGTAGGGACTAATCTAATCTCTTTTGGGAGGGGGTGGCACTGGGAAATTACCATCAGGGATGTCATAGAATCATAGAGTTGGAAGAGACCTCATGGGCCATCCAGTCCAACCCTGCCAAGAAACAGGAAAATTGCATTCAAAACACCCCCGACAGATGGCCATCCAGCCTCTGTTTAAAGGCTTCCAAAAGGAGCCTCCACCACATTTCGGGGCAGAGAGTTCCACTGCTGAACAGCTCAATAAAACAAGAGTTCTCTCTGCAACCACAAAGCCTTTCCGCATCCTAAATACTCACCGTTGTTAAACTTGCACTGCTTCAGGGCCTCATTAAAGCCTTCACACAAAGTCAAGTCAGTCTGGTTGGTAGCACACTCAAGGAATTGCTTCATCTCATAGTGGCAGGGCCCGTATTGGGCTTGCTGGTAGGCTGGCTGTGGCCTGGCTTCCTATAGAAAAGAAGACTCCAGCTCAAGTGATGTCAGGCAGAATGCGCAAAAATTATTGAAATGCAAGGAGCGGGGTTTGGGGTCAGAACAGACTCCGCATTCATGTAGCCCATCCTCTCCAACTGTAATGGATTACAGCTCCCATTATGCCAACCAGTGGCCAGGATAGTGGGAGGTGTGGTCCAACACATCTGAAGGGCTGGGGGAAGCTGATCCAGACCAGGATGTGGTATACACGTAACACTCGAGAGTGTCTTTCCTTCGCTTCTTTTCTCCTTGTTCCATCAACCTTAAAAGAGTCAGGAAAAGATTTGTGTTGGCACCTTTTGTTTTTAAATGGTTTTTCATTCTAAGGGCACTTCAGCTGAGCTTTACAAACAAGGTAACTATGCAGCTCCACTCTCTCCATTGTGTTTCCTCCCATCGCCTGGCAGATGCTAAGCTCTGGGAAAGATCTCTCCTGCCGCAGCTTGCCAGTGAGGAAGAAAAAGAAGGGAGGGGAGTCACACCATAGAGAAGGAGCTGGTCTCACTTCTGTTGAGCGGGGAGGAAAGGATGGTATGCTCCAAAATGCCTTTCCCTTGCCCCTGGAGCCCAGAGCAGCCAGATCTCCCTGGTCTGAATGCCCTCTCCCTCACTATCACAGGGCTTGCTAGAGAGAGCACAAGGGCAAGGGAACATCCCTCTGTGCTCCTTTCCAAAGATGACCTTTAGCACATGGAAATCACAAACAAGATGACAGCCTATAAGCTTTCATTTCTGTTTCATTTTATTTGTGTAAGTTGCTTTGAGTCCCAATTCTGGGGGAAAGGTGACATGTAAATACAAAATGCATTGCAAAACCCAATGCAACACAGAGCCAGAGCTGGCAAGATGGTTATGTAAGCCATCGGTCAACTTCTGTTTGGCCAGGGAGCACATCATGCTAAGTTAACCCCCAAAAAACTCCACCAGTACTTAAAAGTTTGTCATGTTGGGCAAGTTTGCTCTGGATGCATCATCGGTGGGGTTCAATATGCTATCTGGCTGTAGGGTAAACTACAACTCCCACTATGCTGAGTCAGTCCCCTCAAACCCCTCCAGTAGGGGGGTTCTGTGTGTCAAACTTGGTCCAAGTTTGGCAGTGTTATTTGAAGAAGTCAACTTTTAATTGTACAAAATGCATAAGGTTGTGGGTGAACTACAACTCCCATCATGCCAGGTTAACCTTGTGAAACTCCATCAATACTTCAAGTTTGTTATGTTGGGCAAGTTTGCTCTGGATGTATCACTGGGGTTGAGTGTGCTCTCTGGCTGTAGGGTAAACTACAACTCCTGCTATGGTGAGTCAGTCCCCCCAAACCCCTCCGGTAGGGAGAGTTATTCATGGGAGTTCTGTATGCCAAGTTTGGTCCAGATCCATCATCGGTGGAGGTTACAGTTTCTATGGTTGTGGGTGAACTACAACTCCCAGAAAGGAAGGTCACTTCCCCCCAAACCCTTCCAGTAATCAAATTTCGGCATATTAGGTATGTGTGCCAAATGCGGTCCAGTTCCATCGGGGTTTGGGTTCACAGTGCTCTCTGGATGTAGGTGAACTACAACTCCCCCATATCAAGGTGAATTTCCCCCAAAGACCTCCAATATTTTTTGCCAGTCAAGGGGGCTTTGTGTGCCAAGTTTGGTCCAATTCCATCTTTGGTGGAGTTCAGAGTATTCCTTAATTGCAGGTGAACTATAAATCCCAGTACCTAAAACTCCAAAATATCCAGGCCAATTCCCCTCAAAACCCACCAAGGAACCTCTTTGGCAAAACAGTGCCACTCATTTCTTGTTTGGTGTGGGGTGGAAATGCCTTCCGACTGGGATCCCAGCCTGTTGAAGCAACCCCGACCCTTCTGAGCTAATCTTTTGAGTAAAGCCATCGCTGAACGGCGTCTCATCCACTTCTACTTTTAGCTGACCCTCTAAGCAGAGTTCACTGTCGGACCCTGCTGCAGCCAAAACAAAGCCAAACTCCTTGCTTCTATTTTAAAAAAAAACAGCTATGTGCTATACGTAATTCTGTTATTATAGATTTTCCTGACTGCTTTACCCCCTTTTTTTTTTTTTTAAACTTGATTAGAAGACTAAGAGTTTATGTACTTTGACTGTCTCCTTGCTGGACTTGGAGAGATTGAAATCAAGCTCACACTACATGCAAAGAGCATTTTTCTGCAGATTTTTTTCCCATGTCAGGAGCTCCTTGAGAAACTACAAACTTCTGGTGTGAGAGAATTGGCCGTCTGCAAGGATGTTGCCCAGGGGATGCCTGGATGTTTTAATATTTTATCATCCTTGTTTTATCATCCTTCTTTCATGTCCCCACATGGGGAGCTGGAGCTGAAAGAGAGAGCTCATCCACGCTCTCTCCATGGATTTGAACCTCTGACCTGTCAGTCTTCAGTCCTGTCAGCACAAGGGTTTAACCCACTGTGTCACTACGGGCTCCCAGAGCTGCTGGACTACAAGTCCACCATTCCTCATTTGTTTTGCTGGCCAAAGCTGTCAGTAGTCCAACAGCAACTACAATTTCCCCCTCTTTGAAGTAGCTTAAGACCTTAAAGGACATTAATATAAATATAATGATAGTTATTATTGAAATATTCTGCCTTTCCCCCCAAACCTCACGAAGATTAGCAAAATTAAAGCAAATAGTGTACAAAAAAATAGGACGTACAAGGAGTTATTACAAAAATGTGATTAATCTATGGAATTAAAACCCATTACATAACAAAGAAGATAAAGCTAATGTTAAGTTATTGTTTTTCCTCCTGGAAGAATGTCAGAATCTAAGATCCCAGAGGGAGAGATCTATCCCCTTTTGTATGGTGGTTCACAAAATACAGATGAATAATCAATATGAATAGCAAATTAACGAGGATGTGGCATTTACTCCCAAGACTAGCAAGTTGTCCTCCTACTCCTGACACACAGAGACAGAGCTGAGCAATGACGGCATTACCGGAGCAGGGCTGCTTGCTGCCTTGGGGGGCTCCGAGCCACCACTAAATGCCCCGGTGAGAGCGCCGCCCACCACATGGCCCACGGCGGAGCCCACCGCCACTCCGGCCGCAGTGGTCGCCATCTGGGCCATCAAGCCTGGCTGCTGAGGTTGAGCCGGGGCAGCCACAGCAGAAGGGGGAGGATGAGCTGGAGGGTGGGCATGAGATGGAGCTGGGCTGTGGAGCAAGAGAGAAAAGAGCAGTGAGAGCGAGGCAGCTCCAAAAGGCATTGGGACAAAAGGGTTCACCACTTCCAACCTGAAAGGAGTGGGGGAACACCTGCTCTTTCCAGATCTTTTTCACAAGTCAATTCAGGAAGGCTTTTCGCAAGCGGGAAGGGCAATCAACATGGTCAAAGGTCTGGAAGCCTATGAGAAACAGCAGGAGCTGGAGATGTTTAGCTTGGTGAAGAGAAAACAGAGAGATAGGGACATCAGAGTCATTTTCAATATCTGAAAGGATGTCGCACTGAGGAGGGGGTAGGCTTGTTTTCTGCTACTCTTCAGACCAGGACACCATAGAGTACTGGGTTGAAATGGCAAGGAAAAAGATTCCAAAATATGTTGCCCTAGAGAGGTAACATATTCCTAATGCCGCAACCTCTCATGTGGTGATCCCCAACCATAAAATCATTTTCTTTGTTACTCCATAACTGCAATTTCATTACTGGCATGAATCGTATTGTAAATATCCAATATGCAGGATGTATTTTCATTCACTGGACCCAATTTGGCACAAACACCCGATATGACCAAATTTGAATACTGGTGGGGTTGGGGGGTGGGGGATTGGTTTTGTCATTTGGGAGATGTAGTTGCTGGGATTGATAGTTCACCTACAAAGAGCTTCCTGAACTCCACTAATGATGGAATTGAACCAAACTTGGCAACTTTGAGTTTTGGAGTTGTAGTTCACCTACAACTAGAGCGCACTGTGGACTCAAACAATGATGGACCCAGACCAAACTTGGCATGAATACGCAATATGCCCAAATGTGAACACTGGTGGAGTTTGGGGAAAATAGACCTTGACATGTAGGAGTTGTAGTTGTTGGGATTTATACTTCACCTACAATCAAAGAGCTTCCTGAACTCCACCAATGATGGAATTGATCCAAACTTGGCACACAGAACTCCCATGACCACAAGAAAATACTGGAAGGGTTTGATGGGCACTGACCTTGAGTTTTGGAGTTCTAGTTCACCTACATTCAGAGAGCATTGTGGACTCAAATAATGATGGACCCGGACCAAACTTGGCACAAATACGCAATATGCCCAAATGTGAACACTGGTGGAGTTTGGGGAAAATAGACCTTGACATTTGGGAGTTGTAGTTGCTGGGATTTATAGTTTACCTACAATCAAAGAGCATTCTGAATCCCACCAATTATAGAATTGGGCCAAACGTCCTACAGAAAATCCCCTTGACCAACAGAAAATACTGGAGGGATTTGGGAAGAATTGACAATGATTTAGGGAAGAGCACATCTCCTCTCTCCTCCCCACTTGGAGTCTCAGAAATAGCTCTCCCCTTGGCTGAGAGACCAGCTGAGAGGCCAGCCAATCACAGCAGAAGGGCTTCTGGTGGAAGGATTCTCAGTCCGTTTCCAAAAAGGAAGAGAACGACACCCAGAGAGAACTTGAGCCTTCTCTACCAAAGGGATTTCTGTGTTTTCTGGTGGTCTTTGGCAACCCCTCTGAACCCCCCTCATGACCCCCCAGGGGTCCTGACCCCCAGATTGAGAAGCACTGCCCTAGAGCACAGTGGTGTCTCCTTGTCTGGAAGGTTGTAAATAAAGACTAGATGACCAGCTCTCTGGAAGGCTTTGCTTGTGTGTTCCCATCTGGCAGGGGGTTGGACTGGATGGCTCTAGGATGCTAGGATTCTGACCATAGTCATCCTGGCTCTGGTATCATTCCCCCTTGAAAGTTTCTGTTTCTCTTTCTCTTTGCAAATGCACAATCTTGGACAAAGCCTAGCCTTATATGTGAAGGTTTATGCCATGCTGCCTTAACATTGTATCTCAGCCTCCAAGCATTGAATCCCCAAACACTACACTTCTCTGATTCGTATAATTTCTGCTCCTTAGCCATTCATTTTAATACTGGATTATGCTTTTAAAACCCAAGTGGCTGGATTGGGCTACGCAGATCGACAGAATGAAATTCCATTTATTTACCGGAAGCCACTTTGAGTTGGATTTTGCCCAACAGTTCTCTCAAATTAACGGCAAGGCAGGCTCACTTTTTGTGAATGGAAGTATTCGTACATATTTCTTGAGATGAATCAAATCCTTGCACCTGAGGTGAGAAAAGTGCAGTCCTCCAGATACGGTTGTATTGCAGCCATTGGGATGAGAGGTAAGACTCTTCAAGAGAAGAGGAATGTTCTCATCCAAAAGGTTACTCTCTACAAATCTTCAGTTTTTCCAATTACATGCTATTAATTGGAACTTTCTAAGAATAAAAAAGCAATAAGATCTTTCTGTTATAAATTAACATTTGGCTTAGAGAGAAAAAAAAGTTTAGCCCAGGAACTGATTGAACCCAATTAATAATATTACTTGTTTCCTGGAAGACTTTTTTCCAGAACATGGAAGACATCTCACAATTTCATATATGAATATAATTGTTTGATGAATTTTAACCACTTCAACATCCCTAAGACCCAAGTTGAAAAAAAATAGTATTTTCCTTAGTGTTTAATATTTTCTACTAGCTTGGGTATCCAGTGTTGCCAGTGTTATTTGAAAAAGTCAATTTTTAATTGTACAAAATACATAAGGTTGTGGGTGAACTACAACTCCCATCATGCCAGGTTAACCTCGTGAAACTCCATCAATACTTCAAGGTTGTTATGCTGGGTAAGTTTGCTCTGGATGCATAATTGGGGTTGAGTGTGCTCTCTGGCTGTAGGGTAAACTACAACTCCCGCTATGGTGAGTCAGTCCCCTCAAACCCCTCCGGTAAGGAGAGTTAGTCATGGGGGTTCTGTATGCCAAGTTTGGTCCAAGTCCATCATTGGTGGAGGTCACAGTTTCTATGGTTGTGGGTGAACTACAACTCCCAGAAAGGAAGGTCAGTTCTCTCCAAACCCTTCCAGTAATCAAATTATGGCATAACAGATATGTGTGCCAGGTTTGATCCAGTTCCATCGGGGTTTGGGTTCACAGTGCTCTCTGGATCCAGGTGAACTACAACTCCCCCAAATCAAGGTGAATTTCCCCCCAAAGACCTCCAGTATTTTTTGCTGGTCAAGGGGGATCTGTGTGCCAAGTTCGGTCCAATTCCATCTTTGGTGGAGTTCAGAGTGCTCATCGATTGGAGGCGAACTATAAATCCCAGTACCTAAAAATCCAAAATGCCCAGGCTAATTCCCCTCAAATGTCAGCAGTATTAAAATGTGGGCATATTGGGTATGCATGCCAAGTTTTGTGCAGATCCATCATTGTTTGGGTTCATAGTGCGCTCTGGATGTAGGTGAACTACAACTCCTATAAATCCATCCAAAGACCTCCAGTATTTTTCATTGTTCATGGGGGTTCTGTGTGCCAAGTTAGTTCCAGGTCCATCATTGGTAGACTTCAGAGTGCTCTTAGATTGGAGGTGAACTATACATCCCAGGACCCACAACTCCTATAAATCATGGTGAATTCTCCCCAAACCTCTCTGGTATTTTCAGTTGCTGATCAATTCCTTTATTTGCTGTGTGCCATAGAAAAGAATAGGAAAGGGTTAAGGGGAGAGGCAGTGGGTGGGGTCATGAGTATTCCACACCAATGGAGAGAGTAAGAAACACTGGGATGCCTGTGGTGTAGGAAACACATGAAATCTACAAGGAAATTGTCCCCGTATGAAAGCCTTCACTTGGGTAGTGGGCAGTATGGTGTTTGTGAAGGACATTGGCAGGTCTCTAGGACATGTTCATGGCGCTCACTATAACCTGCAATGTCATTGGAGGGAGGGCCTTTGGTGTCTCCTGAGTAGTAGGAGCTATAGCTGTTTGTGGAGGCTGGAGCCTATCTGGGTATGTAGACACCCCAGACATATACACACATCTATAAAAATAAAAATGTAATGTTAGTTTGTGGGATTAACATAACTCAAAAACCATTGGACGAATTGACACCAAATTTGGACACAATACACCTACCAGGCCAATTAATGACCACCACTCATAAAAACACTGAGTTAAAAAGCCAAAAAAAGCAAAAAGATGCTACAGCACATGCACAAAAATGACTCCCCCAGGGGAAAAAACACACAATAGCATATCCACATTTTCTTCCGGACTACAGCTCCCATCATCCCTAGACCAGACCCTTTAGGAAAGGAGGATGATCCAAATGCACTGCTTCCAAGATGCAAGTTTTAGCATTTCTTTGAGAGCATCCCAATCCCTGTATATTTCCAATTTCCTATTCCTGGACTGCAACTCCCAGCAATCCTCCAGATAGATTAGATAGAGATAGACAGGTAGGTAGATAGATTGGATGAGGAGGACTGCTGGGAGTTACAATCCAAGAATAGGTAGAGAAGGAAGAAAGGGGAGAAAGGGGAAGGGAAAGATAAAAGGGGGAAAGGGAAGATAACGAAGGAAGAAGGAAAGAAAAAAGGGGAAGGAAGGAGAGAGAGAAAGGAGAAAGAGGGAGGGAAGGTTGGCCATAGCAACGCGTGGCAGGTACAGCTAGTGTGTGTGTGTGTGTGTGTGTGTGTATTCATTTTTATTATGTGTATAGATGAATTAGTGCAGGTGGTTTCCCTAGACTGTGCAGATATGGATTTGAAATGTTTCATGGGAATCTTCAGAAGAGAAAGGAAAGGCAAGGAAGGATGAGAGAAAATATCGCTGTTGCTACCAGAGCAGACTTATTTTAGGTACGGGTCCGTGAACTCTTGTTAAGTGGATTGCACGGCTTGAATCTGATTAACCAAAAATAAGAAAAATGCTGTGAATTAAGTGATCGTTTGGGGAGGCTACATGCAACAGCCCACTTAGCAGACCAGAACAAAAGGATGGGATAAAAAGTGGGGAAGGGGGAGAGAGAGAGACATCTTATTTTTAACAATCAGAAGCTTACGATTTTTCACAATGAGGAAACACATGATAAAGAGAGAGAGAGACAGAAAGAAAATATCTATAGTAGAGTCTTGTTTATCCAACATAAAAGGACAGGCAGAACGTTGGATAAGTGAAAATGTTGGATAATAAGAGGGATTCTGGAAAAGCCATGGAGCCCCCAGTGGCACAGTGGGTTAAACCGCTGAGCTGCTAAACTTGCTGACCAAAAGATCGCCAGTTCAAATCTGGGGAGTGGGTAAGCTCCTGCTGTTAGCCCCAGCTTCTGCCAACCTTGCAGTTCGAAAACATGCAAATGTGAGTAGATCAATAGGTACTGCTCCAGTGGGAAGGTAACAGCACTCCATGCAGTCATGCTGGTCACATGACCTTGGAGGTGTCTATGGACAACACTAGCTCTTCGGCTTAGACATGGAGCTGAGCTCCAACCCCCAGAGTTGGACACGACTGGACTTAATGTCAGGGGAAAACCTTTACCTTAGGAAAAGCCTATTAAATGTCAAATTACATTATGATTTCACAAATTAAGCACCAAAACATCATGTTTGACAACAAATCGACAGAAAAAGCAGTTCAATACGTGGTAACGTTGCATAGTAATTAGTACTGTCTCTACGAATTTTGCACCAAAACTTCACAATGTATTAAAACAGCTATGGATTCGGGTGGGAAGCAGACTGCGTTGGATAATACAGAATGTTGGATGAGTAAAGGTTGGATAAGTGAGACTCTAATGTATCTCGTATTTTCTAAACTGGCCCTCCACTTTCAGAGAGCCCTGTGATTCCCACAAACAATGGATCTAATTCTACACCAAACCTGGCACACAGACACACACCCCCCCCCCCACCAGAGAGTCCTGCGACTACCTGGCAACAACGGATCTCAACCAAACTTGGACCACAGACCCAACATGGCAGTGTTTGGGGAGAATTTGACCCACAATGTTGGGAGTTGCAGTTCACCCACATCATTATGCATTTTTAAATGAGAGCATTCATAAAAACAAAAGCAAACAAAGACTATGTCTAATGTCTAATGTATTGTCGAAGCCTTTCATGGCAGGAATCACCGGGTTGTTGTTTTTTGGGGTTCTATGGCCATGTTCCAGAAGCATTCTCTCCAGACATTTCACCTGCATCTATGGCAGGCATCCTAAGAGGTTGTGAGGTCTGTTGGAAACTAGGAAAATTGGGTTTATATATCTGTCTGGAGTTCCCCTGTTTTTGAAAGTAAGAAACCATGAAAATGAACAAAATCTGGCTACCAGTATTTAAAAAAAACTCTAAAACCATAACAGTAAATAAAGAACAACTCAAAAACAGACAAGAAACAATCAGGGACAGCTAATTATCTCTCAACAAAGGATTCTCCCAGGCAGTAAGAAGTCACACTTTGAAACTGCTAGGCCATTAAATGCTAATCAAGGCGGCCAATTGATTCACAGCTGCCTCCAACAAATAAGAGTTCTTTCTCCCACCCTGGACATCTCACAGGTATATAAACCATTTTCCTAGTTTCCAACGGACCTCACAACCACTGAGGATGCCTGCCATAGATGCAGGCAAAATGTCAGGAGAGAATGCTTCTAGAACATGGCCAGACAGCCTGAAAAACTTACAACAACCCAAAGACTATGTCTTATAAACAGCATTACAAAAGACCTAATCTGCGCATCACCAGGTACCTAAACTAGCTTACTGAATGTATCTTAAGTCGATCTTCTGGTCTCAGATTGGAAAATATTTGGATGAACACAAATAATAAATAAGGACAAGAAATAAGATTGTTAAAAAGCAAAAATGATGACGTAGTGGTTCGAGTCCCAGACTCTTTGGCTGAGATCCTACATCTGGATACTTGCCAGAAGTATTGTTTTAAGGATTATACAACACTATGCAAGCCTGGTAAGGCTTTGCCAGCATGACTGAATGGTGAAGAATACTGGGCGGTACAGTGCACCTCCAAAAGACCATGTTTTGCCCACCGATTTAAGCTTCTATATCAGAAGAGCAGCTCAGCAAGCTTAGAATAAAAAGACATCAGCATCATAAGCCTCGAGCCTCCCCTCTCCTTTTGAGAAGGGGCTGTCGCTTGGAAACAAAAACCACTGTGTTTTGCACACAGAACCTCATGGGTTCGATCCTTGGCATTTCCAGTTCAAGGGAGAGGAGGGGGAAGAGAAAAAAAAATAAACCTCATTATATTAACCAAGCCTCATCTCCCCGTACCTAAGAACTTAATGGTGCCCCTTGTGTTTGACATTTCAGCGCCAGGTTCCTACATCATTAGTTATATGAGTAATTCAAGAACCCCCAGGATCTCTTCAGCTGCCCACACAGAAAACAGCTGCCTCAGAGCGGCCAGCCTCTTTCCGAAGGCAGGCTAGTTTGAGCTGGCATCCAGAGTCATCCCAGGTTTCACCACTTGCTTTCAGAGGCAGAACATCTTGAGAAAGATTGCAGGAGCTGGAGGGCCTATTAAGACAATGACTTCAAACTACTGCTCTTCACCTGGATGAAACCTGGGGCTGCAGAGCACACAAATAACCTTGGGACCCTGAGGTTAGCTTACCCAACAGGGCTGTTCTGAAGGGAAAGAAGCATATGCAACACATGGTTTCTGGTCTCAAAGCACCTAGAAAATATACCCCAGGATCGTGTATATTTGTATAATCGTGCCTCCCCGGGCTCCAGGACTCAGGGGGTAGACTTTTGAGTTTTGTAACTCCTTTAGAACCTATGTAACAGGTGTAGTTTATGGGTCAAAATGTTAACCTGCATTTCAACTGTATGTATCTTGTTCTGTTCCTGGTTCGAAAAATGTTCTGTTCCTGGTTTGAATGGGTTATTTCCAGTTTCATAAATTTTTCATAAACAATAAACTTTTCCTGTGTTTTTATGACAAAACCAATTAGGAAATGACAAAAATTGTATAGTCTTGTTTCTCTCCCTGGGTAATAATTTGTTATTATTGTCATTATCATTATCAAAAACCTACAACCCACTATCATTATTATTATTATTATTATTATTATTATTATTATTATTATTATTATGGCTGGTTCTACACTGCCATATAATGCAATCTGAACTATAATGCAATAGAACGATATAGTTCTATACCAGCTTTTCTAAACTTGGAGGGGGGGGGGGTAGTGAGAGGGTGTCAGAGGGGTCATCAAAGACTATAAAAAAACAGTATTTTCTGTTGGTCATGGGGGTTCTGTGTGGGAAATGTGGCCCAACTCTATCGTTGGTGGGATTCAGAATACGTTTTGGTAAACTATAAATCCCAGCAACTACAACTCTTAAATGTCAAGGTCTATCTTCCCCAAACTCCACTGGTGTTCACATTTGGACATATTGAGCATCCGTGCCAAGTTTGGTCCTGATCCATCATTGTTTGAGTCCACAATGCTCTCTGGATGTAAGTGAAGTACAACTCCAAAATCAAGGTCCGTGTCCACCAAATCCTTCCAGTATTTTCTGTTGGTCATGGGAGTTCTGTGTGCCAGGATTGGTTATTAATGTTCCCATTAGAAAATCCATAAGGATGTGGGTGAACTACAACTCCCAAAATTGTGATTCAATCCTCCCCAAATCCCACCAGTATTCACAGTTGGACATGTTGAGTCTGTGTACCAAGTTTGGTCCAGATCCATCATTCTTTGAGTCCACAGTGCTCTCTGGATGAAGGTGAACTACAACTCCAAAACTGAAGGTCGGTGTCCACCAAACCCTTCCAGTATTTTCTGTTGGTCATGGAGGTTCAATGTGGGATGTTTAGTCCAATTCTATTGTTGGTGGAGTTCAGAATGCTCTCTGAGTATAGGTGAACTATAAATCCCAGCAACTGCAACTCCCAAATGACAAGGTCTATTTCCCCCAAACTGCACCAAAGTTCACATTTTGGCATATTGAGTAATTGTGCCAAGTTTGGTCCAGATCCATCATTTGAGTCCATAGTGCTCTCTGGATGTAGGTGAACTACAACTCCAAAACTCAAGGTCAGTGTCCACCAGACCCTTCATGGTCATGGGAGTTCTGTGTGCCAAGATTGATTATTAATGTTCCCATTAGAAAATGCAGAAGGATGTGGGTGAACTACAACTCCCCAAATTGTGTGTCAATCCTCCCCAAATCCCACCAGTCTTCACAGTTGGCCATATTGGGTCTGTGTGCCAAGTTTGGTCCAGATCCATCACTGTTTGAGTCCACAGTGCTCTCTGGATGTAGGTGAACTACAACTCCCAAACTCAAGGTCAATGCCCACCAGACCATTCCTGTATTTTCTGTTGCTCATGGGAGTTCTGTGTGCCAAGTTTGGTTCAATTCCACCACTGGTGGAGTTCAGAATTGCTCTTTGATCGTAGGTGAACTATCAATCTCAGCAACTACAACTTCCAAATGACAAAATCAATTCCCCTCCCAACGCCGCCAGTATTCAAATTTGGGCGTATCAGGTATTTGTGCCGTATTTGGTCCAGTGAATGAAAATCCATCCTGCATATCCGATATTTACATTATGGTTCATAGAAATAGCCAAACGACAGTTATGAAGTAGCAACGCAAATGTGACTTTAAAGTGGGGTGTGAATTCTTTAAAAAATCCTTCTGCCATTTCAATCGAAATGTCTTAACTTGGCCTTCAAGGCACCCCCAGCTCGCTGTTCAAGGGGGGGGGGGGTGGGATCCCTTTCAGGTGGTGCACTGGGGCCCTGAGCATGTGCAGAGTGATTTCCTGAATGGGGACTGAAGGCAGTTGGCTCCACTTTGAGATCCTGGGCGTTGTAGTTCCACGAGGCCCATGCGGAGCGGGCCTCACCAAGCTACAGCCCTCAGGACCCCGTCGCCCGGAGCCAGGGCAGCCAAAGCGGTGTCAAACCGGGTTAACTGGACCGTGTAGCTGCCCACTCCCCGCTTCTTACCTGGCCCCCGGCCGGGAGCCCACGCTTCGGCTGCCCCTGGGCATGTTGCCACTCGGCCTCTCCTCCTGCCTTCACCGCCGGCCTGCCTTCCCGACGAAGGAATGACCCAACTCTCCTTGAGCTTACCGTTACGCAGCGGATTCCAAGACATGGAGCTCACGTGGCCGCCCGGGTTCAACTTCCCCCCAATTAGAACGCCGCCTCTGCGCAGGCGCACTCGGGCCGGCCTCCCTCACTTGGGCCTGCCAAGTGGTTTGGACTTCAGTCCCCAGAATTCCTCACTGCTGGCCAAAATGATTGGGGCTTCTGGGAGTTGAAGTCCAAAATTAGCTGAAGAGCCATGTCTGGCCATCACTGCCCCAAACTCTGGTCTTCCAGGGGTTTGGGGCTTCATTTCCCAGAATGCCAGATCATTGGCCAGAGTGGCTGAGGGCTTATAGAATCATAGAATATAGAGTTGGAGGAGACCACATGGGCCATCCTGTCCAACCCCCTTCTGCCATGCAGGAAAAGCACAATCAAAGCACTCCCCACAGATGGGCATCCAGCCTGTCTAAAGGCCTCCAGAGATAGATAGAATCATAGAGTTGGAAGAGGCCACATGGGCCACCTAGACCAACCCCCTGCCATGCAGGAAAAACACAAAGTATCCCTAACAGATGGCCATTCAGCCTCTGTTTAAAGGCCTCCAGAGGAGATAGATAGAATCATAGAGTTGGAGGAGGCTACATGGGCCACCTAGTCCAACCCCCTGCCATGCGGGAAAAACACAATTAAAGTATCCCTAACAGATGGCCATCCAGCCTCTGCTTGAAGGCCTCCAGAAGAAATGGATAAATAGATAGACAGATAGAATTATAGAGTTGGAAGAGGCCACATGGGCCACCTAGTCCAACCCCCTTCTGTCATGCAGGAAAAGCACAATCAGAGCACCCCCGACAGATGGCCATCCAGCCTCTGTTTAAAAGTTTCCAATGAAGGAGCTTCCACCAGACAGAGAGTTCCACTGTTGAACAGCTCATATGGTCAGAAAGTTCTTCCTAATGTTCAAGTGTAATCTCCTTTCCTGTTACTTGAACTCATTGCTCCATTGAGTCCTAGTTTCCAGGGCAGCAGAAAACAAGCCTGCTCCCTCTTCCTTATGACTGCCTTTCTCATATTTATCCATGGCTCTCATGTCTCCTCTCAACCTTCTCTTCTGGCCCAACAGGCCCAGTTTTTTAAGATGCTCCTCAGAGGGATTATTCATGGTCTCTAGTAGGCCTTTGATCATTTTAGTCACCCTCTTCCTCTGGACACCTTCCAACTTGTCAATATCTCTTTTGAACTGCGGTGCCCAGAATTAGTCACAGTATTTCAGGTGAGGTCTGACCAGAATAGAGACACCATGACTTCCCTCGATCTAGACACTATACTTTTTGATGCAGCCCAACAATCCCATTGGCTTTTTTCGCTGCTGCATCACACTGTTGGCTCCTGTTCAACTTGGGACTTGGCTTCTGGATGTTGAAATCCAAAATAGCTGGAGGAGCCATGCTTGGCCATCAAAGCCTCAAACTCTGGTCTTCCAGGGGTTTGGGACTTCATCTCCCAGAATGCCGGATCATTGGCCAGAGTGGCTGAGGGCTTCTGGGATTTGAAGTCCAGAACTCCTGGAGGACTAGAGTTAGGCCACATTTCTTCCCATAGAGGAGCAAATCTAACCTGTTTCCAAGGGTACATCAATATTGTGTAGTTAATACTGCTTTTGACTCTGCTTTAACAGTCATGGCTCAAAGCTTATGGAATCATGGGAGTTGTTGTTTTCCAAGGTTTGGGGCCTCCTCTGACCAAGAAATTGTATTTTTTGTAATGAAAAGGAATGGAAATGTAATAAATTTATTAACCTCATTTTCCTAGTTTCCAACAGATCTCCCAACCTCTGAGGATGCCTGCCATAATTGCAGGTGAAAGGTCTGGAAAGAATGCTTCTGAAATATAGCCATACAGCCCAGAAAACTCACAACCCAGTGATTTGGGCCATGAAAGCTTTCAACAATACATAATAAAATTATTAATTAAAAAAAAACTGAGTCTGAAAGAAACCCTGCAACTCACATGTTTCCAGAGCCTTGGAAACTAAAGTGGCATTCATTCTACAGTGTGGATGCACCCCAAGACAAACTTTTGTTGGACCTCTCATACTACACTTTATAGTGCTGTGATCCTACATGAATTGCCATGGCAACGTGGGAGAGAATGCTGGGGTCTGCAGTGTAAGGACGGAAATGGTACTTCATTCAACTACAAATACCAAGATTCCCCAATGCTGTTAAATCATACCACTATAACAATGCAATGTGACAGGGCTGTAGTCAGAATCCTGTGTCATTGTTCCCATTATTCAAATATTAACAATAAAAATAGTAAAATATTAAATTCGACACAAGAGTCAGTTAATAATAATTTCCTGCCAAAGATCTTCATTAACAAAAGGTAGCATCAACAAAACCTCTTTTCCAATGTAAAGAGAAATGTGATGCTATTGCTATACTGATTACCAAAGTCAGACAGTGATGTCAAAATGTGCGTCTACACTGTAGAATTAATGCAACTGCCATGGCCTAATGCTATGAGATCCTGGGAGTTGTTGTTCAGTGAAATGTGCAGAGAAGGCTAAAGACCTTGCAATTTCTCCATTCGCTGATATGGACTGTGCTGACTTCAACTACGAAGTGTAGCTGAAACCGGATCTTGTACTTTAGACTCTAAAGATCTCAAGCCTCTGCAAGGATCAACCCATCTCGACTTTTCATAGCTCTGTGGCCTCTGCGCACTTTGTCCTTTGCCTTCCGGAAACAGTGAGAGTGTCCCATGAAGTTTCAAAGAATTCGACCTTGGGGCTCTTTTAACTACAGCCAAGAATGTGGGCTTCTATTTGAAGGGCAGGAAGGAGACATGATGATGCATGTAGTTTTGGTGATTGTGCTACACCTTTTTTGACAGTTTGTAATTGTTTGTTTTCATGAGATTTGAACTGAATTGTTTTCATTATATTTATATTTTGTAGGTTTCATTGTATAGTTCTGTGAGCTGCTTTGGGTCTCAATCCAGAGATAAAAGCAGGGTACAAAATAATAATAATAATAATAATAATAATTAATAATAATAATAATAATTCCAGTATATATATATATATATTTATCATTTGCTGTGACATACTGTGTTTTGTGTCAGAATAATAATAATAATAATAATAATAATAATAATAATAATAATAATGGCTGATGGAAATGACAATGCATTTATTTATGAGTTGGAGGAGTTGTTAGCTCAAAAAATCCATTGCGATCCCACACAATCACATAACAAAAACCAGTGTCTGTTATTGTATCCTTTTCTCTCTCTGGCTGCAGCAAGGCTGCTATTCATTATTCTATTATTATACAATCAGTCAATGGTTCAAATAAGACAGGTAGATCTGCATTTTTCCAACAGGATGTTGCTGAGGGATCATCTAATAAAGTCTTGGGATAGCTAGGTTTCCAGCTTGCATGACCATACTAAAAATGAATCCAGAATACTCTACTTCTGAGAATTTGAATTTCTTTTCCATATGGAAATGCTAAAGATTTAAGTTGGGACCTTTGGGGCTTAAAGCACTCACTCTGCCATTGAGTTCATGTCCCTTTCTATGAAAGAGCTGAAGGAAAAAAGGAAAAAAGACAGGCAAGGATGATGAAGAGTTTGGGAGCAGGGTTAGAAACTTCACCAAGTCCATTTGATAGCAACCTGTTTTGTTGCAGCTCAGATCAGGTTGAAAATGATGTAAAGGTGACTCCACGTTCCTGAACTGTGAGCCACCTTCTGTTCATTTCTTGGAGAAATTACAATAAAATCCACCCTCTACAGCACCTTTTGTCACTCACTGTGCAAACATAAGAAAAATTAAACACCACGCAGGCCTTCCGATCAGTCAGCTAGTTCCAAGAAGGTTACAGCTTGCTACCTAAAATGTGTGTTTACCCTACCAGGACAGAAATATTGGAATAGTACAGAAAGATGTTCTGACTTCAATTCTTCAACAGCTTTAAACAGATGTTCTTTGTATTCAAGACAGTTGTATGAAATCCAGAACAGAGTAATCGAAAGTCAATAAATGATGCTTGGTGTTACCTGCTGGGTTGAAAAAAAAAGGTCATGTTAGAGTGTTAAAATCTATATCTCTAGAAGCTTCCCCTTTCCTCTAATGTTCTTGGATTTGACAGTCTTTCTGTTTCAATCACTGTCAGACTAGAGGCTGTAATGTTGTGAATTAAAAGTGCTTTGCTATTGCCGGTTTGTTTATTTTTGGTTTTGACGCATGTACATATTATTCTCCCTACATAATTTGTACAATAACCTGTTTGTACTTGGTGATATCAATTATATTGCTTCACCTGCAAGTGAAATTCTGCTTAATATACTAAGTTTGGCTAGTCAGTGTGCCCTCCAAGGAGACTGTTTTCCTGACATGAACACAAATGATATACAGCACTTGAATTCACAAGGATGTGATCAGAGACCGCTTATCTGAAGACAGCTCTCACTGGTAATTTCTAAAGATTCAGATGTCAATAGAAAGCTCTAACAGGCGGTTGAGTGATAACTGTAGCATAACAATGCATGGATATTAAACATAATCAATCTTTTAAAATCATGAAATGGTACAGTAAAACCAAGAGCTATGGAGAACAATGTGATATAGTAATCAGGAGAGTGGTGGGCACTGCCTACTCAAGCCTGTTTCTACCATCCTTAATCCCTTCAGATTTCTCCTTCTGACTCACTTCTGGCCAACGGGAAATGAGAAATTACCTTGCCTCGAAGCCCCACAAATTGGCAATCCATATAGATAGCAGATCCACTTATTGTTGAATACAAAAGGCTCATTCTGTAAAGTCAGTAGAATTCTGCCCACTCAACTTGCCACCACTCCTTTGTGGTTTAGGACAGGACTTCTTTCCATTCAGGATCCCCTTTGGCCCAACAAATCAGCATCTGCAAGGCTTACTAAACAAGCTGATTTCCCTTTTTTATGAAGTGCTGCTGAAGCATCTTGTGCAGTGTTTACAGACCCCACTATAAACACTGCACAACATGTAACATTCAAAAACCTTTTGTCAAATTTTCCAGGACCTCAACATTGAGCTAAGGGGACCCCATTTGGGACCCCATTTTTACCATATGTGGTGCCCATGTAAAAATGCCCAGAAATACTGGACACAAATACATACGGTTTTAGAAGAAATTGTTATAGTCAAATTTGAAATGAAACCTGAACTCTATCTGCTTGGGATGTTCAATGAACAACTTGATAGAAAATATTATTGCTATGCATGATAACAGCAGTCAGAATGTTCTATGCTCAAAGATGGAAAGACTCGGTGATTCCATCCCAAGATAACTGACTTAGGAAAATAAGTGAACTTGCCAAAATGGATAAACTTACTACTATAGGTTATGTTTTAATTTGTCTTAATAAAAAATAATTTTAAAAAGAGGCTCTGGTTTAGGGTGCTGAACTGGGATGTCGAAAATTCAGGTTCAAGTCTCCACTGAGTTATGAGCCGGTGATTTGGTCGCCGTCTGACCAACCTCAAAGGGTTGTTGTGACAATACAGTATGGAAAAAGAGAGTCATGTAAAATGGTGGGTACAATGTGATTAAGAAGTAGGCAAGTCCCTAACCAAAAAAAAAAAAAAAAAAACAGCAAACAAGTCCAAACACCAACCTCAATTCTAAACTTTTTATTGAGTTCCAAACAGAAACAAGAGCAGATACACATATTGCCCCTCCCCTTATCAAGGAAGTGCTACAACACTGGTTAATGTGTGAGTCAAGCCAATAAATCTCTAAAAACATCTGCTATAGCCTGCCTAAGAACAACACTGGTGGGGAGAAAGACAGATCCATCTCCATGTGTAACACTGGCAAAATATACTGGTAGAGGGAGGGGACAAGAACCCAACAATAAAAAACAGCTTTTAAAAGGTTGCAAGTACTATTAACATCTTGCTAAAACATGAAGGCATTGAAAGATAAGAGGAACTTAGTGAGAAAAGATGACAGGCAAAAGCAATCAAAAGAACAACCCCAATACTGTCTAAAGGGAGGCTCACTATAATATTTAAACACATCAGAAACACAGAGGGCCAGTATACTTTGTGCCTCCCTTCCCACTAAAATACCCCCAGGGCTTTCTGAGCTTATGAGCAGAGCCATGAAAGAGAAAGAGGCTGTAGACCCACATGTGGCCCTTCAGAGGCTGCTCGGCTGCATCAGGTTGTTTCTGAGGGATGGTGCAGTCCATCATTATCTTGAAGGCCACACAGACTTAACTTGTTAAAACAGATTACATTAATACATTACCAACTAACCAAGCAAAATGAAAGTGCATGCTCCCACACAAGCATCAGGAGCAGTATGGGATTTCCAGTATCATCCCAGTAATTTATGCAACACTAAAGGTAAGGGGTGGTACAGAAAAGCGTACATTGGAACAGGGCAAGAGGCCAGCTTTACTTTCCAGATAACTGCTCATAGACCTTTGGGACATAATCATCCCACTCAGCCTGGTAGCAAGTGCCTGCCACAGGGGTTCCCAGCTTATACTTCTTGCGGAAATAAGACACATGGAAATTGCTGCGCTGATCCGCCGAACGGTTGCTGAGGGTAGGCTCATTGCAGTTCAGTTCCTGGGGCTGCTGATAGACCAGCCACACGTAGCGATGGAGCCCTGTCAGACACAAGAGAGGGGGGGGGGGGTAAGATCCACCGATGTAACCAGGCAATTCAAAGCTGTCTCCAGGCAACTTCAGGCTTCTTTGCAAAATTGCCCACTTTCTTTGGCTACTTCATAAAATATGCACTGATAGTGTTACAACAAATGGACAAACCCTCTAAAGAATTTGCACTACAACTCCTATTATCCCTGACCACTGGCCATAATGACTACAGTTTATTCTTTGCAGGGAAGCAATGTAGGGAAAACTGCCATACAATGTCGAAGTCTGCAGCTTACAAAGCCTGTTGGAAGCTGACCACTAATTCTTGCAATGAGGAACCTGAACCAATGTGGCAGGATGATAGCAAGAAAAACATCCTGGCAGACCCAAGCACCTTCACCTTTGTCTTTCTTTTATTGATAAGCAGAGTGCTATTCTTTGGTTACATGCTATTCCTGCTTATTTCCCAAGAGGTTAAATGTTGTTGTTTCTTTGTTCTAGAAGAAGGCAGCCACACAGCTCTGTAATACTAGCGTTTGCACCTGTACTCGAGAAAGCCAACTCTGGGGTTTTTGTATACTACATTAAGATTTCTCTTCTCATCTATCCCTGAATACATTTCTAGCAAAAATGTAATGCATGTTTCTCTTTCTTTCTTTCTTTCTTTTCTTTCAACAGATATAAATCCCACCACCAAATCACTGTGCCCCACTAGTATAAATAGTCTATATTTGTATGATAGTAATAATAATAATAATAATATAATAATAATAATTTTATTTTTGTACCCTGCCTCCATCTCCCCGAAAGGACTCGGGGCGGCTTACATGGGGACAAGCCCAATCAACACAGTTAAAATGTAACACATTAAAATGCATAACAACAGCATAAAACAAAATAAAACAACATTATAACAATATATAAAACAGGCATCAAACCAACAACCAATAATAAAATTCAATTTCTCATCATAGGTAAAAAGTAAAAACACAATAGGGCATAGTTTAAACAACTGCTTAGGCATAACTGAATCATTCCAGGATTCACTGGGTCAGCCAATTAAGAAATCATTCACAAGATTTCTTTAAAAGTTTATTTTATTTCCTCTTCTTGATGCATAGAGCAAAGGCAATGGTGCAGACCACTGAAACCCAACTGTTTTGCATGACTTCTTTCTTTTGCCTCTCACTCCCAGCTTACAGACAGGCCGGGGCTTCTGCCTAGAAGGACCAACTCAAAGATTCAGAGAGTAAACAGACACTCCATCAAAGTGGCCTGAGTGGTCTGTAAACAAAGAAGATACAGGTTACCTACCTGACCCTTTCGGAGGAGCAGATCCAATGTAGTCTGACAGGACAGAACCACTATTGATGTCATTACCCTTCATGTTGGCCACAAGGAAGTGGTGCCACTCCCTAAAGAAGAAAAGAATCTGCCTCAATTTCTTCACTGATGGAGACCCAAATAGGTATGCAGAATGTCATGTACACAGAAGATATTTCAACTAGGACATGGAACAATGGCTTCAAGCTACAGGAAAAGAGATTCCAACTGAACATTAGGAAGAACTTCCTGTGAGAGAGAGCTGTCCAGCAGTGGAACTCTCTGCCCCTAACTGTGGCGGAGGCTCCTTCATTGGAGGCTTTTAAACAGAGGTTGGATGGCCATGTGTTGGGGGTGCTTTGAATGTGATTTTCCTGCTTCTTGGCAAAATGGGGTTGGACTGGATGGCCCACGAGGTCTCTTCCAATTCTATGATTCTATTATATTTCAGACAGTCAGTTGTCAGTATCTGAATCCAAAGGGCAACTGAATATATACTTGCATGTTGGAAGAGGTGCTGGATTTTTTCTAATACATGCATATGCCAGTTAACAAAATATCTGCCCAAAAACATATTTTATAGTTTTTTTTTCAATAACTTTTTCCTTTTTTCAGCAGGATCAATGTTGGATTGGAGCAGACTACCTACAGTAAAGAATGGAATAAAGTTTGAGCTGGAAGAAAACAGGATTCTGCTCTAGCTTATTCTACTGTAGCTGCAGCAGGCAAAGTAAACACCTGCCTCTAGAAGATATAACTAGGGAGAAAGGGGGGAAACAGACAAGCCTGCTTCACCAGCTACCTCAAGCCTGTTAAAAACCATGCATCTATAGGTTTGGATATCAAAATTGAAATCATCAGAACAGAACAAATTGATGAAAGGAAAAAACACATCCTTGGATACATTTTGGAGAGTTTTCAAGTGCTCCCTAAAAGGTTCAACATGTTTTTGTTTACTTATGTAAGACTTAACATCTTTCATTCCATATGTGCATATTGTTAGTTTTGAATTAAATGTTTACAAAAAAAGTTGAACCACTCTTCCTTTTTGTAGTGTAAAAAACTATTTCTATTTTTTCTGTTATTTCTAGTAACAATTTTTTGTTAAAGTGATGCTCAGGAACACATTTCCTTTGTCCCTCAGGTATAGAGAAGGTATGCTGCTTCTTCCCACTTCATTCCAGTCATTCAGCTCTTGATTCTTATTTTAAAAGACTGACAAAACAAAGAAAGAGGAGGGAGCTCTCTGATAGAAGAGCCTAGAATGGTGTTACTGCAACCAAGGGCCCTTTGGACACTTTGGACTACAGTATTTGTGCTGACTGGAAGATCCTGGGAGTTGTAGTCTGAAAAAGTAACTTTTTCCAAGTTCTGACTGTCACAAGGGCCAACCAAAATTAGATTTCCTCGAGTTCACCCCAGAGGGAGGACCCATATGCTTGCCTAGTACGCTCAACCTTTAGCTCATGGGCATCTGTAGGTATTTCAAGAGTGTTCCAGCCTCAAACGGGAGGTCACATAGACCTGTAACCCATAATATGACCAACACAAGCACTTTGAGTATATGGCCCTTTGTTAGAGAATTGATCTTTTAGACTGAGGAAGAGGCTTTTAACAAGAGGAAAGTTTACTATATAACAAAATTTGAAAAAATCTGTTCCTGGTTTGAAAGTTTTATTTTCTGTTTACTTACTTTGTGGGGTACTTATTTTGAAAGTAGTTTAGAAGCTTCATTGATGTGGATGGCGCAAATTATGTTGAATTGGTGGAGACTCTATTAGATATTCATTGAATAACTATACCAAAATGTGCTGCAGGATGTCTCGCAAAAACCAAGTTTTTGCAGTTTAATAAACGTTTTCCATGTTTTTATGATAGAACCAATTAGGAAATGACATTTATAACGCAGGAACAAAAATCGTGTTACATAGTGCTGTACTTTTTACCATTTTAAATTCAATTGCACTGCAATGTTATAATTAATTTGATTGTGCTTTAAGAGTCTTGTACCTGTTTTTATTTATACCTGATAATAAAGAACACAGGAAGGTACAATTTCTCAGTTTTCAGTTCATGTGGTATTCTTCCTCTAGCTTACTTCCTCTAGCTTACTGACGCACACCAGCACATATGTGCACTGATTGAAATCAGTGTCAAAAAAAAATACGGAAGAAGTCTTGAAGCAATCATAGAGCTGTATCATGGCAGGTTTTCCCCCCACAGCAACCAATCAAGGTACACGTGCACTGATGTATAAGAATAATCCATTAAAAAGAGCAGCAAATGAAAACTTCTGCAAGGTGCACAATCACCTCACCTCCAAGTATACATTTTGGAAAAAGTCCCAAGTTAAAAATCAGAACAAACTTTTAAGAGCAAATCAAATTAACTGATTAATTACAGAATGAAATGGGGCAGGCTGTTCGTTTAATTTTTATAATGCCCTTCTCCAATCATGGTAAATTAAAGACAAAATTTTAAAAAGTACAGCTAACAACATGAAGTTAAAAAAAGATATCCTGCTAAAACACAAGCAATTTAAAACAGTACAAAAGCATATAAAAGCACAGCAATTTGAAAAAAGTACAGTACATACCCTATTAAAAAACCTTTCTACACAATAGGTTAATTGCTAAGTGGCTGGTTTTTTTTTAAAAGCTCTTTACATGCTAATGGAAGGGTCAAGCTGGCCTTCTATTGAAGAACATTCCACATTCTGAGAGCAGCCTCCAAGGCCCCTTCCACACAGCCCTATATCCCAGAATATTGAGGCAGGAAATCCCACATTATCTAAGAGTGGACTCAGATAACCCAGTTCAAAGCAGATATCTGCCTTGATATTCTGGGATATAGGGCTGTGTGGAAGGGCCCCAAGAAGGCCTTCTCTCTGTCCTCACCAGGTGGTCCTGTGACAAAGGTAGTATCAGGAGAAAGCCACCCCTTGATCTTTACCTCCAGCAAGCTGATTCCCAACCCCTTTGCCATGCAGTCAGGGCATGGGACACCTCTTACATGAAGCATTCAGATTATCTACTGGATCAAACACAGACATTCTAGATGGTCCCACATAATTCAAGCTCTCCCTGCCTCTCTCACCTGAATTTGGGATTTTTCCTGCTAGGGGCATCAGGGTCAGTAAGAACCAAACTATAGAATTTCTCTGGATCACAGGTTTCCCATTCAATGCTCGTTGGGCGATTCTTCACCTGCCAAAACAAAATGGCAAGGCAGTTACCATTTAAAAAGGGGAAAACACTGGATAATTTTCTTCCATTTACAGTAGACCATGATCTCCACCAACAGTGGAGCATCACATCCTATACATAAAATGGCAGTAAATTTTCAAATCATATCTCATATCAGAGGGAAATTTAACACCTTGCTTCCAACAACTGCTTTCTATCATTTACAATAATTATTTAATTTAAGGACACTGTTCTATTATTTGGGCATATGTTGCCCAACTGGTAAGTGCCCTCCAGTGGTTTAAAAGTATTATAGAAAAGTAAATTTTGCCATTTCAATTTCTGATTTAGTCACAGAAGTCCTATCAGATTTTTTAAAAAGTTGGCAGACAATCCAACTAGTGGTCCAAAGCCCCATAACAAGTGGCCTCTCCAACAGCTGCTCCAGGCTAAATGGGAGATCTCCCAAGCCCAATCTCATGTAGGAACATTAATACTAACTGACAAGTGTTTCCTGAATTTTCAACCCACCTTTCAAAGTATTTGATCTTATTGAGGCAGCTAAGGATTTCAAACATTGAAGTCAGACACATATAAAAAAAGAAGCAATCTAAATTAGCAAACATTATAAAAGAACAGTTAGGTAAACTTCAAATTAAGTATTTCTCAACTTTTGAAACATTTGTCTATGCCACCTTCAGAAAATGTGGCAATAATCTTGAACAGAGAACTGCAAAACTTCACAGAGACCAGAGGCTCCTTCCACACAGCTGAATAAAATCCCACACTATCTGCTTTGAACTGGTATATATGGCAGTGTAGACTCAGAGAACCCAGTTCAAAGCAGGTATTATGGGTTTTTGTGCCTTGATATTCTGGATTATATGGCTGCGTATAAGGGCCCTAAGAAGCACTGCTCCTTTTCAGGACCTGGAGGCACAGTTTCTCTGTGTGATTCCTTTCCATCTTACTGAACCTAGCAATCCAACAGCAGAACTACATATATTTCATTCTTTCCTCATCACATTGACATCCCTATGTTCTTTCAGTAAGATTAAGGACTCTTTCACACTACACAATTATGGTACTATGATTTCACTCTTAACTATCATCACAACATTCGACAGAACCATGGGTTTGTAGTTTGAGCTTTCTGGTAAAAAAAAAAAAAGTGACTGGTCCAGGATCACTCAGCCAATGTCTCTACCACAGTCCCCAACAACAGTGACATGCAGATACTTGTTTATAAAGAGAAAGAGAGGGTGGGGTATAAAACAAAGTGGGCAAATTAACAACCTTAGATATGCAAATGATACCACTTTGATGGCTGAAAACGAGGAGCAGCTGAGGAGCCTTCTAACCAAGGTGAAAGAATAAAGTGTTGCAGTTAAAGATAAAAAACAAGATTATGGTAACCAGACTGATTGATAACTGACAAATGGGGGGGGGGGTAAACATGGAGCCAGTGACAGACTGTATTTCTAGGTGCAAATATTACTGTAGATGCAGACGCAGCCAATAAATCAGAAGACATTTACTTCTTGGGAGGAGAGCAATGGCCAATCTTGATAAAATAGTGAAGAGCAGAGACATCACACTGGCAACGAAGATCCACATAATTAAAGTAATTATATTCCCCGTAGTAACTATGCATGAGAGAATTGGACCCTAAGGAAGGCTGAGCGAAAGAAGATGCTTCTGAACTGTGGTGTTGGAGGAAAATTCTGGGAGTGCCTTGGACCGAAGGAACATCAAACCAGTCCATACTCCAGGAAATAATGCCTGGCTGCTCAGTGGAGGGAAAGGATATTAGAGGCAAAGATGAAGTACTTTGGCCACATAATGAGAAGATAGGAAAGCTTGGAAAAGAGAATGATGCTGGGGAAAATGGAAGGAAAAAGAAAGAGGGGCCAACCAAGGGCAAGATGGATGGATGTTATCCTTGAAGTGACTGGCTTGACCTTGAAGGAGCTGGGGGTAGTGATGGCTGATAGGGAGCTCTGGCGTTGGCTGGTCCATGAGGTTATGAAGAGTCATAAGCAACTAAACGAATGAACAACAACATTTGCAAATTGGACCCTTCCAAGGGCTAATCAAAGAGGGCCTCCGTCAGGGAAGAATCCCAAAGACATACCTCCTCCTAAACTGCAGGCTTACCTGACAGCTACAAGCCAACATTACAGTTTCCCATAATGTCCCAGAAAAACACTATACAAGGACCAGCCCTGTAGGAAATTCAATGCTGCAATTTAATGAACTGGTCTCAACGGTGCTAGCACAGACAGACCATTCCAGCTGTCAAGACTAACTGGCCATGAAAAAAATACTTGATACAAAATGTTATTCTGCACTGTCCTAACATACTTTTTACAAATTATTATCCAGGCAGGGAAACGGTTAGGAATGTTAAGGGCATGCTGTAAGATAACAGCTTGCAAATCAAAACAATGGATTCAAAAGAGAAGAACTCCGGAGTCAGTCTGAGAAAAAGCTCTCTACTTGGCATGTATGCTCACACAAAGAGACACAACTTAAAGTGGATACTTTTGAATTGTTTAGCATATATATGAAAAGAGGGTCTGCAAGCATTCGCGCGCACACGCCGACGGCATGCTCCAAAAACATATGCACCTTTAACAGCTTATAATTCTGGAAGCTTTATTCTGTCATTCTTTTTTTTAAAAAAACCAAACATATATTACCTTAACAGGATGAAAAATTCTGCTGGTAGACAAGCGTGGGGAATGACAAGAGAAACTTGAAATGAGGTTGGTGACTCTGTGCTTCCACAATGCAAGCAGGGCATGGCTGCACAAGGACGACTGTTGCAACACCTTACATAAAATACCTTTAAATGGAATTTGTAACTCTAGCTAGATCATTATGACAACATTTCTTCTTCAATGTAAATGTATTGATTTAGCCTTCAAGTAATCACCGGTGCTGGAATTAGCCGTTAAAGGACATATTCATTTTGGAGGGCCCCCTACAATAGACAAGGTCACCCTCTTTCCAAAACAACTCAAAGGCACAGAAAAAAAACATGGTTTATGTGTGCGATATAATTTTATATCAATTGTTACTGTGTGCCTTCATCAGTTCCAACATATGGTGACTGTGGGTGTATCTATACTGTCAAATGAATGCAGTTTGATCCCACTTTAACTGCCAGAGCTCAATCCTATGGAATCCCAGAAGTTGTAGTTTGGTGAGGCACCAACACTCTTTGGTAGAGGAGGCTAAATATCTTGTAAAGCTACAACTCCCAGGATTCCATAGAATTGAGCTGTAGGAATTCAAATAGTCCCTAATTGCATTCATTCTACAGTGCAGATGCACCCCTAATTAAGTGTGCGTGTAAATCTGATTGTTCTGTGGACTGCAAAGGCTGTAAGAGCCTCCTTCCACACAGCTGGAAAAAATCCCACATTTTCTGCTTTGAACTGGAATATATGGCAGTGCAGACCCAAATAACCCAGTTAAAAACAGATCTTGTGGGATTTTCTGTCTTGATATTTTGAGTTGTATGGCTGGGTGGAAGGGCTCCCAAATAACCCAGTTCAAAACAGATCCTGTGGGATTTTCTGCCTTGATATTCTGGGCTATATGGCTGTGTGGAAGGGCTCCCAAACAACCCAGTTCAAAACAGATCCTGTGGGATTTTCTGTCTTCATATTTTGAGTTGTATGGCTGGGTGGAAGGGCTCCCAAATAACCCAGTTCAAAGCAGACCTTGTGGAATTTTCTGTCTTCATATTTTGAGTTGTATGGCTGGGTGGAAGGGCTCCCTAATAACCCAGTTCAAAACAGATCCTGTGGGATTTTCTACCTTGATATTCTGGGTTATATGGCTGGGTGGAAGGGCCCCCAAACAACCGAGTTAAAAACAGATCCTGTGGGATTTTCTGTCTCGATATTTTGAATTGTATGGCTGGGTGGAAGGGCTCCCAAATAACCCAATTCAAAGCAGATCCTGTGGGATTTTCTGCCTTGATATTTTGAGTTGTATGGCTGGGTGGAAGGGCTCCCAAATAACCCAGTTCAAAGCAGATCCTGTGGGATTTTCTGCCTTGATATTTTGAGTTGTATGACTGGGTGGAAGGGCTCCCAAATAACCCAGTTAAAAACAGATCCTGTGGGATTTTCTGTCTTGATATTTTGAGTTGTATGGCTGGGTGGAAGGGCTCCCAAATAACCCAATTCAAAGCAGATCCTGTGGGATTTTCTGCCTTGATATTTTGAGTTGTATGGCTGGGTGGAAGGGCTCCCAAATAACCCAGTTCAAAGCAGATCCTGTGGGATTTTCTGCCTTGATATTTTGAGTTGTATGACTGGGTGGAAGGGCTCCCAAATAACCCAGTTAAAAACAGATCCTGTGGGATTTTCTGTCTTGATATTTTGAGTTGTATGGCTGGGTGGAAGGGCTCCCAAATAACCCAGTTCAAAACAGATCCAGTGGGACTTTCTACCTTGATATTCTGGGTTATATGGCTGGGTGGAAGGGCTCCCAAATAACCCAGTTCAAAGCAGATCCTGGAAAAAATCCCACATTTTCTGCTTTGAACTGGAATATATGGCAGTGCAGACCCAGATAACCCAGTTCAAAGCAGATCTTGTGGGATTTTCTGTCTTGATATTTTGAGTTCAATGGCTGTGTGGAAGGGCCCTGAGAGGGACAAATAATGGTTTTCTGGTGATTTTTTGGACTAAAGTATTAACTGGGTGCCCCCAAGCTCCCAGCCTCTCCTGATCCTTCCAACAGGTACACTGAAGGCAAGGTACTCTGGACATGTCTCAGAGCCTGGCTTCATGGGTTGCATTTACACTGTAGAATCTATGCAGTTTGACATAACACTTCAACTGCCATGGCTCAATGCTATAGAGTCATTGAGATGGTGGTTTTACAAGCTCTTTAGCCTTCTCTGTCCAAGTGTGTTGGTGCCTCCCCAAACTACAAATCCTAAGTTCCTGTAGCATGGAGCTGTGCAATTAAAGTTGGGTCAAACTGCATTAATTCTACATCCCCAATTAAGGTGTTATATATATGTGTGTGTGTGTGTGTGTATACACACACACACACACACACACACACACACACCCTATATTCCATCAATCTGCAGATTGCAAAGGCTGATCTCTCTTTCTCTCTTCCTTTAGCTGGATCTACAATCTTATCTATATAAAAATGCTCTGTGTGTAATGGGTACCTTAAAAACAAAAAAAACTACTGGGCCAAATGACCCCAAATTTGGCAACAAAACTCCTCACAATCCAAGGAGTGACCATCACTGGAAAAAAACCACAAAAACACCTCTAAATTCAAAATATTATTATATTAAATAGACTCATAGAATAGAGTTAGAAGGGACTCTACCATAGTATTGCGGGAGAACAGACAGGAAGGAAGGAGAGAAGAAAGGAAGGAGGGGAAAAGGGAAGGAATGTAGGAGGGAAAGGGGGAAGGAAGGAAAGAGAGAAGGAGGGAGGGAAAGAAGGAAGTAGGGAAGGAAAGAGGGAAGGGAGAGAAGGAAGGAAAGAAAGAGGTACTGAAGGAAGGAAGAATACAAAGTAGAAAGGAAAGGAAAAGGGGAGGAAAGACAGGAAAGAGATAAAGAAGGAAAGAAGCAGAAATAAAAAGTGAAAGAAGGAAGGAAACAGGGAGGGAAGAAAGGAGACAAAGGAAGAAGTAGAGAAAGGGGGGGGGGAGGAAGTAAAGAGAGAAGGAAGGATGAAACCAAAGAGCAAAAGAAGGAATGAAAAAAGAGGTAGAGAAGGAAGAAAGGAGAGAAAGGGGAAGGAATAGGTAGGTACCGCTCTTTCATAATAGTCCAGATATCTACCTCTACTTTGAAAATTCTTACTATAGGCCACAGTAACACGTGGCAGGGCACAGCTAGTGCCATATAATGCAGTTTGAATTGCATTATATGGCATTCTACACTGAACTGTGTTATATGGTCCATGTGGACCCACATAATACAGTTTGAACTACACTGAACTGCATCATGTAGGTCTACACTGACTATATAATGCAATTCAAACTGCATTGCATGGCTGCTTGTGTTGGAGAGGGTCACATAACAGTTTTCTGGTGGTTTTAGTTGAATACCAAAGCAATAAGGGGGTGCACCAACCTCCCCACCTCTATGCCCCCATCTCCACTGCCACATAATGTGGTTTAACTGCATTATGTGGCAGTGAAGCCTCCTATAATACAGGGCCCTTCCACACAGCCATATAACCCAGAATATCAAGACAGAAAATCCCACAATATCTACTTTGAACTGGGTTATCTGAGTCCACATTGTCAAATATTCTAGTTCAAAGCAGAAAATGTGGAAGGGGCCCCAGAGCAATGCTGTTAAATGCCTTGAACTGGGTGATAGGGCAGTGTGGGTTATTCTGCCTTGATATTCTGGGTTATATGGCTGTGTGGAAGGGCCTTGAGTCGACACTGCCATGTATGCCAGCTCAAAGCAGATGTGGGTTTTTCTACAGTTGTGTGGACGGGGTCTGAGGACTCTTCTCCACTGCTACAAAATCCAATTTCTGAATACAATTCTGGCCTCATCACCACTGCCATAGAAACCATTCTCAGAATCCAGATGATCTGCTTTTAACTGAATAACTGGGGAGCGCACACTTCTATAATCCAGTTCAAAACTGACAACCTGGATTTAGAAAATGGATTATGTGGCAGTGGAGATGTGTCTGAAATTGCGTTTAGAAACTGGAGTCTATAAGCCTTTTCACACAGCTGTATAACATCCACGTTGAACTGGGTGATGTGGCAGTGTAGACTCAGAGCCCTTCAACACAGTCATATAACCCAGACCCCTTCCACACACCTGAATTAAATCCCACATTTCTGCTTTGAACCAGAATATATGACAGTGTGAACTCAGATAACCCAGTTCAAAGCAGATTCTCTGCCTTGGCATTCTGGGTTATAGTACTGTGTAGAAGGTCCCCCAGAATATCAAGGCAGATTCAAAGCAGATCTTGTGGGTGATCGGCCTTGATATTCTGGGTTGTATGGCTGTATGGAAGCGCTCCCAAATAACCCAGTTCAAAGCAGATCCTGTGGGATTTTCTGCCTTAATATTCTGGGTTATATGGCTGTGTGGAAGGGCTCCCAAATAACCCAGTTCAAAGGAGATCCTGTGGGATATTCTGCCTTGATATTCTGGGTTGTATGGCTGGGTGGAAGGGTTCCCAAATAACCCAGTTCAAAGCAGATCCTGTGGGATTTTCTGCCTTGATATTATGGGTTGTATGGCTGGGTGCAAGGGCTCCCAAATAACTCAGTTCAAAGCAGATCTTGTGGGTGATCGGCCTTGATATTCTGGGTTGTATGGCTGTGTGGAAGGGCTCCCAAATAACCCAGTTCAAAGGAGATCCTGTGGGATTTTCTGCCTTGATATTCTGGGTTGTATGGCTGGGTGGAAGGGTTCCCAAATAACTCAGTTCAAAGCAGATCCTGTGGGATTTTCTGCCTTGATATTTTGAGTTGTATGGCTGGGTGCAAGGGCTCCCAAATAACTCAGTTCAAAGCAGATCTTGTGGGTGATCGGCCTTGATATTCTGGGTTGTATGGCTGTATGGAAGGGCTCCCAAATAACCCAGTTCAAAGCAGATCCTGTGGGATTTTCTGCCTTAATATTCTGGGTTGTATGGCTGTGTGGAAGGGCTCCCAAATAACCCAGTTCAAAGGAGATCCTGTGGGATTTTCTGCCTTGATATTGTGGGTTGTATGGCTGGGTGCAAGGGCTCCCACATAACTCAGTTCAAAGCAGATCCTGTGGGATTTTCTGCCTTGATATTCTGGGTTATATGGCTGTGTGAAATGGCTCCCAAATAACCCAGTTAAAAACAGATCTTGTGGGATTTTCTGTCTTGATATTTTGAGTTGTATGGCTGGGTGGAAGGGCTCCCAAATAACCCAGTTCAAAGCAGATCCTGTGGGATTTTCTACCTTGATATTCTGGGTTATATGGCTGGGTGGAAGGGCTCCCATATAGCCCAGTTCAAAACAGATCCTGTGGGATTTTCTGCCTTGATATTCTGGGTTATATGGCTGTGTGGAAGGGCCCCCAAACAACCCAGTTAAAAACAGATCCTGTGGGATTTTCTGTCTTGATATTTTGAGTTGTATGACTGGGTGGAAGGGCTCCCAAATAACCCAATTCAAAGCAGATCCTGTGGGATTTTCTGCCTTGATATTTTGAGTTGTATGACTGGGTGGAAGGGCTACCAAATAACCCAATTCAAAGCAGATCCTGTGGGATTTTCTGTCTTGATATTTTGAGTTGTATGGCTGGGTGGAAGGGCTCCCAAATAACCCAATTCAAAGCAGATCCTGTGGGATTTTCTGCCTTGATATTTTGAGTTGTATGGCTGGGTGGAAGGGCTACCAAATAACCCAATTCAAAACAGATCCTGTGGGATTTTCTGCCTTGATATTTTGAGTTGTATGACTGGGTGGAAGGGCTCCCAAATAACTCGCTTAAAAACAGATCCTGTGGGATTTTCTGCCTTGATATTCTGGGCTATATGGCTGTGTGGAAGGGCTCCCAAATAACCCAGTTCAAAACAGATCCAGTGGGACTTTCTACCTTGATATTCTGGGTTATATGGCTGGGTGGAAGGGCTCCCAAATAACCCAGTTCAAAGCAGATCCTGAGGGATTTTCTACCTTGATATTCTGGGTTATATGGCTGTGTGAAAGGGCTCCCAAATATCCCAGTTCAAAAAGATCCTGTGGGATTTTCTGCCTTGTTATTCTGGGTTGTATGGCTGGGTGGAAGGGCTCCCAAATAACCTAGTTCAAAGCTGACCTTGGGCCCTTCCAGACAGCCCCTATATCCCAGGATCTGATGCCAGGTTTTCTGCATTTAACTGGATTGTGTGAGTCTGCAGTGCCAGATAATCTGGATAAACAGAAATCCTGGGATATAGGGCCTGCCTGGAAGGGCCCCTTGTGGATTATTGCCCTTGAGATTCTGGCTGCGTGGCTGCGTGGATGGGCCCTCAGGCTGCGTCTTCCACCCAAGGAGGCCGCGGCTGGGCCTTACCTGGGTCGGGGTCAGCACTTTGCCCAGCTCGTCGATCTCCACCGTGCCATAGCGGACCCGCAAGGGGTAGTCGGGCTTCTCCTCCACCTCGGGGAGGCTCAAGGGCCCTCCCCAGGCCGAAAGGTCCACGGGCATCTTAGCGGGCGAAGGCAGGCTCCCCTCCTCCTCCTCCTTGCGGCACGTCCCACCAAAAGCGCGCCCAGCCTCGGCCAGGGGCAGAAACGGCTCCCGTCTCCGGATTGACAGCGCCCTCCTCCAATCCCAGAAGAGCGGGCTTCCTGATCAGCGTTCTCATTGGCCGGGGCGGGAGCGAAGGGGTATTTATGCCGTGGTACCACAGGGGCAGGTGGAAGTCTCTATCTGGAAAAAAACCCGGTTGTTGTTTTTTTATATCGGGAGGAAAGGCGAGATAATAACAACAACAACAACAACAACTATTATTATTATTATTACTTTACAATGCCAAAGTCAGGGTCGTGGCAACTGGTCTGAGCGCTCTCGGGCCCCATTTTCCCTCAGTTTTTCTCACATATTGTCCGTTTTTTCCCTCACAAACTGTCGACACGCTTGAATTGGCCGCCTGGCGCTTTTCGAATTCAGTACCCGAACAATGTATTGTCTCTCAACACACCGAAGGGCCCTCTGTCCACACAGCCAAACAATCCACACTATCAATCAGAGAATCTCACAAGCTCTGCTTTGGACTGGATGATCTGAGTCCACGCTGCCATATCATACAGTTCAATGCGGATTTTATGTGTGGAAGGAGCCTGAGGGTCTTTCGAAGCTCCTCTTGACATTTCGTTTTGTTTCTTCCTCCTCCTCTTCTATTTCTTCCTCTTCGTTCTCCTCTTTTTCTCCTTCCTTCCGCTTTCCTCCTTTTCTTCTTTGTCTTCCTCCTCCTCCTTCCTTGGCGGCTTTTTCTTCTTCTTTCTCCCCCTCCTCCTCTTCCCTCCTCCTCCTCGCTCTTCCTCCTCCTCCTCGTCTTCTTTCAGCTCTTCTTCCTCCACTATTCTGTCTTCTTCCTCCTTTTTTCTATTCTATCTCCTCCTTTCTCTTTTTTCTTTCTCTTCTTTTAATTCCTTCTTCCTCTTTTTCCTGTTTTTCGTGGTCTTCTTACATCTCCTTCCTTTTTCTTTTCCTCCTCTTCCTCCACTTCTCTTTCTTCTTCCTTTTCTTTTTCTTCCTCTTCTTCCTACTTCCTCCTCCTTCCGGCCTTCTTTCTCCTCCTCTTCCCCCACTTCTCTTCCTCCTTCTTCCTCCGCCTCTTCTTTTTGTTCTCCTTCCTCCTCCTCCTCGTCTTTTTTCTTCTCTTCCTTTACTTCTTCTTCCTCCTCGTCTTCTTCCTCTTCTTTTTCTTCCTCCTCCCTCTTCCTCTTTCTTTTTCTTTCTCCACTTTTTTCTTCTTCCTCCTCTTCCTCCTCCTCTTTTTCCTGTTTTTCTTCTTACACCTTCCTTCTTCTTTCTCCTTCTCTTCCTCCACTTCTCTTTCTTTGCCCTGCTCTTATTTTTCTTGTTTTTCTTCTCCTTCTTTCTCCTCCTTTTCCTCCACTTATTCTCTTTGTTATTCTTCTGCCTCCTTCCTCTTTCTCTTTCCTCTTCTTTCTCCACTTTTTTCTTCTTCCTCCTCTTTTCCTTCCTCTTCCTCTTTTTTTCTGTTTTCTTCCTCTTCTTATGCCTCCTTCCTTCTTTTTTCTCCTCTTCTTCCTCCACTTCTCTTTTTTGTCCTGCTCTTATTTTTTGTTTTTCTTCTTCTTTCTGCTCCTCTTCCTCCACTATTGTCTTCTTCCTCCTCTTCTTTTTCCTATTCTATCTCCTCCTTCCTCTTCCTTTTTTCTTCCTCTTTTTTCTTCCTTCTTCCTCTTTTTCTTTTTCTTCCTCTTCTTCCACTTCTTCTCTTTCTTTTTCCTCCTCTTTTTCTCTTCTTCCTCCTCCTCTTCTTCCTCCACCTCTTCATTCTCTTCTTCCTCCTCCTTCCTTTTTTCTTTCTCCTCCTCTTCCTCCACTTCTTCTCTTTCTTCTTCCTCCTTCCTCTTCCTCCTCCTCTTCTTCCTCCACCTCAGTCTCCACTTCTCTTTCTTCTTCGTCCTTCCTCTTCCCTTTCTTCTTCTTCTTCTTCCTGTTTTTATTTGTTCTTACACCTTCCTTCTTCTTCCTCCTCTTCCTCCACTTCTTCTCTTTCTTGTTTTCCTTCCTCCTCTTCTTCGTTTTCTTGTTTTTCTTCCTCTCCTTTCTTCCTCTCCTTTTCTTATCCTTCTTCCTGTGCCTCCTCCTCCTTCTTTCCCCTCCGCCTTCTTTCTCTTTCCTCATCTCCTCCCTTTTTTCTTCTTCTCTCCTTCTTACTAAGGGCCCTAAGAGTGCATCCACTCTGTAGAATCAATGTTTTAATATGTGTTTTGATTGTGCATTTTAACAGTGTTGTAACCTGCCTTGAGCCATAAGGAGTGGTGGGTAGAAAATAATAATAATAAAATAGAAAATTATTATTATTGCTATTACTACTACTACTACTACTACTATTTTTATACCACTTTATTTTTATACCACTTTATACCACATGGCTGAATGCTATGGAATCCTGGGAGTTGTAGATTGGTTCCTCCTAGACCAGTGGTTTCCAACCTTTTTTTGACCTGGAACCACTTTGACCAGGGACCACTCTTTCTCCAACATTAGTACCAAAAGTAATTATGCTAAACTGCCAAGATTTTAACAGTTGCCTTTCAGTGGCAAGGTTCCTGAATGAAGTCTTTAAACTGAACATGTAGCAATGTGAAGTTTCCTTTTTTATAATTTATACTGTATTTTATACTGTCTTGTTATATATGCCAATAAAGGTCTATTGGATTGGATTGGATTGGCCCACAGGTTAAGAACCACTGTCCTAGATAGAGGAGTCAGGAAGAATAGAATGGGGCCAGCTTTATTTTTACTTTGGCATTTTGGATTCAATTTGCAACAACTGAAGTAATGGAGACAACGGAAAAGTGAGAAGAGATAGGAGCCAGGGCAGTTTTAAAGAAAATGAAAAAAAAAAAAAAGGGAACAACAAAGGACGAACTGGAGTCATTCCTGCAGAATTGGGACAGTGGAAAGGTATGCTTCCCCATCTGCACCCTGTACATTGAGCAGTATCAAGTCGCTTGATTCAGGGTCCTTCCACACAGTCATATAACCCAGAATATCAAGGCAGAAAATCCCACAATATCTGCTTTGAACTGGGGTATCTGAGTCCACACTCTCATATATTCCAGTTCAAAGAAGATAATGTGGGATATTATTCAGCTGTGTGGAAGGGGCTTGGGTTATATGGCTGTGTGGAAGGGCCCTGAAGAAGCAGACTAGAGTTGCCTGGAAGAGGAAAGGGAAACATTACATTGCTAAAATTAGTACTATTCCAAGACCAGAGTTCAGTGCATTCATCAGAAGGGAAGCGCACTATACAATCTGAGGCTGGTTGCCTTCTCTCATCTTCATCTTCCTTGCCGGGCAGTTTTGAGTTATGAAACAACTTTAAGAGGGGCAAGTATGTGCATTGCTCTCTGCTCCTTTTAGGAACAGTACCAATCAGGCCCGTAGCCAGGATTTTGATTTGGAGGGAGCTGAGTTTGATGGGGGGGGGGGGAGTCTACCCTAGCAAACCTTTTGTATCGTTACCCCAATGCCCCTATGCATATGGGATATATTGACCATGGTGATCAGATCATGATATGAATAAATATAATAGTTTAAATAATGTACCAGTAAGGCCTTCTCGCGGACCACCATGAGAATTTCAGATCCAACCCCCCCCCCCCCCCCGCTACATGCCTGGTACCAATATTAATTGTATTCCCCTCATAGTTTATCACTTATCACAGTTGTACTCTCCTTTCCTTTCTTAAGGTCGCTGCTGGAAATGTATGTTTCTGAGTGTCTCCTTTTGTCCTCACAATAATCCTGCAGGGTAATGAGACAGTGCCTTGAAGCAAGGCAACTGGTGAATGTTAAGATAAAAAGGTTGGGTTTTTTATTTTTCAGCCAGGCTCCTCCCAAGCCTTTAAAAGCTGCATTAACAGCAAATATTCTAGAAGCTGTGCCTTGCACCCGCATGGAGTCCAAATTCTCGGAAAATTCTAGGAAAACAGCAAGTGTCTTGCAGAGGTGATGGTCAACTTTTGTCTCCTCGATCCCATTACATATGTGCTCCACATAATTGCACAAAATTCAAGCATTTCTGGAGGTCAGCTCTACTTTATGTGCGCATCCAGACTGACTAAACAGGTCAGAAAAGTTCAGATTTTGTTCCCGTTCTTTCTTATTTTGTTTTGTAGAACCATACACATTTTGTTTATCTCAGAACATTTCCTATCACCCAGTATAAAATACAAAAGAATATTAACAAACTCTGAGGACTCATATAGACTCAGTATAGACTCATTTAATACAGTTTAATAGCACTCAATTGCTATTGAGTGGGGCCTGGGACTTTCCAATGCACCCAAAAGCTGATCACATTTTCAGGGGAAATGGGAGAAAAAGTTTCAAGATGCTAAAGGAATGGTGCTTTATTTGTTGCCAATTTCATACCTCCAACTGGAGTGATTTGTTATGGACAGTCCCAGTTAATCCTTTGCCAACCTGCTACCCAATTTGATATTTGCTTTCACTAATAACATTTGCCACTCTGACCACACTCTACTGCTGGTTGACCACACATCCTGGTTTTACTCTGTGAAATGTTGGCAGATTTGCAATTTCTGCCTATGGAAAGGCTCTTCCTATATTCTTGAAAATGTAGGGAAAAAAAGAAGTAACCTCTTCAGTGCTACCACGCTGTGTGAGTACAATTAACATGGCATAATTGTTACTTTAGTCTTGTATAAAACATTCTAGATATAAGTTTCATTAAAACTCTGCATGATTTACCTTTGAAGAGCTAAGAAGTTTAGGTGCTAAAGGGAAGAGAGTACATGGCGGGGTGGGGTGGGGGCAGAAAGGTATGCTCAAAAGACCTGCATGGATTATATGGCTCCAATGTCTAAAGTCTTGCTCCTCAAGAGGAGATAATGTAAATTAAGATTTCCAAAGAGTTACTTGTAACCCCCTTAATAATATATTGCTCTATGGACAGATACGGCACATCTGCTCCCCCCCCCCCCTTACCTATAGAGTAGCATTTCTCAACCTAGGGGTCAGGAACCTTGGGGGGTCACGAGGGAGTGTCAGAGTGGTCACCAAAGACCATCAGACAACACAGTATTTTCTGTTGGTCTTGGAGGTTCTGTGTGGGAAGTTTGGCCCAATTATATCGGTAGGGTTCAAAATGGTCTTTGATTGCACGTGAACTATACTTCCCAGCAACTAAAACTCTCAAATGTCAAGTCTGTTTTCCCAAACTCCACCAGTGTTCACCTTTGGGCATATTGGATATCAGTGGCAAGTTTGGTCTAGATCCATCATTGTTTGAGTCCACAGTGCTCTCTGGATGTAGGTGAACTACAATTCCAAAACTATAGGTCAATACCCACCAAACCTTTCCAGTATTTTCTGTTGGTCATGGGAGTTTGTGTACCAAGTTTGGATCAATTCCATTGTTGGTGGACTTCAGAATGCTCTTTGATTGTAGGTTAACTATAAATCCCAGCGACTACAATTCCCAAATGTCGTCTATTTCCCCAAATTCCACCAGCATTCACCTTTGGGAATATTGGATATTAGTGCAAAGTTTGGTCCAGATCCCTTATTGTTTGAGTCCATAATGCTCTCTGGATGTAGGTGAACTACAATTCCAAAAGTCAAAATCAATGCCCACCAAACCCTTCCAGTATTTTCTCTTGGTCATGGTAGTTTTGTGTGCCAAGTTTGGTTCAATTCCATTGTTGGTGGAGTTCAAAATGCTCTTTGATTGTAAGTGAACTATAAATCCCAGCAACTACAACTCCCAAATGTCAAGCCTATTTTCCCCAAACTCGGCCAGTGTTCACATTTGAATCTACTGAGTATTCATGCCAAGTTTGGTCCAGATCCCTCATTGTTTGAGTCCACAGTGCTCTCTGGATGTAGGTGAACTACGACTCCCAAACTCAAGGTCAATGCCCACCAAACCCTTGCAGTATTTTCTCTTGGTCATGGAAATTTTGTGTACCAAGTTTGGTTCAATTCCATTGTTGATGGAGTTCAGAATGCTCTTTGATTACAGGTGGACTATAAATCCCAGCAACTACAACTCCCAAATGACAAAATCAATCCCCCTCCCTACCCCACCAGTAGTCAAATTTGGGTGTATCAGGTGTTTGTGCCAAATGTGGTCCAGTGAATGAAAATACATCCTGCATATCAGATATTTACATTATGATTCATAACAGTAGTAAAATGAGTTATGAAGTAGCAATGAAAATAATGTTGTGGTTGGGGGGTCACTGCAACATGAGAAACTGTATTAAGGGGTCTCTGCATTAGGAAGGTTGAGAAGCCCTGCTGTAGAGATTGCAAAAGCTTCCTTTCTGGACTCCAATTGTCAGTATTGTATTTTTCAGTCTGCAGACAGGCTGCAAGTTACATGAAAGTTTTCCTCTCGGCAAGGTTAATTTCCAAATTGGAATGTGAGAAGTGAGCCAGTCTCCATATTTCCTCTTCTCCGGTTTACCATTTAGCACAGGAACTTTTAAAAAAAACTGGGGGGCTTCAGAGCACGGCTTTTGCAGTGCAATAACCAGGTGATTTTCAGAATGGAGGGGAGGAGGAGGTTGCTAAGCAACGCAAGCTCCCATTTATAACTCTCTTATGTTTTCTCATCTTTTCTTCCATCTTTTGGCATGCCAGGAAATCAAACCCATTAAGGAGGAAAAGGTAAAATCAGCGGGGAAGGATATTATGTCTCGTAGCACTAAGAACCCTTTGTTTAGAACCCCCCAAAATGCCACAGAACCATTTTTACATGAAATCTCAAATCCAGAAGTCAGCATTATCTTTTGTAGCTTTGTACTAATTTCCTGGCTGTCCTTTCTGTGGTTGGACTTTACTTGGGGGCCTTTCTTCACCACCTTTTTTCTCCTTTTCCTGTGGGCTTGGGCCCTCGTCTTGGGCCCTCATCTTCATGTCTCAGGATTCAGAATCCTTCTCTCTTCTTTTCTCCCGAAGCTTCCCTATTTCCTTTCTTTTGCTTGCCATCCGGTTTGCATCTTCAGGCAGCTTGCTATTTTTGTTGTAAAGCCTTCAGAAATGCAAACCTCACACCCAGGGACAGGATCCCTCGTAGTTCCATCTCCTTTTAGATTCCTTTGACGTGTCTGATGAAGTTGGCTTTAGTCCCTGAGGGCTCATGAGAAATCAGATGCGGATGTTTCTAAGGCACCACAAGACTTTTGACTGGTTTTACTGCAAGCAAAACATAGGCTCACTGGGGTTAGATCCTTGGAAGTGCTTCACATGGTTGATTGCTCTTGGTTTCCTTGCCTTTTGTTGTTCTCTCTCAGCCTGGTTGGTGCCTTGTCCCAATGGGCTTGTCAGACGATGGCTACCAGGATGACTGGGGTTTGTTTTCTTTTCTCTCTCTAAGATATTTCATAGAATTATCGAATCATACAGGTGGAAGAGACCGCATGGGCTATCTAGTCCAATTCCCTTCTGCCAGGCAAGAAAAGCACAATCAAAGCACTCCTAACAGATTGCCACCCAGCCTGTATTTAAAAGCCTCCAAGAAAGGAGCATTCAGTGGACTCTGAGGCAGAGAGTTCCACTGCAGAATGGTTGTCATGGTCAGAAAGGTCTTCCTAATGTGCAGAACAATATGTACTTATTCTGTTTTTGGGTCCTGGAAAAATATAATTAAGGCTCCTGTGATGGGGAGGCGACCATTGCTAAGAGGTCTTCCCTAATGTGTGTGCACCTTCTAGTTTTTCGTCGACTTTTAGCAACTCTATGGATTCCATAGGGTTTTCTTAGGCAAGAAATACTCAGAGGTATAGTTCTTCCCAGTCCTTTTGAAATGTGCTGTTGTCATTGTAGTTCTTGTGTGCATTCCTGTTGTTTCTGAATTGTGGTGACCCTACTACCGAGGAGTTGTCTTAGAAATATGTGTTCAGAGGGGGGTTGCCCTAAGCTTCCTCTGAGGCTGAGAGAGTGTGGTTTCCCCAAAGTCACTGGGCAAATGGGATTCCAATTGTGTTCTTCACAGTTGTAATCCAACATTCAGACAACTACAACATGTTGGCTCTCCCTGTACAGTACACCTTTATAAAGGGGGAAAATATTAAATTATGCATTATACAAATTTTCCTAGCACAACAACACACGTGTTCTCTTGAACATGAAGTAGGGCAGCAGACAGCTGTGGAGGGAAAAATGCCATTATGTTTTCCTTCAGCCTCCAAATGTTTAACATTGCAGAAACACTGAAAATCATTTACCCCCTCAAACTCTTCTATTTGCTGAGTTTGCCTTTTCTTGGCAACTTTTCCTGTTTTTTGGTTTGGATTGCCTAGATTGTATTTCTCAAAGCTCAACTGACATTTTCAGTGGTGGAAATTCTGGGAGGGAGGAACATTTAAATGGGGAGAATTCCTCATGAATTTGAGTCCCATCAAAGGCAAAGGCAAGATATACATTACCTATCAGGGGCAATAACAACAACAACAATAACCCACCTCTCCTGATGGCTAGAAGTGGCATACAACAAAGTAAAAAACATATGAACATAAAATATATACAGTAAATTACATAGATAAAAGCACAAAGTATAAAAATACTTGCACCAAACACAGATACAGAATTGACAAGATAGGAGCAATAGAATGTAAATCAAAATTCATGACTGAAAGTTTATTGGGCCTGCCTTTGCTAGAAGAGATGGGTCTTCAGTCTTTAATTCTGACAGCTCCTTTAGCTGTGGGATCTCATCCTTTGGCAGGTCCTTCTACTATCTCCTTCTTGGGGCAGTTGGTGAAAAGGTCCTCAAGTTCTAGCTGGCTGAAGTACATGTCACCCAGAAGACCTCAGTGTCCTAAGGGGTCATGGATTGTGCAGAAGAAGGCCATCCTGTTGGGAACCTTGGCCCAAACCATATAGGGCTTTAAAGGTTAAAACCAGCACTTTGTACTTTGCCTGGAAACTCTTTGGCAGCCAATGGAGTGACTTTAGTATGGGTGTAATATGCTCACTCTGGATGTCCCTGTCACCAATATGGCTGCCATATTTTGAATTAATTGGAGTTTCTGATCCTCGTACAGAGGTAGCCCAATGTAAAGCACAATTCAGAAGTCCAACCTTGAGGTTACCAGTGTGTCCCACCATGTCTAAGTTCCCCAAATCTAGGAAAGGGCACAGCTGTCGTATCAACCAAAGCTGGTAGTAAGCAGTCTGGACCATGGCATCTACCTGAACTGATATTTGGAGAGACTGATTCAGGAGCCCTTGTCCCAAGCTGCGGACACTGTCTTTCTGGGGGAGGGAGACCCCACCCAGAACTAGTTGACACATCCCCAAATTAGGACCCTTGATCATAAGCCCCTCTGTCTTGTTTTTCCTCATCCAGGCATTCATTCAGAGGAGACAGGTTATCCTTAGCTGAGGCTGTTTTGGAAGGCATAGGTGTCATCAGCATGTTGATAGCACCCCTCCCAATGCCTCCAGATGATCTCTCCCAGCGGTTTCATGTAAATGTTAAATACCATTGGGGATAGAATGGCCCCTTGTGGGATGCCATAGAACAGCTCCTTCTTGGAGGAGCAGTGATTCCCAAGCGCTACCATCTGGTTTTGGTCATTCCTGAGAGGTATGACCAGAACCACTGCAGCACAGTGCCTCCAAGTCCCAGCCCCCCCCCCCCCCCCCGGCGCGTTTTGTTGTCTGTTGGAGGCAAGTGGGGATGTTGCAATTGGCCACCTTGATTCGCATTGAATGACCTTGACGCTCCCCCCCCCCCCCCAGTGGCACAGTGGGTAAACCGCTGAGCTGCTGAACTTGCTGACCAAAAGGTCACTGGTTTGAATCTCCCCATCCTCTAAAAGAAGAGATGTCCCACCAGTTCCCAGTGGGATGTGAGAGGCACCCCAGGACACAATTCAGGTGATAAGACTGAGCATCTTACTTGAAAATTTCTTAGTGGAGGGAAAATATATACGGGTGTGTGTAGATTTGTTGTCAAAGACTTTTATGGCCAGAATCACTGGGTTGCTGTGAGTTTTCCAGGATGTCTGGCCATGTTCCAGAAGCATTCTCTCCTGATAATTCACCCACATCTATGGCAGGCATCCCCAGAGATTGTGAGGTCTGTTGGAAACTAGGCAAATGGGATTTATATCTATACCTGTGGAATAATGTCCAGGATGGGAGAAAGAACTCTTGTCTGTTGGAGGCAAGTGGGAATGTTGCAAATAGCCACCTTGGTTAGCATTGAATAGCCTAGCAGCTTCAAAGCCTGGCTCCTTCCTGCCTGAGGGGATCCTTTTTTGGGATGTGTTATTTATTTATTTATTTATCATATCAGAAGCAAACAAAGGGTACAGTTGAAAATGTATTTAAAAAACACAAAGTTTGAAAACTGGGCATTCTATTAAATGTCCTTTGACCAGAAGCTGGCCACTTGGAGTGCCTCCAGTGTTGCTATGAGGAGGTCCTCCATTGTGCATGTGGCAGGACTCAGACTGCATTGTAGTAGGCGGTCTGTGGTTTGCTCTTCTCTGTACTCACATGCTGTGGACTCCACTTTGTGGCCCCATTTCTTAAGGTTGGCTCTGCATCTCGTGGTGCCAGAGCGCAGTCTGTTCAGTGCCTTCCAAGTCACCCACTCTTCTGTGTGCCCAGGAGGGAGTTTCCCATTCAGTATCTGACATGACAGTGTATTTTAATATTGACACAAATGTTTATGTATGCATATAATGAATTGTCCTGGCATTGAATGTTGGCCATATACATGCTGTGCTCTGCCCTGAGTCCCCTGCAGGGGGAGAAGGGCGGAATATAAAATGTTTTAAATCTATCTATTTATCTATCTATCTAATAAAATTCAGTATTTGTATGTATGTATGTTTGTATGTAAATTTGTGGATATGTGGCAGCTTTCTGATTGGCTGCCACTTCCACAGGCCACTACGACCCCCACGAATGACAGACCTGGACCAAACTTGACATACATAACCCCCATAACCCACTTTACGTCCTGATGCGGTTTGAGGGAGGATGGACCACAGATGATGGGATTTGCAGTACTTTCAATCGCTTCGGCTCCCACAGACCACTGCGGCCCCCAACAATGACAGATCAGGACCAAACTTGGCACACAGACCCCCCATGGCCCACTTTACGGTTTGGGGGAGGCTGGACCATGGGTGATGGGACTTGCAGTATCTTCAGTCACTTCTTGAGACAATTGTAACCCACACCAATGACTGATCAAGACCAAATTTGGCACACAGAGTCCCCATGACCCACTCTACATCCTGGTGTGATTTGTGGGATAATAGACCATGGACGATGGGACTTGCAGTACCTTCACTCACTTCCTGACACCACTGTGATCCACACCAATGACTGATCAAGACCAAACTTGGCAGACAGAGCGCCCATTACCCACTCTACATCCTGGTGTGATTTGGAGGAGGATGGGCCATGGACGATGGGACTTGCAGTACCTTCACTCACTTCCTGACACCACTGTGATCCACACCAATGACTGATCAAGACCAAATTTGGCACACAGAGTCCCCATGACCCACTCTACATCCTGGTGTGATTTGGAGGAGGATGGGCCATGGACGATGTATAAATATGTGAGAGGAAGTCATAGGGAGGAGGGAGCAAGCTTGTTTTCTGCTGCCCCAGAGACTAGGACATGGCACAATGGCTTCAAACTACAAGAAAGGAGATTCCATCTGAACATTAGCCTGACTGTGAGAGCTGTTCAGCAGTGGAACTCTCTGCCCCGGAATGTGGTGGAGGCTCCATCTTTGGAAGCAGGCATGTAGCCGGGCGAGGGGGGGGGGCTTGAGGGGCTTCAGCCCCCCCCCCCCCCGAAATTCTCATGGTGGTTCGCGAAAAGGCCTTACTGGTGCATTATTTAAACTGTTACGTTTATTCATATCATGATCTGATCACCATACTCAATATATCCCATATGCATGGGGGTATTGGGGTAATGATAGAAAAGGTTTGCTATCTTTCACTCAGACTCAGCCCCCCCCCCCCGAAACTCAGCCCCCCCGAACCCCCCCTGAAAAAAACTCAGCCCCCCCCCCCCCCCCGAATCAAAATCCTGGCTACGGGCCTGTTTGGAAGCCTTTAAAAAGAAGCTGGATGGCCATCTGTCAGGGGTGCTTTGAATGCAATTTTCCTGCTTCTTGGCAGGGGGCTGGACCGGATGGCCCACGAGGTCTCTTCCAACTCTATGATGGGAGTTGCATATGGGAGTTGTAGTTCACCCGTACTCACTGAACCCAGTTGACATTGGATCTAGACTAAACCTGGACCACAGGCAAACAGTGCCTTTCTCAAAAAAAAAAAAATTAAAACCCCCAGCCATCACCGGGTCCCTAAGCCAGTAATAAATAAATAATGACTTGAGGTTCCGGGTTTAGCTTGCTTGAGAGGTGTTAGCTGGCCCTGATTGTTTCCTGCCTGGAATTCTCCTGTTGTTTTTTATTGACTGTCCTGTTTTTTAGGGTATGCTGATGCTTTTATGTGAAGCCGCTTGGAGAGATAAACAGATATAATAATACGAAGAATATTTTCTTTCCATGAAGTTCAATGCAAAGGCGCGGCTGGTTTACCAAAGGCGAGGAAGAGGAAGAGGAGGAGGAGGAGGAGGAGGAGGAGGAGGCGGCGGCGGCGGCGTGTGGCTTGGGCCGGAGTGGCGCTCGGCAGCAGCACCCGCCACGGCCGGCAGGGGGCGACGGAGGGGCGGGAGCAGCTCTCGGGCGCCTCCTCCCGCTCTGCCTGCCTTTCTGCTTGCCATTGCCTCCGGACCCCCTCCTCGGGGACTCTTTCTCTCGGTCCGGACAGCTGCAGGAGCGACCATGCCGAGCGCAGCGGGTCCGGCGTTGGTGGGCTTCCTCCTGGCCCTTTTCGTGACCGGACAGGGCGGCGGAGCAGGTAGGGGGCGGGCCTGGGAGGGAGGGAAGGAAGGAAGGAAGGAAGAAGGGAGGGAAGGGAGGAAGGAAAGAGCGCGCCTGGCTTTCTCCTCCTCCGTCGCCGTCGCCGCTTCCCAAGTTTCCATGCTTCCAACTCCTGTTGCCTCCCTGCCTTCCCCGCTGCAGAATATGCCTGGGGAAAAGGTCCCAAGAGCAACAGAGAAGTGGCCGGCATGGGCAGAGCGGTTGGCCACTTCTCTGGGCTGGGAGGCACAGGAAAAGCCCCAAACTTGGGAGAACTCCACCTCCCAGAATCCCCTCTCCAATCAAGGTCCCATCTCCACTGCCCTCGAAGCCAGTTTCTGGTTCCGAAGGGTCTTCTTCGAACTGGAGTATGCTCCCTCACACAATGCCAAAAATGTTCTGTTCCTGGTTTGGAAATGTAAAAGGACAGCACAATTGTTTCATTGTGCTGTCCTAACTTGGAAAGGAGTTGTCCCATTCCAGAAACTCCATTTTTGTGGCTGCCACAAACTAGGTGGAATTGGTTGAGACTCGATGAGATGAGATTGTCCTTGGAAAACTGTTTGATACACCTTTTCTATTTTTTTTAATGAGGGAACCAATTAGGGAATGTCATTTCTAATCCAGGAACAACCATTGTGTTCCATAGTTACATGAATCATAGAATCATAGAGTCGGGAGAGACCTCATGGGCCATCCAGTCCAACCCCCAGCCAAGAAGCAGGAAAATGGCATTCAAAGCAGCCCCGACAGATAGCCATCCAGCCTCTGTTTAAAAGCTTCCAAAGATACAGAATGGGGGACGCATGGCTCGAGAGCAGTACACATGAAAAAGATCTTGGGGTCCTCGTAGACAACAAGTTAAACATGAGCCAACAATGTGATGCAGCAGCAAAAAAAATCCAATGGGATTTTGGCCTGCATCAATAGGAGTCTAGTGTCCAGATACAGGGAAGTCATGCTGCCCCTCTATTCCGCCTCGGTTAGACCACATCTGGAATACTGTCCAATTCGGGGCACCACAATTGAAGAGAGAGATTGAGAAGCTGGAATGTGTCCAGAGGAGGGTGACTAAAATGATCAAGGGTCTGAAGAACAAGCCCTATGAGGAGCGGCTTAAAGAGCTGGGCATGCTTAGCCTGAAGAAGAGAAGGCTGAGAGGAGACATGATAGCCATGTATAAATATATGAGAGGAAGTTATAGGGAGGAGGGAGCAAGCTTGTTTTCTGCTGCCCTGGAGACTAGGATGCGAAACAATGGCTTCAAACTACACGGAAAGAGATTCCAGCTGAACATTAGGAAGAACTTCCTGACTGTGAGAACTGATCAGCAGTGGAACTCTCTGCCCCAGGGTGTGGTGGAGGCTCCTTTGGAGGCTTTTAAGCAGAGGCTGGATGGCCATCTGTTGGGGGTGCTTTGAATTTGATTTTCCTGCCTCTTGGAAGGGGGTTGGACTGGATGGCCCATGAGGTCTCTTCCAACTGTATGATTGTATGATTGAAAGAAGGAGCCTCTACCACACTAAAAAAGCCAATGGGATTTTGGCCTGCATCAATAGAGTCTAGTAACTAGATCCAGGGAAGTCATGCTCCCTCTCTTTTCTGCCTTGGTCAGACCACTTTACAAGTTTGGTCCTTATCCACTTTACCAGGAATCACACTGTGTCCCATTTTGGGCACCGCAGTTGAAGGGAGAGGTTGACTCTAAGCTGGAATGTGTTCAGAAGAGGGCGACTCAAATGATCAAGGGTCTGGAGAACAAGCCCTATGAGGAGTGGCTGAAAGAGCTGGACATGTTTAGCCTGCAGAAGATAAGGCTGAGAGGAAACATGATGATGGCCATATATTAAGATGTGAGGGGAAGCCATAGGAAGGATAGAGCAAGCTTGTTTTCTGCTGCCCTGGAGACTAGGATTCAGAACAATGGTATCAAACTACAGGAAAGAAAGGAGATTCCACCTGAACATGAGGAAGAACTTCATGACTGTGAGAGCTGTCCAACAGTGGAACTCTCTGCCCCAACAATGTGATGCAGCAGGGGCAGAGAGTGTGGTGGAGGCTCCTTCTTTGGAGGCTTTGAAACAGAGGCTGGAAGGCCATCTGTTGGGGGTGCTTTGCATGCGATTGTTCTGCTTCTTGGCAGAATGGGCTTGGACTAGATGACCCACAAGGTCTCTTCCAACTCTAGGATTTCATGAGTTTGTGAACAGCTCCAGAACATTTTCTTTACCCATTTCCCTGGCCTCCTATGTCTTGCTTTTTTACTAGCCTCGACCCAGCCCTCCTAAATTGCCTCGCCCATTCCTAAATTGTGGCCCTAACAGGTTATTTTGCATGGAAGAATATTGGGGGATTGGGCTTTCAATCAATGTATATGCGAGTTCGTAATTTTATGCCATTGCTTTGTCTTACTCTGTAAGGTTTTTTGTGTACTTTGCCTACATGGAAACCACCCTGAGTCTGCTAGGGGAGATAGAGTGGTATATAAATAAAGTTTTATTATTATTTACTAGCCGTCCCCTTCCACGCGTTGATGTGGCCCAGTCTGGTGATATGGGAAATAAAGTAATGAGAAAGTGTTGGTTTCTAATATATGTAATTTCTTTCTGCTTGTGGGTAAGCAGTATTTCTTGCTGGGTTTTTTTGTCAGTGTTGATGTGGAGATTGTCTGGTTTGTCTACTCTGGAACATGCAACATGCAAATTGTTCTTCTTTAGGGGTCCCTTTCAAATCTATGATACTATATATCTCTGTGTGTGAATCATATATATCTATCTATATCTATGGCTGGATGGCTCTTTGTCAGGAGGGCTTTGATTACGTTTTCTTGCCTTAGTGAAGGGAGTTGGACTGATGGCCTTAAGTATTTTCTGTTGGTCATGGGGGTTCTGTGTGGGAATTTTGCCTCAAATCTGTCGTTGGTGGGGTTCAGATTGCTCTTTGATTGTAGGTGAACTATAAATCCCAGTAACTACAGCTCTCAAATGTCATGAGTCTATTTCCCCCAAACTCCACCGGTGTTCACATTTGGGCATAATGAGTATTTGTGCCAAGTTTGGTCCAGATCCATTACTGTTTGAGTCCACAGTGCTCTCTGGATGTACTTGAACTACAACTCCCAAACTCAAAGTCAGTGCTCACCAGACAATTCCTGTATTTTCTGTTGGTCATGGGAGTTCTGTGTGCTGCGTTGAGTTCCACTCCATCATTGGTGGAGTTCAGAATGCTCTTTGATTGTAAGTTAAATATAAATCCCAACAACTACAACTCCCAAATGACAAAATCATTTTTAGTGATGGTCACTCATTGGCCTAGTAGATGTATTGTGTCCAAATTTGGTGTCAATTCATCCAGTGGTTTTGGAGTTCTGTTAATCCCACAAACGAACATTACATTTTTATTTATATAGATTACAAGCCCATATTACAAAGCAACCCATGATAACTGGTCACATGGACCTGCAAGTAACATTTCTACTGAAGTCAAAGAGCTTTCTTCAGATGGCGAGCAACAAAAACAAAGAAAGAAAACTTTAGAACTGTAGCACTCCAAACATCATTTCCTAAGCAAAGAAATGAAGAAAGAGGAGTGGAACCTTGCTTTCCCATTGTATTTTTAATGAACTAGCCGTCCCCGGCCACACTTTGCTGTAGCCCACTCTGGTGGTCATGGGGGTTCTGTGTGGGAGGTTTGGCCCAATTCTATCATTGGTGGGGTTCAGAGTGCTCTGTGATTGTAGGTGAACTATAAATCTCAGCAAGTACAACTCCCAAATGTCAAGATTCTATTTTCCCCAAACTCCACCAGTGTTCACATTTGGGCATATTAAGTATTTGTGTAGAGTTTGGTCCAGATCCATCATTGTTTGAGTCCACAGTGCTCTCTGGATATAGGTGAACTACAACTCCAAAACCAAAGGACACTGCCCACCAAACCCTTCCAGTATTTTCTGTTGGTCATGGGAGAACTGTGTGCAAGTTTGATTCAATTCCATCGTTGGTGGGGTTCAGAATGCTCTTTGATTGTAGGTAAACTATAAATCCCAGCAACTACAACTCCCAAATGACAAAATCAATTTTTTGAGTGATGGTCACTTGTTGGCCTGATAGGTGTCTTGTGTCCAAATTTGATGTGAATTTGTCCAGTGGTTTTTGAGTTCTGTTAATCCCACAAACGAACATTACATTTTTCTTTATATAGACTAGCCGTCCCCTGCCACGCGTTGCTGTGGCCCTCATGGGGGTTCTGTGTGGGAGGTTTGGCCCAATTCTATCGTTGGTGGGGTTCAGAATGCTCTGTGATTTTAGGTGAACTATAAATCCCAGCAACTACAACTCCTAAATGTCGAAGTCTATTTTCCCCAAACTCCACCAGTGTTCACATTTGGGCATATTGAGTATTCATGTAGAGTTTGGTCCAGATCCATCATTGTTTGAGTCCACAGTGATCTCTGGATGTAGATAAACTACAGCTCCCAGACCAAAGGACACTGCCCACCAAACCCTTCCAGTATTTTCTATTGGTCATGGGAGAACTGTGAGCCAAGTTTGGTTCAATTCCATCGTTGGTGGGGTTCAGAATGCTCTTTGATTGTAGGTGAACTATAAATCCCAGCAACTACAACTCCCAAATGACAAAATCATATTTTTTTGAGTGAAGGACATACATTGGGTTGTTAGGAGTCTTGTGTCCAAATTTGGTGTCAATTCCCCCAGTGGTTTTTGAGTTCTGTTAATCCCACAAACGAACATCACATTTTTATTTATATAGATTATTATTCTTTCCTCTGAAGGAACTTGGAAAAAAAGTCCTTGGGGGGGGGGGCACACTGTCTAGAATTCCTCAGCCAGCACAACCTGGTCACCAAAGGTGACATTTCCAAATTCTGTCTGCTAACAAATCTCTGGGTTCAAAGCCTCCACATTTCCTCCACTCTAGATTGGAAGAAAATTGTCAGTTTACCAAGGATGAATTGAAACAAGGTTTCCCCCTTTCTATGGCCTGGCTCAGGATAGGTCTCCTCCATAGGGAAATGTATTGTTGCAAGTCAGATTGCAGCCTCCTGTGCCTCATATCAGCTGGCATCCTGTTAGTGGCATAATGAAAGGTGGAGCCCATCTTATGCCTGCAGAGGTCTTCTTTTGGTAATGGTAATCTCTCCCACTTTCCACAAGAACCAGAGGTCCTCCTCTTGGAGTCCAATAGCAGCTGCAATGGCTCCAAAACAGACATTCCATGATTGATGGAAAGTTATTATTACTATTATTACTGTATTTATTTATACCCCGCTTTATCTCCCTGAAAGGGGACTCAGTTGCAAATCAGAGAAGTGTTTGGCTATGCTCCTGTGGCTAGACAAGGAATGATGACATCATTTGTTGAGAGTTTGGAAGGATTACATTGGATTGCAGCAAAAGATGCTATAAAAACATACATCTGATTTATGTTTTTATTAATCTTGTCATGGGTTTAAATTATATGTCAGTGTTTTTAAATGTTTTATACTATTGTTGGGCATTGAATTGTTGCCTCTGTAAACCGCCCTGAGTTGCCTGCGGGCTGAGATGGGCGGCATACAAATATAGTAAGTAAGTAAATAAATAATAGTCAGATGCTTCTCCGATATCCCAGTCACAGAACACCATTAAAGTGAATTCTGTATGTTTTATACCAGGTCTGTTATTATAACCATGAAATCATCCACAGATACTTACAGCTTGAATGTTTCTTTCCTGACTTTCAGCCCTTTGATTTTATCTGTCCACTCTTATCTTCCTTAATAACACTTCAAATGCCAAGATAAATTACAGCAGGGATAATGGACACTCTAGTCTTATGCCCTTTCGGATTTTACATTCTTTAGAGAGTTCTCCGTTTACTTAAATTTGGGAAGTTTGCGTTTTATAAATTGCTATAATTCATTTTATGACCCTGTGTACTCGTGTATAATTTACACATTTTAGTGACAAAAAAATCAAACTGACTTCTCCATGAGTCAGTGTGACTGCGATACCTTAACTCTTATCCAAAAAGGAACAGCCCCCTTCTCTGAATAGAGTGGCAAAAGGCAAGAGCTCGGTCCATCCTGGTGTTGCATTCTAGCTGTGGAATACCTTTCCACCCAGCACCACACAGAGTCCAGAAGTAGCTAACTACAGTTTATTTGCAAACAGTATATACAAACTGGAAATGGCAATTCCCAAAAAGCACTAGAAAAGGTGCTATGAAATAGCAGTGGTCCAAAATACAGATCAATAGTCCAAAATAATAAGGTACAAATAATCCATGAAAGCAAGGTACATGAAATCCATGAAGTTAAGAGCATAGGCATAAATCCAGAAGCATGAAACAGGAACATAGGCATTAATCCATAAGCATGAATACAGGAACTTTTCCAAGACAAACAATTCCAGGAACATAGGCAACTTGAGAGCTAAACATGAACTTGATTTTAAGGCAATGTTGTCTGCTCTAACGAGTCCAGGGAATTATCTCTTAATTTAAGGTCAAACCTGACTATGTAACCATGAGATCATCTCTTCGGCATCTGTGTTTCAAGGACTGTTTCTCACAGAGTCTTTCTGACCTCCTAATTAACCTTTCCTTTGCTCTGTCCTTGCGAAAGACTAATCTCATATCTCATATTGTAGGGCGACTCATCTTCTGATTCTCAGGAGAAACGGAATCTCAAACATCCCCCATCTCTTGTGTAACTGTCGGCCCTTCACTCTGATCTACCACTTGCATTTCTGTCTGTTTTTCAGCCTGATCATATACAGAGTGAAAAAGCCATCATTCCATTCATCCTCTGAAGCAGAATCCCCAGCATCCCCAGCATCTTGCTGCTGAGCCCCAACACCTAGGAGAACCCTTTTTAAATGCCTCTCACTGCAGAATGACCCTTGACTTATCCAGGGGTCATATCAAAATCCATAATATTGACCCCTCCTCCCCCCAAACCTGGCCTCAACTTATACATGAGGTCGACTTATACATGAGTTCCAAATTCCTTTATTTTCTCAGATTGCAAATACAAACTCCCAGTTTACATTATTGAACCCCCTTTCTGCATCTATGGATACCAATGCTGCTTTCCTTTCATTATGCATATCCAGGAATTCAGTTGTGTCCAAACTTGCTCTCATATTCTCCCCAATTTGTCTTTTTGGGGAAAGGCTTGATTGATCTTGGTGTTTGCATGTTTTGAGAAATTCTTTGGATCTTTCCACTGTGAAGATGTTGTAAATGTTGTTTAATAGTGATATCTCTCTACAGTTGCTTGTGTTAGTTAATTCTTGTCCTTCTTTCGATATAAATGTGGCAGTGGCCATTTCCCATGGTGCTGGGATTTTATTATATTCTAGGATTGAGTTCAACGACTCCTGCATGAGGCTTATTGATTCGTTTTCCTATTTCTTATAATAAATTGCTGAAAACCCATCTGGTCTTTTCGATTTGTTTCATGTAGCTTTTGCTATTGCTTTGGAGGTTTTTTTTTTTCTTCCTCCAGTTGTACTTGGATTATTCATCTCTTGTTTTTGTTCATATGTCAATTTAGGAAGATTACTCTCCAAATAATTACCAGTCATTTCATGTAGAATCTGATGTCTTTTATACAATTTGGAATAAAATTTGTTGGAGAATCTTCAGTATTGCTTCATTATCTCTAATTAAGTTGTCTTGATCTTTTATTTCTCTAATTAATTTGTTTTTCTTCACTTTTCTTGATTTATATTCCAGCAGGAGGCAAAATGTGGCCCTGAAGATGTTTGACTGCAACCCACATCAGTGGGCATTGCTGCCTGACAACATCTTGGAGGGTCACAGGTTGTCTGCCCAAGCTCTCTCTAAGGCAATGTTTCTCAACCTTTCTAATTCCGCGACCCCTTGATAGAGTTCTTCATGTTGTGGTGACCCCCAACCATAAAATTCTATTTGTTGCTACTTCACAACTGTAATTTTGCTACTGTTATGAATCATAATGTAAGTATCTGATATGCAGGATGTATTTTAATCACTGGACTAAATTTGGAACAAATACCCAATATGCCCAAATTTGAATACTGGTGGGGTTGAGGAGATTGATTTAGTCATTTTGAGGTGTAGTTGCTGAGATTTATAGTTCACTGACAATATGCCCAAATGTTCACCTACATCCAGACAGCACTGTGGACTCAAACAATGATGGATCTGGATCAAACTTGGCATGAATACTCAGTATGCCCAAATGTGAACACAGATGGAGTTTGGGGAAAATAGACCATGGCATTTCGGAGTTGCAGTTGCTGGGATGTATAGTTCACCTACAATTAAAGATCATTCCAAACTCCACCAATGATGGACTTGAACCAAATTTGGCACACAGAACTCCCATTACCAACAAAAAATACTGGAAGGGTTGGGTGGGCACTGACCTTGAGTTTTGGAGTTGTAGTTCACCTATATCCAGATCCATCAAACAATGATGGATCTGGACCAAACCCGGCATGAATACTCCAATATGCCCAAACGTGAACACTGGTAGAGTTTGGGGAAATTAGACCATTACATTTGGGAGTTGTAGTTACTGGGATTTATAGTGCACCTACAATCAAAGAGCATTCTGAACTTCACCAATGATGGAATTGAACGAAATTTGGCACACAGAACTCCCATAACCAAGAGAAAATACTGGAAGGGTTGGGTGGGCATTGATCGTGAGTTTTGGAGTTGTAGTTCACCTACATCCAGACAGCATTGTGAACTCAAACAATGATGGATCTGGACCAAACATGGCACGAATACTCAGTATGTCCAAAGGTGAACACAGATGGAGTTTGGGGGAAGTAGACCATGACATTTGGGAGTTGTAGTTGTTGGGATTTATAGTTCACCTACAATCAAAGAGCATTCCGAACTCCACTAATGATGGAATTGTGCCAAATTTGGCACACAGAACTCCCATTCCAACAGAAAATACTGGAAGGGTTGGGTGGGCATTGATCTTGAGTTTTGGAGTTGTAGTTCACCTACATCCAGACAGCACTGTGGACTCAAACAATGATGGATCTGGACCAAACCTGGCACGAATACTCAGTATGCCCAAAGGTGAACACAGATGGAGTTTGGGGGAAATAGACATGACATTTGGGAGTTGTAACACAAATATATTCTTCTAGTAGGGATCTATGCACCCAACACAAATAAAAAAATATTTTATCCAAAGTTATCAAATATCATAGCAGAAGTAGGGGAGAAAGAAATGTTATGGCTAGGCGACTTTAATGGGGTAATCGATCCAAAGATAGATAGGAATTTTAAAAGAAAAAAAGACTCTAAGGAAGGGAGACTCCTGGGCACCCTATTTGCAGATTTAAAACACTGGGATTTATATGACCTATGGAGGATACAAAAGTCAGACAGAAGGGAATATTCATACTATTCTCATAGACATGGATCATCATCCAGAATAGATTACATTTTCGCTACTAAAGAATTGGTGGTTAAAACTGAGAAGGTGGAATTCCTTCCCAGAGTGTTTGCAGACCATAACCCGATGCTGTTACAAATAAAAGGGAGAGTTTGGGAAAGGAATCCCTGGAGACTAAAGGATTACATACTGAAAGACCAAAAAATTAAGGATAAGATTAGGTTAGGAATACAAAATTACATTTAAAAATAGCAAGGAGGACATAGCGGTAAAGACAGTTTGGGACGCAGGAAAAGCGGTGGTAAGAGGTCTATTAATTCAACAACATGCTATTTGGTGTAAAAAACGAATATGCAATTATAGATGCTCACTAAAATTAGAGAGAAAGAAAAAGAATTAGAGACGTCTAAGGGGGACAAGAAAAAAGCAAAACAAGAGTTAGTCAAAGTTCAGCAGCAATATGAATTATTCTTATCAAATGAATTAGAAAAGAAAATTATGTACAATAGGCATAATTTTTTTGAAAATGCAAATAAACCTGGTAGGCTCCTGGCATGACAAGTGAAAGATTATAGGAAGAGACCACTAATTGCCAAAATAAGGCACAAAGGAGAGACAATTACGAACATAAGAAAAATTCAAAAAGTTTTTGAAGATTATTATAGAAATCTCTATAAAAATAATCTAATAGATATTAAAAAAACAGACCAATACCTAGCGGACATGAAGGTCACCAAGTTCACAGAAGATATGAAATTAGACCTGGATAGACAAATAACATGGGAAGAATTGAATACGGCCATAGATAAAGCTAAATTAAATAAAGCCCCAGGTCCAGATGGATTCTCCGCTCTGTTTTATAAGGTATATAAAGAAGAATTAGGCCCGTTATTGTTTTCTACAATGAATCAAGTACTCCAAAAAGGAGAGATGCCAGGGTCCTGGGAGGAAGCTACAATAGTTCTCTTACCTAAACAGGGCAGAGACTTGGAGCAAATAAAGAACTATAGACCAATTTCATTGGTTAACAACGATTATAAATTATTTGCGGAAATCTTAGCAAACAGGTTGAAACAAATTCTAGCTAAAATAATACATGGGGATCAAGCAGGCTTTCTTCCAGGCAGACATCTAAGTCAAAATGTGAGAACAGTGATAGATATATTAGAGTACGCTGAACAAGACCCAAGCAGAGAGATTGCATTATTATTCTTAGATGCGGAGAAAGCATTTGACAACGTGCAATAGGACTACTTGATTAAAGTATTGGACCATTCTGGAGTGGGTCCACATTTCAGAAAGGCCATAGGAGCCATTTACTCAAGACAAAGGGCTAAACTAAAAATAAATGACCAAATGTCAAGTTATATGGAAATTCAAAAAGGAACAAGACAAGGCTGTCCCTTATCACCGCTATTGTTTATTTGGATGTTAGAAATCTTGAACGGAAGAATTAGAGAAGCAAGTGAAATCAAAGGAGTTAAGGTAAAAGGGTATGAATTTAAAGGAAAGCATATGCAGATGACGTGGTTTGTTTTTTAATGGACCCTTTAAGAAGCATGCATACTTTATTGAAGATTATCAATAAATTTAGCACTGTGTCAGGTTTTAAAATTAATAAAGAGAAATCTAAGAACTTATCTACAAGCAATATTGCTAAATTGGAGAAACTAACTAATTGTAATCAGGAGCCCCCGGTGGTGCAGTGGGTTAAAGCATTGAGCTGCTGAGCTTGTTGATCGAAAGGTCGCAGGTTCGATTCCGGGGAGCGGCGTGAGCTTCCGCTGTCAGCCCTAGCTTCTGCCAATCTAGCAGTTCGAAAACATGCAAATGTGAGTAGATCAATAGGTACCGCTCCGGTGGGAAGGTAACAGCGCTCCATGCAGTCATGCCGGCCAAATGACCTTGGAGGTGTCTACGGACAACACTGGCTCTTCAGCTTAGAAATGGAGATGAGCACCACACCCCAGAGTCAGACATGACTGGACTTAATGTCAGGGGACTACCTTTACCTTTTAACTAATTGTAAGGTAGTGCCAAAAGTAAAATATTTTGGAATATGGCTCTCCAACAAAAATAGTAAACTTTACCAAAATAATTATAACAAAACATGGAAGGAGATCAAAAGAGACCTCGTAAATTGGCAAAGACTTCAACTTACCTGGTTAGGGAGGGTAGTGGTTATAAAAATGATGGCATTACCTAAAATGTTATTTTTGTTTCAAAACTTACCGATTTTCAAGAGAGTAAAGGTTTTCAAAAAATGGAAGAGAGATTTGGTCAATTTCATTTGGAAAGGCAAAAAAGCCAGAATTGCTTATAGGAACCTTATTGATGGGAAAGACAGAGGGGGCTTGGCTCTGCCAGACCTCAGATACTATTATGAAGCAGCCAACTTTAGTTGGCTAAAGGATTGGATCAGACTGGAAAATAAGGAACTGCTTAATTTAGAAGGACATAATCTAAAATATGGATGGCATGCCATAGTGCAAGTGACCATGTGCTCTTGCAATTTGAGGTACAAAAGAAGGCCGAAACGAAGACAAGTCAAACCCGCATTTTGGACTTTAGGAGAGCTGATTTCCAAAAAATGAAGGAAACACTGAGCAGCATTCCGTGGACACAGATACTATAAGACAAGGGAGTTACGGATGGATGGGAGTTTCTCAAGAGTGAAATACTCAAGGCGCAGTTGCAAACCGTGCCAACAAAAAGAAAAAATAGGACAAGTGCAAAGAAGCCAGAATGGATGTCCAAAGAACTTCTAACTGTGCTGAGACACAAAAGAGACATGCACAAGAACTGGAAAAAGGGAGAAATCACCAAAGAAGAATTCAAACAAATAGCCAACACCTTTAGGGAAAAGGTCCGCAAGGCTAAAGCACAAAACGAGCTCAGGCTTGCCAGGGACATTAAAAACAATAAAAAGGGATTCTTTTCTTATGTCAGTAGAAAAAGGAAAAACAAGGAGGCGATAGGGCCTCTTCGAGGAGAAGATGGGGCAATGCTGACAGGGGATAGGGAAAAGGCAGAACTACTAAATACCTTCTTTGCCTCGGTCTTCTCACAAAAAGAAAGTCATCTTCAACCTCAGCAAGACGGAGTGGATGAGGGATTTGAGGACATCCAACTCCAAATTGAGAAACAAGTCGTACAGGAATACCTGGCCGCTCTAAATGAGTTCAAGTCCCCAGGGCCAGATCAACTACAACCAAGAGTATTGAAGGAACTAGCGGAAGTCATTTCGGAACCATTGGCAACCATCTTTGAGAGTTCTTGGAGAACGGGAGAAGTTCCAGCAGATTGGAGGAGGGCCAATGTGGTCCCAATCTTCAAGAAGGGAAAAAAGGGCGACCCAAACAACTACCGTCCGGTCAGCCTCACGTCAATACCAGGCAAGATTCTGGAAAAGATTGTTAAGGAAGTGGTCTGCAAACACTTAGAAACAAATGCGGTCACTGCTAATAGTCAACATGGATTTATCAAAAACAAGTCATGCCAGACTAATCTGATCTCGTTCTTCGATAGAGCTACAAGCTGGGTAGATGCGGGGAATGCCGTGGATGTGGCGTACCTGGATTTCAGTAAGGCCTTCGACAAGGTCCCCCATGACCTTCTGGCAAGGAAACTAGTCCAATGTGGGCTAGGCAAAACTACGGTGAGGTGGATCTGTAATTGGTTAAATGGACGAACCCAGAGGGTGCTCACCAATGCTTCCTCTTCATCCCGGAAAGAAGTGACGAGCGGAGTGCCGCAGGGTTCCGTCCTGGGCCCGGTCCTGTTCAACATCTTTATTAATGACTTAGATGAAGAGTTAGAAGGCAGGATCATCAAGTTTGCAGACGACACCAAATTGGGAGGGATAGCCAATACTCCAGAGGACAGGAGCAGGATTCAAAACGATCTTGACAGATTAGAGAGATGGGCCAAAATTAACAAAATGAAGTTCAACAGTGACAAATGCAAGATACTCCACTTTGGCAGGAAAAACGAAATGCAAAGATACAGAATGGGGGATGCCTGGCTCGAGAGCAGTACGTGTGAAAAAGATCTTGGAGTCCTCGTGGACAAGAAGTTAAACATGAGCCAACAATGTGATGTGGCGGCAAAAAAAGCCAATGGGATTTTGGCCTGCATCAATAGGAGCATAGTGTCTAGATCTAGGGAAGTCATGCTACCCCTCTATTCTGCTTTGGTTAGACCACACCTGGAATATTGTGTCCAATTCTGGGCACCACAATTCAAGAGAGATATTGACAAGCTGGAATGTGTCCAGAGGAGAGTGACTAAAATGATAAAAGGTCTGGAGAACAAGCCCTATGAGGAGCGGCTTAAGGAGCTGGGCATGTTTAGCCTGAAGAAGAGAAGGCTGAGAGGGGATATGTGAGAGGAAGCCACAGGGAGGAGGGAGCAAGCTTGTTTTCTGCTTCCCTGGAGACTAGGACGCGGAACAATGGCTTCAAACTACAAGAGAGGAGATTCCATCTGAACATGAGGAAGAACTTCCTGACTGTGAGAGCCGTTCAGCAGTGGAACTCTCTGCCCCGGAGTGTGGTGGAGGCTCCTTCTTTGGAAGCTTTTAAACAGAGGCTGGATGGCTATCTGTCAGGGGTGATTTGAATGCAATATTCCTGCTTCTTGGCAGGGGGTTGGACTGGATGGCCCATGAGGTCTCTTCCAACTCTTTGATTCTATGATTCTATGATTCTATCTATGGGATGAAAAGGACAGGGTGAATAAAGAATTCAATAGACATATAATAAGAGCCAGCCTTTTAGCAATGTGGAAAAGGTACAAGAAGGGGATAGAGCCAAAAATCCCCTTATGGCTGCGCCCACTGGAAGCTGCCCAGAGACCGGCCACACATACTGAATCTAGAACTTATGAAGAATATTTAGTCAAAGAGAAAGGGCAATGGACACTTAAAGGTAGAGAAGAATTGGGGAAAAAAGATTGGTTTTGTTTCTTTCAATTGCATGGTAGATTTAGGAAGGACGTAAAGGTAGGAATTGCCTCTAAAAAGTCAGAGTTAGAACTTATCCTTGAGAAGGGCAACAAAGGCCTAATATCCAGGCTCTATAATTACTTTTTAGAATACAATTTAATACATAACCAGATAAAAACTGTTATGATTACGTGGTCCAAAGATTTAGGTCGAAATATTGATTTGGAAGAATGGGAACATTCGTGGGAAAAGGGGTTTAAATTTTCAGTTGCCAGCTCAAATAGAGAAAATATGTTTAAAATGTTTTATAGAACCTACATAACTCCAGAATTATTGGCTAAAATAGAGAAAACAGGACAAGGAACTTGCTGGAGACGTAAGAAGGCAAAGGGTTCATTTTTCCATGTATGGTGGATGTGTAATATAGTTAAAGAATTTTGGGAAAAAGCGGTGAAGGAAACAAACAATATGATTAACAAAAAAGTTAAGAAAAACCCGGAAATGTGCCATTTAGGATTATTTAGAATGCATATCAGTGCAGGAGATGAAGAAATTTGTCAATATTGCTTTGTTGCGGCAAGACTAATAATAGCCAAAACTTGGAAAGAGGAAAAAGAGTTATCTATTAAAGATTGGAGAGATAAGTTAGCAGACTATATCCAAATGGCCAAGCTGACAAATAGCAGCAGAGGAGGAAATAATGAAGAATTTGCAAACAAATGGAGGCTGGCACTTGGGTATTTGGAAAAGAAGACAAAGGTAAACTTGAAGATTGCCATAAAGGGGATTCAGTGAAAGAAGATATTTGGGTAGTTGTTTAGTAATGCGATCCTGTTTTGAGGGGTTTTGGAGGTCAGGGGGTGGGGTTCACGGGTGGGGGATAGAGGGTTATGTAATGTTAAGGTATAAATAATTGTACAACCAAATCTGATTGTACATATATTTAATGAGCACTGAATATTGACTCTTTTGTAAAAAAATTTGCATATGTTTTCTTTGTTTATTTTTTCCCTTTTGTTCATTTGTTACACTATAAAACAATAAAAATTATTTAAAAAAAGACATTTGGGAGTTGTAGTTGTTGGGATTTATAGTTCACCTACAATCAAAGAGCATTCTGAACTCCACCAATGATGGAATTGAGCCAAATTTGGCACACAGAACTCCCATTCCAACCGAAAATACTGGAAGGGTTGGGTGGGCATTGATCTTGAGTTTTGGAGTTGTAGTTCACCTACATTCAGACAGCACTGTGGACCCAAACAATGATGGATCTGGACCAAACTTGGCACTGGGCCAATGTGGTTCCTAAGACCATCAGAAATATGTGATTTACAAAGGACTCCTAGTTAAGTACGAGGGGAGTTGTAGTTGAGAGAAATCTCAAGGAAGTGAGAGAAATCTACCCCTCGGAAGGAAGGGAAATCCACGCCTGGAAGTTATCATCATGGGGAAAAGGGGTCTTCACTGAAGCTTTCTCAGCAATCCTTTTTTCCACAACAAGCCATTTTTTTTTCAAATCCAATGATCACAGGAACAGAAAGAGAGGTGAAATCTCCTGGACAGGAGAAGAGGCAACAAGGGAAACACCACAGGGGTGTTAACCCTTCTCTATGCTATTCAAAACTAAAATATATATATTTGGCTAAAGTTACACTTTAAAATGTACCTGTTTGGACTTACATACAAATTCAATTTAAGAACAAAGCTACGGAACTCATCTTGTTTGTAATTTGGGAACTGCCTGCATTTGCTTTGAACTGGATTGTATGTGTCTACACTGTCATATAAACCAGTTTACCTGTCCGAACGGATTCTCCCCTATGAACCATCAAGGCTACTAAGATCTTCCGGGGGGGGGGGGGCTGCTCTCAGTCCTACCACCCTCACAATCACGGCTGGTGGGGACGAGAGACAGGGCCTTCTCGGTGGTGGCTCCCCGGCTTTGGAACTCCCTCCCACTAGAGGTTAGATCTACCCCCTCCCTCCTGACGTTCAGGAAATCGCTAAAAACATGGCTCTGGAATGCGACATTCGAGGATTGAACCTAGAACCTTCCCTGTGATGAATTATGATGAACTGTGACTATGAATATGATTATGACCATGACTGGATTGACGATTTGGTGTAGGAAACTGTAATGATATAATGATGATGTTTTTATTGTACTGAGTTGTACTATTTTAATATGTAATGATTTGTATTTGCTGTTTTTATATGATTGTATTTGATATGCACTGTAAACCGACCTGAGTCCCTCGTCGAGGTTGAGAAGGCCGGTATAGAAAACCTCTAAATAAATAAATAAATAAATAAATAAGTTCAAAGCAGATAATCTGGATTTTATGTGAGTGTAGAAGGGGCCTAAGTATACTTCCTCAGATGCTTGGAGAGCTTGTACTACCATTTCTTTCTCTCAGGCCCCATCTATACTGCCATATAATCCAGTTTCTGAAATCAAATTATCTGCTTTGAATAGGCCTCTATGGCAGTGTAGACGCCTATAATCCAGTTCAAAGCTGATCATCTGGATTCAATAACACGATTACATGGCAGTATAGATCTGGCCTCAGTTAGTCTTAAAGATGCTCCAAGATCCCTTTGCATATTGATAGTTCCAGACTAACTTGGTTTTGTTTTATTACTGATATTTTTATATCATTTTTAATGTTCTAGACTGCCTTGGGCACCATTACTGGGAATAGGCTGAGATACTGAATTCCATAAATAAGTATATCTATCATAGCTAAGAACATTAAGAGGAACTCTGCTAAATCAGTTAAACCCCTAATCCAGCATCCTGTTTTTGACAGCTGGATGCCTTTCTGGTAACTCTGGCCTTCCAAATATTTTGGTATTGCAGCCCCCATCATTTCTAGCCCTTAGTGAAGGCTCATGAAATGTGCTATTCAGAAATGACTGACGGCCCTCAGTTGCCACCTCTGCTCTTCACTGTCACTGTTAGTCATAATGGCATTATGTGTGTTGGGCCGAGGCATTTCAGATGATATTTACTTCTAAAAAAATTCAAGGCAAAGATTATGATGTGACGTTGGTTTCTTCTTTTGTGTGGACTGGTAAAATAGAGATGCTGCTTACACCCGAGGAGGGGGTTTCAAAATGTTTCACTGCCTGAATAAAAATGAGATCTTTTGTTTCACAGCTCTCTTTTGAGATGCTTATTGTACCAAGACTTGTTTTACGGCTTTTATGTCCTCCCCAAACTGAGATGTGGGCCTGTTTATTCCTTCCCTCAGAGTGCTTTTCTGAGCTGCCACCAGTTAGAAAAATTCCTTTTTTGGACTGAGAGATTTGGAGAGTTGTAATCCAAGAAGATTACAATTCAAATTCTGTTGAATATTCACTGAGCAGATTACAGCAATGGGAAGAATGCTTATTTGTACTGCAGGGATTCAGATCTTCCCTATTTTAGTTTGGGAAGGGATCTTTGTGAAATTGTGCTTTGAGTATTCCATGAAAAGTCAGGGAATCAATCAGGGCCAGCTAATACCTCACAACAAAGGATTCCCCCAAGCAGGAAGCAGCCAGGCTTTGAAGCTGCAAGGCTATTCAGTGCTAATCAAGCTGGCCAATTGCAAGTCACATTTGCCTCAAACAGACAAAGAGTTTCTTTGTTAGTGTTGATGTAGAGATTGTCTGGTTTGCCTACTCTGGAACATGCAACATATAATTGCCCTTCTTTAGGGGTCCCTTTCAAATCTATGATACTATATCTGTAATATACATGTGTGTGTGTGTGTGTGTGTGAGAGAGAGAGAGAGAGAGAGAGAGAATCATATATAACAATCTATATCTATGGCTGGATGGCTCTTTGTCAGAAATGAAGGGAGTTGGACTGGATGGCCTTAAGGCAGCATTTCTCAACCTGGGGGTCGGGACCACTGGGGGTCACAAGGGGGTGTCAGAAGGGTCACCAAAGACCACCAGAAAACACAGTATTTTCTGTTGGTCATGGGGGTTCTGTGTGGGAAGTTTGGCCCAATTCTAACATTGGCGGGGTTCAGAATGCTCTTTGATTGTAGGTGAACTATAAATCCCAGTAACTACAACTCCCAAATGTCAAGGTCTATTTCCCCCAAACTTCATCTGTGTGCATATTTGGGCATATGGAGTATTCGTGCCAAGTTTGGTATAGATCCTTCATTATTTGAGTCCATAGTGCTCTTTGGATGTAGGTGAATTACAACTCCAAAATTCAAGGTCAATGCCCACCAAACCCTTCTAGTGTTTTCTATCAGTCATGGGAGTCCTGTGTACTAAGTTTGGTTCAATTCCATCATTGGTGGAGTTCAGAATGCTCTTTGATTGTAGGTTAACTATAAATCCCAGCAACTACAACTCCCAAATGATAAAATCAATATTTTTTGAATGATGGTCACTCCTTGGGTTAGTAGGTGTCTTGTGGCCAAACAAGCAGAGCATTTTATATAACTTGCCTAGTTTCCAACAGACCTCATAACCTCTGAGGATGCCTGACATAGATGTGGGTGAAATGTCAGGAGAGAATGCTTCTGGAACATGGCCAGACAGCCTGAAAAACCCATAGCAACCCAGTTTGCAGACAGTTTACTCAAAAGAGTTCGGTTGTCTTTTGGAGGTCTCTCATGCATACAGTTATTGCAAGTTGAAACCAACTTGATGACACACGACATCAGCAATTTTATTGAGTTCGGTAGGTTTACTCCCAAGCAAGTGTACGTAAGATTGCAGCCCAAGCCTCATAAATAAATAAAGGCAAGGTTTCTAAGCAGAGCTGAGCCTTAGCCTAGGAAGCATATTGGCACTTAATAGCCATTAGCCATACCCTGCGTTCTCTGAAGAGGAGCATATCAATGCTTAATAACAGTTGCAAAAGCAATGCCTCCTTGCATTATTTTATCCTGTTTAGGGTACTACTCAAAGAGCCAAGTCATCCTCTTTGTTGTTGTTGTTCATTCGTTCAGTCGTCTCCGACTCTTCGTGACCTCATGGACCAGCCTACGCCAGAGCTCCCTGTCGGCCGTTACCACCCCCAGCTCCCTCAAGGTCAGTCCAGTCACTTCAAGGATGCCATCCATCCATCTTGCCCTTGGTCGGCCCCTCTTCCTTTTGCCTTCCACTTTCCCCAGCATAATTGTCTTCTCTAGGCTTTCCTGTCTCCTCATGATGTGGCCAAAGTACTTCAACTTTGTCTCTAGTATCTTTCCCTCCAGTGAGCAGTCAGGCTTTATTTCCTGGAGGATGGACTGGTTGGATCTTCTCGCAGTCCAAGGCACTCTCAGCACTTTCCTCCAACACCACAGCTCAAAAGCATCGATCTTCCTTCGCTCAGCCTTCCCTAAGGTCCAGCTCTCGCATCCGTAGGTTACTACAGGGAATACCATGGCTTTGACTAGGCGGATCTTTGTTGCCAGTCTGATGTCTCTACTCTTCACTATTTTATTGAGACTGGACATTGCTCTCCTCCCAAGAAGTAAGCGTCTTCTGATTTCCTGGCCACAGTCTGCATCTGCAGTAATCTTTGCACCTAGAAATACAAAGTCTGTCACAGCCTCCACGGTTTCTCCCTCTATTTTCCAGTTGTCAATCATTCTTGTTGCCATAATCTTGGTTTTTTTGACGTTTAGCTGCAACCCGGCTTTTGCGCTTTCTTCTTTCACCTTGATTAGAAGGCTCCTCAGCTCCTCCTCGCTTTCGGCCATCAGGGTGGTGTCATCTGCATATCTGAGGTTGTTAATGTTTCTTCCAGCAATTTTCACCCCAGCTTTGCATTCATCCAGCCCCGCACATCGCATGATGTGTTCTGCATACAAGTTAAAAAGGTTGGGTGAGAGGATGCAGCCTTGCCGTACGCCTTTCCCAATCTTGAACCAGTCTGTTGTTCCGTGGTCAGTTCTGACTGTTGCTACTTGGTCCTTGTACAGATTCCTCAGGAGAGAGACAAGGTGACTTGGTATCCCCATACCACCAAGAACTTGCCACAATTTATTATGATCCACACAGTCAAAGGCTTTAGAATAGTCAATGAAGCAGAAGTAGATGTTTTTCTGAAACTCCCTGCCTTTCTCCATTATCCAGCGGATATTGGCAATCTGGTCTCTCGTTCCTCTGCCTTTTCTAAACCCAGCTTGAACATCTGGCAACTCTCGCTCCATGTATTGCTGGAGTCTTCCTTGCAGGATCTTGAGCATTACCTTACTGGCATGAGAAATAAGGGCCACTGTACGGAAGTTGGAGCAGTCTTTCGCATTTCCCTTTTTTGGTATGGGGATATAAGTTGATTTTTTCCAGTCTGATGGCCATTCTTGTGTTTTCCATATTTGCTGGCAAATGGCATGCATCACCTTGACAGCATCATCTTTTAAGATTTTAAACAGTTCAGCTGGGATCCCGTCGTCTCCTGCTGCCTTGTTGTTAGCAATGCTTCTTAAGGCCCATTCAACCTCACTCCTCAGGATGTCTGGTTCTAATTCATTCACCACACCATCATAACTATCCTCAATATTATTATCCTTCCTATACAGATCTTCTGTATAGTCTCGCCACCTTCTCTTGATCTCTTCAGCTTCTGTTAGGTCCCTGCCATCTTTGTTTCTTATCATACCAATTTTTGCCTGAAATTTACCTCCAATGTTTCTAATTTTCTGGAAGAGGTCTCTTGTCCTTCCTATTCTGTTGTCTTCTTCCACTTCTATGCATTGCTTATTTAAAAATAGTTCCTTATCTCTTCTAGCTAACCTCTGGAATTGCGCATTTAACTGGGCATATCTCCCCTTACTATCACTGTTTCCTTTTGCTTTCCTCCTTTCTTGGGCTACTTCCAGTGTCTCAGCAGACAACCATTTTGCCTTCTTGGTTTTCTTTTTCTTTGGAACGTACTTTGTTGCCGTCTCCTGAACAATGTTGCGGACTTCTGTCCATAGTTCTTCTGGGACTCTGTTTACTAAATCTAGTCCTTCAAATCTGTTCTTCACTTCCACTGTATATTCGCTAGGAATGTTAGTGAGATCATATCTAACTGGTCTGTGTATTTTCTCTGATCTCTTTAGTTTTATTTTAAATTGAGCAATAAGAAGTTCGTGATCTGAGCTACAGTCAGCCCCAGGTCTTGTTTTCACAGACTGGATGGATGTCCGCCACCTTTGGCTGCAAAGGATGTAGTCAATCTGATTTCGGTGCTGACCATCTGGTGAAGTCCATGTATAAAGCCGTCTTTTAGGTTGTTGGAAGAGAGTGTTTGTTATACACAGTGAGTTTTCCTGGCAAAATTCTATCAGCCTGCGTCCCGCTTCATTTTGTTCTCCCAGACCATGCTTGCCTGTGATCCCAGTTGTCATTTGACTTCCCACCTTGGCATTCCAGTCTCCTGTAATGAAAATAATGTCTCTTTTTGGTGTATTATCCAGTAGGTCCTGCAGATCCTCATAGAACTGATCTACTTCTGCTTCTTCAGCAGCTGTGGTTGGGGCGTATATTTGGATCACTGTGATGTTGAAAGGCTTTCCTTGCACTCGAATTGAGATCATTCTGTCATTTTTTGGGTTGTATCCAAGCACCGCTTTAGCGAATTTCTTATTAATTATGAAGGCTACTCCATTTCTTCGATGTTCCTCTTGTCCGCAGTAGTAGATCTGGTGGTCATCTGATGTGAAGTGGCCCATTCCAGTCCATTTCAGTTCGCTGACCCCCAGAATGTCTATCTTTAGTCTTGACATCTCACCAATAACAACATCCAATTTGCCCTGGCTCATAGATCTTACATTCCAGGTTCCTATGGTGTGTTGATCTTTAGAGCATCGGATTCGTCGTTCACCTCCAGTACCGTCGGCCGCTAGCCTTCCTTTCGGCTTTGAGCTAGCTGCGTCATCACATCTGGGGCTAGTTGAACTTATCCTCTGCTCCTCCCCAGTAGCATTTTGGCCATCTTCCGACCTGGGAGTCCCATCTTCCAATGGCATATCGACATATCTCTGGTTGTACTGGTCCATTTAGTTTTCTTGGCAAGGATACTGGAGTGGTTTGCCATTGCCTTCCCCAGGGATCACGCTTGGTCTGCAATACTCTATTGTCCAGCTCCATGAGGTTTTCAGGGGTTTTTTGTTAGGTTTCCTAGTTTCCATTTGACAGGGAAGGGAGAGGAAATTGAAAAGCAGGAAAGGGAAATCTTGTGGCTACCTAGTTCTTTTTTTTAGTATGATCTTGCATGAATTAGAGCCCACTTCCTTGGGGACATTGATGGGGAAAATAGTTAGGCGTGCAATGCACACTTGCAAAGTGTAGGGCAATCATGAAATGGGATGTCGGGAATGACAGATCTCTCACCACTCATAAAAGTCTGAAAGAATTAGTTTACCACGAACACCTGTGGCTCCTGCATGCTAACACATGCAGCTGGTTGGTAACATCCCAAAATGGGAAAGGAACATTTCAGGCAAGTTAGTTCTGCTGAAGACAGTCTTTTTTTTCTTTTTTGAAAAATATGTTTTTGCTATATTCACAAATATAGTAGGAAAGAGCCCATTAGTATTTGCAGTCTGCTAATAAGTCATTAACTCTGTTCAAACTGCTCCTAATCAAATGTAATTTGTTAATGCATCCCAAATTAGCCTATTTTCCTGTCTAGCCTTCCATTGCATTTTTCTTTGTTCCACAACACTTAGTCTTAGGTCAGAGACTGATTATCCTGGGAGACCGAAAAATTACTCAGACTGGTTTGAGATTATTGCTATTTCTAACATCTGATTCGTGTCTGTTTATTCTCTTTTGTAGATACTGTCCTATTTCTCCTATATAGAATGGTAGCACAGTCAGCCCTCCACATTTGCTGGAGTTAGAGGTGCAGGACCCTTGTACAAGTGAAAACTGGGTGTTGAAATTGCTCCTTTTTAACTTGAGAGAATACATCTCGAGGAATTCAGGGTTCTTCCTCTGGCTGTTGACCACAGAATGGCATTAAGAGGATCTGGAGATTGTTAAAAAAACATTTTAATCAAATCGTCAAAGGTCAAACTCACAAACATGGCACTCCAAGAGTAGATTGTTCCTGGGTCTCAGACTTCCTTGCCCAATTGGGTTTTATCCACGTCATTGGGCTGTTTGAGAAAATCCTGCTGCAAATCCATTGTTTTGAGCAGGTACTGTGGTATTGCACATCTTGGCTATCAGTGCCAGATTTGGTATTGCGTTCACAGTAGAAGCTGAAGCCGTATCAAGGCTTCAGCTTCTGTACTTTTTCATTGACTAAATAAAGGTAGCACCGTTTTATGGATTTTGGAATTTGTTGTTGTTGTTGTTGTTTTTGTTTTTTTGCTGGATAGCTAATATGCTTTGTGTGCCTTAGGTGTCCATTATGAGAAGTCTTGTAGATTTGGGCACTCTATGAAAGATTCCTCTTGTTTCTGTATGATCCTGTGTTGGCTAGCATCCTGTCAGTACTTTCCACTCAGGTGGGTATTAGGGAGAGCAATATGGTGGCAGACAAGACTTGGAGTGTGACTGTAGAGCAGTGGTTCTCAACTTGTGGGTCCCCAGATGTTTTGACCTTCAATTCCCAGAAATCCTCACAGCTGGCTGAGATTTCTTGGAGTTGTAGGCCAAAACACCTGGGGACCCACAGGCCGAGAACCATTGCTGTAGGTATTTATGGGGTCTCTTTCTATTCAACTTGTGGTCTGGTATGCTTGCTGTTCCCCAGTAAGCAATGATGCACCATGCTTAGGAAGACTGCAGTTCCCATCCTACCAGACTCTGGGTGCTGTTGCCCAAAGAGTGACTTTTCCAAGATTGACATTGTTCCAACCTGGAGCATCCCAATGTCTTTGTGTTGCAAACCTTTGAGACAGTCTGTGTGGGTGTTGACTCCCCGCTTTCCCTCCTGCAGGAGATGACGTTTGGGTGGTGGGGGAACGTGGAGGGGAGGTGACCCTGAAGTGCCAGAACCCATCGTGGCAAGCGGTCCAAGTGGCCTGGTTTGAGGGAGAACCGGGCACCATCCCCATCCTCTTGTCCTCAGAGGGTGATCTCCCTTCCGACAATCGCTTCTCTTTACTGGGAAACACCTCCTTGCACATCTCAGGATTGCGCTGGGAAGATGAAGGCAACTACACCTGCATGACAACTCTGAACGGGATAAGCAGCCTGCACAGGGTCGAGCTGCTCGTAACCGGTAAGTTGGCAGCTACCTTGTTTCATTCTGTAGCCCAAAGATGCCTTAGAAGCAGTTAGCTTTCCGACCAGATACAGCAGGGTGGCATATCGAAATATATTTTGGCCAGAAGTACACATGTATGTACAGGTTGTCCTAATGTATGTCCCATGAGGAGAAATGAATGCACTCTCCTCTGTCACAGCACAGCCTACAATTACTCTCTCAGTTACTATTTTGCATCCAATTCTATTTTGCCAATTTAGAGCCACTGATTTCCAATAACAAACAAGAGTCGTATAAGCCAGTCAAAGCAAGTCTCACATGAAGAGCAGCTGCCCAAGACTCTCAGGCAGAGAAACTTACATAGAACACTACTCTCTGGGGTTTTAACTTGAAGCCACCAAGAATTGAAGCTGTGTGCATGGGGAAAACACACACTGATTGTTACTCCTTGTTGTTTTTCCCTAGTGAAGTCCCCCTGACTACTAACTCCCCATGTCCATAGGAGCTCAAATGTTTTCTTACTGATCGGATGACCTCGCTTGTTCCCAACACTGACTTTCTGGCTCTGTTCCCAGTCTAGTTTTCTATTTGCTTTGAAGGTGTGGTAGGCTGGTAGTTATGCAGCAAGCCTGTCCTGAGCAGAGAGCTACTCCCACTCTCTCCAAACAGCTCCAAAATGGTGTAACCTTAAAGTTGTGGGGTACCCCTTGTTTCTTGTTTTGGAATTTATGATCTGCTTTGGGGCCCTGGATGGAACTAGAAGGCCACATCTAAGTAAACAGGGCCACTTCTGTCTCCCTTCCAGATGGACCTAATGAAGTGAATATCAGCATCTCCCCCACTGTGGCATTGCCAAATGGCACACTGTATGCAAAGAGAAATGATGTCCTCAACTTCACGTGCACCAGCGACTCCTGGCCTATGCCCACAACTGAATGGGATTTCAGTTCCCCACGGGAGGTGTTCACAGAGGTCAATGGCACCCGGAGCTCTTTTATCCTCCATAACATTTCACCCAGATACCAAGGGAATTACTCATGTTTGGTCATCAACTGGATCAGTTCCCGCCATCAGACTGGGACCCGGGAACTCTTGGTCTATTGTACGTATCCTGAGCAATGCTAATTCATTATTCTTTGTTATTATTATATCCTGTCCTTCTTCTAAAGCAGGCCTCTTCAACCTGCAGTTGTCCTGGTGTTTTGGACTTCAGCTCCCAGAAGTCCTGATCATTGAACAAGCTGGACAGGGCCACTGGGAGTTGGAGGCACAAGCATCTGGAGATTGAAGAGTCCTTATGTAAAGAGTTCAAAATGAAGTCCACAGTATTCCTCTTGGAGTGGGACAGAGTTCTCAGTAAAAAATAAAAATCAAGCCCAAGAGGGGTGAAATGAGAGAAGGTCCAGCAGCAGCAGGCTAAAGCAACCCCCAGCCTCTGATGGCTGCCTGCTCCTGCTCTAATTCCTTAGTCTGTTCTGGCCTTGGAGATGCTCTGTGAGCTTTTTTTTCTGAAAATGTTAGTCACTAAGCAGTGAATATGTTTTCAGTACTAGGAAAAATGTATTGATTTCCTGCCTGAAAGCTGTTTTTGATTAAGAGAAGCAGAGGGAGGAGGGAAGTCATTTTGCTGTTGGGGTAATTAAAAAGCCGAGAGACAGATCTGTTGCAAACAATCTAGTCAACCTTTGGTCCTCCAAGTGTTTTGGGCTGCAGCTCCCAGAATCCCAGCCAGTTTACTAGCTGTTAGGAATTATGGGATCTGAAGTCCAAAACACCTGTTGGACTATAGATTGAGAATCATTTATCTAGATCCCCAGTCAATAGAAGTGGGATCTGGATCTGATAGATCTTTAGGTTGTTTGCAGAACATTAACAAGGATTTCTGACATTTAAAAGTAAAAAGAAAATTACTCTGACCCCAAATGATCCTGTTGAAGCAAATTACAAATGGGAATGAGAGGTAGCCAAGAGTGGGCTTGTGCATGGAAGGGTAGTGAGTTCTTTTCTGTCCTACTGAAAGCAAATACCTGGGCCCCAAATTCCTTGAGTACAAAGTTTTGAGATTATAATTTTTTTGCATTGGGTTTCAGCTGATAAATCTTGGAGTATATAGCTGGATTTACACTGCCATATAATCCAGATTATCAAAGAAGATTGAAATTATCTGCTTTGAACTGGATTATATGAGTCTATGCTGCCATATAATCCAGTTCAAAGCAGATAATCTGGATTTTGTATGGCAGTATACATCTGGCCTAAGACTCAATGGAGCAATAGGTTCAAATGACAGGAAACGAGATTCCACTGAACATGAGGAAGACCTTCCTGATTGTAAGAAGAGTGGTTCAACAATAGAACCCTCTGCCTTGGAGTCTGTCAGAAGCTCCTTCCTAAACAGAGGCTGGATGGCCATCTCAGGGGTACTTTGATTGTGCTTCTCCTGCATGGAAGAAAGGGGTTGGACTGGATGGCCCATGTGGTCTCTTCTAACCCCAGGATTCTATTGTTCTAAGTATGCCATTAAGACAGTAGGTATAGCATAGAGGCGTTGCTGGACATTAGTTGGGACACAAAAAGGTCCCTCCCACTGAACAGATTTCAGGCCATAGGTGGACATATATAGGAAGAGGCACTGCTCCAAGTACTGAGGTCCCAAAGTATTCAAGACTTTGAATGTAATTACCAACATCTTTGAATACCATCTCAACTCTGGAAACCCAGCAGGGGAGCTTAGGTAACACATCCTCTCTCAGCCCCCTTCTGAACAAATCGTGCCACGAAAGCTCCATGATAGATTTGCCTCACGGTTGCCATAAGTCAGAAAAGACTTCCAGGCACGCAAAAGCCAAAATCCCCTGAGAGTTGGTCAGCATGCTGTGTCCACTGAGTAGGCCTAGTCTTTCGAGCTCCCCAACCAACAATTGTCTTTTTGCCTTGAAGTTTTTGTATCCTTAAACCTCCCCCCAAAACTTTGGTAGAAGAGTGTTATTATTTTGGGTGCCTAAGCAACGGCACTCGCCACCTGAGCATTCGAAATAGAAAGAACAGTCATGTAACCAGTTCCCAGCCAAATACCGATCGGTTCAATTTTCTTGAGTTTGACTTTAATTTGAAAGGCAGAGATTTCAGGTTCTCTATACCTCCCTTCATGACAATACTTCAGTTCCGGGGTTTAAAAGCAGGAAAAGAGATACAGAAACATTGCAATAAAAATGAGGAAAAAGGCCCGATTGTGATCAAGTCCAAATCAACCAATTTGAAGCCATGTCTAAAGTTGGGATGTTATGCAACCTTTAGAGATGTTCAGCCTTGAAGCTTGGAAGATCATATTGGATTTCTTCTTGCCTTCCATGTAGTGTTGGACTACAACACCCATTAGCCCACATGCCTGTTGGTTAGGGACAGGGCTATAGCCAAGGGGGGGATAGGGGTTCAACCCCTCCTTCCCCACATCTTTCAGGTTAAAACTGGTTTACTCAAGAATTTTAAGTGGTTGACTAAATCCCCATGTTAAGTCTATGAGAAGCAACAATTAAACAGGTCCCTCCAGAACTGCAAGCATTATCTCAAGCAAATGTTGACAATTTATTCACACTGTCATTCCTTGCAGCAATAGCTGATATAGTGGAAGCAACCAAGTTGGTCCACCCATAACTGGCAGGCAAAGCCTAAGGCGCTCGGGGGGGGGGGGGGGGGAGTAGGGGGAAAGATTTGAAGGTCATCCCGAAGGATATCAGACTTGGTGGGGATGGTTGACAGGGGCAGAGCGGCAGGCTATTTAAGGCTGCTCTGCCCCCTGCTGTGCTTTTTGCTTCATCATGAGGTAGAAGGCAGGTTTCTAAGGGGGAATTAGGCCTTTCCCTCCTTGCTCGCCCCACTTTTCCAGATAATAGGGTTCTCATTGTAATGCCTATATATAGGTCAGAAGAGCTGCAAGACCAAGAACAAGCCACAAGAGTAAAGACAAAGATCCATCCAGAGGAAAAGTGTTCTTCCCATAGATCAAGGGAACCACTGACCACATAGGGAAACTGATGAGGAAACACAACCTGCAAACTATCTACAGAGCCACTAAAAATCCAACAAATGCTACATTCAGCAAAGGACAAAAGGGATCCTCTCACCTATGCAGGAGTCTACCGCATACCATGCAGCTGTGGATGAGTCTACAGAGGGACCACCAAATGCAGCGATGCCCAAACACGAATCAAGGAACATGAAAGGCACTGCAGAGTAATTCAACCAGAGAAGTTAGCCATAGCAGAGCACCTGATGAACCAACCTGGACACAGGATATTATTGGAGAACACAGAAATGCTGGACTACTCTAACAACTACCATGTCAGGCTGCACAGAGAAGCCACTGAAATCCACAAGCATGTGGACAATTTCAACAGAAAGGAAGAAACAATGAAAATGAACAAAATCTGGCTACCAGTATTTAAAAACTCTAAAATTATAACAGTAAATAAAAAACAAAACTCAGAGGGGAACTCCAGACAAGAAACAATCAAGAACAGCTAATCAACTCTCAACAAGGAATTCCCCCAGGCTGGATCAAGCCACACCTAAAAACTGTCAGGCCAGCAAATGCTAATCAAGGTGGCCAATTGAAACATTCACACCTAGCTCCAACAGACAAGAGTTCTTTCTCCCACCCTGGACTTTCCACAGATATATAAACCCAATTTTTCTACTTTCCAACAGACCTCACAACCTCTGAGGATGCCTTCCATAGATGCAGACGAAACATCAGGAGAGAATGCTTCTAGAACATGGCCATATAGTCCAAAAAATCTACAACAACCTATATATAGGTTGTTTTCAACTCTTAAATGTTTGAAAACATACATAAGAGGCAAGAAATGTTGAAAAATTGAGATAAAACACCTTCCTTATCTCAGCCGCTTTGACCTTCCAAGTTGCTACTTGAAGGCACGAACTGGTAAAGACACCGGACTCCTTAATTCAGCTTTCACCGAAAGTGGCACTTTATCTTTTATTTATTTACAAAATATACAAAACAATCTTCAATCATGTCCGATCACATCTCGGCACACAGCAAGAAACACATTCCTCTCTTATCAGAGCTTTTTCATCCAGTGAAACACAGGAAACTCCAAAAGTGACACTCTACCAATACTACACATCTCTATGTTTTAACCCATGCGTTTCTGAAATCACACAGTTTAAACTATAAGCAATTTTCATACCATATATACTGACAAGAAAGACTAACTGGATTTGCACTCTTGAGTGTCCACTGAAGTTTATCAATGGAGCCTGATTTCTATCACAGTGTATTGACACAGTATTCAAGTGTTTCCAACAGACGTTGTGGTATTCTTTTGTCACTATAAATTCCCCGTTAACAGCCATTCTCAGTTATTGTCGGTTATTTTAAGACTTGAAACTTTGTAACTGAAATAGAAAATTGATTTCATTAAGTCTAGATAAAAATATAGAATGAACCATACTATTTGAATTATTTTGTGTTATGGAACTACTCTTCATGATTGGCTAAAAAGTTTCAACCCTGCCCACAAATTTATTTTTTGGCTCTGGCTCTGGTTAGGGATGATAGCCCACCAACTTCTGATTTGCTTACAGTGATAGATTTAAACCAAAGAGAGTCCAGTCCTCACTCAGCCGGACCACTTATTAGATTGTAGCTCTCTCAGGTGTGTCTACCTCACAGGGTTTTTTGTAAGGATAGAATATAGAGAAGAACTGTGTGCTGCTCTGAGTTCCTTTGGGTAAAAGCAAGATAATTCGATTAAACCCAATGGCTAAATAAATCGAAAGGCAGATTTAAAACACTGAAGAATTTTCAAGTTCCCAGACTGTAATTGCACTGAGAAAAAAATCATTAAAGCCTGGTCCTTGTTTTTCTCCCCCAAGAACCCAGCAGCAGTGTAGATCATTTGTTGTTATTTGCTGTCACGTCGTCTGTGGCTTATGGCAACCCTTTGAATGAGCGACCTTAAAGAGCTTCAATCGCAACACTCTGGTCTTGCGGGCTCAGGGCGGATGTGGCTTCCTTGATTGAATCAATCTGTCTGTAATGTAGTCAGCCTCTTTTCCTATTGCCTTCCACTTTACCCAGCATTATCGCCTTCGCTGATGAGTCATGAACATTTTTTCCCTCCCAATTTGTCCAGCTTCTCATTTTTTCTGATAAAAGTGAAGCTAGGAGAAGTGCCTGTGCACTTCCGTTTGCATCTTTTTCTCCCTTCCTCATTGCTTTGATTCATGTATAGGTAAAACTGAATGGTTCCTGAGTGCCGGCAGGGCTTTGATTGGTAAATAAAAATTGCCATTTGGCCACTCAAATCAGAAAGTCAGGGCAACCTCTTTTTCTTGAGTCTGTGGTCCCTTCAACACTGCCATATAATCCAGATTATCAAAGCAGATAATCCACATTATCCTCTTTGAACTGGATTATATGTGCCTATACTGCCATATAATCCAGTTCAAAGCAGATAATCTAGATTTTATATGACAGTATAGAAGAGTTCTGTGCAGTCTTTTGCTTGATACTGCTTGTCAGTCAGCCTTCCCCTGCTAACCTGATACCCTCTGGATATTTTGAACTATAGCTCTCATCAGGTGAATAAGCATGGAGGCAGCAAGGGAAAAAGGGTTGGAGTTGTTGGAGAGGGTGGCTGGTAATAGGTGGGGTTGCTGGAGGAGCAAAGCGCAGAATTGATTTTTCTGAAGGAAGGCTTACCTTAGAAGCCCCCCCCCCCAAAAAAAACCCTATTGTTTCAAATCCATATGATGCTGGGACTCGGTTTGCTAGATGTTATAATTAATGCACTGTAATGGGAACTTTAAAAAGTGACGAGATTCAAGGCATGGCCTTCTCAATGAGGGAGGAGGACAACCGCATGGTTCAAGTGCTGGCTTTTGTGGCTTCTCCTGTTGCTGCCTCATGCTCTGTTGTGGGGTTTGAGGTGACCCCGAACTAGAGGGCAGGACAGCATGTTTTGTACTGTGGACTTCTTAATATTCAGGATTTTGTTTGCAAAATAAAAAACAACTACTAAGTATCCACTTAAAAAACATAACTAAAACAGTAAATAACTACTTTGAGGTCTGGAACTACAAGTGTTATAAATTGCTTTTAAGTTTCTACATTCTAATCAAGCTGTGCACATATGTGTTTAATTTTATTGATTGTTGATAGATATTACAGGGGGCTCTGAAAGTTGCAGGGCTCCCCCTCATCTTCCAGCTAATAATGTATGCTTCTACCTTCAGATCCCCCTCCATCATTACCCCAATGCTGGGCACAGACCCTCACAGAAGACTATGTAGGGGTGCAGCTGTTCTGCAGCTGGACTGGGGGCTACCCTCATTCCACTGTAGAGTGGACAGACCCAGAGAACCAGAACTGGACTCTTAGTACGACTGATGGAGTAGACTTTGCTGTGGTGACACTGAACCATGCACAAGTGCTCCATGGGAAGACGTTTGAGTGCCACGGAAGGCACATTCTGAATGAGGAGAACCAAGTTTGCACCATCCAATTGGGTGAGTTATTGGCAAAACTAAGTTACTTTCCTTAGTTATAGTTTCCAGAATTCACCAGCCAATTAGGATGTAGATTTTGAGAGTTGTAGTCCAAACAGTAACTTTATGAAGCTCTGGCCATGGGGTATGTTCCCACGTCACAGTAAAGCTATGGTTCATATTAATTATGGTTTCCTGCTTGAGCCCCTCATTTGCACTTCTTCCTTATGAAGCAGACACTCTGCCCCTAAGCCAGTGGTTCTCAACCTGTGGGTTCCTAGATGTTTTGGCCTTCAACTCCCAGAAATCCTAACAGCTGGGAAAATGGCTGGGATTTCTGGGAGTTGTAGGCCAAAACACCTGGGGACCCACAGGTTGAGAACTGCTGCCCTAAGCCATAGCCCAGCTCTGGTTCACGTCCAGCTGTGGCCACCTTTCCTGCCACTTTTGGCAATGTTGATAATCTTGCATTTCCCCCCAAGTTGGCATTCAAGGTAATTTACAAATTCAAAAGTTATACAGTACAAAACCTTGTGCAGGTTTCTTGTCATTACAATAATATCTCTTTCAAGTCAATATGGGAATATTTTATTTTTATTTTCTCTTCTCTTTTTTTCTTCTACATTTTTTTACCAAGACAAATGCCTTTTTATTATCAGCAAATGTGTGTGTGTTTTTTTCTTTTTCTCCCTTTTTTTTCCTTTTTATCCACCATCCCAACCCCGTCACTATCTTGAAATAAAAATCATTTTTTTAAAAAAGATGGGTAGTGGACGGGCATTTGACTGGCCACATGGCACACATAGTCGAGGCTTTCAATGGCTTCTTACAACCCCAGCTGTCTCATTGTGTCTTCTGAGGAGCCAGTCCTACACTCCATGCAACCTGTTTTCAACCTGTCATTTGCTTTCTTCCCGGCTTAGAAAGACCTGCAGTCATGTCTGACCCACTGCGAACCTGCTTCGCAGGAGGAACTGCCATTCTGACCTGCCAGTCAACCGCTGGCAACCCACCAGGCCAAATCACCTGGCTACGCAATGCATCCCAGCCCAAGGCTACGATCCATTCTGGCGGGAGGTTTCTCGTCAACCAAGACGGCAACGTCTCCACCCTTGTCATCCAGAACTGCTCCCAAGCCACAGACCAGGGCTACTACATCTGCAAGGTTGAGAACCCCCTGGGGATGAAGGAGGTGTACCTTCAACTCATCGTGGCCAGTAAGAGACAGACGTTGGAACTGCAGTGCGCTTAGGGACGTTCTATACAGAAGCAGGGACATGAACAGTGGCAATGTCTGCAGACAATTCTAGTGTCTCAGCCAATCCACGCCTCACTGTACCTGTAATTTTCCTGCTAGACAATGTCGCCCAAGTGTGTACCTGAAATGTACTTACATGCCCTGGCTATGGCACACAAGAGAGTAAAATGTATTTCCCAAAGTCTGTGAACTATAGGAAGTTCAAGCCTGGACAGTCATAGTGTGTAGCAGGCATGTGTGGATAAGGGGAAAGAAGGCCTTTGGGGTGGTCCTAACCCTGCCATTACACAATGTCTTGCCATACACTTGCTTTCCATGGTTTATGGATTTGTTCCCTTTCTCTCCTGCATTTCCTGTAGTGAGCTCAGAGGTGCATGTATAGCTCTTCTTCCTGACTTATCCTCCCAACAACCCTGTGAGGCAGGTCAGGTTGAGAGAGAGCGATTGGTGCAAACAGGCACATCTAAGGAGCACAAGAATCTATGGCAGGCTCACCCAAAGAAAAAATAACTTGGAAGTGGGCATGGCTGGTGGGCTGGCACCCATTGGCACCATTTCACACTGCATCATCCCCATTGCAATAAGAGGATGCATTGTAACGTGTTGCGATCTCACTTTAGTTGTTCTTGATTCATAAGCTGTTTAATTTAAATAGCAGCATGGATTTAAAAATAAACATGTATGCCAGACTTCCCCAATTTGGCACCCCACTTCTGGATATGTTGGAATACAACCTTCATTCTCTCCAGTTGCCTCCGGTGGCACAGTGGGTTAAACCCTTGTGCTGGCAGGACTGAAGACCAACAGGTTGTAGGTTCGAATCCAGGGAGAACACGGATGAGCTCCCTCTGTCAGCTCCAGCTTCCCATGCAGGGACATGAGAGAAGCCTCCCACAAGTGTAGCAAAACATCAAAACATCTGGGCAACGTTCTTGCAGACGGCCAATTCCCTCACACCAGAAGTAACTTGCAGTTGCTCAAGTCACTTCTGACACATTAAAAAAAAGTTGGAGGGACGGGACATCATGGGAGTTGTAGTTTCACATGCCCAGAGGATGCCAGGTTGGGAAAAACTAACCTGACTCCAGATATCATATCATGGTTGCTTTCTTCCCAGAGCCAACGAAGGTTGCAATCGTTTTGGGAGCCATTGTCATCCTATTGCTTGTGGGCGTTCTGGTCATTTCTGGAATCATCATATTTGCTGGACCCCATTTGGGCCCCAAAGGTAAGAGGAGCTTAGATAATTATTCTGGGAAAAGCAAATTACGGGGACGCATGTTGGTCTATTAGAAGAAGCGAGAGTGGGATGGAGTCACAAAAAAACAAACAAACATCAAAGCAATGTCTCAAAATAGGGAGCAGACCTTTTGTTTAACAGAAATCCTTTTTGAGGGTAGGTGCTAAGTGGTGTCTCAAGAGTCTTCCTTATTATAAGGGCCAGAAAGCTTTTACCGTATGAGCATTAAGGAGAATGCCCCAAAGTCTGCATTTTCAAATTGCATGCCAAATGTGGGTGGGTAGGTGGGTGTCATCAGTTCTGAGCATGGCTGGCAGCTGGTCTTTGTCTTCCAGGTTGCGCAGTGTGCTGAGCCTGGAGGCGATAGAGTCCCTCCCCTTTCCAGGGTTTTAGATTTTGGGGATTTGGTGGTTCCTATGAGATTTGAGATCCCACAGGAGTCTGGAACTTTAAAGAGATGCCTCTTCTCAAGAGGCAGGCTGTATATAGGCCACTTTCATGTCTTGAGCAGTCTTGAATGTCCCTTATTCCTTTTTTGAAAACCTGACCTCCCTAGTCCTAAGAGAAGGGGGGGGGGAGAAAAGGGGTTGGTAGAGTGGGATGGGGGAGAGAGAGAGATGTTTCTGCTCCTAGTTCTCCAGTTTCTAACTCTCTTTCCTATGCCAGCAAAGTAATGTGTTTTAGGGCCCTTCCACACAGCCCTATATCCCAGAAGATCAAGGCAGAAAATTCCACAATATCTGCTTTGAACTGGGTTATCTGAATCTACACTCAGGTAATGTGGGATTTTCTGCCTTGATATCCTGGAATATAGGGCTGTGTGGAAGGGCCCTTAGATAACGAAGGTCTCTTCCACACAGCCCTATATCCCAGAATAACAAGACAGAAATCCCACAATATCTGATTTGAACTGGGTTATCTCTTGATATCCTGGGATATAGAGCTGTGTAGAAGGGCCCCCAGTTCAAAGCAGATATTGTGGGCTTTTCTACCTTGATATTCTGGGATATAGGGCTGTGTGGAAGTGCCTTTAGTTTAAGGCACTAAGTTTAAGGAATAGTGTGGACAGTGATCAAAATGAGTAGTATTGCCTAGTAGTTGGAACGTATTTTCCTTCCCTATTCTCTCTCCCATGGCCCATTAGTATGATAGTTGACCATCTCCCCTCCCTTTCCCCCTGTTCCATCATCACCTTCCTAGACACTGAAATAAATATAAAACTACAGGTATGAGGACAAGACAGATTGACCTCTTTGACCATTTGATGGGCTGTTTTCAAATGGCAAGATCTCTTCACATTGCTTGTCAAAGGCTGACATGAGATCCAATTTTGAAATGTCATGAAACTGGTCTCCTAAATATAACGGAAAAGGCGGTAAAGGCCAAGTGCCCTTTAAAATTGCATCACCTGCTTGATTTCAGTCTGGTTTCAAAGACCAATGTTGGGTGGCAATGATAACTTCCAAGCCTCTCCTCCGGAGCCCCACTACCTTCTTCTCTAAGAGGCTAGAGCTGTGTGCCACACAATCTCACCTGCACACCCTTAACCGACCTGCAAGTATGGCGGAGGAGGCTACCCAGTCAGCCAGCACTTATGTCAGTTGTCAGCCAGTCAGCTTCTGCACATATAACACGGGGAATGCTGTCCCATCCATTTCTTCAGGCAGCAATAAGCCTTGATTTGGCTTTGTATCCAAATAAACAATTGTTTAATTGTTAGTTAAATTGTCTTTTCTCTTTTTCTCCCTTCCAGCCTACATGCGCAGGTATGTACCTTGCTTGAATGGAAAAGATACAACTTCATGCATGATCCAGGGGTGAAAGAGCTAATGTTTTGCATGCGAAAAGGTTCAGTGAGGGAAATCTCTGCCCAAAACCGCAAAGAGCCACTGCTGTTACTGGACTAGATAGACCACTTTCTTTCTAGATTCTTAGAAAACGTTTTGATGACAGGATATACATTTGAGATCAGAGTTTTCCTTCAGTCAGAGAACTTGCTGTTTAGTGATAAATTAGGAATCTGCGCATAGAAGTCCCCAAGTACAGACTCTGGCCAGTTCCAGTTCCAACAACTGTGGGGAACAAATTACTTCTGGATCTTGGGGGACTGCAGAATCCATCAGACTTAGCCAGTATGGGCAGTGGTAAAGGTTGATGGTATCTGCAGTCCAACGACACGTGGAAGGCCTTACATTCCTCATCCTTGTGGATATGGGAATGAATGGGGATTTTTTTTAAAAAAATCTATCATTATCCTCATTTTAACAGACTTTTAACAATTGTTTTACATAAATGTTTTAATGTACTAGTAAGTAAAACTGTCTGCCTTGAGAACTTGGAGAACTCCTGGAAGTCTAGGCTAAATGCATGAATACTAGAATGGTATCAGGTAACTTCTTATGAGCTCAGATGTGCTGTTATCCTAGAGCAGTGTTTCTCAGCCTGGGGGTTGGGACCCGGGGGGGGGGGGTCGCAAGGGGGGTGTTAGAGGGGTCACCGAAAACCATCAAAAAACACATATATCTGATGGTCTTAGGAACCACTTTGGCCCATTGCCAAGTTTGGGCCAGATCCATCATTGTTTGAGTCCACAGTGCTGTCTGGATGTAGGAGAATGACAACTCCAAAACTCAAAGTCAATGCCCACCAAACCCTTCCAGTATTTTCTGTTGGAATGGGAGTTCTCTGTGCCAAGTTTGGTTCAATTCCATCATTGATGGAATTAGGAATGCTCTTTGATTGTAGGTAAACTGTAAATCCCAGCAACTACAACTCTCAAATGTTAAGGTCTAGTTTTTCCAAATTCCACCACTGTTCACATTTGGACATATTGTGTATGTGTGCCAAGTTTGGTCCAGACCCATCATTGTTTGAGTGTCTGGATGTAGATGAACTACAACTCCCAAACTCAAGGTCAATGCCCACGAAACCCTTCCAGTATTTTCTGTTGGTTGTGGGAGTCCTGTGTACCAAGTTTGGTTCAATTCCATCATTGGTGGAGTTCAGAATGCTATTTGATTGTAGGTGAACTATAAATCCCAACAACTACAACTTTCAAATGACAAAATCAATCCCCCTCAACCTTACCAGTATTCAAATTTGGGAGTATGGGGTATTTGTTCCTAATTTGGTGCATTGAATGAAAATACATCCTGCATATCAGATACTTAAATTACGATTCATAACATTAGCAAAATTAGTTATGAAGTAGCAATGAAAATAATGTTATGTTTGGGGGTCACTGGAACATGAGGAACTCACTAAGAGGTTGCAGCATTAGGAAGGTTGAGAAACACTGTGCTAGAGGCACCTTTGCTGAAGAAAAGCATCCTCTGCCAAAAGCCTTGGTACAACTATGGAAAAACAAAAGTCTGATGAAAGTTTCAGTCAGTCAACTATTGGAGGGCCAGTGAAAGGAGGCAGGAAAAGGTACCTTTGACCATTCTTGGGGCTTGCTGTCCTCCTAATTATAGGAATCGAGGTGGAAGTGGCATCCTTGTACTGATGGACTCAGAAGAAAATCAAACAATGGAAGCAACTGAGGAGCCTGCTTTTTATCGGAGCATGCGAAATGACAGTCCTCCAAGGTTTTCTGGAAGTAAGTTATGGCTTTGGCATATATGTTACGCATTTGGGGTTTACCCCCACTGTAGGGGTGGTCAGTACCTGTAAAACCGAAGTCAAAATGAGCCACAGAGAAAGAAGGGGGATTGGGATGTTGCAGAGAAGGGAGGATCCTTAACTTTTCAGCAGGACAAAAACATCCCTAAAAGACCCCAAATCACGCAGCACTACTCCATAATGTGTTTTTGTCCATTATCTTTAGTATTGTATAACTTTATTAGTCAGATAGTTATTATTATTTATTATTATTTCAGATATTTGTACCCCATCCTTCTCAACCCCTGAGGGGGGGCTCAGGGCAGCTTACAACGGCAACAATTCGATGCGAACACATACAAAAACACGACACAACATGACATAGCAGAGTAGATAAAAACAGTAGGTTAAAATCCATTTAAAACATTATTATCAACCAAATTGCCATATCCAAGTCCAATTCAGCGACCAAAGACCCATTGCATTGCCAATTGTCGAAAATGTGAAGGTTGATGGCAAACCAAGATTGTCTTGGCCAGTAGACTGTGACTACAATGGCATCTGCCTTGCCCTGCTAATTTTCACTTCTGTTTTTCCTGTCAAAGGGGGGAAAGTACATTTGAAAAAATGCATCCCCCAGAGAATCATGACCTTTTCTTGCTCTGGAACAATTTATGTGACTTTTTTTTGTTAGTTGCCATAGCAAAGAGGTTTATCTGAGGACATCCCCATGTCCTAGTAATAAGTTTGAAGGCTTGGCTCAGAAGAGTCCATTCATGCCGAAGATCTTGATCCTGACTCAAACCACCTGCCAGTATATTGCCCCTGCTGGATGGATGCTGACTGGATGAATCTGTCCCCGGATGTACCAGTTTCACGGGATGATCACTAAGTCCAGAAAAGTGAAGAATGTGTGCCTCTTTGATGGTTCATGTAGCACACTGTGGTTGTATTGTGTAAAGGTCACAATGTGTCTCTTTTCGTAGTCATCAAAAAGTAGAGTACGATATTACTTTCTTTTCTATTTGCATTGTTCTGTCCCAGAAGTAATTACAAAACTTTCGAAGAAATTGTTAGAATGGGCCACCGAAATAGAACAAATTAAAGAATGTATGACAAAATGGGCAAAAAATATAGGTCAGACAATAAAGATGGAAGATTGGGAAAAAATGTGGAATCATAAATTAAAATATACCTATGCATATGAACTAAAGGAAAAATGGTGTAAAATGATGTACCAGTGGTTCATCACCCCACAGAAATGGTCTAAGTGTTACAAAACTGTACAAAATAAGTGTTGGAAATGTGAGTCACACATTGGCACCTTCTTCCATATGTGGTGGACGTGTGGAGTTGCGAGAAAATTTTGGAGAGAGGTCCAGGAGAAGATACAGAAAACGTTATGCATAAAAGTGAAATTGGAACCTGAATATTTTTTTTACTGGGAATGCTGGATATAGAAGAAGAGAGAAATAAAGAGATACTTTTCAATTATTTGGTCACAGCAGCCAGAATAGTATATGCCAAGAATTGGATAATAAAAGAAAGACCTTCGATTGAACAATGGCTAGTTAAAATAACTGAAATTATGAACATGAACAAGTTAACTCAGTTGATGACACAATATCAAGGAAAATTAAAGTCCCAAATGGGCTGGAAACCTATTAAAGAATTTTTGAAGCAAGAGAAGTTAAAGATAATAATATAATTATAGAAAAGACCAAGACATATGAGAAAAAGGGGATGCAGGAAATGGAGAACTTATATTGTTCTTAAAAGAACACTTCATCAAAGACAAAGAAAAAGGCTTCTTAATGACGGAGACCATTTGGGACAAAATAATGAGAACGGAAAATAAAACAATAACTAAAATATACAAAAAAATCCTGGAGTGGAGCACAGAAGAAGTGGAGCACAGAAGAAGGAGTAAAAGCACAGAAGTGGAGCACAGAAGAAGAAGGAGTAAAAGAATGCATGATTAAGTGGGTGAAAAACATTGGAAGACCAATAGGAATAGATGAGTGGGAGACGATTTGGAATTAAAAATTGAAACACACATGCGCATATGAACTAAAAGAAAATTGGGTAAAAATGTTCCACAGGTGGTACATGACGCCACATAAACTAGGAAAATATTATAAAAATATAAACGCGAAATGTTGGAAGTGTGAGGAAGTGGAAGGAACATTCTACCACATGTGGTGGTCATGTAAAAAAGCATTTTGGAAGAAAATACTTGAAAATATGCAAAAATATTAAAAATAAAGCTACCACTCAAACCAGAAATATTTTTATTAGGAATTAATGAACAAAAATTGGACAGTAACATAGACAAGCTTCTCTTCTTATTAACAACAGCTGCAAGAATATGCTATGTGAGATTATGGAGAAAAAGTGAAATACCTAAAATTGAAAATTGGAATAAGAAGATTATGAAATATGATTATGAAATATGGACAGACTAACCTACTTGATACCACAATATAAAGAAAATATACAAAAAGAGATGGATTGGACACTGATCACTGAATACTTTTAAGTAAGAAAAATTAAGTAAGACAAATAAAATAATAGAAACCATCCACACACAAAGAAGGAGATTCTACAAAAGAAAGGGAGAAAAAGAGATAAGAAGAAATACAAAGGTTGAAGAAGAAGGAAAAGGAAGAAAAAAAACCTCCAGGAAGGATCCCAGAAGTGGAACCAATATTTCGCTCTTTTTCTTTTCTATTTTTTCTCTCCCCCCCCCCTTTTTTTTCTCCTCCATCCTCATCTCCTTTCCCTTTACCTCGCCTCTGTTTGTGTTTTGCACTGTGTTTTTAAATTTTATCTTTGTATTATGTAATTACATAATAAAGAATATTTAAAGAAAAGGGGGATGCAGGAAATTGAGAACTTTTATTTTTCTTTCTTTTTTGAAATGGACAGTGAACAGACCTCCTCAAAGTAGATGGAAGTTTCAACAATCCTTTATTCCTTATTCTTTAGTCCCCTTCTTCTTCTTCTTCTTCTTCTTCTTCTTCTTCTTCACTTTCTTTCTTTCCTTTCCCTACACTCTTTCCCTTTTGGACTACCTCTCCCTTTTGCCCAAATCTTTTAATTCTTTTTGAAAATGCGCTTGGTTTTCAATAAAAATTATTGTTTTACAAAAAGTAGGTTATTTATTTATTTATTTATTTATTACTTGCACTTATTTACCGCCACTCTCAGCCCAGGGGGCGACTATGATGGTGTAAAACCTGGGCTTATGCCATCATAACTCACTAATAGGATGCCACCAAGTTTAAAAAGCGGGGGGGGGGGGGGGACAAGTCACCTCACTGGCATGGCGTATCTCTTGGCCATACTTTGGCTATGACTTTCCTTTTGTGCTTTTGTTTCAGACTCCCTTGTGAGAGTGTCTGCTGAAATTTCGCTGCATGAGATCAAAAGAGAAGAAGAACACACCGCATAAAGGGAGTTCTCCATATTCTATGTGAAAAACCAAGCCGCCCTCGCCAGATGACTCCATCCAGACCTAGGCCAGGAGGAACTAATCCTTTTGGCAGCCAGCTCGTGCAGTGCTCCAAGTCAAGTTTCGATCTTTTGCTTGTTTTGTCCTACATGTTGTGGCTCTCCTGCTTTTGATTCTTTCCTCTGTCTTTGTGCTGGACAGGGAGTTTGTAACTTCAAACCCACAATACGGGAAACAAGTCTAGATGAGGAGGACAGGAGTACAGTGGGTTCTTCATTTATAGCATGATATAGAATCAAGATGATTTAGGAATGAGCTTCAGTGGGCAAGAAATACCTTGAGCACCAGGAAAGGCTGGAGAAAAAAAGGGGGTGGGCTTATATATCTTGACCACAGTCCCATTTGTCTCATAGGGATTTTTCTTGGGAACTGTAGTGGATGCTTCCTTGTCTGTTGCATCATCATGTGCATTTGCAGGTGAATGGAAGCAACCAGAAGGGCTTTATTTCTCTTGTGGCCATAAGCAAGCAACAGATGCTTAAGATCCTCCCTTTTGAGTCAGATTCTCTCTTCTGGGACCTTCAGCACTAGATGAATATCAAGATGAGGGAGTGCTTCAAATAATAAGATGGTAGAGTGATGCAGGAAGACAAATCCTTGGAAGAAATTTGAGTACAGTTTAGTCTGGAGAAGAGATCAGTGACAGCTCTCTTCAAGTACCTAAACCAATACCATTCCCCTCCTAATCATCCTCAGCTGGTGCATGGCAGCAATTTTGGGTACCACAATTTAAGAAATATATGAACAAATTGGGGCATGGAAAGCAAATCATGTCAAGCTGCCATGTTGGGAGAAAGGTGGGATAGAAAGAAAGGAAACAAATGAATAAAATAAGGTTGGAGAAAGCTTTTTAGCTTGGAAAAGGAAGTGGAGAGACAGTGGCCATCTTCTGATACCTGTGGGAGTGTCTCAAAAGAGAGCAAGGATATGTTTAAGATGGCAGAACTAGATTGAATGGCCATTAGAGAGGAGGGCTTTTGGCTGAACATTAGGAGAAATCTCTTGAGAGTGAGAGCAGACTGAGAATGGAACTATTTGTTTATAAGGTGAGGTAGCTTTCCCTTGTTGGAAGACTTCAAGAAGGTGCTGCTAAGCAATTTTTTAGGTACGCTTTAGTTCAGGACTACAAATACATACATACATACATACATACATACATACATACATATCTCTCACCTTGTCCCATAACTAGTAGAAAACATGGGGGATTACAAATGGAAGACTCACCTTGTAAACGTCTGTAAGTCAGGGAACTTAATGCACTTCATTTACAAGCACCTTTGTCGAAATTCTGTCATGTTATACTTACATTATACAACACTACCCTTGCAATTCTAGCAGGTACTATTGAGCCAACTTTGGTTGTGAAAGGGGTTCTTGAAATATGAAATTTGCTGCTATTTTATTGACCAGAGTGAGAAAGTTTTGCCAATCTGTAAAAGACCAGTAGGTCCTGATTTACCTCAGTAGGTTTTAAATTGTAACTCAGTTGGAAAAAGAAGGCACAAATATCACTCAATCAATGTGACCTGTCCCCTTCAAGGATGTAATGTGTCTAACGGTTATACTGGCTAAGGCAAAGTGGGAGTCCTTGCTTTACTTGGGATATATTTTGTTGTAGAACCCACCTAGAACTAAACCTATGCTATGTGTGCATTTGACAACAAAACGCCTGTGCCATGACAAGCAATGCAATCGCTTGCTCCATTTGTGGATTTTGTAACATGCCAAAATGGTAAAGGGGGAAATGCTCTTAACAAATTGATTGCTTTTTGCCATGGGGTAGCCATTTTGCCCCAGGCGAATGAGTGATGGAGATGATTTTCCTTGAAATGATGTAACTGTGGCTGTGACTTTTTGCTTAAAGAATAAAAAATATGTGTTTGAATGACAATGTTCATGTCTGCCTTTTGTATTTTTCAGATGAGGTGGGCATCCCTTTCCAAACTCTCTCTCTCTATATATATATATATTATTTTAGGACATACACGAACACAACCGTTACAATTCCCTCCACCGCCACAAGGATTATTTTCTTTCACATATTAATCCTTTTGGAGACAATCCTTCTAGATTTACATACTGTATAACATTTGTATTCTATTTCTTATGACCTGATCTCTAGACTTATTCATGATATAGTATAATCCCTTTCCAAATTCAATGCAATTTATTTCTGGTCAGTTTTCTGCTATGCTTAAAGAGTGTGACAAGTATCACTATATGGCCAGCCAGTAGTCTGGCAGGAGATGAGTGCAACGCCCCCCTTCTTCTGTTCTATAATAACCAACCCACAGAAATATAACTAGAGCAGACTCTTGGGGTGCATCTCCACTGTGGAATTAAAACAGTTTGACACCACTTTACCATGGCTCAGTGCTATGGGTTCCTCGGAGTTGTAGCTTGACAAAGTTTCTTGTGTCCTCTATCAAATAATGCTCCAACCACTCATGATCCCTAAGATTAATCAGAGCATTAAAGTGGTGTCAAGCTGCATTAGATGCAGCCTCAGTTAACCAGAACTTTCAAGCAACCGCAAAAAAACAAAAACAAAAAAAACCAAATACATAATGCTTTGAATACAATTAAAATAATTTTTTAGCAGAAAGGTGACATTAAGTATGTCTTCATTTGCTTTTAGTTACTGTCTTTTAATATGAATCTCAAGTGAATGCAAAATTTATGGTATGGCATAGTATGGGGTATAGTATTAGGCCCACTTTCAATAGTAGCTCTGAAGTAATCAGAAAGTTGTTATTATTATTATTATTATTATTATTATTATTATTATTATTATTATTATTATTCCACCTCTCCTTATCCAGCATCTACCAATCCCATTGGGTGCTGGTTTATTTGTGAATCTACTGCAATAACTGGAAGTAAATTAATGTTTATCATATTAATGACTAGCAAGATGCAACCTCAATTAACCAGAACTCTCAAGCAACTTTTTTTTTTATAAAAAATCAAAGGCATAATGCTTTGAATACAATTAAAGTACATTTTTTGCAGAAACCTAACATTCAGGGCACACAGCCCTATATTCCAGAATATCAAGGCAGCAAAATCCCACATTATCTGAGTGTGGACTCAGATAACCCAGTTCAAAGTAGATATTGTGGGATTTTCTGCCTTGCTATCCTGGGATATAAGGCTGTGTGGAAAGACCCTAAGTTTGCCTTTATTTGCTTTTAGTGTCTGTCTTTCAGTATGAATCTCACTGCCGTACTCCAGAGCAGAATCACCTCTGACTTTAAACACCACACCAGCTGGGTAAAATCAGCAAGCAGTTTATTTAGGAATATATGTAGCTAAAGCAGTAAAAAGTAATCCACAGTAAAAAGTAATCCAATTGATACAAAGGAAGACAGGAACAAATGTTGGCCCCAATTTAGGAGGCAACCTCTGGCAGTGAGACCAGGAAGAAGCCTGTTGGCAGACACCCAGACAAGTGATAAGTCTGAGCTGCCCCTTTTCTGTGAGTCCCTGCTGTGGCAAGCATACAGATCAGCCCCAATTAAAATCATCCAGCAGCAAGGTGAGAAGGTAATTTCAGCCAAGGAAGATTTTATTATCTGCAGATAAGATCCTAGCTTGTGATAAACTGACAAAGAAGCTGGAATAGCCCGTATACAGAAATACAGCCTCTTTTATACACAATAATTTCAAATTTCCCACTGCAGCAACATCATCTATAGCAAAGTCCATTGGACAAGTCTCCCAATCCTGACCAATCACAAAAAGGGGTCTTTGCAGAATAGTCAGCTTGTGAAGAGACAAAGGGCGTTGAGTGGCAGTGAATGGGTTACCCTTTATTCAACAGGAAAAATAATAAAAATGATTGAGGGCACTTAGCCCTACCCAGGAAAAGTTTATTGTGTGCCGGATGGTCATGGCAGAGCCCCATCAGGGGGCCAACCCAGGGCAGTGGCCCTGAATCATGGTAGCTCAAAACAGGCGAGAGGTCCCGCACACAAAGGCGCATTGTGAAGAGTAGCTACTTCCCCCAAGGCGGGCAGGAAAAGGCAATGGGGCCATCTTGTCCTGTCCATTGGGCTATTGTGTTACATATGTCTAGATAATGTCCATAATATGGGTGAGGCTGGGAATTGATTGAAGAAATCCCCAGCTTGGAGTCTTTTCTCGCAGTCTGTATGATCACATGGGATGCAGGACTTCCTTTTGGGGGTCAGGAATACAGTTTCCCATCCAGGGAAAGGAACAGGAAATCTCAGAAGCACAAAATATATTAGTAACATACCATAGGAACACATAGGAAAAGGCGCAGAATTTTTAGGGCATTTTTCATGCACATGAGAGACATAGTTTTCCCAAGTGCGTACAGATATCCTAGCCAGGCTAACTTGTATGTAGATCAAGGCAGGAGGAAGGGAAAATTCATAGAAATAATACAATTCCATACTGGGGAAAGGGGAACATGCAGACTGGGCTTTTTGGGGGACAGAAAGGCAGGAAGGTCACACATTGCAAGGATGCGAACATATAAGGAAAACAACTTTAGAACATATGATTATTCAGTAGGTAAAGAGTTCTTTTTAACAGCAGTCCTGGGCGTCGTAGTTTCTCAGGCTTGGAAAACATAGTCTTCAGAATCCCTGGGTTGAGTTAGGTCCCAAAACAGACCAGAGAGTGTGCTCTGAGACAGAGAGGATGGCAGGAGAGAAATACAAAGAGCAGAGAGGTGTTAAACTATCAAAGGCTTTCTAATGAGGGAACCAGCTATCCGGAAAGAGAAGAAAAGAGGAAAGGCTGAATTGCAGCAAGGAGAGGTACATGATAGCTGGAAAAGATACATTACAGCAAGGAGAGGACAAGAGAAGCACAGAGTTCAGGGTAACCAATTTATTAAGGGATCATAGGCAGTCTGCAGCTAGTTTTCTGATTGTCTGAACATGTGCAGAGCCAAACAAGTACACTTTAAGTGCCTGCAGTCTTTGGAACTCCCTGCTGCAGGCATGAAAGAAACAAACAATAATTTTGCCCAGGGGGGTTTCATGCAACACAAAGAGTCCAATAAAAACCCATGAAACTAGGCACTTGAATCCATTTTTATTTATTTTTATTTATTTGTCGTGTCAGAGCAACCAGTCCATTATATTACATTTCTAACAGAACAAAGCAAACAAACAGACAAAATACAAAACTTGTGAGTTTGGTAGTTGGTTAAATGTTCTTTCACCAGTATCTGGCCACTTGGAGTGCTTCCGCTGTTGCTGCAAGAAGGTCCTCCATTGTGCATGTGGCAGGGCTCAGGTTGCATTGCAGCAGGTGGTCAGTGGTTTGCTCTTCTCCACACTCGCATGTCGAGGATTCCACTTTGTAGCCCCATTTCTGAAGGTTGGCTCTGCATCTCGTGGTGCCAGAGCGCAGTCTGTTCAGTGCCTTCCAATTCGCCCACCGGAGCATTGCAGCGCACCCAAATACCTGGGAGTCACTCTGGACCGTGCTCTTACCTACAAGAAGCACTGCCTGAACATCAAGCAAAAAGTGGGTGCCAGAAACAATATCATACGAAAGCTGACTGGCACAACCCTGAGTCCCCCCCGGGGTGAGAAGGGCGGGGTATAAGTGAATGAAATAAATAAATAAATAAACCTGGGGATCACAACCAGATACAGTGAAGACATCTGCCCTTGCACTGTGCTACTCTGCTGCTGAGTATGCATGCCCAGTGTGGAACACATCTCACCACACTAAAACAGTGGATGTGGCTCTTAATGAGACATGCCGCATTATCACGGGGTGTCTGCGCCCTACACCACTGGAGAAATTACACTGCTTAGCCGGTATTGCACCACCTGACATCCGCCGGGAAGTAGCAGCCAATAGTGAAAGGACCAAGGCAGAGACATCTCCAGCTCATCCCCTGTTTGGGTATCAGCCAGCACGTCAACGACTTAAATCTAGAAATAGTTTTCTAAGATCTACAGGGACACTCGCTGGAACACCTCAGCAAGCGAGAGTCCAAAAGTGGCAGGCTCAAACCCAGCACCTCAACCAATGGCTGATACCAAATGAGAGACTCCCTCCTGGGCACTTGAATCCATGAACAAAACAGAAGCATATCCCATAGGCAAAACATGAGCTAGGCAGATCTTGGTGCTTGAAACTTGATGTTATTCCGACGTTGCTTCAACTAAAGCAATCGTCCCTCACAAATCACTTATAAACTCTTCCCTGACTCCAAAAGTGCTAGGAATGGATTAGTTTCAGTTTACTATCTATCTTCTGTTGAAGCCTAGCTGAGCATCTTAATTGCTGTCTCTGTTTACTAAAACTTCTTTTCCTGTTCAAGGTCTCACTCCCATCATTAACTCCTGCATCTGGTACCTCAAAATCAGTTTCATTTTCAGATAATTGACCAGGGAACTGCGGCGAAAGGCCTTACCAAACTCTGGGAACTTGAGAATCCTCTTGCAGCAACTCAGATCTCTCTGGCCTCACTTTCAAACCCCATTCAGGCCCAAGCAACCCTTCATCCCCAGACCCTGGCCCAATAACCAGATCAACATCACCATTCCCTTCATGAAACATCAACATGAACATCATCCCCATTCCTATCATGAATATCAACATGAATATCAGACACAATCTCAGGCTGATATACAACACTCACATCAATACAAAGTTTAAGGTATGGCATAATATGGGGTATAGTATTAGGCCTACTTTTAATAGTAACCCTGAATAATAATAATAATAATAATAATAATAATAATAAGTAACACAATTTGAAGAAGGCTCTCCATGAACAGTTCCTGGGAAAAATTGAGAGCCAAATTGACAAAGAAAAAACATGGATGTGGCTCACAAATGGAACTTTGAAAAAGGAGACAGCGGGCCTGATTCTGGCAACCCATTAGACAAATGCCATCAAAGACAGAATTGAAAAGTCGATAACAGATCCCAAATGTAGACTCTGAGTCTGCAAGGAAGCAGATGAAACAATAGATCATATCCTCAGGTGCTACAAGAAGATTGCGTAGACAGACTACAAGCAGAGACATAACACCGTTGCTCAGATGATTCATTGGAATTGGGTGCAGTGCCTAAAGACCTTGGCCTGCACTTAAATACAATTGACGCTGACAAAATTACCATCTGCCAGCTGCAGAAGGCCACCTTACTGGGATCTGCACGCATTATTCGCAGATACCTCACACAGTCCTAGACATCTGGGAAATGTCTGACATGTGATCCAATACAACAGCCAGCAGAATGATCTCGTTTGCTGTGGAATCATCTTGTTGTGTTTCAAATAATAATAATAATAATAATAATAATAATAATAATACTATGTAACACAATTTGAGAAATATTCTGTTCCTGGTTTGAAAGTGTTATTCCTGTTTAATTGCAGTCCGTACTTTGAAAGTCATTGTTCTACTCCAGAAACTTCGTTTTTGTGGCTGCTGCAAACTATGTTGAATTGGTTGAGACTCGATGAGATATTCATTGAAAAACTATAGCAACAAGTTCTCTAGCAGGATGTCCCACAGAAACAAAGGTTTTGCAGTTGAATAAATGTTTCCCATGTTTCTATGAAAGAGCCAATTAGGAAATGACATTTCTAACCCAGAAACAAAAATTGTGTTGCAAAGTGTTGTTATGATTACTCGCCTCTCCTTATCCAGCATCTACCAATCCCCCTTGGGTGCCAGTTAACCTGAGAGTCTACTGTAATAACTGGAAGCTAACAAATGTATCTCATATGAGTGACTTGCAACTATAAACAGCATTATTCCCTACATCTGCTATTTGCTCTCAGCCATGTACTCGGGGATTGAGCACAAATGGAAAATAACAAAAATGAAAGCCAGTCCTGTGGGTCTTTCATACATGGACATTGACAGGCATTTGTATGTGATGCGTAAGCATCTCTGTTTAGAGCTGCCTTGGCTTTGCTATGCAATCGAGGCCATTGTGCAGGAAGGCGTCTTGCTTTAGTAGCACCTTGCCATTCAGCACCCGAGTTGCCATGGGCAGACGCCACGCTTTGCAGCCTTGATGGAGGACCTTGTTCCCAAAGCCTGACTCATCCAAACAACGCTCACAGGAAGAGCGGTGGGGAGACAAAAGCACCTGCACAGGAGGCTCTCTTTTTGTTAACCCATGGCTTCCCATGAGATTGAGTGGTAGATGCTGGGGAACGGGCATTTCTGGATGCTTGAGAGTCACTCTTTAAAATAGGCTTAACTCAGACTGTGCCATACTAGTATAAACTCTGTATTGACTTGTGGTTCATATTGAAAGACAATCCCTAAAAGCCAAGGAGGACAAACTCAATGCAATGCAACCATCTTTTACAGCTTTTGATTTAAAGGATTCTTGGATCGATTTTTTGCCGGTTGCTTGAGTTCCAGTCAACAGAGAGTCTACTGTGCGATCTGGTCAGTGAGCTTTGGCATTCCCATTTGCATTTGGACTTCCTGCTTCAAGAAACTATCCCTAAATATAGTCTCTCTTTGGTGAGCTCTGGGTGTGTCTGCACTGTTGAATGGATGCCATGGAATCTGGGATTCTGTCCTTTGGTGAAGGCCTTGTGAAACTATAACTCCCACCATTCCAAAGCATTGAGCCAAAGCAGGGAAAGGAGTGTCAAATTGCACAGAGATTGCCAAATTTATATATTTGGGCCTCGTTTGTATTTTTGGTTAGTAACTTGGAAGAAGTTACCTCAGGCCAGCAGTATTTTTTCAACCAGTTTTTTGTAAATTAATAAAAAAAAGACTTGTATAGGTTGGTTTGTTGTTTTCCTGTTGAAAACATGGGCTAGGACACTGAGGTGCTGAAGGGAACGTGCAAATCTATTGTTGTTTATTTGTTCAGTTGCTTCCAACTCTTCATGACCTCCTGGCCCAGCCCACACCAGAGCTGTCTGTCTGCCATGGGTGCCCCAGCTCCTTCAAGGTCGAGTCAATCCCTTCAAGGATGACATCCCTCCATCTTGCCCTTGATCCGCCCTTCTTCCTTTTTCCTTCCATTTTCCCCAGCATTATTCTCTTCTCCAAGCTTTCCTGTCTTCTCATTACTACTGGGAATAACACTGCTTTAACTATGCTGGACCTTCGTTGCCAGTGTGATATCTCTACTCTTAACTCTTTTATTGAGATTGGTCATTGCTCTCCTTCCAAGCAATGACCAAAATCGATAAAATAGTGAAGAGTAGACACATCACACTGACAACAAAGATCCGCATAGTTAAAGCAATGGTATTCCCTGTAGTCACCTACGGATGTGAGAGCTGGACCATAGGGAAGGCTGAGCAAAGGAAGAGAGATGCTTTTGAACTGTGGTGTTGGAGGAAAGTCCTGAGAGTGCCTTGGACCGCGAGAAGATCAAACCAGTCCATACTTCAAGAAATAAAGCCTGACTGTTCATTGGAGGGAAGGATATTAGAAGCAAAGATAAAGTATTTTGGCTACATAATGAGAAGACAGGAAAGCTTAGAGAAGACAATGATGCTGGGGAAAATGGAAAGAAAAAGGAAGAGGGCCAACCAAGGGCAAGATGGATGGATGTTATCCTTGAAGGGACTGGCTTGACCTTGAAGGAGCTGGGGGTGGTGATGGCCAACAGGGAGATCTGACGTGGGCTGGTCCATGAGGTCATGAAGAGTCGGAAGTGACTGAATGAATGAACAACAACAACAACAACTCCCAAGAAGGAAATGTCTTCTGATTTCCCAGCTGCATTCCACATTTGCAGTAATTTTCGCACCTAGAAATACAGTCTTTCACGGCCTCCACGTTTTCTCCCTCTATTTGCCAGTTATCAATCAGTCTGGTTGCCATCATCTTGGTTTTTTTTAAATATTTAGCTGCAATCCAGCCTTTGCACTTTTTTCTTTCACCTTGGTTAGAAGGCTCCTCAGCTCCACCTCACTTTCAGCCATCAAAGGGGCATCATCTGCATATCTAAGATTGTTAATGTTTTTTCCAGCAATTTTAACTCCAGCCTTGGATTCATCAAGCCACACACATCGCATGATGTGTTCTGCATACAAGTTGAATAGGTTGGGTAAAAGTATACAGCCCTGCCATACTCCTTTCCCAATCCTGAACCAGTCGGTTGTTCCATTGCCTGTTCTTACCGTTGCTACTTGTTCTTTATACAGATTCCTCAGGAGACAGACAAAATGACTTGGTATCCCCACACACCAAGAACATGCTACAATTTATTGTGATACACACAGTCAAAGGCTTTAGAATAGTCAATAAAACAGAAATAGATGTTTTTCTGAACTCCCTGCCTTTCTCAATTATCCAGCGGATATTGGCAATTTGGTCTCTCCTTCCTCTGCCTTTCCTAATCCCAGCTTGTACATCTGGCAACTCTCTCTCCATGTATTGATGGAGTCTACCGTGCAGGATCTTGAGCATCACCTTACTGGCATGTGAAATAAGTGCCACTGCACAAAAGTTTGGGCATGCTTCAGTGTTTCCCTTTTTGATATGGGGAGATAAGTTGATTTTTTCCCCAATCCGATGGCCATTCTTGTGTTTTCCATATTTGCTGGCATATGGCATGCAACACCTTGATAGCATCATCTTTCAAGAGTTTAAACAGCCTCTTCAAATTCTACAGCACTGCTGGTCACAGCTGACCTCCAGCTGGAGCACTCAAGGGCCAGGGCTTCCAAGTTCTCAGTGTCTTTGCCAGTTTTTAAGGTTGGCTTTGAGCCCATCATTCAATCTGTTTTCTTGCCCACCAACATTCTGTTTTCCATTCTTGAGTTCGGAGTAGAGCAACTGATTTGGGAGATGGTGGCCAGTCCAGCGGAGCTGATGGCGGAGGACCATCACTTCACTGCTGGTGATCTTTGCTTCTTCCAGAACGCTGACATTTGTCCGCTTGTCTTCCCAAGAGATTTGCAGCATTTTCTGGAGTTGCATGTGACATCTGTAGACTGTCCACGCCTCGCAAGCGTATAGCAGGATTGGGAGGACAATAGCTTTATAAACAAGAACGTTGGTATCCCTATGGATGTCCCGGTCCTCAATCACTCTCTGCTTCATTCGGGAAAATGCTGCAGTCGCAGAGCTCAAGCAGTGTTGTATTTCGGTGTCGATGTTGGCTTTTGTGGAGAGATGGCTGCTAAGGTAGCGGAAATGGTCAACATTTTCTAATGTTACACCATTAAGCTGTATTTCTGGCATTGGAGAGGGATTGGCTGGTGACTGCTAGAAGAGCACTTTGGTTTTCTTGATGTTCAATGACAGACCAAGCTTCTCATATGCTTCTGCAAAGGTGTTTAGACTGGCGAGTAGGTCTTATTCTGAATGCGCACAGATGATGTTGTCGTCAGCATATTGGAGTGCTACAACAGATGTTGTTGTGACCTTGGTTTTGTCTTTCAGTCTGCTGAGGTTAAACAGCTTGCCATCTGTCCAATAGATGATTTCCACTCCGGTGGGACGCTTCCCATCAACAAGATGAGGTATCATTGCGATGAAGATGGGAAATAAGGTTGGGGCAGTAACACATCCCTGTTTGACACCTGATTCCACCTTAAATGGGTCACTTTGGGAGCCATTGCTGTCCAAGACTGTTGCCATCATGTCATCATGGAGGATGTTCACAAATTTGTTTGGGCACCTGAGAGGGAAGGCGCCTTCTGTTTCTCAGAAGGAAGGCAAGAAGAGGGAAGAGAGGGCGAAGAGGACTGGGAGGCAGGTAGGCCAGGAAGAGAAAAAAGGCGGGAAAAGCGCCCAGAGCCCAACGCGCATGCGCTGCCCTAGGACAAAGGTGCCACTGGAACCCCTGTCCGGCCTATGCTGACAGCCCCGCCCTCTCCTCAAACCACGCCCACCTAGCCTCCTCGGCAATTAGCCCCTCCCCGGCCGAGGAGGGATCACGTGACCCCCAAGAAGAGGAAAAGGAAGTGTCCCCGGCGCCGGCTCTGCTGTGTTTTCTGATGCGGTCCGGATGGAGGGGAGGCCGGCGCCTCAGGGAGAGGAAGCGGAGGGTGAGCCGTTCTGCCAAGCCTCGCGCCTCCTCTGCCCGAGCAGGCCGCCCACTGCTGCTCCCACCCTGCCCTAGCAGGCGCCTTGGCCATGGAAGCTGCCCTTCAGGCCCAGGCCCCTGCCACACCGCCCAATACCGCCCCACATTCTCTGCTTGGAACTGCGATATATGGCCGTGGGGACTCAGATAATCCCGTCCAAAGGATAGATTGCGGGATTTATTTATTTCGTATCAAAAGCATTTCATAAATTAGTATAAAAACGATAAGAAAAATAGAAGGAGCGCAGGTGGCTAAATAAAACGGGCAACAGCAACGGCATTGTCGGTAGCCCCCAACAATTCTTCCTCAGTACATGAGGCAGGGCAGAGTGGGCAAGCATACAGATGCGGGGATGTCTGCTCTGCTCCACAGTCACACAAGGTGTGGGATTCTTTTAGGTAGTGCCCTGTTGCCAGGTTGTCTTTTGATCTGCCCACTCCAGTCTGTGCAGGGACTTCCAGGTTGCTCATTCTTGGTTTGCCCCTGGAGGAAGACCCTCGTGAGGGCCATCCGGTTGGGATTTTTCGATTTAGCTGCCCAGAGGGATACCCTTGCTGTTGCTGGGGGAACGCCAAGAGGAGTGGTAGTTCTCATAAAGCTTTTCCTTGATCTGAGTCTACTGCAGTGGTTCTCAACCTTCCTAATGCCGCGGCCCCTTAATACAGTTCCTCATGTTGTGGTGACCCCCAACCATAACATTGTTTTTGTTGCTCCTTCATAACTGTCATTTTACTACTGTTATAAATCATAATGTAAATATCAGAAATGGAAGATGTATTTTCATTCACTGGACCAAACTGGGCACAAATACCCAATGCAACCACATGTAAATGCTAGTGGGGTTGGGGGAGGATTGATTTTTGTAATTTGGGAGTTGTAGTTGCTGGGATTTATAGTTCACCTATAATCAAAGAGCATTCTGAACTCCACCAGCAATGGATTTGAACCTTATTTGCCACACAGAACTCCCATGACCAACGGAAAACACTGGAAGGGTTTGGTGGGTTTGGGAGTTGTAGTTCACCTATATCCGGAGAGCACTGTGGACTCACACAATGGTGGATCTGGACCAAACTTGGACAAACACTCAATATGTGCAAATGTGAACACTGGTGGAGCTTGGGGAAAATAGACCTTGACTTTTGGGAGTTGTCGTTGCTGGAATTTATAGTTCATTGCAATCAAAGAACATTCTGAACTCCACCAACGATAGAATTGGCTCAAACTTCCCACATGGAATCCCCATGACCATCAGAAAATACTGTGTTTTCTGATTGTCTTTGGCGACCCCTCTGACACCCCTTCGCGACCCCCTCAGGGGTCCCGACCCCCAGGTTGAGAAACACTGGTCTACTGGGAGGAGGCTGGTAACCATGTAGTGAATGGCTTTCACGGTGTACGACCTTATTTCTCTCACATTTAGCAGCAACTTCCCGCTGCACATGGGGGGGGGGGATGCCAGCTAGCTTGTAGAGTTTATCAACAGGTATAGGTTTAAGACATCCTGTGATTATTCTGCATGTTTTGTTCAATGCTATGTTCACCTGCTTTGCATGGGCAGACCTATGCCAAACAGGGCAGGCATACTCAGCAGTTGAGTAGGAAAAGGCCAGGGCTGATGTTTTTATTAATTTTGGGTCTGCACCCCATGTGCTGCCAGTATGTTTCCCCAGGATGTTATTGCATGCAGCTACTTTGTGCTTGGTGTTCAAGCAGTGTTTCCTATATGCTAGTGTTCGATCTAAGGTGACACCGAGATATTTAGGATGGAAATAATGTTCAAGCTCTTGACCTTCCCAGGTGACTTTTTTTAAACAATTGTGGGATTATCTGACTTGATATTCTGGGTGATATGGCTGTGTGGAAGGGCCCATCCATGCACATTAAACTGCACTATATGGCAGTGTGGACTCAGATAATCCAGTTCAAAGCATATCTTGTGGATTATCTGCCTTGATATTCTGGATGATATGACTGTGTGGACAGGGCCCTGGGTTACCTGAGTGGCCTTCCACACAGCCATATATATAACCCAGAATATCAAGGCAGATAATCCACAAGGTTTGCTTTGAACTGGGTTATCTGTGTCCACACTGCCATATCATCCAGTTCAATGTGGGTGTTACACAGCAGTGTGAATGGGGCCTCAGGAAGCCCATTGGGGATTTGGGGTTTTGGATTTCCACATGAGGGATACTCCACCTTTCACAATTATTTATCGTATCAGGAGCAAATCTGTAATGTATTTAAAAAACACAGTTTTAAAAAACTTGGCATTATACTAAATGTCCTTTCACCAGTAACTGGCCATTTGGAGTGCCTCTGGTGTTGCCTATAAGGAGGTCCTCCATTGTGCATGTGGCAGGGCTCAGGTTGCATTGCAGCAGGTGGTCAGTGGTTTGCTCTTCTCCACACTCGCATGTTGTGGACTCCACTTTGTGGCCCCATTTGTTAAGGTTGGCTCTGCATCTCGTGGCGCCAGAGCGCAGTCTGTTCAGTGCCTTCCAAATTGCACGGTCGTCTGTGTGCGTAGAAATGAGTCTCTCATTTGGTATCAGCCACTGATTGAGGTGCTGGGTTTTAGCCTGCCACTTTTGGACTCTTGCTTGCTGAGGTGTTCCTGTGAGTATCTCCGTAGATCTTAGAAAACTATTTCTTGATTTAAGGCATTAACGTGCAGGCTGATATCCAAACAGGGGATGGTCCAGAGATGTCATTCCCTTAGTCCTTTCATTATTGGCTGATACTTCCCGGTGGATGTCAGGTGGCGCAATACTGGTTATACAGTGTAATTTCTCCAGTGGTGTAGGGCACAGACAGCCCGTGATAATACAGCATGTCTCATTAAGAGCTATATCCACTGTTTTAGTGTGATGAGATGTGTTCCACACTGGACATGCATATTCAACAGCAGAGTAGCCAAGCGCAAGGTCAGATGTCTTCACTGTGTCTGGTTGTGATCCCCAGGTTGTGCCAGTCAGCTTTTGTATGATATTGTTCTTAGCACCCAATTTTTGCTTGATATTTAAGCAGTGCTTCTTGTAGGTCAGAGCACAGTCCAGGGTAACTCCCAGGTATGTGGGTGTGCTGCAATGCTTCTGTGGGGCTCCTTCCCAGGTAATCCTCAGAGCTTGAGATGCTTGTCTGTTCTTAAGATGAAAAGCACATGTCTGTGTTTTAGATGGATGAGAAATCAGCTGTTTTTCCCTGTAATAGGCAGTAAGAGCAGTTTTTGTTCAACCATCTCAAAGCTCCCTGCTCCCTTTTCACAATGAAGGCCTGCTCATCTTTTTGTAGGATACCACATATAGGCAGGTGGGCATGGGGATGGGAGGTGGAGAGAATAAAATGCAGAGATACAGGATGGGTGCCAGCTTGAAGACAGTCCATACAAAAGAGACCTTGGGGACCACAGATTGAACCAGAGCCAACAGCCAATGGGATTTGGAGCCGCATCAAACGGAGTACAGTGCCTTTGGGCCTCCAACTCCCAGAATTCCTGATCATTGAAGAAGTTGGTAAGGGCTCCTGGAAGTTGGAGGCCCAAACAGCTGGAGGGAAACAGTGTAAGGGTGCCTGGTGTAGATCAAGGAATAACTGTGGGCCCAAATCTGGGCCATACAATTTAAAAGGGATAATAATAATAATAATAATAATAATAATAATAATGCTTTATATCTCGCTCCCTCTATACAGAGTAACAATCACACTTACAATCCAAAAGGTAAAATCAAAGCAAACAGATCAAAAGGGCAAATCACAATACATAGAGAAAATAATCCCAATAAAACATATTAAGTATAGCTTATAACATCATATTATTGGATATTAACATTAGAGGATGTTGACTCTAAGATGGAAAGTGTCCAGAGGAAGAGGGCGAATGAAAGGATCAAAGGTCTGAAGACCATGAATAATCCCCTCTGAAGAGCGTCTTAAAGAGCTGGGTCTGGTTAGCCTCAGAAGAGAAGGCTAAGAGGAGACATGAGAGCCATGGATACATATGTGAAAGGTGTCCTAAGGAAGAGGAAGCAGACTTGTTTCCAGCTGCCCTGGAGAACAGGACTCAATGGAGGAATGGGCTCAAATGACAGGAAAGGAGACTCCACCTGAACATGAGGAAGAACTTTCTGACGATAAGAAGAGCTGTTCAACAGTGGAACTCTCTGCCTCAGAGTCTGGTGGAAGCTCCTTCTCTGGAAGCTTTTAAACAGAGGCTGGATGGCCCTATGTTGGGGGTGGGGGCTTTGATGGTGTTTTTCCTGCATGGCAGCAGAGGTTGGACTAGATGGCCCATGTGGTCTTTTCCAACTCTGATTCTATGGTTCTTCCCCAGGAGAGCCCCTCCTCGTGGCAGAGCTGAAACCAGGGCAGCCTCAACCATATGACTGGAAATCCAGCTGTGAGACTTGGAGTGTGGCCTTCTCCCCGGATGGTGCCTGGTTTGCTTGGTCTCAGGGCCACTGTATTGTCAGGTTGCTTCCCTGGCCATTGGAAGGGATAGAGCCGTAAGTATCGGTGGTTTTGTAGCCACAGGGAACTGGTAATGGGGCTGATTGGGATCAACAAACTGGCAGCTCACTCCAGACAGAATGGGTGGCTGGGTCTTCCTGCTGCTGGCTCCTCATTTGTGAAACTGCTCTTTTTCATATTCCATTTTCACAATCAGTCAAAATTTTCAAACCCCAATGAGATTAAACTCTGAAACAAGAACCTCATAATAATCCCCCCCCCCCATCCCTAACAATACAGATAACAACCAACTTCTGTCCTTCCTTATTTAAAATAAAACCAAACAGCAAAATAAGAAAAATACAAACAAATACTAAAACCACAGCTGACTTCCCCTCCTCAAGCAAAGGCCATTGTATTACATGTACTTTCATTTCAGCTTCTGCTAAATATAAACTCATACATTTAAGTGCATAGCCATGAGTATATATATAGAGCTGTATCAGAAGTCTTGCATGACTCGTACTCACATTTCTATAGAGATATTGGTCATGTAGTCTTTCATCCCTTTCATCAACAATTTATCCGTTTTGACTCAAGTTGCAATTTTTATTCATTTTTGCAAATACATCTTTACATTAATAATAATAAAATAAAGTGATAATATCTCTTCAAATTTTAGTCCATTTTCATAGACTCATTGATTAATTTAAATGAATCATGTCTTCTTGTAATTTAAATTAATCACATCTTCTCTTATAATGTTCCTCCCAATCTAATATTTTAATCATTGTAGTCCCAACCTTTTCCCAATGTAATATCTTGCTATATTTCCCCCATCATTTTGAACTGTTTCTTGAATGAGAGAAGCTTGGCCTTCTCTGTCTGTATTTCTAGATAGGCATTGGAAGACATTGGTTGGTACTTCACAGCTGTTAATGTTGAATTGATCTAAAGTGTGTGTTAATCCTTCTACCTTTTTTTTTTTTTTTGCACACCGGGGCTCTTAAAGTGCTATACATTAATACACTATTAAAGTAAAGCATTTTTATGGATTAAAATCCAAATTAAAAAACCAAGGCCAGATAGAACAAAACAGTTCTGATTGTCTGCCAGCCTGATTTTTCCTGGTCACTCCACAGTTGAGATTACCCTATATCTTGTGTCCAACATGGGAGCCTTTGAGGGCAGTCTGAATTTGTGTCAAAGAGCTTGCATTTTAGGCAGATTCCTGTGGGATAGGGCAGTTGTTAGCTGTCACAGTCCCAAGACAGACCCAAACCTGCCCATCCATTTTACAGATCTCAGGGGGAGAAGGTAGTGGTGTTAATGTTGTATTGATATAGCTCATACTTTGATTTGGTTGCATGAGGTCCATAGTTCAGTCCATAGCACCACGGTAGACTGGGATGAGCTAGACTCAGTCTGATTTTGTCATTTGGGAGTTGTAGTTGCTGGGATTTACAGATCACCTACAATTAAAGAACTTCACCAATGATGAAATTGAACCAAATTTGGCACACAGAACTCCCATGACTAAGAGAAAATACTGGAAGGGTTTGGTGGGAATTAACCTTAAGTTTTGGAGTTGTAGTTCACCTACATCCAAAGAGCACTGTGGACTCAAACAATGACAGATCTGGACCAAACTTGGCACAAATACTCAATATGCCCAGATGTGAACACTTGTGGAGTTTGGGAAACTAGACCTTGACATTTGGGAGTTGTAGCTGCTGGGATTTATAGTTCACCTACAATCAAAGAGCACTCAATGTATCTGCCCACAATGTATCTGCACCAAACTTGACATACTATCTACATGACCAACATTGAATACTGGTGGAGTTGGGGGGCTGTTTTTGAATTCTGGGAGTTGTAGTTCACTAACACGAAAAAGGAAGAGAAGGACAGGCAGAAGAGATCTCCAGCCTTCTCTGCTAAAGGGGATCCTAAGACCATCAAAACATATGTGTTTTCTGATGGTATTTAGTGACCTCTCTGAAACCCCCATGTGAACCCCAGGTTAAGAAACTCTGATCTAAAGCAAAGATTCTGGAGTCCAAAAAGACAATTCCTTCATTCTGATGTAAGACTGTCAAACTTTTATACAGCAGTTTGTTTTGAGTTCCTCCACTTTTTCACCAGGAATGGGAGACACCTAATTAGATGATGTGCTTTTGAGTGGCTTTCCCTCTGCTTGCTTCTGTCAGGATCTGCAAAACTTTAGAGTGCAAGAGCCAGTACCCAAAAGCAGAGGCCAAGGGCCGGGGCGGCTCCAACGAGAAGACCTTGGAATGTGGGAAGATCGTCTGGGGCCTGGCCTTCAGCGCTTGGATTCCTAGCCACCCAAGGAAACACAGCCTGCAGGGGCCAAGTCCTTCCTGTTTGGTCCTGGCCACAGGATTGAATGATGGACAGATTAAAATCTGGGAGGTCCAGACAGGTAAATTGACTCAATTGCCGTTTGCTAGAAAGGCAGAATTGCTCCAGAAACCATTCTGTTGTCATCTGCAATGCCATTTAAAACTGTAAACCGTGACAGAGAGGTGTAATTGGACAGGAACAACAATTGCTCTCTGAGGACATGACATGTTCTTGTGATGGGCACTAAAGTTGACCTATTGACAAAGCATGACCGCTTGCAATTGTTGGGTCATTTCCATAAAGCAAAAAGCATTTTAAAATGTCAAATCAGTACCAACAGCAATAGCAGCAGCAGCTCAGAGGCTCCTTGAGCACAGCAGTAGACCGAAGGAGCTTCAGCAATGACAGGAGCAGAGCCAAGCTTTAAAAGGCACAAAAGACTTTATTGAAAGATCTGTACTCTACACACTTCCCCGGCCCTTTGCTACTAGCCCTGGTCCAGCCCTATTATAGGTATTCAGCAGGCCCTGGAAATGAAGAGACCCAGGCACTACCCTGGCCATTAGTTAGGGCCTTGTCAAACAGGGAAAACATAGCAGAACTTGGAAATAAATAGCTCTAGGTCCCACCCTGTCCATCAGGTAGGCCTTGCTTGCTCTTTACCCACTCCCTGGGCCCTAGTCTACTTTGTTGTAGTAGCCCAGCCCTCTCATAGTTGTCGAGGCCCACTCTCCCATCCCTACCATTGAATTTTGCACTTTCCCTATCTAGGTGTTTTGCACAAACTCAGAGCCTTCTAAAGTCAGCACTTTTATTGCTCCCATGGTACTCTTTTCATGATGTTATAACCATTATTATGATATGTTTCTATTTGGTTTTGTTTTGTTTTTATTTTATTGCATTATGTTTTAACTCTGTGCTCTCTGGGCTTGTCCCTTTGTAAGCCGCACCGAGTCCCTTCGGGGAGATGGAGGCGGAGTATAAAAATAAAGTTGTTGTTGTTGTTGTTATTAGGAATCTTGGCCATTGGAAGCTGAGCTGCCTGATGTAATTAGTACTGAACTGGCTTTTAAAATTTTAAATAAGTACGATTGTTATATAGTACTATGTTTATACTTTTTAGAATGACTTTTTGCATGTTTTTATGTTGGGAATTGCAATGCTTTATCATGCTGGAAACCGCCCTGAGTCCCCCCGGGGAGACAATGGTATACAAATAGAGGATTATTATTATTATTATTATTATTATTATTATTATTATTATTCTATATTCATGCTCACAGGAGAAGAACAAACTGGAATACTCAGGGACTTGCCATTGGCTCAGAAAAGGAGGCGTGTCTCTGAGAAATTTCAGTCTAACAAACAGAGAAATGGGAGGAGAGAATCGAGAGAGAGGCAGACACAGAGGGCAGGGGGAGGGGTATTTATTTATTTATTTATTTATTTACTGTCCTTGTATACCGCCGTTTCTCAGCCTAACGACTCAACGCGGTTTACAACAGAATATACAGTACACAGTATACAATTAAAACCGTAAAAAACATAATACACAATATTTCACATAAATCACAATCCAATACATCTCCTAACTAAAATCGTGGTCCAATTACATCATCCATATTACCAATCCGTAGTCGACACATTCATTGCACCGAATTAACCAAATGCCTGCTTGAACATCCAAGTTTTTAGTCTTTTTCGGAATACCATCAGCGAGGAGGCTGATCTTACCTCCATGGGAAGGGCGTTCCAGAGCCGAGTATCCCTTCCAACTAATTCGCCTGCTTATCTATTTCCTTGATGAGGACTATAAACTTGTGCAAAATGTGGTTGAGTTCCAACAGTAATATGGGAGTGGAGTCCCTTGTTTGTTCTAGGGCTAAATTCCAGTCTTCAAGGGGCTAAGGTGGCATTCTTGTATTGAATCAAACCAAAGGCATAGTGTGGAACCAAAGGAAGATAAAGCTTACCAATGTGCTCTCGCACAAGAGCTTTAAGCACAGTTTGATTCTGAATATGTTTTCTCAGGAGACAGTCTCTGTGCGCATCCTTCCCTCAAACCAGAGCTCTTGTTTGAGGCAAAAACCCTTCTATTATGTTTAATACCTTCTTACTTCTGTTCAGAGACAAGGACAGACGGCTCAGTGGGCTGGCCAGGCGACTTCCGAAGGCCAGTTCCCCTCCCTTAACATAATGGCAGCGCAGCTAGTTTAACGCCTCCGAAAGCAGTCATTTCTGGCGCCCTGCTGGGAGCAACTCACAAAGCCTATGGCAGGCGCCCGCTCATACAGCTGCTTAGAGAATGGCAACCGGGATGGAGGGGGCCCCCCCGCTGTGCCGCTGCATCCAAGCCACTCTCCCTGCTTCCTTGATGGAGAAGCTTGGTCTTCTCTTCTTTGCAGAAAGCTCTGGAAAGCACCTGCTGGGAGTAACCCCTGCTGTCATTCACCAGAGCCTTCGGAAAGACTCTTTGAAGTCTTCAGCCTTTGCCAGGAGGATTGGCAATGATCTCTGGAGGGAACCGAAACAGGAAGGCCCTTTACCAAATCTTGCTGCGAGTCAGAAGGATCTTTTCTTCATCGTTGCTCAGGGATAGGCAGATTTCTGGCTAGCAGGATCTCCTGTTTTCCCTCGGAGCACAAAAATCTATAGCAATAGTGCAAGCAAACCCTTAGGATCAAAGCTCAGGGTGCCTCCAACACATGCCTGGCTCACAGCTGGGAAGCTTTTTTTTCATGTCAGGAGCGACTTGAGAAACTGCAAGTCGCTTCTGGTGTGAGAGAATTGGCCGTCTGCAAGGACGTTGCCCAGGGGACACCCGAATGTTTTACCATCCTGTGGGAGGTTTCTCTCATGTCCCTGCATGGGGAGCTGGAGCTGACAGAGGGAGCTCATCCATGCTCTCCCCAGATTCGAACCTCCGACCTGTCAGTCTTCAGTCCTGCTGGCACAAGGTTTTAACCCATTGTGCCACCAGGGGCTCCTGGGACGTGACATTGAGGGATGACAAGCCCCAGAATCCCCCAGCATCAGGGCCAGTGACCAAATGCCTGGGAGAATTTTGGGACCAAGTCTTTTTGCTGGGCCCTGACTCCATTCTGGGATTCATTTTCTCCTTTGCCCACTCCAGCTTTCATTATTTTATCAGAGAGAGGATTTTGTATTCTTCGACCACAGAGAAAGAAATTTAATGATTTACTCCAGGTCACTTGGAGAACTACCAGTCCATTTGGATCTCCCTTTTTGTTTGCCCCTGCCTTAAGGTCCCACAGAGATTCCAAAAGGTGACTCAATCAATAAGGAGAAGAGTTTGAACCAGGGACAAGAATTGCTCAGCCCACATCCACATGCACCAGAAAGGATATCTGCAGCCATAGCACACAATCCCTAGCCATTTTGGAATTCTGTGCAAAAACAAATGTGCCTGTAGAAGTCTCAGTGAAATGTTATTCTCCAATTAGTTCCCAACCCCATCCTCCCTCAAATGGACACCAGACTTTTTCAGAATTGGCCAAGTGTGTCCATTGATGGTCTTACAATACGTGGCAGTGGTTCTAGACTTTCCACAACTGACTGCCTCAAAATGTCAGCCAAACTACATGGACTGAAAGGGAGTTCCTAGGTTGCCTCTCCTACCCCATCACCAGTCAGGAATTGATCTTGTCCTAAAGGAGAATCATCATTCAGTTCCTGTTGAGATTTGTTTTGTCTGGGAAGGGTTGGTTTACTGTGTATTCCCGTTTGTAGGTTGTTTGCTGTTCAACCTCTTGGGGCATCAAGATGTGGTGAGGGACCTCAGCTTCGTCCCTGGTGAGAGCGGTTCAGTCCTGGTCTCTGCCTCCCGCGACAAAACCCTGCGCGTCTGGGACCTGAGCCAGAATGGTAGGAGCGAGCAAAGGGGTCTCTGTATGTTGCAAGTATCTTTGGGTGGGACTTTGGGCCAATGCCGGGGTCCTCAGTTCCACCACTGGACTGAGTCTTCCCACCGCTTTCCAGGCCCAACGTCAGTCCAATAAGATTTTTATATTCACCAAGCCTGGGAGCATCCAAGCCTACACTGGGCACTAAATGTCTTAGAATAAATAAATAAATAAATAATATTGTTTGTATGGGATGGCTCAGTTTTCATATCGCTCAATTTTTCTGGCTGTTGCCGTGATTTGTTGTTCCACAATTTCAAGAACTACTTCAATTTTTCTTGTCTTCAGTCAATATTTTTAATCAGGTTATTCTTTGTTTTGACATTCTTCAGTTTTTGCTCCTTCATGTTCTTTAAATTGCTTGCATCTTGATTTTTAACTCCAACGTTATTTTCCATTTTGGTTTTCCAGTCATTTTTCTTGCGGGTTTCAGTTGTTGTATCCCCAGTTCTTGTGTTACAATCACTGCTTTACTGTATGCAAGCTGGTTAGTTTCTTCCATTGTTGCTATCTGAACAGTTGCAGTGCAGCATTCACATCATTCATGAGAGGTGCCAGATGTTTTCTTGGTACTGTCTTTAATGTCAGCAGTCTGCCTTTCTTCCTTCAATGCAACATGGCAGATTATGTGAAAGGCAGTCAAGAACAAACATTGATGGAAGTCAGTAGTAGTAAACTGCTTCAAGTGCAAAAGGCAAAGAGCGAATACCGGAAAAATACAATGCAGAGCAGAAGATAAAACTGACAAAAGAAGGCTCTCCATGGACAATTTCTGGAAAACATTGAGAGCAATATAGACAAAGAAAAAACTTGGCTGTGGCTCACAAATGAAACTTTGAAAAAGGAGACGGAGGGCCTGATTCTGGCATCCCAAGAACAAGCCATTAGAACAAATGCCATCAAAGCCAAAATTGAAAAGTCGACGACAGATCCCAAGTGCAAGGAAGCAGATGAAACAATAGATCACATCCTCAGCTGCTGCAAGAAGATCACGCAGACAGAATGCAAGCAGAGGCATAACACCGTTGCTCAGATGATTAATTGGAACTTGTGCCACAAATACCATCTGCCTGCGACAAAGAACTGGTGGGATCACAAGCCGGAAAAAGTTACAGAAAATGAACACGTCAAACTACTCTGGGACTTCCGAATTCAGACAGACAGAGTTTTGGAGCACAATACTCCTGACCTCACAATCGTGTTAAAAAATCAAGTATGGATTGTTGATTTTGCAATCCCAGGTGACAACAAGATTGAAGAGAAACAACTAGAAAAGCTGACATGATATGAGGATTTAAAGATCGAACTGCAAAGACTCTGGCACAAGCCAGACAAGGTGGTCCCAGTGGTTATCGGCACACTGGATGCAGTGCCTAAAGACCTTGGCCTGCACTTAAACACAATCGGCGCTGACAAATTTACCATCTGCCAGCTGCAAAAGACCACCCTACTGGGATCTGCACGTATTGTTTGCCAATACATCACACTGTCCTAGACACTTGGGAAGTGTCTGACGTGTGATCCAGTACAACAGAAGGCAGAGTGATTTTGTTTGCTGTCGACTCATCTTGTGTTTCAAATAATAATAATAATAATCATCATCATCATCATAATCATCATCATCTTTATTTATATCTCACCCCATTTCCCCGAGGGGACTTGGAACAGCTTAGAACCAAGGGGCAAACCTACATCCACTGGTCCAGAGCCTGAGGTACAAAACTAGATAGAGCAGCATGTGAAGAAATGTCCAAGACCAGGCTTAATCATCCAGCAACTGGAGAACAACAGACTTAACACCAAATTAAGCCAATGGGTTTAGTTACATAGAATGTAAGGGAAGCTTTAGCATTATCAAAGAGCAGGTGCAAAGGGAGGAGGTCTACTCTCACTTTCTGTTCTAAGCAACTACGATGAGTCAAGCAATCAAGAGGCCAAAAGCTTCACATCTTTGTGTTGTGATGGACACGAAGCTTCTCAAAGTGGCTAATGGCCAGGTTCCTTTTTCTGGGGGGAAATAGAAATACTTTGACTAGACCTTAGGAAGAGCTTCCTGATGATAAGAGCTGTGTAATATGCTGATGCCTGGGAGTCTGGTGGAGTCTCCTCTGGAGGTTTTTAAGCAGAGGCTAGATGGCCATCTATTAGGAGTGCTTTGGTTTTTTTTCTTCCTGCCTGGCAGAAGGGGGGTGGATTGGAGGGCCCTGGGGGTCTCTTCCAGCTCGAGGATGCTGTGACCTCTTCCGGCAAACACATTTACAGGTAATGGCTAGGAAGACTGATGAAACAAGCTGCCTTAACCATTCAGCAGTACAAATTAACTTGCAAATAACAGGTTTTCATGGAATGAATCATGCTTCCAGAGCGGCTGCCTTTGGACTGTGCTTGAGTGTTTAGTAATCTCTCGAACAGCCCGTCCTCGTGCTTTTTATCTTCTTTTCCTTGCACTTTCTTCTCCCTCACCCAACCTTTTCTTTCCTTTGCCAGGTTTTCTCTCTCTTCCTGCCACTGATTCAGTTTCCCCCCGCTCTTGACTCCCCACCCCACAATTACCAGGCACCTGGAGTGCATTTCTCTCGTGCTGTTTTCCCATTTTCCCAAATCCAGACAGCCACATTGGCAGATTATTTGTTCATTATGTAAATTGTGTGGTTGGTCAGGAAAGTGTTGACCAGCAGACACCCCGACTCATTTCCCACTCAAAGGCTTGTTAGATTAGAAAGAAAAGAGTGGGCTTTCTTAATTATTTTTTGCTGTAGTACAGAGGTGTGCAGCCTACAGCTCACAGTATTTTCCAACCACTGTGCCCTGTTTTTCCCCCAACCTTTTCTCCTCACTGAGCTTCTGCCCTTTCAATAGCTGCAAGACATGCAGGTATCCAAGAGGTATGGTTTTCTCAAGAGTAAATATTTGATAAAAGTTTGGGACACTGCTTGAGGCATTTAAAAAGCTGCGTAATGGTGCATATGCTTAGTCTCATGCTAGGATTCTGTCTCTACAGTGAGAGCAAACAGACCAGTGTTACTCATAGCTACTATATAAGGATTGCTGAGCTAACATAAGAAAAGTAGTGGGTTGTTGTAGCCTTTTCAGGCTGTATGGCCATGTTCTAGAAGCATTCTCTCCTGACGTTTTGCCTGCATCTGTGGCAGGCATCCTCAGAGGTTGTGAGGTCTGTTGGAAACGAGGAACATGGGGTTTATATATCTGTGGAAAGTCCAGGGTGGGAGAAAGAACTCTTGTCTGTTGGAGCTAGGTGTGAATGTTTCAATTGGCCACCTTGATTAGCATTTGATGGCCTGACAGTTTTTAGGTGTGGCTTGCTCCTACCTGGGGGAATCCTTTGTTGAGATGTGATTAGCTGTTCCTGATTGTTTCTTGTCTGGAGTTCCCCTGTGTTTGCTTTTTGTTCTTTATTTACTGTTATAATTTTAGAGTTTTTTTTAATACTGGTAGCCAGATTTTGTTCATTTTCATTGTTTCTTCCTTTCTGTTGAAATTGTCCACATGCTTGTGGATTTCAATGGCTTCTCTGTGTAATCTGACATGGTGGTTGTGAGAATGGTCCAGCATTTCTGTGTTCTCAGATAGTATTCTATGTCCAGGTTGGTTCATCAGGTACTCTGCTATGGCTGACTTCTCTGGTTGAAGATGTCTGCAGTATCTTTCATGTTCTTTGATTTGTGTTTGGACAATGCTGCATTTGTCCACAGCTGCATCGCATACGGTAGACTCCTGCAAAGGTGAGAGGTTCTCTCTTGTCCTTTGCTGAGTGTAGCATTTGTTCGATTTTCTTGGTAGGTCTGTAGATAGTTTGTAGGTTATGTTTCCTCGTCAGCTTCCCTACGCGGTCAGTGGTTCCCTTGATGTATGACAAGAATACTTTTCCTCTCGGTGGATCTTTGTCTTTATTCTTGTGGTTTGTTCTCGGTCTTGCAGCTCTTCTGAGGGACCACCAAATGCAGCATTGCCCAAACCACTCTAATAATTACCATGTCAGGCTACACAGAGAAGCCAATGAAATCCACAATAAGCATGTGGACAATTTCAACAGAAAGGAAGAAAAAATGAAAATGAACAAAATCTGGCTACCAGTATTAAAAAAAATTCTAATATTATAACAGTAAATAAAAAACAAAACTCAAACACAGGGGAACTCCAGACAAGAAACAATCAGGAACAGCTAATCACCTCTCAACAAAGGATTCCCCCAGGCAGTAACAAGGCACACCTAAAAACTGTCAGGCCATCAAATGCTAATCAAGGTGGCCTATTGAAACATTCATACCTACCTCCAACAGACAAGAGTCCTTCCTCCCACCCTAGACTTTCCACAGATATATAAACCCAATTTCCCTAGTTTCCAACAGACCTAACAATCTCTGAGAATGCCTGGCTATAGATGCAGGTGAAATGTCAGGAGGGAGTGCTTCTAGAACATGGCCATACAGCCCAAAAAACCTACAACAACCCAGTGATTCCAGCCATGAAAGCCTTTGACAATACATAAGAAAAGTAGATTTCCCCCAAGAACTTGTAAATAGTGTTTTGACCACAGCTCCCAGAATCCTTGAACTGTGCCATGGCTGCATCCTAATAATGACTTTTGAGATTTACAGTTTGATGAGATCCTTCGACTGCTTCACTACAGAGTTCCCATCCATTTGTTTCAACTGCAGTGCCCAAAAAGCATCTGTTGGTGTCTTTTCTCCAAAGAATGATTCCCAGTCCCTTTCTTTCTTCTTAGGGTCCCTGGTTGCTTTCCATAGGCCGCACAAAAGCATTCCTCCAATCATGCCTCAACATTGGGCTGATGGAGATGGAGGTTCAACAAGATCTGGAGAGCTGCAGGTTGTGGCGGCTGGGCTGTATCATGTCTTGCTTTGTGGGATTTCTATGCTGGCTTTGTGGGAATGACATTGTCCCTCAAACTGTGCCATGCATGCTCTCTTGCTAATATTTCCCCCAGGGAAGCAACTGAAGGTGCTGTCCGGACACGTCCAGTGGGTCTACTGTTGCCGCATCTCTCCTGATGGCCAGATGCTGTGCTCTACTGCTGGAGAGAAGTCGGTGAGTCTGTCTTCTAGAGGGAAGGGAGAAAAGGGAATGTCGCAGGGCTGGCCATTGGATCCCAGAGTAACAGTCACCACTGAGCTTCAGGAACCTGCATTGGAACCAACCCATAGGCAGGGGAGAACTTTGCATGGTTTTAATGCCCGTTTTAATGCCATGTAACCTAATTTTGCATGTTTACACGCTTTTACATTCTTCTGTTATCCCTCTCTGCTATCTTAGTCCCAGATAAATTCTGGAGCAGAATGATTCTGTGCTGCTTTTCAGCAGCCAGTATGAATGAGAGGTCCAGGTTTTTCTATGATGCAAATTCAAATGAGGAGTAGCCCCTTCTCCCTTGTCCTTCTCAAGCTCATCAGTTGTGATTCTTCTCCTCCTACTTTGCCCTTCCTCTTCTTGGTAGGCTCTCCTCTGGAGCATGCGCTCGTACAGCCTCCTCCGAAGACTAGAAGGCCACCAGGGCTGTGTTGTGTCCTGTGACTTCTCCCCAGACTCCGCACTTCTTGCAACGGCCTCCTATGACACATTTGTGATACTCTGGGACCCCTGTACGGGGGAGCAGCTGAGATCCCTCTGGTAAGAGAGGCCATGGGCTACAATTGGCCCTGTTTGTATTTGGACTGAATTGCCTCTTCCTGTTCTGTTCATGCATCTTGTGAAATATCAGCTGACTCCCCGCCTTGCTTTCCTGTTGAGAAGACTGAATATGTCTCAGATGTACAAGCAGTTTTACCAACAGCTCGAAATGGAAAGGAGAGGTATTCACCTTCCTGCAGTTAGGAAACTGGGGAGGAATGGGAAGAGAAGGCAGATCTCATGGGTCTGTGCACCTTCCCCTCAAGAAAAGACTAAAGCCGTGGTGGGAATCACAGTGTCCTTCGGGTGTTTTTGGACTAATCATTCCTAGCAGTCCTAGTCATCATAGCCAATAGTGATTCTCAGCCAAACACTGTCTGGAACGCTTTATGATCCCATTCCTTAAAGTGTTTGGGAGCTTTTGGGTTAAGGCAGAGTTTCTCAGCGTGGGGGGTCAGGACCCCCGAGGGGTTCGTGAGGGGAGTGTCAGATGGGTCGCCAAAGGCCATCAGAAAAAAAAGTATTTTCTGTTGGTCATGAGGGTTGTGTGTGGGAAGTTTGATTCAATTCTACCATTGGTGGGGTTCAGAATGCTATTTGATTGTAGGTGAATTATAAATCCCAGCAACTACAACTCCCTAATATCAAGGTCTATTTCCCCCAAACTCCACCAATGTTCACATTTGGGCATAATAAGTATTTGTGCTAAGTTTGGTCCAGATCCATTACTGTTTGAGTCCACAGTGCTCTCTGGATGTAGTTGAACTACAACTCCCAAACTCAAGGTCAGTGCCCACCACACCATTCCTGTATTTTCTATTGGTCATGAGAATTCTGTGTGCCAAGTTTGGTTCAATTCCATTGCTGGTGGGGTTCGGAATGCTCTTTGATGGTAGGTGAACTATAAATCCCAGCAACTACAACTCCCAAATGACGAAATCAATCCAACCCCACCAGTATTCAAATTTGGGCGTATTGGGTATTTGTGCCAAATTTGGTCCGGTGAATGAAAATACAACCTGCATATCAGATATTTACATGATGCTTCATAAGAGTAGCAAAATTACAGTTATGAAGTAGCAATGAAAATAATGTTATGGTTGGGGGTCACCACAACATGAGGAACTGTATTAAGGGGTCATGGCATTGGAAAAGTTGAGAACCACTGGGTTAAGTGAAGGCGGGGCATGAGGAAAGATAAGCATTCTACTGCTTTGTCTCAATTAGAACAAACCCATTGACTCATGTGTCCTCTGATTAATCAGCAAGTTGTTAAATCTCATTAGGTGAGTGAAATGATGACAAGATTTATGCTACAATGATTGCATTTATACACATTTGGGAGGAAGTGGGTCAAAAGCCAAGTTTTGCTGCCCCTTTCATTAACAGTGATAGTCAATGGCCAGTTTCTGGAAGTACTGGGGACACATGCGAAGAAAGGGGCAGAGGAGCAGTGTTATTTCCTGATTGACAGACTAGGTGAGACATTTTGCCCAGTGTTTTGTGATCTGGGGATTTTGCTCACTGCCATGAGAGGTATTGCTAGCTACTGGCATAAGGCTTGGATTGGACTGGATATATTAGCTGAAGTGGCTTTTTAAAGGCCAGGACACCTAATAGAATGGCCCAATCTCACTGTTGGTTCTTTTTCCCTCCCCAGCCACTTTCCTTTACAGCCCATTCTCGACCACAACAGTGACTTCCATTCCAACTCCCTGCGATCTGTGTGTTTCTCCCCCGAAGGCCTCTATCTTGCAACTGTGGCAGATGACAGGTAATTCATGCTGGCTGGGGGATCCCTAAACATGAGGTTTTTGTTTTTTTTTAAAGCCACTTCTCCAAATGCTGTAACTCACATTCCAAAGAAGAATGCCTTCTTTATCTTTTTTTTAGGCTCCTGAGGATTTGGGCTTTAGAGCTTGGGAGCCCAGTTGCCTTTGCCTTGGTGAAGAATGGCCTGTGTTGCACCTATTATCCACATGGAGGGATTATTGCCACTGGGTATGTTCTGGGCATGTCGTTGCGGTGCTGCAGATGGTTCTCTTTTTGTCCCTCCCTTCATGGAATCAGTCCTTCACTCCCCCACCCACTCAAATAGGCAGGCCCTATTTGAGCAATGATCAATCTATTTGCCCCAAGGAACTGGGAAATTGTTGCTTCTCTTCGATGTTTCTGTTTTGTCATATGTCTGTTAAAACAGGCTGCGTTTTTAATTTAATTTTAGTTGTTAAGTCATATTTCGTGTTTATAGGTTGGGTTGTTCAATTTTGTTAGCATGGATGTATTGTTGTCGTATTCAGGCATTGAATGTTTGCCTTTTATTTTTGGAATCCGCCCTGAGTCCCTCCGAGGAGATAGGGCGGAATATAAATATTTATTATTTACTAGCTGTACCTGCCACGCGTTGCTGTGGCCACTTTCCCTCCCTCTTTCTTTCTTTCCATCCTTCCCTTCCTCCCTCTTTCCTTCCTTCCCTTTTTTTCTTTCCTTCTCTCCTTCCTTCCTTCTTTCCTTCTCTACCTCTTCCCTTTCTTCCCCTCCCTTTTTCTTTCTCTCCGTTCTTCCTTCTCTACCTGTTCTTGGACTGTAACTCCCAGCAGTCTTCCTGATTGACCTATCTACCTATGATCTATCTCCATCTAATCTATATATCTTATCTATCTGGAGGATTGCTGGGAGTTGCAGTTCAGGAATAGGAAATAGGAAATATGTACGGATTGGGATGTTCTCAAAGAAATCCAAGGAGAAGCAAGCTTGCAGCTTGGAAACAGTGCATTTGGAGCATCCTCCTCTCCTAAAGGGGATGCTGGGAGCTGTCATTTTCATGCATGTGCTGTATCATCATTTGGCTTTGGGGGGGGGGGGTTAAGTCCTTTCTGCTGTTTTTTGGGAGGGGTTTATGAGTGATGATCACTCATTGGTCTGTTAGGGGTGTAGTGTCCACATTTGGTGTCAGTTCGTCCAGTGGTTTTTGAATTATGTTAATCCTACAAACGTACATTACATTTTTATTTATATAGATTATTATTTCCCAGGATCTGATCCCAGGTTTTCTGCTTTAAACTGGATTATGAGTCCGCACTGCCAGATAATCTGGAAGAAACTGAAACCTAGGTTCAGATCCTTAGATATAGGGCCTGTCTGGAAGGGCTCACATATTCAAGAAACTGGCATGGGCTGGCTTGAGATGGCTGGATTTTCACTTGAAAAGATTTCCAGTGTCTAGTTCTTGTGTTTAGGAAGAGGGAGGCTATTAGCAGGGTTATTCATTAGCCAAAGGGAAGAGATTTTCTTAATCCGTCTCCATAGTTCAGTTATTGTTACCTTAGGGATACAGATCTGTTGCAAATCTTCAAGACATGAAAGTCGAGTAACTTTACAGAACACAGGATCAGAATCCAAAAATGACCTTAACAGAGGAGAGAGCTGATTGGCCCAAACTAACAATGAATTTCATCAGGGGGAAATGTAGGGTAGTACACTTAGGCAATAACAATGAAAGTCTAGTGTCTAGATTGAGGGAAGTCATGGTGCCCCTGTACTCTGCTTTGGTCGGACCTCATCAGGAATAATAACCCTGTGTTCTGGGCAAAACAATTCAAGAGGGACATTGACAAGCTGGAAAGTGTCCAGAGGAGGATGACTAAAAGGTCTGGAAACCATGAATCCCTCTGCGGAGTGACTTAAAGAGCTGCATCTGCTTAGTTGCAGGAGAGAAGTTTGAGAGGAGACATGATTGCCATGTTTAAATATGTGAAAAGATGTCCTAAGGAAGAGGGAGCAGGTTTCCTTTCTGCTGCCCTGGAGACTAGGACTCAATGGAGTTGTGGGTTCAAATGGCAGGAAAGGAGATCCCATCTGAACATTAGGAAGAATTATTTAAATTTTTATTATTAACTTTATTTATACCCCGCAAAATCTCCCAAAGGACTCGATGAGGCTTACAAAGGCCAAGGCCGCCAACAAACAACGACATACAAATATAACAGTAAAACTCATAAGCAAATAATAAAACATCAAGCAAAGACAATAAAATACTAAAAACAATGACACATGATGCATTTAAAATCTAAAAGGGTGGGCCAAATGTAATGGACAAAATTTAAAAGTGCTGAACTTGACAGGAGGTATGTAGAGGTTTTTTGGAGGTAGGTGCAATGTGCAGACAATCCTAGTCTCTAACAAAGTGCATTTGGGACATGATGCCAGGAGTTTCCTAATCTGGAAAGGCACACTGGAACAGCCAGGTCTTCAGGCTCTTCCTAAAGATTGCCAACGTTGGGGCTTGTCTGATGTCCTTGGGGAGAGTTCCAGAGTCGAGGGGCCACCACAGAGAAGGCCCTGTCCCTCGTCCCCATCCCACCTTTAGGGCTTTGTAGGTGAGCACCTGCACCTTGAATTGGGACCGGAAGATGAATGGCAGCCAATGGAACTCCTTAAACAGGAAGGTTGACCTCTCTCTGTAAGGAGCGCCAGTTAACAGCCTGGCCGACCGTTGGACCAGTTGGAATTTCCGAGCTGTTTTCAAGGGCAGCCCCATGTAGAGCGCATTACAGTAGTCCAATCTAGAGGTGACCAAGGCATGGACTTCCTGACTGTAAGGAATACTGTTCAGCAGTGGAACTCTCTACCGCAGAGTGTGGCAGAAGCTCCTTCTCTGGAGCTTTGAAACAGAGGCTGATGCTTGGATTGTGCTTTTCCTGCATGGCAAAATGAGGTTGGACTGGATGACCCCATGGGGTCTCTTCCAAATCTATGATTCTATATACCATCTTTCTAATTTTATAGAGTCCAAGGTGGTACTTTTAAGTGTTCCCAATTAGCTTCCCAGGCCCCTTCCACACAGCTGTATAAAATCCCACATTATCTGCTTTGAACTGGGTTATATGGCAGTGTGGACCCAGATAACCCAGTTCAGAGCAGATACTGTGGATTATCTGCTTTGATATTCCTGGTTATATGGCTGTGGGGAAGGGCCCCTGGCTTGTGTTGCTCACTTTAAGGATGGCGGCCACATCACATGTCCTCAGACCATATCCTCGTCATATGTGACTTTTTGTTAAACACTACATTAGTCATGCCATCAGCATCAGTTAACATCCATCATCTAAAAGATTTGCCTCTTAACTACTTGAAAGCCCTGTAGTATAGGACTGAGGAGGTCTAAAGCTCTGGATTTAAAGGGTAAGGGTACTTAAAGAGTAGGACACATGGAGTTTTGAATGCCTTTAAAATGTTCTACAGCCCAGTGACTAATTCAAGGTAAAAGCGTTTTAGCCCTGTGCTTAGCCCTGAAGGCATCTGCTGCCTCCCTGCCTGCCTGCCTCCCTCCCTGAGAGCCCTTCTGAATCACTGTCCCAGTGCTGCTGGTAGCAATAGGCTTTTTCCTGCAACCCAGATATTGGGTGGAAGAGGAAGGGGAACCTGGCTGTGTCCCTCTAGTTCAGGTATGGGCAAACCCAGGCCTGGGGGCCGAATGCAGCCCCTTGGGCTCTTTTCTCCTCTTCTTCACCATCTCTTCCTCACCATCTCTTCCTCACCATCCCTTCCTTCCTTCCTTCCTTCCTTCCTTCCTTCCTTCCTTTCCTTTCCTTTCCTTTCCTTTCCTTTCCTTCCTTCCTCCTTCCCTCCCTTCCTTACCTCCCTCTTCCCTTCCACCCTTTTGTCCTCCCTCCCTCCCTTCCCCCCTTCCTTTCCTTCCTCCTTCCCTCACCTCCCTTCCCTTCCACCCTTTCGTCCGTCCTTCCTTCCTTTTCTTTTCTTTCTCCTCCCCCCCCACCTCCCTTCCCCCTTCCTTCTTTTTTCTTTCCTTCCTCCTTCCCTCCCTCGCCTTCCTCTTTCTACCTCCCTCTTCCCTTCCCTTCCCCCCTTTTGTCCTTCCTTACCTCTCTCCCTTTCTCCTTCCTTCCCTTTTCTTTCCTTCCTTCTCTTTTTCCTTCCTCCTTCCTTCCATCACCGGGCAGCCACTCCTCCGAGCAGGGAGTCCTAGCATGCGGCCCCCAAGTTGGAAAGTTTGCCCATGCCTGCACTAGTTGTACTTCCCACGCTTTAATGCCATTTCAGGGATTCCAAGCACCCCAACCTTAGGCAGCCAAATGGCTGTGGCTAGTTCTGCTCTAAGCCCTTCAGCTTCTTTCTCTCCCTTTCCCTCCTTCTCATTATAGGACACGAGATGGCCATACCCAGTTTTGGACAGCCCCCCAGGTCCTGTCCTCCCTTAAGCACCTGTGCCGCAAAGTGCTCCGGGGATGCTACACAACTCACCAAGTCACGGCACTGCCCATTCCAACGAAAATGAAGGAGTTTCTCACCTACCGGACTTTGTGAGACTAACTGGGTTGATGGAGACATCCTGTTGGTGACTGGCTGATTTGAGCAGGATGGCAACTTGCCTTTTTGAGACTGGTGCAATGACGTTGTGCTCTGCAGCACAGTAAGGGCCAAAGTCTCATTTTCTTTTGTGGGAGAGTTGTGTGTAAGGAAACATTAATTTGCCCAGGGATGTAGCTATGCTTGTTGGGCACAGGAAACCTCAAATCTCATTTTCGCCAGCCCTAAGCGGATTCTTCAGCATATTTCACTTGGAATTGCCATAGTTGTAAATTTCTCCAGAACCTTTCTGCATTTAACACACTCTTGTACATGAGTGTGGAGGGAAGAAGCGGCTTCTGGTTTGAGCAAACTTTCAACGAAACTTTGTCCTTTCTAGCTGAACATTATGCACGTAGTTTTCACAGAAGATGAAGGCCTCCCTTTGCTAGTGGACAAAGCTATCCACTCTGAGCTTTTCATTCCCCAATCTTCCAGAAAAGTTGATCTTATCAGTGTCAACTTATCAGATTTCGACACGCTTGGAGGGCATTGTGCCATTTTGTGTGGCATAGGATCTTTGAGTTGGCTCTCAGGTTAGTCACAGCGTCACTTGCAGATGCTCTGGTTGGCCAGCTAACCCTGCAGCACTTCTCTCATCTGCTTTGAGGGTGATGTATTGCAGGAAGGAAAGGCAGACAATGAAGATCCCAAACAAAATGCCCTTCAAGTAAAGATTGGCCCATGTAGAGGGCTATACCCCATTTTGAGCACCCTTCCCATTACAAAATTTGAGGGGATCTTTTTTTTTTTTTTTTTTGCCCTCTAGTCTGCCAATAGTCCCCTTCTCAAATTCTTGTGGTCTCTGCTAGATGAATTTCAATGTTGTCAGTGATCGCCACTTTTTACTGGGACAGTGTCTGTCTTACCGAAAGTCTTCTGTCACATCTTCTAGAATGTAAGCCCTCTTTCTGCCCACTTATCCCTGCCTTTGTTATTTTACCCACTATTTTACTTCACTAGCTTGCAAGGTCTTGCTATCTTGGCAAAAGGGATGAAAATGTAGATTACTTTGCATTGTGCCCTGGCTCTAAGAGCAGCGGCTGAGCAAAATGGCCACCCCTAGAGCATCAGTCAGCTTTAAGGCACAGGGCTTTCCTGCTCGTCTCAGGAAGGTGTGAAGTGTTACTATTTTGTGTGTGTTATGCCTCCCAACAACCCAGGAAAGTCAACACTGAAAGCCTATCCTACTTGAATATGCCTCATACATCAGGACCCCTAAACGGAAAGTAATTCCCTGTTGAGGTGCCAAGATAAACATGTTTGTGGTACCACATTGGTGTTGGGCCTCCATTCCCGACTTTTATGGACATGGTGTAGATCAGGCATCCTCAAACTGTGCCCCCCCAGCTGTTTTGGTCTTCAACTCCCAGAATTCCTGACAATTGAACAAGCTTGTTATAGCTTCTGGGAGTTGGGGGCCCAAACAGCTGGAGGGTTGCAGTGTGAGGATGCCCTCAAGCTGTTCCCAATTTATGCCAATCCTATCATCAGATGCTCTTGGAAGGGGTTTTTGTCCTTGCCTTCCTCTGAGGCTGAGACAGTGTGAGCTTACCAAGGGCACTCAAAGGGTTTCTGTGGCCAAGTTCGGATTCAATGCCAAGTCTCCTGCACATTTAGTCCAACACCACTCTGGCTGTCCATGGGATTGGGTGGAAATGATTGATTACTATTTTATAATACAGGCATAAAACCACTGTGACCCAGTGCAGACCTCTTCACTTTGTACCATGTCCTTGCTTTCAGTGAGCTGTGCAACTAGTCTTGATGCTCTTGTGCCACTTTTGAAATGACACTGCTGAAGATGGATCAGAAAGTGCTGGTTGATTATGTTGAAAACAAATGATTCACTGTTGATTTTTTTTCAGGTTATAGTAGCTAGAGGTGACTTAGAGGTGACAGCCCTGCTTTTTTGTTTGTTTTGTTTTAATATACGTCAATAGTCTCTCTCTGTAATAAAGAAGTACTTAGACTGGACTTCCGCTGTTCTTTCTCTTCTCTCACTCTGGACTGGTAGAGTTCAATAAAAGTGGCCTTTGAGGAAACACAAATTTCACATTTTCAAATGAAATATCAAGTTAAAAAAAAGAACACTTGGTGAACAATACAAGTCTGTAGTCAAGTAAAACCAATATTGGAATAGATTGCAAAGCCTCTGTCCTACAGCTCTTTATTGTCACATTGTTTTGAGCCCTCCCAACCAGATCTTGAAAATTAAGATGTTTTTGAAAGGGACAGTACAGTACTGGAAAGACTCCAATGGCTGACAATCAGCCTCCAAGACATGACAAATACTCCAAACTTTCCAACAAAAGAACCAACTTTCGTTTCTTACTGCTTTGAACCCAGTTAGGTCATGGACTCTGGGGGTAGGGCCTACTTTTACTTACACTGCCCCTCCATATCAAAGCCCTATGCAGACCATGACTGTTTTCTTCATGCTTCCGTTAAAAAGTCATATATACCCAATGAAGCTTGTGAAATGCCAAAGCTAGCACAATTCATGTGCTTTTTTTGGTTGAGTGGATAAAAAAAACACCTCACTTTGTATATGCTCACAAATGGCATCTGGCTTTGTGTTCTACTCCCAACTTAATGGCTTGGAGGACAATATTGAGAGACTTGTAGTTCTCCTTTCTAATGACCAATGAGGTAATAGGAGGGATTCTGCCTGAGCAAAGAAGACAGGCCTTTGGAGAATGGATCTCATGGCCTCCTGCATCTTAGGTTATCACAGGGGAAGATACTTCCCTCTGGGTAAGGTCTCCAAACCACCACTTTTAAGTACTAGCAGAATTTGGTGGGGACTGACCCAGTGTAATGGGAGCTGTAGTTCACACAAATCCATAGAGCACTGTGAACCCCACCAGCGATGGATCTCGACAAGCTTGGCAGACATACCCACCATGGCCAACTTTGAAATACTGGTGCAGTTTGGGGGCAATGACTGGTGATGATGGGAGTTATAGTTCACTCACATCCTTATGCATTTTACATTCATAACATTCAAAACCAAACAAAGACAATATTTTTCTTTATATAATCCCTAATGTGGGCATTCCTAGCTACCGAAACTAGTCTAATCTAAAAAGACAGTCCTGAGTAGCTCTCTTTCCCCAGGGTAGGAACCCATTTTAGTTTTGTTCACACTATCAAGAGACTTCTACTAACTAAATACTAACAGCAGAGGTTGAAAATGTTACGCTGACAGCGTAGGAGCTATAGCTCTAAAAAAGCAACTTATCCAAGTCTTAATTGAGACGAAGGAAGTAGGAGAGTGGCCATATATAAAGAAGCAAGAGTTTTTAATTTTGCATTCTGACAAACAGAGCTGAAACATTCAAATCACTGCTGGAAGACTGGGGAAAGCAATGTTAACACAGGCCTGCCATTCGGTTCAGTCCACTAGTTGCACCGAAAGGGAAGTTGCCGATCACCACAGACCACAGGCACTTGCATTCCAGCCCTCTAGATGCCGTCGGGCCACAGCCCTCACCAGCAATGCCCGTGGAGGAGAGTACTGAGAGTTGCAGTCCGCCAGTTGCTACGGCAAGTGCAAAGCACTGAAAAGAGCTTGATTACGCTTCTGCTGCAATGAGATCTCTGGTGACCTGGAAAGCACCCACAAGAGCCCCCAGCTGGATCTTCTCACTTGTCCCCGCAGCTAGACGATGCCTGAAAGAGAAGAGAGGAGGAAGAGTCTCACAGCTGAGATATTTGCATTGAAAAAACCCTGCCTGATACCCAGAATACCCCACTAAGGTGATAAATCAGTTCTGGGATGGAGGAAGGGGTGTGATGGATAAGCCTGCTAAAAGTATCTCTGCAACATATTTTTGTCAAGCCACCTCACTATGTAGACCAGGCGTAGGTAAACTCCAGCCCTCCAAGTGTTTTGGACTCCAACTCCCACAATTCTAACAGCCTCAGGCCCTTTCCTTTTTAGCGGCTGAGGGGAAAAAGGAAGGGGCCTGAGGCTGTTAGGAATTGTGGGAGTTGAAGTCCAAAACACCCGGAGGGCCAGAGTTTGCCCATGCCTAATGTAGACCCTACTTGCAGAGCCAGGCCAATCTTGCTTTTTATTTCAGGCAGTTTAGCAGCCTTTGTGGCACAGAAAAACATCTTGAAGTTCAACCTCATTCTCTGTACATCCCTTCCCTGATTGCTTGACTCATCCCTGCCTCGACTTATTTCCAGATAATGCAATACTCTCTACAGCAAAAATACCACGTTTTTCCTTTTTCCAACTTTAGTTGACAGTTCTTAAATAATATACCAACGGAAGTAGGTGCAAACCATGTCTGCATTACCCTAAATACTCCATTTTAAAAGAAGATGAAAAATCAGGTATTCCAGATCTAAGAAAAATGCATACAAAGTCCCACAGCTCTGAAGCAGCTACATTCAGTCTGGGAAAAGAGCTCTGTGGTGGAAGATAAAGCTGTGCCTCCAAATAGAAGCCTTATCTCCCAAGACACTTACTCAATATCTGCCATCTTGATCAGCAACTGGATTCGAACAGATGGTGGAAAGTCAACTGCAGGGTAGAAAAGGCAACACCAACAATGCTTGACAAAGGACTGTAACAACTTCATAAATATAGTAATTTTACAAATTAGCCCTCGCCTATTGATTTTTAACTGGAGAGGCATGCCTGCCCTGATTTTTTTTCATTCCACAAATCCTAGCTGTGCCTTAGTCCTGTTCTCCTACCTGTTATTCCCTGTAGCAGTGATACCTCAAGAAAGCTTTCTCCTGGTTACTAGACTTTCCTAAAAGTTATCTGACAAATCAGAGCTGTCCCCCTTTATTTGCTCCTACGAAGCCCTCCATTTGGAATTTTGTGACTTGAAAATCAACACTGCACACAGAGGGAAGGAATTAAATAGTATAGAACAAGACTACTTCTTGTTTCTCCTCTCTACCCACAAAATTCAAGACATGGGTTTCTCTCCATGTCTGGAATACAACGAGTATTTTTGCAGTAGATTTCGGCAGTACCACCAAAACTTTGGGTCCTATTCCAGCCACGCACCCTCCTCATACACTTAAAAGCCAAAACACGTGGCATGATCTACAACAGAACACAGCAAATGGTGTACTTCAAACCCAAAAGCACGTTTACCTCTGTGGACAAACAGGTGGATTTCTGTCAGAATATCATGCAGTGCCAAGCCCTTCAATGTCTTCAGCTCCATAATATCTGAGCAGAGCATCAAGGTGATATCTACGCCAACAGGATGCTTGCTAATGCAGACAGCGACTAATTGAATGCCTTTCCCAGCTTATGGAAGGGGGTGCCCATGGTAACCTGTATTGCCTTCAAGGAAAAGGCATGTTCTGAAAGCAAAGGCCACCATCACCACATCTGCAGGAGAAAAGAACTGCAGAGGCAGAGATGGAAAGAGAGAACAGTTGCTCTGAAGCCCCCCCCCCAAAGAATGTACTTTCTTCCAACACTTATAGACCACCTTTCTGCCAAAACACAAGGTAATCTGCAGTCTAAAATAGATTTCAAAAAGAAATGATCCAAACAGAATCTGAGAGATATAAAAAATAGAAGGGAGGACAAAGCAAAGATAAAAATATAAGCAAGTTCAAGGTACCATATATTTCAAGCTCTTACATCAGTGATGGTGAAACTCTTAGAAATAGAGTGCCCAAACTGGGGAGGGAGGGGGTACTCCGGGGGGGGGGGGGTGGCAAGCGGGGGGTGGGGGAAGCAAATGAGCAGGCAGGTGAGCAGACAAATGGTGAGCAAGGGGTGGGCAAACGTGACTAAGCCGGTAAGCAAATGGGCAAGTAAGGGGGTGGGTAAACAGGTGAGCAAGTGAGTGGGATGGTGAGCGATGGTGTTAGGGACACCACCACTGTCCTACATAATGCCATTATATAATAGGACTGCAAGAGGTAGTTCTGGGAGAGAAAGAGCCAAGTATTAGTGAGTCCCAGCTGGGCTGCTGGAGCAGACCTCCCCGCCACACCTCTCCCTGTCATGGAGACCAGGAGGAACAACTGCCATCAGAAGCGGCTGTCAACAGCTTACATATTCATACTGCTGGCAGGAGGGGCAAAGAGGAATGCAAACGTTCTGGTGGCAATTACCACACAAGTTACAGAAGACAAAGGAGGTGTTCACTGTTTCAAAAGTACAGCTACAGAAGACGGCAATATGCCAGCACATTTGAGAGTGGTTGCACCAGGACTTACTTTTAAGCAGAAATGCACAGAATTGAGCTATGGTTTATTATTTATTATTATTATTAACTTTATTTGTACCCCGCTAGCATCTCCCGAAGGACTCGGTGCGGCTTACAAAGGCCAAGGCCTCAACAAAACAATAGCATAACAATACAATTCAAAGCAAATCAAAAACATTAAAGCAATACCAGTAAAAACAACAAAACATTACACCATAACACAATAAAAACACTTTGGTAAAAGTGTTATACACTTTGGTAAAAAGGAGTCTAAACTAGTAAGAATTATATCAGATCATCCTCACTCTATTCCATTCCCCTTTACCTCGGCCACTGCTGAACAAAGCTTGGGATCCTTTCCCAAGTCAGAATTCAGCCTCCATACCACATTAAAAATATGACCTCACAACCTCTGAGGATGCCTGCCACAGATGCAGGCGAAATGTCAGGCGAGAATGCTTCTAGAACATGGCTACACAGCCTGAAAAACCTACAAAAACCCATAAAAAATATGTTCCCTGCCCCTTGCTATAGCAACTTGGAAATAACAGGTGACCTCTGTATTGTTTCTAATGGTCTGTACCTTTCTACCCATTCCAAGAAACCACAGGTCATGCTTCTAAACCAGTGCTACTTATCACTATTACTGTCTGAGGACGCAAACTCAGACTTCCTCTGCAAAATGGCCTCAGGCAATGGGCATAAAGGAGAGCCATCAAGGACAGCAGAGAAGGAGAAAGACAATTCTGATGCTAGAGCATAATCCAAAATGATTTTAACAGATTAGAGAGCTGGGCCCAAAGCAAATGAATTCCAATAGGAATAAATACACAGTACTACACTTAGGTAGGAAAAAAGAAATGCACAGAGATAGAATGGGTGACACCTGACTTGAAAGGAAAACTGATCAATTAAAGCTGTGTTTTGAAGCCTACTGGTCCATCCTAGAGCACACCCATTAAATTAATTGTTGAGTGATGACTCAATTAGCTAAGTAAACCCTACTGAGTGAATGTATTTACTCTAGCTGTGACTAAATAGGATTCAAGCCTTAATACCATTAATGGCCACAGGACTATGACAGTGGGTGACTGGCAGAGCTGGAGCAATTTAACTGCAACACGAAGTTGCTGGATGCACTTGTTTCTCCAGTAACCAAGTGCTAACTAGGATATCCAAACAGTGCCAGTGACAGGGAACACCTAACAGACATGTAGAAGTGAAACCTACAACAAGTCCAACTCATCCACATTCTCTGCTGACATCGTGAACCAATGCTGCTCATGAATCTCAAGAAGCTGCTTCCTTTAGTTTAGATGCACCTATGAACAATCTAAAAGCTGTGCTGCCACAAGGTAGCCACAGGACAGATTCTTAGGAACACGTGCCAACTACTTGGAGCCAATGCTGGCAGTTTCCTGGACTAATTCCAAAACAGGGCTCCAAAGGATACTGTGATAAGCAGCAGTGAAATCTTGGTTCAGCATCCAGTCAAGGATGTTAGCAATGTCCGACTTGAGTGGCTGCCCGGTACAGGTGTAAACTGTCTCCTCGGTCACCTTTCCAAATGCCATGTTTGTACTCTGCCAAGGGAACAGAAGAACAGTCCTTGGGTCAATTGTTTGCCCACTTAGAATCAGTTGCCAGTATAGGGAGGAAGACTATATAGATGGCTTGCAACTGCTTAGACTGCGACTCCCCTTCAGCCCTAACAAGCATAGATCACTGTGAGGGATGATGGGTGATACAGTCCAACAACATTGAGCGAGCCATATGTTCCCTGTATTACAGAAAGGATTCCTGGTAGAAAAATAAAAATACACACACCTGTAAAATGTTCAGAGACCGGCGCATGTCACCGTTTGATAGTGTCACCAGTGCCTTCATTCCATCATCACTTACATCAACTCTGAAAGAGAAAAACACAGGCCTACATAGTCAACCAGGAACAATTATTTCATACAGCTATTCTACGCTGGGGGCTATGCTATCCCTCCCCTAGACCCAACACAAGCTATCTTCTCTTCCAGCTGCCAGAATATGGCATCGGATTTGTTTTTCAAGGCGTTCCACAAGTTTTCTACCAAATTTCAATTGAGAGATTTGCAGTGACATCCCAGTCATATGGTGGGAGAGGAGTCACATTGATACACTTTGATTATGAATATGAAAAAAATAAGCCAGACCGGTTGGAACATCTTTTAGTTGGTTCATCTATAGCAGTGGTTCCCAACCTTTGGTCTTCCAAGTGTTTTGGACTTCTGTGCCCACAATTCCTAACAACTGGTAAGAGGGCGGTGATTTCTGGGAGTTGAAGTCCAAAACACCTCGAGGACCAAAGGTTGGGAACCATTGATCTACAAGTAATGTCTAGTTTCCTTAAAACTTAATGATTCCATAAAACTCAAAGCACCACCAACCATATGCTTGTGGGGCTATAACTAAGCATAGCATGACTGAAATTCTCCAAACCAAGTGGATAGAGGGGGCAGGGCATTTGTACAGAGATGAGAAACAGGATCCAGACAGTCAAAATGTCTGACTTGAGTGGACAGTCCTGTTCCACATCTTTATTAATGACTTAATTTGGGGTCCTCAGGTGTTTTGGCCTTCAACTTCCAGAAATCCTAACAGCTGGTAAACTGGCTGGAATTTCTGGGAATGTAAACCAAAACACCTGGGGACCCACAGGTTGAGAACCACTGACTTAGATGAAGGATTAGAAAGTATGATCATCAAGTTTGCAGATGATACCAAATTGGAAGGGAGAGCCAATACTACAGAAGACAGGAGCAGAATTCAAAACGATCTTAACAGATTATAGAGATGAATGGCCAAAACTAACAAAATGAAGTTCAACAAGGGACAAATGCAAGATATTCCACTTAGATGGAAAAAATGAAATGCAAAGATACTGAATGGGGGACAATGCCTGGCTCGACAGCAGTACCTGTGAAAAAGATCTTGGAGTCCTTGTGGACAGGAAGGTGAACATGAGCCAACAATATGACGCGGCAGCTAAAAAAGCCAATAGGATTTTGGCCTGCATAAATAGGATTCTAGTGTCTAGATCCAGGGAAGTCATGCTATTCCTCTATTCTGCCTTGGTCAGACCACAACTGGAATCACACTGTGTCCAATTCTGGGCACCACAATTCGAGGAAGATGTTGACAAGCTGGAATGTGTAGAGGAGGGTGACTAAAATAATTAAAGGTTTGGAGACCATGAATCCCTATGAGGAGCAACATCTAGAGCTGGGCCTGTTTAGCCTGCAGAAGAGAAGGCTGAGAGCAGACATGATGAGAGCCATGGATGAGGAGAAGTCATACGGAGGAGGGAACAAGCCTGCTTTCTGCTGCCCTGGAGACTAGGACGTGGAAAAATGGCTTCAAACTACAGGCAAGGAGATTCCACCTGAACATGAGGAAGAACGTCCTCACGGTGAGAGAGAGCTGTCCAGCAGTGAATCTCTCTGCTACGGCGTGTGGTGGAGGCTCTTTCTTTGGAGGCTTTTAAACAGAGGCTTGATGGACATCTGTCAGGGGTCTTTTGAATGCGATTGTCCTGCTTCTTGGCAGAATAGGTTGGACTGGATGGCCCAAGAAGTCTCTTCCTACTCTATGATTCTATGAAAAGAGAAGATCAGTAATATCTTTCTTTTGTCTTTCTACTCACTTCTCACGCTCAATAACATGCTTCAATCGGGGAACCATAAGCTCTGGTGTCAGAGGACCGAAGCGGAATCTGGTGCACCTTGACTGTAAGGCCGGGATGATCTTGGAGAGATAGTTGCAGATCAGGCAAAAACGAGTATTTTCGGTGAATTTTTCTATTACTGGAAAGGCAACACAGAAGGCAGAATCAGCTTACTGAACACTCTCTGGTGATGATAAATACATTCATGATGCAGATAAAACCTTTAGCAGAGGTCTTTCTGTGGGCACACTGATACATCAGTGAGGTGGGCAGCTACGAAACTTCCTTGGTGGTGCATTTCCTAGTCTTGGGAAACTGTCTTTTCACAATGAGATAGACCTTCTCTCTTTCAAAGCATCCTTTTAGTCTTCCAAATGTTTCATGCATCTTGTATTATTCTGTGCATTTTAGCTTTCCTCCTTCCATTTCACATTTTAATTGCTTTATTCTTTTTGGAAATCATGAAATACAATCATGGAAATATGGTGAAGAGCATCACATAAATGTTCTGATTTGGTATTACTTAATACAGCAAAACACAACCCAAAGGGTTATGAAAAATTACCTCTCTCCAAAATTGCTCACACCTAGAATCCTAAAGTTGGAAGAGACCCCAAGGGCATCTAGTCCAACCCTATTCTGCCATGTAGGAAAAGCACAATCAAGCACCCCTTACAAATGGCTACGCAGTCCCTGCTTAAAAACCACCAGATGTGCTAAAGGAGTTGATAGACAGCCCTTGAATATAATCTGGAAGGCAGCAAACAACATAAAATGGGTCTTCTCAACTGGGACACCCTAGTTCTAACATGCCCTCTTCTCAGAGGCCCCACCGATGCCAATATTGATGCAATTCTGCTACCAGGTCAATGTGGTTTTTAAATTAAATTTGGGGGCTAAATGATTTCATCCAGTTTGCTCATGTGTCCTGGTCAGTAATTTTTTAAATGGTTGTAATGATTCTGGTTTTAAGAGATGCATGATTTAATTTTCTTAAATGCTCCTGATTACTCGACATTCATTTGACTGTACACTGCCCTGAGATCCTTGGGTATAAGGTGAGATATCAAGATTTAAGAAACAATAATAAAACTATCTAGAAATAAACATAATTATGATTAGTGCATTGACCTAAAAACACATCATGACAAAGCAGATCCCATTACATGTAAATAAAAACCTTTAGAGTCTCATAACCTGCACTCTCCCTTCCTAAGATGGACTGAGGACTGATCCGTTCTATGGAAATAAGCTGTGGCCTCCTCACAAAGCAGGGGCTTGTTTATTCAACCCTAACAGTAGAAAGAACCACATTTCCAATCAAGGGATGAACACATATTTTATATCCCACCTTTCTCCCAGCACAGAACATGCAGTTTACAACTGTTTAAGACAAAGCACAACTAAAAAAATAATTGATATAAAAGTTAAAACAAACCACAATTTTGTTTAGAAAACACAAGTTAAAAACAGTTGAAAAAATAAATTTAAAGCACAATAATAAAAAAAAGCTTGCTGCTAAGTTGTGGGAGGTATAAAGCCGTGTCACATAACAAGATGCCCAACACTCCGGGGACCACAAAACAACACAGGTGAGCTGGGACACCAAACAGCCATATTATGTGGCAAAACAGGACTAACCCAGGAAAGTGCTGCCCACCAGAGCTATGGTGTGTCTGCACCATGGCTCTTGTGGCATGTGGCAAACTTACCCCGCCTGAGGGCATTCTGTGCTTCCTGTGTCATGGCATCTGCTTCATCCAGAATCACCAGTTTAAAGCCTTTCCTAGTAAGAACGAGAAACAGTCAAATGAGCTGAAGTCTTTGAAATGCACACAGAGCTTTAAAAACCCAACATTGTCAAAAACAATCTAGCAGCAAGAAAGAGAGGTACCAAGTCAGGAAAGAGATCACTGAATTCAAGGAAAGCTATCCTCTGACAAAGTCTATGCATTGAACCTGGGACCAGTCCTAATAAAACCAGCAACAGGCCCCTGAGGCACTTGAGTGACAATGGGGAAAATAATAGATCAACCTGGCTGCATCTTTCAGATAATTATTCTGCCTACAAGGTTAGTTTATTCCATTCATTGTTACCTCTGAGACTTTTGGGAAGTGAAGTTCAACAGCACCTGGAGGGCTAAGGGGTGGAAGCTAGTGGGCAAGAGCATAGAAACATTTTATTGTTGAATTATTAGGAGTCCAAAGTTTTTACTGCTGACTTGAAAATCCAGGTATGATTTGCAGCTAGATTCCTACGTACCACTTGCTCTATATTCAATGAGGTGGGCGGGGAACAAACTCCAATGCCTAAAATACACTGGTACTTCCAAGGCAAGCTTTCCTTGAGAAAGGGTTGTTCCCTCTGCCCCACCACTTCATACTACGTAGATGCCTTAAAGGCATGAGATTAGTATCAGAAGCCAGGCAGTTGGGCATTTCACAGTTTAGAACAAATAAAAACAGAGACATTCTACCTGCACTATCTTCTGGAGGAAAGAGCCTGGAGGGCTCTTCAGGGCACTTACTTAAAAATGGTCCTTGTGCTGGCAAAGCTCAGGATAGGTCCTCTGACAATGCCGATACCTCGGTCATCTGAAGCATTCAGCTGAAGAGAGAAGCAGGTGGTATTAATATGTTCTGAGCAGATATGAGAATAAACATAATAATGAGGGGAGCAGCTGCAGAAGCCGAAAGGCTATTGCATTCCTCTACCAAATATACAAGAAATATTTGCAGTTGAACAGGAATGAAATATTTAAAGATATCCCTAAATCACTCTTGTATTTAAGCATTAGCCTGGCAAGTAAGCATGCAACCCTCGGGTTTAGAAAGACTGCAGTTCGATATAGAGGTTATTAGGGTATGAGGAATAAAGGATAAGCTCAATAAAACGTTCCCTGTGTACAGAATAAGCAAGAGAGCAGAGCTCAGGTGGGGAACTTGCAGCCTTTTAGGAGAATTCCTACCACTCAAAGCCCTGACCTTACTAGCTGAGGTTGATGTCTACAGTCCAAGGCATACATTCAATAAAGCTAGTATAGAGAAGGCAAATAATGTTTTCATTTACCTCTAGAACCATGGAGTTGAATTCCTTGTCTTTGTAAAGTTGTTTAGCACAAGCCAAAATGGTGGAAGTCTTGCCAGTCCCTGGAGGCCCATAGAAGAGAAGATGAGGCAACCGATCTTCGCTGATGAACTTCTGAACTGAAAAGGTGGGAAAATTGAAATTGCACTTCTGCACAATTTTAGCCAGAAAACACAAGCAGAGCTTGGAAGTAACAAATCAGAAGCAACTTGTTGATTGGCAAGTTTTGATATTTTTTCTAGCAACAACACAAAATGCCACTGTTTTGTCTCTCAAAACAGTGGCGGATTCTGAGGTTGTGTGCCTTAAAAGGAACCCATCATGTGTTTTTCTGTGCAAGACTAGTTCAGGAGCAGGGGTTCCCATTGCCTTCCTCTGAGGTTGAGAGAGAGTGACTTGCCGAAGGCCACCTCATAGCTGAATAGGGATTCAAACCCAGGTCTTGAGAGTCATAGTCCAACAGTCAAACCACTACATCACACTGGTTCTCAGTGGAGGATTTCCTGATTATTCACTAAGGGGAGATGGCTTGGGGGAGAAATGTCACATGGTTCAGTGTAGCTTCCACACTATACCACCCTACCTAGTACAGCCTCTGAGTCATGACCACTACTAAGGACCTCATCAGATGGGTGTAGAGCTCCATTTCCATGTGCTGTGGAAATGGAACCTCACAGGAACCCCATAGAAGCTATCACATGACGTAAGGGAACTTCCCGTGGAACTCCATGGGGTTCTGTTTCTCCAGCGAATGAAAACTGATCCCTACACCCATCTTCAGGGGTTGAGTGTTGCCTGCTTTAAGATGGGTAACAGCTTTAAGATGGGTAACAGTTCTAAGCTGGGAGAAAGCGAGGGAAAGACTGGCATCGATGCCATACAGACATGAGATGGCTTGCCATCCCACAAGATAGGGAAAGAAGGGAGCGTGGTAAGATGGTTCCTTCACTTTCCCCCATCCCCCCCCCCACTCCATCTGATGAAGTCCTTAATGTTACTAAAGAGTTGAAGCCCGAGAACTCATCAAAGTGTCTGCTTAAGGGACACCAAAAGCCAAGCACATGAGCCTTCTTCCTCCACCCCATGCAGGTGCTGAGCTCCAGGATTAAGGCAACAGATAACAACAGAGATGCCAGGTGCTGGCAGATCAGTGGAGCCAAGGTACAGGAGGGTGACTGCTGTAAGTAATATAGGGAAAAGAACGGCTTTTATAATGGCAAAGAGCTAGCTGGGTTAATTACCCCACTCTGAGCCAGCATCATCTGCTGGTGGTGCCTGACACCACACTTTTCCTGCTCCCTTGTTTCCCCTCCTCCACCAGTCATAAGGGGGCGGGGGATCCTTGACTAAGAGACCACATAACATATTCCGCCTCTTCCCTTCCAAGCAGAAGCCCATTGTGGTGCTTGGGTGCGAGTTCATGCTGTTCCCACCCCCGCTGTTTGGAGCCTGGCAATCAAGGCTGGCCAACCCCTGCAGCGGGAGAAGCTCTTGTTCCCTGAGCACTCAAAGTGGCCTGGCCGGAGCCATTCCCCTATAATTGCGTGTCTGTATGTGTGCCCATGCACACATGTGTGTGAGAGAGCGGGAGGAAGGATTCAGAGGCACGCAATTTAAAAGCAGCAAGTTGACTTTCCTCACCCTCTTTTTTTAAAGTAATGAGCAAAAATTTCCCAACAGTAACAACAGGTTACTTTCAATAGCGCTTATAATGAACAACAAAATGAGCTCCTTTTAGAAAATAATGTTCCAGGCTCTGCACTCAAGAGTGTTCACAATTGAAAATAATGGCTTACAATTCTGTAGGCATGATACAAAAGGTAAAATGAAGAAGGAAGGAAGAAGAGAACAAGTAGGTATCAACCCTTACATCGGATTTCAACAACCTCCAGATGTGCTCAAGGGGGTGCCAAGTGAGGGCAGGCAGCCTTATATCTTATGGCAGCTTCACAAATAAGTCCCGCAACAGTGTGTGCACACATACACACACAGCTCGATTAGCCTGTGGGAGCTAGCAAAGGAGGGATAAAGTAGCCGAATGTTTTTCTATGTTGGGTGGGAAAAGGACCCTCTATAGTTACTGGGGTTAGGGGCACAGGGCCCCTGCCAGACTGAAAAACCGCAAATAAAGAAATTGCTCTTTTCTTTATGATGTCTTCCAGCACAACATAATGGTCAACTTCTACTGGAAGGTGGCCACAGAATCGCACTGGAGTACATAGAGATTCCCAAAGACATGTTCTTTCTTGAAATCCCTAGTTGCTCCAGAAATACTAGAGGAACAGGTAACAAATGTGGAAGGATGACTGTAGGTTTATGTTGGCACAGAATCACTCCACCAGCTTGCCTAATTGCTTGGCATGGATTTCCAAGCTAAAGTTGCAAAGAAAAGATACTGAAGGATCAAGTGGTGAGACTCCCAAGAGGTGATGAGTCAACATGAAATTGGTCAAAACCAACAGAAATAAAAATCTGCTTGATCATGAATGAGGCAGAGTGCTAGTATGTGCTAGCAAGCAGAGCTGCTCAATTAATTGCTTTTGTTTGTGACTTGCTTATTGGGACATACCTAGCAAGAAGGTCCCAGACTAGCCAGTTCTAAGCCAAAAACAAAGCAGGGCTTGTGGTTCTGCCTTGTTTTCCCCCACAGAAGCTTGAATTCAGACACTGCAAGAACCAAGAAAGGGACAGAAGGTCCGTGGTTTGTTTAGCTACTCTTGCTTACACAATCCAAATGGGAGCAATCAAGCAGCATATGTCAGCATGCCTAGCTGTTCACAATAAGCAAAAATTTGGATTTATTGTGTTTTGTGACCACAGCCAAAGGTTTATCACAACATCCAAGGTAATCACCCCCTTTGGGCACCTGTACTATAATGTACTGACAGATAACAGAGAGGAAATGGGATGCTTCCTGTGCCATGTCACTCTGACTTTGTATATAGCTCTTAGTCCTGTTCCCTCGCTTTGTTTGAAAACACATCTTATGATTACAACAGGTATTATAGGCTAAATAGCTCTTCGTGTCCTTTCTACTTTTAGAGAAGCTCAAACAGCATTCATCTTCCTTTGGGGAATATTCATTATCAGGAACATTCTAAGAGGCAACTGTGCCAGTATTTTAACAGGATGAAGCAAAACATGCTGCAAATATTCAAATACTTACTGGTGCTCAGAATGTCCTGATGAGAAATCAGATCATTTAATGTCTGAGGCCGGTATTTTTCCACCCTGGGGATAAGAAATAATATGGCATGTGTTCTGCAAGTAAAGAGTCCAGCTCTCTGTACTTGCAAATATTCTCTTTTATATTTGAGATACTTAAACAGATAAAACAATGGAATGCATTTCAAAACTAATGAGAAAAGCCTTGTCACATAGTGCTGGAAACTTTTCATATTCAAAAGCACTCACAGCAGTTCTTAGGCGAACAACATACACAGACTTAATATTTGTTAGCCAGCCTATTAGTATTAACAAAACCAGATAAGCTGGATTGTCCAGCCCTGCATTTGCATCATGTTATCTGAATGAGACATGTAGAATAATCACAGGATGTCTTAAACCTACACCTGTTGATAGACTCTATAACCTAGCTGGCATTGCCCCCCACCCCCAATGTGTGATGGGAAGTTGCTGCCAACTGTGAGAGAAATAAGGTTGAACACTGTGAAAGCCACCCACTGCATGGCTATCAGCCTCCTCCCAGTAGATTTAAATCAAAGAAAAGTTTCATGAGAACCACCACTCCTCTTAATGTCCTTCCAACAACAGCAAGAATATTTCTGTGGGCAACAAAATCAGGTAATTCTAACTGGATGGCCCCCCACAAAGGTCTTCCTCCATGGGCCAACCAAGAATGGGCAACTTGGAAGTCCCTGAACAGACTCAGAAGTGGAGTGGGCAGATCAAAAGACAACCTGGCAAAATGGCACAGAACAGAACAGTGGTTCCCAACCTTTGGTACTCCAGGTGTTTTGGACTTCAACTCCCACAATTCCTAACAGCTGGTAAGCTGGGAATTGAAGTCCAGAACAACTGGAGGACCAAAAGTTGGGAACCACTGACCTAGAAGGATCCTCCATCTTGTGCAACTGTGGAGAAGAACAAACAACTCAGCATCTGTATGCTTGCCCACCATGCCCTGCCTCATGCACAGAGGAAGAACTGTTTAAAGCTGCAGACAATGCAGGCACTGTTGTTTGTTTTTGGTCTAAAACTATTTAACTGCTTGTGATCCCTTTATTTTATCCATTTTGGTTGTTGTTTATTCATTTAGTCACTTCTGACTCTTCATCACCTCATGGACCAGCTCATGCCAGAGCTCCCTGTCAGCCGTCACCACCCCCAGCTCCTTCAAGGTCAAGCTAGTCACTTCAAGGATAACCTCCATCCATCTTGTCCTTGGTCAGCCCCTCTTCCTTTTTCCTTCAGTTTTCCCTAGCATCATTGTCTTCTCCAAGCTTTCCTGTCTTCTCATTATGTGGCCAAAGGACTTCAACTTTGCCTCTAATATCCTTCCCTCCACTGAGCAGCCAGGCATTATTTCCTGGAGCATGAACTGGTTGGATCTTCTTGTGGTCCAAGGCACTCTGAGAACTTTCCTCTAAACAACAGTTCAAAAGCATCTATCTTCCTTCGCTCAGCCTTCCCTATGGTCCAGCTCTCACATCTATAGGTTACTATGGGGAATACCATTGCTTTAACTATGTGGATCTTCGTTGCCAGTGTGATGTCTCTACTCTTCATTATTTTATTGAAATTGGTCATTGCTCTCCTCCCAAGAAGTAAACCTCTTCTGATTTCATGGCTGCAGTCTGCGCCTGCATTAATCTTTGCACCTAGAAAAACAAAGTCTGTCACTGCCTCCATGTGTTCTCTCTCTATTTGCCAGTTATCAATCAATTATCAATCAGTGTGGTTGCCATAATCTTGGTTTATCAGTTTTAAACTTATTTAGTTATGCAATGCTTTTGACACAAAATAAATACATATGGGATGTATTTATTAAAAATTTTAGGGCAACAGTCAGGAATGGAATAACGGTCCACAGTTCAATATCTACCACCTCCAACTAACTCTGAGAAAAGACCCATTTGAAACCCTGAAATCCATGGTAGCTTGCAATTTTCCTACCCCAAATGCAAACCACATGCATTTGGGATTTTTTAAAACATGCAAACTGAATATACCAATGCCGCAGTGTAGTATAAAGCTGCTTCCTATGGAATCCCTCCTATAGTGGTTTAGTCCAGGTCTACACATATGGCAGAATAAAGAGGAAGACAGAGGCAATATAATTTTGGAACATAGCATTGTGGGGTTTGCAGGAAGGGTTTATTCAAGAGTTCTGCAAGAAGCTTTAAATGAACAGAGCTGCCTTCACTGTTCACTGATTTCTGTTTATGCAGAGATGTTGGCTCTGCATGGATAATCCTGATAAAAAAAAATCACCAGCCCAGACTCCTACTGCCAGAGTAATATAATGGGACATTTTTATCTCATAGCAGATTACAGTTGAACATTGCAATCTACAGCTTAGCCGCTCAAAACAACTCTCCTGTAACAGACCATAGCCACAACACACCGGTACTCCCTCTGAGTGCCCCCAGCTGGCTTCGACATTTAATGAATAGCTATCGGCCAGCTACTCTGGCCCCTTCTACTCTGCTATAAAATTCCAGATTATCTGCTTTGAACTGGATTATATGGAAGTGTGGACTCATATAATTCAGTTCAAAGCAGATAATCTGGATTGTTTGCTTTGATTATCTAGATTATATGGCAGTGTAGAAGGGGCCTCTGTGTCACAACCTAATCTAACAAACAAGACTGAGAGAGAGAGAAATTAAAAGTAACATACATTAAATAATTGGAATAATCAATTATCTTCCACAGCAGTTTCCCTTCCTCTATTATTATGCTCAAACAATAAGAACTTTGCCTGCCAGTGAAAGGAAAGCATGAAAGGGTCATTCTGGCCTCTCACAAAAGGGAGCTCCAGAGGTTGGGAGGAGTACTAAACCCCCTTCCACTCAGCTGAATAAAATCCCACATTATCTGCTTTGAACTGGTATCTATGGCTGTGTGGACTTAGATAACCCAGTTCAAAGCAGATATTGTGGGATTTTCTGCCTTGATACTCTGAGTTATATGGCTGTGTGGAAGGACCCTGAGAAGACTCTCTCTCATGATGCGGGACTAGGATAAATCTTTTCCATGAGGACCTTAAAGTTCAGACAGAATCCTAGGGGAAGGCCCCTCTTTCAGATAGTGTGGCCCTGAGCCATACAGGGCTTTATAGATCACAGCTAGCTATTTGAATTGTGCCCAAAAATAAACTGGTAGCCTGTTAAGCTGTTTCAACAAGAGTTGACTCTATGACTGGCCCTAGTTGACATTCCAACCAGAGCACTCCCAAACATTTTCCAAAGGCAGCTCCACATAGTGTGTTATAGTAGTCCAGATAGGACGAAACCAAGGCATGTGTCACCACTGCAAGATCTGATGTATCAAGGAAGAGGTATATCTGGTGCCCTAGTTTTAGCTGTATAAATGCACTCGTGACCACAGCCGAAACCTGGGTATTTAGGCTCAGAGTTGAATTCTGGAAAACACACGCTGCAATCCTGGGCCCCTGCCACACAGCTGAATAATATCCCACATTATCTGCTTTGAACTGGAATGTCTGGCAGTGTGGACTCAGATATCCCAGTTGAAAGCAGATATTGTGGGATTTTCTGCCTTGATATTCTGGGTTCTATGGCTATGTGGAAGGACCCCCAGGATTTCAGATGAGTGTCAGTAAAGGCTGAATCCATAGTCATTGATCTGCCTTCTGACTGACCAGGGATGCAGCTACACTGCAGAAATAATGATGTTTGACTTCACTGCCATGACTTGCAGTTTGACATGGTCTTTCACCTTCTCTGCCAAAGAGCACTGATGCCTCACCACATTACAACTCCCAGGTTTCCACAGAATTCGCAGCTAAAGTGGAGTGAGGCTACATTAATTCACAGTGTAGATGCTACATTGATCCTACAGAGTAGATGAGGCAAGACAGAGATCTAGTGTATATCTGTCTTGCCTCATCGGCCTCAGGCAGTATCTGATTTCATGTTATCTGCTTTGAACTGGATTATATGAGTCTACACTGCAAAATAATCCAGTTTGAAGCAGGCAATCTGGATTTAGAAACATGGGGCCTAAGCCAACCATGAGGGAAGCTATAGGCAAGTGGTATTTAATATCAATTGCATGACATCTGAATTGTATTTTTATTGTATTTCACTTTGTCATCATGACACAAATATTTAATTGGGCTCTTTTGGTTTAATGTTTTTAATTTTCCTTGTTTTAAAACGTTAGCGGGTTCTCTTCCAGCAGGCTGACCTGCCTGGTGGGAACAAGGAATAGAGCTTTCTCCTCAGTGCCCTCCCCCCCCCCCCCCCGACTGTGGAATATTTTACCTGGCGAGAATAGGGGAGCCCCCACCCTAGAAAGTTTTAAGACGAATCTTAAAACCTGGCTCTTTCGTTGTGCCTTTGGTGATTAACCACACAACCTGATATTGCCATGACCCCTCAACGTTTGTCCTGAGAGTACACCCCCTCTTTGCCTGTACAAAGACTCCTCTCAACCTCATTCCTGAAGAGTTTCTCCCACACAAATCTGCTCCACCCCTATCTCACCCCGTGTTTTTAGCCTTAGTATCTTATTCTGTGCATGCGGGCCACTGACTGTTACTGTGTTACGAATGATTTTATTTTAATTTTATATTGTTTAATGTCTTATGTAATTTATTTTGTTATTGTTTGCGTTTTGATGTTATTTATTGTATTGAGTTTTTGGGCTTGGCCTCATGTAAGCCGCCCCAAGTCCCCTTTGGGGAGATAGTGGAGGGTATAAATAAAGATTATTATTATTATTATTATTATTATTATTATTATTATTATTATTAGAACCATGAATTTTAAAATCACATTCTATGTTGATTGTGCTTTCAATTCTTGTTCCATAGAAATAGAAATAAATTTTAATGTGTGCTTTTTTTAAGGAACACTTTTAGTATCATGCTGTATTTGATTTATCATATGTCTTTTAACTCCTTGCTGCTAGGCAGGTAAAACAAAAAGTATCGTTGTTATACTATGTAACAAAATTTGAAAATATTTCTGTTCCTAGTTTGAAAGTGTGAGGTCCTTACTTGAAAGTTGTTGTTCTACTCCAGAAACTTTGTTTTTGTGGCTGCCACAAAGTATGTTGAATTGGTTGAGACTCGATGATTACATATTGCTTGAAAAACTAATGCAAAATGTGCTGCAGGATATCCCTCCTGCAGAAACAAAGCTTGGACAGTTTAATAAACTTTTCCCATGTTTTTTTATGATAGAACCAATTAGGAAATTATATTACGCAGGAACAAAACAGGTGTTGCAGTGTGATTATTAGCCACCTTGAGTCTCAATGAGAAAGGCAGGGTAGAAACAAAGCTGCTGCTGCTTCTCTTCTTCTTCTTCTTCTTCTTATTATTATGATGTTTATATCCCGCCTTCTTTCTCCATACGGAGACTCAAAGCGGCTCATAGTTTAAAGTGTTACAATACAACTTAAAATATACAATATACAACTATTTTTAAAGTATTAAACATCATTTTTATTTATCGTGTCAGAAGCTAATTGAGAATACAGTTATAATGTATACAAAACCAAAAAGTTTAAAACTTGGTATTATACTATATTTCCTTTGAACAGAAGCTGGCCACTTAAAAGTGTTTCTGGTGTTGCTGTAAAAGGTCTTCCGTTGTGCATGTCGCAGGGCTCAGACCGCATTGTAGTAAATGGTCTGTTGCGTGCTCTTGTCCACACTCATATCGTGGACTCCACTTTGTGGCCCCAGTTCTTGAAGTTAGCTCTGTATCTTGTGGTCCCAGAACGCAGTCTGTTCAGAGCCTTCCAAGTTGCCCAGTCTTCTGTGTGCCCAGAAGGGAGTTTCTCATCTGTATCAGCCACTGATTGAGGTTCCGGATTTTAGACTGTTATTTTGCACTCTTGTTTGCTGAGGTGTTCTTGCAAGTACTTGTTCGTCCTGAGGACGTGGAGGAGGCCCTTGGGGCTGTGCTGGCGACCACGTCGGCTCTGGACCCCTGCCCGTCTTGGCTAATTAAATCAGCCAAAGGTGGTTTGATTGATTGGTTTGTGTTGATCATTAATGTATCGTTGGAGCAAGGGATTTTTCCATCTGGGCTAAAACAGGCTGTGGTCAGACCACTCTTGAAAAAGACCTCCCTTGACTCCACGGTCTTGAACAACTATAGACCAATCTCCAACCTTCCTTTCTTGGGCAAGGTTTTGGAGCAGGTGGTCGTCTCTGAGCTCCAGGGTTTCCTGGATGACATCAACTATCTGGATCAGTCACAGTCTGGCTTCAGACCTGGCCATGGCACTGAGACAGCTTTGGTCACCTTGGTGGATGACCTCCGCAGGGAGCTGGACAGGGGGAGTGTGACCCTGTTGGTTCTCTTGGACATCTCAGCGGTTTTTGATACCATTGATCATGGTATCCTTCTGGGACGACTCTCTGGGATGGGCCTTGGAGGCATGGCCTTGTCGTGGCTCCGGTCCTTCCTGGAGGGTCGATCCCAGATGGTGAAGCTGGGAGACACCTGCTTGGACCCCTGGCCTTTGACCTGTGGGGTCCCGCAAGGTTCCATTCTGTCTCCCATGCTTTTTAACATCTACATGAAACCACTGGGAGAGGTCATTCAGAGTTTTGGAGTTGGGTGCCATCTCTATACAGATAACACGCAACTCTACTACTCTTTTCCACCTAACTCCAAGGAAGCTCCTTGGGTGCTGGACGAGTGCCTGGCTGTTGTGGCTGTCTGGATGAGGACAAACAAGCTGAAGATAAATCCCGACAAGACAGAGGTCCTCCTGGTTGATCGTAAACCGGATCAGGATATAGGATGGCAACCTGTGTTGGATGGGGTTGCACTCCCCCTGAAGTCACAGGTTCGCAGTTTGGGTGTCCTCTTGGATTCATCACTTATACTTGAGGCTCAGGCGTTGGCCGGGAGGGCCTTTGCACAATTAAGACTCGTGCGCCAACTGCGACCATACCTCATGAAGGCTGATCTGGCCAGGGTGGTCCATGCCTTAGTCACCTCCAGATTGGACTACTGTAATGCGCTCTATGTGGGGCTACCCTTGAAAACGGCTCAGAAATTTCAGTTGGTCCAACGGGCAGCGGCCAGGTTGTTAACTGGCGCTCCTTACAGGGAGCGATCAACCTTCCTGTTTAAGGAGCTCCACTGGCTGCCATTCATTTTCCGGACCCAATTCAAGGTGCAGGTTCTTACCTACAAAGCTCTGAACGGTTTGGGACCTGCCTACCTGCATGACCGCATTTCTGTGTACGAACCCACACAATCTCTTCAATCATCTGGAGAGGCCCTACTCGTGCTCCCACCTACATCGCAAGCACAATTGGTGGGGACGAGAGAGAGGGCCTTCTCGGTGGTGGCCCCTCAACTCTGGAACTCACTTCCTAAGGACATCAGGCATGCCCCAACTCTGGCAGTCTTTAGGAGGAGCTTAAAAATGTGGTTATTCCAGTGTGCCTTCCCAGAATAATGAACCCTTAGCATTATGTCCTCTAAAGCACTTTATACTGATTTAGGACTGCTTGTACGTTTCCACCATCGCCCCACCTACTCTATCTTGTTCATGCCCAGCATTATTTTTTTATTTTTAATTACATTTGGCCCAGCCATAGATTTTAAATGTGTGTTCTGCTATTGTTCTAATGTCTGCTAATGTTTATGCTATTTATGTATGAGATTTATTTTAATTGCTTTGTATTAGTATTTGTATTTTGCTTTGTATTGTGGTTGTATTGCTTGTTTTGATGTATTGTGGACTCGGCCTCATGTAAGCTGCACCGAGTCCCTTGGGGAGATGGTAGCGGGGTATAAATAAAGTATTATTATTATTATTATAGTACTTCTGTAGATCTTAGGAAGCCGTTTCTTAACTTAAGGCGTTGGCATGCTGGCTGATATCCAAACAGAGGATGGGTGGGCCAGAGATGTCCTTTCATTGCTGGCTGCTACTTCCAACGGATACCAGGTGGTGCAATACCAGCCAAATACTATAATTTCTCCATTGATGTTGGGCATAGGCATCTTGTGATAATATGACATGTCTCATTAAGAGTCACGTCCAGTTTTAATGTGGTGGGATTGGGTATTCAGCAACTGAGCAACAAAACACGAGGGCAGATGTCTTGGCATGGCAAGAGGGACATGAGAAAATCCTCCCCACAGAATAGTAACATATCCAGACATCTTTGTAGACAGCTCATTCTCTCACACCAGAAGTGACAAACAAACAGACCTTTTCAGGACCAACTATGACAATAATCGCAATTAACATCACAGACATGTCAGCTGCTAATAAACAATTGCTTTATGAACTATGTCAAGATTAAACATCATTAACATTAAAACAATTCAATAACAACAACAGGTGTTCCCTCAGGATACTGAGCAGTAATTGCCACAAAGAACAGAGGAAAGTATCCATGCCTCAGATTTTGTCCTAGGGTCCTTCCATACAGCCATATAATCCAGAATTGCAATTTCTCAAGTCTCTCCAGACTAAAAAAAAAACCCCTAGAATATCAAGGTTGATAATCTCACAAGATTTGCTTTGAACTGGGTTACCTGAGGGCCCTTCCATACAGCTACAGAATCCAGAATATCAAGGCATAAAATCCTACAAGATCTGCTTTGAACTGGGTTATGAGTTCACACTGCCATATATTCCAGTTCAAAACAGAAAAATGTAGAATTTTATTCAACTGTGTGGAAGGGGCCTGAGTCCACACTGCCATATATTCCAATTCAAAACAGATAATGTGGGATATTATTCAGTTGTAGGAGGGGCCTGGGTTATATGACTGTATGGAAGGGCCTTGAGGAAGCAGACTAGGGGCCCTTCTACACTGCCCTATAACCCAGAGCTTGTAAAACAACTATCCCAATGACTGCATAACATTGAGCCATGGCCATTGAAGTGTGGCGTCATTCTACAGTGTAAATGCAACCCACAAAGTCAGGCTCTGAGAGCCCTTCCACAAAGCCCTATATCCCAGAATATCAAGGCAGAAAATCCCACATTATCTGAGTGTGGACTCAAATAATCCAGTTCAAAGAATATATTGTGGGATTTTCTGCCTTGATATTCTGGGATATAGGGCTGTGTGAAAGGGCCCTGCAACATTCCTGCTTCTTGGCAGGGGGTTGGACTGGATGGCCCATGAGGTATCTTCCAACTCTTTGATTCTATGATTCTAGGAAACTACCTTGCCTTCCCTAGATCAGGAGAGGTTGGGAGCTTGGTAGCAACCAGTTATTGCTTTAGTACAAAAAAATCACCACACAGCCATTGTGTGGTCCCTTCCACACAGCCCTATATCCCAAGCAGAAAATCCCACAGTATCTGCTTTGAACTGGGTTATCTGAATCCAAACTCAGATAATGTGGGATTTCCTGCCTTGACATTCTGGGATATAGGGCTGTGTGGAAGGGCCCCCAGAATATTAAGGCAGAAAATCCCACAAGATCTGCTTTGAACTGGGTTACCTGAGTCCACACTGCCATATATTCCAGTTCAAAGCAGAAGTGCAGGATTTTATTCTGCTGTCTGGAAGGCCCTAGAGCAGTGGTTCTCAACCTGGGGTCCCCAGATGTTTTTGGCCTTCAATTCCCAGAAATCCTAACAGCTGGTAAACTGGCTGGGATTTCTGGGAGTTGCAGGCCAAAAACATCTGGGGACCCCAGGTTGAGAACCACTGCCCTAGAGGATCAAGTGGCCAGAACAACCCCGTGGAGTCACACAGGCAAGTGCAGTGAGAAGGGCACTCTGCACATGGTTGAGAACACCCTTGGCGCTGGAGTAACAGAACAAAACCTCTTCCATGAAGTAGTTTCAACAAGCAAGAGGGCAATCATTCACCAGGCCCCATGATGCTAGCCAACGAGACCCGTCCCTTCCGCTTTATACCAAGGCAAGTTCGCGCTCCTCGCGGCCACCGTCCGCTCTGAGGGGCCCTCCATCTCGGCGGCACTCTCCATGGCGACCACCCGTTTGCTGTTGGCGCCAAAACCCGCCACCTCCTCCTCTCGCGAGACTTTGAGACCCGGGCGGGTTTCTTGTGCTCCTCGCCGGCTCTGACTCCGCCCCCTCTCCTCGCGCGCGCTCCGCCCCCCCCCCCCCCCCGCGTTACTAAGGCCTCCGCTTCTGGTAACTAGAGAGCGGAGCTTATTGGAGAGAGAGCGCGCGCGGGGAGCAGGTGCACTTTTTCCCAAGCTGTTAAGGCGCGCGCGCTTTTTGCTTATTTCACCCCTGAGGAGATGTTCTCAATCCCCACAAAGGCTCTTTTGTCTTTCACTGGGTGTGTATGTTGCACACGCACACATTTGCACGAAAACTGAACAGATACACATGCAACCATAACGAAATATTTAAAAGCTATCAAAAGGAAAAAAAAAACTAACGACCCTTCCACATGGCTGAATAAAATCCACATCGAACTGGATGATATGGCAGTGTGGACGCAACCCAGTTCAAAGCAGACATTGTGGATTTTCTGCCTTGATATTCTGGGATATGACTGTGTGGAAGGGCCCTATATCACCAGAAAATGGGAACATTTGGGTAAATATCTCTTCTTAGACAATATCATTTATTAGCAGTTGAAATGAAAGACGCAATGAAAGACCCAGCCAGTTTTAAAACTATTTGGTTTTTAAATAAAAGTGTTGTTTCAAAACTTAAAACAAACTGTGTTGGCCAGTATAATGAAAATAATGACTTTCCCATCACCTAACCCTTCTTTTTTAAATATGTCAGTAGCCCTTACAGACAGAGGTGGCCCTAGGTAATTTTCAACGGTAGGCAAACAGTATTTTGGCGCCTCCCTCCCAACCAATCACTGATATATATTTTCAGTTGGTTGTGGGAGTTCTGTGTGCCATATTTGGTTCAATTCCATCATTGATGTTCAGAATGCTCTTTGACTGTAGGTGAACTATACATCCCAGTAACTACAACTCGCATATGTCAAGGTCTATTTTTTCCCCAAGAGCGCCTCAAGAGTGCCCCTGGCCAAAATCAACTATACTGCAAATGCTTACTTTGTGTAATGGGTTGAGCCGCCCCTGCTTACAGAATATCTCATGCTTCCTTTTTCTTCCTTTTTCCTTCCCTTTTAAACTAAAGGAACAAGGTCTTTGGCCCAAATGAAGGAGAACAGCACATATGACGGAGGATGCATGGAAGCAAATCTCCTGAGGTACCACAATGGCAGACAAGGAAACTGGGAATCCAGACACTTTGCTCAGGTGACCCATTATCTAGTGATCCTGTATGGATTCGAGTCTCATGCACTATTGAATCTAAGGCACACCTCCATTTTCAAAACCCTGAAACCTAAAACAAACACAAGGATTCGCTGCCGAATGTAATACGCAAAAAGCGGCCAAAAGTCTACTATTTGTAATTGAGAACACCAAAGCTTCCAGCAACAGAAAATAAAACCTTGGGTGCATCTATGCCAGTAGTTCCCAGCCATTTTTGACCAGGGGCCACTTGACCATGGACCACTTTGATCAGGGACCATTCTCCAACATTAGTACCAAAAGGGTTATGAATCAGTTTTTGGTTAACTTTAGATTTGGTTTGTTTATTTGGGTTGCTGATTCAAAAAAATTGCACTGGATAGACCACATCAACTCTAGTTTCTGATACAGAACTTATGACATCGAGTAGCTGCCATCTGCTTGCCCATAGAAAACCATATTTAATAATCTAGAGCTGATGTGGCCTATCCAATGCAATTTTCTGAATCAGCATCCCAAATAATTCCAGGAACAGGTCTAAAAACGAAGACACCAAGGCTTCCAGGCGCCACATGGAATAGCTCCGCTAAGGGGGAGGGAGGAGGAGGAGAAGCAGCAGTCAAGAGGCTTATTGCCTCTTATCTTTAGTGGCTAGTCAGCCTCTTCCCTCCCGACATCCCCATTGCCTTGGCACTATAAGAGTTTCACGAGACCAGTCACTCTTGTTGCAACAGTGTAGTAATGGTGAGGTCGCAGACCATATTTTAGTTCTTGTGGACCACTGGTGGTCCATGGACCACAGTTTGGGAACCACTGATCTGTGCTGTCGAACAAATCCACTTTAATTGTCTTAGTTCAATGCTATAGAGTCATGGGAGTGTAGTTTTACAAGGTTCTGAACCTTCTCTGCCAAAGGATACTGATGCCTCTCCAAATTGCAAATCTCAGGATGGTATAACATTGAACCAGGGCAAATAATTTAGAGATAGATAAAGGTAAAGGTTTCCCCTGATATTAAGTCCGTGTCTCACTCGGGGGGGGGGGGGGGTTGCTCATCTCCATTTCTAGGGTGAAGAACCAGCGTTGTCCATAGTCACCTCCAAGGTCATGTGGTTGGCATGATTGCATGGAGTGCCGTTACCTTTCTGCAGAAGCGGTACCTATTGATCTACTCACATTTGCATGTTTTTGAACTGCTAGGTTGGCAGAAGCTGGCCTAACAGCAGGAGCTCACCCCACTCCCTGGATTCAAACTGCCAACCTTTTGGTCAGCAAGTTCAGCAGCTCAGTGGTTTAACCCGCTGCACCACCAGGGGGCCCTTTAATTTAGAGGTGATGTCCCTCAAATAGGAGCTCCAGGGGCTCCTGAAGCAGCTTTCCCTTTGGCTTGGGCTCAGCACTAAGAGGACCCTATTATGTGAATGTAATGCGCAACTTAATTTGGGTGAGGTAATTTAGGCAAAAAGGGTGAGCCTTAGACTCAGGTAAATAGGGTCTTTAGGCCTGCTTTTCTGAAAGATGACATTTCTTACCCTTCAGTACAGGCATGGATCCATGGATTCTGCATCCACTGATTCCATCATTGATGGCTTCAAGATATTCCAAAAAGCAAACCTTGACTTTGCCGTTTGATAGAAGCAAGAGCATTTTACTATGCCATTTCATATTGTGGGACTTGAGCATCCCTGGATTTTGATAAGCCTGAACTCATATCAAGTACTTCTGAATGCCTGGCCAAACAAAAAAAAGTTCTTGGTGTCTTGGTTTTTAAAATAAATAAACTTTTTAAAGATTTTTAGGTCTGTTCCAGGGGTTCTTTGGGGCACTGATTCAAAAAAATTGCATCGGATAGACCCCATCCGCTCTAGTATCTTAGATAGGGTTACCCTAGTTTTCTGTGGGCAAGCAGATGGCAACAGGTAGATGGCATACATTCTGTATCTCAAAAACGAGAGCCGACGGGGGAAACAGGTGACACTTTTGGAATCAGCAGGTCAAATACACCCAGAAACAGGGCTAACATTTGAGGCATCAAAATGTATTATTGTTACAAAAGTAGCACAAAGGCATAAACAATCGACTTCTCTCAGAGCTATCAAGCCATATGGGCCAATGTTAGGGAACGGGAGGGAAATTGTTATTGTTATGATGTTTATTATGTCCTATTTTCCTCTATTAAACAAGACTCACAAGGGCTTGCAACACTCAAAACTGTACAATGTACAATTTTAAACCTACCACATGGAGACATGAAAATAGAGCTCAACCTTGACTTTTTAAAAACAAATAGTTAAAATTGTTGTTTAAACCCTGTTGAAATAATAAACAACTACAACTTGCCCTGGTGCATTGGAGAACAGCGTGTCACTTTCTACATGGTAGAATTAATGCATTCAGATAGCACCTGAACTGCCCTGGCTCAGTGCAATGGAGTTCTGGGAGCTGTGGTTTGGTGAGGCACCAGTACTTGGCAGAGAAGGCTATAGACCTTATAAAACTGCATCTCCTAGGATTCCAAAGCATTGAGTCGTGGCAGATCAAGTAGGGGTCGCACTGCATTAATTCCACAGTGTAGATGCACCCTTAGGACATGGATTTTGTGAAACATGGCTATCTCTGTATTAGCTGAGCAGCAGATTACATTTAGTCAGCAAGCTTTGCTTATTCAGTAAAAGCCAAACTGTGCCTCCTTGTGGCCCTTGAAGATGGAAATTCTTTGTCTGATAGTCAGATCTATCCTTGGGCATTTAACTGTTCCGTTTTCGATAGCAAATGATAAAAAAGCAGTCGTGGACTGTGTGACATTTATTTATTTATTTATTTATTTATTTATTTATAACATTTCTATTCCGCCCTTCTCACCCCGAAGGGGACTCAGGGTGGAGCACAGCATATATACGGCAAACATTCAATGCCAGGACACTGATTGACATACAATACATAAACATTAAAAAACATTTATCAAAATATTAAAATACACAATTTAAAACCGTCCTAGCCATCCGCATCAAATCCAATTGGCCCTGTCATCTTTCCCACTGCCGCTTCATTGCCCTGTCCCGAAAGCTTGGGACAGCCAAGTTTTTACCATCCTTCTAAAGGACAGGAGGGAGGGGGCTGACCTGATCTCACCAGGAAGGGAGTTCCATAGCCGGGGAGCAATCACTGAGAAGGCCCTGTCTCTCGTCCCCACCAGTCATGCCTGTGACAATGGCGGGACAGAAAGGAGGGCCTCCCCGGAGGATCTTAATCTCCGTGATGGTTCATGGGGGGTGGGGGGTGGAATGCGTTTATTTTTATTTTTTTATTTATTTGCTTCATTTTTATACCGCATTTTTCAGCCCTTGACAGGCGACTCAATGCGGTTTACAGTGCAATTAAAACACAGCAATACAACAACAGGATCGACGACGTCGGTCCACAACAATTAACAATCAGACAGGACAAATCAACAAACAACATATATAACGCCTCAGTTGAAATCAGATCCGTTCTCATAGTCGTTGTGCCGTTCCTATGTTCCATTTACCATCTTCCTTAATTAGTTGCATTGCTTAGCCAAACGCTTGTTCGTAAAGCCAGGTCTTGACCGTTCTCCGAAACGTCAGCAACGAAGGTGCCTGTCTGATGTCTGCCGGCAAGGCATTCCATAGCCGAGGGGCCACCACTGAGAAGGCCCTGTCTCTCGTCCCCGCCAAGCGCGCCTGTGACGCAGGCGGGATCGAGAACAGGGCCTCCCCAGACGATCTTAATGTTCTAGTCGGTTCATAGGTGGAGATGCGTTCGGAGAGGTAAGCGGGGCCAGAACCGTTTAGGGCTTTATAGGCTAAAGCCAGCACCTTGAATTGTGCCCGGTAGCGGATTGGCAGCCAGTGGAGCTGGCTCAGCAGAGGAGTGGTGTGCTCCCTGAGTGCCGCTCCTGTTAGCAACCTGGCTGCCGAGCGCTGGACCATCTGAAGCTTCCGGGCAGTCTTCAAGGGCAACCCCCACGTAGAGCGCGTTGCAGTAATCAATCCGGGATGTAACCAGAGCGTGGACCACCATGGCCAAATCAGACTTCCCAAGGTACGGGCGCAGCTGGCGCACAAGTTTGAGTTGTGCAAATCTCCCCTGGACACCGCCGAAACCTGGGGTTCCAAGCTTAGCGAAGAGTCCAGGATCACACCCAAGCTGCGAACCTGCGTCTTCAGGGGGAGTGTAACCCCGTCCAACACAGGCTGTAACCCTATACCCTGTTCGGCCTTTCGACTGACCAGGAGTGCCTCTGTCTTATCTGGATTCAATTTCAATTTGTTTGCCCTCATCCAGTCCGATACAGCGGCCAAGCAACGGTTCAGGACCTGAACAGCCTCCTTAGTAGTGGGTGGGAAGGAGTGACAGAGTTGGACGTCATCTGCGTACAGATAACACCGCACCCCGAAACTCCGGATGATCTCTCCCAACGGCTTCATGTAGATGTTAAATAACATGGGGGACAATACTGAGCCCTGCGGAACCCCACAAGTCAATGGTTGTGAGGTAGAGCAGTTGTCCCCCAGCAACACCTTCTGAGTACGATCCTCTAGGAAGGACCTGAGCCACTGCAGAGCAGTGCCACCAAGGCCCATTCCCGCGAGGCGTCTCAGAAGGATACCGTGGTCGACGGTATCGAAGGCCGCTGAGAGGTCCAGCAGAACTAACAGGGACACACTCCCCCTGTCTAGCTCCCTGCGCAGATCATCCACTAAGGCGACCAAGGCTGTCTCGGTACCATGTCCCGGCCTGAAACCAGACTGTGCCGGGTCTAGATAATCAGTGTCTACCAAGAATACCTGGAGTTCTAACAGGTAATTTGGGCCGGGGCCGTTTAGGGCTTTATAGGCCAAAGCCAGCACTTTGAATTGTGCCTGGTAGCAAACTGGCAGCCAGTGGAGCTGGCGTGACATGGGAGTTGTGTGCTCCCTGTATGCCGCCCCAGTTATTAACCTGGCTGCCTCTCGTTGGACTATTTGAAGCTTCCGAGCAGTCTTCAAAGGCAACCCCACGTAGAGTGTGTTGCAGTAGTCTATTCTAGATGTAACGAGAGCGGGGACCACCGTGGCCAAGTCTGACTTTCCAAGGTACGGGCGCAGCTGGCACACAAGTTTTAATTGTGTGAATGCTCCCCTGGCCACCGCTGCAACCTGGAATTCCAGGCTCAGTGATGAATCCAGGAGAACTCCCAAGCTGAGAACCTGTGCCTTCAAGGGGAGTGTGACCCCGTCCAGCACAGGTTGCGACCCTATACCCTGTTCAGCCTTGCGACTGACCAGGAGGACCTCTGTCTTGTCTGGATTCAACTTCAATTTGCTTGCCCTCATCCAGACCATCACAGCAGCCAGGCACCGGTTCAGGACTTGGACAGCCTCCTTAGCATCTGGTGAAAATGAGTGATAGAATTGGACGTCATCTGCGTACAGATGGCATCGAACTCCAAAACTCCGGATGATCTCACCCAGCAGCTTCATGTAGATGTTAAACAACGTGGGGGACAATACTGAGCCCTGCGGGACCCCATAGGACAATGGCTGTGGGGCCAAGCAGGAGTCCCCCAGCAACACCTTCTGGGTACAGAGACACCTGTGGTTTTGAGGTGGGAATTGAATGATATATAGTCTTAATCACAAAGGAGTATAGGGGTGTGTTATTCCTCCATCCCTTAACATATTTATCCCTGATGATGTTGAATTATGTATTAGCTCTATCATATAATAGTAGCCATCAATGTGTGTTTGCCTGTGCTTTGTTGCTTAATCTTCAATGCTGCATCCAAGATTAGATCTTCCCATTTGATCTCTCACCATTCCGCTTGGTCTCCCAATCAGCTAAAAAAAAATCCCAAACAAACATGGTTTGTTCCTGTGGTTTTATCAGAAATATTATCAGTCCTCTCTCACCCAATACCCTCCAGATGTTTTGGACTACAACTTCCATCATTTACCAGACATCATATTAGGTGATGGGGAAAGACTTGGGAAAAGACTTGAGTGGAGCAAAACCTGATCTCGAATTATAGAGGAAAAGATAAGGACACGTATAATGATATTTATGCGCCTCTTCTCTACCTCCCATCCATTTGCTTCAATTTTAAGCAAATCATGCCCTCGCCTGTAGTTTTGAAAAATATTAGTTAAGGCGGCTGTCTCAAAATTAAAGGGCCTTGTCACCTCTCACTCTCTCATTAATCTGAACACAACAAAACACATCTCACTCAGTGCTTATAACACCCATATTCTCGGTGCCAACAATTATGGCCACAGGTTTTTTTTCACAATGTTAAGGTTAATTGCTGAAGGCTCAGTACTGTATGAAATATGCTACATTGGTTTATATTCCCTTTCTGTGATTTAAAAGTCAGAATGCTTTGCTTTTCTGGTTAAACATAATTGTATGATGATATTCTAACATAGCCTTGCTTGTCAGCCCCTGGGCTGACCTAATATATTTTTCTGCCTGAGGGAAAGAAAAGATCTCCCCACGCTTATTAAATGTTCAACAGCTAGAGGATTTGAGTCAGAAAATTATACACAAAACTCAATTTTCGGTCAGGTGTGCTAATATGATGTCACCTTGCATTTGTATATATGAAAACATGCTTCTCTCACTTTCATCTCTTTTATGATCATCCATCATTTCCCAAAGCAACATATATTCCCACATATATGTGTTAAAAATCAGGTTCACATACTATGGATCCTTCCAGATTCCACTGAAGAAAGGCAGTATGGCATTGCAATGATGCTGCCCTTTTGGAGCAGAAGAAAAATCCAGCACAACTAGATTCTGCAGTGGATTTCACCAGCATCCCCAATGGTGCAGGCTTGTCCTTCAAGGATTAGCAACTGAACAGCAGGTCTTAGGTGACCTAGAGTTCCAGTTATGCTGAGATGTACATCATTGTTTTTATTAAAATCATGGCAATTTTTATCTGGGCATGATCCTGTTTAAAATGTAAGATGGAAAGCTCCACTGAATACCAAACTTAAAACTATACTATATAGCAAACCAGTTAAGGTATATTGTTGAAGGGATTATGGGTCAAAAGGATTTAGAATGGTTAGAAGAAGAAAGTGAAGACATAGATATGAAACTAGAATATATTTTCTTTATAGGGAAAACTAGGAATCTAGACAAGAAAAGGTATAACAAAATAGAGAACCCTTTTCTAGAAAACATATTGGGAATATGGTCTAAATATGAAGAAAAATTAATACCATCGATATCCCCATTAACACCGGTGTTGATTACGAATAATTTCCCCATAAATCTCAAAAAGGAGTTGGAAAGTGAATTCAAGGAAAAAGGAATAACGAAATTAAAAGATTGGGAATCAAAGATGAAAAATATAGATGAGATAAAGGTCCAGTTATCAGGAGGGAACATTGGATGGTATAAAGTTCTACAACTTGAAAGATGGTTAAGGGAAATAAGAAAGAAATATAAAGGAGAGAGAGAATTTACCAAATTTGAAGAAATGATTAGCCAAAGGGGGAGTAAGGAAGGAAAAGAAAGAACAAAAGGTATAACAAGTGATATCTACAAAATGCTGCTGGAAGGAGTCCAGGAGGACCACCTTAAAAGAATGTGGGAGTTAGATTGTAATAAAGTAATACACCCACAAAACTGGAAAAGAATGTGGAATATGCGTATATTAAAAATATGTCAATAAGAATAAAAGAGAATTATTACAAAGTGGTGTGGAGATGGTACCTCACACCAATCAGATTAAATCAAATTGACAAGAAACACTCTAAGCAGTGCTGGAGGTGCTGTCAAGAAACTGGCACATATATACACATGTGGTGGTCTTGCAAATATGTTCAAAAATTTTGGGAAAATGTATTTCAAGAAATAAGAAGAATCACCCAAATAGAGATAACAGGAACACCGGAGATAGCACCGCTGTCATTTATTGACAATGTTAAAATACCAAAAGAACGAAAAGAATTAATTGCCAATCTGGTAACAGCAGCAAGATTATTAATTGCTAAAAAATGGAAAGAAGGAGGGGAGTGCCAATTGGAAGAGTGGTATAGGGAGATCTGGGACATCGCAATAAACGATAAACTGACAGGAAACATTAAGGTTAAAAGAGGATTATCAAAAAAAAAGATGATTTTGGGAAGATTTGGGGGAAATTGATAGAATATGTATATATAGAAGGTAAGGGGACCAAACCTGTAACAGAAATAACTGATTTTTGGGAGTAATTTATTTATTATTTATTTCTGGTACTTCTACCCCGCCCTTCTCAACCCCCGGGGGGGACTCAGGGCGGCTTACAAAAAGGCACGATTCGATGCCTACACAAGATATACATACATACAAAAGAGCAGTTAAAACAATTATCAAGTTAAAACAATCATGAAGTCCTGAGCCACACCAGAGAGAGAGGCCTCGGCATGGATATTGAAATCTCCCAAGACTAAAAGCCGTTGGGAGCTCAACGCCATGTCCGAGACCACTCCTGCTAGCTCAGGTAGGGAGACTGTAGTGCAGCGGGGTGGTCGGTACACTAGCAGGATCCCTATCCTGTCCCAGTCACCTACCCTAAAGCTGGCACATTCAAAAGAAGATGACTGTGGGAAAAGACACCTGATCAAGGGAATAAAATCCTTATAGGCCACTGCAACTCCGCCTCCCCGCCCTCCAAGCCTTGGTTGGTGCTGAACAGAGTAACCTGGTGTACAGAGTTGGGAGAGATTCACCCCTCCTCCCTCGTCCAGCCAGGTCTCCATTATACAAGCCAGGTCAGCTCGTTCTTCTTGAATTAGATCTTGAATAATGGAAGTTTTTCCATTTACCGACCTGGCATTGAACAGCACCACCTTTAACTTGGAGGGGCTACCATCCTGGCACCTCAGTTGTATCTTGTCGGGAGAAAGTTTTGAAGTTGCCAATCTATTTTTATTAATTTCGGGCCGAATTGTAACATTAATTTTTGGAATTGCCAATGTCCTATTGTAAATTTTGGGCCAAATTTGATTTTGTCTTGAATTCTTAACATCTTTAGAGGTTGCCAATTTGTTATTATAAATTTTGGGCCAGGATGAATATTTTGTTCTCCCTTTCCCATATCTTCCTCTACCTGTCACCACCTCTATGGCGGCTCCCCCACCCGCAGGCCCACCCCCCCCCCCCCCCGGGGAAGCTCCCTCCGTTTTCATCAGTTGTTATCTTAGTAATTAAAACTTGATGATAATTATGGTTACCTGTCTCTGGATCCCGATATTCCCACCCCTTGATACTACCTACTCCTTCCAGTATAGTAAAGGTTGTAAAGTGCATAAGTATTGTAATTGGCTGGTCGGGGGTGAAGGGTTAGCACTGGGTGATTGGATGTAATGAAGCAGGAGGATGAAATATTATAGGTATCAAGACATACATATTCTGTACAATTGTTAATGGGAAGTGATAAGTATAAGAATGTTTAAATACTGAATATGTTAAAGCTACAATAAATAAAAAAGTTTTTAAAAAAGGAAAGCTCCACTGGAGTACATACACAAAAATGCCAGAAGCAGCCAGGCTAGCAGAGGCAGTTCAGCTGTTAAGTCCCTAGAACAACAGCCCTCCTAGTAATACAGGGAAGCAAAGCTCCAGACAGCCTTGACATTAGCACCTGTGCTGTGTGTGAATAGGGATCTTCTTGCACAAAGGGGTATTGCATACATCCTTATGCGAGTTTGTAAAAAGCACAACTATGACTTACACTTAGGTGGTAATCCAACAGAATCCTGGCCTGTATGTGCATATAGGCAGATATATATGTCAAGCATGGGCAACACAGCCTACAGGGCAATATGTGGTCCACATCGTGGGAAGCTTCAAGGGTTTCCTGCACATTTCTGCTGCAAAAAAATAGTGATGGGAAAAAAGCAGTGCTGTGCCTCTCACAATCCCCCCCCCCCTTTTTTGAGCAAGGTATACGAACCTGACACACCTGGAGCAAATTTGCATTCCAGAAAAAAATCAGAAACACTTATGCTTATTTTAAAGGATGATATTGAAGGCAGAACACTGGAATTTTGCTCCAAATTCACTGACATCAGAGATGGTGTGTATGTGGCCTCCAAGTAGTTGAGGGACAATGTGGTGCTTCAACCCCAGACATTTCTCAGCCTATTATGAAAGAGTTGGAGAGGGAAAGAATTGTGGGAAGTATGGCACTTCGTCCACCCCTTGCCAATTGCATGAAGCCACAACTAAAGCTATCCAACCTCTGTTTAAAAGCCTCCAGTGAAGGAGAACACACTACCATCTGTGGTAGCCTTTCTGTTATCAAACAGCTCTTACTGTCAGGTAGTTATGTTCACTCGTTTTCTTTTTTGTAATTTGGAGCTGCTGGTTCAGGTTATATGCACTGGAACAGCCGATAACAAGCTTGCTTTGGTTTCCATGTGACAGATCTTTGCCAATTTAAAGGTAATGACTTTATCCAGGGCTGGTCTTAGATATGGGTGAGATGAGCAGTTTCCCAGAGCACCTAGCTAAGTGGGTCAATACTCTGAGTTTAGGAAGGAGGTGAGCTAAGTTGAAATACTGGTGGCCTTACTTTGGGCCCTGATTCCAGGACAGATGTGCTGCTGATGGGGATGATGGGCCTGGATTCTATTACTTTTATTATTCCAGCAGCCCCCTTGTTGAAGGCTGAACCTTCATCACCTTCCACTTAAATGGAAACAGGTTTGTCTCTACAAAGTCCTTGTTAGCATTTCCTGTCCCACATGCACAAGATTTTTTTTATCATGTCAGGAGCGACTTGAGAAACTGCAAGTCGCTTCTGGTATGAGAGAATTGGCCATCTGCAAGGACGTTGCCCAGGGGATGCCTGGATGATTTGATGTTTTTTATTATCCTTGTGGGAGGCTTCTCTCATGTCCCCGCATGAGGAGCTGGAGCTGATAGAGGGAGCTCATCTGCCTCTTCCCGGATTCGAACCTGTGACCTATTGGTCTTCAGTCCTGCCGGTGCAGGGGTTTAACCCACTGCGCCACTGGGGGCTCCGTTCACATGATGAACACATAAAACATCCAGTGCTTCAGAAGGTTGAAGAAGCTTCTCCATGCTGACTCAGTAGTGGGATTTTCCTCTATGGGCATTTTAAACAAAACCCATTTTCATGTTAATTACACTAAAATGTGTTTTTGAACATGGTGTCCCAATATAAACATTTGGCACACATTTTCCATGAAGAATTGTATAGGAAAATTTAGAAAAGTACAAATACTGAAGGTAACTACTTTTCAGTTAAGAAAATACAAACAAGTATGTTTGCATTAAAATATTCTAACAGGTTTCTTGCACATCTCTAGTCTGATGCATCTTTACTTTCCACTAAGCTCAGTGCACAGAACTGCAGACTTAAAGTGATTTCTCAAACCAATTCTAATTATACTGAAGTATTTAAAATTCAGAGGAAGTCTCCTGCAACCAACGCCTTTGAAGATCTGTAGAAGCAAAACTCTGCTTGCTTCAACTCATCCATTGCAGCTAAAGCAGACGGCCTTCTCATGAGCCAGGGCTCACTCATAAAATGTCTTTTCAAATTTGGGGGTTAATGCTAGAAAATATGAGTCAGGAATGGGGAACATGCAACCCTGTTGATGTTTTTGTCTGGAACATCTCTGGCCAAACAGGCACCTTTTTGCTTAATTTTTAGAAAATGTCCCCCTGGCTAAACTGCTATTATCTCAACTTGTGATCCAGGGCCAAGGGGAATAACATAACATTGTTATGTTATTGAATAACATTGAATAACATGTGGGTAACAATCTTAAATATTATTAGGTCAGAGGCTTACCTACCCTCATTGTAGATAAGTGATATCTCAAGAGGAGGGCAAAAGTATCACTTTTCATGTTTTATAAACTGTACTGTGGCCTGGTTTTTATCTGCATTGCAGACCAAAAAAATACAAACAAAACCCTCTTACATGATCTGATTTTTGTAGTCAGGATTGCATACCAGGCCTCTTCTCTTGAAGCATGCTCGGCAAGTGATAGCAATATTTCTTTCCATGCATCAAAATCTTTATCCATTTCTGGAAATCACCATGATCTTAACACAATCCTAGAGGGCATGGAATTTTTTCTTTCCTGATTAGCATTATTTGATAAGGCTTTTTCACAGCTTGCTTTTACTCACAGTTCTGGCCAAATACACAGAATAGGTTTTACTTCTGTGAAAAAGGGTTGAAGCCCTCATATGTAACTCAGCCACACAGGTGGAAGTAACCTTCACAGGGCTTACTGTCAGGTTAACTACATCTCCAGCTTGGGTATTTTAGTTTGATGAACCCTTGAAGAGATATTTGGAGACAACTATCAGGTATCTGAGAACCAGCGTGATGGCTTGAGCATTAAGCTAGGACTCTGGGAGACCAGTTGCAATCTCTACTCATCCATGCCAACCCAGTGGATGATCTGAGTGAGTCACAGTCTTTTAGTCTGAGGAAGGTCAAGGTGGCAAACCCCCTTTGAAGAAATATGACCAAGGAACCTCTACAACAGAGACATGATATATCACAACAACTGGTTAAAACAGATGACAAGGAATGCCAAGGAGGCAAGAGGATGGAATTTTATATTAATAAGCAAGTTGCCTAAGGGACAAAGAGCATCTCTTTTCAGTCCTCCTCTACCAGCCCACTTAGTTTCCATTCTGGTGACCAAGGAAGACAAGTCTTCCTTTCCCCATAGGCTTAGCCTGGGCACTATTAGTGTATATTGACCACCACATTAATCAAGCCACTCAGTTTTCTTGGCTTTCAATGTGGCCTATTTGGGTCAAACAAAAATGAAACATTGGTTTGGGAAATACAAAGCTTCACAACTTGCTACTATTGCTAGGTAAATTACTTTTTTGACAAATTGCTTTTACTTTTTTTTTTAATGGTAGCTGCCAATATTTTTGTGTACGTGTTCTTTTTTCCTGGTTAGGAACATAGTTACCATTGGTCTGGGAGTACCTTTCTCCTGGGTCTCCAACCAATGAAGCCTTCCTTCTGATGCCTTCCCTGTCTTGCCAAACAAGATTGTCCCCTGCCCCATTTTTCATGAGGCTTCAAAAGGTCTGAGATCTACTTCAGGGCAGTTTGAAGGATGCTTGCTTTTCTTTCAACATATTCTGAATTAGAAATAGAATGTTTCTGGAAATGTTGAAAGATGGCAAAAACCCATTTCACTCCAATTTGGCCCGGGAGGGGAGGGGGGGTCAATGTAACAAAAAATTACTTCTTACTTTAGGAATATAAATGCTTTTTACACCTGGAGCCATAATGTCCTTAATGCTCTCTGCTACTGCAATTAATGTGGTCAGGGCAACCTCAACCCCTTCCCCAATACCCAGAAATAACTACAACCCAGCATCCAGACATTGGTTCAGTGTTGTGCAGAGTTAAGTGGACCTTAGGCTTTTAAAATAGATCAGAGATGCACAATCTGTGGATCGTAAATAGTCACTTATATGTAACTTTCCTGAAAAGAATTTTCTTCACCCCACCCCTGGTAACCATCATACAGATTGCTATTTCCATGTTGGGCAAGAGGAAATGAGAAGTCTGTCTCCCCACTCAGAAAAAAGGAGCAAGCCAGCAATAAAAATGTTGTGTATCCCAGAAATAGAAATCATTTTATGGCAAACAAATCAACACAACCCTCCAAATATAAAGGGAAACACAGGAAGAAAATAAAACTCCAAATGTAAAACACCAGTAACACTGCCAAAGGTTCTGCCAAGGATCGGCCTGTGAGTTGGGCATCTCATCAGCCCCCTTGAGGGTGACTTCTTCTCAGGGAGTGTGTGTAGGACTGGACTGCACAGATAGATAGGTACACAAGAAGAACCAGTCCTCCCCTCCCTTTTTTCAAAGTTGTTGCCCTTTGAGCAGGAAGCCCTTTCCCAAAGTGTGAGGGGGTTGGCCACTCTCCAAGCGCACCCATTCTCAGGATAGAGACAGTGGGAACCAGTGGATCTTTCTGGATAGCTGTACTCATCAGCCTTTGCCATCAGAGCTAGTGGTGAGGCAAATCAAGCAATACCATTGAAACCTTTTATTGTTTAAATCTTATTGTTCATCTCACTCAGAGTAAAGCCAATGAATCAGTTGGATTGACCCAATTGGGTAAATCACACACCTTGGAGTGTGATGGAGTCTCCTTCTCTGGAGGTTTTGAAGCAGAGGCTGGGTGGCTATCTGTCAAGAGTGCTTTGATTGTGCTTTCTCTGCCTGGCAGAATGGGGTTAGACTGGATGGCCCTCGGGGCCTCTTCCAGCTCCATAGTTCCGTGAGTCGAAGGCAGGCATTGGCAAACTTGGGTCCTCCCTCCAGGTGTTTTGGACTCCAACTCCCACAAGCCCTAATAGCCTCACCCCCCTCCCTTCTTTTTCCCTTCAGCCGCTTAAGCAGAAAACGAAAGGGGGGAAAAACCCCAAAACCTGGAGGGATCTAAGGCTGCTTGGTTCTATTCCGTTGGAAGGGTTTGGGCTATGTCTTCCTGCCTGGCAGAATGGGCTTGGGCGGGATGGCCCACGGGGAAGGCAGGGGTGGGGGTCCTCTCCCGACTCTGGGCCATCGGGAGCAGATGCCTCATTCAGCCACGGGACGGATGGGTCTAATTGGGTCTACAGGACCCTGCAGCCAGCAAAGGGCAGAAGGAGTTGTAGCCTGCGACATCTGGAGGGCTCCCGCTGGTTCGGGGGGTCTGGCCTGGGGTGCCGCTCCGGCTCCGGGGAGACTCTGGTCTTGGCTTCGCCGCCGAGCCTGCGGACTTGGTCTGCCAGGAGCCGAGACAGACAGCCTGCCTTACCTTGGCGAGCGAGGGAAGGAGGGGGGGGGGGGGGAGAGGGGAGGGGTCTCTCGCTCTCTCTCCCGCCCGCCCGTCCGTCCGTCTCCAGGCCAACTTTCTTAGGTAACTGAGGGGAGGGGCCGTCGCTCGGCAGAAGCGACCCATCCGGATGCCCCCTCCCCTGAGCGCCCCCGGGGGCTATAAAGGGCAGTCGCGGCGGCTGTGAGGAAGACTGCGAGGCACTCTGTCCCGCCCGAGCAAAGCGGAGCGGAGAAGGACGCTTCTCCACGCCGCTTTGCGCTTTGTCGGCCGGGCTTTTGGAAGGTTGACCCGGAGGGTCGCCGGGGGGTTTGCTTGCTTGCTTGCTTGCTTTCTCGCTCGCTCGGAGCGATTCTTTTCCAGCACTTGAGCACAGAGCCGAGGAAGAAGAGCCAGAGGAGGAAGAGCCAGGGGAGAAAGCGAGCCGGGCGGGCGGGCGCCTTTTCCCGCCCGCGGGACCCGACGGGACGGGTCCCGCGGACGCGAAGCGGGGCCAGAGAAGGAAGCGCCTCCTTGCCCTCCTCTCCCTTGCCTAGGTGAGACTCGGGTTGGTTGAAGGAAAGGAACCGGCGGGGCGCTGGGTGGAGGGAGGACTGGCCGGAGAAGTCTGGCTTGGGGCTTGGGACGGGCGAGGCGAGGGGGACTCCCGAGTGGCTTCCCTGCCCGGCAGCTCTGCCTGCGGGCGGCTCCTCCTCCTTGATTGACAAAGCCCGGCGCGGGCAGGAAGAGAAGGAGCGGGAGCGGCAACGGGAGAGAAGGAGCGAGCGAGCGAGCGAGCGAGCGAGCGAGCCTGCCTGCCTGCCTCCCCTTCCTGCCCGCTTCCCCGTCGGAGGCGCCGCGCATCCCGGGGCTCCCCAGGGCTTCGCGGCGCCCCGCCCCGGCCCCAACCCCAGCCCCATTCCCCAGCTCGTCCCCGGCCCGTCCCCGGGAAGCGCGGGAGGAGGGAAGCAGGGAGCGGAGGAGGAGAAGGAGGCGGTGGCGGCAGGTGGAGGAGGAGGAGGAGGAGGAGGAGGAGGCAGCCGCCTCAGCGGGAAGACGGCGTCGCCGGGGGGCTCTCCGCGTTGGGCGCGCGGCGGCGGGGAGGAGGCGAGGCGGCTGCTGCGGGCCGGTCTGGCGCGGTGGGGGCTGCCGGGAGGGGGGAGCCGCGTCGCCGCCGCCGCCTCTGAGCTGCCCGTCAGCCTCGCCTGGGCGGAAGGAGGCTTCAACGGCGGCGGCGTCCGGTTCTTCTTCTTCCGCCTGGTCCGGGAGGAGGGGGAGTCAGGGGTGGCAGGGGCGGCCGAGGTGCCAGCGATGGACGAGGCGGCCGCCCCGGCCGAGCAGCAGCCGGAGCAGCCGGAGCGGCAGGAGCAGCCGGAGCAGCAGGAGCAGCAGCAGGAGCAGCAGGAGCAGCAGCAGGAGCCGCCGCCGCCGCTGAGCCTGCAGAAAGCGCTGCAGCAGTGCGAGCTGGTCCAAAACATGATCGACATCAGCATCTCCAACCTGGAGGGGCTGCGCACCAAATGCGCCACGTCCAACGACCTCACGCAGAAGGAGATCCGCACCTTGGAGGTAAGCCGCGCGGGGAGAGAGGCCTGAGCAGGATGCTGGGGAACGCGCGGGGAGGGGGAGGCGGGCGACGTCTGTGGGAGAGGAGGGAGCGGACTTGGCCTCTTTCTCCGCGCGGGGAGGGGAGGGAGCTGATGGCCCGCCTGGCGCCCCAAGCCCAGGGAGGGAAACCGGGGTCTCCCCGCCCTGCCCATTCCAAAACACCCAAGGGAGGGAAACACCAGCTGGGGGGACTGGGAGGGGGCTGGCAAGGCTCCGTGTTCCGCATGCAAGAAGCCCCATGCCCCACTTTGAGCTGGAGGAGACTTGTCCCTCTGGCCCGTCCTGCCCCCTTCGGGCCCTTCTGCCCTGTCTTGCCCTGCCCAGAGGATTGCGGGGAGGGTGGAATGGCAGCCCAGCACCCGGGCAGCAGCGGAGAAGGTGCTCTCTGGCAAACTCTCGGACATAGTGGAGCGTTCTTCTCCCTGTTCCCCAGCTGCCCAGTGCTTTCCTCAGGGATTCACAAACTTTGCCTAAAGTCGCCCAAAGAGGCCCAAAGCCCAGCCCACTCGTCCTGACCAATCCTGTAGTGCCCTCTTGGCGCCTTTGGGCAGGTGGCCTTGATGACAGGTTCCTCTGCTCAGGATTGGCACCAGATCTTGCCCAGCCAAAGCGAGGGTGGGGGTGGGGTGGGATGGTTTCTAAGGCAAGAGCTCCAAATGGCTCTGTTTATGTATGTGTCTCAGTGTGTGTGTGTGTGTGTGTGGAGGGGGGGGGGGCATTATTACTTTTGCCTGCCAGCAAGAGGAAAGTCAAATTCCTTGTTCCCCACCCATTATCCTTGAAAACCCCTTAAGTATAATGACTCTGAAAACCCAGCATGTGCCCAGGACTCCCCTTCATTAGTCCAGTGATGCTCTCTCCAGAGTAAGTGGGCAAAGGGGAGACTGCAGGCAGCCTCTGTTATTCCTGGTGGGTGGGGTACTCAGAGGCAGTCCTTGCCTTCATGTTTCTTAGTGTTGACCATTGAGTACCACAATGATAAAAAACACCCAAGGAAGTTCAATTATAAAGGAGTCTTGGTGGCCCAACTGTGGCAGGTCATTGTGGGGAGACAACCCCTCTAGTCTTGGGGAAGTTACTTTCTACCCATCCCATTCAAGGGACAAAGTGGCCCCTGATTTTAAAAGCCTAAATTCATAGAGGATAGAGGTGTTGTTGCACCCACACTGTGTGTGTGGGCTTCCCTGAGGCATCTGGTTGGTCCCTCCAGGAATAAAAGTTTGGACTGTCTGAACCACCAGAGCTCTTCTGTTCATATTTAAACTCTTTACATTATTTGCAAGCTCACATGAGACAGGCATACTGGCAAAGGGGGGTGGGGGAGAGAGTGAGAGAGGAAGAAGAAACTAAGGATGTGTGAGAGAGTTTGAGTATGAAATGTGGCACACTGTAAAAGTTGGGTCCTTGGCACAGCTCCTTTGATGCTGATCTCAAATGACAGGGCTGTTCCTAATGTCTGCCCTGCTTTTGCAAAGCATCTGGAGTTGACTAGGCCTTGTTTCCAAAAGAGCTGCAGAGAAGGGTTCATTCAGCCAAATGCAGCTTCCTCTCACACTGTGCCCTGGACTGGTGAGATCCCACACCTCACACAAATCTGCTTCAGGGATGTGGAAAGTGTGGCCCTCCAGATGTTGTTGGTCCAGAGCCAACACTTCCTTTGTAATTGGTTGTGATGGCCGGGACTGATGGGAGTTGCAGCCACATATCTGGAGGGCCACAACTCTGAAAATACACCTGTCTATTTGTAGCTGGGTTAAAAAGAGGTTCTGGGGAGAAAGTCAGTGGTCCACACATGGCCTTGAATGCTTGGTTAATTGTTCATTCTCCTCTAGCACCTCCTGTGTATTAAGAAGTCTATTTCCACCTTAGTAAACATGTCAGCTCACTATTACTCAGACATACTAAACGCTTCCAGTTCAATTTTGGTGACAATTGGCAGTGACACAACTGCCTCAGGTAGCCAATGTTGTGGGGCAGTAGTAATAGCCTCACATTGGTTCCATCTGCACCCTCAAACTATTTCCTTCTCTTGAAGATCAGACCTGTATGTACTACATAGCCCACACCATATAACCCCCCCCCCCCCAAAAAAAAAAAAAACAAACAACTGATTTGCAGCATGCAGGTCTAGAGCCAGTCTTTTTCCTACTGGAAGGACTGAGGAACAGATCAGTAGCCAGTGCAATCTACTACTGTACATGGAATGGAAAGGGATGCCTTCTCATCCTTTACTTCAGGCAGCAAAACCAATTTGACTGACCTAGATTACTGCTTTCCAAAAAGCAGCAAATGAGTCACAATAACTTAATGAAACTTCCAGGTTCAGGTGTAGTTGATCTCTTAATACCAGATCCTGTGACAGATATTAAGGAGAGATGATTGTATCAGATTGAGTGCTATGGGAAGTACAGTGCTTGCTTAATTGGACCGTCGGGCTAATTTAACTGGGTCCCAATGGCCTGGGAAATCTACATTTATCCTTCTTCCCCAGCTTCCCCTCTCCCCACTTGCTACTTGGGCCTGAGTCCTGTATTCGGTCCTAACCGCCTTAAGGTGTGTATCTCTTGCTGGAGATGCTACCCGCTCAAGGAAAGTAGCAGAACTTAAACAAATACTTGTGTGGGTGCATTGTAAAGTGAGGGAACTAATGGTGACAAAATCCCTGTGGCCAAAACCCAAAGGTGAATCCAAAACTGTAGGCAGCTGTGTTGGTCCAAGTCAAGGAAACAGAAGCAGGTCTTTAAAAAGCTTAAAAATCATTCTCTGAAGTCCTACTTACAGTTTCTCACCTTTCCCCCAATGCAAAACTTTAGAAGGAATGTCCTGTGCTCCCAGACATTCTGCTAGCTGGGTATTAATCTGACTCAGCTATATTCTGCTTCAGCATGGATGCTGCTTCATCTGTGTGTCCCTTGCTCAGTAGTACAGTACATGCCTTGTAAGTCTGATCTCAAGTATCATCAGATAAAAAAGGATCATGAACACTGGGATTAGAAGCAGCACTTCTGTATGGAGGCTGTTTTACAGCTCCAAAAATAGGTATGCATGCACTTCACAGAGAATTTCTGTCAATTCAGTTTTTCTCTCTAACACAGGAGTTGAACCGTTCTTATTTGTTGCAGCCATATACTGTATTTTCATGTGCACTGTTACACCACATTTAATTTAGGATGCCTGCAAATTTGTCATGTGTTAAATAACTCTTTAATCAAGGAGAATAATAGATACAGTAAAACAATATTGAGCCGATAGCACAAGACAGCTTAGATCTAGAGTTGGGCAGTGCAAGTTGTGTGGGTGTGTGTTGCACACAGTGATGCACTTACACTAGGAATTATTTGATCCATTTGGAAAATTTGAAAAGCACCCCAAACAATGACAGACTTGGACATTGGGAGAAACATGAAAGCTGTTATAATGTGTCTCCCAGGCAGTATTTGTGTCTCCCAGGCAGTATTCTTCAAATTGGTGTCATCCAGATGTTTTAGACTCCAACACCCATCCTTCTGTTGCCATTAACTGTGTAGGCTGAGGCTGATGAAAGTTCAAAGCTTTCAGATTGAGGAAGGCAATTTTGTTCATTTTGGAGAAAGCGTTATCTTGGAAATGAATGGTAATGTGTTTCACACAAAAGAGAGTCTGCACTGTAGTGAGATATTGAATTTGAAGACAATGAAGCAGGGACAGTAGATCATTTTTGTATGCAGAAGCTCCAGGATTCAGTTCATTATGACTCTAATTTAAAAGGGCCAGGTAGGTGGGATGGGCAACACTTCTCTCTCTCTGCCTCAGACCCTGAAGAGACATTATCAGGCAGAGGAAACGATGTGTGCACACACCCTCAATTTGCCTGCCAACTATGCTGTCCCCATGAATATCTTAGGTTTTGCCAGTTTCTTTCTCTGGCACCTAGTATTAATTGGTAGTCTCCCATCAAGTAACTAACAAGGGCTGAGCCGGCTTAGCTTAACAAAAATCAGACAGGATCTAGTGCATTGAGTGTATTCAGGCTTGTATGGAGAAAAATAGATAATTAATAATCTGACCTGTGTGCTATGTATAGATTAAAATGCACAGCTGCAGCATTCCAATGAATACTGCTTAGGCCAAATAGTGTTTTCGTCATTTGTCCTGCTCATTTTTGTGTGTGTAAGTAATATATCACTGGTTCCATATCACAGATGACCTATTCTTATAAGTCAATGAACTTATTCTGACTAACATGGAATATTCATTTTCTGGTTGTCCAGTTTGAAAAGTGTCAGTTCTAATAAGAAAGCTGTGCCCACAAACAGATTTCTACTTCATTGTAGCTGCAGCTGAAAGATGATGGATAGGAGGGAAGAGGATGGGCCATTTGCCCTAAAAACAGAGCTTCTGTGGTCAGGAGCATTTTGCCTCTGGTGCAGAATTTGAAAGCAACTAATTGCCAACAACAAATCACTTGTTTCTTATAAGTTTTTGTGATATCCACAGCATAACTGTGTAACTTTACAAGTTTATGGTAAGAAATATAACTTCACTCCTTTTACATCCTAATTGTAACATATAGTACTTTTGAAGTTACCATATGGTTGTAGCCTCAGTACCAAGGTAAGTTTTGTGTCACAGACCAGTAACGTATGGGATTCTGACCCTTTTAAAAAAAGTAACTTAGTAATGTATAATAATTTTAAATAAAAAGAAAGTAGGATTCAGTTCTTGTGGGTTTTTTCGGGCTATATGGCCATGTTCTAGAGGCATTTCTCCTGACGTTTCGCCTGCATCTATGGCAAGCATCCTCAGAGGGTGAGCATCCTCAGAGGGTGACCTCACCCTCTGAGGATGCTTGCCATAGATGCAGGCGAAACGTCAGGAGAAATGCCTCTAGAACATGGCCATATAGCCTGAAAAAAACCCCACAAGAACTGAGTGATTCCGGCCATGAAAGCCTTCGACAGAAAGTAGGATTGTTTTTTTAAAAAAAACTTTGAATATTTGTAACATTTGGATCTTGAAATGACAGTAAGTTATGTGTTGAAAGTTATTTCCTGAACTGTGTCCAGGCTATCAGAGATGCTGCTTGCAACGAATTACTGCCTTCTTTATATAGTATGTTGGCATATGAGCCTTCAGTCAAAATTTAAAAGAAGAGTCCTACAGCACCAGACTGAATAGAATAGAATAACTTTATTATCATTGTACAATGAAATTAAATGCTTCTCCCTCCTCTTTTCATATAAAGAGAAACACACGAGGAAAATAAAACCCCAAATGTAAAACACTAGTAACACTTATTGCCTTATTGCCCTCCAGAAGTTCTGGACTGGCAGATCCCACAATTCCTTACTAATGGCTATGAGGGGCATGGCTTCTGGGAGGTGCTTCTCCCTGCAAAAACAAACTCCCAAAACATCTGACAGAGCCAGACATTGAGAACTAATGACTTACAGCAAGGCTAGCTGTATCTGGGAAATGTATATGCCACTGTTATTGCTGTTACATGCCTTCAACTACTTCATCACACTAGAGAATGAATCCACTTTAAATCGGGTTGCTGCCTCCTGCAGAATTCTGAGGTTTGTAGTTTAGTGAGGCTGTTAAAAGCTCCTCCCTAAACTACAAACCCCAGAATTTTGCAGGAGGCAGCAACCCGATTTAAAGTGGATTCATTCTCTAGTGCGATGAGGTCGCAAGTTGCTCCTGCCTCATGGCAACCCTAAGACAAACCTACAATGGAGTCTTCTTGGCAAGATTTGCTTTTGCAAGATTTGCTTTTGCCTTTCTTCTGAAGCTGACAGAGGGTAGCTTTTCCATAGGAACTCAGTTGGGATTCGAATCCAGAGTTGTAATTGAGCACCCAAACCACCCCTGCACTAGGCTGGCTCTTAGTTTATATTGGTTACTGGCTTCTGTTTTTAGTTTTATAAGGCACATCATTTTACTATGGGACTGTATGAAATGGAATCTAAGCATTCATGGATTTTGGTATCTATGGGAGTCCTGGAATAAAACTCCAGTGGATACCGAGAACCCATGGCATGCTTATACATGCTTGTATTCCACATGTATTTATGCCATTAAATTAAATTTTAGATCCCAAGTCCTGCAAGTCCACTCTCCTCACAAGAAAATGCATTAATTCAGGTCTTTGTCACAACTTTAAAGAAGGATTGCAGGCATAAGAGAGCCAGTGTGGGCCAGTAATTTGAGATGTGGACTAGGATTCTGGGATACCAGAGTCTGAATTCTGGCTGAGCCATTGAAACCAAGCCGATAGCCTTTGGCAAAGCACACTCCCTCAAGCTCAGAGAAAGCTAAAGGCAAACCTCCACTGAACAAATCTTGCCAATAAAACTCCAGGGTTGCCTTACCGTTTTCCATAAGTCAGAAATTACTTGGAAGCCACACAGTAACAATAACCAGACATAAATATGTGCAATTCCAGGGAGAAAATGTGCAACTCTGATATAACACTCATGCAGTTCAAAAACTCAGTCAGGGAAAAGTTGTGTTTGTGCTGCCAAGACCTCAGTTCTGAAGATTTTCTCCCACTCTGTGCAGGCTCTGATACATCATGAGATATGACTCTAAGCAACAAAGCAGGTGGGTGCACACAAGCAAAATGCATGGGTGTGATGCCATGCAGTGCATGCCACATGTAAGAATGCCAACTGCATCCACTGTGCAGTTCTAAATGTACCTTTTAAAATGCCCTATACCTTACACCTCTTATTGCTGAGGTAAGTGAGGAGAAGATAATAAAATTGTCCTTCTTTCTTATGCTGATTATTGAATGTGTACTCATAGTATCATTCCTTTTGTTTCTAAGAACAAAAATCTATTATAAATTAGCATCTAAAAATGAATCAATAATGTTTGGAGCTGACAATGACTCAAATAAGATACAGAATGCATGACTATTCTAACGGTACCCCCTAGAATCGTAGAGTTGCAAAGGCATACACAGGCTTATTGGTCCAACCCCTACCATTGAAGGAGTCCACAGCCCAACCATCCCCAAATGGGGATGGAATTCTTCACCAATTTTCTTCTCAAAGAAAACAATGAGTAATTTGGGTACCTTTTTGCAACTGTTCAGCACCCTGGATTAAGCCTTTAAAATACGTACTAAAACCTAGAAGGGTTCCCCACTTTTCTAGCATTGGAGCTGCCAGCCAGGAATGACCCAATACCCGGCCTGTGGCCCTCAAAATCCAGGCAGCCACCCCGATAAACTGCTACAGTCACTAGAAGATTTTGAGAGCTGTAGTCCAAAACAGCCATGCTGTCAAGTTCTGGGCTGCTTTCCTCTAGAACTATAAATCCGATGGACGTCTTCCATCACCTCCTATTTGATTCTTTTCACTCATGATGCCAGAGATTATCTCAGAACCTTCTTCCTCAGAACTTGAAAAATTGCTTAAGAAAAATCAGTTACAGTTATAACTGAAAGCGTCCTTGTTGGTTAATTGCCATTATAGTTACAGTTTCAAAAGCCATTCTTTCCTTCCCATTTATCAGAATAACAAATGTAGATACTTGTAGTCCTTTAAAAAATGAATTCTACAAGCCCATGGCTCAAAGCAAGCCTTCCCCTCTCTGCTTCATTGTTGCTTCAGCACTAATATCAGTGACAAGAGGTATAGCATATGCTACCACTTGAAGCCCAACGTTTTCCTTCTCCACCACACACCCCATAACTAAAGAAGCCAAACCGCCACAAACAGAAGTTACTTTAAAGTTAGAGTTGCACAACAAAAGGTGAGAAGCTGTGCCTTGCAAAATTGCAATGTTTTAGACTTTGGTTATTAGTGAAAGGAATTCATTATAAAGAACTATTCATTTGTTACATGTTATTCCCACACATGATTCTACATGCAGAGCATGTGTTCTCTTACTGAGCCATAGTTTTCTCTCTTCTTATATGAGGGAGACAGAATGTTTCAGTCAACAGATCCAGCAAAGATTGTACAGGCAGGACACTCCAAAAGGTCACCACTTCTTCACAGAATCATTGGTTGCCCTCTCCCCTCTTCGGAAGACCTTTCTAAGTCCTGCAGCCTTAAGAAAGCTCATAACATTCTTAAGGACCTATCTCCCCCGGCATTTTTTCCAAAATTATTACTATTTGGCAAACAGTACAGGATGACAAAAACAAGGACAAACAGACTGAGATATAGCTTTTATCCTATAGCTGTAACTATATTGAACTCCATGGTTTTCCACTGAGGTTGCATTGGGGGCTCTGCGGTGGTTGGAGTATGGAGGGATGGGTGTGTTGTTTTGCAATGTGTGCTGGGGAAAAAGATTTGTATCATTGGCTTTATGGAAGAAAGCCGCAAACCCAGTTTTCCTAGAGGGCCTCTTAGAAATTACTGACACCAATTTCGTTTCATTTTAATGGCTTATCATTTTGTAACATTTTCCTTCTTAAGAACCTTACAGACTGTTCTTATATAAAAAGCACACAAACTGTAGTTTATGTGACAATGAGCAATCATATGGAACAGTGGGGAATTTGGACAAGTTAATGTTTTGACAACAGCTCCCAGACTCTCCAACCAGCACGACCACTGACATGTTCCGACAATTTATGTTTCTCAATGCAGGTTGTTCTGCAGGTTTGGGAAATTGTAGTGCAAGAGGTACCCTTTTGAGCACCTGAGCTTTGCATGTGGTCAAAATGTAACTCACGCTATTGCAATTTAGTTCAATTCAGAGCATTTATAAGCTTTTAAGGGCAAGCCCTTAAAAGAGAGATATACAAAACGATTTAGTCAAGTACATAGTTATTAAAAGGAGACTGCTGTGACTCACAGAAGTCATTCATAAAGGCTGTAGGGAAGAGAGATTTTCAAGGCCATCTAGAAGACCTGTACTGAAAGAGGCTAAGTGTAAATCACATTTAAAAGAGGTTTAGAACTGTGAGGCCACAATTAATAAGGTTTCCATTCTTATATTTGATAACGTCACCTATTTTACCAATGAGAACACAAACAGAACCATACAGGTAAAATGCTTTTTAGAGTATTGTGATCCCAAGCCATTAAGAGCTTTTAAGATTGAGACAGATTTTTTTGAACTGGGCCCAGAAATACTTCAGTAGCCAGTCCACCTGCACAGAAGATGGCGTTAACAAAGATCAGGTCCATCTGTCCCAGATAGTGTCTCACCTGATGTTTAAGTCTAAGTCAGTCAAAGATACTCTTTGCCATCAGTGCAAAATAAGCTTCTCCATTATAGTCTATATTGTTCACTATAGATCAGTGGTTCCCAGCCTTTGGTCCTCCAGTTGTTTTGGGCTTCAGCTCCCAGAAATCCTAGCAGCTTACCACCTGTTAGAAATTGTGGGAGCTGAAGTCCAAAACATCTGGAGGGCCAAAGGTTGGGAAGCACTGCTATAGAGGAATATGGCCTAAATATCCTGGCCATGGTGGAATATGTCTTAGTCTCATCCATTTGGATTACTGCAATGCACTCTACTGGAGCTGCCTTTGAAGTGCATTTAGAAACTTCAGTTGGTCCAAAGACCTGTAGCTTCGTTGGGGCTGAGTACAGAGAATGTACAACTCCCACTAGCTGTCGGTGTATTTCAAAATGCTGGTCATGACCTATGAAGCCCTATACAGCTCCGACCCAAGCTACTTTGCAGACAGCATTTCCTTGAATGAACATGCCTGGGCTCAGAGATCTCTCAGTTCCAGTACTATCATAAGCATGGTTAGAGAGAGGGCTTCTCTGTGGCTGCCCCTTGTCTCTGGAGCTCTCTTCTTTCCGATGAAGCCAGAATGGCCCCTCCTTGCAGTCCTTCCAGCATCAGGCTGAAATCTTTTTATTCAGGCAGTTTGAAGAACAGACCAGGGGATGCTATCAGGTATTTCAATTGCTTTCAACTGTTTTTACTTATTTGTTTTAATGTGATTTTACTGGCTTGCTTTAATAATCATACTTCTATTATATTTATAATTTGTGGGTTTTGAATTGTATTGTTTTTCAGGTTGTTATCACTTTGTGTCTCCATCCAGAGAGAAAAAGATACAAATAATAATAATCGCAATGGCACTAGATCCCATCTGATCTTGGAAACTAAGCAGGGTCAGCTCTAGTTAGTTTTTGGATGGGAGACTGCAAAGAACACCAGATGCCATAGGCTCTATTTCAAGGAATGGAAACCCTTGAAAACCCTTTGAAAATCATGGGTTAACAATAATCGACAGGCAACATGAATGCACACAAATGCACACACATGCATAGAGGAATCTGATTGAAGATTATATTTTAAGATCATCCCCAATAAGATTCATTGTACTTTGGAGGAGAAAGAATTTGCTAGTGTTCACTTTGATGTGGAACAGGCAATGGGGAGTTGATTGTAATGATGACAGGGGAAAAATGACGGACTGGGGTGACCTTACAAAGCAACAAGGGACTTTAAAACATTGATGGGGATAAAATAAAGGAGGGCAAATCAGCACACTTTTTGTTAGTGGGTCTTGTTGGCTGGTTACAGTCCCAGCAATTGATTCACAGTACTACATAGTAGAACTATGCCTCCCAATGGATGGCCCTTTTAGGTCATTTCTGACTTATGGTGACCCCTTCTTGGGGTTTACTTGGCAAGATTTGTTCAGAGAGGACTTGCCATTCCTGTGAGGCTGAGAGAGTGCAGCTTGTCCAAGATCACCCAGTGGATTTCCATGGCTCATCAGAGGTCTGGGTCCAACATTCAGACCACTACACCACACAGACTCACATTTAATTCTCTCACCAAATTACAAATCCAAGGATTCCATAGGTTAGAGCCATGCCAGTTAAAGTGGTATGAAACTAATATAACTGTGCAGTACATGCAACCTATACCGTATTTTTGTGTTATTTTAAAGCATCAAACAGCACTTTAGACAAATCTGTTCTGGATTCCAGATGGATGCATTTAATCACTTGGAATATTTCTTTATTAGAATGATTAACAAAATAAAAATGCTTAAATATTATGGTGAGACATTTTGGCATCTGTCTTCTTCAGCTGCTTAAAATAAAAAGCTGTACCCAAGATGGCCATTGCTTACCTTTCTTCAGAGTAGCTGAAGAAAGTTGGATCCGAAATGTCTTGCCATAGCAGTCAAACATTTTTGTTTTGTTATTAGATCTGGTTGAGAGAGGGGGGTTGAGAGAGACTCAAAGTATCCAGTGGAGATGCTTCACCTTTCCAACCCTGGTCCAGCAATCCAACTGCTACACTATACTGGCTCACAGTTATCTGTTGTTACTGATAACAACAATTTCTATTTCTACCTTTCCCCCCATCTTGAGTTGTAGATAACTTATAAAGGCTGAAACAAATACAGCTTTTAAATTTACATCATGCAAAAAGAAAATATATAATTAAATTGTTAATAGAATTTAAAACAGTTAAAAGCAAGACCATTAAAAAGGAAACCATTACACAGTATAGCACATGATAGAAGGTCCTTTCCTCCTAAGCAGTTAGTAGGGCTGGGCGGTTTCGTTACGTAATTTCGTAATTCGTTAAAAATTTGTTAATTTTTTTTATAACGAAGCGATTTTGAACCATTCAGGAGCATCTAAAAAACAAAACGAATTTTTCAATTTGTTTCGTAATTGCTTCGTATTCGTTTCGTATTTGTTTCGAAATCGTTTCGAAATCGTTTCGTTATTATTTCCGCATGTCTGGGGCAAGTTTTATAGCTGTTGTTTGTTTAATCAGTGAAAAAAATATATAAATATCACACCAACAGTCAACAACAGAGGGAGAGGGAAGCTTCAAAAGTTCCCCCTGTCCCATATGGAGGTTTTTTAGCGTATTGCGCGGTCGCGTCCGCCATTAACGAATCGATTCGTATTCGTTTCGAAATCGTTTCGTAATTGTTTCGTAATTTACGAAATTTCGTAAATATCGAACTTTTTTAAAGAAAAATTTCGGAATTCTTTTAAATATCGAAACGCAAAAAACCCCAAAAAACGAATCGAGTTTAGAAACAAATTTTTCCGTGGTTGCCCAGCCCTAGCAGTTAGCTCTGTTGAAAGGTTTTCACCTGCATATGAAATGATAGCAGGGAAGACACAAGCCTAACCTTCTGCAAAGCTGGTTCCAGAGCCTGGATGCTGCCACCAAAAAGGCCCTCTCTTATGTTTCCACCAGATATGCCCGTGAGGATAGTGAGACAGAGAGAAGGAACTCCCCACCAGATCTTAAAACAGGGCAGGCTCTTATGGGAAAGCAAGGTCCTTCAGGTAACCTGGACCTGGCCTTGTATCCCTCCACCTAATCTACCTCTCAAACCCATCTCTTCCTGAAGACAGATATATTAAAGGGCCAGTCTTTCAGAGATCCAGGCACAAGTTTGCCCTTCTTGCTCTGATTTCCTGCTTAGCGTATTCCTGAACCTGTCTGCTGGGGGAGTGGACTGGATGATCCTTGACTTTATAGGCTTTAGGAGGAAGCATTTGTGAGGGTTGTGGGTCTGTTTTGTAGATTACAGCCTCAGGGCATGTATTAAGCATCCCAACTAGTTCCTCTGAATATGCCAGCCACAGATGCAGGCCAAACGCCAGGAGAAAATGCTGCTAGAACATGGCCTGGAAACCACACAACACTCCATCCCGACTAGTTCTTCAGCAGAAGAACTAGTTAGGATGCTGGTTCCTTGCCCTTTACCCTCTCTGAACTTAAAACGAGGACAATCCACGTGTTCTGCTCTGATTTGAGTCCAGTTGTTGTTTGCAACCCAACTCTGTTTGATTACGTCAAACAAAAGCAAACAAGAGTTCTATAGAGGCCAAGCAATTACCAGACCGGATGTACAGAAGGCCAGGGAAGCGAGGAGCAGCAGGAGCAACCCAAGGTCAAGCACCAAGTAATCATTGGCTCTAGAGTTCCATGGGGTTCAGCAGCAAATGAGATTTTAAATTAGCTTAGGTCAGAAAAGTACAAGGACCACACAATAATACACTTGAACTTTAGAGCCCAAACTATATTTTCTCAAATGCCAATCAGAGTGACTGCATGGCTTATTTATATTAGTTTTATATATGTATACAAACATTAATATCCGAACATATATAATGAGATCTCAAGTTGGCCTAGAACTGAAATTAATTTAAACTTTCAGCTTTTTCATATACTGCTGAGGAGTGCTTGTAGCCACACACTGCCTCTTGAGGGAAAATATTTGAATTAGGATATATCTACACTGTAGAATTAATTTAGTTTGACACCACGTAAACTGCCATGGCTCAACGCTATGGAAACCTAAGAGATATAGTTTGATGAAACACCAATCCGTCTTGGCAGAGAAGGCTGAAGACCTTTTAAAACTAAAACTCCCAGGATCCCATAGTATTGAGCCATGGCAGTTAAAGCAGAACCAAACTGCATTCATTATATAGTGTAGGCACCCCTAGTTTCTTCTTACCTTTCCCTAGGAGGTCTCATTTTCCTGTTCCGTTCCGAGGTTGCTCAGCATAAAAGGGATTTGCTTAGTGTATAAGGTAAATGTTTTCCCTTGACGTTAAGTCTACCCATGTCTGACTCTGGGGAGTGGTGGTCATCTCAATTTCTAAGCCGAAGAGCCGGCGTTGTCCATAGATGCCTCCTAGTTCATTTGGCCAGCATGACTGCATGGAGCGCCGTTATCTTCCCGCCGAAGCGGTACCTATTGATCTACTCACAGTTGCATATTTTCTAACTGCTAGGTTGGAAGAAGTTGGGGTTAACAGCAGGAGCTCACCTCACTCCCTCGATTTGAACCACCAACCTTTTGGTCAGCAAGTTCAGCAGCTCAAGTAGTTTAACCCGCTGCGCCACCGGTGGTTTTTGTGTATGACCACACAATAGAGATGCTTCCGGAGTTAGGAATGGGAAAAAGGGAGTAGTGGTTGTGGTTGGTGATTTCATTAAGCCCAATAGTCCATTTTATCAGTGTAATTTGCCTCACTTCTTCCTCATGAACAGCATTGCTGCCACTGCAAGGGAACTGGACAAATGGATGAAGCCCTGCCCTAAATTCGTCTTGTGAAGTCTATGCTTTAGGCCATAGACTTTTGGTCCTCCAGGTGTTTTGGACTTAAATTCCCACTGAATGCAATGCTACTGGACCAACCCTGTGTTCAAAAGATCGCTATTTGTTCCTGTATTTCCCAGTCTTGGTTTGTTCTGTGAATAATTCAGTGGGCTTGGTACATGATAGTGGGGTTAAGTGAGAGCTTATGATGGAACATGGCTTTCTTAATCCAACCCTAAGACTCCACTTAGGTCTGGATAGTGTCATTTTCCAAGATCATAGAGTGTGCATATTTGACAGAAAGGTGTTCACAAATGTCCAGTCCTTCCACAAAAGGGGCAAAAGACCACTTGCCTAAACTGTTTTTGCTGCCATAGTAAATATCCAGTCAATCCCTTTATTTATTTCTGTTTCCCAAAACTGGGACTCAAGTCAATTTCTAGAATAAGAAGGAATACAAGTAAAACCATGTATAGCTAGAAACAAACCAAACGTTTTGATTAAAATAATGTTAAACTGTCTATGGAATTGAAACCATATAAAAGATTAAAATAAAAGCATAGGTTAAAAACAATACACTAACATAGAAAGTCAGTTATACAAAACAATCAGATCCCTCAATGCCTCTTGTCAGAAAGACAAAGAGAGAGTTCCAGAGTATCAGAACAGCAACAGACAAAATCCCCTCCCGTGTTTTCAGCAAATGTGCCTGAGAAAGTAGTGAGATTGAGAATGTAGCTCCTTGAAAAATCTTAGAGTTTGGCCAAGCTCATGTAGAATGATACTGTCCTTCAGATAGCTTTATAGGGCTTTCTTAAAGAAGGTTTTTAAGGCCAAGTCAGGAGGTGTTCTGTAGTGTTTTGAATTGGTTTTAATTATTGTAATTATTCATTTTTTATAGTTCTGTGTTTAATTCTATTTTAATGTTTATAATCTTTAGGTTTTAAATTGTATATAGCATTGTTTTTACCACTGTTCACTAATTTGAGTCTCTTTAAGTGAGAAAAAGGTGGTCTATAAATAATAATCATTATAATCAGCACCTTGCTGGGAATGGACTGGCAGCCAGTTGAACAGCTGTGCCCCTTATAACCAGCCCTTCTTATCAATCTGGTTGCAGCTGTTTAAACTGGCATTTTTGGGGTGGAGCAATGGCATATTTTAGTTTGGGGGTGGAAGTGGTGGCTGTTGGGTTCCATGTTGGAACTGGGGTGGCAGTACAGCTACTAAGGTCCATAGGCTCTTTGAGGTCATTGTTCTCCTGTTGTACACTTCTGTATTGCTAGTAATGAGATTTGAAATGAACTGTCCTGATATGATATTAGTTCAGTACTTGTCCCCTAGAAGACCCCATTCGATTGCATCAAACAAGAGCAAGCAAGTGTTCTAAGGAAAGCAAGCAATTACCGGGCCACAGATGTACTGAAGGCCAGAGAGGCGAGGAGCAGCATTTGCCGGGTAGCAACTCAAGGTCAAGTACCAAGTAATCATTCAGCTCCAGAATTTCAAGGGGCTCAGTAATAAATGAGATAGTAAAGTGGCTTAGGTCAGATGGAGTGGAGGGAATTGGTTTTGAATAGAGATAAAGGAGAACTGAAGAGGCCAGAAGGATGTTGTCTTGAGCACCAATCAAAAAAACTGTATGACTTATCTATTTTATTTATATTAAAATGTTTACATCCCTTCATATTGTATAATGGAGGATCCTGGGGAAGTCGGGTGCAGGAAGTAAAATCAATTAAAACTTCTATATTTTTCCGATACTTTTCACTCAAGCAGTCCTTGTAGCCATACACTGCCTCTGGGGGAAAAGATTTGAGGTAGCCTTTCCTGGGGGTGGGTGGGGTATGCGTGTCTTATTTTCCTGTTCTGGGTTGCTCAGCAGAAGATCATTGATGGCCACTAGATCTTCTCCCTTTCCCATTGACAGGTAAATCTAGTTTTTCATCAGATAAGGGGGCCTCAATGGAAGTCATGGCATCACTCTCTTCTACCAAATACCCCTCCAAGGATTTGAGCTGCCCCAATTTTCTCTGTAAGGTTAGTGGAGCTGCTGTATTAAGTTCAGCACATGCACATATGAGGCATACTCCCCAGGTAATTCTTCCAGACCATATCCAACCCAGTCATCAAGGCACTGTAAGCAACCTCCATGAGTGTACAGGATCTGAACTACTGCATGCTGTTTCACCCTGTCCTTCTCTGAAATTAATGTTAACTTATACACTGGGCCTTTGGTATCCAATGGGGCTTGATTCCAGGGCCCAACAACAACAACAACAACAACAACAAATCTTTATTTATATCCTGCTTTTATCCCTAACGGGACCCAAAGCAACTCACAATATAATACAATACAAATCAAAGCACATTTAACATAAAATACAGAACAAAAATCGCACAAAGTATAATAACGTCCATAAATAAGATATAAATAAATATTAAGCATTTAAAACATTTAAAACCAATTACAATTATTGTGGACATTCATCAATTAAATAGTATATTTCACTAAGCTCAGTGCAAATTGACCTTGTTGTCATTCTAGTCAAGGCTGTCCGTGATGTCATCACTGATAAACATGAGCCATTGATAAAATTAAGAGAAGTCTCCACACCAAAAAACCCCTCTGAAAAACAAAAAAAGCAAAAGTCCCCATTAAAGCCCAGACAGAACAGAGTTGAAAGTAGAGCGTCAGCAGAGAAGCCAGTGGCCCCAATCCAAGTCAAGCCTGGTTGCAGTACTAAATTGATGGTCAAAGCAGGGCTGGTTGATAAAATTCCCCAGCACTGTCGTCCTATAAGGTATCAATGACTTGAAGTAACTTTGGGCTATGGCTAGCTAGCAGTGAGGTAGCAGCAAATGGTAGCTGGTTGGTAGACTGGCTCCCTCCTAATTAGCGGCTGGTGGAATGGCAGTTAAAGATGGTGGGAGAGCCTCTCATCGACTGCTGAAGAGTGCCTGGTTGGTAGGCTGGCTCCCTCCCACTCAGCAGCCGATGGAATTATGCTCAAGTCCCATTATGCTCAAGTCCCATTATGTACAATGGCCTAGTAAAATGGTTTCCCTTTGATAAAATGGCAAAAGCAAGGTCTGACTTTTGGAATTCTTTTCTGGATTTTTTACAGGCCATGGTGATGAAACTGGTAGTTGCAGAATCCATGACCACAGAGGGCCAGTTGTAAAAGGAGTTTTCTCCTGGTCCCAACCAGTTTGTTAGATTTTATCCACCAGGTTTTTCTCAGTCATTAACCTCTGAAGGAGTCCCTGTAGCCACACAGTGTTTCCGTGATAGAGGGTTTGAGCTAGTCCTTTTCAGGAGCGGGCGGAGGGGGGGGGGGAGGAAGCTGTGGGGTTTTTTTCTGTTCTGACCCCCAGTAATCTCCCCTGGTGGCTGCTGGATCTCCTCTCTTTACTGCTGCCAAGATGATTCTTGTTTCTCACTTGATGAGGAATCCTTGAGGGGAGGCATAACACCATAGCAATGGAGATATTTAATCTACACACAAGCTGCTATTTGATGCAGGGAATCCCTAGGAAGATGTCAGTGAAACCTGTAACAAGACCTACCTTGCCCCCCAGCCTCCCCAGCATGTAATTAGTAGGTGATTTTGAAAAGAGACCATTTAGTATATCTCCAGCATGACCCTTCAGATGTTAGACTGCAAGCATAGCTTATGCTGAGGAATGCTAGGAGTTGCAGTCTACCTGCATGGATTGGGCTGCTTCCCACTCCTAAAGTATATAAAGCATGTGCTTGTGATTTTTTAAAATAACTTCAGACTTGTGCAGTTGATTGTGTACTGTGCAGCACTGCCGATGGTAATCCATAATCCAACTTTTAAAAGACAATAGCCAGAATATCTTACTTCTTGTTATTGTTACTGTGTGCCTTCAAGTTGTTTACAACCAATGGTGACCCAAAGGCGAACCCATTATGGGACTTTTTTTGGCAAGACTTGTTCAGAAGAGGTTTGCCATTATCTTCTGAAAGGCTGTGTTTCCAGTATGAGAGCGCTCTACAAATGATAGCTCAGATGGATATAATGGTTATGAATGCTTATTATCAGCTTTGGCTGATATGCCATCTGTGCCCCTTTCTAGAATTGGAAGATCTAAAGTGCATGAACTGGCCACCTCAAGATTGGACTTCTGCCAAGAGTGGTGGTCTTGAACAGAGCCAGGAAAACCTATTAATACCCAGGTTGTGTCCCAAAGTCAATGTAGTATGATGATTTGACAGGTGGACATGGATATCCTGGATCAAGGGTTGAAGTTGTGAATTATTAGCTTTGTACTTTAACACCCAAATGACAGGGTAATTGCCCACTGGTTTTCATATGGCTCCAAATTTTGTAATGCAATTCAAGTAAAAGCTTTGCCAAACACACACATATTCAGGGAAATGCATACAAAAATGGTTATCCCAAGACAAAAACAACACACAAGATTTGTCTCTCCATTCTATGGGGAGAAATGCAAATGCTGCAAGACTACAGACATTACACTGGAAATCTGCCTTGCAAATAAATGAAAAATGCCCCTTGCCTCTAACACAGTCTAGGAGGGGCATAGCTCAGTAGCCAGCACTGGCTTTGCATGCAGGCAGCTCCAGCTTCACTTCCTATCCTCCCAGTTCCCAGGAGGGCTTGGAAGGACCCCTATCTGAAACTCCGATGAGCTGCTGTGTAGACAGCACCATATGAGATGGCCTCAGTCCAGGGCCACCTCAATTAACAAGGGGTGCACTGCACTGTGGAATTAGTACAGTTTGATGCCATTTCAGTTGTCATAGTTCAATGCTGTGGAATCATGGGAGTTGTAGTATGGCAAGGCATCAGCATTCTTTGGCAGAGAAGGCTAAAGACCTTGTAGAACTGCAACTCCTAGGGTTCCATCGCATCGAGCCATTCCAATTAAATCATGTCAAACCACATTAACTCTACAGTGTAGATGCACCCAAACTCCCTGTCAAAGAATCTGCTTTTTCAGTCTTTTAATGCCCCCAGTCCAGCCTTTCCCTCTGTTGAACCGAAAGCTTTTTAAAGCAAAATTGGCATTGGGAGGATGAGGAAGGAGGGCTGGAGAAACATTGACTTTTTGGGTCAGTGGCCATATATGCAGTATGAGCTGGGATAGGATGAAATTTTACTGTATTAACCCTCTTATAGCTGTGGTTGCATCAACACTGTAGAATTAGTGCAGTTTGATGCCACTGACTGCCGTGGACCAATGCTATGGAATTATGGGAACTGTAGTTTGGTGAAGCACCAGCACTCTTTGGCAGAGAAGGCTAAAGACATTGTAAAACTGCAGCTCACATTGAGCCATAGCAGTTAAATCATGTCAAACTGCATTAACTATTCAGTGGAGATGCGCATTGTGTGTGCCTGTGTACAATAGATGAAGTAAACAGCAGCAGCCTATAATTCCTTACTAAACAGGGTATACAGCACAACAGAAAGGAAAGCAAGAAAGCAGGTAAGTCTGCCTTACCAGCTATCCCTGGCATGTAAAAAACATAGACCTATACATTTGACATAAAAGTGGAACTCTTAAGAAAAGTGGAGGCTGAGGAAAGAAGTCATCCCTGGATACAAGGATTCTCTAGAATAGGTCTGTCAAACGTGAGGTCCTCCAGGTATTTTTGACTTCAGCTCCCGGAATTCCTGACCATTGGACAAACTGCCTAGGGCTTCTTGGAGTCCCAAACACTTGGAGGGCCACAGGTTATGCAGGCCTGCTCTAGAAGGTTAACTTTTGTTTGTTTTTTTACTGATACACAGCTTACCTGACCTGGCATGTAGTAGATAGTATTTGTATAAAGGAGTATTCTCTTATCGTAATAGAAAAACAGGTGAGGTCATTCCTATGGCTGTTTTTGCCTTTTATGAGGTGACAACAGGTTAACTAGTGATTCTGCCTAGCAGAATGGGGTTGGGTGGCTCTTGCTGTCTCTTCCAACTCTAGGATTCTGTGATTCAATGGGAGTGCAACATAGTGATTTTGTCAATGCAGTAGTTGTGGTTTGCTTCCTCCTTACTTTATCATCACACCAACTGTGTAAGGAAGGATAAGCTGTGAGAAAATTGCTCAGCATCTTCCAGTATGTATTGTGACTCATTCATTAATGTATTCATTTACAGTTGTCCTTTTACATTCACAGCTTTGACTTTTGTGGATTTGATTATTATAGATTTTGTGGGGAACTTCTTCCAGTCATGCTGGAGAACCTAGGGTTTTCGAAAGAGAACACATCTCTAGAAATCTCTGCAACCTCCAATGTAATTCTATGGTCAGTTTCCAGTGGACATTGACCATAGAATCATGCTGGGAGACCTAGAAATTACTAAGTGTTCTCTCAGATAAAAATCCCAGTGATTTCATTACTTGTGGTTTTTTCACTTTCACAGGGGCCCTGCAGCCCTAATTGCACAGAATGTGAAGGGCTGACTATATATCCCCCCCCCACCTCAATATTGGAACACAAGGCAGCTTACAAAACCTGAATCAATTACAATTAAGACCATATAGAAAAGTAGAAGTGAGAGTCAATCAAAAGCTATTATTAAATTACACTTACCTAGAATTAAAACTGAACATTTCTTGCCAAGAAAAACCCTGTAATAGCTTTGCCTTGGGGTTTCTGCAAGTCAGAAATAACTTGAAAACACACAGCAACAAAGAATTAAAACCCTTTAAATGGATCCATTGAAAAATTAGCAGAATACTACATTAATAGCACACCATTAAAAGCTCTTGTGGTCAATTAATAAAACCCCTATTAGTGGATGGAATGACAAGGAGGGAGCCTCCCTAAGGCCCCTTCTATGCTGCCATATAAAATCCAGATTATCTGCTTTGAACTGGATTATATGGCAGTGTAGATTCATATAATCAAGTTCAAGGCAGATAATGTGGAATATCTTCTTTGATAAACTGGATTATATGGCAGTGTAAAAGGAGCCTAAGTCAGATGTTCCAAAGCCTGGGAGCAACAACCAAGAAGATCATCTCCAATGTTCCACCAAACAAACCCAAACTATGGTGGGACTCAGGGTAAAGCCTCATCAAAAATCTTAGAGCCCAACCAGACTCATGTGCAGTCTTTCAGGCAATTAGCAAATTGAAGCACGATATCCCTCATCCCACTGTAGTGTAATTACTACCCCAAGCTGGCTCTCGTGCCTTGCCATGCTTTGCGTTGGTTTTCATGTAGTGTTTGGACAGTTGTCATGACACCCTCACAAAAGAGGTGGCAATGGTATGGTGACAAGGCCTTCATTCCAGTCCTATGCCTCTCTACAAAAGTGGCTCACATGTCATCATTGCAGATGTGTGGAAAATGCCATAATGCAGTCTAGTCACTGGTTCAAGCAATGCATGTTTAACTTCTTGCTGTACAACTATTCAACACTCTATGCTGAAGACAGTTGAGTCAACTGAAAAACATTTAGGAAGCCATTGACCGTACTAGGTCAGACTGTTTCTCTGTCTAGCCCAGTGCTTGAAGTGATAACAAGCAGTTTGAAAAGCAGTAGTTAAAACAATAAAAACAACACAGCATACTCTTAAAAGCCCTTTCTTTCAAAACCTTGAGTTCTCAAAAGTTGCCACAGAAGTTCTCAGAAGCCTCTTGGAATAATCAAAGACTTTGCCTGCCAACAGAAGGACTATAAAGGAGGAGCCACTATAGATTTCCTAGGAAGGAAGGAAGGAAGGAAGGAAGGAAGGAAGGAAGGAAGGAAGGGGGAAGTCACTCAGAAGGCCCTGTCTTGCATCTCCTCCAGTCATGCCTGTGGCAGTGCTGCTGAAAGATGCATAGAATCATAGAGCAGGAAGGGCCATCCAGTCCAACCCATTTGGCCATGCAGGAGCACACAAACTCAACATACAATCAAAGAACTCCCAACATATGACCATCCAGCCTCTGTTTAGGAGCCTCTCCTGAAGATTTCAGGGTCCAGGCAAGCTCATATCTGGCAGTGAACTGGCCCTAAGTCTTATAGACCTTCATGGGAATTTGATTCTGAGTTTCCCCAGTTTTAGACCAACACTGTAACCTTTGCACTTTCTCTCTTGTGTGTTGTGCAAAAGATTCTTTCTAGGGTTACATATTATGATTTTGAAAAACAAAAGCAGCCATAATTCTATTTTCAAATAAGGTGCAAAATAGTGACATGGCAATCTAACTTGCTGCAGCATCCCTGTTTAGTGTCCAGAAGCCAGGAATGGTGAATTAGCCACAGTAGGAATAAGCTGCAGAGGGCTCTTAGATGGAGCACTAGAGGTAGCCTCTGCTGATTATCAAGCATTGCAAGCAGACTGCTTTCTTGACTTTGGGGTCAGAACCGAGGACAGCACCCTCTTGGAACCTGAGAGGCACCAAAACACAAAAGCACATGTGTGTTTTCCAAGAACTGTAATGTTCATTTGGGGATTCTTGCTCCTCACAGCTTAGTTTATTTCTTTCCATTTATTTATAGAAAAAGTTGTGTAAGCTCTTCTGATGCTTAATGCCCTTCAGAGTAGCTCACAGCAATTAAAATTATTATTAGCTTTTTTCCCCACTTCAAATACCACTTCACATTCTCTGGCTAGTGTGGAAAAGACCTCTCCTCCCCACATAGCCACCATGCACTCTGAAGGTTGAAAATGGCTAATTACAAAAAACAAATTTGCAGTCAATCTCCTTTTTCTAGTAGAATAAAAGCTATAACTAAGCAACATTACAATTGCAATGTAACAAGAGATGTCACTAATTCTTGCAGTGTAACTGTAACTTTTCATTGTAGGTGTATATTTTCTGGTTAAACAACTGTGACCCTATTAAAGATTAGAGGAGGAATAGCACATGGTTCAAATGCCAGTTTGTGAAGAGCCCCTTTCTGTGGCTTTGTGCTCTGGAGCAGATGTAGAAATAATAAGGAGGTGGGTGGGGAAGGCATGCTACAGACCAGAGGCACAGAAAATTCAGAGTTGGTTATTTAAAGTATACACTTTAGTTAGTTTTGAAAAATAGGAAAGGCACAATGTGACTATGGCCCTACTCTTGGGCTTTGGAACTATGACCCAAATCCCCTCATTAGTTTCACTTTGAATACATCCACAGAGTCAATGGTAAGGTAGTCAGTCAACACTGTGAAAATTCCATTGATTCAGTGGGTTTACTCAGTGGAATTAGTAGGATTCATGGCAATTAGGAACCCCTGATGGCGCAATGGGTTAAACCCTTGTGCTGGCAGGACTGAAGACTGACAGGTCAGAGGTTTGAATCAGGGGGCAGTGCAGATGAGCTCCCTCTGCTAGCTCCAGCTCCCCATGTGGGGACATGCGAGAAGCCTCCCACAAGGATGGTAAAACATCAAAAATATCCAGGTGTCCCCTGGGCAATGTCCTTGCAGACGGCCAATTCTCTCACATGAGAAGCAACTTGCAGTTTCTCAAGTTGCTCCTGACACGAAAAAAATGCCAATGACTCACTTTCAGTGATTGTGCTCTGTTGAGAACATTAGACCCACCATCCCACCACCCCTTGCTTGTCTAGGTTCCTTAGAGACTTTCAGAATTGAGGTGCTACCACATAGAAGTCTCTATCCCCTCTTCTCTCTAAGCTCCCTTCACTTAGTGGTTGAATATATAAGGAGGAGAGCTTTTGAATGACGAATAGGTGGTAATACAGTGCTGAGTTGCCATAGACATGTGCCTTTGGAGGGTGAAGGCTGTAGATCACTTGTATAGAACATGCTTTGCAGGAGGGAGGCTTGACAGTTTCATTCACTCTGCATTTTTAAATGAACAGACCAGACTCACTTTCCTGAATCTGTCATGTGGATTGAAATACAAGTGGTTGGTGTTCAGGTTGCTCTGAACTTCATCATACAGTTTTTAGCTCAAAACAAAAACCACTTTTTATTCTAAAGTCTGTGCTTTAGGTGAAAATGTTTACCAAAGCATGAGTGCATATGGAGAAGACAGTTTGGGTATGTACATCCTCTGAGGAAAAAATACACTCTAGTGTAAATTTTATGCTCTTAAAAAAAAAAAAGCCCAATGGATGCAGAAGCAGGATGGAAATGAATTTAGGAATAAACACATCAGCACTCAATAGACTAAGCTCCCCATCCATATTATGCATGCAAAAGGCTTCAAGTTCAATCCTTGCTTTTGAAAAGATACATTTTGGGATGAGCTGCAGAGCTGATATGGAGCAGAGAATTGGCTACAGTTTCCCACAGTTGAAGGTGTCTTGTGGGGGTGGGGGGGGGGAGCATTGCTCAATGCGTGCATGTTTGCTTTACAGCCTTAAAATTCCCTGTCTTAAAATTTAGAGAGCTGCTGCCATCAGGGTAATCAGTATGGAGCCTGATGGACCCACATGAACAAAGTCCCCAACTACCAGGGTTAGACAAACTTGGTTATTACTTCATTTTCTCTCTTTGCTTCTCTCACTTTAACAGAGAGGTGAGCAACTAATGCCCTTTACATGTTGTTGGTAGCTTCCAAAGTCCCTAAACTATTTTGCTGGTCAGAGCTGTTGGGAGTTACAGTCCACCCATACATTGCCATTCTTCCAACATGATCAACTTTGTACAGTTGGTTTCTTTCCATAGACTTACAGCCCAGGCTGTCATCCTTCACGGGTCAACTGTTGTTCTGATCTCCCTCTCACCTAATGTTGACAAGACAACATGCGCTTGCAAAAATGGCTCACAGCCTTGCCCAGAAGAGCTCTCCAAGGTGGACTGGGTTGCTCCACCTCCTCTTGCAAGCTTTGACAAATCTTCCATTTATCCTGGTCCTTTTGCAGGGGTTCACTCTGTCACTGGCCAGTGAGTTGTCAGCAACACCTTTCCTATGTTTTTTATTTTCTTTTTTCCATCCAGGTTCCTAACCCACCTGCCCCTCCTCCCTTTTGTTTTGGCAAGATCGTAATCTCCTGGCGGGGCAAGGCAGGGGAGCAGTTTCCAGCCTGATTGACGTCAGTGACACTCTGTCAATTAGCGGCACGAGGTGCTGGGAAAGAGGTGCAGCTGTCGCCCTTCTCCCTGGAGACCAGGTTTATCTCCATCCAAGTTCAGTGGGCTTCTGGGAATTTCTCCAAACGTGGCCCTTGAGAGCTCAGCAATGAACCTGCTTGGCTCGAGTCCTCTTCTCTGGCGAGAAAGTTAGTAATAAAAATTGGCAAAGTCACCTCTGAGGACTGCAACTCACAATATCCCCTCTGTTGTCAGTGGGATTCTGGGAGTTGGAGTCAGTCCCTAAGTAATGTTTCCAGGCTATGGGCGTAGTGCAGGAGCAAAAGTGCTTGCTGTCTGTGTGATGAGACCCAAGCCCAAGTGAGTCCACATTTTACACAATTTTAGGATGCCATGGATTTCTTTTGGTCACTTGCCAATAGAAAGTGAGGACTTAAAAGAGAACACAGTTTTTTAAAACAAAACATATGCTCTGTTCCCTCCCCCTAAAGACTTTGGCAGCCCAAGTTCCTTTTTTGTTGGTTCCACTTGTATTTCAACATTCCTGCTGTAAACTCTAAGAGGTAGACACAGCAACCCTGGAAAGGGAGAAGAGAGTGACTGGCCTGAGATTATGCAGTGGGTTTTTCATGACTCAGTTAGGACTAGAATCTGGACCTCCAAATCCTTTCATTTATATATGTATAAAATACCTATGCCCCACCCAATAGCTGAAGGCCTCTAGGGATAAAATCAAATAAATTTAAATCATTTTCAAAGATAGAAAATATTCCATTTATCCAGGTTTTGAATTGTCCGAAACCCAGACAATTCAAAACCATTAAAATGTTGATGGTAACATAACCATAACACACCGAGGAAGTCAGGTAGGCTCCCAAGCCTTTAATAGAAAGTCCTGTTTTGACTGGCACCAGAATGACAGCAATGTTGTCATCCATCGGATCTCTGAAGGGAAGGAATTCCAGACCTGGGGTGCCACTGCAGAGAAGGCCATTCAAGACCCTGGACCAAGTGTAGTGTTCATACCGTTTGTCCACAGCAGTAACTCCATGCTTGCTTTTTTTTTCTGTATCCAGCTTCACAGCTCCCCCAGATATTGCTAACAATTGGGAGGAGGCTGCTATGAAAACTAGAAGTGACATTGTGGGCCTGTAACAATGAAACAACTGCCCGCACCTGTATTATAGCATAGTAATTTTCAGTGTTAAGTGATGGAAGCTTTCAGCATTGCGATACTGACTCTGAGGGTTTATTGAATTAGGTGATTGATCCCGCTCCCCATGCATTCCTTCATTGAAATGAATTCCAAGAAGACAACAATACCATTTTTTTTTAAAAAAAGCTAAATACAGCCTGCTAAAATAGATTAGAAATGCAGGCAGCTGATAAAAGATCAGGAAAAATCTTTAAATGCTTGGATGAATGAAAACATTTTGTCTGATTGCTAAAAATGAACCTTTGGGGGGGGGGGGGGATTTAGTGAGTTTTTTTAAAGCGCTAAAATAAGCATAATGCCTGACCCTAAACATCTATGCTGGTGAAATAATCAGGACTTGGAAAACAGTGAACATAAATATGTATGTGTGTGCACATGTAAAACAGCTGTTGTACCCAAATGGAGATGTAGTTTGGTGAGACATGAGCACTCTGTCAGAGAAGGCTAAATAACTTGTAAAACTACAACTTCCAGTCTGCAAAGTACAACCTGTGTACTGGGAGTGGGCAGATGTGGCAGTTCCAGGGGCCAGTTATCTGCCCCTTGGACACTCTTGGGTTTGCACAGACTGTCCAAAATGCATGCTGCCCCCTTGAAACCCAGAAATGGCTAAACATCCCTTCTGGTCTTTAAAAGGGGTGTGCTGCAGAGGGTCAATGCAAACTGAATTGTTGTAGGTTTTTTGGGCTGTGTGGCCATGTTGTAGAAGCATTATCTAATGATGTTTCACCTGCATCTATGGTCACTTCAAACATACTTTTCAAACAGCCAAATACCTAAAGACAGAAATGCCTAAACATCTAAGGAGGTTATTCACTAGAACCAGATTTGAACAGACAGATACAATGGTTAAACATGAAAGCTTTAACCAAGTTCCATATAATTAACATTTCTGTATCTGTGGGGTGACAGAGGTAGAGGATATTACACATGTACTGTTTAGTTGTATTTTGTACAACAAAGAGAGAAATCAATACCTTGGACCATTCATTATACAGAAGACTCACTGGGATCCCCATATCAAAACTACATTCTTAATGGCTGGCCAGAATGCTAAGATAACACACCAAACAGCCCTTTTCCTTCATAAAGCAACGCAGCCGAGAACTGCGTATCTGGAGGAGATTGGGGTAAACTGTAGGGGTGATGCAGATATCTGAAGTGGCTTGGGATTGTGCAATAGGTGGTCTATTTTAACCTTTGTTTTAACCTTCATTTTTAATTTTTGTGGTTTGAAATTTTACCTTGGCATTTTAATGATGATGTTTTTAATTATCTTTTAACTTAATTAAGTTTGAATGTATGTTAGTTCACTATTATGGGAGTCTTAGGATAGTGATTATTGTCTATTTGTGTACGTTTCTGTTTCTGTTTTTTAATGTTGACATGGACTAATCAATAAACTTTGCTTTGCTTTACCTGCATCTATGGCAGGCATCCTCAGAGGTTGTGAGATCTCACAACCCAGTGATTCTGGCCAAGCCTTCGACAATACATTGTCCATGCAAATGTTTTAAAAGCTTCTACTTCAAGGAGAGGCAATTCCCTTCTTTTAAAACCAGAAAAAGTGCCAGAGGGGTCAAGGGCTACAGAAAACAGCCTTTGGCATTTACTTGCCCACCTCTGCTTGATAGTCACCAAGTGAGGTCTTGAATGTAGGTCTCCCATAAGCTTCTGAGATCCCATAATGTGGTCTCTCTTCTCCAGTCCTCAAGGCAAGGCAGAGAATGAGCATGAAGCCTTGAAAAATGGGTGTACATGGGTATTTTCCCTACTTGTTAGACTAGGTGATTCTATCTGGATGGCACACTCCGTGCAACTGTGGTTGATGTCTCATGCCCCATTGACATCCTAGGCTTTGGTGCTAAAATCTCAGTGCTTAGGATAATCCTAGTCTCCTATGCTCCAGTGGAATGTTTTGACCACTATTCAGGTCAGGCTCTCTCACTAAAGAAGCCTTGTAGTTGATGCCAGCCTCACTCCTCATGGAAAAGGCACTCTGAGAAGGACATTGCTGGATGGCATTAAAAGGCTGGTGTTCCTTTAAGCACAAGATTCAAGTCCATAGGGAATTCCCCAAGCCCCCTGCCTTGTTAAAACCTTTCAAATTAAAACACAGTGTGGTAGTTTGAACAAATTCACCTTCACCCACTACCTTCATTGTGGTCAGCTCCCCAAATGCAAAACAAACATGTTTTTGACCAAAACTGAAACCAGAACTTCTTCCAATTTTTGATGTGACAATTTCCTGCATTCCACTGGAAAGGCATGAAAGTTGCCTGTTCCTGATTTCAGATATTCCTGGTAAGGAAGGGTCTTGCAAGAGCCAAGGTGGCCTAGTGGTTGGAGCATTTGCCTTGGACTAAAGGAGACCAGGTTTCCAGGCTGAAAAGCCACGGTAAACCTTGGCCAAGTCACACTTTCTCTCAGCCTCATAGGAAGGCAGGGGCAAACCCCCTCTGAAGAAGTCTTTCCAAGGAGAGAGCACGGTGTATGGATGTGAATGTTCAACCAGGTTTCTGTAAGACCAGGGTTTGGATCACTCATGAAAACATACCAACCAATAGTGGCAAACCTCCTTGAAGTAAATCTTGCCAAAGAACACATAAGTGAGACATTAACTGTCAAGCCAAATTGCAACAGCAACGAAGTAAGCACTGGCACTTTGAATTGGTCTTGGAAAGCAGCAGGAAGGCAATGGCAATATTTTATAATGCTCAAGAAGTGTCAGAACCCTTTTTGCCTGTTTAGATTTTGTCCATTCTGTTCCCAATAACTGGAGTTCCTAATCTGGTTTGTGGAGGCAGTTCTAGATTTGTACCTTCCCCTCCCCTTCAGTTTATATCAAAGTTTATTATTGTTTATAACAGGTTGGATCCAGACTAGGGTGCATCTAGAGTTGATCCCTTGAAATTAAGGGGATATAACTAACTATGGTTAAATTGCATTGCTTCCAAGAGGGTCTGTAGCCAGCCCACTGTTTTTAGAATTCCAAGTTACTGTTGGGTTTTGGTAATGATACTTTAATGTAAAGGTTCAAAAGAAAGAACAGCATTTGCAGGTCAGACATTTTCTGTATTGAAGCAGGATGGTCTATATTTGTCTTTTGGAAAATAACCTTTTTCTCAGGATGTTAATATTAATCCATGTAGTCTGTGCTGCAGATAATCTTTTAGTCTTACAGTGCTACAAGATACATGGGTGCATGTTCCTTTTTTGTTTTAATTTTTCCCCCCTCTTGCAGACTAACAGGAATAGCCTTCTGGAAAAATTAATACGACAAAGGTATAAAATAGATTTGAATAGATTCCACAGTGCCACCTAGTGTAAGGAATAATGAACTGCACCCTAACAGAGACAACTTCTGTAAGGCTATATTTTAGAGGAAGAGGCCGCCAAACTCACACTGAAGTATTCCTTGCCTAAGAAAACCCTCTAAAATTCCATAGGTTGCTATAAGTCAACAGCCAAAATTAAAACACATACACGGAGAACACAAAGCGTGGAGGTTCCCTTCTGCCTTTGACTGGATAAGAGTGGCATTCTCCAAATGCAAGCTATGTTTATGCAAATGCTAAATGGGTTGGAGGCAGACTTAATCATTTTAATGCTTATATTTCATGTGTTTTTCTAACTATATTGTATCTTAATTTGTAAGCTGCCTTTAGCCCTGGCGGCATATGAATGAAGATCACCATCATCAATGCAAAAACATGAAACATAATAGGATTTCAGTTAGTATGCTAAACTGGTCTTCCTGATCTCGGTATGTCTGATGTGTGGCTAAGGCTGGAGTCCAACCAGTGGCTGAGATTATAGCAGTGCTTCATCTTCTGATCTGACCTCCAAAATGCTCAGCAAAAGCCAGCTGGCTATCCCAAGAGATAGGATTCTGAGGTCCTGGTGGCTTGGGTGCTGGAGAGTGACACATCCTACCCTCTCCTGCTAGTGAGCAAATGGAATTGTATTGCAAACATTGTGCAGTGTGAAAAAGCCTTGCCCAAAATTGGTATTTTCTGGCTGGGCAAATTACAATAGATACTGAGAGTTGTAATCTAAAGTTTTTGGAAGACCCCAGGTTGAGAAAGACTGCCAGGAGAACTCTTTGTAATTATTATTTGTGTGTATTCAGTTATTTAAAACTCTGCTAGTCTTGTTGCTTCTCAAGCCATTAATTTCTGTTTCTGATGTTGGTACATCCACATATACAATGCCACATGTAGCACCAGTCTAAAGTGCTTGGTGCTCACTACACAGATGAGTCCCATAGGCCAATATCTCTTGAACTTAACTATATAAGCATTTATCTTGGGTCAAAGAGTCACTCCACACAGTACAGATTTGCAGGCATCCCCCAAAGTTGCTTCATCTGCATGTGACAATGTAAAATATAGATTCACCAAGAAGTTTTTGGGGACGTGAATTAGATCAACTTTGGAACAAACTAGCATTGTCTGCCATTAACTCTGTCAAGAGCACACATCACTCAGCCTGGGCAAGCCTTTTATGTTAAGGAGTAATGACTAAATATCCAGCAGTGGTTATTTTAGATCTTTTTCCACCTAATTGTTCATGACTTAGAAACAAAAACAAAACGGTGAACTTGAATTGGAAGGTACCTCAAAGTACAAGTCCATTCCCCAGCTGATGGAGGTAATCTCCTGTTTATACCCTGATAGATGGCTACCCAGCATTTACTTACAAACCCCAAATGATGGAGAGTCCACTGCCTGCCCAAACAGCTTGCCAGGCAGTTTGTACCAGCCACACATTCTTCCTAATCTTTAATTGCAACCCACTTTCTTGTTATTAGAACCCATCTCTCAATCTTACTCCCAAGAGCAATAAGGAACAACTTTTTTTCAAGGCATGCAGCTACCAGAGGAGGGTGGATGGGAATGGCAGCACTACTTCTCAAATACAAATTCTGCCCTACCACATGATGTTTTCCATCAGCTCCCAACTTCCTAGCATTGCAGGGATCAAGACTTCAAAAATAATTCATTCCCTAAATGCTCCTATTTGCTGTGTTCACATTATCTTGGTTCCTTTGCCTGCCCCTTTCCTTCAGATGCATAAATCTCCCCCTCCAAAAGCCCAACGGATTTTTTTCAGTTACGTAGTGGTAAAAATTGGGGGACTGAAAGAACATTTCATGTAGAGAAGGCAGAATTCTTATTGAAGGGGAGAAATGCCCATGAATACATGAAATGGAGGGTGATAGTGAATACTCTTTTTGCTCTTGCTGGCTTCCCATTATTTTGCATATGCTAGATACCTTCCTCAGCTCTGACATTTGCAAAAAGTATGAGTGTCTTCCCTGCTTCTACCCAGCAATGTCTCGGTGGCAGCAGCAATTCTTCTTGCTCTATCCCCACAAGCCCAAGGGTGTTGTGTGAACAGTGAGTACGTGAAACCCCAGATTTGAGATCCATGGATTCAGGGGACTTGTACATAAGATGAAGTTGTTGCCTTAATTTGCCCCTATTACTTCTTCAAGCCTCCTGTTGCAACAACAAGGACAACAAAACCTGTCAAAACTCAGCTAAAATAAAGCTAAAGAAAAATGTGTAGCTTTATTTTTTATGTCAGTGTAGCACACTTCATGGGGATCCCAGGTATGAAATAAAGCCCGTGGAGCAGTTGCCCACGCCTGCTACCTGGGGCATTCTCATGTTACTCTCGGAACCTATGTTCATACTGCTATGAACATTAGGAAAAACTTCCTAACTGTGAGAGCTGTTCAGCAGTGGAACTCTCTACCCCGAAGTGTGGTGGAAGCTCCTTCTATGGAGTCTTTTAAACAGAGGCTGGATGGCCATCTGTTGGGGGTGCTTTGAACACGATTGTCCTGCTTTTTGGCAGGGGGTTGGACTGGATGGCCCACGAGGTCTCTTCCAACTCTATTATTCTATGTACACTCATTCAGATGGTTGTGCAAATCTCTGTCTCTCTGTTCATGATTTGTAGCCAGGTACTAGAATCTTCTTAAATGCAGAGTAACCAATCTAATGTACAACTTTACAATTACCTTCACATTTGAGCAAACATTTGCTTTTAACACACACACACACACACACACTTTTAAAAGATATACAAATCATAGAATCATGTAAATGTAAAGAAAGGAAAAGCAATAATTGACACAATATAGTAGAAATTTCAATTTAAAGGACTCTTCAAGTAAAAAAGTGAGGCATTGAAGTCAAATGGCCCCAGTAACCAAAGTGTGCAAGATAGTTTATCGTTTATATTAATAAATATTTCCACAGATCTAAATGAAATTGCGGCTGTGAATGTGTTTGTCTATTGATGCTTCCAAATGAAATAAATGACTCAGAGTTGACTGTGTTGTTTCTTAATGCCTGCATCTCATTGTTGAAATGGAAGAAAAGGTTAAGGTCCTTGGTTTTGATGGATAAATTTACCAGTTCTTTTACATAAGCATGTAAAGCACAGCCCCCACAAGATATCCAAAGCAGAATCCTTTATGTGATTTGAGATTTTGAGGGGAGTATTTGTGTGTGTGCGCGTGTGTGTCTGTTTGTGTATGTGGTAACTCTGAGAGGGAATATGGATTGTGAGTTAGGAAAGGCACTGACTGAGGTGACATTTGAGATTGCATAAAAGCACGAACCAGAAAAGTCAGGGACAGAACTGCCATTAATACCTTCAAGACAGTAGTCACGCAGCTGTGGCTTTGAACCCAGACAATGTTAGGCTGAGGGTTGCATCGACATAGATGGCCTGACATGAGTAATGTGGCCAAGTTTTCCTAACAGCAATAAGGAAGAGTCAAAATTCATGACCTGCAACACTGACAATGAGAACGTTGCCATGGACAAGTTAATGTTTTACCAAAATACCAAACAAAAGTGTTGATTGGAGATAACTTTTGCCTTGACTTTCTCCATTCATAAATTATGTTTCTGTCTTTATGAAGGCCTCGCATCCCCAACTATGGGGCATTTTTGGCATCTCATTCAGTCTATATGAAAAAAGGCTGGAAAAAGTTTTCCAGCCTCAAATAGGGGACATCCCTTATAAGAAGAGATGCGGGCCAGTCCCAAAAGGGGCAAGCTTGCTGACCCTCAAAGAGGGAGCATCCCTGATTTTAAAAAAGGACATCTGTCAACCCTACCTTAACTAGCTGTTGAATTCTATTCCCTCCATTTTTTCAAGTTTAGTTTTCAAACTTAAATTGTAGTCCTATCTGTGTTGTTCCTTCTTTCTTTTTTCTTATGGAATAATTTCTTGTCTAGCCAAGATTTTAGTTTTATTGGGATCCTTACTCCATTTTCAAAATTTCATAGCAGTTTTGGCAAATATATAAATTGGCAATCGAAAACATATGTATAATTGTTAGGTAGAACTTTTCAGGAGAGAGCCCGCCTTGGCTAAGCCTTGTAGGAAGTATTGTTTTCTGTAGAGAAGCACCAGTGTTTTGATGCATACAGTCAATCCTTTGCATTCATGGGTTTTGTATCCATGAATTCCACCAACCATCGCTCAAAACTATTTGGGGAAAAATCCCCAAAAGTAAACCTTGATTTTGCCAAGTGCTCAGCACTATGCCAATATATAGGCTTACCCTGCTGTAGCCACCCACCATTTTATAGATCCTCAGATTCTCTCCAGCACTCATTTGAGTTGTTCAATTTCATCTATTTGTAAAAGGGATACCATTTTATTACACTACTGTGTAGAATTGTACTTAGGCATCTACAGCTATTAGCATTTATGGGGGTCTTAGAACCAAATCCCAGTAGATACAGAGGGCTTGCTACAATTGCTTGAGTTTAAATATGGCACATAGAACAACACATTCCTGATTTCAGGAATTTGTGATAGTTGAGTATTATACCATCCAGATGCCTCAGCCAAATTGGCAGTCTCAACTAAAGTAGACTTATTGAACCTATTGTAATTTGGTAAACTCTTTTGGTTCAAGGTTCACTTAAATTGAAATTAGCGCCTACAATTAGGCCAGAAAGCCATGGAAGAGCGCATACTCATTACATTATGCAAAATATCTGTAAACATCAATCCTAGCACAGTGTAGCCATGGTGAATGTTCCTTGTGAACAACTGTAAGAGTGTGCAGAGCCACAATCTGTGTATTATTATTTTATTACTATCATTTATTCATATATGTTCTGCTTTTCCCCAATACTGGAACTGGGAGTGACTACATTTGGACTTGAGGTGTACATGCATGTACAGACTGTACCCATGCTGTATGTAATGTATGAGCACTCCTTTTCTCTTTTCCTCCCCAGACCAAACTGGTGAAGTATTTTAGCCGCCAGCTCTCTTGCAAACGTAAGGTGGCCCTACAGGAGCGCAATGCCGAGCTGGAAGGCTTTCCACAACTTCCGCATTGGTTCCGCATTGTCAATATCCGCAAGGAAGTGATAGAGGTGAGTGATGCATAAAAGCTGCTCTTGTTATTTTTTTTACTAGTGGTATTTAAAATGGTGTCAAAATGCACTCATTCTATAGTATAGATATGGCCATAGTCATCCAAACCAAAACCAGTGCACTGGGCTCAATCTTTTAGTTGGCCCTGAGCTGCTGAGGTGAAGGGCAAGACATTCTAACCTTCCCAGCCAGAGAAAGAAAAGCTTCTGAGTCAGTTGGAGTGGGACTTTAGGGCAAACAGGGCCCCACTTGGGACACATCTATACAGACTATTTAGGTCAGTTTCAAACCAGCATAGAAGAAAGTGGTTTGGGGATGTGGGTGATTAGACTGGCAATTTTGGAACTAGTTTGAAGCCTGGATAATGACTACACACACTGAAAAGGCTGCCAGATCTCCTACAACCAGGTAGGAGGGTGTGTTATGTCTGGGGATGGACTCGATGGACTGTCACCTTGTCGTGGTGAGGGGGCTTGCGTGTTTCAGTGAACCTGCGGGCACAACAACCGGAGTCATGCACTCCCAGGAGTGGCCGCGGGGGAGGTTCCAGACCAAGCACAGTCCGAAGACCCAAAGACATCAACAGCAGAGCAGGCAGAGGGTAACATGGTACATGTTACAACGGATGTGAAGGCGGAAGGAGGCTGCAACAGATTGAGAAGCCATGGTCATTGTGTTAAACTTCACCACTCTGTGAAGACTGTGTGTTGATCAGTTGTGCACTGACCTCCACACATTTAAAAAAACTCACGCACAGGTGTCTTCCAAGGAAAAAAAACCAAGCCAACCAAAGTCCCATGGCGATCAGCGAGTGGCGACGGGAGCAGGACTGTGAAATCTGGAAGCCACTAGTCACAGACTGGCACATGGGCGGTGGGTACGGACTCAGACGTTCTACCTCAAGGTCCGAGGCAGTTGAGTAGTTCAGCAGCTGTATACATGGCTGAGCAGCCCTTTTTAGGACCCACTCTGCTCACCCCACACGGGGAAGGGGCTAGAAAAGGTGCTCTAAACATAGTCTGCCTCTCTTATCCCTGATGGGACTGCCGCGTTCAGTGGGGTCACCACCCTGCAGCCAAAAAAGAAAAATGAACTTTGGTACATGGAACGTACGGACACTGATAGACAACACTGACAGTGAACGCCCCGAATGCAGAACTGCCATCATTGCAAGGGAGCTGGGACGCTTTAACATTGACATAGCAGCCCTTCAGGAGACCCAGAGAGCAGGAGAGCGACAGCTGAAGGAAGAAAAAGAAGGCTACACCTTCTTCTGGAAGGGACTGCCCAAAGAAGACCAAAGAATGCACAGAGTTGGCTTTGCTATCAGAAATGATCTGGTGAAACATCTGACCAAAGCACCCACTGGCATCAATTAACAACTCTCAATCCTCTGAAAGGATCTTGCCAAAAACCAACAGGCAACCATCATAAGTGCCTATGCACCAACACTAGATGCTGATGAAGACATCAAGGAAAATTTTTACTGTCAGCTGGACATCGTCCTACCGAAGATATCTAAGGAGGACAAAATCATCCTCCTGGGGGATTTTAATGCAAGAGTCAGGAGAGACTTCGACCTGTGGCCAGGGACCATAGGAAAAGATGTGGTTGGAAACAGCAACTCGAATGGCATCCTGTTTCTCACCAAATGTGCAGAACACAACCTTGTCATCACCAACACACTCTTCCGCCAGAAAAACAAGTTCAAGACATCATGGAAGCACCCCCGGTCAAAGCATTGGCACCTCTTAGACTATGTAATCACACGGGCCAGAGACCGCCATGACGTGCTCCTCACAAGAGCCATGACAGGTGCTGATGACTGCTGGACTGACCACAGGCTGATCCGATCCACGATGGCTATCAAGATCGCCCCCAAGCGCAGACTCCAAGGAAGAAAGACAAGGCACAAAATCAACACCCAAGCCCTTCAGGAGCCCTCCAGACGAGCCCATTTCCAAACAGCACTCAAGGACCATCTACCCACAGAACACCCCGAAAATGTTGAGGAACATTGGAACAAACTGAAGACCTCCATCATCACAGCCTGTGAAGAAACTATTCAAACCAAAAAACATCAAGATTGGTTTGATGAAAATGGCAATGAGATCCAACAGCTAATTGACAAGAAAAGGAAAGCCTTCCAAACATGGCAGAGAGACATCAACTGTGCTGCTAAGAAAATGATCTACGACAGCACAAAAGCTGAGGTCTAAAGAAGAACAAGAGAACTCAAGAACATCTGGTGGACAAAGTAGGCTCAAGAAATCCAACACCTGGCAGATACCCATGATGCTCAGGGATTTTTCAAAGCCACAAACGTCATCTATGGACCAAGAAACCATGGCATACAGCCTCTATGCTCATCAGATGGAACCAAACTCCTGAAGGACCAAAACTCAATTGCACTATGTTGGAAAGAACACTGCCAAAGCCTCCTGAACCGCAGCTCCAATGTGGCCGAACAGGTTCTCTCACAAATCCCGCAACAATAAACCAGGGATGAGCTTGCAGCACTGCCTAGTTTGGAAGAAGTCACCATTGCCACCAGCCAACAAAAAAAAAAAACAAAGCCAGAGGACCGGATGGGATCCCTGCTGAAATCTTTAAAGAGGGAGGACCTGGCCTGACACACCAACTCCACCAGCTCATTGAAAAAGTGTGGGTGACTGAGAAAATCCCAGCAGATTTCAAGTATGCCACCATCATCACCCTTTTCAAAAAAGGGGAAAGAACAGACTGCGGAAACTAACGAGGTATCTCCCTTCTAACCTCCGCTGGGAAAATCCTCGCAAGAATCCTTGCAAACCGCCTTCTGCCCCTCTCAGAAGACACCCTCCCAGAATCCCAGAACGGCTTCCGTCCCTCCAGAGGAACAGTGGACATGATCTTCACTGCACGACAGCTCCAAGAAAAATGCAGGGAACAAAATCAACCTCTGTACATGGCATTCATTGACCCTGCAAAGGCATTCGACACAGTGAATCATAGCGCTCTCTGGACCAACCTCCAAAAAATCGGGTGCCCTAACAAATTCATGAACATCCTGTGGCTCCTTCATGATGACATGATGGCAACAGTCTTGGACAGCAGTGGCTCCCAAAGTGACCCATTCAAGGTGGAATCAGGTGTCAAACAGGGATGTGTTATTGCCCCAACTTTATTCTCCATCTTCATCGCTATGATACTCCATCTTGTTGATGGGAAGTTTCCCACCGGAGTGGAAATCATCTATTGGACAGATGGCAAGCTGTTTAAACTCAGCAGACTGAAAGCCAAATCCAAGGTTACAACAACATCTGTTATAGAACTCCAGTATGCTGATGACAACGTCATCTGTGCACATTCAGAAGAAGATCTACAAGCCACTCTAAACACCTTTGCAGAAGCATACGGAAGCTCGACCTGTCATTGAACATCGAGTGCTGTTCCAGCAGTCACCAGCCAAGCCCTCTCCAATGCCGGAGATACAGCTTAATAGTGTAACACTAGAAAATGTTGACCATTTCCGCTACCTTGGCAGCCACCTCACCACCAAAGTCAACATCTACAACGAAATACAACACTGCCTGAGCTCTGCAAGTGCAGCATTTTTCCGAATGAAGCAGATAGTGTTTGAGGACCGGGATATCCGTAGGGAGACCAAGGTGCTTGTTTATAAAGCTATTGTCCTCCCAACCCTGCTATATGCCTGTGAGACGTGGACTGTGTAGAGACGTCACATGCAACTCCTGGAACGATTCCATCAGCACTGCCTCCGGAAAATCCTGCAAATCTCTTGGGAAGGCAAGCGGACAAACGTCAGCGTGCTGGAAGAAGCAAAGACCACCTGCATTGAAGCGATGGTCCTCCACCATCAACTCCACTGGACCGGCCATGTTGTCCTGGTGCCCGACCACCGTCTCCCAAAGCAGTTGCTCTACTCTGAACTCAAGAATGGAAAACGGAATGTTGGTGGACAGGAAAAGAGATTTAAAGATGGGCTCAAAGTCAACCTTTAAAACTCTGGCATAGACACTGAGAACTGGGCAGCCCTGGCCCTTGAGCATTCCAGCTGGAGGCCAGCTGTGACCAGCAATGCTGCAGAATTTGAAGAGGCAAGAATGGAGGATGAAAGAGAGGAACGTGCCAAGAGGAAGGCGCATCAAGCTAACCCTGACTGAGACCGCCTTCCTCCTGGAAACCAATTCCCTCACTGCGGGATCAAGATGCAGATCAAGAATAGGGCTCCACAGTCACCTACGGACCCACCGCCAGGACACCAAACTTGGAGTACCATCATCCTCAGACTACGAGGGATCGCCTAATGAATGAATGTGGCTGGGGACAACTGTGAAATGGTGTGTCTGTGTGGGAGAGGGGGTCATTTCAAGTGGTGTCAACCTGCCAGTTCAAGTGGTGTCAACTTGCATTCATTCTGCAGTGTAGATGGGCCCTAGGTGTCAAGACTGGGAAGCAATGCAGGAAAAGGGTGATGGTGGCAGTGTCAGCCTGGACAGCGGATCAGGTCAAAATGCACCCAGTGATCCAGCTGATTGCAGATCTTTAGGGAGACATCTACACTCACCACTTAGGCTGGTTTGGAACAGGTTGGGAGAAAGTAGTTTCTCTGTGTAGATGAGTACATTGACATCTACTTGCTTTAATTTGCAGTGCAGCACACTTTGGTAGCACATGTTTTGTATCTGCCACATCTTTAACCTGGATAATATGGTCAGTTCAGATGTGCCTGGGATGCTCCTGAATTTCTTGCAAATTCTGGAGTATCACCCAATTTTGCTTCAATCAGATCAAAGCTGGGGTAAGGGCAAAAGACTTGTATAACCTACCAGAACTCACTGTGTGCTATATAAACTGCCAGTGCTGGATTCAAGGTGAGTGTACAGTTTTTGTATTCCCAAATATACAGAAAGAGGAGCCAGGCAAAAATTCCCCTTCTTAAGGTTCATTTCTGTGTTGCAGTTCTCCAGAGGAACCACATGATGGCAGCACTTTTCCATCCAGTAAAGCCAAATGGTTACTGGCCTTAGGCACTTGCTTGAATAATCTGCCAGTCTGCCTGTGTGGTGGGACATAGAAGATAGCTTAATCTAGTTAGCAGTGCTGTGTCCTTCAAATCCATCTAATACACATGCTTAGTTGGGATTTTTCATCTGTCTATCTAATTTCTCAGTGGTCTGTCCTTTTTTTAGGATTAAAGGCAGAAAAGTAACAAATTGGATTAGGCATCTTTTAATTGGATTTCTATGTTGATAAGTTACTTTTCTAGGAAAACCTCAAAACCAAGATTCCATTTTTATTTTGTGTGTGCATTTTTATTGGGTGCATCTCTTTTCTTTTTATTTCATTTTTTTATTAAAAGAAGTTTTTGGCCCGTGTCTCTTATTATAAGGGATGTCCCCTATATGAGGCTGGAAAGCTTTTCTTTTCATATATACTGAATGAGATGACAGAAACGAAGCCCCCCGCCCTTCCCACTTAGAACGTCAACAGAAAGGCTTTCACCAAGATGCTTAACTTGGCTGCCTTTAGCTTGGAGAAACAGCTATTTCTGGACTCCGATTCATACAAACAGCAAATAAAAGCGCAACCAAAAAGGAGTTAAATTGGGTTCGAGTCACCCCCCCTCCCCGTGCCATGACTCCCATCCTGATCTAAATTCTCCCCTTAATGCTCATTCTAGAGAAAAATGAAACAAGCATAGATTCTAGTGATATATTAAAAATGAGTTCTTCTTTGGCTCCAAGTCTGCCATTTGGCTTGTGTGTCCTGCGTTGTTCCATTACACTGTTTGCAGACAAGTTATTCATGTATTAAAACATTTCTATCCCGCCTACTATCCAGAGATCACAGTCTGACAAATTTAAAACTGTGTGAATAATAGGCTAAAAGACATATTTGAACAGTTGAACCTGCGAAAAAGACAGATTGAAAGATTAAATAGATTAAAATGAATTACTCCCATGTTCATGTGAGGTTTTTTTTGTAGGATGCAATTAGGTTCCAAAACCTTTCATAACCAACTGGGTTTTCACTTGGAGCCTGAACCACATGAACGTTGGCATTGTTAGGGGCATGGTTCATGTTTTGAAACCAATTCTTTAACAACAACAACAACAACTTTATTTTTATCCTGCCTTATCTCCCCGAGGGGACTCAGGGCAGTTTACAACAAAAAATTGGCAAACGTCAATGCCAACAAGACATAACAAAACAGATCAAATCATAGCCAAGGGGAGGCATAGTGCACCTCCCCCCTTTTTTTTATAACCCCTCCTGCTTCCCAAACCCCAATCTCTGAATTTTTAAAAAAGAAAATGAGTGGTTTGGGGGCAGTTTTATCCCCAACATAAAAGAACAGAAAGCCCAGTGGGAACACATAAAAATGATTTAAAATATTCAGTTTCCCCAAAACCCTATATCTCTTCCCGCACACCCTTGTTGTTTTCTGTAGTCCTTGTAATGGTGACAAGAAAGGATGTAATGCCATTTTTCAGAGACTGGAGGAGAAAATGGTGGTATTTGGGCATGCCGTGAGGAATGATGGGAGTTGCAGTGCTCCATGTGCTTGTGCTTCCAATTAAAGACATTTTGTTCAATGCACATCATGGCATGCTTAGAAATATTCTTCCAGGTAGCACGTTCATTTTAATGGTTGATATTTGATCCCTCTAGAGAATTTTTAATTATGCCCAATTTATTAAATCTTTTTAATGCTCTGCACAATAATAGAACATAGTTAAAGTTCACAATTTCTTCTAGATTATCTAAAAGCCTTCCAAGTGACCTTGGGTATCCCTCCAAGGAACTGCATATAACCTTGCAATCTAATTTTCATGATGAACATCCATATTAAATGCCATCCATTCTAATTTTATAACACTGATCTTATAATCTGAAGCTTTTCTGAATTGTGTTAATAAAATCAGGATATTTTCAAATGATCTTTGGGATCCTTCAGAATGAAAATGTTGTCATCTGCATGAAGAGTTATTTCAAAATCAGAAAATTATAAATTAAAACCTTGCATTTTTGATGGCCAGAGGTAATTTCTTCCAAAGGTTTTGTTACAAACACAATTAATAGTGGAGATAACAGACAGCTGTGTTAAGTACCTTGATCAGGTTGGAACGTTTTTCATTTCCCTTGATACTACAGGAATAAAGCTGGATATGTCTCCATTGATCCCCTTCCCCTCCAGTGACGTATAGATGGTTATGTTGGGGGCTGTGCCACTTACAAGGCAAATTTGGAAGGCATTTGTCAGTAAAGAATTTTTTGGGTTGTTGTAGGTTTTTTGGGCTGTATGGTCATGTTCTCAAAGCATTCTCTCTTAATGTTTCACCTGCATCTATGGTAGGCATCCTCAAAGGTTTTGAGGTCTTTTGGAAACTAGGAAAATTTTCCTAGTTTCCAACAGACCTGACAACCTCTAAAGATGCTTGCCATAGATGCAGGCAAAACGCCAGGAGAGAATGCTTCAAGGACATGATCATACAGCCTGAAAAACCTATAACAACCCAGTGATTCAGGCCGTGAAAGCCTTCGACTATACAAAGATTTTTTTCTTTGCAACAATTACACAGCTTAAATGCTATTGTAACTCATTAACAGGAAGTCATGATAACCATGTTTAAATGTTGGAAAGAATATCATATTGAGGAGGGAGACTCATAGAATCGTAGAGCTGGAAGAGACCCCCATGGGCCATCCAGTCTAATGCCATTTTGCCATTCAAGAACACTCAGTCAAAGCATGGCCACCTAGCCTCTATTTAAAAGCCTTCAAAGAAGAAGCCTCCACCAGACTCCAAGGCAGAGAGCTCCACTGCTGAACAGTTCTTATAGTCAGGAAGTTTTTCCTAATGTTTAGATGGAATCTCTTTTCCTGCAATTTGAACCCATGGGTTCATTGTGTCCTAGTCTGTTGCGCCCTTGCCCCCTTCTCAATGTGACACCTTTTCAAATATTTAAATTCAGACAGTCAGCAACATTTTAAGACTACACTGAAAGATATTCTACCTAAACATTTGGAAGAGCTTCCTGACAGCAAGAGCTGTTCAACAAAGGGATAATCTGCTGCCAGGGAGTCCAGTGGAGCCTCCTCCTTTTGAGGTTTCTACGCAGAAGTTGGATGGCCATCTGTCAGGGGCACTTTGATAGTGCTTTTCCTGCATGGCAGAATAGGGTTGGACTGGATGCCCCTCTATAATTCTATTATTGATGCCAGATTTTGTAATGTCATTAAACATTTACTAATGAATTTTCTAACCTTTCGAATGCAATGGAATTGTAGTTTTAATAACTTTCTCAGTCTGCCCAGCTATATTTTCATCCACCTCTTCTGTTAATGTTGACCTCATGATCTATCAAGGTAAAATGAGATAAGTCTACCTTTTCCACTTACCTTTAGTAATCTTTGGAATGCTATTCAGAGTTCTGTGCATATTTCTAATTACCCCCCCCCCCCCCAAGACTAATTAGCTGAGTGGTTACACCATAATTCTTCTCTGGGTTCAACTACATGGTCATAATAACCAATACTCACTTTGAGTTTAATCCCGGTTGTTTTCATAACATTCCTCTACTTCTGATAGGTTAATCCAGTTTAACCCTGCATTAAGAAAACTGAGGTTGAGTATGTTGTGTGTGGCCACCTTCAGAGCCAGTCCCAGGTTAACCAGCCAGTATTTCTATATGATTTATTCTGTTTTCTGTTTTTGTCTTAACTTGACAGCTAGTAGTTTGCCAGATTCATTCTACAGAAAAAGCAACAGCAAATCTATTTTAGAATAAGTTTTATATTCAAATAAGAAAACAACCTTGGTTGCGATACAACCAAGTTCCTGCTTATCTTTTTTGTTCTGTTTACTTTCTGTGAAAGTTACCCTTAAAGTCATGCCCAATTGTTATTTCTTTCTCCGGATTTTGTTTATGAGGGCAGGATAATTCAAACAGGAGAATTTAATTGGTGTTTGGGGTATAAATACAGTATAACATAAAATATTTTTTCTTACATGAACCAAACCCAGAGATCTTTTTGAGTCTTTCATCCAGATAAGGAAAAAAAGTCTTCAAAACTGTGAATAAATACCACCACCTTTCTTTTTAAATTTTCCATGCTCAGCAAGAAGTTTAGCCAAACAATTTTTCAAATCACCTTTATTGCATACAATTTCTCTGTAACAAAAAGATCCATTGCTTCCCTCTCTTCAACAATCTAGCAAATGCTGATCATTTACATAGGTAATTCAGTATTTCAGTAAAACAATATTTTTTATAAATTCCAGATTCAAAAAAAGATACACTTCCATTATTTTTCCACTTACCTCCCTTCTGCTTTCTCCTTTTATCTCCTTAACTCTTCCCTCCTCACTTTCCTTTGTTGTTTCCTAGAGCAGTGGTTCTCAACCAGTGGGTCCCCAGATGTTTTGGCCTTCAACTCCCATAAATCCTAACAGCTGGTAAACTGGCTGGGATTTCTTGGAGTTGTAGGCCAAAATACTCGGGGACCTACAGGTTGAGAATCACTGTCCTAGAGGGATGCCTCTCCACAGTGCAGTTAATGCAGTTTGATCCCACTTTAATTGCCATTGCTCAGTACCATGGAACCACTAGAGCTGTAGTGAGACCCCCTAGAACTCTTTGGCAGAGAAAGTTAAAGAACTTGTAAAACTATAGTTGGCATGATTCCATAGCTTTGAGCCATGGCAGTTAAAATGGTGGCGCACTGCATTCATTTCACTGTGTAGGTACACCTAAGAACTCTTTATCATCACTAATTTCTTTTCAAAAGAAGACCTCCAAGTGTTGCTGACGTGCAGCTCCCAGCATCCATTCGCATTGGCTCTGCATGGGAGGGCTGCTGGTAGGTGCAGTTCAATACAATTTGGAAGATTGTATGATTCCTTCCCTGAATTTACATAATCTGGTACTAGATATTCATTTTTCTGTTCTACAAGCCATTCATTCTCAATTAACATAATTAAGCTGATCAGGACAATTTGTATATACTTTAATCTTCCTTTCCTATAAATATACAGTCAGCCATCCACATCTACAAGCTTAACTTAGGTGTATTTGTTCATTCACAGATTTAATTAATATGGTCTCTCTATGAATCTTTGGGTCCAATAGTGTGACTCTATTATTGGGCAAGTGAGCTTATTAACGAAAGGCCCTCCCATGAATGTACAGCAGAGTAACGTATAAGTAGCAGCGTGACCCATCACCAGTAGCCCAAAGTGATAAAAACAAAAATACACAGACCAATGTTATCTCTTCCAAAGGAGGCTTTTCTTTATAGTAAAATAATATAGTTGCACTATTTACAATAAGGTTTCTATAACACAAATAAACAAATACATAGTAGTTTAAAACTCAGAAGCGTTTATACTGGAGCTTTGCACACAAGGTTTCTCTCATACCAGGTCTTCCTCATACTGTGAGGTCTACCTCACAGAGAAGCCTCCTCACACAGACTGAAGAGTTCCCTCACTGAGGCAAACTAACACTAACAGGCTTCAGCCTACTCACTCCTATCGGGGTGATGCTAGCTTTGGTCCACTAACTCTAACAGGTTTCAGGCTACTAACTCTTTCAGTGTTTCACTCACATTTTTGTAATAAAAAATACCCAGTTAATATAATAATAACCCCCATACCCAAAACCTTTCCTTCCCTCCCCCCCCCTTTTTCTTCCCCCCCTAGCCCTTACCCCTTTCCTTTTCCTACCCCTACTGTCCTTTTCATACTGTATCCTCCCCTTTCCCTAAGACCCTTCTCCTCCTTTTTCCCCTTCCCTCCTGTTTTTATGTATTAATTTTTTTCAATAAGATATTAAAAAGATACCCAGTTAATATTTAATATTTTTGACATCTATAGTCAACATCCCCTGGGGAGATGTTCTCTCTAAGAATCTCTAGGTCCTCTAGGACAACTTTATGATTAAATTCCAGCAGGAGTTGATCATAAATTCACACATACAGAGTATAATAATAATAATAATAATAATAATAATAATAACAACAACAACTTTATTTGTATTCCGCCACATCTCCCCGAGGGGACTCAGGGAGGATTCCAACATAACAATGGCAAACATTCAATGCTTACATAAAACATATGATACTGACATAAAGTCCCAGAAAAACCACACATATAAAAATAGTATTAAAACCTAACATCAAATTAAAAACCTAGCATCAGTAAATTAAACTTGACATCAATAAATTAAACTACACAGTCAAACTAAATTCTATAATAACATAAATCTAAACAAAACATCCACACTAGTGTACAACAACCAGCAAGGGTTCATCAAAAAGTGCGAGTTGGTTATGTGGTCATTGGGTTGGTGTAAAAAAACCCCAATCAGTCGTGATTTTTTTTAAATTCTTGGTTTTTCTGTTTTCATGGGCCTCCTGCACCTGTAACTCCAATGAATGTGGAGCGCTAACGGTACAGTCAAAATGCAAATCTCTCCCTTTAAAGAAGATATCAGTATGTACATCAAATATCTTTCTCCGTTTTGCAGTGGGTTGTCAGTTCAGATTGTTCCTTGGATTGTTTTCTTTACCCTGAAATTTGTTACATGATGAAAACATGCAATTCCGGTGAAGTTTTAAAATAATCCTACATGTTTTCCTGTAGAAAACTAATAATGTCACATCCTTCAGTATCCTCTTGGATATCTCTGAATTTTAAATTACATTTTCTTAACAAAATGTCCAGATCTCCAGTCCTTCTCTTCAATTTGTCTATTTATTTTTTTTGTGACCACTTATCTGTAATAGTTTTCTAAGGCTGAATCTACACTTCCATATAATGCAGTTTCTGAATTCAGATTATCTGCTTTGAACTGGATTATATGAGTCTACACTGCAACATAATCCAGTTCAAAACAGATAATCCAGTTTCTGAAACTGGATTATATGGCAGTGTAGATGGGGTCTCAGTGGCCCAGTCCAATGCTCAAACCACTATACCATACTGGTTCTCAGAACCTATGCTCCCTGACTGCAAATAAACAATGCGGAAATCTCACAGTGAAACTTAATTCCTTTAATCATTAGCAAATAAATGAGTCTGCAGAAAAGAGTTCATTTTTAAAGCTTCAAACATTTTATTCAGTAATTAGAAAACAGTAATAAGTATCCCCAGCTGTTCTCTAAGTGTTCCTTAAAGCAGTTACGGCTATAATCATTAAGGGGAAGATTTGGTTTTTTGAAAAAACATGGTTTGCCAAACATTTTATCTGCATTTCTTATTTTCCCCAGAATAATGCTCGGGAAACATATCCCTGGCAATGCCAATTGATAAAGTTCATGAATAAGAAAGTGCAGGCTGTTTGGGTCTAGGAATCCTGTAGCTCTGGAAGTGGTTCTGCATTTGTTTGACTAATATTGAGCTGAGTCTAGTTGATAGCTCAAACTAAATGCATCGAATTAACTCTTCAATTGTGAGTCAACACTTATGTACATCTGGTTTCCTCGAATTGAGTTTATCCATAAGTTTTAGGCACTTATGTCAATACTGAAACAATTTGGGCAGGTAAATTTTTTCTTCTACCTGAACTTGACCAGTGGGTATACTGGCAGATATCCCTCTCCACATAGGCCAGAGAAAATGCTGCCTTCTCACCTGCACAGGCAGCAGCTACCTTTTACCACCAATAAGCCAGGTATTAATTGGCTTCATTGGCCACTTACATGGATAATTGTCTTAAATATAAGATTACAAAGTAGGAGGAAGGTGACAAAGTGAGATTCAGAGCAGGAGAGAGAGAAATGGAGTCTACTGCAACTGCAGTATTATTATTATTATTATTATTAAACTTTATTTGTACCCCGCTAGCATCTCCCGAAGGACTCGATACGGCTTACAAAGGCCAAGGCCTCAATACACAGCATAACAATACAAACCTAAAGCAAATTAAAAACAATTAAAGCAATATTAAACAACAAAACAACAAGCAATAAACAATACACCAGAACACAATAAAACTGGGCCGGGCCAGAGTGAAAGGTACAGAGTTAAAAGTGCTGATGTGACAGGTGATATGTAAGGATTATAGGGTAAGTGCAGTGTGCAGTGTGCGGCAATCTTAGTTCTAATAAAGTGCTTATGGGACTTGGTATTGGAGATTTCCTATTCTGAGAAGGCACATCGGAACAGCCAAGTCTTCAAGTTCTTTCTGAAGACTGCCAATGTAGGGTCCTGTCTAAGATCTTTGGGGAGGGTGTTCCAGAGTTGGGGGGCCACCACGGAAAAGGCCCTGTCTCGTGTCCCCACCAAATGCGCTTGCGATGCAGGTGGGATCATGAGCAGGGCCTCTCCAGATGAACGAAGTGAACGCGTGGGTTCATAGATGGAGATGCGGTCACGCAGGTAGGCTGGTCCCAAACCGTTCAGGGCTTTGTAGGTAAGCACCTGCACCTTAAATTGGGCTTGAAAGATAAACGGCAGCCAGTGGAGCTCCTTGAACAGGAGGGTTGACCTCTCTCTGTAAGGAGCGCCAGTTAACATCCTGGCCGTTGCTAGTTGGACCAGTTGAAATTTCCGAGCCGTTTTCAAGGGCAGCCCCACGTAGTGCGCATTACAGTAATCCAACCTAGAGGTGACCAAGGCATGGACCACCCCGGCCAGATCAGCCTTCGCGAGGTACGGTCGCAGTTGGCGCACGAGTCTTAATTGTGCAAAAGCCCTCCCAGACACCGCCGACGCCTGAGCCTCAAGCGTAAGCGATGAATCCAGGAGGTTGCCATCCTATACCCCGGTCAGGTTTACAATCGACCAGGAGGACCTCTGTCTTGTTGGGATTGATCTTCAGCTTGTTCTTCCTCATCCAGATAGACACAGCGGCCAGGCACTGGTCCAGGACCCGGGAGGCCTCCTTGGAATTGGGTGGAAATGAGTAATAGAGTTGTGTGTCATCTCTTTGCAAATGCCTGGTAGTTTCCAGCTTTCTCTTTGTGGAGTGGGCCGGAAAGTGGAAATTGGCCTGGCTTCTGCATCAGGTGAAGGATGTGAGATGCTGATCCTTATCACACTATACTATTATTGCACTTTTATTCCACTTTTGCTTCCATGGCAGCATCCAGTGGATTTCTGGGATTTGTAGTTCAGTGAGAACAAAGAGCTCCCTGGCTGAGAAGCCAAAATGCTTCTCCTTGATCTGCAAATCCCAGGATTCCTTATGATGTGGCCTAGGCAAGTACAATAGAATAATAGTGCTATAGTAATAAAGTGTGATAAGACCCCCCTGCCACCACATTGGAGAAGTATATAAGAAAAGGTGTTGAGTGAACATATATAAGAAGAATGAGGGGGCCACCTGGGAAAAGGAAGAAGAGTTATTTACCTATGTTGAGGGCCAGCCCTGGTCATGCTGCTGTGTCATTGTTAAAAAGTTACTGTATGCAGATCTAATGAATGTTAATAGTGCTGGAACTGTGTGGCAATGGCTGGACAGGCTTTGGGATATATCTGTAATACTATGACGTATTAATTATGAACAGTCACGCTTCACAGTGCATCATTTGGTTGTTCCATCCACCAATGGTGAATAATTTGTATTCGTATCTTGTTGTGCATGGAGAGCACCACAGATTGAGAATATTATTTGTTATTTATTCTCCTGTGACTTGTATTGTGGTCTCCAGGAAAGGGTTATTGTACTTCTGTTGGAAGGAATGTCTGAGTGATGTTTTGTTGAACATCATTCAGACATTTGGAATAAATTGTTTTGCTGAAAAAGCCACTAATTGCCAACTCTCTTTGCATTAACTTGGCAAGACTCAATGCTCTTCTTACAACATCATGTCTTCATTTCCCTCTTTCCTTCCTTCTTTCCTTGTAGAAAATCACTCCTGCTCAATTGAGTTTGGAGGACTTTCTGGAAATGACAGATGAACAGGTCAGTGAGACAGCGGAGATGTATGGGGCCGACAAAGAGGAATGTGCCAGACTCAATGCCTCCCTTGCCTGCCTCAAGATGGCTCTCAAATCAGGTGCGCTGCATGCTAACTCTTTTTCCTAGTGCCCATGAGTGAGAATGGCTGCACCTGTTCATGAGCTGCTTGTGTTGTCTCTCTTTTTCTGTACTTCCTGTTCTTGTGAGTAGTGGGGGATGCCATTAGCATGGGAAGAAGGTAGACCAGCAAAGGTGGTGATCCTGCTTCAATGTTGGTGTGATTAAGTCCTGTGAAAGAAGTCAGGAGGTGTCAATATTCTCAAGGTTTGCAGAAGCTGGGAAAAAGATAAGAGCTATCCTGTATCTCCTAATCTAGTGATTTTCTTGGTCTGTGAAATAGCTGCTGGACAGTGCTTAGTGAAATGCTTCCCATCCAGCAGCCAAGCAGCCACCAATTGGTCATTGGGATGGCACTGAGAATGCTCTCTTGTGCCACCTCCCAGATGACTGTTTCTGCTCTTCTGGATCTCCGTAGAAGTAGGCTATAGGAACTTCACACTACCAATTGCAAATGGGATTTCAACGTGAGCTTGATGCCTCCTATACTGGCTAGTCACAAGATTTGCTAAGTGTGCTAGTGTTCTTTTTTTAAAAAACTAAAGCTCTAAGGTCCATCGGAAGCAAAACAAGAGCCAAGGAAGCAGAGCAGCAATCATAGGAAGAAAACTACTGTTAGATTTGTGTGGAAATTTGCCTCTGAGCTCATCCTTAGTTCAAGTATTTATTTTAGAACTATAAGTGGGTCTGTATTCTTTTTAAAACAAACCAATTCCTGGGTGTATGTGACAGGTCACTGTTTTGTTGATGCTGTTGCTGAACCATTGAGACTAAAACATTTTTGTAAATTCACCTCAAAATCCATCCGTTGGCTCTCATATACTTTCAGTTTGTCTTGTATACATAGGACCGTTGCTTGCATTTCATTTTTGGAACAGCAGAGGGCACTGTGGAATAATACAAGCAGTCTCAGTTGAAGTTAGTTGGGGAACTTGCCTAGAAATTAACATGAAGACAGGAGCCCCGGTGGTGCATTGGGTTAAACCCTTGAGCTGGCAGGAATGCTGACCAATATGTCAGCGGTTACCCCGGGTGATGTCCTTGCAGATGGCCAATTTTCTCACACCAGAAGCGACTTGCAGTTTCTCAAGTCGCTCCTGACACACACAAGCTTGAAGACACTCTGGGTATATAGACAGTCATTAGTTAGATATAGTGGTTGCTTGTATATTCATAGTAGGTGGGTGACTGCACCCGTGTTGGCGTCTGGTTGTTTTTCCTGTACTGTCTGATGGAGTGGGTTGCTGAATGTTGTTTTGTTCCATTTCTTCATCTTTCTGCTTGCATTATGGATTTAATAATATATAGTTGTATATATAATATGATTACTTCTAATTCTCTTTGAGTCTAATCCACACCAATGACCCACAAAAGAGGGAAGAGTAGTTGGATCTCCTGCTTCTCATTTTTCTTGTCACTTTTCACATGTTCAGAGAGGAGAGGCAAATGAGGGTCAACAACAAGGGGGAAGAGAAGTAGGGCCACGCTATTCTGGTTGCCAGATGGAAGCCCCTTATTGGATTGCAGGTGCCTGGTGATGCCAATGGCACATATGGGTGCCACGTGGTTCCCATGTGGTGCAAATGAGTAGGAGCACATAGACCCCATCTACACTGTCATACAATACAGTTTCTGAATATAACTGCATCAAATTGGATTATGTGGCAATGTTGATCCAACCTGGCATTCCCAACAGATCCCAGGAGAACAGCTGTACATTCCCTCTCTGTTCTCCAGCATGTTTTGTTTTTGGTTTTTAAATGAAAGTAGTGTAAAAGTGCAGTAAAGATGTAATGCACATCGCCACCACTAGGTTCAGGAAAAGTGTGAATGAAGAGGAAATATACAAAAGTTTTCAGAACTGACTAGTATGACAGGCACACCAATCTTTTGCAGATGTAATAACCATATTTTGGGACTCCTTTTATTACCTGTCCCTTAAGCTGTGTGCAGTCAAGTGTCCAGAAAGCTTACCACATGGGTGAATTTTTAGTCATCCTAATACAAGTATCTGCCAGGAAAGAGCACTCACAACAGCTGTGATTAACCAGCCTGGAAGCAAAGGGTCAGCTCACAGCTATGTTGCGTATGGTTCAAATAACTGTATGATTTTCTAAGCTAGAGGTGCCTCCTGACAAGGCATCTATTCTCCAAATGCCCTAATGTAGTGACAGAATTTTATTTGAGTCCAGATGGAGTCAGCGTCTGCTTGCAACCCATTTGTGTGTCTTTAGGCTTTTATCTCGTATGGGCATGTAGATGGGCAAGTGAGAATGGACGGCAAAGAGGAAAAAAAATCTTCAGTGTTGTATTGACCCTGGGAAGTATCGAGTTGCGCTGTGTCATAGGGAAACGAGTCATAGCTTCATGCTTTGCCTTTTCTTTACCTAGGAAGGAAATTGACTTTTGGAGTTTTTTTCTTTTTAAAAAAGGAGAGGGTTTACCCCCCTCCCCCTCCCCCTGTAATTGCAGTTTGGGTTCTCTTCCCTGTCTGACCTTCCTTCTTGTCTTCCTTTATACATTACATTAAATTTAACATTTTAAAAAGACATACATGTGTTGCCTTCGGCAGAATGTATATACTCAATCCATACCTATTTACCAGAAATCTATCTGCCTACCTGCTCTTTTCCTTTTTTTTCTTTTGACTCTCACTCCCTCCTTGTCTTTTTTCCTATCAAGTTCCTAGATCTTAAGGCAGCGCAGGAATGAAGGGTGGTGCTTTGAAGAAGGAGGTACTGACAGGCAATGAGAAGTTTAAGATCATAGAGCATTTTGAACTCCCCAAATACAGGCTAGGAAAATGACTGCGGTACCTTTAAAGTGTGGTGTATGTCTTTTTAGTTGCAAGTGCATGGAGATGGAAGAGCCCAGATGGAGAGTAATAAATTAGGGTAAGGGACAATGTCAATGTTGGTTAATGAATCATTAATTAGGACATATCTCCACAGAGCTAATGTGCTGAAAGATTGGGGGGGGGGGCAAGGACCTTCTGCCTTATCCTTGTAGTGTGAACTACGCTTCTCATCCCTGTATTTTAGGACAGAGGACACAACAGATCTTCCATATTATTGTATCTTTGTTAGTCGTTGCATTAGCCTTCCCTACTTCGCTGAATATCAGATGTGCTGGACTACAACTCTCATCATCCACATGGCCATGCTGGTTAGAGATAATGGGAGTTGCAGTCCAACATATGCGGAAACTAGGGGATTTTAATTAGAGCAGAGATAGGAGATTGATTATTCTCCATAAGTTGTTGAGGTATGGTTCATAGCATCCTTTGCCATTGGCTACCCCAGCTAAAGCTAATGGGAACTGCAATCCACCAACATATATAGAAGCCACAAGATATCCACCCCTCATGTAATATAAAGTAATCCAAGGGGTGCTGGTGTCTCATTGATTAATTGGTTAAAAGTAATTTTAACTCATCCCATATCAATGGATCTCATGGTTGGTATGTTGAATAACACTGCTTTAAAACAAAGATAAACTTTAAAAAATTAAAAATACAGACAAAACAATATTCACAGTCTAGTAACACAAAAACTTCACCATCATCTCTGTGGCCCAATGCTTGGGTGAACAGTTAGGTTTTTAATTGGACAGCAAAAAGAAAAAAAGTTGCTGCCAATCCTCTTCAAGGGGAGGGAATTCCATAGCTGAAACTACATCCACACCTTCAGAATTACAGCAGTGTGACACCTTAACTGCCATGGCTCAATGCTGTGGAATTCTTGGATTCATAGTTTGGTGAGGTATTTACCTTTCACTGTCAGAGAGTTCTGGTGCAACAACACACAACATGGCTTTTACCTTCTTGACTTTCATAATAATCCCTTAAGGTAGGTCAGAACAGGCAAAAAACTAACTCAGGATTATTCAGTGAGTTGTATGGCTCAGGCTGCATCTACACCGTAGAATTAATGCATTTTATTCCACTTTATAATCCACTTATAACTGTCTGGCTCAATGCTATAGGATCATGGGAGTGGTAGTTTGTTAAGGCACCAACACTCCTTGGCAGAGGCGGCTACAGTGAAACTACAACTCCCAGGATTCCATAGCAGTGAACTATGTCAAACACCACTTAAACTCCACAATGTAGATGCACACCTAGTCTCCCAAATCCAGTATTTTAACCACTGCACTGCACCTTTGAGATGCCTTTGGTCTCTTCTTGAATGGACTCCACATCTCCATATGCCTCCCCCCCCCCCCCCCACAACCTCTGGTTCCAATTCATAGGTCTGTCCTGGGAAAAGCAAAGCAGCCAGAAGGTATGAATGCTGCCCCCTCACCTTGTTCCTTTCTCTGTTTCCAAGCAATATTTGTGTTGCCTCAGATAATCCCTGCATAACTGTGGAATTGTGATCAGCCTGAAAGGTTCTTCGAGTACAGAAGAATAGTTAAATGTGGACAATTTATTTTTAAAGAACCCCCTGCTGCCCCCCCCCTTACACACACCACATTTTTTCCTTTTGCTAATTAAATAGATATGCCAGTGAAGACGGACAAGCGTGACAGGAGATGGGCAAGGGGCTACTTAATAAACAAGGAGGGGATGTGTATAGACTCTGCGCCACATTCAGGAGCTTCACGGTTCGGTGTCACGGATAAAAGGTCACCTGTGTCACCACGCCGTCACTTCCTCAGGATGGCTGTCTGGCAGATGAGCTTTCCACGCTGGCACTAGTGATGGATGTCTGGGGGTTTGGGAAGAGGATGGCTGTCAGTGGGCTGGTGCCCGCATGACTGCCGAATTTCCCCCTTTCCCATAGACTGAGCGCTGGGTTTCTGTGCTGCATGGAGGTGCCTTCCTTCCTCACCATCCATCAAGCAGCCCAGCAATCTAGACATGGGAGAAAGAAACAAGTGCAGTCAGAATATGGAAAAGGGAACTGCCCTATCCATCCACTCCTTGGTCTGTGGTTTTACTTTAGATTTTGGGCACTTTTGGTTTCCAATGCCAAATAGCCCCAAATTAAAGATGCTGGGAGTTGTAGTAAAAATAAAGGTAAAAGTTCTATGCTCTGCATGCTTTATCAGAATCCCACCAGCACTTTTATCCTGTCCTCCATATGAATGGAAGACATTTTTTGCTTCCTGCAGAGAAAAGTGTGAGTAGATTGGTATCCACTTTTCCTAGAGTACACATTTTAACACATTTTCCCAGTTGAATGTGAGTGTAAAACTTTGAGTAATCAAAATATCTTTTCATCCTCACCTATGCCCAGTTTTCTTGCCTTCTCTGTTGTGTTGTGAGAAGGTTAGCCTTTTTCTAATTGTTCAGTATAGGAGACTCCTAAGTTGGTCCACCTTCGTAAGACTCTGAGGTCATCCGGAATTATAGCAGTTTGGCACCATTTGAACTGCCATAGCTCCATCCTATGGACTCCTGGGATTTGTAGTTTGTTATGGCACCAGAGTACTCTGACAGACCCTCAACATCTGCTGTGGGGATCTGAATTGCCACCAGGAATTCTCCCTAATGTTTAGATAGTGTTTCTGTATCCTTGTCAATGTGTAAGAGAGTGAATTCTTCTGTCCTCACTGTCCTTGGCGTGAGTGTGTTGTTGATGGTGAGAGGAAATGATGTCTCTCCTCACTTGTTAACATTTCTCCACTCAATAAATCACTGGGATGAAGAGACTTGTTGGTATCCAATGTTTAGTTGTTGGGAGAAGGGGTAGATTTCACAAACTGAATTGTTTCAGGGTATCCCTCACCTCCTAAAAGTTGTATAGCTGGTGAGTAAGTATTAATCACAAGGGAAGCATATTGTGATAGGAGCTCCAGGCAATTAATCAGCTTTAGCTCATGAATGCCAGTATCAGACCAATATCCAGGAATGAGGGAGGGGAGAAAACCTATTATCACTCCAGAAGATGTGAAAGATGAGATGGATGGGTTTACAGTTGTCAGTTTTATGTCATTGCTAATGCCTCTTCATTAGGCTGTACATGGCCAGCTCCCAAAAGAGATGGCATGAGACTCAAGAATTATCATGATCTACAGTGCCGCAACCCTCCCCACCCTGCTTTTCATTTTGAGAAAGTTCACTATGTACAAATAGACTGTGCGGGCCAAATAGTGAGTGCCACACTGCATGTACATCTGCTCAAGTTGTTCTCCCACATTTTCCACATCTGCAGGGATATTTACAATTTGAGTACTTTAAAGTCAGGGTGGGAGGGTTGACATTAGGATGTGGTCACACTCTTGATATCAAGGGATACCTGGGTGAAATACTGAATGAGATCGGGATTGGGGGAAGCCTCTGGGGAGCTGCATCCAAATCTTCCATAGGTCAGAACAGAGCTAGAGGTTCCCTTTTGCCATTCAGTGTTTTACATATGTGATCTTCTTATAGTCACAGCAACCCGTAAGGTGGGTCAGTAGTGGCGTGATCCTTGTGGATCCTTGTGCTGAACTCACAGAGGAACTTTGTTCAGAGCAGGGGTAGACAACTTTGGCATGCCTAGAGGCAAAGTTTGCCCCCCTGACTCTGGGGGGGGGGGGGGGCTACTGAGAATTGTGCCACTAAAATTCAGCAGCAAAGTGGGGAGGGGGGAGCTGTTAAAGTAAGCTTTTGCTTTGAATTTTGCTGCTCCCAAATACATGCTAGGTGGGAATTCAAGCAAGGGCCTTCTCAGTGGTTGCTTCTAACTCCTGAATTTACTGGAAAGGAAAGGAAGGTTTACTCCACTCTTTTCTTCCGCCTTTAGCAATTAAAGACTCAGGCAGGTGGTGCTTTGGAGTCTACACTGATCTGCTTTGAAGGCAGGAGAGAGTGGCTTTTATAGCTGTGTTTCAAATTGTGGTTTCAATGCATTTGCTTTGATGTTGTTTTAATCAAAATATATATTTAATATACACACTTCATTATTTTAGCTGTACAAATGCCTTTGGATACATCAATACTATTGTAATGCAGTTTAACTGCCAAGACTCAGTGCTATGGAATCATTAGAGTTGTACTTTTACAAGCTCTCTGCCAAAGAGAACCCCTAATTATTGATTGTTCTAGTAGTGTCAAACTACACTACAGTGTAGATGCACCCTTTGTTTGCTATTTTGGCAGAACATTTGGGGTGTAAGTAAAAGAAAGCAATAAAAGAGAAATTCGTTTCCCAACATTCAGCCAAAAATCTCCTTTCTGCTTAGTGAAGTGCATAGTTAAAACTGTGGAGGTTGCTACTCCAAGATGCAGTAACATCCCACAGATTGGATGATCCTAGTAGATAAACAAAACCTTGGCAGATGGGACTATCAATAGCTATTAGACATGATTTATTCCCTCTGATACCAGAGGCAGTGTCCCTGTACATGATTTGCAGCGGAACATGAGCAGAAGGGTGCCATTGCGACTCATGTTCAGCTTGTGGGCTTCCCCCAGGCATTGGATTGTTCACTTAGGAATAGAATCCAGGCATGGAGAAGTCTTTGGTTTGATCCAGTACAGCTCTTTGTATACTCTGATCTGCCAAACTATAGGATTTAATTCATTCTCCTTTGTGTAATGGTTTATGAAGCATAAATTAGTCTGGTTGAGATTAAAATGGCTTTTGAATATTTTTTTTACTATGAATATGCAGAAATAATTAAGACAAAGCAACCTAGAGTAGTGAGCTTGAATCGATGGCATTTCTGCAATCAATATATTTACAAATATGTTATAATAGATTTCAAATTGGAATTTATGTATTTATCATATCAGAATCGAACCCTGGGTACAGTTGTAATGTGTTTAAAAAACACAAAGTTTAAAAAAAATGGAAGAAAACAAGAAAATCGGAAGTGAAAAAGAAGAAAGAAAAAGTGGGTGGGGTGGGGAGAAGAGGATGGGAAGCTATTCTGAATCTAAAATAATGTGTTTTCCCTAAGTTTAATGATAAAAAAGCAAAATAATGAACACATGAAAATTATTGGAAGATACCCTTCCAAAATTTTACTTTTATTCGCAGTGCTCAATGAGAAAGTTATTACTGATTGATTGTTATCGCAAGAAAATCCTTATTTGAAGGTGCATATTATAATATGGAAAATATAAATTTTCTCCCTCCCACCCTGTCCTGACCAAGCTGATGGACGGTGCCTTGCTACCTCAGATCAGCACCTCCCCATTCATGGTTTCTTGATCAGCAAAGAGCTAAGGCACTTTCCCTTCCCTGAAGATTGGATGTAGCAAAGAAGCTTCATTGAGCAGCAATCTTTTTGTGACATTTTCTAGTTTTTCTTTGATTAAAATCCCAGGTTGCCCTAGTAACATTGCATTTGTTGTCAGTGATGAAGAAAGCTAAAAGAAATCCCTTAGAGAATCATTACAATACTATATAAAATAATAACAACAATAATAATAATAATAATAATAATAATAACTTTATTTTTATATCCTGCCACCATCTCCCCGAAGGGACTTGGGGTTTCTTACAAGTAGGACCAAGCCCAATAATAACAAAGTTAACCAAGTAAAAACACATTTAAAAATGCAATAAACATATAACAATCTAATTAAACAATTAAAACAGTAAAATATAAAAATATCATAAAATAAATCAAAGACAACCTCAAAAAGAGTGGGCAACCAAGCAGGGGTACTTTGAAAGAACTCCTGAGGAATTTGGATAAGCCATCTAACTTAGAACAGTCAGCCTCCCACATTTGTGGGTTTGGCTTTTGAGGAATTTGATTAAAATGTTTTTTTCTGGGAATTTCTTGGTCCTCAAGGGTCACTCTACCATAAACCAAATGTCACACTGGAGACCCGGAGAGTCATACAAGGAATATCTCTCTAGGAATTTCTAAGTCCTCCAGAGTCAACACCTGGTGGAAATTGACCATAAAATTGTGCCAGGGAACCTAGAGATTCCTAGAGAAGTGTTCTCTCAGATTAAAAAAAGCTATTTTTATTCACACACACCCCCCCCCCACTTTTGTGGGTAACCAGTGTCCCTAACCCCATGTGGAGGGCTGACTGTGTTATCTACATTGATGAGCAGCAACTCTCCAGTGTTTCAGACATGGGTTCCCACCACATGTACCTGAAGACTGGTGGTTGGTCCTTCTTGCAAAGTATGTCTCCTTGCTACTGAACTATAGTTCTTCCTTTGAGTAAGAAACATCAGAAGCAGCCTTCTACTGAGTTCAACCACTGATCCATGAAGCCTGAACTGACTGTTTGAGCATTCAAATTGGAAACTTTCCCAGCCCTGCTAGGAAAAGATGGAGATAAAATCTGGAACCTTCAACACAAAAGGCCCATGCAGAACCACTGAACCACACTGTTTCCCAAGGAAACATAAACAAGTGAAACTGTCTTATAAAATATAGTACCATGACTCTATCTAGTCTAATCACTGTCAGCAACTTCCCTGTATTTCCCAATCCTGCTGGCAGATCCTTTTTTTCTTAGAGCCTTTATATCTCAGTTTTGTAAAAGGCATAACACAGAAGCATGTTAAGGAAACCACCTTACCCACCTCTTAACCACACAACTGTTATAAACAATTATAGTTAAATACAGCTCATTTGATTGATTTAATTAATTGTATTAATTAAATAGAAGAAGAAAGCTGATTACACCTCCAGTAGAGATTGAACTTGGGGAATTTTGTGGCCACATCTTCCCCAAAGAGGGAAGAATAGTATATGCTGGATGTGTGGTCTATCCAGCATGGTTCATGACACATAGCAGAGCTGGGGGATGTTTCACTCATCTGATGTTTGGGTCTACAACTCTGTCCATCCTGTATCATTAGCCATGCTGCCTGGTGTTTCTGGGGTCAGAATTCCTGTACACCAGTGGTTCTCAACCTGGGGTCCCCAGATGTTTTTGGCCCACAACTCCCAGAAATCCTAACAGCTGGTATACTAGCTGGGATTTCTGGGAGTTGTAGGCCAAAAACATCTGGGGACCCCAGGTTGAGAACCACTGCTGTACACCCAGAGGGCCAAAATTTCTCCACCTTCATTATTGTCATGGATAATGTTGGTTCAGTATCTACAAGAGTCCCACCAAAGCATGCACGTGTCTCTTTTAGCCATGTTTTTAAGTGCTTACTTTGGCATTTGAGGGATATAACAAGAAGCATTGAGGACATATCTGCAAGCATGGTTTGACAGGAAACCATACTGTGATGCAAAATCTGACTGCAACAACTCTGAGTCTGTGATGCCTCAACAATGCCACCGCTGCCAAGTCTCTGAAAGGCATTATACCTGCTTTTGTGTGAGCTTATGTCAGTTTTAAAATGGACTCCCCAAACTCTACCTGGATATTTTTAGGCATGACGCATCAGGATAAGCATCAAGTTATTTTTATGAGGGTGCTCATCAATCATCTAATGACACAGCCATCAAAATAAATACCAGATAGGTGGGTGGAGAGAACAGTTTGTAGCCTGGACCGAGGGGCTTAATAGCCCCAGATTAGGCTGTTAGGTTAGAGATCTCTTCCTGCTTGTTTGTCTGGACACATTCCACTCCGCTCCTATGTTTAGTAACCCATCCATCATCATTAATTAGTAAAATGGAACAGGGGTAATTACACTTTCAGAGCTGGATGACATTTTCCTGGGAGAAACATTTACTGTGGACCTGTACCTGACTGTTTCTCTTTGTTCTTCAGATTATTATATCACAGTTCTCCTCCTCCTTCCTTTGGTTGCTTTTGGTAGTTTATTGGTAAACTTGCAAAACTTTAGGTGCCACGAAGAACAACTATCTTCATCTCCTTATACTAAATGTACCTTTGAGAGTAGCGTCAAATATAATTCTTATGGGACGTGTCTACACTTACTGGAAAACTTTAATTTAAATGTCTCCAGATCTGCTCCAATGTAGTGCTGGGAGCTCTTTGGCCTTTCACACAGCTGGCTGGGCTGAGGGTGCCTTAGGGCTGCTACTTCACTGCAAGCCGCTTTCTCCTAGAGGTTTTCTGGCAATGTGTCTGCACTACTTTGACTGCAGAGACTTATTTTGGCTGTGTAGAAATTGTCTTACTATGCTCTGATGTCAGGGAAAGGGGTTTAGACACAATGTTTTTTTTGTTGTTGTTTTTTTTTTGGCAAGGACCAATGAATATAGACTTACAGTAAACTGTGGTCTGGGATATGTGCAGTTAGAATTGGTAGCCTCTGAAACCAGGAGACTTCAAGTTACTAGAGTCAATCTGGGCTTTTAATGAGAGTCCTGAGATCTCCCAAACAGATACTGGCATAAAAGCCATAATTTTAGGAGTAAAGAATCCTGATCCCAATAATAGGTTTCCAGCATCAGAAGTAAATGGAGCTCTCAGCCCTTCAACACAACCCCATTCCTAGCTGTCCTGAGTGTTCTTCTGAGCAGTACAAATTATGGTTGGCCTGGAGTAGGCACGTGTTTCTTTTTTCTCCTGTTGTTGAACATTCAGAAAGCAAACATTTTTCCTAATTAGATGCAAATCTACCAGACATTTAGCAACAGATCTTGATTTCTGTCCTAAATCCATTCCCATCAATTCCCCAAATGTGGTAAATTAACATTGCCGCATTTCTGCCCTCCTCCATTCCCCTTTGGTTGTGTGGATTCCCTTTTTACCCCAAAACTTTTACCCCCACATTCTGTCCTAATGGCACCATCATTTTTCCTCTTGTTGTTTCTCACCTTCTTTCATCAGTTTTAGAGGAAACCATTTGGAAGACATTTCCTCCCCCACTTTAAAAAAAATTAAATCAGCTTCTTCCCTTTCTGTTCTATTGCTCACCCTCTTTCCTTACCCCATCCTTCTCAAAAGGTGGAAATAAATTGATTTCCTTAAAAAGGATGCTGAGATAACAAGGCTATCAATTAATAACCCAAAATGGGATAAAAAGGAGGAGTTGGGATAGTTACTGACTTTATAGAATGCAAATATTACCTTTTCTTCTTTTTTTTTAACATTCATGAGTTGTTAGAGAAGTCAGATCAAAAGCAGCAGCAGTGAAGAGCTTGGATCCACTGTGTGTGGAGAGAGTTCTGTTAACTGCATCAAATAGCACTTTTGGTAATGAAGTGAAACTCCCCATGTTACTTTCCTGACCAGACACCAGAGTGGCAGTGATTGTGTCTATGAGGGGGTGCATTCAAAGAAAGAGGAGGCGAGATGGAAAGAGGGAGAAAGGGTGAACAGAGGACAATGATTTTCCAGATTTTCCCCCCCTGAGAAACTTTCTGAACTTTTTCTCTTCTATTCTATTCCCCTCTTTGGAAAAAGAAAAGCAATAATGTTTAACAAAAAATTAATAGTAACCAGCATTTATTTATTTTTCTTTGTACTAGGGGCCTTACCTTTCCACCCATGAAATAATGTTCGGGAATGCTGCTAGGTCTGGGATATTGTGGAGGATGCTGGCTAAGATACTAGTAGAGTCCCTGCCTTTGTTATTAGTGATTGAAGAGGGGGAAACTCTTAGATGCAAAGAGAGAAAGAGTACTAACAGGGCACAGTTCCAAAGGGGATGGAGTAACTCAGAGCTGTGAAGGACTTGAAAGGAGAATAGATCCTGGTTTGGAATCTCTGGATGTTGTTTAGGAGAACTGTGATGCAGTATTAGACAGATTGGTGCAGGAGGATAACGCTATCAATGACTCTAAGGGCCCTTCCACACAGCCCTATATCCCAGAATATCAAGGCAGAAAATCCCACATTATCTGAGTGTGGAGTCAGATAACCCAGTTCAAAGCAGATATTGTGGGTTTTTCTGCCTTGATATTCTGGGATATAGGGATGCGTGGAAGGGCACCTGGTCATTTTGTGTGTGTGTGTGTATGTGTCAAGAGCGACTTGAGAAACGGCAAGTCGCTTCTGGTGTGTGAGCATTGGCCATCTGCAAGGATGATGCCCAGGGGACTCCCAGATGTTTGAAGTTTTATCATCCTTGTGGGAGGCTTCTCTCATGTCCTTAGTCATGATATTTCAGGACCAGAGGTGGCATATGTCAGTTGATAGGGGTAGAAGTTGGAGGGGGTTATTGCATGAGCCCTGCTAGTGGGCTTCCCAAGGGCATTTGGCTGGCCAGTGGAGGAGTCAGGATGCTAGGTTAGATTGGCCTTTGGACTGATCCATCTTTTTCTGTTCTTATGAAAATGTTTGATGGATACAGAGGTGCCCAGTGGCCATACATTTTCTGTAAAATAATGGCTTATTGCTATGACTTTACAAAAGAAGGTGACAGAGGAAGGGACCTAGATCTAGACTGGGAATGCAAAGTAGCAGTTGTAGTGGTACTAAACAGGTTTCAGCTCAAGGATTTGGAGGACTTCTTCCTTTCTAGATGTTATACATTTCAGCTCCCTGGAACTCCTGTGAATAAGACAAATGGTAAGGGATTGTGAGAATTGTATCCTGAACTCCTGGAGGAAAAGGAGGAGGCATACGGCCAGAAGCAAAGCCGATCCTGAGAATATCAGGATTTTTTATGCTGGCCAATTCATCTGCAGTCAGTTCAGTTCAGTAATGTAGGAATGCAAAGACGCAGTAATGTTCTGAACAGGCACCGGAGGTGGCCACACACTCTATCCACATGTCAGTGGAATTGACCAATCCCTCCTCCTCCTTCCTGATTGCTTTGACATCTTCTGTTGTTGGTCTGGGGAATCTGTTATGGCCAGGAGTTCTCAAAGACCTGTGCAGCAATCCTGCAGGGGCAATGGTGGCAACACATCTGATCATAAGTACAGGGAAAAGGGAATAGTGGTGACCTGTGTGGACAGTGCACTGGTCAGCATCAGACTCTGTTATGCAGTCCATGCTGTGCACAAACTGGAGGGTTCCTCTAGAATTTGGGCCAAACTCCAGAGTGTCCTTAACACAGGGCTAAACCAGATTACCACAAAGACAACCAGGAATGACTTCTCAGTCAGTGAGGGCAATACAGCCTATGTAGATGAGCCTTCAGTCTATAGATGAGGAAGCAACATAATGCACAAGGCAAGGACGTAACCATAAGAAAAAAAAAAACCCGGCCATCTCCCTCTAAAACCTCCATTTTGCATGCAATTCATGATACCAATTTTGACAAAACCCTAAACAACTTGGGGGCAAGGTATCTGGAAGACCACCTTTTCATATAAGCTTGCCCTAAACCTTGAAAACAAAATACAGAAAAAAGAGCAACAAGCAACAGGATAAAATTATCAATGTTCACAAACTATATTATTATTATTATTATTATTATTATTATTATTATTATTATTATTATTTCCATCATCAACATCGTCATCATAGCACCAGAATGTCATCTGGAATTGTAATTTATTCTATACAAATGCATAATTCCAGATATTTCCATTTGTGGGAGGATGTTTCCACATGTCTCTGTGATTATTACTATAGCTGATAAAAGCAAAATACATTTATGTCAAGTTGTATGTCTTGGTGTCTCCATGCAATTTTTTAGCTTTATAGGTTCATCTTTCCAATTCAGCAAGATTTCAAAGCTTAGCATACCATTTGTCATCTGTTTTCCATTCAGCTGCCAAGCTGCTAACAATAATAATGCAGTAAGACTTCTGTGGGCTATATAAGAATTTGGTTAAGAGAAAGGGCCCAAATTCTGATTGCCTACAGAGATCCTGTTGCAGCTCCATCACTAGCTCATAACACTGTTGAATACACTTTTGATTGTGGAGCTTCTACCCAAGAAAACCATGTTTAAGGATTGATTTTAATCTGTTCTTAAAAGTTTTTATTTCATGCTTTAAATGTTTTTATCCATTGTCCATTGCTTCCGTGTGCTGGTAAGTTGAGAAGTGTTGCAAAAAATGCTTGAAAAACAAACACAAATATGTCAGTTGATCCCTAGTGCAAGAGGTGGGAAGCAAATAGCCCACAGAACCTATGTGCCCCCCAACTTTCCAATTAGACATGAAAAATATTCTTTGCCTCGTACAAGATGTGCAGGGAGCATAGAAACCTGCAGAAAGTATGGTTTTCTTTTCAAACTAGTCATACAGTGTATTCTTAAACTAAAAACAAAGTCTTAAGATTACACGTTTTACCAAATTTCATAAGGACTTGGCCATGGTAGGGAGAGTTGTAAGTTGGGGGGCACTTGGAACCACCAGAGTTGCTCACTCCTGTCCTACTGACATATAGACACTTCGGCAAACTTTCTTTGTTTCCAGCATCTGCTTCTTTTTGTTTCTAACAGGAAGCAATCTTTCCAAGCAAGATTGGACCATTCAGTGGCCAAAGACAACTGAGGCTAGCAAGGAGAATCACCCACTGTCCCAAATGGAGGCCGTGCAGTGGATCCATAATAATCTTGCTCCAAGCCCCAAAGTTCAGGCAAAGTGCAATCAGAATTACTGCCAACCGGCTGTGTCACACGGAGCGGTGTTTACCCATGTGGAGAGGCTGACCGTGGAAAGCTTTCCAGGGCGGAGCCCTCCATTGGGATCTGGCCACCGCTCCTTGCCCCCCTCCCCACGCCAGAGGCATGTTGTCCGTACTCCACCACGCACCCCAAATATCGTCACAACCATGACTGCGCATGGCACCCCACCAGTCCGGAGGAAGAACAAGATGAAACCAGCAGGCACACCACCCCCTTCCGCTCGGAAACTGATTCACCTGTTCCCAGGCTTCACAGCTTTACATCGCAGCAAATCCCATGAGTTCCAGTTTGGCAATCGAGTGGAGGAGGCTCACACCCCTAAGTAAGTGGAGCGAAACATGTATTGCAGGGATGAGGAACCTTGTAGATCTTGAATGTTATCCAATTTGTGGGTCTGAGATCCAATCAAAGGTCTCAGAAGTGGCTCAGCCTGGAACAGATTGAGGCTTCCTTATCAAAACTGCTATCACTCAGCCCAAGCCCACTAGCTGTAAGACTAGCAATAAGATAGGCATGATCTATAGTAATTTTAAGGAATGTTGAGCCCAGTATGATCAGGGGCTATTTACAGGTTTGTTGGGGAGCTATCAGACCAGCATGACATCATATGATCAAGACAATTGCCTTTGGTGACCAAAGATGACAGTTCTGCTCTTATGCCAGCTTGTCACTTCCATGTGATACAAAGTATTTTCTGTTGGGTGGTGAGAGAGCAGCATACTTTGAGCTACTAGGCCTGGGCGGTTTCATTTCGTTAATTCGTAATTCGTTAATCATTCGTTAATTTTTCCAATTACAAAACGATAATGAACCATTCTGGAGCAATCATTAAAAAAACCGAATTTTTAAAAACGTTTTGTAAATGCTTCGTATTTCGTTATTGTATTCGTTTCGTTATTGTTCTGAGGTCGTTTCGTTATTATTTCCGCATGTCTGGGCCAGTTTTATGGTTTAATTAGTGAAAAAAATTATAATATCACACCAACAGTCAAGAACAGAGGGAGAGGGAAGCTTCAGAAGGTTTTGGAGGTTTTTTAGCGTATTTCGCGGTCGCGTCCGCCATTAACGAATCGATTCGTTATTGTTTCGGAAATCGATTCGTTAATTTTTTTACCATTTACGAAATTTCGTAAATATCGAACCTTTTAAAAGGAAAATTTTGTAATTATTTTAAATATCGAAACAACCCCCCCCCCCCCAAGTACAAATCGATTTTAGAAACAAATTTTTGCGTTGTTACCCAGGCCTATGAGCTACATTTGAATGCTACATAATATCAATTGAGATAATTTTGTATATTAGTGGTTCTCAATCTCTGACTTTTTAAAAGTTGAAAGGTTTTGAACTTCAACTTCCAAAAAGCTTCAGATAACATGGCCAATGACCAGGGTGGACCATTGATTGACACTGAATAGCTACTGTGGTGGTGTTGAAACCAGCAGGCATGTTGCCTGAGAATAAGACAGTTAATGGAGCAAGGCAGCCTTCTTGACTACAAACAACAAACTTCCCCATTTGTACCTAGAGCTTGAATATGGAACTTCTTTTTCATAAAGTATGTCTTCCACCATGGAGCTGCAGACCAGGTATATTCGAAGGAGCTGTGTACCAGGTAAGGTTATTTTGCCCAATATTATCAGAAGTTGGTCTTCTTACCTCTGAGACCTTGGGTCAAAGGTGAGAGTTTTCTGTGCAATTTTGGCTGTTCTTGCCCATTCTCTGTTGGCCTTCTACAGCAGTAGGAAGGTCTACTACTAAATAGGAAGATCCTTTGCTTTCTGAGCATTGGTTTTAGAGTTTTCCTACCATAATTCTATGTTCTTTAAATATTATTTTAGTCCACCCTAAATCAAACATTTTGGTTGTTTATTTGGTTGTTTCACAATGTTCATTATTGCAGGTGTATTTAAACTGTTTTGCAGTTGTGTTCAAACTGTTTTGGTAAGATGCTTTGGGCTATTTGAGAAAAGGTGTGTAGAGTGAGCCAGTGAGAAGAATGGGACAACTGGTTCTGGTAGCAAATGCTGGGGGATAGCAGGGGTAAGCTGCCAGCTGCACCTCTTGTACCTGTTCTGTACCTTTGCTGGGGTTACCCTGACATTTGGCTCCCCTTCCAGTTTGTTTCTGGATTCAGGGAATGGTGGGGAAATGTTCCTGTCCTTTTCCTGAGGCGTCAAAATGTTTTGAGCTGCCCTTGAAGGCAAGACAAATATTTTTGATCCATAAACTGCGCTATAGGCTGTGCAGGAGCTATCTCTGCTTATGTGCTCTGCTTCTGTCTTAATTAATGGAACGGTGTCTATGTCTGACATGGGATATTAAACTATATTATTAGCATTGTGGCACTATGATTATCATACTTAAACTGTTTTTAATGGCCTCTGGCTAGAGCAATAACGAAATAAAGAAATGAGAAGCCAAGAATCACTTAACTCCTCATCCCAAAGACTTTTATGAAGCAGAAAGAAAATCTCCCTGTACAATACCTGATAGAGGAATGTGTGATCCCTCCAAATGTTCTAGGACTGTAATTCCCATCAGTCCCCATCATTAGCTATGACTGAGTAGAGCTGATGGGTGCTGCAATCCAAAGGAAATCTGTAAGGGTACGTGTTTTCCATCCCCTGGTCTGCAAGGAGGGTTATCAGGATGTATCTGTTGTTTAGAGTTGTGAGTTTTACTTATTTACGACCTTTCTTCCCTCATAAGTTTTGCTATAGCTCTCTCTCTAGCTAACAAGATTGTTTAAGCTATGTGTAGGTTGCACCATCTCCCCCTTCTCTCTATCCTTTCAGTCTTTTCTTCCCTTTTAGTTTCTACTGGCTTCATTACCACCTTGAAAAATCATCACATAAGGAAACATGTGTCTCATTCTTATGTGGGCAGGGAATACATTTTCCATGCTTTCTTTGAAGTACACAGGAATATAGTCCTGTCCAGACAAAGGTATGCATAGAACTCTGTCAACGAGAGTGCAAGGTCATTTCTTAAAATTTGGAGTCTCAGCAATGCAGATGTGCCAGTTTTCTTTCACCAGTTTGACTGCAGACAAGCCACGAAATACCTGGCTCTACAGATATGCCATAAAACGTTCACTTCTTACCTGAGGCTGGCTACCCAGGCAGTGTTGCTAACCTTTGCAGCCCCTGAACATGTTGATTCTACTCAGCTGCCGATCACTATTCAGAGCTTTATTCCTTTCGTTTCCCCACCTCATCTCCTTTCCCTTTCGTTTCAAGCTTTTTCCCATTATAAGTACTGTAAACACACCCTTAGGGCAGTGGCTATCTTCTCCTGTTGTTGTTTTTTTAAACTGATACATAAACTGCTTTGACAGCATTCTCAACTGAAGAGCAGAAGATGCAGTCTAGAAATAAATAAATAAAAGCTAAATTAAAAGGAAAACTCTTCCAGATTTTGACCTGGTGTGCCACTGCATACTGATTGCTAGAGGACAACAAAGGAGTTTTATTCAGGGAGGGCAAATCTCACATATTTCCTTCACCAACTTCCTTCCATCCCATTTCCATGTCAGAATGGTTGCTACCGTAGATGCTGCTGCTGTTGTCATGTTCCTTCAAATTGTTTCTAACCTAATGGCAACCTTACCATGGGGTTTTCTTGGCAAGATTGTTCAGATGGAGTTTGCCTTTAAGAGAGTGGGACATGCCCAAGCCACCCAGTGGGTTTCCATGGCCACGTGGGGATTTGGGCCATCCAGCCCATGGGCCATCCAGTCCAACCCCCTGCCAAGAAGAAGGAATATTGCATTCAAATCACCCCTGACAGATGGCCATCCAGCCTCTGTTTAAAAGCTTCCAAAGAAGGAGCCTCCACCACACTCCAGGGCAGAGAGTTCCACTGCTGAACGGCTCTCACAGTCAGGAAGTTCTTCCTCATGTTCAGATGGAATCTCCTCTCTTGTAGTTTGAAGCCATTGTTCCGCGTCCTAGTCTCCAAGGAAGCAGAAAACAAGCTTGCTCCCTCCTCCCTGTGGCTTCCTCTCACATATTTATTCATGGCTATCATATCTCCTCTCAGCCTTCTCTTCTTCAGGCTAAACATGCCCAGCTCCTTAAGCTGCTCCTCATAGGGCTTGTTCTCCAGACCCTTGATCATTTTAGTCGCCCTCCTCTGGACACATTCCAGCTTGTCCATATCTCTCTTGAATTGTGGTGCCCAGAATTGGACACAATATTCCAGGTGTGGTCTAACCAAAGCAGAAGAGAGGGGTAGCATCACTTCCCTGGACCTAGACACTATGCTCCTATTGATGCAGGCCAAAATCCCATTGGCTTTTTTTGCCGCCACATCACATTGTTGGCTCATGTTTAACTTGTTGTCCATGAGGACTCCCAAGATCTTTTTCACATGTACTGCTCTCAAGCCAGGCATCCCCCATTTTGTATCTTTGCATTTCGTTTTTCCTGCCAAAGTGGAGTATCTTGCATTTGTCACTGTTGAACTTCATTTTGTTAGTTTTGGCCATCTCTCTAATCTGTCAAGATCGTTTTGAATCCTGCTCCTGTCCTCTGGAGTATTGGCTATCCCTCCCAATTTGGTGTTGTCTGCAAACTTGATGATCCTGCTTTCTAACCCTTCATCTAAGTCATTAATAAAGATGTCGAACAGGACCGGGCCCAGGACAGAACCCTGCGGCACTCCACTTGTCATTTCTTTCCAAGATGAAGAGGAAGCATTGGTGAGCACCCTCTGGGTTCGTCCATTTAACCAATTACAGATCCACCTCACCGTAGTTTTGCCTAGCCCACATTGGACTAGTTTCCTTGCCAGAAGGTCATGGGGGACCTTGTCGAAGGCCTTACTAAAATCCAGGCACGCTACATCCACGGCATTCCCCGCATCTACCCAGCTTGTAACTCTATCGAAAAAAGAGATCAGATTAGACTGGCATGACTTGTTTTTGATAAATCCATGTTGACTATTAGCGATGATCGCATTTGTTTCTAAGTGTTTGCAGACCACTTCCCTAACAATCTTTTCCAGGATCTTGCCTGGTATTGATGTGAGGCTGACCGGACGGTAGTTGTTTGGGTCATCCTTTTTTCCCTTCTTGAAGATTGGGACCACATTGACCCTCCTCCAATCTGCTGGAACTTCTCCCGTTCTCCAAGAACTCTCAAAGATGGTTGCCAATGGTTCCAAAATGACTTCCGCTAGTTCCTTCAATACTCTTCGGTGTAGTTGATCTGGCCCTGGGAACTTGAACTCATTTAGAGCAGCCAGGTATTCCTGGATGACTTGTTTCCCAATTTGGGGTTGGATGTCCTCTAATCCCTCATCCACTCCATCTTGCTGAGGTTGAAGGTGACTTTTTTTTGTGAGAAGACCGAAGCAAAAATGGAACACTCAATGGCTCCTTTCTACCCTGTTTTATTATCAAGTTAGCCATATAAGCCAGGCAGAGAATGAATGATTGCTCCATGGTCACCCCAATTTTATAGCTCAACGTGAATCTCCCAAGTCTTAGTCCAATGTTAATCCCCTACTCCACACTGACTCACTGGTGTTGAGCTGAGGACATTAAAGACCACTGCTAAAGTTCATGCAGCAACTACACAGATGCAACTCAGTCTGTCTGAAAGGTGCACACCACAGTAGCAATGCTCTCAATAAGAGAAGGCACATAGTCTGGAAGTCTTTGGAATCCATATGTGACTGCCCTCCCCCCTCTCCTCATGAAGCTTTTGTAAATCTGAGTCGCACCCCAAGAATGGTCTTGCAGTCCTTTCTTTCTCTGTTCCTGCACCATTATCTCAAGATGGGATCCAAGGCAATGAAGTCCTTGCCTTCAATTTCACGAATCAGTTTGTCTCTAATGAGTAGAAAAGGAGCAGCACATTAGCCACGTGTGAGTGTGTGGCAGTGCAGCACACTTGGGTACATTTTATAGGGTTGCCAGCTCATTAATTCCAAATGTGGCACCTTCAAGAAGAAGGCTGCCAGTCCTTGTAATGATCTCTTGTACAATGAGGAGAAGGCTGAACACCTTACAGCTACTCCGTCCCCATCCTCCTCAGCCATTATTCTTCTTATTCTTTTGACTATCTTTTCTGAAACCTAGCATTGGGTTTCTTTTATATTTCCCTTACACCTTGCTGCAACGATCTATCTGTCTGTCTTGTTTTCCTGTTTGGGGACCCCCCTCCCTTCAGGAGCCCATTCTGCCTTTGAATGTCATTCATTCAAAGGATGTGACAAAAATGACAGGCAGTTTGCTTTCATGCACCCTGAATACCTTTTGCTGTTAGAATCAGGATTCTAATCTAAATGGATGAATTGTCTGACCTAGCAAATCTGTTCTTCTGGATTTATGTTCAGCAAGTCGACATGTTTGTGCAGTCAAAAAGCACAAAAAAACTCGCAGTCTTCCTAGTTCCTCCAATCTCTTCATCAGGCAAGGTGGTACAAAAAGCAAGTCATAGTAGAAAAATGTTATAGGATTATGGGGATTGCAGTGCTTTGGCAATGGCATACATGTTGGAGGCTGTGCTGACTAGGAATTATGGGCATTGTAATCCACTACTTTTAGGAGTCACCATGATGTGGGAGGATCTAATTAAAGTTCTCGCTTGAAAGGTTAGATTAATGGTTAAAAGGTCTGGACTAGCAGGCAACAGTGACAACCATCATGCCATTGGGTTGTTGTAGGTTTTTTTTGGGCTATATGGCCATGTTCTAGAGGCATTCTCTCCTGACGTTTCGCCTGCATCTATGGCAAGCATCCTCAGAGGTAGTGAGGATGCTTGCCATAGATGCAGGTGAAACGTCAGGAGAGAATGCCTCTAGAACATGGCCATATAAACCGAAAAAACCTACAACAACCCAGTGATTCCGGCCGTGAAAGCCTTCAACAATACATCATGCCATTATCTCTATATCCCATTTTCTCCAAAATATACATATGATTATTTAATTAACTAGTGAGTTAACCACTAAGGCAATAAATTACATTGCAGCCTCACCAACATTAGTGACAATGAAATTATTCCTCCATTTATAGCAATGTTAATGAATAATTTTAAAGCATGATGCCCACTGTCCTGAAAAAGGAAGTAGAAGTTGGTGATGGAGTTGGGTGGCACTGGTAGAAATTCTCCTGTAGATAATTACCACTGCTACTCAATGCTGTTGCAAAAGTGAAATATGTAGGAGAGGCAGTGTGAGTAGTGGTCTGAGTGTGAACCAGTGCTGTGGGGGATAGGGGTTCATATCCCTGCTTGGCCATAGAAACTCCTAGCGGCAAACCTCTGGTGAAGAAATCTTGCTCAGAAAACCCCATCTTTGGTTCACCATACATCAGAGTTGACTAGAGGCCATGCTGTTGGAAAGCTAGTGCAACCTTCTCTGACATCTAACAGTAAATCCAAGTCTCTGTTCTTCTGCTTCCTTCTTCTCTGCATTCCAGGCAAACTGACCATTATAACTTATATGCCCTAAGGACTCCCAAGCGAAGTACTGAATCCTACCTGTTTTGATTAAGGTTCTCTTTCTCTTCTTGTTTCCTTTTTCCTCCCTTGCGTCTTACCCCCAGTGACTGATGTGACGCCTCTATTGAATGCGATGTTTGTGTGTGCGCGTAGAAAGAGAGAGCATTGCAAGGACTGTTGTCATTTTTCTCTCTGTAATTAAACCAGGTGAATTCAAGTGAGACCCTGGGAGCAGCGCCCAGGGCGGAAGGTAATCAAGCATTTCCAGCAGCTAATTGCAAGCAGGGGCTTTGGAGCCCTTTGGTTGTTCTCCTTTTGGCAAGACATCCCTACTCTTCACTTCCAGTGGGACTCTTGACACTTTAGGTCAGGCTACCGTAACTCGCAACAAGTGAGATGCAAGCCCCTGGCACCAACACTTGCAAGAGAAGAATCCCCTCTAGGCGGTGGAGTTTATTAAGCTAAATTAATCGAGAGGAGAGAAAACAAATATTGAGACTCTCCAGCGTCCGACTGAGCACTCATGGCTGCTAACAGAGAGGGAAGAGGTCTGGAAAGAACCCAGAAGCTGCTTGGTGGAAGAGTGGAGGTTAATTTACTCTAATGGGACTTAACGATTTTTAGGAAGCAGCCACTGAATCTGGCAAATCCATTAGTGTTTCGGGATCATAATTTGCACATTAAAAGGGGAGGATTTTTCAGAGTGTGTATATAATCATGCGGATGCTTTTGCCTGCTTTCCATTGTTTACTCAGATTTGAGTATAGAGAAAAAGTTGGGAGGGGGCAGGGTTTAATGTGAGTGAGACCTCATGTCTAGTGTGCTGCCAAAATGTCTGGGATTCCTTCTGCGCTACACAATTATAGTGGAACAGTTCCATTTGGCAGCTTCCTATGGAATCTTTGGATTTGTTTAACGTGGAGGGTACTTACAATTCTCAACCATTTGCCTTCCCAAACTATAAATCCCAGGATCCCATAGGATTCAGCTATGGTAGTCAAAGTGGAATGAGAATGCTATAAGTATGTAGTGTGGAAACTTACTGGGACTTCAAGCCATAGGCAGCCATCAGAGGGGAAATGGGAGCCAGAATTTGAGATCAAGGAGTTAAGGGCAAAGCAAAGTGTTTGCATCTGGGGAAGATACGTACTAAAGCAAGGAATATCCTTGGTGCTCAGCAGGAAGCACTGAATAGACCTTTCTGTCCAGGAAGGGTTCTGTCCGGGCTGAGAATACGTCATTGCCCAGAACAGGTCCTGAGCTTGTACCAAGAGTTTCTAGGCAGGGTTAATGTTTTTCTTGTACACTTAATGGAGAGATTTCTTCTTTGAATTACAAGTTTGAGCCACTGGCAGTGTTGACTGATTAATTCTCAGATTTAATCCCCAACAAATAAACTTTTCCAAATGCTTTGGCTGCTAATTTTTCCTGGGACTTGCTCAATTTCAAATCTCAGTGTTTTAAAGTGGGCTCTGGGGATTCATCTATCAAGCTAAGATTTTTTAAAAACTTTTAAAGGTGTCATGATCTTTGGGTTTCATAGGTTCTATTGCCTATTGTGCCTTTCTTCTGTTTTTTTCTCCCATTTCAGTTGATTTCTTTAAGATGTCACACTAGTTTGCCCATTTGCTTTTTATTTTCAGGAAAGAGGACAACAAAGGATCAGGACGTCTGTCACAATACACTTGTTTGTGGGATTATAAGACAGGATTTAACAACAACAACAATTCTTTATTGATTAGTCAATTTTGACCATATCAAAACATGCAAAACATACAAAACATACACATACAGTAAAACCATATATGAATACAAGGCATCATGGCCTACTGGCCTGTTGACCCACTCCTAAATAATTGAGCAATTACAAGATAAAGAGGTTTGTTTTGTGTGAACGTGTAGGGGTATGCAATTGACTTATCACCTACTTCATCTGCTATCATTTTCAACAGAGATGATTATTTAATTACACACTTACAAACTGGAGCCCCTTGGCTTATTTCTCAATCACTCAGTGCTGGTTCTCTGGAGCAACATGCGCCAGAACCTTCCAATTAGTATTTATGTCTCTGGCTTGATGCTGATTGGTGATTGCTAACTAAGTGCCCATATAATGCTTAAGAAGACCCAAGGAACTCATAAGGCACTTTTCGATTACTAGTGCTCCCTCTCAGTCCCATTTGTTTTCCAGATTGCCATTCTGTTGATGATTACAGACCATGGAATTCCAAAAGCCTGGAGACCCTTTCTAGGACTAATGTTCCAGACCTTGGCATTATGACTAACAGCTGGAATCTAGGCACTTCATTGTTGTAAACTTCACTCCATTACCTTCAGTTTTGTTTCTCATCTTTTGCAAAATAAGCAGTGGGAAATGACACAGCAGCCTTTTCAGATGTTTTAAACTCTGGTGAATCCAAATAAGTAAGAGGTAAGCTATGATATGTGCTTCTGGCTTCTTTGACATAATCAGGTTTGAACTATTCAGCATTCCGTAAATTGGGGACAAAGTTGAAATCCCGGGTATTCTGATTACTTTGTGGAGTCAGTTGAAGAGGAGAGGAGGAATGTGTGAGTTGGAAGCCCAGTACAGCACAGCATGTGAGTATAATAGTAATAAAGGTTTAATTATGGAATTATGATTTAAGCATACATCCAAACCAGTGTATTGAGTCTAGGAATGAAAAAAATCTGGCAACTCTAGTTTTGTGCTTTTCCAACCTAACAATCTGTCAATCTACTTGTTTTGTTCAATTTTTCAATGTTAAGTTGGTTTTGTCCCATTTCTGCATCAGGTAAAGGTATTGGTTGTTTTTATTACCTCAACATACAAATATGGTAGTTGGCAGAACTCTGTGTTTTCTGCTAAAGTTACAGGGAGAACCAGTTGCTTTTTAAATTGGAAAAGAATGGGCAATAGGGAGGGGGAAGGGAAATGTTTCAGTCCTTTCAAATTTCAGCTTCCTCCCCAGAAATGGGCACTCCAGTTAGTTATGTGGAAGTGTGGTGGTGAGTTGACTTGGGCAGTGGATATGATCCCTTCCTAAAAAGCATTAATCTCTCTGTTTTGAAAACAGACTTTTCCAGCTTCATCTTCAGTAAGCGGGAAGGGCGGTGTTAGAACGGATTTCTGAGGAAGGTTTGGAAAATCTGCTTTCTCTCCTTGCCCATCACGTTGCCCACTTAGTAAATGCAACCCCTTTTTTGATGCAATTATTCAAGAGTTGGCCTCTGCTGCCCCACAGGTGGATGTGATTCATGTTAATTACTGTTGTGGCATTTCTGCCACAAGGAGCAGAGATTGTCGGAAGAAGCATTTCTGCTGGATCCCCTGGTGAACCTTCTTTCCCCACTTTAAAAAGTGAAGGCATGATTTCAAATTTATATGAGAATTTACATCATGGTGATCTCTATAGAGATCCACCTGCACTGTCCACTGGCTGGCCTGGAGCACTTTATGTGCCAGGCAGAGATGGAGGCCACTGCGGTCGAGCTTGACATAGGGGCCACAAGTGGAAACAATGGGTGCCATTGGGGTTTAAATAATAAATTCCTGTAGTTCCTTTTAGCAGATGCTAATACAGATATGACACCTCTTTAACCCTTGAGATTTTCCATGCAAGTGGAATGATGCCTCTACACTAAACAGATCCCCAAATTGTTTTTATCCCCCTTCTAGTTTAGCTTCCATGGGGTGCCATGCTGTCACTGAATGAATTCTTATTGGAGAAGGGTCTGCAGCTCTTTAAGCCAAGCATTATGAAGGAGCAGAGCTTTGTTGATCAGGGAACCTCAAGGTCGATGCCAGTTGAATCTTGCCCGAAGGAAACTGATACATCTCCTGTCTGAATTGGCAGTGATCCTCAGAAGCCTTGCATTTATTTTATTTTATTTTATTTTATATTTTATTTCATTTTTATTTATATGCTGCCTTTTTTTCAGAGCAGTATCAAAGGTGCCTAGCCCCATAGAATTGTTCACTTAGTAAAGAATGTCACCTCATGAAGAACAGGCTATGTTTGAGAGAAAGTAGGTAAATAGATCATAGAATCACACTGAGGTCTATCACACTGAGGTCTAATGCCTAGAGAAGTGTTTTCCCTAGAACTCTTTAGTTCCTCCAGACCAACTGTATGGTCTATAGAGTTGTGCCAAGGGACCCTGAGATTCTTAGAGAACACAATAATAAAAATCCACAAATAATAAAATCTGTTGAAGTCAAACCCACAAATGTGGAGGGCCAACTGTAGTTGGAGTAAAACTTCCAAAATGGCCAGCCATTTACCATATAGGAGTCTACTACAGACCTCCAAGCCAGGAGGAAGAACTTGATGAAGTCTTCTGCCAACAGTTGACCAAACAGGCACAGAGAAGAGATGTAGTAGTCATGGGTGATTTCAACTATCCCAATATTTGCTGGAAAACAAACTCGGCCAAGAGTACAAAGTCCAACAAATTCCTTGCTTGCCTTGCAGACAATTTCATGGTCCAGAAGTTAGAAGACGCAACAAGGGGGTTGGCTACTCTTGATCTCATCCTAACAAATGTGGAGGACCTGATCGATGCGGTTGAAGTGGTTGGATCCTTAGGGGCAAGTGACCATGTGCTCCTGCAATTTGAGGTACAAAGGAAGGCCGAAACTAAGACAAGTCAAACCCGCATTTTGGACTTTAGGAGAGCTGATTTCCAAAAAATGAAGGAAACACTGAGCAGCATTCCGTGGACACAGATACTAAAAGACAAGGGAGTTACGGATGGATGGGAGTTTCTCAAGAGTGAAATACTCAAGGCGCAGTTGCAAACCGTGCCAACAAAGAGAAAAAATAGGACAAGTGCAAAGAAGCCAGAATGGATGTCCAAAGAACTTCTAACTGTGCTGAGACACAAAAGAGACATGCACAAGAACTGGAAAAAGGGAGAAATCACCAAAGAAGAATTCAAACAAATAGCCAACACCTGTAGGGAAAATGCTGACAGGGGATAGGGAAAAGGCAGAACTACTTAATACCTTCTTTGCCTCAGTCTTCACACAAAAAGAAAGTCATATTCAACCTCAGCATGACAGAGTGGATGAGGGATTTGAGGACATCCAACTCCAAATTGGGAAACAAGTCGTACAGGAATACCTGGCCGCTCTAAATGAGTTCAAGTCCCCAGGGCTAGATCAACTACACCGAAGAGTATTGAAGGAACTAGCGGAAGTCATTTCGGAACCATTGGCAACCATCTTTGAGAGTTCTTGGAGAACAGGAGAAGTTCCAGCAGATTGGAGGAGGGCCAATGTGGTCCCAATCTTCAGAAGGGAAAAAAGGATGACCCAAACAACTACCGTCCGGTCAGCCTCACGTCAATACCAGGCAAGATTCTGGAAAATATTGTTAAGGAAAGTGGTCTGCAAACACTTAGAAACAAATGTGTTCATTGCTAATAGTCAACATGGATTTATCAAAAACAAGTCATGCCAGACTAATCTGATCTCTTTTTTCGATAGAGTTACAAGCTGGGTAGATGTGGGGAATGTCGTGGATGTAGCGTACCTGGATTTCAGTAAGGCCTTCGACAAGGTCCCCCATGACCTTCTGGCAAGGAAACTAGTCCAATGTGGGCTAGGCAAAACTACGGTGAGGTGGATCTGTAATTGGTTCAATGGACGAACCCAGAGGGTGCTCACCAATGCTTTCTCTTCATCCCGGAAAGAAGTGACGAGTGGAGTGCCGCAGGGTTCCGTCCTGGGCCCGGTCCTGTTCAACATCTTTATTAATGACTTAGATGAAGGGCTAGAAGGCATGATCATCAAGTTTGCAGACGACACCAAATTGGGAGGGATAGCCAATACTCCAGAGGACAGGAGCAGGATTCAAAACGATCTTGACAGATTAGAGAGATGGCCAAAACTAACAAAATGAAGTTCAACAGTGACAAATGCAAGATACTCCACTTAGGCAGAAAAAACGAAATGCAAAGATACAGAATGGGGGATGCCTGGCTCGAGAGCAGTACATGTGAAAAAGATCTTGGAGTCCTCGTGGACAACAAGTTAAACATGAGCCAACAATGTGATGTGGCGGCAAAAAAAGCCAATGGGATTTTGGCCTGCATCAATAGGAGCATAGTGTCTAGAACTAGGGAAGTAATGCTACCCCTCTCTTCTGCTTTGGTTAGACCACACCTGGAATATTGTGTCCAATTCTGGGCACCACAATTCAAGAGAGATATTGACAAGCTGGAATGTGTCCCGAGGAGGGCGACTAAAATGATCAAGGGTCTGGAGAACAAGCCCTATGAGGAGCGGCTTAAGGAGCTGGGCATGTTTAGCCTGAAGAAGAGAAGGCTGAGAGGGGATATGATAGCCATGTATAAATATGTGAGAGGAAGCCACAGGGAGGAGGGAGCAAGCTTGTTTTCTGCTTCCTTGGAGACTAGGACGCGGAACAATGGCTTCAAACTACAAAAGAGGAGATTCCATCTGAACATGAGGAAGAACTTCCTGACTGTGAGAGCCGTTCAGCAGTGGAACTCTCTGCCCCGGAGTGTGGTGGAGGCTCCTTCTTTGGAAGCTTTTAAGCAGAGGCTGGATGGCCATCTGTCAGGGGTGATTTGAATGCAATATTCCTTCTTCTTGGCAGGGGGTTGGACTGGATGGCCCATGAGGTCTCTTCCAACTCTTTGATTCTATGATTCTATGATTCTATGATTCTATGATATGGTCTGGGAACAAAAGTCCAACAACATCTGAGAACCTTGGTTTAAGAGCCACTGTTATATGGTAGAACAGTATCTTTGAAGTGTTCATGCAAATGATTTATAAAGGCATGCTTATTCCTTTCCAATGTAAAGTTGCAGATTAGTTGCTGATTCCTCTCTGCTGAAATGAAACTGCTCACCTCTGACACGTGGTCCTTACTTGGTCTATCATTTTATCTTTTTTTCTCCAAGTCCTAATTTTTTCCAGACACCACTAAAATTCCAGAATTCAATGATATGCTCCTCTCCTTCTATCTGCCCATATATTTGGTGGGAAAGGGAGGAGAAAAAGTTTGGCTGGGTTTGTTAATGTTCCCTTCAAAGAATTCCTGAGTTTTTCTAATATGAAGTGTGTTAAGAAGTTACACTTTGTGCTACAGAAAAGAGAATAATAGATCAGTAAGACTTCCACCTTGAAATTCAGCTGCCCTGGGGGAGCTAGGACAAGCAAAAGACTCAATAATTAACCAACGAGCCTTTGATATGAAACACCTCCTTTTCCTGAGCTGCGCAAGGCAATTTCTCCACTTTTGGTCTTATCCCACAGAAGAACAAGAAAAGGACAGAAACAGATGCTGTCGGTGTCTTTTATCACTCCCGGCTTATTTAACCTCATGCTTATAGCTGGGATATTTTCTGCTCCATGTGTGCCCTGTGTGTCTGAATCAATCTTCCGTAGTTAGCTTTAGTGCAGGGATGGGCAACATGTGATCCCTGGGTGAGATGAAGTTCTGTGCTAACTTACGAGGCCTAACTCTGCCCCCCAGTATTTACTCTCAGAAGTCTGTTGGAAGAGCAATGCTTTTTAAAAAGAAGGTAGATCTCCTGCCTCCTTCCTGGTTTATATTAGAGAGATGCTGTAGCCCACAGTGGATCAAACTTGAGCTGTGGAACTTGGGTATTTCCATACCTCTGTTCTATGGTTAGCCAGGAGATTTCCTCAACCTAGATATTAGGCCCCAATTTCCTGATCCAAAAAAGGCATCATGATGGTACTCCAGCTAAGTGGCACCAAATGGCTGAGAATGTAGCATTAGAAGAGTCCTCGGTACTGAAATAAGTGCCAGGCCAATCAGTTACTCTTATCTGCGGTGGACAACTGCAGTGGAACCAGGGGCTACATTTTTTTGTAAAATCGTCTGGGGGCTACGTCTTTTAACTTTTTTCATGTTTGATTATGTTTTATATTTTAACAATTTCCCCTTTTAACTAATAATGTAAACTTCATCACTTAATGTGTTCCATTTTCATTTCAATTCAGCATCCAGCCATCTGTTGGGAGCAGCTGATATTTAGTGTATTTCATATTCTCTCAGATATTTAAATGCATTGAATTACAAATCAGTACTGTTCCTATAAAACTCTGGGTGGCCCTCCGTAAAATGGGAGAAATGTCATGTTTTCTTTCTTCCCAGGCAGCAAAATGCCACAAGCTAACCTTATCCAGAGGGCTGCTGCTGCTGATAGGTAATACTGGGGTACATAGTTAGACCTGGTAGGGTCCACTTTCCAGTAGGTCTTAGTGCACTGGTTCTCAACCATTGGCCTCTCCAGTGTTCCCCACTTCAACTCCCTTATTCCCGAGCCAACACAACCAGCATTCAGGGTCTTCAAAGTCCCAAATGCAGTAGGTCGAGGACCTCTGCTTTAGACTTCCTAGCTTAGATGGATGCCTTGGAACAAGGAGGATATGGATCCATCTATCCACCAATACAAAATTAATTGGAAATAGGACTAATGCCACACCATGCCATCTGAGTGTGTTAAAATTGTTCCTTTAAATTCCTTTATGATCCTATATTGGATTATGATGAATTGGAATGCAGCAAGTAGATTCAAGAACAGCCATTACTGCTCAATCATTTCTCTTTTAGGTTTTCAAAATTATACAATATTCAAGAGGGGAAACACCACACTCAAACATACTCTGATCCCATAATGCATTTTATTCAATTCCATATTCTATGGGTTTCTTCAACCTTTCCAGGTCCATTCACACTAAACTCATTTGTTACATAAGTCTTTGGCTGAATCTACATGAGGGTTAGCTCCCAACTCTAGTGTTCAGTGTCCTATCCTGGTTTGATCCCATTAAGGTCACACATATCTGTTTCAATCTAAGCTCAAAATAGTCATGAAAGCCTCTCAGTTCCCTCACCCAGAAGTCACATAGGTTCAAAAGGGCATTTTAAGCATATTCACTGTATTACACCATTTTAGGTCACGTGACTGCAGCTGCTGCATTTTCCCCATTGGCTGACTTGACTCCCTCTCCCTGCTTTCCCTTCCCTCTGAAACCCCACCACCACTTTGTCCCATGTGTGTTTATAGGTCTGTTGGGAGAATTAAATGCCTTCTCATTCAGTTCAGGCCATGACATTTAAAGTTCTTAACATAATCTTTCCTCAACAAGAACAGGATTTTAAAAACCCTACAGAATAGACGTAACGGCCGACAGGGAGCTCTGGCGTAGGCTGGTCCATGAGGTCACGAAGAGTCGGAGACGACTGAACGAATGAACAACAACAACAGAATAGAACAGCTAATTTGTCGACCTATTGGCCCCAGTCCAGCAAATATCAGAGTGTGATCCTCCCCATGTTTCTTTGATTCGAATTATTGCTAAGTCCAAAGAAATATGTTCTCCAAGAAGGCTGTGATCCTCTGCCCTCTTACCTAGGAGTAAGTCCCACTGAACTCTGTTAGTTACTGTTGTTTGGGAAACCATAAAATCACATTGTTAATGAATGGTAGGGCAGAAGCATTTGGCATTCATGTCTTTCCCCGGCTCTTAACTTGAGCATAAGTGCCTGTGACAGTGAACATTACTTCTCTCCAAGAAATGGGTGTAGAAGTGTGACCTGATCCAAGATGTCTTTGCTAGTATTCAGAACTAAATTCTCAGGCAGTTTAATAAAATGTAGCACACCTTTAGCTTGTTCTTTCATATGCTATGGATTTAATCCAAAACTTTTCTGAAATGACATTTTCTTATGTTCATAAGAAACCAGATTTATTTGGAGGAGGAGGAGTTTGGGGATTATGAATTGCCTCCCTTCAGTAAGCTTTTTAGTAGAATCCACAGGGTATTGGAAGGTAACACACCACTAAATTAAACATAGCACAGCCCAGTCAACCTTATTGTTAATGTTCCTCCCCCTCTATTAAATCATATCTTTTATTCTTATTTTTTCACCACATAAAATTAATTTGGGAACAACTTGCCTGAAGGGCAAATAGTTTCTAGTGTACAGCTTCAATCTTTTCTTGAAGAAAGAGGTTCTCCTCGCTCAAGCACACCCCACCTGGGTTTCACAGGTGGCTGGGGGAAAGGAAGAAGAACTTTTTCATAAGGGGGAAGAGGAGAAGAGAAGGTGGCAGTCCAAGGCTCTGGATTAGTTGGTGATGCATTTTGAGCATGATGTTCGACTGACTAGGAAAAATCCTTGTGCTTTCATTATTAGTGTTAACCTTGTTGTAATTTATTGTAAGGAATGGCATTAGGATTTTTTTTGGGGGGGGGGGGAGGCACAAGTTTGACTTACTCTGAATGGGAGCAACCTCCTGGCATGACAACAAGAACATGCCATTTTTCTTTCTTTCATGGAATCGTGGTTCACTGAAAAACGGATTGGGACATTTTTGTTCCCCTTTGCTACATTGACTATGACAAGAAGTACCCCAGTGACAAAAATCTGTAGATTTGTTGAGACATTGCTTGTCCTGTCTATTTTTCTTTGTAAAAACAAAAAACCCTGTAACAGACCAAATTTTGGGACATTGTTTTCAATGGCTTGATCACATGTCTCGTTCTGTGTTGATTCTTCAATAGCTGTGACTGTGAGACTAAGGATGTTGTTTCAAATAACTTTGCAATTCTTTTAAGAGGCCAAATTGTAGCTAAGGTCTAACCAAAGAAACTTTTCAGAACAAGAACATTTTTCAAACTCTGCTTCGGAGGGGTTACTGCTCTTAATCAATACCCTTCACTGACCGTATTTTCTTTTACTGTCAGATTGTGAAAGACTTCTCCTCATAGATGTTATCATACTAATGATACAAATAATGACCAGATATTTGGAGAAGAGGGGGACTGTAATGACAGAGATGACAGTTAATATAACAGGGCAGTCTTGTTCAGAAACAAATCCCTGTTGAGTTTAATGGGCCATGCCACTTTGAAATGCTGATAAATTTACATATCTTTACCAAGTTTTCTTTGTTGGTGACTGAAAAGAGTTGGAGGCTGAGGGCAAGGAGGCAGATGTGTGCAGAGGTGCAGGTAAAAGTAGAAAGAAGATGACAAAGAGATGTATTCCTGCATTTCAAAATCTCTCTGATATGGTTGTTAGCTTTGTGTACGGAACTCCAGATGGGCAGTGCTCCATTAAAAGGGTAAATATCTAATACAAGTACAAAGTTTTGTATCATTAAACTGTTGCCTTGTTCCTTCTGGGCCCGTTTGTTTGTGTCCATAGCCTGATAAGGGTTTTCCCCATTTTTGGCTTTCCCTCCTGCAGTCTCTGCTGCAGGGAGTTGCTGCTTCCCAGTACTGCATAGGGCCTCTAGTATCTGTGATTGCTTCTCTGATTGCTTTGTAAGTAAATCCAGGATCTCTATTGCTTTGGAGCTCAGGAGTTCAAGTGTCTTTGCCATTAGAAGACATTGCTCAGAAAGCAATGATAAATCAATTCTGTCCTCTATGTATTTTGGAGCTTTCAATATTGCCTCTTCCTCAACCCCCACATTCCGACTTACTTGATCAGGGAGTGGTGTCAGCTCCTCATCCCTCAAGGGCTCGAATCTGTTGGTTAAAGGGATAGCTGTCTCTTCAGGTGTCCTTGAGGGCCGTGCTTGGCGTGCAACTGCAAAGTCCTCCAAGTAACTTTGTTTTAAAATGGATTCACTCACTGGTTTTGGAGATCTTTTCCTTCTTTTACAATCCTTCTTGTCGTTTTGCGAGCCCTGGGCAGTTGGTGAGGCAAGTCTTTTCTTCCTTTTAGGCATTTTTGCTGTGCCTCGCGTCTCTCCTTGTTTTGTCTGAAGGATTATCAGCAACTTAATTAGTCTCTCTTTCCTCCCCGGCTTCCACAGATATAGTTTAAAATAGTTTGAAGTAATAGCTGATAAAATGCTGATAAAATGCTAGTATGCAATAAAACATATATTTAAAACATTAGATAAAACGTAAAAACAGACCGGGGAGTTTAACTACACAGCCGTCCTCGGCGCCATCTTGCTTATATCCAAGAAGATGACAAAGGATTGCAGAAGAAGGAAGCCTGGACTGGAGAAGGAGAAAAGAGGAAGAGAATGAAAGAGAAGGAAGGGCACAAGGGAAGGAAAGAGAAGAGAGTACAACTAGGGGTGGGAGAGTGAAAAGAGAGAGAGAAGAGTGGAGGGGGAGATGTTTATCTGGTAACTGCTGGGGAGAAGAGAAACAAAGGGATGAAAGACTAAGGTATGAAAAGGGGACAGGCATTTTTGTGAGATTTTCATCTGAAAATCCCCCCAAGTCTCAGCTACTAGTTATTTACATTTTTTAAAGAATTAGGAAAAGTAAACCAATGGATTGTTGGGGTACTTTTTCTGTCCCAGCCCAGGTAACATATTGGGTTAGAATATGGCCTATTTCATTTTTGGCAAAGAAGGAGACATGATGTAAATTAGTGTCTGTATATGTGTGTGTGTGTGTGTGTGGTGATGGAGAACTGAGTTTTCATTGGGGCCTGGAAATGCTCAATATTTAGGGCAAATTCTGCTCCTAACCCTCTATGGTCCTTTTGTGGATGACCTCTCAAGACACCATAATTCTCATTGAAGTCAGAAAATACTCCATAATTCACTCAGTTTAAGATTTTGTTTTTCCATCCTGGTGCACATGAGTTAAGCTATTGCAGAGCAAAATAATCCCCTAAAATCATTTCTGTAGTCCCATAAAAGCTGACTTTTAAAATGCATTGTGCCCTGGTTTCAAATGAGAGTTTTAGGGACTTTTATTTTATTAATGTTTTGTTTTGTTTGTTTCTAAGTCATATATTCAGTGATGGGTGGGCAAGGAATAGGAATTTGTTAGGTTAGCAATTTGTGTAATATAGTTGGCAAGATGCATTGACTCCTGCCTGCCTTTTTCTGTAGTTTCAGCTCAGTTGAAACATTGGGGGTTCTATGTGATGGAAAGGTTTCTGTGCACAAGCTATTTGAATTTGAGAAGGAGCAAAGACAATTTATCATACTTAGGCTATTTTGAGTGTTTTCTGTATAAATAGGGGTAAATATGCAGAATAGCGCTTAGGGAGTTGCTGTACAGGGGACAGTAATAAATGAGCATCCCTGAAGGTTTTTGCAGAAACAGATATTCCTGCTACTACCTTGCTCTCTGGCTCTGCCTTCATACTTGTGCTGGAAGGGCTATTGAGAGGTTGACAATTTCTGCCACCTGAAGGGAACTTTGATCATCTTTTGAACAGGTTCCTTTTATCCGCTTGGAATATGAAAGAGGGAGCAGGGAAGATATTGGGTGCAGCCAAAAGCAAAAGAATCCAGAACATTGAAGGCTATCTGTTCGAATTCCTTGGTCAAAGATGCAACTGTTATAGACATTCATAGCCCATTCATTTCATCCTCATACTTAAAGGTATTTGTGGGAGAAAGTGCTGGCATCAGGGTAAATTGTGCAGTGTTCATACTTGTCAAGGCAGTTGTGATGGATCCCCCATCCCTGCAAACAGTTAAAAAACACAGGAATTGGAGTTGAACCAAATCAACACTTCTAGATGTTTACCTCTCTAGGCACAGTTGTTTTGAAAAGCTGATGGGTCTTAATTGCCAATCCAAAACCAAGCCATCCCAAGTGCCATCCTTACAACAGAAAGAGCTCACATCAGGGTATTGTTGCTGGTAAAATTCATTGCTGTCTGACTTACTATGAGAGTTGCAGCTAAAGTCAGAGAGGACAGGAAATCAATCAATTAATCAAACTTTATTTATTTCCCACCCCATCTCCCCATGGGGACTCAGAGCAGCTTACAACATAAAAGGGAAACATTCAATGCCAGAAAAATAAACAATAAACAATACAGATAAATAGTATAAAACATTCAATCGTAAGAAACAAATCACAATAAAAGACCAATAAAACATATTTTACGACATCAATAAAAACAAAGTTAAAAGTTAAAAGGAAAGTCTTCTAGGGAGGGGGATATCCTTGACTCTGCTTATCTAGAGCTTCTCATGCTCTGCTCTCACTTTGTGTGCTTTGGATTGCTACATCACTGGGAATAATTCCTTGGGTATTCGCAACCTGCGGCGCTCTAGCTGTTTGGGTCTCCAATTCTAGCCAGCTGGTTCAATGATCAGGAATCCTGGAAGTTGGAGGCTGAAACAGCTGGAGGGCTGCAGTTTGAGGTGACTGGTCTATTCTGTGGTTTCGTTTTTCTCTGTCACTCTACTGATGTTCTCTGACCTTTAGCAACTGTCTTTTCTTTATTAAGGTTCATCTGATCCATTATAGGTAGTGTTGGGAAAACATTTCCTCTTTCCCGATTGGAGAACCCGTCCTCCTCAGAACATAGCCTTGCAATGCTCCTTAGTGCCATGGTTTCCTGTCCTAGGAGGCAAAATGGAGTGACTATTCCCCATAGCTGTATTAGAGCTTAAATCTTTTTGAAAGGGCAGGAAAAGGTTAGTTGTTTACCTTACTAGGGCTGCATTTTTTTTTACTTCCAGCAAGGAGCAAATGTGCCTGTGGGTTTTTTATACCTCACCTGTCAACTTGCCTGTTTTTGAATATTTAGTGCTTTAACTTGGGAAGAGGAAGCCATTTGCCACTATACCTCAGGCAAGAAATCATAGAATCAGCTTAGGTTTGGCTTGCTGAGTATATAATGAAACCACAAGGCTGACAAAAACTTTAAAATACTGTGATAAAGGCAGAGCTGATTGGCCTTTAAAAGACTCAAAAAGATTTCTTCCTCACCTGGTTTTCTGCTATTATTGGACCAAGAAGCCTCAGTTCTTCTTAGCAGTCTCTTGCTAATCTCTCTGCCCTTGTACTTACCATTACAAACCTCTGGACCAGTAAACAATCTTATCTGGGGGGAGCCCCACCTCTTCCATGCCCCAGTAAAATCCCACCTACTGCCCTCCATTCTTTGTCATTATCTGCCACAGCATTATCATAAGGATTATGCTCTTTAGAATGTGAGCTACACATTTTTCTATTTGGTGTCTTTTAGGCTTTTCCTCTGACTTTCATTTTACTCTTTCTATAATTTTTCTCTTACATTTCTGTTATTTAATTTCATTGAAGTTGTTGGAAGATCTCCTGTCCACCTATCTGCAGGATTATCGAATCAAAGTACTTCTTGAAGAAGTGACTCAGGTGTGTCTGGAAAATCCTGCAAACTGACAGACAAATCATATTGTTTGTTCTGTCCCGGTGAGACGTTGAACAGTGCCAGTTCTGCTGTGCAATCTCTCAGCATGAAGGTTGGAATAAAGCCTCTCACTTCAAGCCTCAATGTTAGGGGAATCATATAAAAACCTCTGGCTTTGCCACTCACAACATTCTGCTTTATATGGCTTTACTCAGTATTTGCTCTAGAATAATGCTTTGTAAGCTGTCTGATGCAGAAGACTAGCAGGGCTTTCCCTCCAATGTACTAAAGACTGGCATAGTTCTGTCCTGTTTCAAAGCAGGCAAGCATACAAGAGCATACACCTTATTAGTTTTAAAGTTGGGCCAGGACATTGCCAGAGATATTAGTCCAAACTCAAGACAAAGGTCAGAGATACACGAAGCTGAGGATATCACCCATAATGTGCAATCCTGGTGCAGATCTTCCTTTGCTAGGGGCAGTATTGTAGGTTGAGCACTTTGTGGATCTTTATATTTGTTGAAACTCCTGTCTGTACTAGCCAGCATTGGACTTGCTTAGGATATTGGTTAAGGATGATGAGAATTCCAGCTGAACAATAACAAATCAGCCACAAGTCACCTGTTGCTGCTCTGTTGTTGTTCATTCGTTCAGTCGTTTCTGACTCTTCATGACTTCATGGACCAGTCCACACCAGAGCTCCCTGTCGATCATCATCACCACAGCTCCTTCAAGGTCAATTCAGTCACTTCAAGGATACCATCCATCCATCTTGCCCTTGATTGGCCCCTCTTCCTTTTCCTTCCATTTCCCCCAGCATCATACACTTCTCTAAGCTTTCCTTTCTTCTCATGATGTGGCCAAAATACTTCATCTTGGCCTCTGCTATTCTTCCCTCCAGTGAGCAGTCAGGCTTTATTTCTTGAAGTATAGATTGGTTGGATTTTCTGGTGGTCCCAGGCACTCTCAAAATTTTCCTCCAACACCAAAGTTCAAAAGCATCTATCTTCCTTCGCTCAGCCTTCCCTATGGTTCAGCTCTCACATCTGTAGGTGAATATGGTGAATACCGTTGCTTTAACTATTTGGATCTTTGTTGCCAGTGTGATGTCTCTATTCTTCACTATTTTATCAAGATTGGTCATTGCTCTCCTCCCAAGAAGTAAGCATCTCCTAATTTCCTGGCTGCAGTCTGCGTCTGCAGTAATTTTTGCACCTAGAAATACAAAGTCTGTCACTGTCTCCACATTTTCTCCCTCTATTTCCCAGTTGTCAATCATTCTTGTTGCCATAATCTCTGTAGCCATCATATATAATGTCTTGGATTTTATAAAACTAGAGGGATTATTTCTTTTCTTAAAGCAGAAGTTGGATATTTTTCAAAATTGACCAAAATGCTACTTAATGCCGGTAAAGCAGAATCCTTGTGTGTGAAGGCTTGCCTTGTGTAGCAGCTGGCTCTGGAGCAATGTGGAACTTGTTAATTGAAAAACAAACAGGCTGCTTCCTGGAGGAGACTTTTGAGATCATTGGACATGGTGACTTAGATGTAGTGATGTGGAAAACTCCTATTAATTTTTTTCTGACAAGATCACACACCTGGGTGCAATATTTTTCCAAAGTTCCCATGGAGTTAGAGCAAGTTCAGAACAGATGAGAGGTTCAGGAGGGACAAAAGGAACGTGAGCTAAACAATAGGAGGAACAGCCTAACTGAAAGTATTGCATATTGGGGGTCAGACAACCAAGAAAGACTTTTCCTTTGCTGGTAGTATTTTAAGAAGGGGCTAGGTAGCTATTTGTCAAGGTTTCTGCAATTGCATCTTTTGCTGAGTTTCCTGTACTGAGCAGGGAGCTGGATAAAATCTACAATAGGGAACCCTATAGTCTACAGATGTTTTGGACTGTAATTCTTATTAGCTTCAGCCTGTATGGCTAATGGATATGGGTTTGAGGAATTGTAGCAGAAATGGGGTCAAGCTAAGCCTTCTGCTGCACAAGCCAAAGAATAATGTGGCATCTACTCTGTTTCATAATATAAACACCAACTTAATTCAACAGTGGCGATAGGATAGGATCCTTCACCCTTACCTCAGCAAAGTGCAATAGTTTAGTGGGTGCAGAACAAGCCATATGACACATAGAGAAGGTATTGGGAAGAGAAGGTGGCGGTGGCATCAGACTGAGACTTCAGAGATTCTGGTTTAAGTCTCCATCCAGCCATGAAACTCATTTGCCAGCCAGGTTCTCTTAGCCTGACCTACTGATAAGTTTGCAATATTCTGAATGATAGAGGCTACCTTAACATATTGATGCTGTCTACCATGAAATCACTGAACAAAACAAGGAGCACTTTGCTATTTGAAAAGCTTTTGCTAAGTTGCACTCACAGGTCTTTATGCAGAACTCACGACTATTCCCTTTCTGAAGCCCAGGACAAGCACACAGAATTCACCGAAGGACCATCTGACGTCTCAAAAAGACACAAGCTGCCTATCTTATGCAGTTACTGTGTTTTTAAAAAAAGTGTGTGCAGCAAGATAGGTACTTGTGTAGTTTAAATAATTCTCATTCCTGCAAAAGCTCTTCAAACCAAGGGAAAATATGTTGTTATTCCACAGGTAAGAAGTAGAAAAAACTGCATTCTCATATGTCATGTCATTCTCATATGTAAAACATTAAATGTGCAAGGGTTTGCTTTTTTAGGAGAAAATGCAGAAGAGACCAGCCGTGTACTTGAGTTTATTGGAGGAAACTAACTAACCAAACTTTCACCTTCTCTGTAGACCTCCTGGACCTGGTAGCTGGAGCCCAAGCCACTGCTTATCATGCCATAAAATGGTCCATGACAGCAAGTGCTCAATGATTGTTCATGCATGATCAGAGGCCAAAGCAGGGAAGCTGTGAAATGCCACATATTAATAGCACCTCTTGCCTGAAATGATGAGTGAATGTCAGATCAGGTTCTGGAAGCCTCTTCTTGAGAAAATATAATGGGGCAGATTGATAGTCAACAGATATGCTTGAAAGGCACTGGCCAGAGTACTTCCTCCTGGTTTGCAGAATGTAGACCCAACAGTGTAGATCCAGCCTAAATCTATAACATTTAAAGGACACAAACATGTGCAAGAGCTGACCTAGACACCAGCGTGAGAACATCTCATGAGAAGTTCTTCCTAGCTGTGATCCTTTTGGGTGGGAAACCTCAGACATTGGAGCTGTCATCTACCCTTCGGAGCCCCCGGTGGCGCAGTGGGTTAAACCCCTGTGCCGACAGGATTGAAGACCAACAGGTCACAGGTTTGAATCCGGGGAGAGGTGGATGAGCTCCCTCTATCAGCTCCAGCTCCTCATGCGGGGACATGAGAGAAGCCTCCCACAAGGATGATAAAAACATCAAAAATCATCCAGGCGTCCCCTGGGCAACGTCCTTGCAGACGGCCAATTCTCTCACACCAGGAGCGACTTGCAATCACTCCTGACACGACAAAAAAAAAAAAAATCTACCCTCCAGCGATTTTAACCCAACTCTTTGTGCACACCCTGCACTTTATCCCATGCCCTCTCTCCATTACTGCAGCTGCCACTTATTTTATTCCAGTGTTTACAGCCCGGCCATGGTGCCAGTAATTTACCACCATGGTTAGAGGATCACAGCTTGATTGAGTCTGAACTGATGTTTTTATATGTGCATTCGTTTTATTTTTTTCTATTTTATATTGTGTTCACTTTTATGTTTGTTTTTAGGCAATGTCTGTAAGCCGCCCCAAGTCCCTTCAGGGAGATGGTGGCAGGATATAAGAATAAAGTTGTTTCATCATCATCATCATCAATCCCAAATGCCTTTCTATCCTTTTCTTGTTTGCCAGCTTTTGTACAGGGTTTTCCTGTGACAGATAAAATGTCACCCCTAAGGCTTAGTTTCTGACAGAGAGAGTTTGAACCTAAAATACACCAGTGTTTTGTTCCTACCATTTTGTCTTTGACTCTGCCCAACACAGGGATGCAGCTCTTCCACTCCCAAAATAATCCCCAAGTGAATTCAGTCTTTGGAGTGAAAGACTTTCTCTACACTTCATTTAACATGTGCTGTTAGGGGCCAAACCTGGGAACTTTTGCAGATAAAACGTGTGCTATCATAGCAATTATTATTTCTCTAGGGGTAGCTTGACAAGAGGACAACTAAAGTGGTTTTTGTGTCTGTGCCAGCCCTACTATTAGGCAGGGTGAAATGTTTGCCTTGAGTGTTAGATGCCAGGAGGTGACAGTAAGGTTTTGGAGGGAAGTGTGCCATGTAAGTTCACCTGTCGCCATTTGGTGCCCACACAGTCATACAGTAGTCTCCCACAATCTGTTGTATTGGATGCACTTCCCATTATCTGTAGCAATATGGTCATAATCGTAACAGGTGATGGTAATGTGCTCTAATATAGCTGGAGAGCACCAGGTTGGGAAAATGGAGGACTATGAGTCTCACCTTGTGCTCAATTTTTGTGTTCCATATTACAGGCATGATCCCCACCACCACTACTACCCCGGACATTTTATGTTACATCCAAGAAGTGGCAGGCATCTTTCTCTGCGCTTGTTGTACAGCCAGTTTCATCCCCCTCTTGAGTATCAAGACACAGAAGGGTTCTGTCTTGGCAGTGAGAGTCCACTTAATTTGATGGGTGTGGGGTGTGTGAAGGAAAATGTGGAAAAGATTAACTGACTGGATTGAGCACTCAGCAAGATAAAAGTTCAAAAGTTTGCATTCCATTTGGCCACTCAGTAGGAGATGAGCGCTAAGTCCCTCAAGCCTATCATTGAAGGCACTAATAAGCCTTGATGAGCTCCAGCATCAAAGACGGGCATCAAAGAGGTGGTGGGACATGCATATTTAGGACACCATCCAGGGGTCATGGTTGGGGCCATGCTTCTCTGAGGGCCTATTGAAATAGTGTAATCAGATTGGGATGAAAGCACTGGGAACGAGTGTAGAGTCAGGATGGGGATGGATACCAGAACTCATATTCTAGGGACCACATCCTTTTGATTTGTAATTGTGTTTTTTCACTGTCTCCCTTTGCACAGAAAGTCTTATGCTTGCAAGTAATGCCAAACTTCTCCATTAAAGGCCTATCTTGTCCTGCATGCTGTAACCCGCAGGCAGGATACCATTTCAACATTCCCTAACTAGACCTGGCCCAAGATACCTGTCTCCCTAAAGTGAAGAACAAATGGCACCCCTCCCATTTCATATAGTAGAATAGTAGCTGATTTTGGGCTGGGGGACAGGACCACTTGCACACTTGTTCCTGATGTCATAAGACCATTTGGGGAATGTAGATCAAGCAGTGCAGTAAACATCTCTATTTTCACCTACATCCTCATATCTGATATCTGAAGCAGCTGCCTCAATCAAGCTCCGGACAGGGCTAGTCTTGCCCCAGTTTCTAATACCAAAGTTGTGTGTAGTTTCCTCCCATTTAGTGCCAGGAGGCCTCATCAGGTTGGAGTCATACGGATAGTGCATTGACTGCCCCCACTGCATTGCAGTACCATTCTTCCCACTCCGACCAGTGAGAACACCCGTTCTAAGCCAACCAGCTGCCGCAGTAGAGCAAAAGGAAGGGAAGATTTTTTTATCAAGACTGTGGTAAGAAATGATCCATCTGGACTGAACATTGCAAATGTCGCATTCTTTATGCTTCCTTACCTTTACCTCTGAGGGGTACTGCATTCCGATGGCTGGAGGGTGAGATTTCCCAGCTGTCAAGGAATTTTGACTTTCCTTAGTAAATCTCTGTCCCCTTCTCTGCTCTCCCTCTAAAATTACAAGGGCAACAGAATCATCAAGATGACTGAACCCACAGCACCATATTTGGAAAGGGGTCTGAGTGTCTGTTCACAAGCAACTAGACCTTCCCTGCAGCTGCTTTGTTCTTTGCCTAGGTTTACTAGGCTTTTTATTTATTTATTTGTGTAGGCATTCAAAGGAGATGAATGATGTCATGCACTGAACATCATTCATCTTTCTTGTTCTTTCCTCCTATAAATGTATTTTCCAGCAAAAGGTGAGGGAGGGGTTGTGGGGAAAAATCTCTGTTGAGAATCACTCATCCTTTCTAATAATGAAAGCTGTCATTGACGCTGTTCACTAGGAAATGATTTTCTCAGTAAATATTTCATCTGTGACTGATTTATAGGTGTAGAGCAGGACCCCAAATGCCATGGCCTAAGAACAGTGCTTAGAAAGTCAGCCTTGGAGCTTGGAGAAGTTACTTTTTTGGACTGCAACCTCAGAGTTCCAGTCAGTGTAGACAGAGCAAGCACCAGCATGTCACATTATGAGGCAACTGTCAAGGAGCCCAGCATAACCACTGATTTACTGGCATTTGCCTTGCTCCATGTCATTATTTTAACTTCCCACAATGCCCTGAAAGGTCATAATGTGGGAAACATAGTGCAAAATTAAAATGGAACTTAATTGTGTGGTTTTTGTGTGTCACTACATGCTTTGGTGATAGTTTCTAAGGGTGTATTTTGTATTCTTGTAAACTATGGGATTCCTCCAAAAGATTGATACCTCCAGTTTATATTTGTATGATGTTGATCATTTGTCACCCAGGGATCTAGTGTTGATGAACTGAGTTGTCTATTATTATATATGAAAGAGGTATGGGAATTGTCACATTGTCTTCCAAGGTTCCCCGAGCAACATCCCTGACAGTGCAGGGGTTGCCTTCAGAATTGGCAGGAGGGACCAGCAGGGCTGGCTGCTGTTGTTCATGGGTGTTGTGTGGAAATATGTGTGAAGCAGGTGACAACAAAGTTGAGGAGAGAGAACCTTTCTGTTGTCTAGGCACCCATTTTATTTCATACTTTTTTGCTTCCCCTGATTTCTCTGTCTTTCTCTCTCTAGTACCCCTTCTCTTTTTCTTTCTCTCTGATTATCACTCCCTTCATTCTTTATCTCTGCTACCACCTTTCTTCCCCTCACCACCACCCCTCCCCGGTACAATAGTATTTGTCATTGAAGACTGCAACCATCTGCTCTGGCTTTTGACTTAGTGGACCTTTCCTTTCCCTTTTTCCTCAGTTCTGCTGCCAGAAAGGGAAAAAACCCTTTAGTCTGTTCTAGAGGTGATCTTCAAAGCAAAGCAGGAGAGAGCCAGCTGACGTGACACCTTGACACAGTTAGGCATAGGCACAGTTCTTTCTAGGCTGGTTGGTTGGTTGATCTGGCAGGTTGTTATTAGAAATCTGAGGTTTGATGAAATGCTGGATTTGCTGGAAATATGAAACATTCTTTTTGTTGTTGGTTTTCTGTGGGATCTATGTGAGATTGATAGAATGGTTGGTGCTAATGACCCCAAACTGAATGATAGATGGTGATACATACAGGAAATATTTCAAGGTTCTGCAGAGTCATGCTTATAGAATGAGTGCTGCATAAAGGCATCAGACTGAAACTGGAATTGTGAAGGATGAAAGTGAAGGGCTTCCTCAGACTGATGGTAGGAAATGAAAAGGGAGAGGTCAAGACCTGCAAATACTAGGTTGTCCGTCGCAATGACTCTATTGACTGCTATTATATTATTTCCCCCAGTTTTCCATGACTGAAAAGGAGATGGATTTGCAGAAGAAGACTTAGTCAACCAAAGCTTAAGCAACAAACCTTTTATTATTTTAGTAATAATAAATAATAAAACTTTATTTATAACTTGCCCTTTCTCTCCAAAGGGACTCAAAGGTGCTACAAGGTCCCTCTGCATACTAATGATCCAGAATAATACAGTGTTATCGTTGAGGTAATGGCACTCCATGCAGTCATACTGGCCACATGACCTAGGAGGTGTCTACGGACAATGCCGGCTCTTTGGCCTAGAAATGGAGATGAGCACCACCCACCAGAGTCAGACATGACTAGACTTAATGTCAAGGGAAACCTTTACCTTATCTTTGAGAAAATAGAGGTGATATGAAATGGCCCTTGACATTTGCAATGCAATGTATAGGTAATGCAGGGAGATATTTTAATTATTTGGGAAGAGAGAGCCAACATGTATTCCTTTTTACTCTTAAGAACGATAACAGCATTTCCTGGGGGAAATGTAGTTGTGGTGCTGCCTCTGGTGATGGGAGGATAAACCAAAATTTTTGTGTGTGCCCAGATGGTGGCCCCTGTTTTCCCCAACTGGAATACATCTGGAATCTACTACAGCTTTAGAAAATCCTGTATTTTCTTTAATCGGTTTTGTTAACTCATAGAACTATGAAGCTGAAAGGGACTTTGTAGACCATCCATTCCAGCTCTCTACTTGGACTCAGGAAATCCATAATGAAAGCGCCTCTTAACAGTTTGTTTTTCAGCCTCTTGTGGACTGCTGTTGATATAGGTCCATTTCCATTGTGCTTCCACTATTGAGCTCCTCTTACCATCAAGACGATTGTCCTAAGGTAACTGAAAGCCACCCTTCTGTGACTTGTACCCATTAGAGCTAGTCCTGCCTTCTGAGTAACAGAGAGCAAACCTTTCACCATTTCTTTCAAGTATTTGAAAAGTATTTTGTGTTTCTCTCCGCCACCCCCCCACCCCCCATACTCAGTTCTTTTTACTTTTTCCTAGGACTTGTTTTCCATATCTCACTACTTCTTTCCTAAAGAACGGATGCTTTCAGGATTACCCAGAAGTGAACACAGTACCCACTGGGGGTCATTTGTCTGATTAATATCATCCACATCCTGATTGATGGCAGTTCTTTGAGGTTTCTTTCAATAACCTTTTCCAGATCCTCCTGCTTGCTCCTTTAACTGGAAACAGGAATCCTCTTTGGAAGACTAAAGTATATGATGAAAGGTGGAAGAGGGGGAAATGAGGAACATGGCAGTGGCAGTTCTTAACAGCCCTTGCATATCCTTAGAGAAGAGCTTTGTTGCTTTGCTCTCAGCTGGATCCCTCATCTCTGTTCAGACTCTGTCAGCCTATGTGTTTGGATTGTCTTGATCTTGAACTTGCTTCTTGGGCTCACCCAACTTTAGCCTAGAAAACTTGGAGTGCTAGGGACTGAATCTGGGCTCTTTCAGCAGGGAATGTGTCTGCTCTGCCTCCTGGCAACTTGAGCAGTCCTCTGGTCTTACTTTACAGGGAGGGCTTGCTCCCTGGAGATATGGTGCCAAAACAAGCCCAGAGAAATGCCTATTACTTGATTATAGAGTTAGTCTTGTATGGTAGCATGAATGATTGAATGCCAGCCAGCACAGGTCATGGAGGGCTGGGCAGGGGAGGAGGGGACTAGCGACAGAGTCTTGAGCTTGCACAACCCTGCTTTGATTCAATTGCCCTTTCAGTTAGAAGAAGAGTCATCAGCTACCGTGTGTAACTTGTCCTGCGCAAGATGTGGAAATTAATGCCACTTTTTCCTGTGCTAGGAAACAATTAGCACATTAGAAAGATGTTGCCTAATTGTATTTTTCCTCTCTTACCCCCCCCCCCCACTTTGCAAGCTGCATTGTTTTTGAAGGCCTGGCAGGCATGGGAGGAACTGCAATGCAGTCATTTCCTATCAAGGGCTTTCTCCAGATGCCCACAGCACTGAAGGGCATGTGCTTCAAACAGGCATGCAGGAAGGATGTCTGTTGCTGGTCAGGAGAGCCAAATGCCTGTCCCTGGCGCTGTTCTCTTCCCCTTGCGTGACCTCCTGAGCCAGGGGCACTCTTTGGCTTCTGTGTTTATCAAACAAATGGATTTGCATTGTAAATCTGGAGGAGACCATTTGGAGTAATAAACAGGGCAGAGAAGAAAAAGGTACATTTTGAGACCATAGTTTCCAGACACCTGCAAGTCAATGGAGACAGAAGCCATGTTTGCTGTGGGTTTATGGAAGTTGTACTCTAGAATGTAACTTTTCAAAGCTTTACAGACAAAGTGGAGAGAAGAGAGGCATTTCGTACTTAAGGTGCTAGCATTCTGCTCACTTCCCCATCTCTTCAACTTTTATTTGTTAGCCTAGTCTATAATGCCATGCAGTTTACAGTGTATTGGAAGGAGGCACTTTTATTGGGCAGTTTTGTGCTGCAGGTCCCTTCCAACTTGATGCTTGTAGTTCTCCAAAGCCCAATAAGAAGGCTACCAATTGGTTATAGACTATCAAGTAAATTATGCTCAAGGTAGTAAGTTTCTAAAGGGTAGTGCACACACTTATATACACACATGTGACACGAGGGACTCCAGTGCCAAAAAAATCCAGATGCTGTAGCCCCATTGAGCCTTGGCTCCACTATACCACTGAATGAGTGCCTCCTCCAGGTTCTTCATCACCAGAAGAAGTAACACGTTTGGGGATGGGGAATCTGCCTCCTAACCAGCCTTCGATTCTAGAGATCCTCTTTCAGTGAAGCATTTAATAGTGTATTCCATCACATTAGGCTTTCAGCTACATGCTCCCTCAATCAAGGAAGCTAACGAGGTTTTTACTCAGAGTTCAGTGTTGCTGCTTGGCTGAACTGCTCTGTCGAAGGAGGAGGCTCTCTGTAAGAAAGGAGAGAAATTGTGTGTGAGACAGAGATGGATGGAGGCGGCTGTTCCTGAAACACCTGTCACTTGGGTATCAGGGGCAAGAGAAAGTCTTACAATGTATTGCTTCAGACTGGAAATAAATCAGAAATCGCTGCCTGGGCAAGATAAATTGGAAAGAGTTAATGGAGAAATAGCCATGCAGAAATGGCTAGCCTGGCCCTCTACCTGGATCAAAGGAGATCTGTGTCCCCTATCCACCACTAGAGGGTAGAATGCACTGCATGTAAAAAAAAAACCCATTAGTCCCTTCAGGAGGGAATGGTCCTTTTCTTCTGGAGAAGGATACAGAGTCCAGGGTAGAGTTGAAGCAGCAGCATTACTCCCAGAAACTCCCAGTTCCATTTGCTGAGCAAGTGGGACCTGCAACTATAGATACCAGTGAGAAGTGCTGATTCCTTCAGCCAGATCCTCTTCAAGGATCCACCATTCTATTTTCTTGTTCCACTACTCTCCCCAGTTTTCCTCAAAGTATCCTACAGCTACAGAGCTTGCACTGGACGGGCCTTGTAATCAGAAGGGACCTCGCCATCAGAAGTTGTCTTGCATTGTTTTCAAATCTTTTTAAAAGGAAAGTTACTTGGAAGAATTCTTTATATCTTTTTATTACTGTATTAAGTAACTAGTACCTAATTACTCATAAGCATTGGCTGTTGCATGACCTGGTTCTAACATGATCAGGCATGTGATATTTTGGAAGCATGCAAAACATCCGCACCAAAAGATTAAAAGTTAAAAATGCATTTGAAATGATGAATTAAACAATAAGTGGGCCACCTCTCTAATGTAACAATAGAGTATTTATTCATAGGGGACAGTTTGTTAAATTACTGTTAGCAACTGGATCCTCCAGGCTTAGATGGGAATGTCAAACACCATATGGGAAAAATATATCTATTTGTAGTCTATTCTCCAGCTGGAAAAAATTCCCCAAGTTTTTTTACAGACTCCTTTCATAAAAACACTATTTTCTGCCAGTGAGATGATTTATAAATGCATGAAACAGAGGGAAAAAGGAGATGGGGAGGGGACAGGAAAAACAAGAAAACCAGCTCCAGTGGCTTGTATGTCAATGAGAGTATATGTCAGTGGTATAGTATATCTACTTAAGACTTTAGAATGTTAAAGGCATCAATACCTTGGAGCCTATCCTCCAAATAGACTCAGCATCTTGAATAGCTCATTTAAAGTTTGTACTAAAACCTACACCATGCTGCTGATATGAAAACTGTCAGCTACCACTGACCAGTTCAGAACACCACACAGTTGTTGTAGTTTAAAAATGGCTTTGGCAGGCTTCCAAGTGAATAGGCAGACAATGTACTCTCCCTTGAAATTGCTTCTCAGAATGGAAATCGTTGGGCTTATACCATTGGTGAGAGACAATAGCCCTTCAGTCATATTTGACTTGCCAGATCCATCAGTTCTTGCCAGCGTAGCCTGTGGTTGCGACCTGTAAAACACTGAAAGGCCACTGTTTCCTGCCTCTGTTTTTCAAGACTGGTCATCTCTGCTACGGCTCTTAAGGTGAGTAAAAGCAGCAATGGAAGCTGTGGCTTATTATGTGGTGCTGCTTCTTCTCTAGTTTACAAGGCTGTTGGACTCACCTGATGACTGACCACAGGCAGAAACTGCAAGGTAACATATGGACTTGTGGACTGGTGCAAGTTAGATGCATTTCTGCTCTTATGTCTTAACTTGCTCTTCCTTGCCTGCTTGTGGTAACAATAGCATGTTGTCTTCTCATGTGTTACAACACATTTCTCCTCTCTTCTTGCAGAACCAAGAAAAAGAGTAAGCCTCTGAACCTCAAGATCCACAGCAGTGTGGGGAGCTGTGAGAACATTCCTGCCCAGCGCTCTCCTCTCCCAGAACGTTCCCTGCGCTCTTTCTTTGTTGGACACCGCCCTTTCCTTCCTTCCACCCCTCCTGATGGCCCCTCCTCAACAAGTAAGCCAGGGATTTTGAGGGAGTGGAAACAAGCAAAATTTGAGACCAGTATTTGTGTGTGTGTGTGTGTGGGGGGGACCTACCATAACTCCCAGAATCCCCAAGCTAGCAAGGCTGTGTTGGCTAGGGAATTCTAGGAGAGGTAGTCAAAAAGGTAACTTGCCTAGCTCTGGAGGGAAGACGAAGATGTTATCATTCAGAAGAAGCTTAGCAATTGTGGGATCTTCCATTACAGGTCTTGCCTCCAGAGGTAGCTTGTGTTCTCCTTGGCAAAATGAATGTTCTTTTTGAGGGGTGGAGAGCAGAAAATCTGAAACAGGCTGAATGTTGACTCCTTTGTCATCCTTTCAAGCCATACCCCCTCTAGTTTTCAGACTCTTGACCAATCAGCCTTCCCTTTGCAGATGGCACTCTTGCCAAAGGCTGTGGGCCTAGTGGTGGGGGTCTTAATTAAGGTGGCATACCAGGATGTCTGCTTGCACGTGTGCCCTCTGTCAGTGTTGTCTGGCTTCTGCAATACATGTGTCATCCTTGTACCTTTCCTTGTCAATTTGTTGGAGGGAAAAACAGCCATGCAGCAAATGCCAACTAACAGGAGTGGATGTCCAGATGGAAGGGGGTCAGGACGTCAGCGTAGCTGTCTGCCATCAATGCTGAGGTTTTCCTCCCAGCTCTTTCGTTGACGTCGTTGGTGACACAGCATGCCCTGAATTGCCAAGCAAAGCTCCAGCTCAGTGCCAGGGACAGGCTTTCACTCCCTAGCTATATAGCAGCTCTAAAAGCATAGCACTTGGGGGCCTTTCGGCTGTTGTCTATTGAGATCTCTCCAGCACTAGTCTCCTGTGGCCCATGCTTTTGAGCTGCAGGGGCTGTTGCTATATTTGCAGGCATGAGAGTAGTTTGTTTGGATTGTCGCTTCCTCACTCCTTTCCTACAGGGCCTACAACTCGCCAAAGACATTTTGCTGCCTGAGGCAAAGGAAAGGACTGCTCTCATCAACTCCATCTCAGAAACATACAGGAGTAGCCAGGGGCAACCAGTGGCTTCTATGCCAGGGGTGCACTGAATCTCTTGTGCGGTTTAGTCCAGATTTCAAAAGAACTAGCTACGGTGTCAAATCCTAGCTCCAAAATAGGTTCAGAACCTTGGTTAGCTCCTTTACACTGGAACATATCCTGGAGCTTATTCAATGCATCCTGACACAGAAGCCTCGGCCAACCTACATATCAGCTGTCTAACAATTGAATCTTATTGCAACAGTCACAATGGGACAGACTTTTTCACTGCACCAAAGACAGCAAGATAGTTTAGGTAGGATTGGCTACATGACATGGCTGTTATGACAGGCTCCAAGGCACTGAATTTAACATTTCAATGGAGGTCCTCAAGACCAGGTTTTCTTTGCTGTGAAGGTCACAATAAAGGGAACTACATTGAACATGGCCTTCTTGACAGTGGCAGCAAACTTTTGGCATTCCCTTCTAGTTGACAGAGAATTTCACTCTACTCCTCCTTTTCCCCCTGAGCTTCAAGCACAGGGCAAAGCTCATACATTTTTCAGCAAACCTTTGTGACTGTTCAAATTCAACCTTTTTCTTTCTTTCTGTTTGTTTGCTGTTTGGCTTTGGTTGTTTCCTGCTGCTGAATTTAATTAGTTATCACTTTCCTGTTGCGCTCTGCTATTCGCTCCATTACTGCTTTAGTTGTTGTTGTTGTTGTTTTAAAAAAACTCCTGGTCTTAATTGCTATATACTTTTTCATTATGGATTTTTTGAAAAAATTAAAATGTCTCATAAATCATGACAGACCACTGGCAGAAGTCTGATATTGTAAAAATTAGTTTATCAAATGTATCATGCATACCCAGGGCGATATCTTTGCCCTAACTGAGAATGAATGAGACCAGCCTTGACCCCTTTTGCTGAACATCTGACATGGATGAAAAACCTTCTTCCAATGGCCCCAAATTGAAGGTTTCTAGAAGGTCTGTTTTAGGCTATGTTATCCTTTAGAAAGGTTTGGACAGTCGGAAGGAACAGAGCAGCCATCTTGTCCATTTTTTTTAATTTCACAATTTTTTGTATTTCACAAAACCATAGAACTGGAAGAGCTTCATAAGAAATAAGTTGCTCCAGTTTGGGGCTTTTTTTGCAATTTGGCCAACTGGCTACATAATTTAATTCAGGTAAAACTCAGTTAGTATAGTAGATGTGATCCTGTGCATTGCTATAGCAGAAACTTTGCTGCCAGAGGCAGAAATTACATGACAGGAGTAGGAGTCACGTTCTATAACACAAAACAGAAGAGCAGGTCAATGCATTTTAGCAAACTTTCATTCAAAACTAACCATGTGCAGGTGTGAAATGGAAAAAAAAAACAGCCCGAGTACACCTTGCATAAGAAAACAAACACATTTTGAACCTTGTAGAGTCCACTTGAGAGCTTCTTTCAAAATGCATCTAGGGACAATTATTTCTTTCACTAGCCCCCACCTTTCTTACAATTTCCATTTTGGTGGCCAAACATATAGATCTGTGCTCTCTTTTTCTAAGACAGTAGGGGCAGATGATAGACAGGCTGAGCTGATCTCACCTTTTGCATTACATGCTTGCTCAGATAGGGAGTTTGAAGGGAGTTGCTGCTTAACAGGCCTGTTGTAGACAGGCACATCCAGCTACCATAGGATCAGCTACAGTAGAATCCCAGTCTCTCCAGGGTCAAAATTTATTGCATTGTTTACTGCCGACACGCTGCTGCAACCTGACCTTGGAACTCTGTGTTTCTCCAGCCTTCCTTGAGCCTGCTCCCAGTACCAGTGCTGCTGAAAGCCTACCAGCTAGACAGAGGAGGAGGAAAAAAGGGTTATGGGCAGGCATAAAAAGCTTCTTTGTCAAAGCCTTGGTTACTGGAGGTATGCCTGTACTTCTAATATTTCTTCAAGTTTCGCCGCCATGTCTTCTCTACAGAATCCTACAGCTACCCTTTTCTAATCATCTCCCTCCGGTTAAAGGAATCTAAATCTTTGTGTATTTCTTCCTTGCACATAACATATTGCAAAAATTGTCTCCCTGATGCGTGAGATTACATTAGTTTTTTGCACATTTCCCACTGATTTTTCACATTTGAGGACTTTTTGTAAAAAAAAAAAAAAAAGCACAAAACCCCTCCCCTTTTGGTGCATAAAACACATTAGAATCATAGAGTCATAGAATCATAGAATCAAAGAGTTGGAAGAGACCTCATGGGCCATCCAGTCCAACCCCCTGCCAAGAAGCAGGAATATTGCATTCAAATCACCCCTGACAAATGGCCATCCAGCCTCTGCTTAAAAGCTTCCAAAGAAGGAGCCTCCACCACACTCCGGGGCAGAGAGTTCCACTGCTGAACGGCTCTCACAGTCAGGAAGTTCTTCCTAATGTTCAGATGGAATCTCCTCTCTTGTAGTTTGAAGCCATTGTTCCGCATCCTAGTCTCCAAGGAAGCAGAAAACAAGCTTGCTCCCTCCTCCCTGTGGCTTCCTCTCACATATTTATACATGGCTATCATATCTCCTCTCAGCCTTCTCTTCTTCAGGCTAAACATGCCCAGTTCCCTAAGCCGCTCCCAGTTCCCTAAGCCGCATTAGTTCTTCTTTTTGTAAAAAAAACAACAACAATGGACTGAATCCTATATGTTTTCCTACAGAAGGACTGGATAGTTTTGCCAGATTTGGTTCAAATCTGAGAACACAGAATTGCTCACACAGCACCACTGCACAACCAGGTGCTTAGACTTTGGAAAGAAAGAAGCCTCTGGATGTCCCAAGTTTTGTTCCTGTATTTTGGAAATCTACAAGATGTCATCCCCATCCTGAAGCAGTCCCAGTGAACTCCCAGGACTTCCAAGGCCTCTCCGAGTCAATGATTCATTTCTCTTCAAGGATAGCTGGCCATGTTAGAAGAAGGTCATCTCCAAGAAGCATAGACACTGTTCCCAGACAGCAGATTCAGCAGAGACCAAGCAAGGGGAAGAGGAACACTGACAGTGAAAGAAAATGACCTGAAAGAAAATGACCATAATGCTTAACTAGTGCAGTGTTGCTAAAGCATCGTCACACTTCGACTGTCACTTTGAAAGAGCTTAAAAAGACTCAGTTTAATGTAAAAAATATTGATTAGACCTGAGGCCATATTACAATACCAAACTAAACAACAAGGTTTGATAGGACTTGATTACACTCTAGAAAAAAAAAGACTCAGTGGAAATTGGTGAGAGTGGTTACTGAAATGTTGCCTGAGTCAACAGGCAACACATTTTCCCTTGTGGGGAATGAGAAAGAACTCAAAAGGAAGGGAGATCCAGCTTTTTAAAGAACAAGTTTGGATGTAAAGCCAAAATCAAACCAAAAAGAACTGGAAAGTCTCAATACACCCAGGAATGTTTTTCCCCCCTTTCTAAGCCCTTACACTATGCAGCCCTGATGTAAGATCTTGGCCAATCTTTTTTTCTGTAAAGAAACACTAAAAATGGAAGATCAAAGGGAAATATGTCAGTCAAGGATGCAAATCTCTTACCACAGTAGGTCATTTTTATGGGGTGACTCAACAGGTCAAGACACCCTTTCTCATCGAGGACTGGGAAATGTGCAGATATTTTCTATATCCCAACTCCATTTTGCTCTGTATCATGCCATACAAAATTACTATATCTGTGTCTAATTACCAATTTGCTTTCCAGGGGCTTGACTCAAAAATAACGCTGATGCATGTTTGTTTATCTGTCCCTGTCTCCTGTTCATCCCCCCCCCCCCCTTGGCCTTTTTCTGAACATCAACTTTCATTCTATGATTCTAACCTCAAGGAGACAACAAGTTGTCTGTGATAAACTGTTTTTCTGTGTCCTGGAATGAGAGATCAGTAGGTTAAAAGCTGGCTGTGTGTGAAACGTCGGGGTGAGGTGCTTTGCTTAATGGTGAGAGAACACTCTTCCTTGTGGGTTTATGTTACTCCCTGGTGGATTTGGTTGGCTTTCTGGTGCTCTCCCTTTGATTCTTTTGTCTGAGTGGTTTCCTGCTTTACTGGAAGCCTGGAAGCCAGCTTCCAGTAACACATTCAGACAGTCCACTCTTCACCAGCTAACATTGAGCCATTGGACAAACATGACCATGCCATCTGCAAGGGGCCACATTGAGCCACCATCAGCAAGGTAAACAAAGTCACCATTAGACAGAGCAATGCATTTGTCCTGCATTGCATCTGCTGGGTGGGTGTAACAGCATTTCCCATGGGTTCTTACTTTGAATTCCTTGTCTCTGTTGGAGGATGGAGTTTGTCTTGATTCCCTGCTGGCATCTGCTGGCATCACAAGTGGTCAAAGATAGTACCTGAAGTTGGGTTTGGCTAAGGGTTGGTCATTTTCTAGATGTAAAATGGTGGGGAGGATGCCACCTTAGTGATCTTATCCTTAGGTAAAATATCTTACTTCCGTTGAGAAGCCAGCTTCATCTGATTTTGGCAACCCCCCAGTTGTTCCCCACCAGAAATTTCACATGGAAGTTGAACAGAAGTGGACAAAGTGGGTGCAACTCTTAAGTGTATCTCCAATGCCTTTGACTTCTTCACTCATCCCACATGCCCCCTCACATACCTTGAAAAAACTCCAGAAGCCAAAATGTTAGCTGAAAAACAGTCAAATCAAAAGCTGAAGTGACAAATTCCTGTTTATTTCAGACAATTTTCAGTTCCCCCTTTTTACTCCGGAGTACCCCCCCCCCCCACAAGGTATGTGAAGGGGATTTGGGGGTGAGAGAACAATACCACTGTAATTTTTAGCTGTTTTGAGCTTTGGTGAGTATGGGGTGTATGAAAAATCAGCCAGAAAAAAATACATTTACCATATATACTCCCCTTTTTGGGGAGTCAAGGCCAGTCAGGGGAGCCTGGAGGCCATTGCTTGCAATATACGATATATTTCTCTCACCTCTTATCTCCCTTAACAGTGTGTTTTCTTTTCCAGTCAAATAGGAGGGAAGGAGATAAAGGAGCTATATTTCATGTCCTTGTTTTCCTGGCTTTTTGTGTATTTAAATGTATTAACTTTATAAGTAATATATAGGGCTTGCAAATATTTCAGGGGAAATGCACAGAGAGAGAGAGAGGTGTCTAGATCCGGCATCCTCAAACAGCAACCCTCCAGCTGATTAGGCCTCCAACTACTGGAAGCCCTAGCCAGCTTGTTCAATGCTCCAGAATTCTGGGAGTTGGAGGCCTAAACAGCTGGAGGGCCGCAGTTTGAGGATGCCTGATCTAGATAGATATAAACAGAGATATAAGGCTTGAAAATATTGCAGAAAGGAAATGCACTTATAGAAAGAGGATTTGCAAATGTTTCAGGGGGAAATGCATATGTGAAATTAGTAATTATATACCTATATCTAGCTCTGCATTGTTCATATAGGCATTGAATGTTTGCCTGTTACTATGTTGGAAGGCGGCCTGAGTCAATATGGGGAGATAGGGTGAAATACAAATGATCTTTATTATTATTATTATTGTTATTATTATTATTATTATCATTATTATTAAGTTATTGTTGATACCATATTGTTTTTGTTGACCCTACTTTTCCACTTACAGAGCTAATTTACTGTTTTTCTTTGAAATACAGTGAATATTCAAAAACATTTAACCTACGGATGCCTCAGTTAATGTCATTTGATTGGTATCTATTGTTATTTTGAAATTTACCAGTAGCTGTTGCATTTCCCACCCTCAGCTTATACTCAAGTCAATAAGCTTTCACAGTTTTTTTGTGGTAAAATTAGGTGCCTCGGCTTATATTCAGGTTGGCTTATACTCGAGTATATGCGGTAATTTTTAAACGGGGGGCGTGCCAATATGTCCTACTGAAAAGTCACTGGGCCCTCCACAGTTGCCTACTGCTACATAGAAGAAGGAGGGTGGGAAGTATTTATTTTATTTATTTTTTGGCAATTTTTACCCGACCTTTCCCCACTCAAGGGCCCAAGGTGGCTAACAGCATTTATAAAATACAAACAATACAAACATTAAAAGCAATACATGAAACCCAGATATTTGACATTGCTGAAAAACATTAAAACAAGTATATTAGCACAAAACTATAAATTCTTAAAAACCAAAGCTTCCTAAAATCCATCCAAGTGCCATCATATATCTATATAAATAAAAATGTAATGTTCATTTGTGGGATTAACATAACTCAAAAACCAGTGGACGAATTGACACCAAATTTGGACAGCATACACCTAACAACCCAATGTATGTCTTTCACTCAAAAAAAAAAAAAAAGAAAGAAAGAAAGAAAGCAGAAAGGACTTCTAAACCCAAAATTCCTACAGGGAGAAACAGCTCATGCCCACAAAGACACCCATGGCTGTTAAAGCATTGGGACCCAGGCATGCATGCACGGCCACGCACACACAAGTGAGAGTGGGCACCATGGGAGGAAAGGTGGAGGCTTGCCACATGGAGCCCCTTCTCTTTCCCTGTTATGTCAGGAGGGTGGTCTCGCCCACCTCTGCTTCCCCATGCCTCTTCCTCCTCCCCGCACGGGACTCATCTTCCTCCTCCTCCCTCCCCACTGGCTACTGGAGTGGTTGTCCTGGGAGCAGAGGCACACTGCAATGGTCAGGGGATGGCCCCTTCCTCCTTCCCCGGGCCTCTGCCTCCTCCCCACACTGGCCGCCAGAGTTGGCGAGGTCAGAGTGGATGGTCACTTCAGGGTGGGGGAAGGCTTTTCTTTCCCTGCTATGGCAGGAGGGTGGCCTCCTCCTCTGCTTCCCCGTGCCTCTTCCTCTTCTTCCCTTCTCCAAGCTTTTTTCTCCTCCCCTCCCGACCCCATCCTTCTCCCCCCATTAAATCTACAGTGTAGATGCACCCAAAATCACCCCTTCTACACTGCCATGTAAAATCCAGATTATCTACTTAGAACTGGATTATATGGCAGTGTAGACTCATATATATATCTATGGATGTTGGTTGACTGGTTGCATATATATATATATATATATATACACACACACACACACACACACACATATATATATATACAATATTTTATATTTATTTATTTATTTCCTATATTTATAACCCGCCCTCCCCCCCCCCCCCCAAGGGGGACTCAGGGCGGCCTCACACAAGCATCATATGATGCTAGCATCATAAAAACAACCGCAGTACAATCAAAATATTAAAAATTAAAACAACAATTAAAACAATTAATTAAGACACATCCATTAAAATCGAAATCCAAGAACCAGTCCAGGTCAATTTATTGCCATAAATTGTGTGATCTTCTTCCACTTGCTCAAACACTTGGTCCCATAACCAGGTCTTGATTTTCCTTCTGAAAGACAAGAGGGAGGTGGCCAATCTGATATCTCTAGGGAGGGTGTTCCATAGGCAGGGGGCCACTGCTGAGAAGGCCTTGTGTCTCGTCCCCATCACCTGCGTTTGCAGTAGTGGTGGGATCGTGAGCAGGGCCTCTCCTGAAGATCTTAAACTTCGTGATGGATGGATGGAGATATATATATCTGTTACATAGTTTACTATATAATATGTTACTATTATATATTACCATATAATATAATTTAAATAGACTCATAGAAATGAGTTGGAAGGGACAGTCAAGAAGTAAGGAGAGAAGGAGGGAAAGAGGGAAGGAATGAAGGAGGGAAAGGGGGAAGGAAGGAATGAGAGAAGGAAGGAAAGAAGGAAGGAGGGAAGGAGAGAAGGAACAAAAGAAAGAAAGGTAGAGAAAGAACGAAAGAAAGAAAGAGGGAGGGAAGGAAGGAAGGAAGGAGAGAAGGAAGGATGTAAACAAAGAGTAAAGAAAAGGAGGAAAGAAACAGGTAGAGACAGAAGAAAGAAGAAGAGAAATGAAAAGGGAAAGAAAAAAAGGGAAGAAAGGAAAGACGGAGGGAAGGAAGGAGAGAAAGGGAGGGAAGGTTGGCCATAGCAGCGAGACGAGGGTTCAGCTAGTTTACATCAATAAATCCAATCAGCCAATAGCTTTCTTAGAAAAGAATGTTTTAGGACTTTTTTCTGTACCTGAGGGGGGCATGGGCAGATCTAATCTCCCTTGGGAGGGCATTCCACATTAGGGGCACAGCCACAGAAAAGGAATCTTCCTTGAAAAGTATTGTCAAAGGCTTTCATGGCTGGAATCACTAGGTTCTTGTGGGTTTTTTCGGGCTATAGAGCCATGTTCTAGAGGCATTTCTCCTGACGTTTCGCCTGCATCTATGGCAAGCATCCTCAGAGGTAGTGAGGTCTGTTGGAATTAGGACAATGGGTTTATATATCTGTGGAATGGCTGGGGTGGGGCAAGGAGCTCTTCCCTGCTGGAGCTAGGTGTGAATGTTTCAGCTGATCACCTTCATTAGCATTTGAAGGCCTGCCTGAGCCTGGGAAAATCTCTTGCTGGGAGGTGTTAATCTGTGCCTGGTTGTTTCCTCTCTGTTGTTTTGCTGTTGTAATTTTAGAGTTCCCTTGATGTATGGCAGGAACCACTGCCCGCATAGGGAAGCTAATGAGGAAGCACAACATACAAACAATCTACAAACCCACCAAGAAAATCCAACAAATGCTACATTCAGCAAAGGACAAGAGGGATCCTCTCACCTCTGCAGGACTCTACCGTATACCATGCAGCTGTGGACAAGTCTACATAGGGACCACCAAACGCAGCGCCCAGACACGCATCAAGGAACATGAAAGGCACTGCAGACTACTCCAACCAGAGAAGTCAGCCATAGCAGAGCACCTGATGAACCAGCCTGGACACAGCATATTATTTGAGAACACAGAAATGCTGGACCACACCAACAACCACCATGTCAGACTACACAGAGAAGCCATTGAAATCCACAAGCATGTGGACAATTTCAACAAAGGAAGAGACCATGAAAATGAACAAAATCTGGCTACCAATATTAAAAAAACTCTAAAATTACAACAGCAAAACAACAGAGAGGAAACAACGAGGCACAGATTAACACCTCCCAGCAAGAGATTTTCCCAGGCTCAGGAAGGCCTTCAAATGCTAATGAAGGTGATCAGTTGAAACATTCACACCTAGCTCCAGCAGGGAAGATCTCCTTGCCCCACCCCAGCCATTCCACAGATATATAAACCCATTGTCCTAATTCCAACAGACCTCATTACCTCTGAGGATGCTTGCCATAGATGCAGGCGAAACGTCAGGAGAAATGCCTCTAGAACATGGCTCTATAGCCCGAAAAAACCCACAAGAACCTACTTCCCTGAAAAGTTTGAAGTGTAGATTGGAAGAGGCTCTTGTTGACACCAGGATCTACTTGCTGGATCTAAGAGATCTCCCAGGGATGTAGCGGGGGACATGCTGTCTCAGGTAGCCTGAATCGAGGCCGTGTAGGGCTTTAAAGGTCAGAACCAGCACCTTGAATTGGGCCTGGAAATTGATAGCCTGTCAGTGAAGCTGTTTCAGCAGCAGAGTAGTGTGATCTCTTACCTCTGCTCCTGTTAACAGCCTAACTGTCTTTCTCTGAACGAATTGGAGTTTATGAACCGTCTTCAAGGGCAGCCCCATGTAGAGCACATTACAGTAGTCCAACCAGGATTTTACCAAAGCATGTACCACTGTGGCCAGGTCTGAAGTAGGGCCTTCCCAGGGGCAAGATCAGAAATATGATTCTCTTTCCCTCTTTGAACTATCTCTCTTCCTACTAGTCATGAGAAAAAGACCGACTATCGTGGTCATGGGTCTTGCAGCCATTGCGGAATCACAGTTGCATTGCAGTGGATGATTATATGGTACAGTAGGCCTTCCATATCCATGGATTCCATGCCCACAGATTCAAACATCCATGGCTTGAAAAGATTTTTAAAACACATTCCCCTTCAAAAGCAAAGCTAGATTTTGCCATTTTATATAAGAGGCACATTTTATGTAGTGGGACTTGAGTGTCCATGGATATTGATATCCACAGGGGCTCCTGGACTCAAATCCCAATGGATATTTGGTGCCCATTCTGCATATAATGTTGAGAATGGGTGTCTGAGTCCACCCCTGTACTGCCCAGGAATAGAAGAATGTTGTTGTTCATTCGTTCAGTCGTCTCCGACTCTTCGTGACCTCATGGACCAGCCCACGCCAGAGCTCCCTGTCGGCCGTTACCACCCCCAGCTCCCTCAAGGTCAGTCCAGTCACTTCAAGGATGCCATCCATCCATCTTGCCCTTGGTCGGCCCCTCTTCCTTTTGCCTTCCACTTTCCCCAGCATAATTGTCTTCTCTAGGCTCTCCTGTCTCCTCATGATGTGGCCAAAGTACTTCAACTTTGTCTCTAGTATCTTTCCCTCCAGTGAGCAGTCGGGCTTTATTTCCTGGAGGATGGACTGGTTGGATCTTCTCGCAGTCCAAGGCACTCTTAGCACTTTCCTCCAACACCACAGCTCAAAAGCATCGATCTTCCTTCGCTCAGCCTTCCCTAAGGTCCAGCTCTCACATCCGTAGGTGACTACAGGGAATACCATGGCTTTGACTAGGCGGATCTTTGTTGCCAGTCTGATGTCTCTACTCTTCACTATTTTATCGAGACTGGACATTGCTCTCCTCCCGAGAAGTAAGCGTCTTCTGATTTCCTGGCTACAGTCTGCATCTGCAGTAATCTTTGCACCTAGAAATACAAAGTCTGTCACGGCCTCCACGGTTTCTCCCTCTATTTTCCAGTTGTCAATCATTCTTGTTGCCATAATCTTGGTTTTTTTGACGTTTAGCTGCAACCCGGCTTTTGCGCTTTCTTCTTTCGCCTTGATTAGAAGGCTCCTCAGCTCCTCCTCGCTTTCGGCCATCAGAGTGGTGTCATCTGCATATCTGAGGTTGTTAATGTTTCTTCCAGCAATTTTCACCCCAGCTTTGCATTCATCCAGCCCCGCACATCGCATGATGTGTTCTGCATACAAGTTAAAAAGGTTGGGTGAGAGGATGCAGCCTTGCCGTACGCCTTTCCCAATCTTGAACCAGTCTGTTGTTCCGTGGTCAGTTCTGACTGTTGCTACTTGGTCCTTGTACAGATTCCTCAGGAGAGAGACAAGGTGGCTTGGGATGCCCATCCCACTAAGAACTTGCCACAATTTATTATGATCCACACAGTCAAAGGCTTTAGAATAGTCAATGAAGCAGAAGTAGATGTTTTTCTGAAACTCCCTGCCTTTCTCCATTATCCAGCGGATATTGGCAATCTGGTCTCTTGTTCCTCTGCCTTTTCTAAACCCAGCTTGAACATCTGGCAACTCTCGCTCCATGTATTGCTGGAGTCTTCCTTGCAGGATCTTGAGCATTACCTAACTGGCATGAGAAATAAGGGCCACTGTACGGAAGTTTGAGCAGTCTTTCGTATTTCCCTTTTTTGGTATGGGGATATAAGTTGATTTTTTCCAGTCTGATGGCCATTCTTGTGTTTTCCATATTTGCTGGCAAATGGCATGCATCACCTTGACAGCATCATCTTTTAAGATTTTAAACAGTTCAGCTGGGATCCCGTCGTCTCCTGCTGCCTTGTTGTTAGCAATGCTTCTTAAGGCCCATTCAACCTCACTCCTCAGGATGTCTGGTTCTAATTCATTCACCACACCATCATAACTATCCTCAATATTATTATCCTTCCTATACAGATCTTCTGTATAGTCTCGCCACCTTCTCTTGATCTCTTCAGCTTCTGTTAGGTCCCTGCCATCTTTGTTTCTTATCATACCAATTTTTGCCTGAAATTTACCTCCAATGTTTCTAATTTTCTGGAAGAGGTCTCTTGTCCTTCCTATTCTGTTGTCTTCTTCCACTTCCATGCATTGCTTATTTAAAAATAGTTCCTTATCTCTTCTGGCTAACCTCCAGCAAAGGATCACCGCCTTGTCGGGGCGCTGGAGCTTGAGCACCTCAATGATGTCATGAGCGAAACCGTGAAGGGCCACCCAAGACGGGACGGTTGTGGCAGAGAGGTCAGACCAAGCGTGATCCCTGGGGAAGGCAATGGCAAACCACTCCAGTATCCTTGCCAAGAAAACTAAATGGACCAGTACAACCAGAGATATGTCGGTATGCCATTGGAAGATGGGACTCCCAGGTCGGAAGATGGCCAAAATGCTACTGGGGAGGAGCAGAGGATAAGTTCAACTAGCCCCAGATGTGATGACGCAGCTAGCTCAAAGCCGAAAGGAAGGCTAGCGGCCGACGGTACTGGAGGCGAACGACGAATCCGATGCTCTAAAGATCAACACACCATAGGAACCTGGAATGTAAGATCTATGAGCCAGGGCAAATTGGATGTTGTTATTGGTGAGATGTCAAGACTAAAGATAGACATTCTGGGGGTCAGCGAACTGAAATGGACTGGAATGGGCCACTTCACATCAGATGACCACCAGATCTACTACTGCGGACAAGAGGAACATCGAAGAAATGGAGTAGCCTTCATAATTAATAAGAAATTCGCTAAAGCAGTGCTTGGATACAACCCAAAAAATGACAGAATGATCTCAATTCGAGTGCAAGGAAAGCCTTTCAACATCACAGTGATCCAAATATACGCCCCAACCACAGCTGCTCAAGAAGCAGAAGTAGATCGGTTCTATGAGGATCTGCAGGACCTACTGGATAATACACCAAAAAGAGACATTATTTTCATTACAGGAGACTGGAATGCCAAGGTGGGAAGTCAAATGACAACTGGGATCACAGGCAAGCATGGTCTGGGAGAACAAAATGAAGCGGGACGCAGGCTGATAGAATTCTGCCAGGAAAACTCGCTGTGTATAACGAATACTCTCTTCCAACAACCTAAAAGACGGCTTTATACATGGACCTCACCAGATGGTCAACACCGAAATCAGATTGACTACATCCTTTGCAGCCAAAGGTGGCGGACATCCATCCAGTCGGTGAAAACAAGACCTGGGGCTGACTGTAGCTCAGATCACGAACTTCTTATTGCCCAATTTAGAATAAAACTAAAGAGATCAGGGAAAATACACAGACCAGTTAGATATGATCTCACTAACATTCCTAGCGAATATACAGTGGAAGTGAAGAACAGATTTGAAGGACTAGATTTAGTAAACAGAGTCCCAGAAGAACTATGGACAGAAGTCCGCGACATTGTTCAGGAGGCGGCAACAAAGTACGTTCCAAAGAAAAAGAAAACCAAGAAGGCAAAATGGTTGTCTGCTGAGACACTGGAAGTAGTCCAAGAAAGGAGGAAAGCAAAAGGAAACAGTGATAAGGGGAGATATGCCCAGTTAAATGCGCAATTCCAGAGGTTAGCCAGAAGAGATAAGGAACTATTTTTAAATAGAAGAATATGCACTGCTAAAGCAACCCAAAGAGCTCTGTAATCCAGCATCTTGCTTCCTATAGTGGTCAACATAATGCTTCTTGGAAGTCTATAAGAGCGACATGAGGACAACAGCTCTCTCTGAGAGTCACTCCCAGCAACTGATTCACATATACATGAACCTAGAAATTGCATGTTGAATCTGGGTAGACTTTTCTTCCATGACTATGTCAGACCACTATCAGAAACAGAGTGCTGGACTAAAGCAGAGCCAGCATGAGGAACCTGTGGTCCTCCAGATATTGTTAGACTCCAGCTTAGATGCTATCCAACTTTTGTTCATGCTGGGAGATGCTGATGGGAGTCAGCATCAAATGCAGGTTTACCTCTGGGGTATATAGGACTTGGGATCGTTTTCAGCTGAGGTGTTGATTTCCAGTTGGGGAAGGTTCTTGGTTAGTTTAGGCAGTGGACAGAACTAATCCCAAAAAGCTTTGTGTAGGGTCAAGGACATATTTGGCAGGTCCAAAGCAAAATCAGAAGGGAGGAGGTGACCCAACGAATGTCACACCCTCCTTTGACAGTGGGATATAATTCTGACCAACCTGATACAAAGTAAAGCTCAGTTCCAAAGCTCATGAGTAAGCCCTTGGATAACACCCTCCTCACCTGAGAAACACAATTGAGTTCTGTTGAGGTTGTTGAAAACTTAACTGCCTTGCAGGACCAGCTTAACATAGATCTGCTGACTGGAGGTAACAGCACAAACATTTGTATAAAAGGGAACCAATGTGTACCCTACAGACCAAAGGTTCTTCAGCTGTGAGATAGAGCTTGTTTATGTTTGGATACCTATATGGGGATTCCACATGTTGAATTGTTGGCCACACAGAACACCCTCTGTATGGCTTCTTTCCAACAAACCCTTTATCATTGTCCCATCCTCTCACCCCACCCCCCAAATCCATGGCTAAGGCTAGTCTGCCCTGCAAAATGAATTGGGCCCTGTTTTTAATTGCCCAAGATTATGGTGCTTGTTGTGCTGCTGAGCGGCAGGTTTGCCCGGACAGGCTTTCCGCATCACACAGCAGCACAAGTAGAAGCGGAGGGCTCCGTGTCACAGCCTGGGCTGTTTGTTTGTGCAGCTCACGTCACCTGCTTGGCCCCACTCACTTTCAAGGAGCACGGGTGCCGTTCAGGTCTCAGGCCTTGTTTTCGCACCTGTCTATCAACGGGAGACAGCCGTGGCTTGCGGGGCTTACTGGTGTGTCTTCTGTCAAAGGAGAAGAGGGAAATGCGTGACCCTCATTGGGTCACCTCCTCCCTTCTGCCAGGCGGCTCATTTTCCCTGCTGTGGTTGCTTCTGTCAAGGAAAGCCTTTTGACTCTAAGAGAAAACTGTAATGTGCCGAGCCTGGAACTCTGTCTCAGCCTTTTGGCCTTGCTGCTGGGATTCTTATACTTGCTGCTAATGATCAAAACATGAGGCTTACATTTCTAAAATGGGAGGTGTCAGAGTTTGAGTTCCCTACCCACTTTAACCCAAGAGAGAGTGATTCTTCAGCTTCGGGGAAACATTTCCCTTAATTCAGGGAGAGGGAGCTTCATCCCATGAATCTGAATCCACCCTGCTCCAGGTCCCAAATGTCTCTGAGATTTCTAAGACGATTAGGCTCATTTTCCTACCATTTGGATTTGGACAGCTTTTTCTCCCATTCTAAAATGTTGAAGTGCCTCTGCTAAGACTTGGTTGGTGGCATTAAGAGCTTAAAACTAAAATGGGGTGATATTTGTAGTCTCCCTTTGTTGCTTCTGGCCCTGCCAGAACCCTGCCACTGATGTACAAAACTTGATTGCAGTTAAATGCAGGAAACCCTGCATAGGCTCCAGAGCATGTTGTTGTCTTAGTTTCTCTTTTGTTTTTATTTTGCAAGTTTTTTCTGAATGGGATTTTAATGAAAACCAGAGAAGAACCTAAGAGGGTCTTCTAATGTTCAGCCCTAATTGACCATGAGGTCACTTGATGGTGATTTTTAACATGGCATCATCCATTGGTTCTTTCATTGTACCTTCCTTGTTTGAGGACCATTGTGAGATAAGACTGAGCAGACAAGATTTAGTATACTTTTTACCAGAACTCTGGAATTCACCAATTAAAACTTAGTACAAAAGGCATGCACTTAGAATGAAAGAATGCTGCACCGAGGAGTGTTTTGAGTACCAGAACTGAACAGAACACGCAGAAACCACCGAGTTCATCAATTTAGTCATCTAGTTTTGGATGGTGGTCAAGATGTTATTAAAAACATGGGGTCAGAAATCCTGGTTGAACTATGGCAGAGTAACGGTGCATCTACAATGTAGAATTAATATAGTTTTATACCACTTTAACTGACAGAACTTGAGGCTGTGGAATCCTGGGAGTTGTAGTTTGATAATCTTTAGCCTTCTTTCCCAAAGGGTGTTGGTGCCTCAGCAAACTACAACGTGGTGGATTCCACAGCATAGAGCCAGGGTGCAGTTAAAGTGGTATCAAATCGCATCAATTCAATCATATAGCTGCACCTTTAGATTTCTCTTCTGCCTATCTCTTGGGTGATGATTGGTGTCCTTTTATCATAGATTTCCTTATTCATACTGGTGAAAATGACTGTAGCTCCACCCCTCATGGCTTAGAAAGCAAAAGCACAAATTAGCTTGAAAAATCACTCTGAAACCCATCAGTGTTCATCCATCCCAGCATTTCATTCTCTTCCCTCTCTTGGCACTGCACCGCCAAACAGTTAGGGGTATTGTTAATATTTCAGATCTTTCATCCATCATCCTTGTAATGAAAATAATTACCTGCAAATCACGGAGGGTCTCACATGGCTTTGTTAAGAGGTTATGATTCCTGATACACTTTAATAATAATTTTTTTGGCAATGAGCATGTTATAGAAAGTAATTAAATGCCTTAGCCACACTCCCCCCATCTGTAAAATAGCATGATTTAATTGAGGCCAGCCAAAAGTTAGTGGAAATAAATTGTGGATGATAAAGCAGAGCTTTTAATTTAACTTTAGGTGAGTAACTGTAATTGCCCGTGTGTTTGGTTCACAAAGGACGATGGGGAGAAGAGAGAAAGGGTGGCTCATTTGTATAATGTGATTTAGTGATGAGCAAACGACATTTCTGAAAATAAAAGGTTCCCATTGTACTTGTTCACACCAGATCCTGAGTGGTGTAGATTGTCCCTTTTCTGGGGCTTTTAGCAAATCACATTTATTCAATTCCTGAGTTCTGAGGCATTAATTCTCCAATGGAAGGAAAGCTTGTCTGAGGTCCCATCTACACTGCTGTATAGTGCAGTTTGAATTTGCATTATATAATCAGTTTAGACTCAAATAATGCAGTTCAATCTACATTATGAGTCCAAACTGACCATATAATGTAGTTTGAAACTGCATTATATGGCAGTGTAAATGGGGCTTGTGTTTCATGTCCACACAATAGATAATTAATTTATGGAAGTTACTGCTGCAGGATGTAGTGATGGCTACCAGCTTAGATGGCCTGAAATGGGGAATTATTTATTGCTTGGTTAGCTACATTTATATCCTATCTTTCTGTCAGTAGGCTTATGGTAGCAGACATGCCTTTCTTAGGCTTCAGTTTATCCTCATACTAATCCTATGAGGCAGGTTAGGCTGAGAATTCACTCAGTGAGTTTCATAGCCCCACGGAGATTAGAGCCCAGATTTCTTACACTCCAGTTCACCTCTCAAAACTGGAGCATCACCCACTCTCTGTAGTGCTGTTGTGGGTCACAAAATCACACCCACTCTATTTGAGGTGGGTATAACTGATCTTGCTCAATTGTTTTCCTCCCCCCCCCCCCCACCGTTTTAAATAGTTCAATTTGCTACTTTCCCTGCTCTCTCCAGCAATTACTTTTAACACCAGAATAGCTAAATTTTATCAATACTTCTGCAACAGGTGAATAGTAGTTCAAGGGGAATTCTAGACTGCATCAGTGAGGGAAGTAGTAGTACCCCTCTACTCTGCTTTGGTCAGACCTCCTCACCTGGAATCATAACCCTGTGTTCAGTTCTGGGCAAAGCAACTCAAGAAAAAGATGGACTAGATGGAACATGTTCAAAGAAGGGTGACCAGACTGGTGCAAAGGTTTCAAAATCAAGCCCTAAAAGGAGCAGCTGAGGGAGCTGGGCCTGTTTAGCTTGGAAGAAAGAAGGTTTAGAGGAAGCATTATAGCCATGTTTTACTATTTGAAAGGTTGTCATATTGAAGATGGGGCAGGCTAGCAGCTGGACCTTCCTTCAGTGCAGCACATAGGATAGGTGACCTTAACCGGGCTTGATGGCAGCAGACTAGTTTAGAGGTCTCAGGAAGGGCTGTGTTTTGCATTAATGCATCACCCAATGGAAAGACAGGCTCAGGAGCAAGAGCTTGCAACACCTGAAGCCATTGTCAAACTCTGTCTCATGGTAGAGCTGGCTGTGACTGTTGTCAATACAAAGACAATAGTCTTGAACAGGATTGATTCATGGAGGGGTGGCAGATGAGGTAAAGCCTTGTTCCAGCCTTCTGTAACTTACTCAAAAGTGATCCCAGCTAAGCAGGTCTTGAGCAGTTCTTACCAGAAAGCTTTCTGCTGGCAGCCCTTTTTGTTAAAACTCATGCCGGAGAAGTTCTCTGAGTGGCTCCTCCTAAGCAGCTGAGGGAAAGCCGGTTCCCACACAGGAAGTCGCATGCAAATGTAACCTTCCGAAATGGCACGCAATTAAAAACACTTCGACTGGCAATATTAAAATAGGATATGAAAGCAAACAGAGGCATTTCACAGCCTATATAGAAAATATTCACAAGCTTGTTTGCAGAAGGATTGACAGGTATACCTAATAAACCCTAGGGGTCACAAGGAGAGCCGCTTGGTGGCTACTGGTGGCCAGATTTCAGTGCCTCAGGCTTTATATCCCTAATGAGTGTTCTTTTGCCCTGGGAGAATCAGACTGATTTCTCATTAATACTGTTGAAGGTCTCTCAGCTTTCAAAAACCTTGGTGCCACAGCAGCTCTTGCGTTTGTCTTTCTATAAGTCGGCAGTCTCTCGAGCAAACAATGCATTTTATTAATTATTATGTACAGAAAATAGCTCCATGGAAGGTTGTGTTCCAATTGGTCCCGAGTAAAGAGAGTAGGAAAACATGTTGAGCCTATGGGTATCAAGAGATTTTGTTGCAATGGAATAAAAACATGGGCAGTGTTTTTTGGACTAAAGACGTCTGTGTATTTGAAGTGAGATTCACCAGCTTAACCACTCACTTCTGTACATTCCAGTCTGTCTAAAACTGGACAGACATACAGCAAATCCACAAGAGAGGCTTAGAAGAGCTAGAGTGAAACTTAGAACACTTCCAAGTAGCAGAGGTTATTTAAAACCCAACCTTTGCGGGCATTATTTCTGTTCTGTGTAATGGCTGCATGTTATTCAACCAGGTTGATCCTTCTATTCAGCCGAATAAGGCAGCCTTCACAGAGGGCAAGGTATAGGGGGCAGGAGTGCAAGATCCCTGATTATTCCTGGTTTTGGATACAGTTGTGTGTTTATGGACTCCAGAATGGGTGAAAGCCATGGGAGTTGAACCCCCCTGAAGTAATCTGGCAAAATTGGACCACCAAGGTGTCTTGGATTTCAGCTCCCAGAATCCCTGATCATTGGACAAGCAGACTAGGGCTTCTGGGAGTTGGAGGCACAAACATCTGGAGGGCCACAGGTTGTGCAGACCTGTTCAACACTTTAAAGTTAATGCGGTTTGATGCCACCTTTAACTGTCTTGACCCGTTGCTATGGAGTACTGCAGTTGATAGTTTGGTGAGGTATCAGTGTCCACCCTCTTTGGCAGAGAAGGCTGAAGAACATGTAAAATTACAGCTCCCAGGATTCCAAGCCTCTGGATAAATAGGATTTTCCATACTTTTTGTACAAATTGCAAACTGGCAAAAATCAAATGAAGTAAATTTAAGATCGAGAAACCAGCATCTATCTTCCCCTTTGATTTGCCCTTAAAATCTGACTTTGAATCTCGGTCTACTCAATAGTGTTTGGGGCTTTAAGATATGGGTTACCGCATCTCTCTTTTTTGGTGATAGCCTCTTCTTTAGAAGCAAATAGTAGGCAGGTACAGCACAATTACCTCTATACTTGGAATAACTGGGCTTACTGAATTTGGCTGGTAGAGATAGTTGAGGGTGTGGTTTTTATAAGGATTTACCAGCATTTGCAAGTTTATTCATGATAACAGAGCGTGGATCCTTATCTTAGTTAAAAGGATCCTTGTCTTCATTAAAAAGTACCATCCGCATATGACAGACAAGTCAATAGGCTTTGGGATGGGACTCTAATGGATATGGAATTCTGACTGACTGTTTGGGGAAGGAGTGGAGAGCAATTTTGGGGAAAGCATTCAATATTCTGGAAGAGAACTTCAATGCTGACCCATGGCATGTTTTTAAATATACTGCAATCATTTTAATTTGAGTCCTAGTTGTTGGGTGGAGGCAAGGTATAAAAAAAGATTATGGTGACAATGTGAATGTCCCAAGCACCTGCTGTGATTTCATTCAGATGTTTGGAATTGCTCCCTCACTGACCCCCAGATTCTTGAATGCAGTCTGAACCATGCTCCAAAAATCCAGGTGGTGACTTTTTCCTCGATTTCTGTTTTGCAGATACACTGACAGTACCTCGGTGGTCCCCACAAATTCCTCGGCGGGATCTGGGAAACTCAATCAAACACAGGTATGAAGTGGTAAAAGCTCCGATGTTTAATGTGCAAGGGTAATTTTAACTCAAGGAGACCTGTGTGACTGGGGCAAGAGATGTTATCACCTTCTGTGCTTTTGACTTGGATGCTATGGCTATAATGAGAGTGCCAGCTGGCCATGTTCTTGGTGCAAAAAAAGGTTAATGGCAAGCTGGCTATCATCATTCAGCCCCTTTGAGCAGGTGCCAGGAACCCAGCTTTCAGTCAGAGCCTACTAACACTTCCCAGGACTTCAACCTCTGTTCTGAATTTCCCCAAAACTCTGATCCAGTGTAATCCCAGGGTATTGTGGAAAACCTAAGTGACCACACATTGTTTCCACACTGCTGCCAGGTAAATCCACCAACCCACCAGAGGACACTCTGCTAGGGATTCTCTGAAATGTGGCACTAGCAACCATTCACATACTCCTTAGCCCTTGATCGTGCAACCCAGCATGATCTACCTCTGCTTTAGGCCTCATCCAATTACCTTTCCCCACCCTACCATAACAAGGATGGAGCAATACCTTGCAGAATCACAAAAATGAAAACATGTATCCTATATACTCATGTATAGAAAAATAGTACAAATTTAGTAGAATTTTTAGTTTAAAAACCAATACAAAAAACCTGGGTCACCTTATCTATGGGCCAGTGTTCTTTAATTCTTATCCAAAAGGATCCATCCCCTTCTCTGAGTAGAGCAGCAAAAGGAAAGTGCAAGTGCTTAGTCTATCCCAGGAGAACTTAAAAGAAGTGCTGATACTTTTTACTTTCTCCGTTGTGCTGCCATTTCTGGCCATTTATCCATGACTCATATCAAAATCCATAGTTTTAGCCCCCAAACCTGCTCATGTATAAGTCTACATGAGGTAGATTTATACATGAGGTAGACTTATACATGAGTATATAGAATACTTGCTCTCTTTCTATTTTTCTGGAATTTACATGGACTGTGCAATTTTCAGCTTCCTCATCTTTGAGCTTGGAATAGCACTTTACATTTCAGCATCATTCCCTGTTATATACTCCTGTCTCTTCCTCTTTCTTTTGGTGTAAGGAGGATTACTGCTTTTACTTTTAAGTGATATAATTACAATGATGTTGCCATTAAGATTTTTGCATAATAAGTAACCATTGTTTGCTATTGCAGGCTTTTATTTTATTCTTTTGGCAGGGACAGATTGGAGTTGGCATTCTTTTTCTGGTGTTCTTTTTTCTGTAAAAGGTGTTTTTAAAATGTTTGTCATAACAAGGAGCGAGGTTACTGTTTACTCATAGATAGTGAGTAATGTTCGTGAGGGGGGGGGATACCAACCCGCTGATAATGAGCTTAGTTTTAAATTAATGTTTCCAGGTTCTGCTATGATCCAGAGCTGACATAGTGCTGAAAAGTTGAGTGCGTTGAGTGCCTTTGTGTGTGGTGCAACCCTCTTTTTCAGATTCAATACACTATTTCAGTTTGTGGTGTTACTTAGATAAGGCTTTGGCTACTGTCAATAAACCCATAATACCTTATCTATGACCTATAATCTTGAGCAAATGTGATGTGAGCCTCCTTCCCTTTCTCTGTCTGCATTTTTATTGAAAAAATGGGAATAGGTAAGAACCTTAGATGGACTGGTAGGATGCAGTTAGGAGGCAAGGGTTCTGCTCTGTGGTGTAGATGGCTTTTAGGAAACACTCAAGCTGCTCTACTAAACTCGCCCTTCAGTGACAAAGCTGTTTGAGGGTACCTTTGCAGCTGCAAGGGCAGGTGTAGTTCAGCAAAATAACAGCAGCAACAATAACAAAAAAATTAAATACCTTGTTTTCTCTAACTCTGTTCTCATTTGTATCTGAAATAAATTGTATTGAGCTGGAAACTGAAAAAAGAACATACCCGAAAGCTAATATGTGGACAAAAGCCCATAGATGTTTGCCAGGGAAAGGGGAGAGTTACAGATGTTACTGCTTTCTTTGCCTAACTCACTCTAGAGAGGAGACTCAACAAAGACTGAGTCACTAATGGTGCATCTACACTGTGGAATTAATGCAGTTTGACACCAGTTTAACTGCTATGGCTCAATGCTATGGAATCAGGGAGTTTGATAAGGCACCAGCACGTTTTGACAGAGAAGGCAAATACCTAGTCAAACTACAGCTCCCAGGATACTATAGCATTGAGTTATGGCAGTTAAAGAGGTGTCAAACTGTATTGATGCTACCATATGGATACAACCTCCATTCAGCTCACTTCCCCTCTGAGCTTGGAACTGAGAGCCAGTTTCCAGATTGCCTCATAGAGATGACTGGGTGATAGCAGAAAACCCTTATCTACCATGAGCACAAGATCAAAAATGTACTTTGTGACAGAAACAACCATCTGTTTTGTGTTTACATTGTGCTTTATGTATTTTAAAATATTGATGGCTAGGAATGTGAAAGCCTGTTAGGTTTAGTTTCATTGCATTTCTCAGAATCCCACCAGCATTCACTCTTGTCCCATGGACATTAAGTTGTACCTAGGTACACACTTTTTCTAATGGATGCATTTTAATAGATCTTTCTTTATTCTTATTTTAACACATTAGTGCTATTGACTAAAGTGTGTTTGTGCACATTTTTAAAAATGCATATGTTAGTGACATGTATTTATTTCCATCGAATTGCAAAAAGGGCATTTGAAAACAATGGTGAAGGTCTGAGTTTCCTTTTTACAATGACAAATGGGATAATACCTAAATACTTTTGTTAATAATCTTAAATTCCATGAACTGAGTATAGTTATTTATTTTGCTCAATACGTGAATCTCCTTTCCATTCCTATTGATAGTCTCGTTGACCTTCTGGCTAGATATAAACTTTGTGGAATGGCCTAATGTTGATTGACTGATGGAATTTCCAGTGTTCTTGTTTGCCATGGACAGGCTAGGCAGAGCAACATATTGCACACATTCAAAATTCCCACTTGGGTTACAGAAGAATGGCAAGTGCTTATATCATCCGTTTGCCTTGGCTTACTGAGCCCGAATCAATAAGCAGTTCTAGTGTTTATGGTCCTGGCAGCTGGGATACAAGGGCTGGGGAGAGCAAAGAGCACGCCAATAGATTAAATAACAAAATGCTGCCATTCTGGAGGAAATGGTTTTGCGAAGAACTTAGTAGAGGTCAATCTCTCTCTTTCTTGTTACAGGTTTTCCACCAAGTATTGGATGTCTCAGACATGTACTGTTTGCGGGAAAGGAATGTTGTTTGGACTGAAATGTAAAAACTGCAAGTATGTTTCTTTTTCTATAGGTTTTATTCCCTCTCCAGCCCAAGACAGTGTAGCAAATAGCTGCAGTTGGATTTTGTTTTTTTGGGGTTTTTTTTTCTTGATTGTAGGTAGTTGTCCTTCTTATTCTAAAGGCTCAATCACAGTTCAGGGCCATGGCACCAGAGTCTTGGTTTATTTCCGGCGTTCCAAAAAGGAGTAAAAAGAGTGAGATTTATGCAGGATCGTCTAATCTTTGGGTGGATGGGGCCAGACATTTTTTTTGCAAAGCCAGAGAAATTAGAGTTTTATTAAAGACATCACAGAAAAGGTCTAGACCAGTGGTTCTCAACCTGGGGTCCCCAGATGTTTTGGGTCTACAACTCCCAGAAATCCCAGCCAGTTTACCAGCTGTTAGGATTTCTGGGAGTTGTAGGCCAAAAACATCTGGGGACCCCAGGTTGAGAACCACTGGTCTAGACTGTGATATAGAAATACTTGAATTCTGAAAATTCTGCAAGTTTAATTCCGCATCTTCCCTCCACTGGTGTTGTCCCATGCTGGCCTGGACTTTAGTTAACTATAGAGTCAGAAGATACTGTTGTTGCACATGCAGTGCCCCATACTGATCTAGAAGCCTCTACACTATAGCCCCCCACCCGGTTCAACCAGTGATCTTGATGTTTTTATAATTTATTTATTTACGACATTTCTATCCCACCTTTCTTGGAGGGGACTCAAGGCAGCTTCACATACAGGCAACAATTTGATGCCCTAAAACACAGTGTACACTTAAATAATTATTAAAATATAATTTAAAAGTACATTAAAACAATTAAAACATTTAAAAACAATACATTAAGAGTTAAATACATAATCCATGAGTGTAATCTGGGCCGTTCCAATAGTAACTGCACAAGTTCTTTAAAGGCTTGGTCACAAAGCCATGTGTTCACTCTCTTGCGGGAGGTCAGAAGGGAGGGGGCTGATCTAACCATTGAGAGCTTTTTAGGCTAAAGCCAGCACTTTTAATTGCGCTCGGTAGCTGTACACCGCTCCAGTGAGCAATCTGGCTGCCACCCATTGGACCATTTGTAGCTTCCAAGCAGTGTTCAAAGGCAGTCCCAAGCTTAGTGTTCAGATCTCTCATTTTCTGGCCTAAAACTGTGCCCCAACATTGTCTCACAAAGTATTCTCATTTCACTTCTTTTAGGCTTAAGTGCCACAACAAATGCACCAAAGAGGCTCCGCCTTGTCACCTGTTGATCATCCATCGTGGAGGTAAGAGCGGCTAACTCTATGGTCTTGAGATCTTCTTTTGATTCCTTGTCATTTTGCACTTGGAGCTTCCCATTTGAACCAAGTTTTTCACAAATAACAGAATGTAAAGCTTCATTTGAATTCCATTTTGGCATACTGAATATTCCTCCCTTTTGTGAGACATTTCACCCTCTTCCATAAAAGTGTATAGGGCTTTGAGAGAATATTAAGGATCTTGGAAAAGTGGTTTTACTTTTCAGTAGAAGGGGCCCATGCCAACTGATTCCTTCCTTCCTTCCTTCCTTCCTTCCTTCCTTCCTTCCTTCCTTCCTTCCTTCCTGGCTTGGGAAAAATGTAGTTTGAGACCACTCTCAAATCCATGTAGTAAGAAGCCTTAACTTGTTGGGTTTATCTCCAACTATCTTTGGGTATGAAAATCAAGTTCAACAGCATCCAGTGGGCCATGAGTTCCTCTTTAAGCCGAGCTTCAGCTGAGTGGCTGTCTCCAGCAGTGGTGAAAGAAGCATCTTTCATTCAAGGAGCGAAGCCTGTTTCAACTGGTATTGACTTCAAAGGAGTGAGAAAAACTGTGTGTGCATCAGAATTTCTGGGCAGTCAGGAAAGGGCAACTCAATCTCAAAAAAACCCCCTAAGATTGTCCTGGTGAAGCAGTAAAATCTTGTGATTAGCATTTAGGTAGGTAGAAATACTTGCAGTCGGCTCAGGGAGAGCAATTCCTCACTCACCCCCGATGACGGGATGTTGGACCCAAGAGTCATGGCAGCAGTTGAAGAAGATCTCTTCAAGTTTTTGTGGCTTCTGGGCTATGATACATTCCTTCTCACCACACTGAGGAACAAGTGCCAGCCAGCTGAATGTCTGCTCCCTTCTCTGCAGGAGAACACTTCATGCATATGGAGAGGAAGGCTTGCAGGCCCCCGAAGAGAGACGAAGAGAGACGTCTCTCACCAGCAACAGCTTTGCCTTTTCATTAGAGTGTTCCCCCAGCCAAAGTAATTACCTGGAGGGAGGATGCTTTAAAACCCAGGCTTAGAAATATGCATTTCATTTATTGCTAATGAGGCTGCTGCTGTGTTCTGCTTGCTCAATACACCTTCACTGAGAATACTTGTATTTGCTAAATGCTTTTAATGAGCTGCTTATTGTGTCTAATCAGATGTCATCAGTAGTGGGATTTAAAATACAAAGAGGATGCAGGTTTGTTCTGCAGTGCCTAGGTTTGTTTCTGGACTGCTCTTTGGCTGTTGAAGGATAGTTTTCAGCCATTATGATTGTGGAGAATCTCTTGCTGATGGCTGGAAACTGAGAACTGTTTCACCTCCCCACATCTCAGCATTGAGGTATCAGAAATCATAGGGTGCCAAGTAGATCCAGTTTGAACAGAAACATTTCCAGGCCTTTCATATCAGAGTGAGCCAGTGACTAGGCTTAGGTGGACATAATCTGTTTCATCATTTGCTCAGGTGAGATTTCTGCTGGAAGTCAAGCAACATAAAGACAAAATTAATATGTGCTATATAGTAAGAACATTATGTGTGGTACTCCAGGAATAAATCTGTGCAGTGCACACTTTTAAAGTGAACAAAGCAAAGGAGAGAGTTTAGTGATATTTTACGTGGGACAGAAATTGCCAATGTCACTTTCTTATGCAGTAGGTGATGTCTCTGTATCCTAGGCTTAAAATCTTGAGATAAAAACTTTAATGGAAGAATGAAAGTAAACTAAAAAAAAAGAGATGGAAGTCATTCAGGGTAAATGAGAGTGAACCAGATGTACTTTGAGAAGGTAAACAGCTAAAACCTCTGCATGCCTACTTAGAAGTTAGTCTTATTGAGTTCAACTGGATCTGGTCCAAGCTGAATGTGGGTAAGATGGCAGTCTGAATATAAAACCAATCAAAGACAGTTGAGTGTCTGATAAAAGGATATCCCTATGTTAGGGAGCTGTCAGGGGAAAGAGTGGTGGTGGTGAATCTTATTAGGTGAAAGTCTGATACTAGGCATATTATTATTGTTGTTGTTGTTGTTGTTGTTGTTGTTGTTATCTTTATTTTAGACCCCGCCTTTCTCCCTGTGGAGACACAAGGTGGCTAACAATCCCACACTGGACAAGTTTAAAGAGCGTAATACAAAAGTAAAAAAAAATCAAATAGTAACAGTATGGTAAAAACAGAATTAAAATACAATAAATACACTTAAAATGGCGTTTTAAACTCACCCCCCCCCCCCAATCCCACCTAACCTCCCCAAAGCCTGCTTCTCATCCTTCTCCAAATGCCTGTTGGCAAAAGACGCACAGTATTGGGAACAGAGGATAGAGAATGAGAGCATGGGAGCAACTGTAAGTAACTACAATAAAGGTGAAGTACCTGTGGCTCTCCTGATACTGTTGCAGTTCAACTCCTACCAGTTCTAACCAATGTCCCCAGTCATCGATCACCAGAATCTGGAAGTTCCCAGTCTCCCCATCCCCGAATGGCAAGATTTTTTAAATGAAGACAAGAAAATGTGTAGCCAGGCTCAAGCAGGGGTGACACTCTGCCCTATGCATGGAAGTCATAGGATAAGAAACCAGGTCCTAGCATAGATCTGCAATTGGCTGAAAAGACAGAGAAGCAAATAGTTGGCACCTAGAGTCAGTTTCACATTGAAGCCTGGAGCGCGTCAACAGCCTGGATTATGACCTGATCATTCAACATATTAATTAACCATCTGGAAAGGGCAGCCAACGAACGGATGGCAAAAATGATTTGTGATGGTTAAGGTCATAACAGACTGCAAAATATTACAACAGCAATGACAAAAAATGGAATCTTGTGCAACTATAGTATGACAAACAAATGGTCGAGGGAATTTGGTTCCGCACCAATAAAGGGCAAAGAAAGATAACATTTGGTGAGAATTGTCCAAAAATATGCATGTGCAATGGACACAGTCCAGAATGCTTATCCTTCTCTGAAAAAAAGAGAGATTACTCCCACATACACTTTCACTGTGTATTTACAATGATTATTATAGTGTGCTTAGGGTTATATGAAGGTAATTCCTTAAAGCGATGATAGATAGATTATAATTAATGTCATATCTGTGCATCATCCAAGAAGCACCCCATAAGTTAACAGCATGAAGATCCTACTTCTCTCTTTCATTGATGCTTGTAAGTGAATGATCTCCATTTTATGTCCTTCTCTGAGAAAGCAAACCAATCAAAGAGGATTATGCCTTAGGATTTAGTAGGGCAGCCTTTTTAAACCATGGATGTGCAATTGTTCTTGGACTATAGCTCCAGTCCTCTCCATTTAGCATGACTCAATCACCAGGGATGATGAGAGTTGTGTTCAAAACAATATGAGGGATCCAGATTTGGGCAAGGCTGTACTGAGGTATTGATCTAGTGTTGCAATAGAGCTAGGTTTCACAATGTTGATGCACTGGGACTTCTTTATTAGAAAGGATGAAAATATCCCCTGGTTCTGCTCCCATCTTCCTGTACCGGGCTTTTTGTTCTCTCACAGCTTTACTGCAATCCTCACAATAGGTAAAGGTGGGAATGGAGGGGGGAATTAATCTTCTGAGTGACAATATATTGTAAGCCGTCCTTTCTGTAATGCAAATGATTTTGTGGTACATTGGTCTTGAATAGGCAGTTCAGAGCCATTATCTTTACCAAAACAGAAACAATACAGACTCCTTATGGACATGAAATCTGGTTTGTTTATATGGACTTTGTGTGTTTGTTTATATGGAGAGAGAGTGTAATTTCAAATGAAAGGTGCGAAGCCTAATAAAGTTGCCTCAAAGGGCATGTTGATTGACACATGATAAATCTAGGCTTCTTTGGATCTAACAAAGCAATGAGACAAATTAGATGAAAAGAAGTATGGTAATTCCATGATACAAAAATATGTCTTGTTTGCAGAAGATCCGCAATTCAATTCCCAGTTCTTCCAGTTAAACAGTTGTCATATAATATTAGATGGCCACCATTACTCAGTCCTGGAAAGGGGAATATGGAGTTCTCCAGATGTTGGACTACAGCATCCATTGGCTCTATCCAACAGCACCAGTGGTGAAGGAGAATGGGAGCTGCAACAACACGTGGAATGTCTCATGTTCCTAGTAGGAGAGCCAAAGTATGCCAGTGCTAGGGAATGTTACTTTTTATACTGTGTTGAGTGATTCTGAGAACTGTAGCCAAAAAAAGAGTATACTCCTGGCTTTAAAGTATAGTGCTGTGTAGTTTGCAGATTTATAGATTTATCTAAGCTGATGAGAACTGTGTTTACTAATTTGGTTTTGAGATAATAAATTCCTAGGGCTTCACAGAAAGTTATCCTTTATATTTCTGCACTAAATGCTGAGTTAAATCCTCTCTTTCTCTTTCTCTTTCTCTTTCTCTTTTTTATGATCCAGCAAGATTAGTCCGGACGGAATCTGTGCCATGTGATATTAACAACCCATTGCGGAGGCCCCCCAAATATACCAATCTGCATGCTAGCCAGACCCTTCCCAAAACCAACAAAATCACCAAGGTGAGATGTTATGAAGCGGCTTCCATTAAGTTACTTTTTGGCTTGGTCTCATAAACAAATCAAGGAAATGCAAATAAGAAAACACGAAGCCCATGCGGTGTAGTTATTAGAGTGTGAGACTAGGGCTTGGGAGATCCAGATGCAGCTCACTCAGAACCATGGGACTGTCCAGGTGGCCTTGGTCCTGGTAATGCCTCTCAGAAGGAAAGCAATAGGCCATCTTGAGCTTATTGGAAGGAAAGTAACTATAAATGGGACTAATATAGACTATCACATCATCAGTCAGACTTGCAACAATGTTGCTACATAAAGTTCCAGAGGCTATTATTATTAAAAAGGGCAGATGAATGTATGAGAAATTATGTGACTTGAAGGAGACTGGTTCTTTATATTTTGGAGCTCTGACCTTCTTGAATGGCCTCCTGCAAGTTCCACCCAGGCTGCATTTGAATCATAACAATGTACCATCAACAGATATGTCGACCAGAGAGTGATTATTATCCTAATTTCACCCTTCTCTACATTTCATGATGGTGTCTTTAGTTTTACAAAAGTATATTTTACAGTAGCTTCTACAAAATGATGTAATTTATATTTCACTTGAACCTGATATTACATTATTAAGGAAAATGGTACACAAATTAATCTGGAGAGGAGAAGTAACAGATGTAGGAGCCAACATAACTGAAACTGTCTTTAACTGAAATCAGGCTGAGGTACCCACCCACTTCTTAGCCAGTGGCCAAGTCCTGATCTCCCAAGATGCAAGGAGGCATTTTAATGCCCTAGACTAGATTTCTGTTTATTCCCATCACTGGAACCAGGTGGGGGGAGACTGAGTGAAGGAGAGAGCCTTCCTTGTCTGCCATGGAAACAGGAACAGTAAAACAAATTTGGGGTGGAGTGGAGGAAATTGGCCAGTTATTATTATTTTTCTCCTGCTTTGAAATAGCATCTCCCAGTTTACTTGCTGGTCTGTTCAGCCATCTGCTGGGCCAGAGTTTTGCAGATGGCTCTGTGGGTTTCCAGGCATGCCTGCCAATTCAAATCTCAAAGGGGCTGGTATATATTTCAGCAAATCTAGTAGACGCTAAATTAGAAGCTGTTGAGGAGTAGGGATGGGGGAGTTCTTTGCAGCAGGCTGGTTGATCAGCAGAAGAATCTGACAAGGTCCCTTTGGGGAGCAAGCAGAGAAAGGTGGGGGTGGGGGGAGAGGGACCGGGTCAGGTATCCTCAAACTGCGGCCCTCCAACTGTTTGGGCCTCCAACTCCCAGGAGCCCTAACAAGCTTGTTCAATTGTCAGGAATTCTAGGTGTTGAAGGCCCAAACAGCTGGAAGGCCACAGTTTGGGGATGCCAGGACTAGGTGATGAAAGAGAGTCACAGGGACCTGGAACTTGAGATCTAGGCATTATATATGATATGGGGCACCATTGGGCAACTTTGTGCTGAATCTGTGCTCTCTGTAACATGTAAGATGACTTAACTCCATGTTAACTCCAACCCAAGTGAAAGGCAGACAGGTGTTAAGCTGGAGAACAAAAATGAAAGTGTTAGCATGTTTATACTAGGTCATTTTCCATCCATGATGAAAAAGCAAGAACAGAAGGAACTGAACTGAGAGATGCTGTTTTCAGTAACATCCCCATATCACCTATCTTTTTTGGGCTGGTGATTTTTAGATGGGACCATCTGTAACCCACTGGCAGAGCACATTCTTTGCATGCAGGAGGTTCTGTTTCAATATCTGTCATTTCCAATTGAAATGATCAATATAAAAGTAAAGTTAAACTAGATGTAAAAATATTTCCTGGGGATCCTATAAAGCTGTAGGCAAAGAGGAATTTATTACCAACTTAGAATTTATGATGCTCTTATCTGCCCTACCCAAACAGAAGTCAGAGGCTCCCTAAATAAAGATACTGTATGTGAAATGTGAGTGAATTATCAGTAGCATGAAAACATAACACTGTATGCAATAAACACATATATTTTATGCCTGTTTTAACAAATATATAAATAAAAAAAGAAAAGATCAAGTATTAGATAATGAGGAGGAGGGAAAACACACCTCTCTTTACTTGAGACACTAGAAAGCCCCTTCCTGAAAGAACAGACAATATTGCAGCTAGATGGACAAATAATCTGAACTTGTCTAAGCCAGCTTCCTTTGTCATTAATATTTAAGTGATCACCGCATCTGCATGCCTCAAAGAATTCTAAAGGCTTTCAGTGTTACAGCTTCCCTTTGAGGAAGTCATGCTATTTCTTCCCTAGCAAGGCTTGTATCATTGGTTTTCATCCAGGGATGTGTGTCACAGATTGACCTAAAGTGAACTGTAACACAGCAGTATATCAAGTCTATGGTGAAAACAAAAATGAAGAGCTGTATCCTCAGTTGTATGCTTGACTACGGCTGGTTTCTAGATCTGAAAAGGCCAAATGGTATAGTTTAGCACTCTAAACAATGAGGCATGGTTTGAGACTGTGGTGGGATTTAGAAGCCATTAGTTACAATATTTAAAACTTAATTCCTGCTTGCAATAACTGAATCATAACTGCCAGGAAATCCTATGATAGGTTTGCCTTAGGATAGCCATAACTCAGAATGACTTGAAGACACTCAACAACTACAAGGTATTATTGGATTATATTATATAAAGCAGCTCCTGGATTATCCTTGAAGAGGAGACAGGATTTTACTACACCCCTTTGGGCAAGTTCTAGTCTTAAGGCTTTGTATTCCCTTGAATTGTTACCACTATACTAATGCTACAGTGGCAGAACTGAAGAAGCAGGCTTTTGCCAGCCATCAGAGTTGCCATGAAACCATTTGCTTCAGATTCTTCAGAGCCTCAAAATAGAGGGCCCTGATGTACACAAAGTATAGGTCTTATTTGCATATATTTGCATTCCACCTGTGTGGCATTTATACAAACTGTGCTCTCCCCACCTCCTTCCTTTTCCTGGCTATTTTCCAGATTTGCTCTTCCCCCGCCTTTCTCTAATTTCTAAAATGTGTTAAGACATAAGAATGAATGAATGCATTTCAATATTTCAAGCCAGTCTTCCTTTGCAATCTCTGTGGATGCCGTCCACTAGCAAGGTTTTTATTTTACTTTTCAAAGCTGATAAAAGAACAAAGGTCATTGTTTGAAGTGGAAAATTCAGTCTCTCATGGACACCATGGAAATCAAGGTCCACATTATGATAATTTTAATAATAAATTTAGAATTGTTTTCTTCAGTCTTTCAATTCCTTATAGTCTATATTGCTTTCTTCAGATACAGCTGAATCATGGCATTGATAATGTTAGAAGGGATCCCAAGGGTCATCTAGCCCTGCCTTCTGCTGGTACCAGTATCCAGGCCTGTAGCGAGGGGGGGGGGGGTTAGGAGTTCAACCCCCCCCCCCCGAAATGTTTCAGATTTTTTTAAAAAAATCTGGCTTACTCATGAATTTTAACTGGTTAACCAAATCCCCATGCTAGTGAGATGCATCTATGAGATGCAAAAAATTAAAAGTCCCTCCAGAACTGCAAGCACTATCTCAAGCAAATATTGACAATTTATTCACACTGTCATTACTTGCAGCAATAGCCGATGTAGTGAAGCAACCAAGTTGGGGGGGGGGGGGAGAGGTTGAATGCTCTTATTAAAGGTGATGGTACTCAACTTTAAGGCCTTGCATGGTCTGGGGTCAATGTACCTGAGGGACTGCCTCACCCCTACCAACCCAGAGATTCCTCCGTTCTGAGGACCAAGATTTGTTGGAAATCCCCAGTGTCAAGACCTTGCATCTAACAGCAACCAGATGCAGAGCCTTTACAGCTGTGGCACCATCACTCTGGAATACTCTGCCACCTGAAGTCCGTGCCTTGCAGGACATCAGCTTTCCGCAGGGCATGTAAGACATATCTGTTTCGACAGGCCTTTGATCTTTGATATTGCTGTTTTTAAATTGTTTTAAATTGTTTTTAAATTGTGTTAGATTTTAGCCTGTTCTTGTAAGCCGCTCCGAGCCCCAGGGGAGTGGCCGCATTCGAATAATAAATAAATAAATAAATAAATAAATAAAGGAGGCCAGACTTGGTGGAGCTGGTTGACAGGGGCGGAGCTGCAGGCTATTGAAGGCTGCTCTGCCCCCTGCTGTGCTCTTTGCTTCAGTGTGAGCTAGGAGGCAGGTTTCAACCCCCCCTCCCCCAGCGAAAATTTTAAACCCCCCCCCCTACAAAAATTTCAACCCCTCCCGAATTTTTTTTCTGGCTACGGCCCTACCAGTATCCATAGTTTTAACCTCTTATGATTTATGGACTGTCAACGATCCATGGATCACCACTTTGAGTCACACTGTCATTGAGTATTTCTAACCATGGGATCCCATCCAGTACTAAGAATCCCATCTGAAATCCTTGAGGCTCACTGCCAGCCAATGTAGACAATATTGGGGTGGATAAAAACAGTTATCTGAATCAGTACAGGGCAGCTTCCTGTGTTCCTTTGAGGGAAATCTTGCAGAGATTTTACTCCCACCCTCAGTCTGGAGTCAACTCTGATCTCTACTTATCCTCTGCCAATGTCTTTTGCTTATGTTAGAAGACACTTCTCTCTGCAGCAGCATTGAGCATTTGGCGGGCAGTACTCCCCACGGAGCTGCATTGAGAATGTGCGACGTTGTGCAAAACTCCCGTCTGTTGGCTTTACCCTGAAGTGCCCTCTGTTGCCTCCGTTAAGTTAAATGGCCCATGAGAAATGATCAATGGAGAGTAACTTAAGCTGACTTGGACTTTTCCTCTGGAGAATGGGACAGGGAGGGTGTTTGCTTTTTCTTCCCTCCTCCCTGCCCCAAATGCTTTGAGTTTTTTGTGTTGTTGGTGAGAGGGGGGTTCTTCAGTCACACAAGCTGGAGCGTTTGTTATTCAGCTGCCTTGTTGCACAAGTGAGAATTTCTTTCTGGGCAAATTAAGCTGAAAGGTTGCAAGCCCCCTAGGAATTAAAGCAACATTGTTGTTGTTTAAATGGCCCCAGCATCCCTGGCTGCTACCCCCCCCCTCAAAAAAAGGGTGTGAGGAAAGCTTTCAAAGCTAGAGGATAATCCTCATTTTTATACATTTAAACTTTAAAATTCAGTTGCATAAGGAGGAGCATTGCTAAGAAGGTAGAGCCAATGGTAAGGGCAGTATGTTATCAGCATGTAGAAAAGGGTGAGTGTCTGCCCATGTGCATGCTATAGCAAAGACAGATTAATTGACTCCACTTCCAAGCATGCTGGCAGAAGATGATGGGAATTGTAAGTCCATGCATTGAGAAGCTATTGGGTTGGAGAAGGTTGAGCTCAAGAGTCTGAAAAGCTCTGTTAGTGTTGCAGTTGTCATGAGTTGCCACAGAAGAGCCCAAACATTTAAAATAATTCTGTGAAAGGGTCTTGAATTTGTAGCAATTATCGAGTGTACAAACAAACATTGGAGGAAACTGATATTGCACCCAATGATATCTATGCTGGTTACTGCCTTACAGTCTACAGGTGTGGCAAGTGCCAAAAGGAGTTCTCCATGTTGACTCATCTAGACATTAGGTGGGATCCTGGTCTAACCCCTAGCCCCCCATGCAGACACCTTGCAAAGAGGTCTGCACACCGAGGTCAGTATACATAGAGGTGACTGTCATGCTTGCAGTGTGCAGATGGGATGGGGAGCACAGGGCTAGTCTGCTTTCCTTCTGTTGCCTCTCCTCTCCCTTTCCTTCCTCTCATTCCTTCCTCTCTCCCTTTCTGATACCTTCCCCTCTCCCTTTTTGCTTTCCCCCCTGTCATTTCTTACTTTTTCTTTCAGACATTTTGGCATTCCTGTATTCTCAAGTGCATCTTCAGAGAGAGTGAGATATGGCAGAACTAATGCTCTATGTTGTGTGCACACCTGGTCATTGTTCCTTCTTTTGCAGGATAACATCCCAGCACCCTACCAGCCTGATTCCAGCAGCAATCCCTCCTCAACCACCTCATCCACCCCTTCCTCGCCAGCTCCTCCTCTGCCACCAAGTGCCACTCCACCTCCTCCCTTGCACCCCTCCCCGCAGTGCTTGCGGCAACAGAAACAGTGCAATGTGCCAGGTACCTGCTTTAATCTGAGTTGTGCCTGTTAAGGTCATTTGCACAAGAGATGTTGGGTCCTGCCTGACAAGTGCCAGGCCTCAAGGGCTTTCCAATGAGCATGGAGATGAGTGACATTGAACCCTTTGTGATACAGACATATTAAAAGAGCATAAGTCTCCTAATGAAATAAATAAGTTCATTAAACATCACAGAACAATGGCAAACCTCTTTTAGGTAGGACCAAATAAATATCCCTGAGGAGTGGTGACTTGTGCCAGTTAGTGCCATATCATTTAATGTCTTCTCTTGTTGGCTCTCACTGCTTTGTGCCCCTTCTGGTCATTTCTCTTCCAAATGTTAGGTTCAATCCCTAGCATTTACATTCCTAGTTCTGCCTGAAGCCTGGAAAGTCTCAGCCAGTGCCCTCATTACTGAAAGTTTTGAACTAGATGAATTTGGTATAAGGCTGTTCTTTAAAAAATGTTCCCTATGAAGCATAACACCTTGTTCTCCCTTCTCTGATCACTGCACACAGACAGGGCAGAGCAAATCTATTTGTTTCTGCCATTAATCTGGCCCGCTCATGGCTCCATTGCCTCCCCCATGCTAAAAAGAGGGTATTTCTTATCATCAGTCGTCTTTCAACAGTCTTCTCACAGTCAGTCAACACAGTCAAGTGTATGGCCTTTATTAGAAGCCAAGATAGCAAATTTTCACTAGCAGTAGAAGAAACACCAGAAATTGTAAATTTATCAAACCCTTCTGTGTGTCCTTGAAAGCCCCCAAGCAGTCATCCATTTTCAGGCATGCTTGGTTGCATTTCAAGAAGAGTCCTAGAAATACAGCCTGAATCCCTTCTGTATTTTTAAATTATACCCTGGATTTACAGCTTGGTTACCTGGCACCATTTCATGAAACTACAACTAGTGATAAACAAATTCCCTTTAGCTTGATTAAGAATTAGATGGGTATTTATGAGTTTCTTGTGGCCCTATTTGTAAGATGGCCAAAGCTTTATGAGCTGGATCAATTCAATCCAGAATTGAATTTGTATTATTTACAAGTTTCTCCAGGAGATGCTCAGTTCATTATACAGAAAAGCATTATGAGCTGTACAAATTCAGTCAGGAGCTGTATTTGTATTATGAGCTCCTTGGAAAGACTCTATTGATTTGCAATAGGACTAAGCTTTACAAGTCTGAATCAGAAAATTGGTGGCTTTACTGGTTAATACAACAAATTGTTATGTCTAAAATCCTGGTAGTTTATTGCCTTGGATCGTCATTGCAGTCTGGATTCCTGTTATGCTAAATATATATGGACTATTTCTCCTGTCCTTCTCAGCTGCCTGGGAAAGGTGATTTTGAGATGGAAGTTTGTAGGGACTGTGTATATTTCTGACATTCTGGATAAAAGATCATGCAATTTATCAACTGGGTTACATATTCTATTATGTGTAACCCATGCTATAACAAATGTGTTAACTTCTAAAATGCCATAGGGCTCCTTTCCTAACAAATTTGTAGGAGTTTCCCATCATAGTCCACTTTAAGGAGCTAGAAAAGACAATTGAAGGAAACAGTCAGTAGAAAGGAAGCTCTGTCAGGAAGCACTTGGTGGACTGATGACCCTGTAAAAGCAAACGGGGGGTGAAAAAAAAATCTTCTCCTTAGTCCAGAAATACTCAGAATAGCTCAGTCTGGTTTAATATAGCTGCTACAATGGACATGCTACATAATAGTGTTTGTTGAAGCCTGGGAATTGACTCAAAACCCTGTTCTCAATTGGTCTTTTTTACATATTTGTGTGTTTGAAGTTGAACTCATCAGATTTACTGTTATACGGGCATGGCAGGGGTGCATTTAGACTGCCGGCACTTTTCACTTTTCTACCTGCCAAACTGTCATCGCTTCTCTGAAATAACTGTGAGCATAATAGATTATTAGGGGAACTGATGTGATTGCCGTGATGGAAATCTGTGCTCCTCTGTCACAGATCTTTATTTCCCCAAGACTCATATTAACTGTGCAGGTTAGGAGGAATTATTAAGAGAGAAAAGAAAAAAAATGGTGAGACCCCATTGTGAAATGGCAGTATAAAGTGAGCGACATTCAGTTCAATGGGGGAAAGTTGATCATTTGGGGAGTTTTTGCTCTTGGCTTGCTGTGATTCCTTGGCCAAAAAAAAATGAATGTTGATAGCTTCCAGATGTTTGGTTCTTGTTGGCCTACGATTGGCATTGCCACCTGCATTACTCTCAGTTCCAGACTAGGCAATTTGCGTTTACCCTTCAGGTATGTTCTTGCACATACTTCCTTTACAGCAGTAGGCAGAGTGGGGTGGGTGTATTCCTGCATTGATTGTGTATTCCTGCATGGCAAGGGATTAGACTGGATGGCCCTTGTGGACTCTTCCAACTCTATGATTCTAGATATTAAAAGGAGACATTTATGCCCTGCCTGTGTCTTGTAACCCCTTATGCTAGCTAGCTGCCTTTAGGTGTAGCATAGGATGCTGTCCCACCATTTGTGTTGAAGAAAGATGAAAAAGACAGACAAGTTAGCTTTTGTATGTGAAATAGGAGGGTGTGCCATCTTTTCCTTCACATGGAGAACAAATGTTTTCAAATGACTCTGCTTTGCAGCCTCCGTCCCGTCCATGTTTACTTAGAAGTAATTCCCATCATATTTAATGGGACTTAGTAGGTGTCAGTGGGAATGGTGCTTTAGCCACTGCATTATGATTTGTGTTTCATATGGAATTATTTGCAATACATGGATGCTTTAAACAAACAGATAGATGTTTTGGCTAGGGAAAAAACGGATAATACCACAACACAAAAATCATCAGTTATTTTTGTTTTATATATCACACAACTTTGCTCTCCAGCCTAGAACTGAGAAGAGTAAATTACTAGTATTATCGTGGTGTTGTTTTTACAAGCTTCATTCCTGTTTGACTTCAGACCTCTTTGTGTTCCTCTTTGTCCTTTCTAAGGTGCCCCTTTGTCATCCCAGTACTACAAGTCCAAGCAGGAATTTGTCTTTCCGGGTAAGTTGATCTAAAAGGGTTCTTGCTTCTCAGAGCTTTGCCATGAGATCTCACACAATGTTAACATGGTTATAGTGTTGGTGCTGCGACCAAATCCCCGCTTGTCCTTGAAGCTCCCCAGGTGACTTGAAGCAATCGCTGCCACCTCTCAGCCCAGTTGATGTCACAGGCTTGTCATGAGGATTAACAAAGGTAGAATGCCCATGTACTCCATTTTGACCTCTTTGGAGAAAAGGCAGGATATAAATGTGACAAATAAGAAACACTGATAATGGACTGCCTTTAGATGTACCGTGGAGTCTCTCTCCTATCACACTTCACTAAACACAGCTTCACTCCCTCTTGGCTTTGGCTTTTTCAGATGTTTGGTAAATGTGAAAAAATGGGAGAGCATTCAGGATAGCACTGACTACCATCACCCCCAGTTTCCATGTGTTTTTAGAAAAACATTGTCACTTCTTGCCCAGCTGCCCCTCTGCCTCATCCATGTGGGGACTAGAACCAGCAGGTTCTGGATGAATTAGTATATTTCCAGTCTGTGTTGGTATGATGTGAGTCCAAGCATCTGTATATTTTGAACCCCAAAATCACATTTAAATTGCACATAATCTTTTTCAAATACATATTTTTGTATGTCTTGCTCATGAGCCATGAAAGGCACAGATTGAAAGAGACCAACTTCACAAAGCTGTTGTGGTGATAAAATGGGGAGGAGAAGCGCTGTATATGCCACCCCAGATTTATGGGAAGAAATGTGGGGTGTAAATGGAATTAATGAATGAGCCAAATGGCTTTGCAAAGTTTTCCACATGATCTAAAAATGCTCTTCACATTTCATTGTCCACAGACACAGCCATGATCAGGTGGCCTGTTTTCCTTTGGCACAGAATCATATTTGCTTGTTACAAAATAACCATACAGGATGCTTTCCTGTATGGTTATTTACCATCTTTAGCCTTTGTTAAGCATGGGAATGTTTTGCTTTCCTTTTTGTTCTGAATGGGATTCTTCTTTCTTTCAGAAATTGTGCCTGAGACATCTACCCGAACACCCCAAGTTGTTCTCCATCCAGTGAATTCTAGCACCATGTAAGTAACCCTCATCTGCACATCTGTGGGTGCTTAATTTGTAAAGTCAGCCATTTTCCAATACATCATGTATACTATCAATACACTCATTGAAACTATCTTCCCCACCCTCTCCCACCTAAAAACAATTATCATAAAAGTAAAAATGGGAGTGCCCATCCCTCACCTTCAAGACATACAATGAAAATATAATACCTACTAACAACTTATTTAAAAAAAACTTCTTTAATCTATCACACTATCCCAATATTCATACTGAATTCCAAGGTTTCTTTGATAGAAGCAATAGCTCTTAGACCAGTATAGAAAATGGAGCATGTGCTTTAAGATATGAAACTTGGCTTAATGATGCAGTTCAGAGTCAAAGGCCTTTCCTATTATTAATTTGTAATTTTGTGCATTTTACAAATACATGCATTTTTGAATGCACACTAATGTTTGTATTTCAGGGTGGTGCGTTTTGTGAATTCCACCAGAATTTTACAAAAGTGCAGGTTTCTAGCCACAGATTGCATTTGGCTTCCTATTGCATTACAACAGGTACAAACTGGACTAGCATCAATCCCTAATGGGCATCATGTGATGGAAAAGATTTCTGTCTGACTTTCAGACAGCCACTGTCAATCAGACTGAACTGTGCCAGGCTGGGTGGCCAACTGGTCTGCATTCACACATTTGCTATTGTACCTTGAGAGGGATAAATCCATCTCTTTCTGGTACATTCTGTCCCATTTCCATGTTCATCTGTGCGGTTTCTGGATCTGCATTCAAATCCTTTATTTTTATGTGTGTTAAAGACATTTTCCTGCATTTTTGAAGCCTTCTACAATGATTTCTGTAGAACCAATGAAACCAAGTCTTCAGCTGCACTAAAAGGTTGCAGCACAAAGGAAAAAGGATGGAGAAAATAGTTTATAACTAAACTCTGACCTGCTCTTTAACACAGGAGGGGCAAGAAAACCAGTTCATATTGGATTGATTTCCATAACCCTCCCAAATCATTAACATGAGATGATATTCCTGCATCTTCTGCACAGGAAAATATACTAAGTTTCACTTTTAGTTGGCTACAACACAGAGAAAAATACATGAATACCTCCTTTCTTATATGTCTGAAGAAGGGCTTTTTATTTCTTTTAATCTAACCAAGCACAAAATGTGCAATTCTAGGGGGAAATGTGTAGTTTCAAAAGAATATTTGTGTAGTATAAAATTGCATGTCAGGCAAAGCTGTTTGTTTCACCAGCTGATATCAAAAGGGACTGTTGACAAAGCAAAAGTGTTGGGAGTTGTCTAGACTCCTCCAGACCCCAATCAAATGGCACAGAATGAGGCTGTGAGCAACAAAGCATGAATGCACCCATAAGGAAAGGCATGGCTGCGTTTTAGAGCTCCACACTTCGTATGTGAATTCCAGTCACATTCCCCGTACTATTCCAAACTTGGAAAACTTCCTGAGAAGTAACAGCAGAACACAGAAGCATAGCTGGATCCCTGGATTTCGATCCTGCTTGCAACTTGGAAAGGTCAAACCAAACACCTAGTGGGGAAGGCCTCATGATGTGACATACTTGTCAGTCCCACTGGAAAGCCTCTTCCCCAGCTTTTAGGCCAGAGTAATTGACTTCTGAGAAGGAAAAAAGCTCAGAGTGGCAGCTGTTTACGCAGTGGAGATTAAAAAAAATCCTTGACTGCTCAAACTTGGGGCTTAGAATGAATTGCCAACCTAATTCTTGCTTTGAGAAATGAATGTGTCCTCCCCTCATCCAGTTCTTACTGAAGCCAATTCTGACTTTGTGGATGTTTGTGTTAACTTTCAAGTAAATGAATTCCAGATTTGCTCTCTTGCTTACTTGCGCATCCCCTCTGAGATGCTGTTGACAGCTGAGGGTCACTTTTGGATGGTTTCTGCTCCACCTGAGTGGAAGACTTTTCTCTTGTATAGAAGTGTCTTGGTTTTGGCTTGATTCTTGACATTTCTCCTAAATCTTGATATTGGATGATTTCTAACCCCCTTTGCTTATTTGGAGAGGACATGAGGGATTTTACTGGAGAAGTCTTGCTTCTTGTAGAAGCGTGATCTGTCATTTTGGCTGTGACAGATCCCCTGGGCTGCAGCATTTTGCACTTAGCAGTCATGGCCTCGTGGGACAGCTTATGCATACTAACACAGGGGGAGAGAGAGAAGAAAAAGAAGAAGAAGAAATTACATAGATCCATGCACCATCATAATCCTAATCTGATTGATTTAATTTTTTACTTTATATGGTTCTCATCTTTATATGGTTCTTCCCCATCTTATTTTATTCTTAGAATAACCCTGCTGATAGAGTTGTCTCCACACTCTCTTATCTTGGGCTACGTCTTTTTTTTCTTCCTTTCTGCCAATTCCTTCTGTCTTCCTCTCCTCCCACCCTTATTTCTGTCCTTTGTTCCCTCCTCTGAAAGGAAGAGACCATTCATGCCTCACTTGACTGAGCTCTGAGCTGATGGATTGCTTATAGAGGGCTTCCTGCTCTTCTACCACCTTTTCCATTTTGGCCTTCCACCATCCTACATTCCCTCTGGTCCTTTCAATGTATATGACATTAGTGTGAGAGTAGCAAGCTTCTCAGTCTTATTCTAACCATTATTCCCCTCCTAATCTTCTCTTTTTCTCTTAAACTCGACATGGGATGGACAAAAACTTCATAAATAAGATCTCTGCATATTATTTTGAAATGTTAATATTAATCAGAATTGCAGCATTGAGGGAAAGGTTATACCTTTCCTCAGCATGTTAAATTGTGTGATTAAATGTGCTATTTCCAAGCTATTTTTGCCCCAAAACATAATAGATAAAGCAATCTTTTAGTTGCCTGTAAGCCATTGCCCACAACAAATCCGACTTATTACAAATGCCTTCTACTCCTAAAGGTAAAATATGAATTTCAGAACAGAACATAGTTATTTTGCTTATTTGTTTACTTCAGATGCAAAACATCTCCCAACACAGCACTCATTGGTGACCATGGAATCCAGATTCACTTTTCTTTAGAAGATGAACATATTAATCTGTACTCACTTTCTCCTCCAAAATATCTATTGGAGAGAAGCAGAGAAACTATATTATGTGGACAGCCTTGTGCGGCTCATGCCTGGGCTATTACTGCAGTTTCTGGCTATAGTCCTCTGGGAGATTAGCTGACAATCAGTGAAATGCGAGTGAAAAATTGAATCTGCAATCACATATATTTCACCACTGTTAAGCTGAGTAGTTCATTCTGCTTGTTTTCAAGAAACAATACATTTTGAGAACCTTTCTAAGGACAGCTCTGGAGGCAACACTAGTATTGGCATCAGAACTGGTCTCCACAAGTTACTGAGGATGCCCAAGAGAGCTGTCCAATCTTCATCATCTCATTTGCCTCTCTTTTGTGACTATCATTTCTCTAGAGATGGAGAAACCTGTCAGTTGCATTTTCATTGCACCTCTACTCCTGGTTTAAAATAGCAAGCAGAACCAACCTGATCCACATTTAAAACAATAAAGATCAAGAAGCAACAAGGTAGATGTATAGGAAGTTGGTTAAGAATAGGAAGACTACAAAAAACCAAAGTAGGTGAGCTCTAAGTGTTAGACTTAAAAGTAGGTTTAAACCCCAACAAATTCAATAAAACACTATTACAAGTGCACAATAAATTAAAAGCATAAAAGAAGCACCAACAATTATAATGGAATAAATATAGAGTTTTGACAGTGTCAAAATGAATAGTACTAATATCTAAAAGATATGAGCTAAAAGTTGTACTTGCAGCCTGCATATTATAGTTTCCTAAGCCAGATGTGTTTTGAACTTAATGCTTTTAAGTTACTGAAATTGTAGCTGTGATGCAATAGTTCAACAAATTCAACAGCAGCAGCAAATTGGTAAAATCTATTTTGACTTATCTCCATTCATCATTATTTCTGACTAGTTCTCCCAATTCCACCAGCATTGTCGTCCCATTTGGATTATATATCATTTTTGCAAGATGTGCATATTTTGGTGTCTTCTTTATTTACCCATTTTATGTGCTTTCCTTAATGTACTAATTTTTACACGTTTAAACGTATAAGTGTAGATTTTTAAAGGATACAATTTTAACTGAGTTTTAACTGAGAACCTTTACACTCATAAAAGGAGGTGACCAAGCATCTGATGTCAGGAAAGCACACTTGTTAATACTCTCTCAAGTGATGAATTGTAAATGATGTATGGCACTCTACGGGGAAGGTGCTCTTGAAGTACCGAAGAACCCTGACTCCACCTATGTACCTCATTGGTCATTATGTAGACATTTTGTTGGTAAATCAGTCAACACAGTTTCATCTCAGAATGTGTATCATCAAATAGGTGGCACAGTTGACTGAGTCAAACAAGAATTTCATTCCAGATGAACATCATAATCACCAGCATGCCATATTTCAAAAAGCTCGATGATGATAAATGCTAAAGACAGGGTTTGGATTAACCTTCCATCAGGCAGACTTGCAAGATATGAATGTTTGGTCTAGTGATTCTAGTTGTAACATTTAATGTTTGGTGCAATTACATTGACTTTGACAATGATATGGATTATGGTACAAAGTTCTTTTTGTCTGTCAATGCTGTAATACTTTGCAGTAATGACGGCTTGCATTGTTGAAGGCAGTGAGAAGAAAGCAGAATTTTGTAATTCTTGGACATTGCTTTCTGTAGAAACTGAATGTAGCATGTAGCAGTACTTCTAGAGTTGAAACAATTTCCCTGAAGCTATTCTCCAGTTATTTCCAGGAAAACTTGGAAGGTATTTGACAACTCCTATGTAGAGACAAAATAAAAACATTGGGAAGAAACAGATCAGGCATCCTGTTAAAGTGGAAGCATTAGAAGTATTGAATCATATAGTTGGAGATGGCTTTATAGGCCCTTCAGTTTAGCTTTCAGGAAGACGTCCAATGCCAGAGCTTCCTCACAAACACCAGTCCCATTAATCCTCCAGATCAGTGTTTCTCAAACAGTCCTCCTCCAGGTGTTTTGGACTTTAACTCCCAGAAATCCCAGCCAGATTACCAGGAATTGTGGGAGCTGAAGTCCAAAACATCTGGACGAACACAGTTTGAGAACCAAGATGGTTGGTTTCCTTGTTGAACTATACTGACCCATGGATTTGAAAATTCACCAACATTTTGTGAAAGCCTATTAATCTCATTCTGTTCTAGTTTATATTGGTTAGTGAGATTTTTTTTCTGCACATTAAAATTTGTATGTAGATTTTGTTAGTATTTTTTCCAAATTATATGCATTTGGGGAGCATTTTTCTAAGATACACATTTTTATACACTCCCCCTAATGCAAAGCTTAGATCAAACATAGGTTTTTTTCCGTGTCAGGCATGACTTGAGAAACTGCAAGTCACTTCTGGTGTGAGAGAATTGGCTGTCTGCCAGGACGTTGCTCAGGAGACGCCTGGATGTTTTGGTGTTTTACCATCCTTGTGGGAAGCGTCTCTCATGTTCCTACATGGGGAGCTGGAGCTGACAGGAGATCATCCGCACTCTCCCCAGATTCAAACAAGGGTTTAAACCATTGCGCCACCAGGGGCTCCTAAAAATAGTATTGACAAGTGCACTTTAGAGTATTTGTTGTAAATCGGCCTATCCTATTTCACAAGAATAAAATACATGTGCTCCCCTGAACTCCTTGAAAAAGAAGCAGGATAAATATATAATAATTTGAGAGCCAAAAACTTTGCCTTGTCCTTAGTCTAAAACACCTTTCTAAGTATTTCCAGAAAAGTAACTAGCTACACATGCTTACAGTAGTACGTTTTTTCGTGTTTAGAAAGAGGGGCAAAAACATTAACATCACTGTATGAAAGCTTCTCAGATTGCCTGGGGTGATTTCTTATTCACCATTAGTGATAGAGAAGTGCAAGTCTGGTTTAAGATCATGACCCTATCTGTGCGATCATTGCTCCTGGCTTTGAAGGCTTAGTAATTCACTGTGTTTGTTTTCTTTAAAGCCTGGAAGACAGTCCATTACTTCAAATTGAAGTGGAGCCAACCTTCGAGGTAAGCGGCACACAAGGATCTGCTGACTTTCTGTTCTTGCACTGAAATTAAAAGCCATACAGTAGGGAATGAATGTTGTTCTGATGATCTCAGCAGAGGCCTGGCAGCAACATCTTTGGGACTCCTTTGGGGACCTCTAACTCCTGCTGGAGGCAATTATGGCTGCCCATTGCTTATGTTTTGTTTAATAGATGATGGTGTTATATACATCTCATAGCAGCTGGCTTGAAATTTGTAATAAGGTTAATATGGAACAATGAATTCTGATGCATTTTTTTGTAAATTGGTGGCTGACTGGTTTGACCTTCTTGTGTATTGGACCCCCATGCCTTCTAGCATAAAGGCTAGAGTGAGGAAAGAGCCATAACTCCATGGTAAAGCACATGCTTTGCATACTCATGTTTCCAGGTTAATTCCCTGGTACTACCAGGCAGGGCTCGTATAGTCATATATCAGTCCCAGAGAACTGCTGCCAATCACTGTAGATCAGGGATGGGGACTGTTTGGCCTTCCAGGTGTTGTTCTCATCATCCCTCATTATTGGCTACACTTGGTATTCAAGATGGCAGTTGTAGTTCAGAAATCTGAGAGGATACATGTTCCCGATCTTTAGCTCAATTTGACTAACAACAATACTGTTCAAATGAAGAAGTCTATCTTGAAGATGCAGAGGATAGGCCCAGGGACCTGATGCCACTGAGCTACATCCTTCTTTCCTACTCCTCTTTCCCCTTTACTGCCACTGTCATAGCCTTGGTTGTCCAGCAACATCTGGCTGGCCATATGTTCCTCAGCCATGGTTTATGGAATGGTGATCTAGATGAATCGGTGGACTTACTTAAAACAAGGCAGTTTCCCATGCTCCTGTGCTGTTCGGGCATTGTTTGGTAAATTTGAGTCTCTGTCACACTCTAACTTCTTGAAGAACTCTGCTAATTTTGGACGGGTGGAGAAGGTACACTTTGCAACTGGTCCTGTTCTTCTAACCCCCATTCCCAATATGACCATCTATAAAGACCTGCAAGGCTGTTGGGTATTCGAGAATATGACTTCTTAAGGGTGTCCTTCTACTCTGTGCAACGTTGTTCCCTATTAGATATACAGCTGTATGTCTGCCTTACCTTCATAGGACCACAGTCTTGGAATACACCTAAGATGTAGTTGTCTGTTGCCATCAGAGCTTTCGGCTTATTTTTCTTCACTTCCTGCGTGTTTGAGGCTCTTCTCTTCGTGTGTTTACACAGTTTATTTGGGATCTCATGGCCTCAAAGTATTTCATCAAGAGGTCTATGCATTTTGGGGATGAGATTCAACATATAGATGGCCCTTTTCTTGTAGCATGGGAATAATATTAAGTTATCCTTGTTGCCATTGCCAATCATCACCCCACCGGCATAGCATTGCAGGACTTCTACTAAAACCCCTTTGCTGGGAGAAAGCTACTGATTGCTGACCTTGCTGCTAAAAAAGCCTGCTCTTATGACTTCTCTTGCCATTCGCTCCAGATTGCTGCCATCAATGTCACAACTATTTACTCTGCTTGTTGAATCTTTGTCAGAACCATTTGTGCAATCTGTTCTGATTTTATTTTATCTATTTATTGTGTCAGAAGCAAGTTGAGGGTACAGTTAAAATGCATTTAAAAACACAAACAAAGTTAAAAAGAGAACTTGGTATTGTGCTAAATGTCCTTTGACCAGAAGCTGACCGCTTGGAGTGCCTCTAGTGTTGCTGTAAGAAGGTCCTCCATTGTGCATGTGTCGGGGCTCAGACTGCATTGTAGTAGGTGGTCTGTGGTTTGCTCTTCTCTGCACTTGCATGTTGTGGACTCCACTTTGTAGGCCCATTTCTTAAGGTTAGCTCTAAATCTTGTGGTGCCAGAACATAGCCTGTTCACTGCCTTCCAGGTCGTCCACTTTTCTGTGTGCCCAAGAGGGAGTCTCTCATTTGGTATCAGCCATGGATTGAGGTGCTGGGTTTTAGCCTGCCACTTTTGGACTCTCACTGGCTGAGGTGTCCCTGCGAGTATCTCTGTAGATCTTAGAAAACTATTTCTTGATTTAAGGCATTGGCATGCTGGCTGATATCCAAACAGGGGATGGGCTAAAGATGTAAATGCTTTGGTCTTTACATTGCTGGCTGCTACTTCCCGGCGGATGTCAGGTGGTGTGATACCAGCTAAACAGTGTAATTTCTCCAGTGGTGTAGACATTCTGTGATGATGTGGTATGTCTCATTAAGAGCCACATCCACTGGGCATGCGTATTCAGCAGCAGAGTAGCAAAGCGCAAGGGCAGATGTCTTCACTGTCTCTGATTGTGAGCCCCAGGTCAGTCAGCTTTTGTATGATATTATTTCTAGTGCCCACTTTTTGCTTGATATTCAAGCAGTTTTCTTATAAGTCAGAGCATGGTCCAGAATAACTCCGAGGTATATTTGGGTGTGCTGCAATGCTCCAGTGGGATTCCTTCCCAGGTCATCCTCAGAGCTCGAGATGCTTGTCTGTTCTTAAGATGAAATGTACACGTCTGCATTTTAGATGGATGAGGAATCAGCTGGTTTTCCATGTAATAGACAGTAAGAGCACCTAAAACTTCGGAGAACTTCTGTTCAACCATTTCAAAGCTCCCTGCTTCAGCAGTGATGGCATGATCATCAGCATAGATGAAACTCTCTGTACCTTCTGACAGTGGCTGATCACTTGTGTAAATATTAAACATTGATGGAGCAAGCACACTTCCCTGAGGCAAGGCCATTCTTCTCTTTTTGCCATCTGCTTCTCTGGCCCTGGAAGCTCCTGTTTTGTAGCAGATTTCCTATGAAGCGGGTGAGGTGTTAGTCCTTTGTGATATTAGATTTTTTTCTCAGGAGAAGGCAGTGATTTACAGTATCATATGCTTCTGACAGGTCTACGAAGACAGCTCCTATAATCTGCTGCTTTTCAAAACAGTCTTCTATGTGCTGAATCAGGTTCAGCACTTGTGATGTGCAGCTTTTGCCTGCTCTGTTCTGATGGGACCATCTCCTGCAGTCCATAAGGCTTTATATTGTGCATGAGCAATACTTGGGACTGTTGCTGGAGGCATGGTCACTAGCACACAAAGAGAGAGAAAGAGAGAGCGCACAAGCCCATCTCAGGCCAAAATCGAATTACTGCCAGTGGTAATAAATTGTAAGGAATGCTTTGATCCTTTGAATGAATTCACATGAAGTCCAAGCTCATGATATGACTTTTGCTTTTTCTGCCCAGCTTCTGGTGCTATTTCCTTAGTCCATGTGCTCTTTGCTTCTGAAGGTCTTTTAAAAAATGTTTAAAGAAAATCAACATTAGGCTTCACAGAAAATCCATTATTGCAGCAGTGCTGATCTCACTTCTTCTCAAACTGCTTTGGATGGGTCGGAGACTGTAATACTGCTTTTTTGGAACAGTTCTCTCCAAATGGGTAACTGCTGCTCTCCAGATGCATTTTCTCTCACTATTGGTCGATATGGGTTTGGTTCTTCAGACATGCTGAGTAGGATTGTTGAGTTATGTGTTGTGTTTGTGTGTATGTCGCTTTGATGAGTAGCAATTTTATACTTGGGATTTAAGAGTCTTTGGATGGAGTTCCTCTTTAGGAAATGATGCATATACAAATGTGATAAACCAGCCTTGCTACCTTAGAGGATCCCTCCTCCTTCTTCTACAGATTAGGATCTTGGACTTTCACCCTGAAAGCTTGCCCTGGTGATGTGTATTAATGTTGATGTCTATTAATGTGTGTGGGTAAATAATATGGGAAGTTGGAGTTCTGTGAATATATAATGATTCTTCTCTCATCTCACCTCTACAATGGACAGAGACATTTTGAGGAATTTGAGGATGAGTTTGATGAGATGAACCTCTCCCTCCTTTCTGCTCGCAACTTCCCTCGCAAAGCCAGCCAGACCAGTATTTTCCTGCAAGAATGGGACATCCCGTTTGAACAATTGGAGATTGGTGAACTGATTGGCAAGGGCCGCTTTGGACAGGTGTTTCATGGCCGTTGGCATGGGGAGGTGGCCATCCGCCTCATTGACATTGAGCGAGACAATGAAGCGCAGCTGAAGGCGTTCAAGAGGGAAGTGATGGCCTACAGGCAGACTCGACATGAGAATGTGGTCCTCTTCATGGGTGTTTGCATGAGTCCTCCCCATCTTGCTATCATCACCAGGTAAGATATCTGCCACTAAAACCCCTAGTCCTTTCATGTGTCAAACCAACTTTGAGAACATGCAAATTTGGTATTTTCTTGGACTTCTCTTCCTTTGGGTCATGTCCCTGCACCGGATCTGAAAGAAGGGTGAGAATCATATGGTTTTCCAGATTTGATAGGACTGTAAATGCCAGTATTTCTCATCATTATATCTCCTAGTGCAGACTCATAGAACTTACAGCCCACAACTTCTGGAGGGACACATGAATTTCACTGTGATCCAAGTAGCCGCTGTTCTTCTGCTGATTTCATTTTGATTTTGTTCTTTTTAAAGTTAACTTCTAGGTAGACCACCCAATAAGGCTGTTACCCAAACACTAAGATAATGAGGAGAAGATGTCATACCCTTCACTCCAGCCTTTGGCACCATCCAGTATATCCCCTTTAGTTTCTTATAAAAGGAATTGAGTGCCCGTCACTCCATAGCTCATTGTAGCATCTTGTGTTGGGAGATATCATGATAGTTGCAAAACCTGCCCCCTACTGCCAGGAGGCATGTCTGTGGAGCTGCATTACACACACACCATGTTCATTGTGACACCTGTCCTTCTCTCCATAAGTGCAGATCACCTGTTAACTAGGATGTGTAATTTACATGTTTTTAAAATAAACAGAAGGTCATTCTTCTCTAAAAGACAATGAATTTGTAGAGGCTGGCCTGACTTCTCACTTATCAAGAAAAGGGTATGCGGAACAGTATTAATAGAATCCACACTGGACATGTTTGCATTGTATTTGGAGTTCTCTTTCAACTAAGAGGGATCTTAAACATTGTGAATCAAGATTTTGGTCCTTTAATTTTGTTCTGCAGAGTTTCCTTCTCTGTTTTCCTCCCAATTCTCAGCCCTCTTCCTAAAGTCAAAGTGTAATGTTATCAGTTTGTCCCCGGTGTGATGCGAACATCCTCAGGCTGGGCAGTGGACTGTTTCTTCTCTTCACCTGGGACCTGATCTTCTTCCTTTGGCTGATACTGCTAAATTGTGTTTGCATCATTTAAAAACATGAGTGCAATCATGTGCAGTTGGTTTGGGAGTTGACAGCCTGTGCATGCATTCAGATATGCATACTCCTCATCAGTCCTCTTTCCACGCTAGGTGAGAAGAAAACTGGTGATGTTGTCAAAACAAACCTTATGGCTGCCCCTGATTGATGTTTCAGGCCCAGTGTGTTGTGTTCCTTCTTCTGTTCCATTTGTTTTATTTGGGTCAAAATCAGCAGACCTTTGGCTTGCAGGATCTACTTTTGGGTATTTTGGAACCTAAAGAACCCCCTATCATAGCCTGTTGCAAAAAAGCACAAACCAAAATCAAGTTTAGGTAAATCTGAGTCCAAAAATTGGTTTGGATTACCGGAGCAAAACCCTGCTCCTGGTTACCTTAAGCTTTCTTTATGTCAGGACCTGAGATTTGCAAGGCTGCTAATAACAGGGTCTCTTGAAGGTCTCTAATTCATAGGTTCGCCTTAAGTCTGAGCCAACTTGGTGACATGTAACAATAAATTTATAAAAAATGGGATTCAGAATTTTTCACCAATCTACTGAAGATAATTTAGAGATGTACAAATACTGTTGTCTTTGGGCATCCATGTTTTAAGTTTAATATTATCTCTACAATTCATCATGTGATAATATGGTGGAATATGCCTGGGGTGAGAAAAATCACTAGATAGCTAGAATGGTAAAATAAAAGGCAGAGCAGCTGGCTGTGCGATGGAATGTTGGATGAGGAGCCAACCAGATTTTCTAGTTTAAGAAGTGACTGGTCATGTCTTATTTACAATGAACCAACAACTATGGCTTTTCTCCTTGCTAATTCCAAAATGTATATTGCCCTTGATCATATGCTTCTTCAGCATAACATGGGCAGTTTCCATGCCAGGGCCTAATGTCACTATCACTGGGAGTGAACGAGCCCAATGAAAGAGCAATGCAGCATTTCCTTGCTTCTAACCAAGAGAAGTCTGAAGGAGTATCTCAGGCAGGACCATGGACAGCTCTTAAATGAATAAAGAACATCAAGAGGGATAGATGTTCCCGAGAGTAGGGAATGAGCATGTGGCTCCAGCAAATGTGAACTCTTTTGACAGTTCAAGTAGACTAGTGGACAAGTCAGTTTCTAGTAACTGGAGCTTAAACAGGCCAGTCTGTTTTCTTGAGATGTTGGCTCTGACAGAGCTCAGGTACATCTTACTCACTAAGGGACTTCAGAAATGAAGTCTTCACTGTCAGAAAGAGAAAAAACCAATCCCAGACCACAGAAATGGCAGTGATTTTAGTTCCTGGGGGTTCTCCCCTCTCCAAAGTCTTTGGTTTAGTCTAGTGTCTTCAGAGTCTTGTTCTACTAATGTCTTTGATACACACATAGTTCTCTAATAGGGAAGCAAGTGATCTGTCCATTTCATGGAACTTGTAAACACCCGTTGTCTGGATGGGATGCTTTCCCCAAAGTGATGTAGTGAGAATTCTGAAAGGTGGTGAGGGCAGGACTACAGCAGAATGGTTAGTATATTGTTCCATGGGGAATAACAAAGTAGAAGCATGGCATTAATCTTAATTAGTTTTTAGTGAGAACAGCTGTGATCACAAGTCTTGCTCAGCACTCTGAGTGCAGCAGAAAAGATGGCATGAAACAACAAGCAGGGCCGACCTTGCCTCTAGCATACAGGCCTACTCTGTGGTAGCTTTTTGCACATGGTTGCACTTTCACTGCATTGGCAGATGGATGAGATTTTCTCCTCCCTGCTCAGCATTGCTTCATGGCTCCTGGAGCTTGACAACTTGAAGGGGCTAAAGAAAGGATGGATAAATGAAACTAAGGATAGGCAAGAGGCAGGAGGTGGGTGAAAAACAAAGCTCAGAATATTGCAACGACTGAGTGACAGAAGGTCAGGAAGGAAGGACTCTGCTACTTCTAGTCTCCTGTTTCTCAGATCCATGTAGACTGGATCACTTGACTTCAGATATTGTCACTGAAGTCAGCTGGGAGCGACCATTGCTCAGTTAAAGCCAGTAAGCCAATTGTATGGGTTTCTGGAGCTATCTGTTATAGCAAAATTAACCCATGTCTTATTTACATCTTGTTTAGATCCCTGTAATGCACTCTGATGTGCCCAGAAACTTCAGCTGACTCAAAGAGCTTGAGACAGACTGTTAACCAAGGCTGGATACAGGGAGTGTGTATCTCCCTTGTTGAAACAGCCCACTACCTGCCAGTCTGTTTCTGGTCACAATTCAAAGTGCTGCTTGTGATCCATGAAGCCTTGCGCAACGTGGATCCAGGCTGGGAAGTCTTTGGAGAAGACCCGTTTCTTGGTCCTGCTGCCCTCGGGCCCCATCCGATGGTGATATGGGATGTGGCCTTCTCAGCAGCCGCTCCTGAGCCCTGGATTTCCCTTCCAAAGAGACATTGCCTGCTTCTTTGCCTTTTCCCCTCCACCATAAGGCAAAGAGTCTTTTATTCTTTGAGGATTGCAGCAGCTCAGTGTGCCGAGAAAAGAGCTCTAATAGATTTGAATTGTGCTGCCTTTATTTTGCTCTCTTAATGGCTTCTATTTGGTTTTAATTCATTCATCTTTGAATATTATAGTTAGGCTAATTGCCCTTTAAAAATGAGATTCTTGGGAATGTTTTTATCAGTATTTTCTTTTGATATTAGTTTCAGTCTTGTAATCCCAGTGTGGGGTATGCATGAAATGAAATCTTAAAAGCAATGAGTGAGCAAAGGAAGGAAGCTGTAGAAGAAATTGGACCCAGAATCGGGGGCTTGGATGTTTGGCACTGGTTTGTGTGCAGCTGGCCAGGAGAACAGTGAGGAGGGGAGTCCAAATAAAAGTATGAAAAGGTAGAGGGAGGAAAATATTTCTCCAGTAAGATCCTAGGTCACTAGACACTTTGGGGCAAGGCCCCTTCCATCCTCATGACTGTAACATGTGTCTTAACTTGGTCTCATCTGTTTCTTTCCCATTTGCTTTTTTGGTGCTACTTGGTAAAAAGAATTCTGGAACTCAAAAATACATGTACTTGCGGTATTTGAGTTGGTTGCAGCTGTTGCCCATCTATGAATTGTGTGTTTCTCCAATATCTAGGTGTTCTTCTGGATTTGTCTGCTTCTTTCTGTGTGCCTTAGCCTTCAACTCCCAAAGTGTAAACAACATTCCATCATGATCCTGCCATTGCGTTGATTAAACAATCATAAAAGGAAACGTAGTGTTTAAACAGAGCTCTTTGATGAAATATTAAATACCATCATTTCCCTTGGGCTTGCTAAACTGGCCCTCTGGCAATATGGAATCTGCTCTACATCCTGTTTTGTCGACTTCCCATCCCATTCATGTCACTAATGATGTTCCCCCTTGGAGAAAGTTGTTAGCCTCTAGCAGCTGGTCTCAGGGAAGCCAGGCTTAATGAGGAGTTGTTAGGCTCATGTATGTCTTACTATCGCCCATTTAATTATGGGTATGCCAAAGAAATACCAGGAGACACAAATCTGTTTCTTCTAGCAAGCTTCTCAAAAAGGCTGCTGAAGATGAAACATCTCTTTTCGCTCTGTTATCCCCCCCCCCCCCCCCCAAGTTGTAAGGAAAACATGTTTTAATGACATGGAAATCATTTGATTAGATACGCTGCAGATTAGAACTTTTTGGTGGCATTTCTGGGAGAGGCCCTTCTTGTGAACTATTGCAATGGGACTTGGCCCTGATGTTCTGTAATGAATGCCTTTGCTGTGTGGTGTTCCTGACCTTTGTGTTTTCTGCTATAGTTGGAGTATTTCTGCACAGCAATTTTTGCTATGTAAAAAAGATCAGCTTTAACCCTTAAAAATCATTAGTACCTCAGGGTCTATCTTGGTTTCAGATGTGCTCCTCTCCCTGATTTTCTAAGGCAACTCAGAGAACATTTCTGAATCATGCTTGTCAAGCGTCAGGGCAAGATAAAAAGTAGTTAGAGGTCTTGAGCTCTGATCCTGGGCTTCCTTCTTCAGACCCTTTGCCTGGTTTCCCCCCACAAGTTCATCCTCCAGACTCACTCTGGGAGCAGGGGAGCTTTGCAAAGCCCCCACTCTACTCCTGATGATGATGATGATGATGATAATAATAATGGTGATGATAGTATTATTTATATCCCACTTTTCTCCCACAAAGGGACCCAAAGCAGCTTCCAACATATTAAATACAGTGCAAAACAACAGCAATTAAAACACATATAAAGCAATCAATAAACATAAATATGCATTTTAAAAAACAATATGCATCAAAGGTGTTGTTGAAGGCTTTCAGGGCCGGAATCACTGGGTTGCAGTAAGTTTTTCAGGCCGTATGGCCATGTTTCAGAAACATTATCTCCTGACATTTCACCCACATCTATGGCAGGCATCCTCAGAGGTTGTGAGGTCTGTTAGAAACTAGGCAAATGAAGTTTATATATCTGTGGAATATTGTCCCGGGTGGGAGAAAGAACTCTCGTCTGTTGGAAGCAAGCGTGAATGTTGCAATTGGCCACCTTGATTAGCATAGCCTTGCAGCTTAATTGAGTATTTTCTTAATACCTTGGCTACCAATATTCAAAACACCAGAATCAAGACAGTAAATAATGAACACCACTCAAAACACAGGGGAATTCCAGACAGGAAACAATCAGGGCCAGCTAACACCTCCCAAGAAAGGATTCTACCAGGCAGGAAGCAGTCAGACTTTGAAGCTGCAAGGCCATTCAGTGGTAAACAAGGTAGCCAATTGCAGCATTCACACTTGCCTCCAACAGACAAGAGTTCTTTCTCCCACCCTGGACATTTCACAGATATATAAACTTCACTTGCCTAGTTTCCAACAGACTTCACAACCTCTGAGGCTGCCTGCCATAGATGTGGGTGAAATGTCAGGAGGGAATGCTTCTGGAACATGGTCATACAGCCCAGAAAACTCACAGCAACCCAATATATGTTGATGTGGAGTCTTGTCAGATTATATTACACTTCACTCCGGTCGATAAAAATTAGTCTTCCCGACACTTTGGTCTAGGTTTCTTTGCTGAAACCTTGCATAAACAGAAAGGTTTTCAGTTGACTTTTGAAGGAAGAAAGAGAGGGTGTGGTATTCATTTCATTGGGGAGGGTATTCCAAAGGCTTAGGGTGGCCGCCAAAAAGGCCCTCTCTCTCATCACTGCCAACTGCATTTGGGATGGTGGTGGAAGAGAAAGCAGGGCCTCCCCTGATGATCTTAGGAATTAGGTAGGTTAGTATGAGAACAATCACTCCTCAGACTTGGGACCATCTTCCTGAACCGAGTATACTCCCAAAAACCAGCATTTCCAGTGGCAAGTGATTGCAAACGTAGCATTAAAAAGCATCTGGAAGGCAGTAGGCTGGCAAAGGCTATCTTCAGGTTTTGGAGTGTGAAAGAAATTTCTAATGCTTTGTCCCTGGATTTCAATGTTCCTTTGCTTTCCTCCTTATGCTTTCTACCATGTTCTTCCTTTAATAGCGTTTAAAGTAATGAAGCCCATACATCATATAATAAATAGCTATTGACTTCCATCTGTGGTCTGGATCAGGATTGATTGACCTGTGGGAATACTGCTTTCCTGAGTCAATAAGAAGCCACGAAGGGGCATAAATCTTGATAGAGACTGACAACAGGAGAAAAAGTCAATATGCTTATTAATACATACATTAAATGAGCACACTTCCACCTCTGGGGAGATGCCATTTCAACAGTTAGTGAGAAAGGTTGGCTGGAGGAGGAAGAAAAGTTTCTGGACCAGAGTTGCTAGCTTACACTGTGGCTGCAGCTGGGGCCAAAGGAATAACTGACTGAGCTCACAGTCACTTATGGGGAGAATTAGTTCCATTTGCCGATGGACCAAAATCACAGGCAAAAACCACAGTTAAAAGTATGTTTATAAATGGACCATGCATTGCTTTCAAATGAGACTTACCTAGAAATGTTGCAGTCTGAAATTCAGGTCTGAAGATGTTGCCTTTCTTCCCACCTCCCCCTCAAACTGGACACAGGTCATTCAGTTTCAGTATATTCAACAGCTGCAATTTCAAATCTGTACAACGAACAACCTAATACATGTCCAGAGTATGCCAGAGGTTTTGATTTTTTGTTTGTTTAAAAAAACTGGCTTGGTTGGAACTTGTCTGTGGTTAAAGAAGCAATGGGACGAGGAGGAGGAGAGAGCGAGAGCAAACAAGCTCTGAACACCCTGATTCTTCAGCCAAAGACAGAATCCAGCTGAGCAGTTTTTTTTAATCAAAAGGTTTGTTGCTTGCAACAAATAACAACTTCCCCCCAATAACTTTGTTGTTGCTGTCTTTTCCTAACAAAGACCAATGAGAAGAAAACAGAGCAGAGAATATATTAAGAGCCTTCAAAGACAAAGAAGGGGTCAGCACTGTTTTGCTTGTTACTAAAGACCTCACGGAGCCAATTATGAGCATAGTCTTTCAGATGGAAGCAGAAGCAACAAAATGTTCTGCCTTTACTTGTTCTCGGTGGTGTCTGGGGAGGAGATAAGCAAAGGTTATCTTCACCTGTTGCCTTTCCTATCTTTTTCTTACCTGAGTGACTTGTGGGTCAAGTCTTTCACCCTTTGATAGCCTCCTTGGAGTGGGCCAGACTCCTTCTAGTCCAAGCACATTGTCTTTTTCTAAAGTGCTTGCCTCTCCCAAAATGTTCTGGTTGATCTCACCTTGTTCCATCCTGCTTCTATGACCCTTGGCTGTTCTCCCTGGTGATCCTAGGAATTGTAGAGTCCCAGAACTCTAGGCAGGCAAGCAGATGAACTTGGAAGTACCTAAGTTATGACAGGAGCTAGGTTTTGTGTAGTGTTCTGCAGAAGCAACACATGGTCTTTATTGGAAATCTCAGTCAGTTGATGCAGGTATATTCCAGAAGTGGGCAGAGGGAAAACTTCAATCCATTGGTACACCCCTAGTCAATTTCCATTACAGCTCCTCAGCACCCCCTACCAGCTTCCCATACATGGTCCACCATCTTTTATCTACTTAGATTCTTGCATAAAATGTTTGGTGAGGCAAAACATATTCTGTGTCCAGGTGGATGGGCCACATTGTGCTCTCTTTGAATCCAGCTGGATTCAAAGGGCTGTTGCTCATGCCTTCTCTCTTTGATCCCATACAAGTTGCATTGACTTAGCTTGATTCATTTTCCTGCATTCTCCAGTTCACATAGGTAAGCAGAACTTTCCCACCCTCAAAGCAATTTGGGATTTGGTTTGCTTGGCTGAACAATCTTCAAACCCATTGCAAATTTCTTGTGCCTTCAAAATGAGACATTCCCTGGGAAGGTGGGTGTAACAATGGCGGTAGCAGGATGCTACACAGAGCTCTAAAATGAGTTCCCCCCTTCTTCCTAATAGTACTTACAGTCTGTTGGTGGGGCTTCTTCGTTCTTCAATAGCATAAGTGCTATTGGAAAAGCAATGTTGCTTGCTCTGTAGCTTAAGATTTCTGAGGCTTATCTTTTGTGGAGCAATGGACTGTGTTGGGTTTGCAGTGGAGCAAGGTAGTGGTTCCTGTTCAAGACTTTGACCAGTCATCAAGTTTAATTAGGACTAAGTTTCTACCTATAAAACTAAATTCTGTCCAGTTTCAACAACCGTGAGCACTAAAAGAAAAGGTCTTCAGGAAAAAGAAAGGCACTAGGTCCCATCGGATCATATAAACAAAGCAGGGTCAGCCCTGCTTAGTGTTTGGATTGGGGACCACCAAGGAACACCAGGTGCCATAGTCTCTATTTTAGAGGAAGGACTTATCAAAATCATCTCTTGTATTAGAAAACTCTACAACACAGAAACAATATTTTACTAGGTGTCTTCAACTTGCTGTGAAGCTGAGCCTATTGATCAGAAGCTGCATCAGAATTTTGCAGCCAGAGTTGACATGGGACCTCAGGAAGATTCATCTCTGGAGCCCCTTTATTCTCTCTCTCTCTCTCCCCCCCCCCCCTCCCCCCATTTAGTGCAATTGTTCCCATCCTTTGGTCTTCCGGGTATTTTGGATTTCAGTTCCTTCAATTCTTTTCAGGAACTACTGCTCTAGTAGAAAAAATTCCCTATGATCACGGCCCTGTTTACAAGCCTGCAGTTGAGGACTAAGTGGGGCTCTGGAAACACAGTTGTGAGCTAAGATGGTCCCTTGAAACAATAACTTTATATGGACTCTAACCTTTGCCAGCACCTTCTTTGATTTCCTGACTCTTTCTGCTTTGGATCCCTTTCTTGAAAGATCCTGGTTTGTTTTTCACTGCAGTTGTACATTGCCTTCATCCAAACCAATTGCTTAGTGCTGGTTCCCTGCTGGCTTAGACCTTGAGTTAACTTGGACCTACATAGCCAGGTCACAGGGCATGTAATCTGTGACTTTCATAGCCAACTCTTTTGAATGGTTGGTGCCTCCTCGCTCCAGCTCTGCAACTTAGCCCATTACCTTGACCTTCATTTGACAACATCTTGTCTAGTCTTCTTTCTCCCTATCTGTAGTCCGCCCAACTTTTGTCCAACTGCCTCTTTTTTCTACCTACTTATGTACCTGCATATTCAAAACAAACAAAAATATAAGCAATACACATTTTGGGCCAGGGAAGGAAGGAAGGAAGAGAACTTTTCTGGCATACAAGCACTCCTTGCCTATAAATGCTTGGCTGTAAAGAAGGGAGTGCGTTGCCCAGGTGCTTCTAATTGGGAGATTTAACAGTCCTGACACCTTGTAGAAGGTGCTTGTCTAACACTGTATAGTTCACTTGGGTTTGCTGAGACTGGGCTTTTTCAGTTAACACATGCAAATTTCCATTTATGAGCAGAGCATGTTGGGGCAAATGATCTGATTATGAAGGGCCTACTTCAAGAGCAAATCAGGCAGTGCTTGTACAAAAGGGAGTCTGCATTTCTTTGACTTATACAGTGATGCCTTTTCATTGGAAGCGCTGAAGGAGAGCTAGGTCAATAGTACCCTAGAAAAATAACATTTTTTGTCTGGGGGGAAGCAGAGTCATTTCTATGTTCCTTCCCTCCTTGAGATCTTTTCTTTGGTGCTTAAAGAAAAAAATTAACCTGATGAAGAAAAAAAAACACCAATGAAGAGAAACATTGAAAAGATATTGCAGGTGGGTTCTTCTCAATAGCAACAGGTGCCGCAAGCAACTAGCAAACACAACATGGTGGAGTTATTTCTGAGAGCATCTCATTTCTTTTGCAGTGAGGAGCCTCTGTGCTAGCAGTATTTGCTACCATAATTTCTCGGCAGGTTACTCATCATCTGATGAAGAGCACTTGGAAAGATGAATCAGCCGTGCCCTTCTCTCCCTTGCCCTCCGGGGTCCAAAAAACTTTTTGTTGTCGCTTCCCTTTTAGCACTTGTTTTTGGCTGAAAATCTTCCTGGTGCTATCTACAATGGTCCTGTTTCCTTGGACGTTGCATGCTTTCCTCCATGGAGATATAACTAATATGACATTGTGTGGTATTTTGCTGTCATACTTCTCTTTTAGGAAGTTACAAAGAAAAGCTGTTGTGGGGGGAAGGAATGGTGCAGATGATCAAAGCAGCCCTCCCTTCCTTCTACAAGTCCTTCCTTCAGGACAGCAACCCCTCTTTTGATTTCAGATATAGGGAGCAGCAAAATGTGAGCATTGTTCCTTTGGGTAAGAATGAAATTTCCGTTTCGTTTATTCCCCAAATTCCAGAGAATGAGATATTGGAAATAGTTTACATCTTGTATTCTTCTATTTGCTGGGTGTGCTTTCCCAGGGTTGCCTTGCCTGCCCTTTTGCTTTGGATGGCTCAACTCTTTTTCTAAAGGTTCATCTACAATGCAATATTAGACATCTGGGGACAGTCAGGGAAATTTTCAGGGAGCTGAATTCTTACTTGGGGGTGCCGTGCCCTCATTTTACCCCCATCCCTTTATCTATATTCATGTACTGAGGGGAATATCTGCACCAACATAGTGCACATCCATATAGTTACAACTTCACCAGAAGTTTTATCAAAAAGATCTATGGTAAACTCTGTGGCTTTTGCAAAGAAATCAACACAAATACAAAGAGAGAGAAAGAGAAAGGTGTGCTACCTCTGTAGAATGACACTTCTCAGGAATCTGGACCGGTTACAAATCTTTTTTATCTCAGCACAGACCCACCACCATTAACATAATCGGTTTTCAGTGCAACCATTGTAGAAATATTTCTCCATAATTGCATAACCTCTCCTCTTGGTCTTAAAGCCGTTGCCTCCCCTTATCAAATGCCTTTTACGAAATTGTTACACTTTTTAAATGTAAGACACAAGCACTGAGCTCCCCATTCCCCCATTTGCATTGATGATGTTGTTGTTGTTAGCCTGCTCAGATCTTTGAGTCTCTTCACAAAGAGAAGATGGACAACTTCTGTTCCATGTGTCATTAATTTTTTTTGCTGCAGCTCCATGCAGAGTTGGTTTGAATGCCTTTCTGATGCCTCATTGGGTGCCTTGATTCGAACAGGCTTCCAAGTTGAGGAGGGGATGAGGGGATGGCCTTGCAGACGGCCTGCTGGCATGGTTTGACTGACCCATCACTGGCAAAATGAGCTGCGAAAAGGGACACAGAGCAGCAGTGGGTGGGCAGTGAAGGCTATTTTCCACCTGAGCATTGGACTCCTGTAAGGTATTGCAGTGATTTTTCAGAGAAACAGAAAACAAAGCTGCAAGGAAAAACTCAGTGGCCTGCCTTAGCTTCTGTCAGATTGAGCCCTTTTCTTCTGGGTAAACCACCCATATTTTTCCCCGATGAAATGAAGGGACTTCAAAAATTACTTTAAGAAAGTAATTCCTTACAGTCATTGTTCTAAGCTTCCCCTTTAGTAATTATCACTGTAGTTGCAGTTCTTACAAGTAACTGTTTAGTTTCCAGTTTCTTGAAAAGGATTAAACCAGTTCACTTTTAACTATTTGCTACTAACCTGTGATACTAAACACATTCAACATCCACCTTGTCTCTGCATCCATAACAGAACATGAAGTATATCATCAGCCAGTATTTGAACTATGTGGCCTCTTTCCAGTGTTTGTTGAAGCCATACTTCCATGATTGTTAAACTAAAAGGTTGCTCTTCAGGATGAAAAGAGCAAAGTCATCCCTCCTAAAGTTGCACTCATTGTACTTTAGTAGTGGTTGTTGATGTTATATTTATTTATACTTTGCTTTTTCTTTCCACAAGGAGACTCAAACCAGCTTACATTAAAAACATTTCAATACAATTTAAAATACACAAACATTAAAACATAATTAATGTTTTTTTGTAATGATTTCCTTTGTTCGGGCTTTGGCTGTAGAAAGTTGGAAGTGATATCCCCATGTATGAATAATTCACAATGGTTTGGTTAGTTTTACAATTTCATATCATCAAATATGGAAGACCAACTTTAAGTTAGGCTGGTACAACTGATTCAGATGAATTCCAAATAACAAAGTGACTCAGGTTGATCCAAACTGATTTGTACAGCACTTGGAGAGTGTTGAATTGATCCATTTCCATTCCAGAGCAGAACAGCAGTGTCCAAAGTGCTGCAGGTAGTTCCGAAGAGCAGGACATTAAAAGTAAATTGGCGAGCGGGGGGGCACTAGATAATATGTCTCCCACAAAGTTATACAAAGAAGATACCAATGTGATATGTTAGTAGCAGATTGTGAAAGAGCTGTAGTGAGAGCAGGATGGTTTTTGGTCTTGCTAAGCCTTTCATCAATTTCCTTTTCTCTTTCTTATTCATTTTTTGGTTTAATGAGCCTGCACAGGTGGGAGTGAAACTTATTTTCTTTTTTTCCCTTTCCCTGCATTGTCTTTACCTGTTGTTGCTAATTTGGTCAGGTGTAGGGCAGGCAGACTGAGTTACCAGCAAAAAGGTAGGGCATTGTCTGGAAGCATATTAAGGTGGGAGAGAAACTCAGGGTTGCTGTCTGCCTTGACTGTAGGCAGCAAATGGGCAGAGGGATATTGCTAGGGCATTATAGACCCCGCAGCTCACCATAACACTTGAAGAGACAGCACCAAATGGTCTTGCTCAGGAGCAAGGCAAAGCAGGCAGGTAGCAAGGGCAGGACCTATGGCGCAGGAATAAAGGATGAAAGAAGTAGCAGCGAAGGTGTGTGTGGAGGGGGGGGGGGCTCTTGATGAAGCCTGAGGTTTATGGAAATAGGGACCTTATCCCACCAGCAAGGGAAGCGGGAAAATCAGAGGGAACCATCTTTATCCCATTCCTGCCTGTCTTTCCCACATTGAGATCCATCTTTTCCCTGCTTTCTACCACTTTTTCCCATTTGGATTCAGGTAACACTTGACTTCTGAAGATGGATTTAGGGCTTCGTTTCCATGCACTATGGAAATGGAACCCCATGGAGTACCACCGGAATGCCCTTACATCATGTGATGGCCTCCATGGGATGGGAGAAGGAAGTTTCCAACACCAGCCCAGATCTCCAATGCCTTAAAGGGATGCAGGGTGTGCCATGAGGGGTGTCACCACTTGGATAGTTGATATTTATATCTCAAGCTCTACAGCAGGCATGGGCAAACTTCAGCCCTCCAGGTGTTTTGGACCAACTCCCACAATTCCTAATATCTGGTAATCTGGCTGGGATTTCTGGGATATGAAGTCCAAAACACCCAGAGGGCCAAAGTTTGCCCATGCCTACTCTACATCAACCTTCTCTTTTTAGTTATATCATTGATTTTCACCAGGTGCTTTGCTAGTAGCATGAAGAAAAAAAGTGTCCTTTTTCCAATTATTACTGTCATTATCATCATTATGATGGTATTTCAATAGACTTTGTTGACTGATGTTCCTGGAGGACAATGGCAAGAGAAAGAAGGGTAAAATCAATAGCCAATATTGAGATTTTGTAAAATGGGTTTGTTTGTTTGTTTGTTGAAAGCACAGCAAATGTTCCTGGGGCCTAGCACCACCCTCCTGGAATGACCGAAAGTGGATTGGGTGAATCCCCTCTTTGGAGTTGACCACCATTTTCAACTTTGTGTGGATGTTAAAATCAATATTATGAGAGTTAATGTAGGCCCCTTGAAAGTTGCCTTCCAGTGGGAAGTTGTCCATAGTGTTGTGTTGGAGTACCTTGTGATTTCTAAAGAGAACATCTCTTTAGGAATCACTAAGTCCTCCAGATTTCTAGAGCAGGGTTCTCTCACATTAAAAAGGGGTTTTGTTTTTTATAATTCATAGTTTTCCTACTTTCATGAAGGTCCGGTGCCCCTAGCCCCAGAAAATGTGGAAAACCTACTGTATAAGAGTAATACAAATAAACAACAGTAGCAACATTAATAATAATCCAATCCCTATTAAGGTTTTTTCCCCTTTAAATGTGATGCAGTTAGTGCCTATCATTTCTGTCTCATGATGTATGGCAGGAGCGAGTCTCCATGTGTTTGGGACTTGCATGCCCAGAAGGAAGGGGTCATGGGCGTTATAGCCAAGTTTCTCCAACCTACGGTATGATTTTTAGTATTTGGTTTCCTGTTGAACTCTACTGCTGAATAATATAATATTCTTATGTTCATTTCTAAACTGGAGCCCAATTCCTGTGCTCCTAAATGAAGAGTGATGAATCTGGAATTGAACTTAGTTTGAAATGGCTCATCTGTTGTTTTGGCCATGGGTAACGTGTCCCCTTTCTGAGGTCCTTCGGGGGTGGCTTCTGAAAGGTGCTGGACCCCATTACTAGTGTCACCAGGAACAGTAGAGAACTGTTGAAGAAGTGAGATGACTGCAGCAGTGGGTGGAAGGAAAGAACAATTAAAAGCAGCAGCACTTCTGTTGTTCACTGTAGAAATCAGATTAACACCTGTGATCCTCAGAGCTGGTATTATTTTAGGCGGTTTATGATCTGAGTTCAGGTTTTTCATGCACACTTGCTTGGTTTTCCTGTAATGAGTGTAGGTGGGCATAAGAGCCAAAGTTTGTGTGTGTGGGGGGGGGGGTGTCCTGTTTGGTGGGGGAAAGTTGAGGCAGAATCCACCCACAGACTCCATTACCTGATTCAAATGTCAACACAAATTTTAATTGGTTTCAGTCCATCCCTCCCCACTCCCACAGCTGTATTTGGCAATTAACACTCCACAAATAGATTTCTCAGTAACAGGTATATAAAGAAGGAAGAATGGTGGCATCTTAATTGGTGTGGTCTGGTTATTGCTTTGCTGAGGAATGTATGAAGAGTCAGTCTCAATCCAGGATAGATCTCTCATGAGAAAGAGAGAGAAAATGCCTCAGGTAGCAGGAGTCAGAGCAATGGTAAAATGTTGTGGGCAAAGCTTGGGACATTGCTTTTAATATTGGTGGGCATGCTGCACTCTCCCAGCTCTTCGGTGACTGCACTGCATCACTTCTAGCTGTCCCTGAGATTTTTCTTTTGCTGGGGCAGTTAACTGTTTGGGGTCAGGGAGTTTGTTATGGCCCCACAAAGTTTTTTTGCACCTTGTAAAGGTATTTGTTAGCTGGAAATCCACATTTTATTGCCAAAAAAAGGTGTGTGTGTGTGTAACAATCTGGGTGGGGAGTTCCATGGTGGTCCCAAGTGCTGTACTAGACTCTCTCACCCCCAGTGTACATGGACTGTGACCTATATGATTCCCATCTCTGTCTGAGTTCCCCAGGGCTCTCGTGGTACGCACCCCTCCCCCAATCTATGGAGTGTTGAAAGCCAGGTAACCAGGAGCAAGGTTCCAACAGTCTTCCCCTCTCTCTTCACATCACCATGTCCTATTCTAAATCCAAGTCCTTCCCTTTTGATGTAACTTCTTTTCCCACTTCATTGTCCAGGTGTCTTGGTTCTCTCCCCAATCCCTATCCTTGCAATAAGTAAATTCATATTGTCTCCTTTCAGCCTGTGCAAAGGACGAGCCCTCTATGTGGTGGTGAGAGATGCCAAAACAGTTCTGGATGTCAACAAAACGAGGCAGATTGCTCAAGAGATTGTGAAGGTAGGTGACAAGGTGGGCAAAGCTCTTGGGTGAGTGCTTTGTTATGCTTTATTTCAAATATTGATATCCCACCTTTCACATTTGTAAGATGCCCCATTGCCAGAAGCTCTATGGTTTGAGTCTTGGACCAGGAGACCAAGGGCTAAAGCTCTGCTCCGCCATGGAAAGCTACTGACTGATCTTGGGCAAGTTCCACTCTGCCATCCTTCACAGAGGAAGGCCATAGCAAACCCCCTCTGAACAAAAGTTGCCAAGAAAACAATTGTAACAATGACTTCCAATAACCAATTCCAGTCAACAGCCTGGCCATAGCATTTTTCACAGCTAAACTTTCTAAACATTATATCAAGGCAGCCATATTATTATCATCTAGAGAGGATGTGACAAAGGTATTTGTCCCCATGGCCAGATCAGACATCTCAAGAATTAAGTCTTTTTTCTGAGAAGGAAGGTAAAATTAAATTACATGAAGATTGTGACTTAACAAGGGATAACTTTATCCCTTCCTTTTGTAGAGTGGCTGTCATGTCTTCGTGGCCTCAGTAAAGGGGGAGGATAGCACCCACTTCAAGTGCTGTAGCATCTCTGTCTGTGCCCTTGTCAGGCTCGGTTGAGGCAATGTAGAGGTGAATAGTAGGAGGACATGTTTTCTGCCACAGGCTGGTACCCCTTAGATATTTTTGTTAAAGTATCTCAAAGATGTCGTAATTCCTTTTTTAAGAAAAAGAACAATTAAAGTTAAGAGTTGTTTTTTTAATAAGTACCGGGAAGGGGGGGGGGGGGGTTAAGACTATAACTAGCTCCTTTTAATAAATAATATTCTAAGCTCTGCTTCAGACAAATTGTGGGGTTCTCTAGCCTATGATTCTGGATCCTGATGTTTCAGAATGTTCCAATCACTTTGCTCTTCCTTCACCCAAGTGATAAGCTTGAGAGGACCGAGCAGCTCTCCTCCACCCAATTCCTTTGTGTCACTTTGACAGATGGTTTCTCTCACCAAGGCTCTTTCTGTCCTATTAAGATCCATCCTAGACCCAATTTCGTTTCATAGACTTTCATTAATTTTTCCCCTCCATCTTCCGGCTAATGAGCAGATACAAGATCCTGTCTGTGCCAACACTCTCTGCAGCGCCTAATGGTTCTTCTCTGGGGATGGGTTGGTTGCAAAGACTCTCCTTTTAAGGGAAACTTTCAGGAGCAACCTATGCACCATTCCTTGTGGGCTTTTGCTTGGTAAGGTCATCAGCTTCCTCAGTTTTGTTATATATATATATATATATATATATATATATATATATATCTCCTAGCACTGTTTACTCGTTAAATGAATATCCTGATTTTTTTCTGGTGAGTGGAAGGTGAGATACCTGCCTCTCCTTCTTCCTTCTTTTAATCTTGCAACGACCCTGCTGAGTGTGAGAGAGTGTCTGGTCCAGAGTTAACCAATGTTTCCTGGCTCAGGAGGAACTTGAACCTGGATCTCAGATCTACATTTCAGTCCAATTCTCCATACATGGCCAAGGGAGCATGTTGGTTGCCCCATCTTCCAGACTGCATCCTTCCAGATGTCATTGAATTACAAATTACAACAGTCCTCAGTGTTGACTATGCTGGCTAAGTATGATGGCAGCTGCAATCCATCAACATCTGAAGGATTCCATTTGTCTCATCTTTGCTTTTGATTCTAGATGTCATGGTTTTCCAAGTGGCCTGCCTCTTGGCTTCCCCATAATTTGTGTTCAGCCTGGAACACAATCCTCCAAATCCTCTTCTAACAGCACCATTGAGATAACCAGAAAGGAGCAAACAATTATTGGATTTTGTCTCCATGACTACTTAGAATTTTTTTTTGGTCCCTCAGGGGATTTTTTGGTTAGGGAGGGATACAGAGATTTAGGCACCATCTACATTGCCATATAATCCAGTATCTGAATGCAGATTAACTGCATTGAACTGGATTATATGGTAGTGTAGACTCGTATAATCCAGTTCAAAATAGTTAATATGAATTCTGAAACTGGATTATATGGCAGTGTAGATCCAGCCTTAGACCTCAGCCCTAATGTAGGGATGAGCTGGTTTCAGAAACATCTCTGTGCCAGTAGGGGGTGCTCAATCCCCGTTCACCCCACTTACTCAATAACACGCAGGAAAGATCTGTTTTAATATAAGTTCTTCTTCAGATGACAACAAGATATCTTGGAATCAGAGGATCCATGAGAGATTCAGCATGATCACATCCCACTGATGGGTGATAGGAGGGAACTCACACACATACACACTCAACTCATGTCTACCCCTACACCTACAGTTACACTCAGGGCTCACCTGCACATAGTGGGGTAGCCTAGAGGGTTGCTACTCTGTTTATGTCTACCGCAATGACAGTGAAACCCAAACTCCCCTAGATCATCGCCTTACCTTTCTTGTTCCCCTCTGGCTGCCAGACAGCCCCAGAGCTCAAGGAGAGCTCTTGACCATCATTAGGCACTTTTGCTAACATCAGCAAGGAAAAGGAGGGGAGATGACATGGGCCCAATCCGTACCTTTTCCCCTGCACTGCCTGCAGTTCAGATTGGAGTCTGTTGTGCTGTTCAGACCCTGCCCAAAGTTTGGGGCTGCTCCGGAGTGTCAGCAAAACTTTAGAGCAATACTCAACTTTGCTTAACATGGAGTTAACATTATCCAAGCTTGTATTAAGGACTGGATATTCCTAGACCTTGTCTGGCTATCCATGTTTGACTTCTGAACCACTTTGCAGTAAAGGGCTGGTGTAGACAAGCTCCAACTGTAGACTGTGGTTAATCTCTGATTGCTTGCTCTGTGATTCAAATCTTGTTGGCTAAACTTCCAAACTGTTGCCTTTAAGGACCTAAACTGCTTTATTGACAGGATAACTAATGGGCCATATCCTCCACTATAAGCTTGCTTATCCCAGTGCATAGAAAGGTTGTTTTTTAAACTACAGCTCCCAGAATCAGCTGTGTTGGCTGGAGGAATACTGGGATTTGTAGTTCCCCAAAACCATCATTTCAAAGCTCTAGCTTGTCCCTTAACATCAGGGCACATAAGTGTGACCAGTCTGGGTGCCCCTAGGCCTCTTTGTGGGTCACAGCATCCCATGAAATAGAGGCCAGAGTTGGGAAGAAGTCCACTTTGGTTTTCCTTTCTTCAAAAAGCCTATATTTTTGGTGAAGCTATGGTGCAAGGGACCCAAAGGAGAGCCGTGCTTTCTGGCTGATCTCTTTAAGAGCACAGTTCTTTTTCTTCATATGAAAGCATTTTGAGAGGGCACAGAGGCGTCCCAAGCTAAACAGGTGGAGCGGGTGCATGTAACCTGCAGGCCTACCCTTTCTTAAGACCAGCTCCATGGTATATCCAAGATACATTTCTTGAGAAGAAAGAAGGGAGCACTCTTTTGTGGCTGCAGTTCCTTTCTGACCCCACATAACACACTGAAGTAATGAATAGGATGTGAAAACCTCTTATCCTTACCTTCATCTCATTTCTCTGAATTCCACTTGAATTTTCTTCAGTTCTTGTTTCATATCAGGTTGAAAAATGTGTAATTATACCAGTACCCACTTTCCCCAATACATGCCGCCTTTTACACATTTTTAATGGTTGCATATTTTACATATTTCCCCCATTGACTAGTTTCTGCCCATTTTCCAAAGGTTTCCCCCCCCCCTTTTTGTTGTGCATATTATTTGCATGGGATTTGAAAAGGAGAAAGATGATAAAAAGAGAATCTGGGACTTGCATTTTCCTCCTGAAAGCCAAAAGCTGTGCAGCTGCTTTTTATTAATTGTCTCACAGACCACAAATTGGATAAATTCATAATTTTTGTTTGATTAATGTAAATGTCTCTGTCGGTCCCAGTAACAAAATTTGGATGTTATCAAAGGATGGGCACTTTGTTGCTGTCCTTGTAAACATCCATATAAGCTACCGCAAGGGTTGTTGGATGCAAAGACTAGGAGATGAAAAGAAACCTGAGAAGGACACCGCTAATCTGTAAATGAAATGCATCATCTTTCCATGGATCCAGTGTAAGTCAGGTTAGGATAATTATCACCAAAATGAAAGTTTCATTTTGAGGAGAAAAGGTGAAGAGCAACTTGCCCAGCCTCCCATACCTTGCATCTCGACCATTAATATCAGTGTTCCAAGCTTGGTGTAAGAGTGGGGGGGGGGGGGTGTTATGGGGGCAGAACATTAGGCAGTAATCGTTCTTGCTCATCCTGGCCAGGAGAAGGTCTCAGCTCACCAAACACAAAACAATCCCAGTCTTTATCATCTCCTCTGCCTTGCAATCCCTCTTCCTCCTTTCCAAACTCCTTTTTAAAGCAAGAATTAATGATGAACTACTGGTCCTTTATCCTTATGGGGTTATATATATATATATATATATATATATATATATATATATAAACCCTTTGATGGAGATAGTATTGGTAATTAACAACTTGCAACTCGGATCCACAAACATGGGCTTGGAAAAATATCTGTGAGGGGAACCATGCCAGATGAAATCCCCCAACAGTCAGAGGAGCTGTCCCTTAGGTTTTCCTCGGGTCCCTGCCATCAAGAAGACAAACATGAACTGTGCCAAATAAGTCTATGTCTGCAAAGGAGCATAGAAATTGATTTATACCAGTTCAGGGAGCTGGGGTACAGCTCTCTATGGCAGGGACAGGCAACACGTGGCCCTTGGCTTAATTTCTAAAGCCCTAAATAAATAATAATAATAATAATTATTATTATTATTATTATTATTATTGTAAAAGAATTCTCTTACAGAAGCATGTCGTTTAATAATAATTTATTTTATTTGGTACATAAAACTGATATGATTTTTTTCACCACGTAGTAGTTGCACCCCTCCTATAAGACTGTAGACAAGGAGGAAGCAGATATTAAATTAGAGCCTATGATACCTTTATATGTACTATTTAAATAGAAGACTGTGACCCCTTAAAGAAAATATATTAGCTAAGAAATGATTATGGAACAGTATTGCATACAGTGCAATACTTTCCACTATAGCTGGAAAGTATTGCACTGTATGCAACCAACACTTATAAACGTATATTTGAATAAATAAATAATAATAAATAATAATATAATTTTATTTGGTACATAAACTGGCATGATTTTTTTCACCACGTAATAGTCGCACCCCTCTTTTTTCGGTCAAAAAAGGGGATAAAAAGTGTGACTTATGTGATGAAATGTATTTTATTCCCATTTTCCCGGTTTTTTAGTCATTTGTTACACCAGTTGTTATTATGTTTTGGTTGCTTGGGCAGGAACAGTGGGCAGATGATAAGAGATGGCATAAAATTGAAACGTTCCCTAAGGGCTTTAAAATGCACTTGGGACATGTTACTCATTATACAGCTTCTTATTTTCCACTCATAATAATGTGACTTTGTGAGTCCAAAAAAGTAACTCAAAAAGTAACTTTAAAAAGTTCTGCTCCCCAAATCTGGATCTGTTCTCAAGGAGTTGTCTTGGGCTGATGTCTTTGAATGAAGCAGAGAGACTAGTTCCAGAGTTTGGGGGAAATTACTTTTTGGACTGTATCTCCTATTGTGTATGATGTTTGGGGGTTTTGAGAGTTGTAGGCCATCTGTCAGGGGTGCTTTGATTGTGCTTTTCCTGCATAGCAGGGGGTTGGACTAGATGGCCCATGTGGTCTCTTCCAACGTTATTATTCTATGATTCTAACTTTCCCATGTTCTGGGTAGTGCATGCAATTGCAGCCAGAGTAGAAAAATAAATTAGGATAAAGAATACTGGAGAGGTTTTAGACTCTAGGGGCAAAAAGACCTGAACAGAAAGCAAGAAGGACGGGGAAGCAAGCATGAATGATTCCGTCACTCTGCATTCATTCCAATTTCAGGTTTCCCCAGTCAACACTATTCCATTCCATTTTTGCATTAACTTTTTGAAGCTAATGGACTAATTTGTATACATTTTGTGCACATTTCCCCTGATGTATGTATTGTAATGCATTTTGACCTGATGCATGTATTTTTGGAAGCTACTTTCCATAATCGCATGCATTTTCTACATTATTTCCCAGAAAAGAAATATTTTACATCAGATGCAATTTAGCCTGCTTCTTTATATGAAATGTTGAGTCCTCCAACCTCAAGCACTGCCCGGTGGCGCAGTGGGTTAAACCCACTGGTCTCAGGTTCGAATCAGGGGAGAGGCGGATGAGCTCCCCCTATCAGCTCCAGCTCCTCATGCGGGGACATGAGAGAAGCCTCCCACAAGGATGATAAAAACATCAAATCATCCAGGCGTCCCCTGGGCAACATCCTTGCAGACGGCCAATTCTCTCACACCAGAAGTGACTTGCTCCTGACACGACAACAACAAATATTTTGGGACGGCCCTGTCTGATGGTTGGACTAAAGGATGTTTGAGGTCTCTTCCAACTTTGATTCATACAACAGTGTAGATTGGGCCTAAGACATACTGTGGAACATATTTCCCATTCCTCTATTAAATCATATCTGTTTCGGCCACAACAAATACATCATACAGTGGACTCTTGCTGTCTGTTGAAGTTTAAGGACCCTGAATGAATGCTGAAGTCTCATGATATATGTTGGCATCATAAAATGGTGCCTCTTATATACAATGGCAAAAATCAAGGTTTGCTTTTGGGATTTTTTTTTGAGGGGGAAAATTTTCAAGCCATGGATGGTTGAATCCATGGAGGCAGAATCCGTGGCTACAAAGGGCTGACTGTATGTGTGTTTATGAGTGTTTAGAGCAGTGGTTCTCAACCTGTGGATCTTAAGATGTGTTGTCCTTCAACTCCCAGAAATCCTAGCCAATTTACCAACTGTTAGGATTTCTGGGAGTTGAAGGCCATCACATCTTAAGACCCACAGGTTGAGAACCACTGGTTTAGAGGAACACCAAAGCCCTCTTTTCTGCACAGCTCTTTCAGTGCCTCTCCTTTCCCCTTACTTTGTTTGCAGGGAATGGGCTATCTTCATGCCAAGGGGATTCTCCACAAAGATCTGAAATCTAAAAATGTTTTCTATGACAACGGGAAAGTTGTGATCAGTGACTTCGGCCTCTTCACTATATCTGGAGTTCTGCAAGCGGGCAGGTAGGTTACAGAAACAGCTACATGCAGCTGCTGATTCTGCAAACTTATTGTACCATTCTAAAATACAATTCTTCATCTTCTTCAGAGCAAAACCAGGACTAATGAAAGCTTTGCCAATCCCCATATTTGGGTAGGAGCATTTGCTTCCAGTAATGTTGTTTTTTGGTCAAATGTTCATGGAGAGGACATCTAAAGAATGTTTACAGGTCTTACTCTAGCTGAAAATAAAATACAGATACCAACTATTTCCCTCTTAACTTTCAAAGTTCACATCCCCATCAGAATGAGAAAGATGCTATTTTTCGGGGGGGGGGGGGAAGCTGGGGGAGAAAATAACTTTTCCTGAATATATGCCAGAAGGAAAAAAGCTTAGGCAAGCTCCCAGTGTGCCTCTACTCCTTATCCCAACTCCTGTTATCTTCACAACAACCCTGTGAGGTAGGTCACTGAGAGATGGTAACTGATTCAAGCAAGGCCATCCTGTGAGGGATTTGAATCCATGCCTCCTTTCTCCAGTTATAGGTTCCTCCACATAATGAGAATAAGAACAGTGCCCAGAGGTTCGCTTGGATAATGCCATTGACGCAATGGTCCTCCCAATCTACGGCTGTAGGCCTGAACTGAGAGAACCAGATCAAGACTGCATCCTTGGGGATTTTTTTCTTTATCTTCTAATGTTCATCTCCTTTCCCAGAAACTCCATTAATTTGTTCTGACTCTGAGTCCACTTCCAGGCAAACTTCACTCCCGGTGGTCCCCGATTTAGATGTAACTTACTGTGCTTTCCCAAATTAAAAGAATAAGGAATGAAATGAAATGAAACCCAGCTATTGTGAAGATTTCCTCACAGTTAATTATTGCTTTATTGCAAAGCCGTCTGTGAGATAAATCACATATTTTAATCTTTCTGTAATTATGGTGTGTCAAAGGCACTGGATTAAAAAAAGAGATAATGGCCTGCCTATTTTCTCTCCCCCTCCTTTTCCACTGGTATATCAGTTATGTTGAAGTGGTTAACAGCACCCTGAGTGAGTTTCATTTTTTATCTACTCCCCATTCAACACATATACATGGTTGGCAATTGATGCCTTCACCAAATTTTGACTTCCATGTTTTCTCAGACTGTTCCTTGGACTTCTTTCTGGTCTCCAGGAACCCAGTTCTATGGATCATATAGTTGCCCAGGATAAAGATCAAGGGAGGAGAGGTTGTGCCCTAATTCAAAATTAACAGGGGGAACATACAGGATTCAAAGCTGGACTTTGAAGAGCTCAGCTCTGTTCTTTTGCCAGAATGCCAGTTTCATTTTCTCTCAAATACACTTAAAATCTCAAGTTCTTTCCATGCCAAACATGAATAAATGTGGAAATGTTGCAAGTTCTTGATCGGTGGTGAAATGCCAAGTTTTTTTTTTTATCTGCAGTTGGCCAAACCAGGGCCTATTCTCAGAACGGAGCTTGGAAAAGAGTTGTTTTTTTTTTAATTACAAGTCCCAGTATCCTCCACTCAGCATGGCCAGGCACCTTGGGAGTTCTAGTCCAAAAAAAAAAAAAGAAAGAAATTTGCCCAAGCTCTGTTTGGGAGGCGTCTTGGCCTCAGCTTCCCCCAGAAGGCAACTTATGACTCAGTGGACCCCCTGCTGCTCAAGGGCTGCACCATTGCACTTGGCCTTCACTGGAGGCCCACTAGCACTCCAGTCAAAGCCTCGTCTTCCCATTGTCTTTGCTACTGCTCAACAGAGAAAATTGCAGGGTTCCTCTCGCCAGAAGAGCAAGAAGTGCTCATTAATTATGGTACGTGGGATCCTTCCTTCTCCAGAGTGACTGGAAAAAGGAGTTAGCATCCTTGGGCAGCTGCTGGTGCCACCAACATCCTGTCAGGGTCTGCTGCTTGTAATTGGTCCTGGTTTTTTTAATGGATGGCCCAATGTTTTGAGAAGATCTGGGTGGCTTAGTCTAGCTGCTATTTGGATTTCTGCCAGTTTCACCAATGTAGCATCAGTCTGGGGAATTGTAGGGAATTTAAATGGTATTTCCAATGAGCTGCAAAGCCCTCCAACAAAGAAGGGATACCATCTCCTTCTTTGTTGGTGGCCACTTGCCTGGGCCTGGACCTTCTGCTGCCTTCTTCCTAGTTGACACAATCCAGTTCCTAGCAGCTATGCCTCTACATATCAATGACTAGCAAGTGGGAGATGTTGTCATGTTCTGCCAGTGGAATTACCTTTCTGATGGATTTCTCAAAGGCAACAATCCTTTGGTTACACACTTCTATATTGTAGGGGTGAGCCAGAAGTGGCTCACAGACTATATAGTCCCCTAGGATTCCCTTTATGGCCCCAACTCTCCTTTTCCCCAATTAGTTACTTTTTATTTTTTAAAAAGGGGGCTTAAAATATACTGGTGGGATGGAATACAGAAGGAAGAGATTGCAGGAGCAGAATAGTGGAGTCTCTGGACCACTGTCAGTCCTGATTTATTACTCCTCCTCTGAGAAATGTACACAGCTCCCCTCTCTCCTCCTTGTCTTCTCCACCACCTTGTGGAGAAGACAAGGTGTGAGGTGGGTTGACTTTCAGTAACCTACCCCAAGGCACGATGCCTCCCTCACTCATGCCAAAGTCAGCAGTCCTGCCAGGTGGTCCTGGCTTGACTCCTCAGTGCCAGTTCAACCTTGCATCTCTGATCTAGTCTGCTGCCCTTGGTTGTGGTGGAGAAGGAAGGGGCTATTTTGTCACAATTGTTTCTTTAAATGGGATTTGGGGTCAGGGGGAGGTGAAAACAAGAAAGATGTCTGCCCTTTTCCCCAACCAACAAATTGTCTGGCAGCCAGCCCAAGCTGCCACAATTTAAAAGAGAGGATTTGGGTGCCTTTTTAACTTAGCTGTGCTAGTACCATCTCTTACTTTTCTTTCCCCCAGTTATCAGAATGTCTCCTGTCACTTCTCAATTCCTAAGCTTCTAAGGTCTTGAACAAATCCAATTACCGAGGTGCATTCTCATTGGTTCCCTCTGGTTTTTACACCCGAAATCAAGCAGAGTGACCCCAATTTTTTGTGCTCCATTGCCCAAGTCTGGGACATTGTGTATTAGAAGAGCAGTCTGCTGTTCTTTTTTCTTCTTAAAGGTTCCGCTCGCCTTTAGAGTGGGACATGTCAGGCAGCCTTTGTCTTGATCTAAGCAACTTGCTAGCTAGAAAGAGAGTCAACATGACCATTTATTCCTATCAGTCTGCCCAATGGCAATGACCATTAGAAGCCCTCCAAATTCTGCTACATCATACAGGTATTTATCTGTCAACAACCAGAGAAAGGACCTTTTGGGGGATGGTGCCTGCTATCGGAATATCCCACCTATTTTAAGAACTATATTACTCTGTTGCAGTGTAATCCATGTTGAATGAAGAATGAACAATGAACACTTGTCATTACCTCATAACTTATGAGTTATGTCTGGGGTTGCCAGAATGAAAACTTGAAAGAACTTTCTATCTTGAATGGTTGTATAGAAGAGGGGCTTTCAGCATGTGTTGTTAGTTATGACATGCAGGACTTACTGAAATGCCCACATCTATTCTTCTACATTAGTGAAGGTATCTGGGGCTGGTGAATATCTCAGCAACTCATTCCATTTCTAGACTGAACATTGATTATTTATTTGGGTAGCAAGAGGAACACGTGGATTTGTTGTCAACTTTTTGTCCCAACACCCTTGGCAAGTTGCATGCACAAGGCATGTTGTGGCCATAAGCAAATAGAGAGGGCATATCTCTCAGTGACATAGTACATAATCAGAATGCAAAACTTGAGTCTCTAGGTGTTTTTGTTCTGTGCTTCCCATTGTCCTTTAACACTGGCCATGCTGTCTGGGGATTATAAGAGTTGTATTCTTAAATCTACATGCCTAGAAAAGCCTGACTTTGTCATCTCTTGGTATGCATATTCAACCCCTTACTATAACATTTCTTCCCACCTGATTGTGGATTATGATCGTGAGTTTTGAATACAGCTGCCTCCTTCCCTGAATAGGGATATTGTGCACTCAGAATAAATTATGAGCTGTGCACAGTTTGTGTAGGTGGCATCACAAGAAATAGCAAATTCATGAATGTGTCTGATTAGCAAACTTCATCTGGATTTCTCTTAACCTCCTTCTCTATGTCTTCCTTTGACATCCAAGCATTTGTCAGACACTGGCTATGAACTTTTCTTTGCTGTCACAAGGACAAGGGGGTTGCTTTTCACTCATATGATGGTGCATAATCAGTATTCGCTTTGAATACTTTTAGGATTCAAGACAGTGTATAAAATATTTAAATAAATATATACTCTACTGGCTAGCTATGTGTGGCTTATTTGCACACAATATGCAGAAATATATAAACTATGCAAAAAAGAAAATAAGGAAAGAACAAGAGAAAAATGAGATTTCTGAAAATGCAAGATTCTTTAAAGGACTGGGTTATACAGAAATCAAAGCAACAAAGGTGACATGAACAAGATCTGGTTTTGTCAAAGCTATGGGATTAAGATGAAATTAATATTTTGGTAGCGAGCCATCACATGTTCCTTCCAAAGGGTTATACGTGCCTGTACATGCAAGGAGCTTGCCCTCTCATTTGTCTTTTTCCTGCTTTCTGGCACAAGGAGAGATGACATGGGAAAAGACTGAATATGACAGCAAAAAAAGCAAGTCACCTTGAACCCCTCAAGTGACCTTGGTGATTCAATTAACCACAGCTTTCAATTAAGATCCTCATATGTGGCCACAAAGTAAAATGAGTCTCTGGTAGGAGATTGAGACTTGCATCCACAGAAGAGCTTTCCTTTCTCTGGGCTTCGAAGTAGAGCAGTAGTAGAGCTACACTGCTCGGCCCTGATTCTGAAGCGCCCTTGCCCATGGCAGTGCCACAAAACAGCTCTTATATACTTGGAACTGCCCCAGCAGAAACTGGAAACTGCCCTGAGACTGGTTCTCCCAGGCAGCAAAGTGAAGAAGCAAGTAGCATGAGCACAGCACTGACAAAGGGTGGTCAAAATCAAGGAGTCACCCCAGGTAGCAAGTGCTGAGAGGTGGCATGAAGGTGTTAGAGATAGACAGGAGAACTGTGACCCTGTCCCCTCAGCTGGCCGCCTGCTTTAAGATGTGGTAGTGGGTGCTATCTTTTGTAGGCTGGAAAGTGATTGGAAGATAGCCCTAACTTTCTGGCAAGTTTTCATCCATTGGTTGAAAATGACTTCCAGATGAGATCAGGAACAGGCCACTGTGATGGCAGGGTTGGGAGGGAAACGGGGAGAGAGTGGCTTTTCACAGAGGATGGCCAAGCAGGACCAATAGTAATGTCAACTCCAGGATGTCTGGGAAATAGATTTAGCAGGACAGCTAATTATACAGAAGTGACAAGCAACATTAGATGGTCTGTCTGTCATTTGGAAATTGTTGACCTGTAGAAGGAGAAATGGGAGGCTCATGGTTTTAGGTGGGAGTTGAGCAAAACAGGGTTGGCACATTGCAGAAGGACAAAGGCTTCCAAGCAAGTGCTGTGTGAACTTTATGGGTATCACCAGTGATGGCAGGAAATTATTTAGAAGCTAGGTCTTATAGGAGTCTCATAACATTTGTAAAGCCTTGGGTCCCTCCCCTTGCCCTCCTTGGGTGAGTCTTGCCTATAGAACCAGCATGTAACTCCAAAAATTGTCACTAGATCAAACTCTCATACTATTGTGCTTGTGGTCCTGCTGTGAGTTTCTTTTTGTTGGGCTAGATAAAATGATAGACAGCTCCAGGACTGGTTTACAATGGTGATGAAACAAACACAGGTATCAAGAAGAAGGAGTACTGCTTCATAATACGGCTTGCAGAATTGTGTCAACTTGACTTTATCTTGCTTCTGGTACCTCGCTTTATTTGCTATTACTTTTCCTTGCAGAAAAGAGGATGGGCTGCGTGTCCAGCATGGCTGGTTATGCTATTTGGCTCCAGAGATCATCCACCAGCTCTCACCTGAGACAGAAGAAGACAAGCTGCCTTTTTCCAAGCATTCTGATGTCTTTGCTTTTGGGTAGGTGTTTGGGTAGGGTGAAGAAGAGAACGATTGATTAAGTATTCTTTCTCATATTGGATCTGTGAATGTTTTTGAGAGGGAAAGAACTTGCCATTTCCCTTGAGAGATCTCTCCTAGTTTGAAACATTAGTACGTGGCTGTAAAAAGCAAACACACTGATTTCTGTGTGATTGCCTTCACCATTCAGAAAAGGGGCTTTATACTGAGAATAATCAATCATGTTTTTACGGCTCAGCCTGATCAACCCACAGGCATAGGTTGACCTGCTAGAGAAGAGACTCAGCTCCTAATGCCATTGAAGGTTTTGAGCTCAGTGAATATACACTCTGAAGCAGGAAATGTTGATTGGAAGCAAATATGCATTCATTAACAGATGAAAGTGGGAAACCTGAACCCACTTTCAGCTGCCTCTCTTGGGGTCCTCAGCTGACTCTGGAGTTTTCTGAATGGCCATGTCCCTTTCCCCATGACAACATTATTTGGGTGTTTTTCCATTCTGAAAGGTTAACTAATAGTTCCTGGCAGGAAGAGTTTTAAGCTAACATATGCTCATGTTTGGGGTTCTACTCTTTAGCCGTTGGCCCCATCCACTTCTGGAATGTAGACCCTAAGAACATCTCTGCAATTGAATTGGTACCCCACCTTTTGCTATAGAAAACCCCCATCACTCCCAAACAGTGTTGCCAGTACTTCAGTGGGAATCATAGTCCAGCAACACTTAGAGACCCAGAGGTGTTCTACTCCTTTGGCAGAAAGTTCCTGGATGCAGGACTGCAAGAAGCTCTAGGCCTCATACGCGGCAAAGGGCACCTTGACCAGAAACCATGATGCCAATGGACTGGTGCTCACATACCAGATGAGGAAAGCAGAAAGTAGCTCAAGACTTGATGGACAGATGGGAGGCCTACTACCTAGTTGGTCAGAAAAAGTGAGGCAAGGCAAAGGCTGGGAGAAGACAACATTTGAATTTTAAGCAGGATGAGAATCCTCCCCAACAAAGTTCTTTAATAGAACAAAGTTTAAGAATTACGATGGAGCCCCAAATGCATGTTCTCCTTTAATGATTTTTTCACTTGTCCAATTTTAATTGCCCTTCACCACAGCAAAGAAAAAGAAATATTTTTGAAGTGCCTCATTGCCCTGCGATGATATCTTTTCTCAGGCACATGGCCAAGTACACTTTTTATCTGCTGGATTAATTTTGCTGTATGCCACTGCGATGGGCACCTTGAAGAGCCGAGTGTAAAAGTGATGAGCTTAAGCTGAATCCTTATCGGATAATGTGTTTTCATCCAACAGCCCCCCCCCTCCCCCGCAAAAAATTCCAGCGGCATTACTTAGTATGTGCTTTAAATGTAACTTTAACCAAAAAGAGGAAGAAAATAATTATGGGATATTTTTATCAGACTAATCCCTAGCTAACTTATTTTAATTTGAAACTTTTTATTGAAAAAAAATACCCCAATCTTTTAAAAAAGAGTTTCTTTTAAAAGTTTTAAATGGCTGGTTTGGCTTTTATTTTTCATACTTTATATGGTGATCAGCTTCCACAGTGTTTGCATAATGAATTTAGATACGATTGCTCATGTTTCTTAAGAATATGGGTAAATTCACATGATGGGAAGAATTTGTGGCCTTTCAGCTCCTATGTCTATAAAAGCCTTACAATGAGTACATTTATACTAGAATGAATGCAGTTTAACACCACCTTAACTTGCAAGACCCATTGCTATGGGATCTTGGGATTTGCAGCTTGGTGAGGCACAGCAGTCTTAGGCAGAGAAGGCTAAAGACCTTGGCAAACTTTAACTCAATTATTCCATAACACTGAGCCATGACAGTTAAAGTGGTGTCAAACTGGAATAATCTAGTAGCCTCATTTTCTCTCTCTCTGCCCCCCTGGACTTCATCCAGCCTTTTCTCAACATCTCAAACCCCTAGGGGCTCTCTTATGGATTTATACATTTTAAACAGAGGTCTGGAGAACAAGCCCTATGACGAGTGGCTTAAGGAGCTGGGTATGTTTAGCCTGAAAAAGAGAAGGCTGAGAGGAGATATGATAGCCATGTATAAATATGTGAGAGGAAGCCACAGGGAGGAGGGAGCAAGCTTGTTTTCTGCTTCCCTGGAGACTAGGACACAAAACAATGGCTTCAAACTACAAGAAAGGAGATTCCATCTGAACATGAGGAAGAACTTCCTGACTGTGAGAGCCGTTCAGTAGTGGAACTCTCTGCCCCAGAGTGTGGTGGAGGCTCCTTCTTTGGAAGCTTTTAAACAGAGGCTGGATGGCCATCTGTCAGGGGTGATTTGAATGCAATATTCCTGCTTCTTGGCAGGGGGTTGGACTGGATGGCCCATGAGGTCTCTTCCAACTCTTTGATTCTATGATTCTATACAGTCCTTCAGATAACCTGAACTCAAACTGTAAAGGGCTTTATAGGTCATAACCAGAAAATTCTGAGAACTACAAATTGATGTAACACTTGGAGTTGTCCAGGGTTGGAGTTGTCATGGGGACTGTGAAGCAACGTCGTTCAAATGCCTAGTAGTAGTAGTAGTAGTAGTAGTAGTAATAGTAGTAGTAGTAATAGTGTTATAGCACACTATAAAATAGTCTTCCTAAACATTGGGCTATTCCTAGGTTCATTTGTCAAGAGCTAGGTAATATATAGGAAAATCATCCTCTCTCTCTCATGCACACATATACTCAAACACACACCCCTGAAGTATGAGAAATGATATTAATACTGTCCTACCGCAATGATTTGTGTAAGCTAGACCTGGGGAACTTAAGCAGGATTACCTAAAATGGTGCCACCTAGACATTTGGACTTCAGTTCTCATCAGACCCAGCCAGCATGACCAATTGCCGAGACTGATGGGTATTGCTGTCCCAAAAATTGGGCAATCATAAGGTCAGAGAACACTGTACTAGGCTACTCTCTTTACTGAAGCCCTAGTTTGAGATTGTATGGTAAGGGAGGGGTACATGGAGAAGCGGGAGCTGTAAAGGAAGTGGGGAGAGGAAGAGGTGGCTGCCCATCATGGAAAGAGAAAAAATCCTCATCTGCAGTTATATGAAGCATTACACAGCTGCAGGAGCAGCTGCACAGTTACGGCAATGTTATTGTGTGCTGCAAGAAAAACCCTCCGCACAATCATCCCATATTATCAACTAACACATGGGTTGAACATAAAGTGCTTTCTTCTGCAGGAATTTTCTAATTCTCTACCATGTATAGATGCCTTCAGCTGGTGGGACATGAGCTGGCTTTCCTCCTCTTCCAGCGTGGAATGCCATTCTAAGCACCTTCCCTCCGAAATAGAAAGCGTAGGCAAGATTGCAGACTCCCGCAGCTGGAACAGCCATTCCCTTGTTCTAGGTGCGGGGGAGTGTTTGGGATCTTGAATAACAGATTCTCAGCACCTTTTAGCATTAGGGATAGATGCATCTTTTTGATTCTGGGTTCTTACTCATATCTTACACTGAAATTGGGATCATCCAAACATTGTGTTTACCTTGAACCTTGAGAAGGAATCACTGGGCTGAAGATGGAAAGAAAAGGAAAACCTAAGGAAGGCAGGGAAGTTGGCAGAGTATTCCATGGAAGGTAAATTGAAAGGCCACAGATACTTAGCTAGGAAAGCAACCCTTTCCTCAGCCCGTGATAAATTTGGGTGTAACTTTACCAGCCTTGGGCAAGAGCCTGCAGTTTGCCAAATTCTTTAAGGCCAAATTCATGTCTGAAAGGCAGTTCCTTTTGTGGTGTATTGTGTATTTGAGATGTCTTGACTGGATTGGAAGATCTATGTGTGGCTGTCATCTGTTTACTGAGCGTGACTCTTTTGCACTGTGGTTGTTGCTGTGAACAGATAATGTGTTGCCTTTCCTCCAGTCACATTTCACTGAACTCTATGAGCAGAAGGGATAAAAGAAAAGAAAACGGAACAGCTCTCATCAGGCTTGGCAGATGCCTTGCCAAACCAAAAGAATGCAGAGCTTGTTTGTGACCCACAGTTGGCTTTGACAATACTGAACGTAATTGGAGATATTGTTTTTGACTCATAAAATCCTTCACAGAATGGTCTCGGCTTAGGCCTTCAATCCTCCATGGGTATCCACACACCTTTCCGTAATTGCTGAACAATTCCTTAGTTTTAGTACAGGATTTTCCCCATTCTGAAATGTCTCTGCTCAGCATTTTTTCCAACGCCAATAGCTTTAAGTATAAGATGCAGATACAGGACGTGGTCCATAAGAACATCTTTGAAATTTAATTTGCTTCTTGGGCTGAAAGAGGGTCCCCACACTTGACCTGAAGAGCTGCCTTCTGCAAATAGTCCCATGGTTATTGAATAGAGCAGCCCAGCTAATGTATATAGTGACATTCAGGCCTCTCAACAGCTTTAAATATTGGCAATATTATATATCTAAGTTTTATGCCAAAGGTAGTGCTTGATAATTATTTTGACAACATTTAATAGCTTTAGTTTGTCATGGGTTTACTATAGCCTTTTTACTGTAACTTTTTGTGTTGATGCAGTTGATCAGATTAAATGTTTAATTTGATTTGTGCTTTTGTTTTGGTTGACTGAAATTTTGCATGTCTCTCAGAGAATTAAATTAATAGGTGACAGATAAATGCAAAATGAATACATATAACGAAGGGACAGATGATGCTCCATGGAGGTCCTTTTAGGAGTTGTATTTAAGTAACAGAAAATATGCCTTATGTAATGTGTTGGTGGTGGTGATGGTGAAGAAGGGGCTGATGGTGCTTCACGGGTATATTAATTCCTTGCTCTGCTTTGTCTCAACAGCACCATCTGGTATGAGTTGCATGCCCGGGAATGGCCCTTCAAGACTCAACCAGCTGAGGCAATGATTTGGCAAATCGGTCGAGGGATGAAGCCAAACCTGAGCCAGATTGGCATGGGAAAGGAGATCTCGGTAGGCCACTTTTGGAATGTGGGGGAGTTTGAGAAAGACATCAAACATTGGTCATCACAGGGACAATTCTGAGATGTAGCATGGTGGTTAGTGTTGAATGATGGTCATGTTTGAGTTCAACTCCTTGCTCTCCTGTGAAATTTTATTTGTAAAAGATCTCTCTTACAAAGCCTCAGGCTCCTCTGTACCTCTTTAATACATGGTGTTATAGGGTGTATTGTAAATAGAAGAGAGATCACTGCCTCAAGGTCTGTATAGTCTCTGTTTAACGAGAGGGAGGGGAGACACAAAGGAAATAAATAGAGAGGAATAAAGGTATTCTGCTTTGTTCTCTTTCTCCCAGATTTGATTTTGGTGGGCAGAAGATGCAAAGTGGTGGGAAGCAAAAATATAATTTTTTGTTGAAGAATCAGAAGGTGCCATTGAGCAGTTTGTTTATTTAGAGTATTTCTACCTTGCTCTTGATGTGCCTTATGATTAACCTAATCCATTAAAGCAAGCCAACACTCAAACTGTTACAATCCAATTGTTAGGACATACAAGGAAAAGGAAGGGTGGGAATATAGCCTTAAGCATCAATTTCCAGATAATCACATGGCCTCTGAGAAGCTACTGGGCTACAACTCCAGTCTCCCTAAATTATTTACTGAATCCGATTGGAACAACAGTCTGATAATGTCTGGAGAGCCACATGTCCTGCAGCAGTAGTGTCAAATCATCCAACAAATGAATGGAAGAGTTATCATGAGCAGGTCAAAACAGTTCTGAAACAGGAGAGGCCAGGCAATTCGTCAGGCCTGATGGAGTGAATCTGCTCCCAGAAATGGCTTGATGGATTATGTGTTGCTTGGTAACATCTGGAGAAAGGTCCTGATAGAACAGAACTTCCACCAAACTGATGGAATGGCCCTTGTTGCCATCTCTCACTGCATCCTGATACATTGTGCCATAGGACCATGTGATTGATCTAAAATAGGAACCAAGAAATGACAGCGATGAGCCCAAACTGAGGAAAACTAGCATCTCCGAGCTTTCTGTAGAAGCAACATAGACCTAGCTTGAAAGTTTGTGAATGGTGTGAGTTGTGTGGGAGTACAATTGTTTTTTTCTCCTTACATACCTTTCTTTCTGTTGCCTTGCAGGACATTCTGCTCTTTTGCTGGGCCTATGAACAGGCTGAACGACCAACCTTCTTAAAGCTCATGGAGATGCTGGAGAAACTGCCAAAGCGGAACCGTCGCCTTTCTCACCCTGGCCACTTCTGGAAGTCAGCAGAGTAAGGCGGGGTCCTTCTCCTATGTCTGGCTTTGCCAGCATTGTGTGGGTTGGCCAGGGCTCACAAACAGTAGCACTTGGCTACAAATAACTGTACCATGAACACATAAAACTAAACTGGGATAGGCTTTCTGATCTGCAGCATGGAAAAAAAAAACTTTATTTATAGACCGCCCTCTCTCCCTGAGTGGACATGGCGGTTTAAAACACAAAAAGGCAAACATTCAGTGCCCAGATAAATGCCAAAAAAAAAAAACCAATGAGAGAGATAGGGGGCCATGGGGGTCCTTAAGGTAACAAAACAGTTACAGAAGACTCTGAGCCAAAACTTTGGGGCTTAGCATGTTTCAGCAAATCCTTGCAAAACTTATAATAGGAGTAGGAATAGTGGTGATTATGGTTCATCTTTTTCTTTTGGGAGCCATTTATGTGGACCCTCATCCTCACAGCCCTCCATTGCCAGAAAAAAAAACTCACAAAAACAAATGCACCCCCCCCCCCCAACCTCCTGGTGGTGCAATTCTCCATTATGCCCTATTTGCACCCTCGCAATCTTGTTTGGGCCTCAAATGACACTTCTTAAAAACAAATGTGATTCCAGATTCATAAAAAAGGGCGGATATGGCATATGGAAATTTAGAGCCATGGATGTCTGTCCCTGGCTACAAGAATGCAACAATTTTCTCCTGGCCCTTAAAACAACAGCTGCATGGGTGCAAACATGGTTGAGAGGGCATTCCACAAATGAAACGCCACAGCAGATGGAAATATACTCTCTCTGGCCCTGCTCACTATTTCCTTTAAACATTCACATTATCCACTGCTGAGCCAGGCACTCCAAACCAGTTCCCAAGGCAGAGATTTGGCTCCAATTAAGCCTCGAGTCTTGGCATGTGCATGTATTTAGGTCAAGGGCTCAGGGTTTATCAGCAGCCAAGCAACAATAAAATATCAGCTTTTAAAAATACTAACCAAGGTGGCCAAAGCCTGCTTTCAGTTCTTTTTCCTGCTCTGACTGTTTACACATATCCCTAGGGTATACATTTGAGACTGTCCCCCAAACTGCCACCCCCCTGTTGCTAGGCCAACTGTCTGCTCACAGCTGAAGTGAACACTTTCTATTCCTTGCTGTGTTTTGCCAGTAAAGATTTTCAAAAGGCAGAGGAAGGAAGGGGCCTTCAAGCAGGAATGGCACATGTTAAAAATTCCCGTTTCCTCCCAAATTTTCCCATGAATAGCTTTTTCTGCTCCCATCAACATTGGGAGGATGGAGTTGGTTATTCAGAGGACCAAAGAACTCCAATGGATGAGCTTTTCTTTGCCTCAGAGTCCTTTTTTTCCAGTTGAAAGATTGGATCGGTTCCCTATTATTAGGATCAGAGACCCTCTGACCCATCAGGTATCTCCTCTGTTTTAAAATTAGGAGTGAGGAGTCAATGGATTCTCAGAGAGGATCAGAATGGGAGAAATTGTCACTTCTTCTTCAAGGTCTCTGTGACTCAGATAAATGAGTCATTCTGTGCCTGCCCAGGAATCTTCACAAGCTTCTAGAGCTCCATTTAGGTAGTAACCACCTCACAGTAGCCGGACACTCCCTTTAGTGGGGCCTACAGGCTGTGGCCCTTGCAGCCCAGAATATGCAAGTTCAGGTGGCTTCATTGGCTTATCTCCTCATGGCTTTATTTGACCATGGAAGTGTAGCCAGTGCACTTAATGACCCAAATCTCCTTGGAAGACAAATGAGGACTCAACTGTCAGTGTTTTATTCAGCATTATAGACTAGAAACCAGTTGCAGGGCATATACAGCCTTTGATCCGACAAATCTTGGGTATTGGACTTCCTAGCTGATCTTTGATGCATAGCTCCCATTTGGCTGAGTGATAGAGACCATGAAAAGAAGGAGGTTGCTTACTTGTAACTCTGGTTCTTTGCATGGCCATCCTTGAATAAGCATAGGCCACTCTTGGGTCCAGCCCAACAGTGGGATTCTGGGTGCTGCAAGAGTGTGCAAGAACCGAGGGACTGTGTGGGAACTGCTCCTAGCTGTTCCTACAATGGGGAGGTGGGACTCCTTTTCTAATTGAAAGGGGCGTGTGACTATTACATAATGGAAAAAAAATCTGCCTTTGTTTTTCTGGTTTTTGTTTTTTAAAAATAAACTGCCTTACCTCTGAAAGAGGAGGAGGAGGAGTGAGGATCCAGCCTCAAACAAACAGCTTCATTTCTGTTTATTTGTTTTAAACTACTTTTCCAAGGAGGAAGGAGGGAGGGAAGATTTCCCCTTCCTTCCTTCCTTCCTTCCTTTTTTTCTCCAAAGGCAAGGCAGTTTACAAAATCTGAAATGGACCTCTTTCAGGAACGGAGAAAAGATCCAAGTTCTAGAGGTCTCCATTTCAGATTTTTTATATAAATGCCTTGTCTTCAGAGAAAGAAGGAAAGAAGGGGGAATCAGCCCTAAATGGCTCTGCAACCATTATGTGAGGAATGCAAAAATATCAATTTTGCCATGCAAAAAATAGGGGTGCGACTATTACGCGGTGGCAACTATCATGCAATGAAATACAGTAATACAGTTAGTGCTCCACATTCACTGGGGTTAGGAGCACAAGATACCCATAAAAGTAAAACAACTGCAAATAAAAATAATGATTTTTTAAAATAATAATAATAATAATAATAATAATAATACTTTATTTGTACCCCACTACCATCTCCCCAAGGGACTCGGTGCGGCTTACATGAGGCCAAGCCCACAACACATCAATAAACAAAAGCAATAACAATAAATCAATAGAAAACAGTTAAAATAAACTCAAAAACAAAAAAACTACAATAAGCAATAAACAATAACAATATCAAAACATATAGCATTTAAAAACCTATGGCCGGGCCAAATGTAATCAAATTTAAAATTTAAAAAAATGCTGGGCATGAACAAGGTTAGGCAAATTAGGATAGGGTTTTCAGAGAAAGATGAGAGCACGCAGACAATCCTAAGTCAATATTAAAGTGCAATTGAGGACATATTGCTAAGAGTTTTCCTTATTCTGGGAAGGCACACTGGAACAACCACGTTTTCAGGCTCCTCCTAAAGACTGCCAGCGTTGGGGCATGTCTGATGTCCTTAGGGAGTGAATTCCAGAGTCAAAGGGCCACCACCGAGAATGGCCTCTCCCTCGTCCCCACCAATCGCGCCTGTGAAGGAGGTGGGAGTGTGAGCAGGGCCTCTCCAGATGATCAAAGAGATCATGTGGGTTCGTACACAGAAATGCGTTCACGCAGGTAGGCGGGTCCCAAACCGTTCAGGGCTTTGTAGGTAAGAACCTGCACCTTGAATTGGGACCAGAAAATGAACGGCAGCCAGTGGAGCTACTTAAACAGGAGGGTTGACCACTCCCTGCAAGAAGCACCAGTTAGTAACCTGGCTACCGCCCATTGTACCAGTTGAAATTTCCAGGCCGTTTTCAAGGGCAGCCCCACATAGAGTGCATTACAGTAATCCAATCTGGAGGTGACAGTAATCCAATCTGGAGGTGACTATAATGATAATAACTTTATTTGTAACCTGCCCTATCTCCTCTAGAGGACTCGGGGTGGTTTCCAACAGAAAATGGCAAACATTCAATGCCAAAGATGAACAATAACCAATAAACAACCAAACAATAACAATAACAAAACAATATAAGAACTTAGAACAACAAAACAAGATATTCCTAGTAGTTAAATAGGACACACAGTATGCCTCTCTAGGAATTTCTAGATCTTCCAGCATGATTCTGTGATCTACTTCCACTGGAAGCTGAACACAGAATTACACTGCAGAACATAGACAGGTGTTCTCTCTAGAAAGCTCTAGGTCCTCCAGCATGGCTGAAGGAGGTTGCGGCACCGGGGGACTTAGAGATTCCTCAAGATAAGGTTTTCAATTAAATATGTGAATAATCAAATCCACCAAAGTCAAAAGCCCAAATGTGGAAGGAATGCATTCTAGACACTTCCAAGGATGCACTGTGCAAGTGGGCCTTGTGTGGGATTTTACAGAGGACCACTCAAAGAGCCACAGTTAGTAGTAGGCAACATAGTATTTCTTTATTCTGCCCCCCAGAAAGGGAGGAAGGACATTGCAGAAGGTTCTCCACCACAGCATGCAGAGCATAATTCCTAAGCACTATGGTTGCTCTTGCTACTAGTTGGAGGGAGCTGGTGGGGAAATGGCTGGACAGTGTCTGGCTGCAGTTCCATAGCTGGGGGTGGGGGGTGGGGGACAAATCAGGTCGATCTGCAGATCTCCACTGAGAGACCTCATTTTAATTCCCCTCGTGGTAAAACTCATGCTGCCTAGCATCCTTGCTAACTCCCCAAATGACTACTGCAGAATCCGGGGAACTTGAAAGCTTACTGGGATGAGAAGGTGACATTGTGTAAGGAACTAATGAATAGCTTCTTGTGCAACATCCACAACCAGACATAGGCATGTGTAACTCCAAGCAATGTGCACGTAGGTCACTAACAGGATTTTCGTCTGTGTTTGCCTAATCTCCAGTGGAATTCAGAAAGAATTCCAGAGATCAGGGTCCCCCACCGAATCCTTTCGACTCCTTCTTAAGAACAAACTACAAGTCACAGTTCATGATATCTGGAGCTGGACATTGTTACCAAAACTCACGTTAACCCTAGCCAGTCAATATGAGGGTTATTGTTCAAAATTTCTGGAGGACACTGTATTGCCTAGGCCTTGACAAAGGTGATGAAAGAGGCAGGAGATGAATTGTCACCTTGGAAAAGCCCTCTGTCGTATTTGCCTTCATTTTTCAATATTTTCTTCTGTGTTTTCTTCTAGGCTGTAAGAGGTGACTCAGAGAGATGATGCCTTTTTATGCTATACCTTCCTTCCTCACTTCACCACCACCTCCTCAATCCATGGAAGGTATGGCAACCTGAACAAGTCGCTGAACAAAAGAGCAACAGACTCATTTTTTTCTCTCCAGAATGAACCCAACACCCCAATAGCAAGAGCAGGTGGGACAACATTGGAAGTCCTACAAGAATGCTCTTCTGCGCTGCCTTCTGCAAACAACATTAGAAATGTGGGACACCATCTGGTCTTTGAACCCCTCCTGCTTTTTGCTCTTTCAACAGGAGCAATGAAGAGCTTCATTGGAGGGTCACCATTTCTTTGAAGTTGTGAGCAACACCTTCCCCAACTGACTTGGGTTTTATTCAAATTGAGTTTATTTACTGTGTTATCTTATTGTATATATTTGTAGATAAATGCTGCTGAATCTTTCCCCCTCCCCCAGTTAAAATGCCTAAAAGAGTTGCTGCAAAAGAGAGCAAGATTCCTGAACTACTGGTAATCCAGCTTTTAAAGGTGCAGTAATCCTGCACTCTTTTGCATCTGCTTGTCCTCGCAGCCGGTGAGGGTCCCCTGGTAGCAAATTCCTCATTTGAACATCCGAGAACTCAAATGGGGTTGATGAATTTGTGACCCTCCAGACATTGTTGGATCACAACCAGAGCTTGGCTTGGTGACTTTTGAGACTGCAACTCCCAGAATCCTCCAGCTAGCACAGCCAGTTGCTGTGTAAACTAGGGGGAATTCTGGGGGTTGCAGTCCTAAAGTCACCTCTGCAAACTCGGGCTGTAACTCCCATGCCTCTTCACACTCCACTGTGCTGGCTGGGGCTGATGGGAGCTTCAGCCCGGCAACCTTAAGTAGACCCTGCAGCCTTTGCCCCTGCCCTGCCCTTTGTGGTTATCAGTCTAGTCTTTGCAGTTGTGCTTGTTTCTTTGGCGTGTGGAACTGGTTGCTTTTCCAGCCTTCCTTGCTCTCTCTGTTGCTGCTTCCTTCTTGATTGTACGTGGCATATTCGGTGTCTCATGTAGGCGTGTGTCAGTGCTTGGAAATGTTACTTTTGTGGACTAGTGAGGAACTGTACAACCTGTCGCTCCTATAGCTAGCATTTCCATAGTCTCCTTCTAACCAGGAGCTGCTTTTGGCTGCTTAGATATTTGATCAGGCACGCATACATCCATCAGTGCTCTGCTAGATGGTGCGAACAATGTGACCTGTGTGCCAAGTGAGCTTGTGGAATCCTCCCCTTCTACCCCTGCTTCAACTCCAGTTGCTGCCTGACTGAGGTTAGCAAGATGTAGGGTCCCAGAAATAGTGAAGGGGAAAGACAGGAGGAAAAACCTACCCCATTGGAGTAGTGGTGAGTGGGGTATGTTTGTCCTGTTTTTTTCCAAGACTTTTATCTGGGCCTTTGCATCTGTCTTCTCAGCAGTTAGGACTCCCTCCCAGCCATGTGTTTGTACTATAGCTGAACATTCAGACATCAGGCCAGCCTATTACTTCTGATGGAGGAGGTAGATGCTGCCCTGATGCTATAGTTGTTGTAAGGTTGCCTCTGTACATAGTTCTATGTTTCAGGAACATTTCAAACAGGTTGTTGTTTGAAATGACGTGTTACGGCATCTGACGATGCCTTGCTTACTAATGGGATAAGAGGGCTATTTTCTTCATCTTATAACCCCCCCCCCGGGGGGGGGAGGGACTCATTGTAGAAAGGAAACCAATAGGGTTCCAACATTTCATATTAGAATAGTGGCAGAATTTCTTCATATTTATTTATTTATTATTTATTTATTTAGATGCTATAGTTGCACCCTATATTTCCTCTGTTACGCTGTCATAACGTACATGGCTCTTCTTCTTCCAACCCTTGTAGCCAGCCGCTTAGCTGGGCCAGATTCTTGTTGCTAGGCCCACATTCACCACATCTGTCTCATGGTCAAGTGGGAGTTAAACCCTGGGTCTCGACCGTAATAGTCCAACCATGGCTTTTCAATGCTTTTGATATTTCTCTCTCAATCCCACGCCCAAAGAAAGCTACTTTCCAGTTTTCTTTCTCCTGATAGTCTGGTCTAATTTCTGCATGGCAATCACAGTGTTTCTTCCACAGTATGGGGGCACTGTAACAAGTGCAGAATTGCTGCTGGAGCCACATGGAGCAAGAAAACTGAAATGAAACAGTTTGGGGAGGGCGCAATTTGGGGAGGGGCGCAATTTGCTGCTGTGGCTAATGGTGAGCCCTTCCCTGAGAAAATGGAGAAATCCTTCCCTGCTAGACTCTAGTGCTTAACTCTCACTTGTTGACTCTGTCACTGTTGAGTCCAAGTCTTGGTTCTCCCCCAAGTTTCCGTGTCTTTGAGTTGTCTCTCCAAAGCTATGCTTTTCATTCCGTGCATCTCCTCTTGGGTCAGATCTGTGCGATGTGTCACAAATATTTTGCTAATCCCCAAGCCTTGGTAACACAGGGCAAGGATGGCAAAACCTTCATGTACATCAGAGGTCTTCCATGACCAGTCCAGATGGTTATAGGAGAGGTGAGGTTCGCTGACATTTCTTCGTTCCAGCCCTCACAGCAAGGAATCTGGCTGGTCCAACTGAAATGTTACGTATTTTGAAAGGAAATGGGGTAGGAAGTTGGCAAACACCAATTGCCTTCATAATCTGTTTAAGAGGTATGATTCCTTTGGTTGTTGTGGAAGCGGAAGGTGGGTGACTTTGGCAGCCTGGGGCCCACCATTTTAATCTTACAGGCTGCCCAAGCCCAGACATAATGGAAAAAAATGCCAAAAGGGCATGGCCAAAAGTAGCCTTCTGGCCTTATTTTATGAGTTGGGGGCATCATGTTCCCAATGTTCTCATGAAATCACTGTTTCTTTTGGCCTCCAGTAGCAAAAAAGCATTTAAAGCTGTTTAAAAATGTTTTTGCAGCATGAGGGGACATTACAGGGTCCCTGGGAAGCCTTCGGGTGGCAAAAGTAGGCTTTGAGGGCTGCCTCTGGCTCTCTGGGCACCTTTGCCAACTCCTCAGTAGACACTCTGTAACTGTGGAATTTTACTCATTTCACTTGCTTGGGCTGAACCCAAACATCCATATTCTTTCAGACTAAAGAGGGATTCTCCCTTTTTGTGAGGGCAGGATAAGTGTTTCATAACTTTGTTCTCCATTTCCATCTTCTCATCATAGCTGAGTTGTTCTAACAGTGATTGCAACAATCATTCATCAGAGAGGTGCCATTCTTTCTTCTCTTGTAATGAAATCAAAAACTAAGCATGACCTGAGAGAATGAGGGTCGGAAGCTGCAACTCAATTTGACTTCAGGAGAAAGAATCCAATTAGGCAGGTCTGGCTGAGAACAAGGGTATGACTGCCTTTCCTCCATCAGAGTATTTCAGCCATGGACAAGTGATGCTCATGAGGAGCAGGGTACTCCATTTCTGCTAGCAGTGGGGGGAGACAAAGAACTTGACCCTCTGCAAAGCATGAATGAACAATTGCTAAAAGGGTTAGACAGTGTGTCCTCTGCCAATAGGGCAGGGCAAGGGAACATTTTCACAGTAGAATGCCCTCTTGCTTGGCAGGTACATTGGTTGGCAGCTGGAGGAGAATGTTGATGAAGGAGGGCAGACAGATAGACAAACAGAGGGACAGACAGACAGAAGTAGGTAGTATTAATTTTATTGATCAGTGCTTAGGGCATATCACAATACCAAACCAAACAACAAGGCTTGATAAGACCTGATTGCACTCTATGGGACAGAAGTAGGTATTTAACCCATGTCTTCTGGCAGATAGTCTTGTGCAGCACACAGAGAAGACAGTCACAATGACCTGAACCTTTCTGTAAGAACGGTGTGTGGGTGAGGAGTGGGGGGTGTTCTCAGCACACCCTCAGTTGGGAATGTGCAAAAGCTTGTTCTGGAACAAAGAGCTTGCAGGTTTTACTTTTGCAGCAAAGACGCATGAACATTTGGCTTTTTCCACCTTAGAAATCAATACTAAACCTCTTTCAAGTAAAAGACAGTTTTATTGCCCACTTCAATCCTTGGTAAATTTTCTTAGTGCAGAGATGAGACCTCTTTTTGGTTAAGAACCAAATTTGTGTATGGCAAGACTGCAACCATCTTGTCTCTAATACAATTTTTCTAAACTGCCTAAGTTGCCCTGTTTGCCTTCCATTATGCAGTGAAGAGCGCTGTCCTGTCACCGTTGTTGAAGGTCAGATTCATCTGCCAGCCACATTAACATCCACGTGTGCATTTGAGTGGGGGTGTGCCATCACCTCCTTGGCCTCAGGCAGCAAAATGACTTGGACCAGCCATGCTGGCATAGCCACCACATCTCTTAAAATCACATTCAGAAGACTTTTAAGGACATGTCTAGGTGATCTTTCTCCTCAAATGCCTTGCCAAGGTGAACAGGTTTGCAGAGAGCCAGACAGGAATGTTCTCTGTGGATTCAAGAGCACTTGATATTCAGGAAGCAAAAGGAAGAAGCAGGAGGGAGCTTGTTTTGTTCACTTCTCTGCCCTATAAAAAGGTTAATTGCCAAATGGCACTTGGTTTGCATGGATCCCAGTGGTGTCTTTAGTTCTGGAAGGGCAGTATCTTTTGGAGAGTGACCAGCATCACAAGGCTGCTGCCATGAACACAAAGGCCTGCTTTAAATTTGTAATGAATGTGTGCATGTATACTTGTGTGCCTTTACTTGTACCCTTTTGCTGGATCCTTTTTTAAGTTAGATTTATGGAATGTGTAGAATGTGCACTGTATATTGAGAAAATGTACTTTGTGTATAGTATTGTATGTGACGTATTCTACTTTTCATAACCAAAGCAGCAGATAAGACAGGGTCGCATGTGGTAAGAACAGATGAGTTACGTGTGGTAAGGCCGGGCTATGGCACTTATGGCAGAATCACCGCAGCTGAAACAAGGCAGAGACTTTCAGGACCTTGGACAGAGCAGTCAGAGGCAGGTAGCCTGGTGGAGGAGAACTGTTTCTTCAGCAAAGTGCAAAGCCTTAAGGAAGGTTAGTCAGACTTGGCCTGCTTCTTTCGCCTGCCCCCGACCCCTTCCTGATCTCTCTTTTTATAGGACAGAGAAGTGAACAATAAAGGGGTTTTTATTGCTCAGTTTAGCCCAGGAGTATGTCTTCTGAGACCAGAATCCCATTAAGGAACTGCAAATAGAAAGGGGCATCCAAATGCAAGTTTGATTAATTTGGTGGTGCCTAGATCTCACACTATTGTTAGGCAGGTCAAATGAGTGCAGAAGTAAGAGTATTACAAAGACTGTTTTGTGCCCATTAAAGAGTGGTGCAGGTCCATCTTCCATTGTCAGTATCATGGGAAGGTTTACCAGCCCTCCTGGTCAGTTTGGTGCCCATGTTGCCCTTGATCTCAGGCAACAAACTGTCTTGGAAAGGCATTGATGGTGCTTCTTTTCAGTTCATGCACCCCAGTTCCATAACCTAAGTGAGGAAGAGGGTGAGGAAGCAGTCAGCAATGTTCTGCATGGGAGTAAGACAATAAGACTGAAGGAGACCATGGATTGCCCAACATCCAGCATCAATTCTCTTGGTCTTTTCCTCTTTTCCTTCAGGCAAGGGTGTCATTGGCATCACACAGCCTTATTTTTGAAAGTCATTGTTATTAATAACAAATCTTAATTTTCCCACCTTCCCTGATCTTTGTCTCTTAGGTCCCCATCACCCACTTCAACCCCAGCTTTTATCTGTAGATTTTTATCCGGTTTAAAAATAACTCGCTCTTCAAAACAGAGGATACAAGGGAAATAACCACAATACCATCTAATAGGAGATCCGCAGGAGTGACAGGGGTCATCCAGTAGCTTGGATTTATTAGCAAGCTCCATAGAGACGTGGGTTTATTTACAGATTTGCCAAGCAAGCTTTCCATCTTCTCCCCCACCCCCATTTCAGGCCCTTGCATCTGGCTTTGTCCATTCACACAATAGCTCCTATGCACAATGAGCAAAAGGAAACTGGGCACCCCAAATGCAGGGAAAAGATGAAGGATTTAATTTCTTTTGTTTTACATTTTAGGTAAGAGCTTTTTAAAAATGTTGGGAGTGCAAGATTTGGGTCATCTAATTCTGAGGAGCCTTTGGGGTTTGCTCAAAGGCTACTCGTTATTAAGACCTCCTGGTTCTTCAGAATTAGCTTAAAGAGCCAATGCAGTTCTTCATAGTATAGTGTCTAAGGGAAGTCATAGTCCCTCTCTATTCAGCTTTGGTCAGACCTCAACTGGAATAACCCTGGGTCTAGTACTGAGCACCACAATTCAAGAAGGAGATGGACAAGATGGAACAAAAAAGGTTTAAGGTCTGAAACTATGAATCCCTATGAGGAGCAGCTTAGAGAATTGAGGATGTTTAGCCTGGAGAAGAGAATGTTCAAAGGAGACAAAATAGCCATTTTTAAATATTTGAAAGAATTTTATGTTGTTTTCTGCTGCCAGAGACCAGGACATGAAGCAATTGATTCAAATTACAGGGAAAGGATTTGTTTTCTGGTCTTCTATCACCTATCTTCTTTTATATTCGTCCTCTTTGTCTTTATATTTTAAGGGCTGTCTACCCTTCTCCTGTTAAAATTATATTAGTATTTCCATTTTTTCTTGTTCCATAAACTTTGTTAACAGTTTCAAATTCCACGAAGTAGAAGGTGGATGTCAATGAGCCCTCACACCTATTTTTTTCCGTAAGCTATCCTTCCCTATTTCCCTGGTCTTTCCTTAACCCATAACCCACCCCTTTTAAAATTCATTTATCTTGTCTCACCACCCTTCTCTTTCTACCCCCCCCTTCCCTAGATCTTCCCCATACATAGCGTCCCCATCTTTCCTTTCGTTTCTTACCCTTCCCCATTACCTTTTTCATTTATTTGGAAAATTCTTGAATAAAGATATATAAAATTTGTTAAACATATTACAAGGAAAGTAAGTCCACCTAAACATTAGAAAGTGCTTCTTGATGGTAGGAACAATTCAGTTATGGAATAGGCTCCCTGGTGGAGACTGAATGGCTTTTGGAGTACCTGGATTGCGTCTTCTTTCCTGGCAGAATGGGGTTGGACTGGATGGCCCTGGAGGTCTCCTCCAACTCTAGGATTCTATTATTATAGTTGTGTGAGAACACAGGGCAATGGATTCAAATTACAGGGAAAGGGTTTGTTTTCTGGTCTTCTATCACCTATCTTCTTTTATATTCATCGTCTTTATCTTTATATTTTAAGGGCTGTCCACCCTTCTCCTGTTAAAATTATATGAGGATTTCCATTTTTTCGTGTTCCATAAACTTCATTAATGGATTCAAATCCCACAAAGTAGAAGATAGGAAGTCAACCAACCCCCCACCTATTTTTTCTGTAAGCTAACCTTTACTATTTCCCTGGTCTCTCCTTACCCCATAACCCACCCCTTTTTAAATCAATTTAACTTGTCTCACAACCCTTCTCCTTCTACTCACCCCCTTCCCTAGATCTTCCCTATACATACCGTCCCCATCTTTCCTTTTTTCCTTACCCTTTCCCATTACCTTTTTATGTTATTTGGAAAATTCTTGAATAAATATATATATACAAAATAAAAAACAACAGGGAAAGAAAGTCCACCTATAAATTACGAAGCGCTTCCTGATGGTAGGAACAATTCAGCTATGGAATAGGCTCCCTGGTGGAGACTGAATGACTTTTGGAGTACTTGGATTGCATCTTCTTTCCTGGCAGAATGGGGTTGGACTGGATGGCCCTGGAGGTCTCCTCCAACTCTAGGATTCTATTATATTTGCGTGAGAACACGGGGCAATAGATTCAAAATACAGGGAAAGGGTTTGTTTTCCAGTCTTCTATCATCTGTCTTCTTTTATATTCGTCCTCTTCATCTTTATATTTTAAGGGCTGTCCACCCTTCTCCTGTTAAAATTATATTAGTATTTCCATTTTTTCTTGTTCCATAATCTTCATTAATAGATTCAAATCCCACGAAGTAGAAGTTGGGATGTCAACCAACCCCCAACCCTATTTTTTCCTTACGCTATCCTTCTCTAATTCCCTAGTCTTTCCTTACCCCATAACCCACCCCTTTATAAATTCATTTGACTTGTCTCACCACCCTTCTCTCCCCCCCCCTTCCCTAGATCTTCCCTATACATACCATCTCCATATTTCCTTTTTATCTTACCCTTCCCCATTACCTTTTTTATGTTGTTTGGAAAATTCTTGAATAAATATATATATAATTGTTTTTAAAATTACAGGGGAAAAAGTCCACCTAAACATTAGATAGTCCTTCTTGACGGTAGGAACAATTCAGCTACGGAATAGGCTCCCTGGTGGAGACTGAATGGCTTTTAGAGTACTTGGATTGCGTCTTCTTTCCTGGCAGAATGGGGTTGGACTGGATGGCCCTGGAGGTCTCCTCCAACTCTAGGATTCTATTATTATAATTGTGTGAGAACACAGGGCAATGGATTCAAATTACAGGGAAAGGGTTTGTTTCGTGGTCTTCTATCACCTCTTTTATATTCATCCTCTTTGTCTTTATATTTCAAGGGCTTTCTACCCTTCTCCTGTTAAAATTATATTAGTATTTCCATTTTTTTCTTGTTCCATAAACATTGTTAACACATTCAAATCCCACGAAGTAGAAGGTGGGATGTCAACCAACCCCCACCCTTATTTTTTCCTTAAGCTAACCTTCCCTGTTTTCCTGGTCTCTCCTTTTCCCATAACCCACCCTTTTTATAATTCATTTCACTTGTCTCACCACCCTTCTCCTTCTACTCACCCCATTCCCTACATCTTCCCTAAACATATCATCCCCATCTTTTTTTTCTTACCCTTCCCCATTACCTTTTTATGTTATTTGGAAAATTCTTGAATAAATATATATATAAAAAAATTAAAAATTACAGATAAAGAAAGTCCACCTAAACATTAGAAAGCATTTGTTTTGTTTTGTTTTTGTTTTTTTGATGGTAGGAACAATTCAGTTATGGAATAGGCTCCCTGGTGGAGACTGAATGGCTTTTGGAGTACTTGGATTTCGTCTTCTTTCCTGGCAGAATGGGGTTGGACTGGATGGCCCTGGAGGTCTCCTCCAACTCCAGGATTCTATTATTATAGCTGCGTGAGAACACAGGGCAATGGATTCAAATTACAGGGAAAGGATTTGTTTTCTGGTCTTCTATCACCTATCTTCTTTTATATTCATCGTCTTCGTCTTTAAATTTTAAGGGCTGTCCACCCTTCTCCTGTTAAAATTATATTAGTATTTCCATTTTTTCTTGTTCCGTAGTCTTATTTAATAGATTCAAATCCCACGAAGTAGAAGATGGGATGTCAACCAACCCCACCCCTATTTTTTCCGTAAGCTATCCTTCCCGATTTCCCTGGTCTTTCTTTACCCCATAACCCACCCCTTTATAAATTCATTTGACTTGTCTCACCACCCTTCTCCTTCAACTCCCCTTCCCTAGATCTTCCCTATACATACCATCCCCATCGTTCCTTTTTTTCCCTTACCCTTCCCCATTACCTTTTTATGTTATGTGGAAAATTCTTGAATAAAGATATATAAAAATTGTTTAAAAAATACAGGGAAAGAAAGTCCACCTAAATATTAGAAAGCGCTTCCTGACGGTAGGAACAATTCAGCTATGGAATAGGCTCCCTGGTGGAGACTGACTGGCTTTTAGAGTACTTGGATTGCGTCTTCTTTCCTGGCAGAATGGGGTTGGACTGGATGGCCCTGGAGGTCTCCTCCAACTCTAGGATTCTATTATTATAGTTTGTGAGAACACAGGGCAATGGATTCAAATTACAGGGAAAGGGTTTGTTTTCTGGTCTTCTATCACCTATCTTCTTTTATATTCATCGTCTTCGTCTTTATATTTTAAGGGCTGTCCACCCTTCTCTTGTTAAAATTATATTAGGATTTCTACCATTTCTTGTTCAATAAACTTCATTAATGGATTCAAATCCCACAAAGTAGAAGATGGGAAGTCAACCAACCCCCCACCTATTTCTTCCGTAAGCTAACCTTCCCTATTTTCCTGGTCTCTCCTTATCCCATAACCCACCCCTTTTTATAATTCATTTCACTTGTCTCACCACCCTTCTCCTTCTACTCACCTCCTTCCCTACATCTTCCCTAAACATATCGTCCCCATCTTTTTTTTCCTTACCCTTCCCCATTACCTTTTTATGTTATTTGGAAAATTCTTGAACAAAGATATATATATAAATTTAAAAATTACAGGTAAAGAAAGTCCACCTAAACATTAGAAAGCGTTTTTGTGTGTCTGTGTGTGTGTGTTTTCTTTTATGGTAGGAACAATTCAGTTATGGAATAGGCTCCCTGGTGGAGACTGAATGGCTTTTGGAGTACTTGGATTGCGTCTTCTTTCCTGGCAGAATGGGGTTGGACTCGATGGCCCTGGTGGTCTCCTCCAACTCTAGGATTCTATTATAGTTGTGTGAGAACACAGGGCAATGGATTCAAAATACCGGGAAAGTATTTGTTTTCTGGTCTTCTATCACCTATCTTCTTTTATATTCATCGTCTTCGTCTTTATATTTTAAGGGCTGTCCACCCTTCTCCTGTTAAAATTATATTAGTATTTCCATTTTTTCTTGTTCCATAGTCTTCATTAATAGATTCAAATCCCACGAAGTAGAAGATGGGATGTCAACCAGCCCCCACACCTATTTTTTCCGTAAGCTATCCTTCCCTATTTCCCTGGTCTTTCCTTACCCCATAACCCACCCCTTTATAAATTCATTTATCTTGTCTCACCACCCTTCTCCTTCAACTCCCCTTCCCTAGATCTTCCCTATACATACCGTCCCCATCGTTCCTTTTTTTCCCTTACCCTTCCCCATTACCCTTTTTTGTTATTTGGAAAATTCTTGAATAAAGATGTATAAAAATTGTTTTAAAAAATACAGGGAAAGAAAGTCCACCTAAATATTAGAAAGCGCTTCCTGACGGTAGGAACAATTCAGCTATGGAATAGGCTCCCTGGTGGAGACTGAATGGCTTTTAGAGTACTTGGATTGCGTCTTCTTTCCTGGCAGAATGGGGTTGGACTGGATGGCCCTGGAGGTCTCCTCCAACTCTAGGATTCTATTATTATAGTTTGTGAGAACACAGGGCAATGGATTCAAATTACAGGGAAAGGGTTTGTTTTCCGGTCTTCTATCATCTATCTTCTTTTATATTCATCCTCTTTGTCTTTATATTTTAAGGGCTGTCCACACTTCTCTTGTTAAAATTATATTAGGATTTCCATTTTTTTGTGTTCCATAAACTTCATTAATGGATTCAAATCCTACGAAGTAGAAGATGGGGAGTCAACCAACCCCCACCCCTATTTTTTCTGTAAGCTATCCTTCCCTATTTCCCTGGTCTGTCCTTACCCCATAACCCACCCCTTTTTAAATTCATTTATCTTGTCTCACCACCCTGCTCCTTCTACCCCCCCTTCCCTAGATCTTCCCTATACATATCGTCCCCATCTTTCCTTTCTTTTCTTACCCTTTCCCATTACCTTTTTATGTTGTTTGGAAAATTCTTGAATAGAGATATATTAAAAAAGTAAATAAAATTACAGGAAAGAAAGTCCACCTAAACATTACAAAGCGGTTTTTTTGATGGTAGGAACAATTCAGCTATGGAATAGGCTCCCTGGTGGAGACTGAATGGCTTTTGGAGTACTTGGATTGCGTCTTCTTTCCTGGCAGAATGGGGTTGGACTGGATGGCCCTGGAGGTCTCCTCCAACTCCAGGATTCTATTATTATAGCTGCGTGAGAACACAGGGCAATGGATTCAAATTACAGGGAAAGGATTTGTTTTCCGGTCTTCTATCACCTATCTTCTTTTATATTCATCCTTTTCATTTTTATATTTTAAGGGCTGTCCACCCTTCTCCTATTAAAATTATATTAGTATTTCCATTTTTTCTTGTTCCATAAACTTCATTAATAGATTCAAATCCCACGAAGTAGAAGATGGGATGTCAACCAACCCCCAACCCTATTTTTTCCGTAAGCTATCCTTCCCTATTTCCCTGGTCTTTCCTTACCCCATAACCCACCCCTTTTAAAATTCATTTATCTTGTCTCACCACTCTTCTCCTTCAACTCCCCTTCCCTAGATCTTCCCTATACATACCGTCCCCATCTTTCCTTTTTTTCTTACCCTTCCCCATTACCTTTTTCATTTATTTGGAAAATTCTTGAATAAAGATATATAAAAATTGTTTAAAAATTACAAGGAAAGAAAGTCCACCTAAACATTAGGAAGCGCTTCCTGATGGTAGGAACAATTCAGCTATGGAATAGGCTCCCTGGTGGAGACTGAACGGCTTTTGGATTACTTGAATTGCGTCTTCTTTCCTGGCAGAATGGGGTTGGACTGGATGGCCCTGGAGGTCTCCTCCAACTCTAGGATTCTATTATTATAGTTGCATGAGAACACAGGGCAATGGATTCAAATTACAGGGAAAGTATTTGTTTTCTGGTCTTCTATCACCTATCTTCTTTTATATTCATCGTCTGCGTCTTTATATTTTAAGGGCTGTCCACCCTTCTCTTGTTAAAATTATATTAGGATTTCCATTTTTGTGTTCCATAAACTTCATTAATGGATTCAAATCCCACGAAGTAGAAGATGGGATGTCAACCAACCCCCACCCCTATTTTTTCCTTAAGCTATCCTTCCCGATTTCCCTGGTCTTTCCTTACCCCATAACCCACCCCTTTATAAATTCATTTGACTTGTCTCACCAGCCTTCTCCTTCAACTCCCCTTCCCTAGATCTTCCCTATACATACCGTCCCCATCGTTCCTTTTTTTCCCTTACCCTTCCCCATTACCTTTTTATGTTATTTGGAAAATTCTTGAAAAAAGATATAAAAAATAAAAAAAAATTACAAGGAAAGAAAGTCCACTTAAACATTAGGAAGTGTTTCCTGGTGGTAGGAACAATTCAGCTATGTAATTGGCTCCCTGGTGGAGATTGAATGGCCTTTTGAGTACTTGGATTCTTTCTTTCTTTCTTTCTTTCTTTCTTTCTTTCTTCTTTCTTTCTTTCTTTCTTTCTTACCTTCCTTCCTTCCTTCATTCCTTCATTCCTTCATTCCTTCATTCCTTCATTCCTTCATTCCTTCATTCCTTCATTCCTTCATTCCTTCATTCCTTCTTTCTTTCTTTCTTTCTTTCTTTCTTTTCATCACAGGCAGTCTAGGGAGTGAATCTTCCAGATCTTGGGACACTTTTCCCAAGTTCTGTGTTGGATCTGGGAGGCGGGGGATGATCGGCCATGCAATCTTTGGCCAGTTTTTTCAGCAGAGAGCTTCATTGTATTCAACCAGACTGCCTCTTGACTACAACCTGGCATCCTACCATTTCCATAATCCCTGGTAGATAGAAGTTGGGGGCTTTACCTCATCAGTCATCTGAATATCCCGGTCAGTAGGTGAGCAGCAACAGAGATGAAATGAAACCAGACTACAGAGAAATAAGAAGATAGAATCAGTGTGCACAAAAGCCCTTCAGATGTTCTAGACTCCAACTCTCAGAATCGAACGCCAGTGTGGCCGTTGCCTAGGGATCATGGGAGATGAGGTCCAAGATTGGTGGACCAAAAAGTAAGAACTACTGTCATGTAACATTATCCAAGGGGGAACATCTGGCTGGAAGACCTAACAGGAATAATTGGTTTGTGATGTCATCTGTTGGATTTCTGACTGTCATAAAGATCCAATTCAGGTTGTGATATCACCTGAATGGGATCTTTATGACATTCAGAAATCCACTACAGAATGGAGATAATGACGTGGGGAAATTGAGAATGTTACCATCACGATCCCTGTAGCCCACTTTGGTGTGGCCCTTGCAGACACATGGATTTCCCCAACTGAGCAGCCTTCAGATGTGTTGGATTAAGATCAGGTCACTCTGTCTGAGAATTATGGGAGTTGTAGTCTCATGTATCTGAAAGGTGTCTGACTGTGCTGTTTTGTTTGTTTGTTTAGTTAATTAGTTACAGTATGAAAATGTTGAGTGACAGGGAACTTCAGCATTCAGATTCATTCTCCATAAAACTACACTGTTTTCTGCCTTCTGTAAATAAGTACATATAAATATAGGTTCACTTCTGTGTGTATGTATGCATAGATTCATAGAAGCACATGCCAAATCTCAGATGCTGTACAGCTTGGGTTTTGTTCTTGTTTTCTTGTTTTTGTTGTTTGAAATGACTGCTTTTGTGTTCTGTGTGGATGTGCAGAGTGAGTTGTGATGTATCAGTCTGGTCCAATTCCCAAGCGGGGCAGTGGTGTAAGCAAAATCCATTCCACAAAGTGCGCAGAACTCCTCTTATAGAAGCTGTGTAGTGCCAGTAGGCTGCTCTCTCTCGTTTTTCATGCTTTCTTTCTGAAGTGTTCTTTGGTCAACCTATTCAAGCCATTGTGAAGGTGTTTTAAAAAATTGTGTTATGTAGATGCACAGGGACATATATACATCTATTGTTGTGGATTTTTTGAAGTACTGATCATCACTGCAAGAAAGGTGTTCTTGATCTCAGAAGGATTCAGTGATCCCTTAATCTAGGGATGGGTATTCTGCACCCCACATGCTCAGACAAATGCCTGGGGGGAGAGAATAAATACAAAGAAAAAGTCTGGAAGATGGGTCCTAAACCACCACAAGCACCCCACCCCCCCAGTTGCACTCTGACTTAATCTAGATCTGTATTTGAGTCACTAACAAAGCAGAAATATCAAAGTGGTCCAGGAAACATTTGGGCTACTGCCTTCTTTGGCTGCGCTGAGATTAATTGAAGTCCTTGTATGTCGGTGGACGTTATCATGAGATGGTAGCAGTTATAACAAAATGCAGACAACTGAAATTCTGCCACCTTGACTATATGCCTCTGAATGTGGAATTCCAAAGCCTTTACCTATCATACTTCAATATTTCTGTTTTGTTAGTCAAGGGAGAGAGCGCGTGAGGGACAAAGTTATATACCGTATTTCTTCGATTCTAAGATGCACATTCATTTCAGCATCACCAACAGAAAAACAACAACAACAACTTTATTTGCTTGGTTCTAAGACCCACCCCATAATAAAAGATGTTTCAATGAAGGGGGGGGGGGTCTTAGAATCAAAGAATTACAGTAATACTATCAGATACATAGAAAAGGAAGATATATTATTCAATCAGAAAAACAATTAACCATGCACATGCATTGAAATGATTTTAGAAAGCAATAAAGAAAACAAAGGGACAGGGAGAAAAATTAAAAAGTTTTGGGCAGCAGGATATGTGTCACTATTCTGCTGGACCACGCTCCCATCCATTTTTTAGAAAAACATGACAATTATAAATAACTATATATGAATTATAAATATGCCTATTTTGTGGTGGTTGATACTGAATTGGTGGAGAAAGGCAATACAAATAAAGCCACTGACTTGAGTGCAACCCCGAAACTGGAAACAAACAAATGCATGGTAGTTCTCCTTGCAGATTGTAAATTTGTACAGTTTCCATTTATAAAGTTTTCTATAAGCAAAGGGAAGTATTTATACTTGCTATGGTTTGACTGGGGTGTGAGGTGCTGTAGACTGAAAGTTTGAAACAAAATGACAGGCGGGTGAATTTTCCTTTCTTCTTTGATTTCCTTGTGCTTTTGTGAGGTGTTTGGTGAGTAAATTATGTATGAATTATTTATGCCAATAAAAATAAATAAAATGAAACTGTTTTGTTCTTCCTTTTTTCATCTCTCCTGGTTTGCTTCTAACTTTGTCCTGAATCAGGGATCATGGCCTTGTTCCATTCCAGGAATACTTGTTCACTTGGCCTCATCATATACATAAGAAGGGCCATATTGCCCATAGGTTTCTCGGAGTTCTCATCCAATTTGTTTGTTTTTTCAAATGTACAGATGCTCCAAAATTTCAGAGACAAGGACTGGGGAAAAGAATTTTTTGTACTGGTTGAAGCAAAGTAAAGAGGGGCCCAGTCCGGCTTCCCTAGGGAGAGAATTCCAAAGCCTGAGAACTGCAATTGCACTCAATGAACCCCAAGAAGATGATGGGATTCAGGAAAGAGCATCCTCTGAAGGGTTTAGGGTCTGAGCAGGCTCTTAGCAGATGAAATCCTTCTGACAGGCTGGAGCCAAGCCATAGAGGGCTTTATAGGTCACAACCAGGACTGGATTCTGCAGCAACAAAAGAGTTATGTGATCCCTGTATCCAGACTCAGTTAACAATCTGGCTGCAGTTCTTTGGTCCAATGCAAGTTTCTGAGCACTTTTCCAAGTATAGCTCTGAGTACAGAGCATTACAGTAATCCGAACGGGATGTAACCAAGGCACGGCCAGATCACACATTCCCAGGAACAGGCACGGCTGCTGCACCAGCTAGCTTTAATGGTGAAAGAATTCTCTGAGCCATTGTAGAAACCTGGGCCTTGGAGCTGAATCCAGTACTCCCAAGCCATGAATCCTTCAGGGGGAGCATAGCCCCACCCAGCGCAGGCTGAATCCCTGTTCCCTGATCTGCCTTTCATCTGACCAGAGGCCCCTTCTCTGAATCAAGTTTCAATTTGTTTATCCTCATCCAGTCCATTAGTGCTCCCGGACAGTTCCATTTATATCTGCCTTTCCTCAGTGAGCTGAAGGTGGCATACATGCGTCGCTTCCTCGCTACATTAGCCTCACAACAACCCTGTTCTACATTGTAGATAGATGCACCCTAGGAGGTAGTTCCAAGCAGAGGGGGCAACAAGCTGAAATGCATGGAGTTTCCCGGAAGAGGAGGGCTGATAGGGAGAGAAAGATTATTGCCACACTGCTTTTCAAGGGCTTTCCAGTGGATTTGCCACATCCCTGGCACAGAAAGGCCCTTTCTATTACCTGCTAGCAGAGCTTTTTGTCTGAAACCTGGGAGGTCCAAACCTTGGAGTTTCAAGTATGCCAAGTCCGGGCTATATCACTGAGCTAACTTCTCATGAAAAATATAGGGATGGGGATGAGGCTTGGGTTTGAGCTGCTTTGAGGATATGATGAGCAAACTGTTAGAATATCATCCAAAAATATTGTTGAGTGAGAGGCAACGCTATAAAAGAAGCATATAAAATGCCTGGTTGGCAATCACATCTTGTTTAATGTTAATAATTTAAAACATGTTTAGGCTCCATTGAAAAGTAACAACCACGACAAGGACTGAAAAATAAAGCCTTTAGTGAGAAATGCTGAATGAAATCTACATAAAGACATTTCATAAATAATCCAGGAATATAAAGTTTTAACACTACATGAAATACCATAGGGAACAAAACTAGTACATGAACATCAAATGATCTGAACATGTTTCAACCATATCAATCTCTCTCAGCAGTTGAAGATTCTTTCACAATCATGTTGGACGTATCATAGCTTATTAGGATGAATCTGAATTTCTACGTGCTGCAAGACCATTGTGAATGTGTTTTCTTTGGAAGCTTTTAAACAGAGGCTGGATAGCCATCTGTCAGGGGTGATTTGAATGCAATATTCCTGCTTCTTGGCAGGGGGTTGGACTGGATGGCCCATGAGGTCTCTTCCAACTCTTTGATTCTATGATTCTATGGTGCTCCTGAGACTAGAAGCCAAACTAGTGAATTCAAATTACAAGAAAAGAGATTCCACTTGGACATAAGGAAAAACCTCTTGGCTGTTAAGAGCTGTTGCACAATGGAATTGGCTGCTTCAGAGATAGCGCCTCCTCCTTTGTAGGTTTTCAAACAGAGGGTGGATGAGCATCTTGGCAGTGCTTTTGCTCTGAATTCCTGCCTAGGAGAATGGGGTTGGAGTGGATAGCCCTTGGAGGCCCTTCCAGCTCCTAAGAGTCTCTGATTCTATTTTGTAGAATCTCTTGTTCCATCTCACTGTGAATTTTAATACAAGGATCTAAGATGGCTAAAGCTGTTCTCCTGTCAGGCACCATTTTCTTTTCTGCTGAGGTTTTTCCTATCACTAAATCTTCATCAAAGCATGGAAAGGTTACTTGTCTCCACTGCAACACCCAGATTCTTCTCCTCTTTGGTCATCTGGTCTTTGGGGGCAAAACATCACATTAGCCCATATCAGAGGACTAAGGAGCATGTGGTTCTTGAATTGTTGGACTACAGTCCCCATGATCCCTCACCCTTGACTATGCTAGCTGGGGCTGTTGGGAGTTGAAGTCCTACAATAGCAAGAGAGCCATCCCTTTACCATCTCTCCCTTACAGTCTGGCACACACACCACTACTGATTCGTCTGTGCTGATGTCAGGTGAGTCTTTACAAGTAATGCCATCCAACTGTGGTTTCCTTTAGGACAGGAATCTTTCTCCTCAAAGTAGGGTAGCATCAATTACCAATCAGCTTCCAGCCTGAGGGAAGCATTAATGAGTTAGGGCTCATCACACTGGACCACAAATACAAAATTGTGCTGCTGACAGACACACTTTCTCCTCGATCCCCCCCCCCCCTTCCGCCTTTCGCAGCATGAGCTTTTGGCAGTAAATAGTGTCATTAACCTGCATTTAAGGACAATGAAAACACTTTGGATAATCATCAAGAGAAGTTTCAGTCCTCCATTACTCCAAGGAGTTAAGGCTCCAGTGCTTGAGCAAAGCTCCTTATTCAGCATTTCTTTTCCTCTCTCCCTGCCTCTGATCAAATGCTGGCAGAAGTTGCAGAAACAAAAGAAAACTTGAACAAAGATCCTAAGGCCAGAGAGAAAGGTAGGAGAGAAGGAGGCGAAGAGAGTGTTGGCTATCTGAAGATTCTCAGACCAATGGACCAGGTATAGGACATAGTCCTATGGTCTGGGAGCAGCCACCAAGAAGGCCCTCCGATGTGTCCTCACCAAATGCACCAGTGGTGGTGGTGGGGAGAAAGACCTCTCAGCCTCCAACTTGAGGAGACTCGTCTTGGGAAGTAGTCTTTCTGATAGATTGCACCCAAGGCTTTATAGGTCATGATCAGCATTTTGAACTGTGCCAAGTGATAGCCAGTGAGGTTGTTCCAACAAGAAATGTGGATGCCCATGGTAGCTCACTCCAGTTAGTTTAGCCATAGACTATGTTCATAGATCTCTGAACATTTTCCAAAGGCAGTGCCACACAGAACATGGTAACATAGTCTAAAGAGGACATGATGAAAGCACGCCTCACTGCACACAGATTTATCTTCAATAATAGGCACAGCTGGCACACTTGTTTTGCAAATACACTTTCAGTCACCCTCAAACCTGGCATCAAGGATTACCGCTAAGCCCAGGAGTGTATCCAGACTGTAGAGCCAGTGTGATGAAGAGGTTAGAATGTTGGACTAGGAGCCCACTCAGCCATGGAAAACCATCAGGAGATCCTGGGCAGGTCATTCCAGATGTCAGGGCACCACCTGAACCCATTGCCCTCCTGGGGGAGAGCATCATAACTGCCCCTCCCACACCTGCAGGAGCTCTGAGTCTCAATGTGCCTAAACCACATCTCTGCATGACATTGAAGCTAGGGAATCCCCAACACCAATGTCACCATCATTCCTCTGAGCACAGGTCCTGGGGATGGGCCAGATACTACTCGGGAAGGACTTGCAGTTGGCATGAAGTTCTAAGCTATTCCTAACAGGATTCTCTAATATCATCCTTGAAGACCCCAGAACAACATGTCAAGGGAGCTTCAGCATCATTTCTGAGACCTCCTCAGATAGCTCAGAAAGAGAAGTGGCTATGTAGTGAGGTTAGGCATCATCAGCATCCCTCTTCTGTTCCATCCCTCACCTTCCAATAACAGGCACCAGTTCAAGACAGACTGTGGGAGAGAGCATTCAATGAGAAGGACAGGATCATGATAGACTACTCTTCATCATCAATGAACTCTTGTGCCAGCAGAACTGCTGACCAAAAGGTCAGCGGTTCATATCTAGGGAGCAGCGTGAGCTCCCATCTGTAAGCTCAGCTTCTAATGCAGGGACATAAAAGAAGCCTCCCACAGGATGATAATACAGCCGAGCATCCTCTGGGCAATGTCCTTGCAGATGGCCAATTCTCTCACACCAGAAGCAACTTGCAGTTTCTCAAGTCACTCCTGACACGGAAAAAAAATCACCATGCAGGGTTCATTTTTTGCACGGAGAAGCCAGGAGGGCAGAGTTGAGAGAGGAACACATATCTACCTCACTTCACCCAGACATATCTCTGTAATACAAGCCAGGTTGGTACATGGCAGGAAGTGTATGATACAGACTCTCTTCCCCTGACCAACATCCTAGGTAACCCTTCTTCCTTCACTGCAGGAACAGAGACCTAAAACCTTTAGAAGGCGGCAGGATTGAGAGGCAGAACTGCTGCACCAAGTGGTCACTGGAGGATCAGTAAGAAGCACAGTGCCCACTACTTTTTTCTGTGATTGTGATAAACACAACAACCTATTAGAAAGTATAGTAAAAAGTGGCTCTTGGCATCATACAGTGAAATAGGATCTTATAAAACATTGTATAAATTAAAGTAGGTGAACAGGGTACTGGTGAGAGCCACAGTGGAGGCAATGGAGCCCTCTATGCATCCCTGAGATCCCAGAGACAGAACTCCTGAGACTTTGATTCTGTTGGAACCCAAATGGTTCCTTATTAATCTGCAGAGTTGGACACTGAGCAATGGAGCTCCCAGTAACTCTAGATGATCAATGAAGTGCCAATGACCACCACCCTCTATTGGATAACTGAGCAGCAGAAGCCCTGTTCAAAATTAGATGGTGCGGAAACTTTTGCTCTCTTTATGCTTTATTCTTCAACTCTTACTACCCATTCCCATTGGCCTTACTAGATGTGGATGATAGGGGGTATAGGCCAAATCATTTGGATAACCAAAGGTTCCCAGCACCAGATTCCATCGAAGGATGCAGTGTTTAAGGTGAGGGTGTTGGGGTGGGATCCAAGAGAGGAGGACACCAAAAGGGTGGGGAGAGAATGAATAGGTTTGGATTTCCATTGCATTACCAAACTGGTGAGCAGTCTTCTTTGGCTGTCCCTTTTCCCTGGATCTGTCAAGCCAGGCGTCGAGGCACGTTAGGGCAGGCATGTCCATTTTCCAGCTATGCTGCATTTGCAAAGAAGGAAGATGACACGCTCGGTCCAATTCTGAAAGCTTCCCATTAAGAATCGGCTGTTTGTTGATAGATGATGGCAATGATAATAATTTGTCCTGAATGTTTGGACAGGAACAGCAGGGAGAGAGACACAGCAAAGATGTCACACTAATGAAAATTATAGGTCGGTTACGCAGATAATGCCATTGTTCAGCCCATTTATAGAACTTGCCTTCCAGGCCACGTGTCGCATCGCGCATACCTCCAGCCGGCTCCGCAGCTGCGCTCTCAGATTGTATTTATTGCCAGGAAGTGGAAATTTGAAAGGGAGAGGACAGGAAGGGTCCTGGGGGTGAGCAAGAGCAGGGTCCCACATCAAGCAGCCCCAATTACAAACTCAAGTGGGTGGGAAGCATTGGCTCCATATGCTGCGAGTTTGCAGCAGCTTGTTGGAGCTTGAAGAATTACTTTTTAAGCTATATCTTTCAGAGGCCATGCTGATTGTGAGACCCTGGGAGTTATAGTCTAAAGAGGGACTTTTCAGGGATTTGAGTCTTTGGAACTCATCTATGTGTGCTCCCTAGCTGGAGAGATTTCGCCAAGCATTTTGGAACTGTCTTGCCACTGTTGAAGACTTGAAACTCGGCTTTTTCCCCCAAAGAGCTAGCCAATAAGCTGAATTCAAGACCAATGGCCAGATTGCTTTTCAGCATGCAGTCTGATCAAGGAAGGGATGCTACTAGCCCTAGATGGAGTTATGCATTGTATGAGGAGGACCCAATGTGTGTTGTTTCATTGTTACTTGGTAGCTGCCATGCTCTCAGAAGGGAATTCTGGGAAAACAAAGCACCAATTCCTCTTGTGTGTGGTGCAGACAGTCCTGAATAGGCTTCTGTCATACCACTTTCCTTTTGCCTCAGCCTCCTTCCCAGGAGGCTAAGACAAAAGGAAACTGCTACATTTTAATACTACATTTAATCTCTCAGTTCTTGTGGGTTTTTTCGGGCTATATGGCCATGTTCTAGAGGCATTTCTCCTGACGTTTCGCCTGCATCTATGGCAAGCATCCTCAGAGGGTCTGGTTGCAATTAGTACAATGGGTTTATATATCTGTGGAATGGTTGGGGTGGGGCAAGGAGCTCTTCCCTGCTGCAGTTAGGTGTGAATGTTAGCTAATCACCTTCATTAGCATTTGAAGGCCTGCCTGAGTCTGGGAAAATCTGTTGCTGGGAGTTGTTAATCTGTGCCTGGTTTCTTCCTCTCTGATGTTTAGCTGTTAAAATTTTTGAGTTTTTTAAAACTGGTAGCCAGATTTTGTTCATTTTCATGGTCTCTTCCTTTCTGTTGAAATTGTCCACATGCTTGTGGATTTCAATGGCTTCTCTGTGTAGTCTGACATGGTGGTTGTTGGTGTGGTCCAGCATTTCTGTGTTCTCAAATAATATGCTGTGTCCAGGCTGGTTCATCAGGTGCTCTGCTATGGCTGACTTCTCTGGTTGAAGTAGTCTGCAGTGCCTTTCATGTTCCTTGATGCGTGTCTGGGCGCTGCGTTTGGTGGTCCCTATGTAGACTTGTCCACAGCTGCATGGTATACGGTAGACTCCTGCAGAGGTGAGAGGATCCCTCTTGTCCTTTGCTGAACGTAGCATTTGTTGGATTTTCTTGGTGGGTTTGTAGATTGTTTGTATGTTGTGTTTCCTCATCAGCTTCCCTATGCGGTCAGTGGTTCCCTTGATGTATGGCAGGAACACTTTTCCTCGGGGTGGATCTTCATCTTTACTCTCGTGGTTTGTTCTTGGTCTTGTAGCTCTTCTGATGTCTGAGGTGGAGTATCCATTGGCCTGGAGAACCCAGTTGAGGTGGTTCAGTTCATCTTGGAGGAGGTGGGGTTCGCAGATTCTTTTTGCACGGTCTGCCAAGGCTTTGATGGTGCTTCTTTTTTGACTTGGGTGATGGTTGGAGTTTTTATGTAGATATCTATCTGTGTGTGTGGGTTTTCTGTAGACGGTGTGACCCAATTGTTGATCTGGTTTGCGGATGACTAGGACATCTAGAAAAGGCAGTCTTCCTTCATTTTCTTTTTCCATGGTGAACTGGATGTTTGGATGGATGCTGTTAAGATGGTCCAGGAACCTGTTGAGTTCTTCATCTCCATGGCTCCAAATGGTGAAGGTGTCATCCACATATCTGAACCATATCGTGGGCTTTTTCGTTGCTGTCTCCAGGGCTTGTTCTTCAAAGTGTTCCATGTAGAAGTTAGCTATGACTGGGCTGAGAGGGCTCCCCATAGCTACTCCATCTTTCTGTTCGTAGAATTCATTGTCCCACTGAAAGTAACTGGTGGTGAGGCAATGGTGAAACAGAGCCGTGATGTCTTCTGGGAACCTCTGGTTGATGAGTGCCATGGTGTCTGCTACCGGAACCATGGTAAATAGAGATACCACATCGAAGCTGATCAGTTTGTCGTTTGTATTTAGCTTGAGATTGCTGATTTTTTCTATGAAGTGGGCTGAGTCCTTGATGTAGTGTGTAGTGAGCCCAATATGGCTTTGTAACTGTGCAGCAAGAAATTTTGCTAGGTCGTATGTGGGGGATCCAATGGCACTCACGATGGGTCTGAGTGGGGTGGAGTCCTTATGGATTTTTGGGAGTCCATAAAGCCTGGGTGGATGGGCTTCCGATTTACATAGCTGCTGTCGTATGTCAAAGTTTATTGAGGAGTTCTTAATCAGGGTGTTGGTTTTCTTGGTTATTTTGGCAGTTGGGTCTTGCTTGAGTTTTTTGTATATAGTAGGGTCCAGGAGTTTTCTGATCTTCTCCTTGTATTGCTCCGTATGCATGATGACTGTGGCATTCCCCTTGTCTGCTGGCAGAATGAGGATATCAGGATCTGAATTTAGGTCTCGAATGGCTTCTCTTTCCTTCCTAGTAATGTTACTGGAGGGGAGTTTTGCCTTTTTCAGGATCCTTGCTGCTTCCACTCGTACTTCTTCTGCTTCTTCCTCTGGTAGGCGGTAAATTGCTGATTCGACATTGGCAATGATGTTTTCTACTGGGATCCTGGTGGCGGTTACAGCAAAGTTTCCTCCTTTCGCTAGTATGGATACTTGGTCTTCAGAGAGTTGTCTGTCTGTCATATCAGGACCATCATCAACCTGATACATCACGGACCATCATCAACCTGACAGACAGACAACTCTACCAGTTTTAAAAAACTCAAAAATTTTAACAGCTAAACATCAGAGAGGAAGAAACCAGGCACAGATTAACAACTCCCAGCAACAGATTTTCCCAGACTCAGGCAGGCCTTCAAATGCTAATGAAGGTGATTAGCTAACATTCACACCTAACTGCAGCAGGGAAGAGCTCCTTGCCCCACCCCAACCATTCCACAGATATATAAACCCATTGTACTAATTGCAACCAGACCCTCTGAGGATGCTTGCCATAGATGCAGGCGAAACGTCAGGAGAAATGCCTCTAGAACATGGCCATATAGCCCGAAAAAACCCACAAGAACTGAGTGATTCCGGCCATGAAAGCCTTCGACAATACATTACTACATTTAATGTTAAATGTTGAAATCATGGAGGAATTTAAAAGGTTCTGGCCCTGTAGGAGAGACCCACCAAAGAGGGCTCGCTACAATGGTGAGCAAAGAGAAGCCCAATTTAAAAGGTTTTCCTAAGTTCCCAAAAGAAATCTCACCAAAGTTGAAGTAAGCGTCACCGAGATTATTTTATTGGGATTCAGCTGAAGAGGATGCAAAGCAGCAATATTTCGCCAAGCTAAGCATACAGTGTACACAAAATAAAGGCCTTTTTATACATAAAACAGAGTTTCCAGGTTTGAATCTCCCATTCCACACCCCTCTGCCGGCTTGTTGATGATTGGCTGGCGCTCTTTGGCTGGGCTTCTGTCGCCTCGGCGTCCTGACGAATCAGGAGAGAGGGAGGCGGGACAAGAGGGAAACAATGGATTCATGAGAGGATTATGGAGATTTTGAGATTTCCAAGTGACCAGCGAGTCCCAAGGGCCTGCGAGCCTGTCTGGCTTTTGTCACTGAGTGGCTGCAATAAACATTGATGTTTGGCGATCCTGCCAAAATCTGGATTTTTCCAGTGTTGAGAGACAGGAACAATGAGGGAATTTTGGCTGTGGTTTCAATGGATAAAAGTTGAATCAGTAACTGAATTTGCTTCTGTCTTTGATTTCTAGCATCTTTAGGGATAGCCTTTTCCCTTTCCCGTATCTCCCTCTACCAATCATCACCTCTATGGCGGCTCCCCCACCCACGGTCCCCCCCCCCCCCCCCGGGGATGTTCCCTCCGTTTCCAGCAGCTGTAGTCTCATTAATAGGCACATGCTTACCATTATTGTTATCTGTCTCTGGGTCCCGATGATCCCATCCCTTAATGCTGACCATTCCCTCTAGTGTATCGAGGGCTATAAAGTGCACTCGTGCTGAAGCTGGTATAAAGTGCACTTGTGCTATGATTGTTGTAAAGTGCACTTGTGCTAGAGGTTGGAGGGATAACAGTAGCAGCAAAGGCAGAGCAAGCATTGACATAAGGATAACAATAATATATCGATGTTAACAATAAGTATGCTTACTCCAATTAATAGTGTGGGAACCCGGAGTACAGAGCATAAAGTGCAATTGTTGTAGCCACTTGACTGTTTAGTAATGATATGGTTCTGATAAAAAGGACCTAGGTGCTTAGGTTAAAGTGACTTTGTGCTGAGTGGTTCTAAAGTTTTAAAGTGCAGCTGATGCAGAATTTACTGGCTTCTAGAGTGAAACCACTCTGTTAGTGTCTTGGCAAATTGACCAAGGATTAACCCTTATTATCCAGTCTGGTATCCTTGTCCTTAGCAAAACTATAAGTTACTATCTTTTTTTGGGGAGGGGGGTCATGTTCGACTTCAATGTCATTGTTTTTATGATTTAATTGATAACTGTATGTCATTTCGTTATGTTAGATTTCCGTATGTAAGGCATTCAATTTTGCCATAATTATGCTGGAAACTGCTCAGAGTCCCCCGTTGGGGGGAGAAAAGCGGTATACAAGTGAAGTAAAATAAATAAATAAATAAATCCACCCTCTCCTTGCTTGTGTGTTTTTCAGACATAATTTTTGCCATCTTCACCACAATCTGATGTAGTTGGCTCCCTGGTTCTAGCTTTTCATCTGTGAAATGTTGGGAGGCATGGAAGTTTCCAAAGGGATCAGGGAGGAGAATCCAGGCTCCTGCAGGATATTAACTAGCATCACCTCCTTCTTTTTCTGAGGTGCTATCTGGGAGCTTCAGAGTCCAAGGCTCAGCAAATAAATAAAATAAATGTGGTCAAACTGGATCTCTGCATCCCCCATTCTCCATCTCCAGTGGAAGGAGTAGAGTCTGCTGCAAAACAAGGAGGATAATTTGAAAACAGCCCTGTGTGACCTACCAGCCTCGTCAAAATTGGTACAGTAATAGCAAGCCATTCCTCCTTTGCTGAATCTTGCAAGGTCAGTTCTGAAACCTCCACTTCTGCTGATCTGTTCAACCGGCTCGACAGACCTTGAAGAATTTCCAGGGAAATGGTGCAGTCGTGGGTCACCCTACCTTTTTGCTCATTCCACAATCCTACATATTTAAAAAGGCTATTAATAAACCATGAAAGGTTGCTAACACCTCACACTGACTCTGCCAGGCACTTTTCATCTTCAAAGCATTTGTGGCAACATGAACAAATGAGCGCAAGCACACATACACAACACCACACACGCTTCCAAGCGCCGCCTCCATTTTCCTTGAGAATGGAAGTCTGGGCCATGAAGAAAGAAGGTGGAAGGATGCATCCCATTGCATTGGCCTGAGGGATTTGGGTTCCCAAGGCCAAACATACTACTCCCTCCCCCACCACACACACAGACACACACCAAACCCTCATGTTTAGATTGTTATCCACTGGGTGATTTCCTGCACTATCTTCATCCATATCAGCTCGGTTTGAAGGAGGGATGGGCAAAGACTCCATCTATACTAGAAAATGGACTCCCCTTGAACTGCCATGGTCCAATGCCATGGAATCCTGGGATCTGTAGTTTGGTGAGGCCCTAGCACAGTGGTTCTCAACCTTCCTAATGCTGCGACCCCTTAATACAGTTCCTCATGTTGTGATGACCCCCCCCCCCACCATAACATTATTTTCATTGCTACTTCACAATTGTAATTTTGCTCCTGTTATGAGTCATCTTGTAAATATCTGATATGCAGGATGTATTCTCATTCATTTGGCACAAATACTCCATACGCCCAAATCTGAATACTGGTGGGGTTGAGAAGAGGATTGATTTTGTCATTTGGGGGTTGTAGTTGCTGGGATTTATAGTTCACCTACAATATCAAAGAGCATTCTGAACTCCATCAATGATGGAATTGAACCAAACTTCGGGACGCAGAGCTCCTATGACCAACAGAAAATACTAGAAGGTGGACATTGACCTTGGGTTTGGTGGACATTGACCTTGGGTTTTGGAGTTGTAGTTCACCTACATCCAGAGAGCACTGATACATCTGGATCAAACTTGGCATGAATACTCAATGTGCCCAAATGTGGACACTGGTGGGTTTGGAGAAGATAGACCTTGATATTTGGGAGTTGTAGTTGCTGGGATTTATAATTCAATTATGATCAAAGAGCATTCTGAACTCCACCAATGATAAAATTGAGTAAAACCTCCCACACGGAACCCCCACGACCAACAGAAAATACTGTTTTTTCTAATTGTCTTTGCCAACCCCTCTGACACCCCCTCATGACCCCCCCCAGGGGTCCCGACCCCCAGGTTGAAAAACACTGCCCTAGCACTTCTGAGCAGAGGAGACCAAAGACTTTGGAAAACTGCAGCTCCCATCATTCCATCGCACTGATAACTTAAAGTAGGGTCAAATTGCATTCATTCTACAGTGTAGATCAGACTTGCACAGCATATGGCCTGTGGGCCTCATGTCACCCCTCAAGAGATTTGGGGTCACTCAAAGAGGCTGCCACTCTCACCGGCTCCCCCATCACCAGTCATGGGAGTTGCAATTGTATAAGGTATTTATTTAGCCTTCTCTGGCAAAGTGTGCTGGTGCCACACCAAACCCACATGCTTCCTTGGCCTGGGTGAGGTGGAGAGGGAAAGGTAGCCTGGAGCAAGTGGAGGGGAGTGGCTCAACCCAGAGGCTCTAAACGGTTCAGGCCTCACCGATCACATCTCCCTCTATGAATCCGTGCGAACTTTAAGATCTTCCAGGGAGGCCCTCCTTTCTCTCCCACCACCGTCACAAGCATGGTTGGTGGGGACGAGAGAGAGGGCCTTCTTGGTGGTGGCCACCTACCTCTGGAACGCCCTTTCTAGAGAAATAAGACAGGCCTTATCCCTCCCCTCCTTTCATAAGAGCCTGAAGACCTGGTGGTTAAAACAAGCCTTTGAGAACGACTAGTTCTAGCTCAGCCCCAGATACTGTTGAATATGGCCATATTTTTTTTCTACCCATTACTCGAGTTACTTCTTCCTATTAGGCTCCTGAAATGAACAGCCATAGACTCTACCTAATTTCCCAGGCCCTCTAGAAATGGCACTAGCCTCAGCCCGGCCTTTTAAATTGCCTTGAACAGGTTGCATTATTTTAAATATATATGTGCTATTGTGATTTTGTATGCTTATACTGTCTTGTTAATTTTATGTTTATGTTGCTTACTTTGTATGTATTGATGATGCCTGCGAAACGTGGACTGTCTACAGACGTCACATGCAACTCCTGGAACGATTCCATCAGCGCTGCCTCCGGAAAATCCTGCAAATATCTTGGGAAGACAAGCGGACAAACGTCAGCGTGCTGGAAGAAGCAAAGACCACCAGCATTGAAGCGATGGTCCTCTGCCATCAACTCCGCGGGACCGGCCACATTGTCTGGATGCCTGACCACCGTCTCCCAAAGCAGTTGCTCTACTCTGAACTTAAGAATGGAAAATGGAATGTTGGTGGACAGGAAAAGAGATTGAAAGATGGCCTCAAAGCCAACCTTACAAACTCTTGCATAGACACTGAGAACTGGGAAGCCCTGGCCCTTGACCGCTCCAGCTGGAGGTCAGCTGTGACCAGCAGTGCTGCAGAATTTGAGGAGGCACGAGTGGAGGGTGAAAGAGAGAAACGTGCCAGGAGGAAGGCGCGTCAAGCCAACCCTGACCGGGACCGCCTTCCACCTGAAAACCAATGCCTTCACTGTGGAAGAAGATGCGGGTCAAGAATAGGGCTCCACAGCCACCTACAAACCCACAAAAATAGTCATCAGGAAAGACCATCTCACTCGTCCAACGAGGGATTGCCTAAGTAAAGTAAAGTAATTGATGATGTTACTTGGAAACCGCTCTGAGTCTCCTTGGGGAGACAGAGTGATATATAAATAAAGTTTTGTTGTTATTGTTGTTTTTGTTGTCCATCCCACTGTGCGCCCCTTTACCTCCAGCATCCACACCACAGGCTCGGAAACACCACCCGCCCCACAGTGGGGTCCACTTGGAAAGACTGACGGGGATGACAAGGGCATGCTTGCCTCTACTGCCAGCAGTGGCACCATCACCTGCTGCTTCACCTTTGCAGAAAGAGCCACATTGGCCTGGCTGGGAGACGCAGCAGAGTGAGGAGACAATTCCTGCATGATTGTCAAAGGCTTTCATGGCTGGAATCACTGGGTTGTTGTGGGTTTTTCGAGCTATGTGGCCATGTTTCTAGAACATGGCCATATAGACCGAAGAACCTCCAATAACCTAATTCCTGCATGCGTGATGAGGGCTTCAGTTCCTTACATCAGAGTCACCAGAGGCAGCTCAAGGCAGGGTTCAAAGCCAAGGGCACCTTGACCAGAGCCTTACAGAGGTGTAGAATCATAGACTCCTAGAGTTGAAAGAGACCACAAGGGCCATCCAGTCCAACCCACTTCTGCCAGACAGGCATACCTATCCAAGCACTGCCAAGAGATAGCCATCCTGACTCTGTTAGTGCAATTCATTGGTATTAATTGAAACTTCCCTTTTTATAGCACGGCCTATTTGTAAAATAGTTTAATCATTAGTTATACCTTTGTATTGTCTAAGGCTTTCATGGCCGGAATGACTAGGTTGTTGTAGGTTTTTTCGGGCTATATGGCCATGTTCTAGAGACATTCTCTCCTGACGTTTCGCCTGCATCTATGGCAAGCATCCTCAGAGGTAGTGAGGTCTGTTGGAACTAGGAAAATGGGTTTATATATCTGTGGAAAGACCAGGGTAGGACAAAGGACTCTTGTCTGCTGGAACTAGATGTGAATGTTTTCACTGACCACCTTGATTAGCATTTGATAGCCTGGCAGTGCCTGGAGCAAAAGATCACCTCTCAACAAAAGATTGCTCCAGGCACTGCCAGGCTATCAAATGCTAATCAAGGTGGTCAGTGGAAACATTCACACCTAGATCCAGCAGACAAGAGTCCTTTGTCCCATCCTGGTCTTTCCACAGATATATAAACCCATTTTCCTAGTTCCAACAGACCTCAGTACCTCTGAGGATGCTTGCCATAGATGCAGGCAAAACGTCAGGAGAGAATGCCTCTAGAACATGGTCATATAGCCCGAAAAAGGCTACAACAACCCAGTTATACCTTTACTTCGAAAGTGAGGTGATAAAAACCTGTCTGCAGCCCAAAGATGTGTAGCCTTATTTTAATGCTGGCCTCTTACTACTGCGAAGTTGTGAAGGCCTGGTGTAAATACACCAAAAGTTACCAGTTTTGCTTTCTCCCAGGTTCCTCAGAGAGAAGAAAAAGAAAACCCTCAAGTTCTCCTGTCCATCCATGAAGAAATGTATGAAGGTGGAGTGTGCTTTTTCAAAAAATGAACTGGGAAAGAAATGTATCCCTTTGCATGCCTACAAGGCCCTTGTTAAATGTTAGGGGTCTTTCAGACCAAAAGAACTGGCAACCCTCATTCTGCACCACCAACAAGATGGACACAAAGTGGATGCAGAGCTGGGATTTCAAGACGCAAGTATTCAGAACCTGTCCATTTTGGTTTCTCCTCCATTTGATGTTTGGTTTTGACTTTGCAAGGTAATTCAATCCTGTATGTGAAATAAGTGACAATTTTGGGACATTTTTATAGGAAAAAATGCTCAGTTATATATACTTGAAAACTCGTACTTGCCTTGAAAGGCAGGGGGTGCATCTCTACCCTGTAGAATTAACTGCCATGGCTCAGTGCGATGAAATCCTGAGAGTCGTAGTTTGGTAAGGCGCGAGCCCTCTTTGGCATAGAAGGCAAAAGACAACTCCCATGGCTTCACTGCATTAAAGAATGTGGAAAAGTGTCTGTTCGCTTTCCCACAAAGTAGTTTGTAGCATTTGAACAGCCATAACTTCATCCGCTGGTGCAATGGGTTAAACCCTTGTGCTGGTAGGACTGAAGACCAATAGGTCAGAGGTTCAAATGCAAGGAGAGCATGGATGAGCTCCCTCTGTCAGCTCCAGCTCCCCATGCAGGGACATGAGAGAAGCCTCCCTCAAGGATGGTAAAATATCAAAACATCCAGGCATCCCCTGGGCAACATCCTTGCAGACAGACAATTCTCTCACACCAGAAGTGACTTGCAGCTCCTAACATGTGGGGGGGGGGGGGGAATCCGCTGGTATTCTGGAATTTGTCATTTTCTGAAGTAGTTGGCATTCTCTGCCATGCTCTGGCACCAGGACAATCCTTGAGATAGGAAACGTGGGCATTTTGCCGGGCATTTTGCGGGGCAGCCCTCCCTCCTAGCCCCGGGGACCCCTTGGTAGAGAATGAGCGTCTAGCCCCATTGCCACCCCATTTGGAAGCGCCAACTGTCTGCACTTGATAGGCTAATGCCTAATCCCTCCAGTGTGCTGGATCGTTCCTGAAAAGTGGGATAATCCCTCGTGCATTTAAGAGGCGTTCTTAGCAACAATCCCTTTAACACAGGGACTTGCTCCAATAATAGCCAGATTAGTCATTGGGACTGCTGGCTCTCCAATCTGGGTCAGAGCTCCGCTTCTCTTCCTTTCTTCCTTTCTTCTTCTTTTGCGGATGAGCAGCCAGTGGAACAATGTGGCCGCCCCCAAACTTGGTCAATGGAGCTTGACGTGAAAGCAGGAGATCCTCTTTGAAAAACTGGGGCAGGTGAGCCCGATGGAAGAGTTCCTGGTGGAGGAGAAGACCGAGAGCAATGCTTCTGTTTGGACCTGCCTCTCGCATCTGTTCGGGTATATAAGCATCAGATTTGCTTTTCCCATGTTCGTTTTTCAACACTTTCCCAAATGTTAAGACATACATGATACATGGTAATTCCTGACTGAAATGAAATTGTTCCACATCTTCAGTGAGTAACTTCAGATTCCTGGTTGAATGAATCTGCAAGTCTCCATTTCCCTCTTTTTTTAAAAAAAATTTAAATTCTTCCAATCCCAAATATAATGGTGTGCTGTCACACGCTGGGCATGTACACAAGACTGTAAACAGGACATAAATTCTGTGTGCCCAATGGGATGCCGGGGCTGCCTCAGATTAAAGGCCTTTGGATTTCCTTAAACAGAGTCTTTAGATTGCTTAAAGGTTCAACAAAGTTCTTTATTACTGAAATCAAACAGGTACTTCAAGACTTTCTTAATAGTCTATTGGCTCTCAATCTTGTCCACAGACGACAGGCACTATCTTCATAACTGTATTTTAACTAATGGGGAAATCCTTAACCTCTTATCTGGGCAGTCTGTCTTTGCCTCTGTTGGCGTGGAGCCCCTACACCCGGTACCAACTGCTTCTGGCTGCCGCGAGTGACCCTTACCAAGCAGAGCTTTGTAGACTTCCAGGGGAAAAGAAGGTGTTCTGGTTTCCGTGATGGCTGGCTGAAGTGCTGTGGGACCGGATTCCCTCAGCAAAGGAGCTGAAAGGCTGTAAAATCCTCAGCAAAAGAGCTGTGCTGAGACTGCATCTCTCTGGCCAAGCTATGGGGATGTATATCCCCGGCCAAGCTGTAGAAGACGAAGCTTTCTACAGGAGCTCTTGGTTTTATGTCCTGTATGAAAGGCTTCTCTGTGTGGACTGACCCAAAATGGCTCCTATTCACTCCAAAACCCAAAAAGGGGGCGGGACCAGGGAACCTAACAATAACTGACAGGTCATAGATCCAATAAATGCAAACTAAGGAAAGCCATCTAACTGCAAATGCATAGAACATTAAAATACATGCAGTAATCAACAAATAGCAAGATAAGCTGGAGCTCCTGGTGTGGCTGTACCAGAACAAATGGAATTCACAATTTCGGGCAAATTCTTTGTGTAAGGTTTCCCAGTTCCAACTTGTGTAGCTCTGGAGAAGTCTTCTATGAAGGATCACGCAGAGAAGCACAAGGAGTGGAGATGTCATACGTCTTTATTGTTCAGAATAAAAGAGTCTCACACTACTGGCCATCTATCTAGGCCTATCTACGATACCATAAATCACTCAAGAATCTTGGTGCCTGGAGGTTGCCCCTTTCCACATTCCAGAGCCCAGTTCTCCCCTCATCTTTGGGCAATTGAGTTTTGTGGCTGGTTCACATACCCTGTCCTCCCTTTTGGCCCATGGCCATGTGCTCTGTATCATAGTAGCTGACAGTTGTATGGCACGAACTATGACACTTTGTCTTCCAGCATACATTTCCATCCATATCAACGTTGTTCAATAGGCTGAGCTGGGAGAGCACAATGTTATGACTATGTATCTAAGGATTCTAAAGCTGAGGAACCTCTTGGAAGAAGGCAGGTAACAACCTGAATTCTGCACTTATGTAGTGAATTGAGGTTTCAAACCCAGACTTTCTATCAGTTTAGTCCAGTGTTTCTCAACCTTCCTAATGCTGCGACCCCTTAATACAGTTCCTCATGTTGTGGTGACCCCCAACTATAACATTATTTTTGTTGCTACTTCATAACTGTAATTTTGCTACTATTATGAACCATAATGTAAATATCTGATATGCAGGATGTATTTTCATTCAATGGACTAAATTTGGCACAAATACCTGATGCGCCCAAATTTGAATACTAGTGGAGTCTTTGGGGGGGGGGGGTGATTTTGTCATTTGGGAATTGTAGTTGCTGGGAGTTATAGTTCACCTAAAATCAAAGAGCCTTCTGAACCCCACCAACGATGGAATTGAACCAAACTTGGCACACAGAACTCCCATGACCAACAAAAATACTGGAATGGTTTGGTGGACATTGATCTTGATTTTTGGAATTGTAGTTCATCTACATCCAGAGACCACTATGGACTCAAACAATGATGGATCTGGACCAAACTTGGCATGAATACTCATTATGCCCAAATGTGAACACTGGTGGAGTTTGGGAAAAATAGACCTTGACATTTGGGAGTTGTAATTGCTGGGATTTATAGTTCACCTACAATCAATGAGCATTCTGAACTCCATCAACGATGCAATTGAACCAAACTTGGCACACAGAACTCCCATGACCAATAGAAAATACTGGAATCTGTGAGAATTCTAGAACCAATTTATATCCCCCCACTCATTTCCTTTTAGACGTATTAGATGTGATTCTGGAGAAAAACTATTTCAAATTCGATGGTCACTTTTATCTCCAAATTCAGGGCGTTGCCATGGGCAGCCCGATTGCCCCATCCATTGCCAACCTGTTTATGAATGACTTGGAAACAAAATCATTTTTAATGCCACACAAAATCCCATGTTTAACAGCATGGTTAAATACTTGAGGTACATTGATGATATATTTATCATCATGCACGACCTACAATCAGCACAAGAGTTATTAAGATGGGCCAACACTATTCATCCCAACATCAAGTTCACAGGCCATGTTGACTCTAACTGCATACCCTATTTAGATGTCTTGGTTACTAAACTTAACAACAAACTCATTGTGAATAACTTTCGTAAGTCCACTGACAGAAATTCAATTCTACACTACACTAGCTTCCACAGCTTACCTTTGAAAAATAACTTACCATATTCCCAAATGTTGAGGATTAAACATAATTGCACATTACAACAAGATTTTGAACATAACATCGCAAAGGTTAAAGATCAATTTAGATCCAGGGGTTATCCAGAACATCTCATCAACAAGGCTAGTTCTAAAGCGTCCAGCATCTCTCGAACCACTCTATTTGAGGATAAACAGATCACTTGGGACAACAGATTGATATGGCCCCTTACACTAACCAATTTGTCCAAGCATGTCATTAAAACTGTGAAAAAATATTGGCAACTGATAAGGGAGATACCTGGGTGCGAGAGACCTCCTGTAATTGCTCACAAGAGAACACAGAACATCAAGGATATGCTGGTACATTCTGATATAGATCATTGTTTTCGAACCTCTAAAGTTAAACACAATTTGGTAGGGAATTTTGCTTGCCATCACTGTTCGATATGTGCACAATTCATTCAGACAAAGATATTTCAGAATCCTGACACTAAAGCTTCTTACCCAATAAAACATTTTGCTACGTGTACCACCAAGGGAGTGGTTTACATTGTTTTTTGCCCATGCTCGCTTATGTACATAGGCCAAACAAGTAGACAGATCAAACAAAGGATCATAGAGCATAAGAGCAAAATTAGAAATCGCTCCGTGGATTCCACTTTCTATAAACATTTTGTGGATTTAAATCATGATGCAGATTCACTCCGGGTGCTTGTTTTGAAGGTTGTCACACACCCCTCCAATTTGGATTTTGGCCTTAAATTACTACAGTGTGAAGCCTTTTGGATCTTCACCCTGAAGACTGCACATCCCAAGGGTCTGAATGATACCATCTCATATCAGTGTTTCTTATAAATCAGAGTACATAGCCCTTTAACATTTTCTTGGCTTGATCTACCTGGTTGGAGCCTCTTTAACTGGGTTACTTTATAAACTAGTTTCTACCTGATGACCTTTGTGCTTGCTAGAGAATCAAACTGCTGCAGAGCACAGCTTCTGAGTTCTTGTAAGTAACCTATGCCTGTTTATTTGTCCTTTGTTGTTATGTGAGTAATACATACAAATGTTTATCCCCCTTTATGACTGGCTTCTCCTCATATGTCAAAAAAAAAACACATCCTTTGACAATTTGTGTTCTGGACTTATTGCTTCACTAAGAAAATATTATCTGTCCCCCGTCCTGCAACAGTGGTGATCAGGGTGTATCTTTGCCCAAGCTCCCAAATCTTCAAAGTACAGCTTAACGGGGCGAGAGGACTCGAAAAGCAAAACGCATCACCACTAAATACTCATTTTTAAAGGATGACAACCAGATTTGAACACACACAACATTGTTCTGATAGCAAAAGGCATGCTTAATAGCTACACAATTGTTTGCCGGTTTCTTTTTAGAAATGTGCAGAAGGCCAGAGTCAAATTTCATTACGCAGGGCATCTGTGAGCTGTCAAACAGCACAAGTGGCACATGATGGAAGCTGCTTCCTCACTGATGTATTAGTATTTATGCACAAATACAAAGTCCTTATTTTTGCTACCTTAGTAAAACAACTGCTTTCAGATAGTGTTCTAAGGCCTCCAATTTGCGATGGCTTGAGGCTTCAGCATGTCCCAATCCAACCCTGCTGGCATGAACTTCCGGAGGCACGCAAACAGGACAAAATGTGTGGCCTACTAAGCGGTGATCAGCTCTAGGAGACAAAAACGGATTCACCAGACAAGAGTAGACGGTGCTGACAGGATAACTGGAAAGGCAAGGAGGTTCTCCTGCTCCCTGAAGAGGCAACTAGCACTTTGGACTGGCCTCCTTTCCAATGGTTTGCAGACCTCCTTCTTCATGTCAGGGCATATTAGTCTGCCCTGAAATGAAGCTACACATACCAGAATCCTGGAGAAACACACGCATTGAGCTGTCTGTTTGCAGACACCCAAGAGAGATTTGCTTTTGCCTCTCGGCTGCCTTGGCTGACCAATGCCACAATCTTGGCTAAGATGTTCCTATATTTGGAGAGATTCCTTTCAGGGACCACAACATCCTGAACACACAGCCAATGTGGCCACTGGGCGGGCAGGGAGCCATCAAAGTAGCACTTTCAGGTATTTATAGGAATTACATTAAATCCTTTTAAAGATCAAAATACCTCCGAGGTGCCCAGCCTCAGGGTACCCTTCGTCTCTGTGTTAATCTTCATGGTCTAGTTTCATGACAATGGAGCTATCTATGGTGGAGGTAGGCACACACAAAGATACTGAAGGGAGACTAGGACGCGGAACAATGGCTTCAAACTACAAGAGAGGAGATTCCATCTGAACATTAGGAAGAACTTCCTGACTGTGAGAGCCGTTCAGCAGTGGAACTCTCTGCCCCGGAGTGTGGTGGAGGCTCCTTCTTTGGAAGCTTTTAAGCAGAGGCTGGATGGCCATTTGTCAGGGGTGATTTGAATGCAATATTCCTGCTTCTTGGCAGGGGGTTGGACTGGATGGCCCAAGAGGTCTCTTCCAACTCTTTGATTCTATGATTCTATGATTCTATGATATGTGTTTTGTGTGTGTATGTATGTTTATATGTGTATATATGTGCTTTTCGCATGCGTTGTAATGTAATTTTTAATTTTTGGCTTTTTAAGTCCCTTCCGCTGTGTTTTTCAGTGTTTTTGTGAGTGATGGTCACTTGTTGGCCTGATAGGTGTATTGTGTCCAAATTTGGTGTCAATTCTTCCAGTGGCTTTTGAGTTATGATAATTCCACAAACGAACATTACATTTTTATTTATATAGATTCTTTAACCAGTAGCTGGCCACTGTGGTGTTGTGATAAGAAGGTCCTCCATTGTGCATGTGACAGGGCTCAGACTGCATTGTAATAGGTCATCTGTGGTCTGCTCTCCTCCACACTCACATGTCATGGACTCCACTTTGTGGCCCCATTTCTTAAGTTTGGTTCTTCATCTCGTGGTGCCAGAGCGCAGTCTGTTCAGCGCCTTCCAAGTTGTCCAGTCTTCTGTGTGCCCAGGAGGGAGTTTTTCATTTGGTATCAGCCATGGCTTGAGGTTCTGTGTTTTTGCCTGCCACTTTTGGACTCTTGTTTTGCTGAGGTGTTCCTGCGAGTATCTAGGTAGATCTTAGAAAACTATTTCTTGATTTAAGGCATTGGCGTGCTGGTTGATATCCGAACAGAGGATGGGTCAGAGATGTCACTGCCTTGGTCGTTTCACTTCTCCTTGAAATCAATGCTTAAAGGTCTCAAGGCCAAGCCCTCTGAGAGCAGCTTAGGGAGCTGGGTCTGTTTAGCTTGGAGAAAAGGCCAAGAGAAGGGGGCATGAGAGTTACTTTCCAGTGGATGTCAGGTGGTGCAATACCAGCAAAACTGTATAATTTCTCCAGTGGTGTAGGGTGCAGACACCTACTTTGGTGCCCAAATAACAGAGCATCTTGGGATGCGATATACCTTGAGTTGAACAGAGAGGGGCCCCTTTCTGTTATACCTCAGGCAATAGAATATTTTGGGTTAACCCTGACCCTAAAGACCAGCTTCATGGAGCTGATATGGATAGCAAGATGAATTCCACGTTCATGCAGCCAGTCTTGAACAACTTCGAGGTGGATAGCCTTGGCTTGTTGAGAGCATCCCATTTGTAAGGCTGCAAAGGCTCCAAAGATAGTGCCTGCTTACCTTTGCCTGGGGCAAATTTGAAGATTAAACGTAAGCTTCTTAATTGGGGAGGGGGGAGAGTTGTAGAAATGACATATCTAGATGGGTAATTCTGCCTTGGAGGGGAGATTTGGGATCATGTTTTCTGAAAGCCTTTTAGGCTTCAATCCGATGCGCATTCTCCTAGCAGGGGGGCTCGCTGCACACAATGATCCTAACTTCGGTGTACGTATGTTCAGGGCTGCATTATCAGTCTCATTTATGTCTTTGGGGTGGGGGATAGATTATTTTAATCCGTGAGATGGAGATGTTAACTGGAGTTTGTAATTGACCTTGTTTTTGTTTATCTGATTTGTGTCATTTCTTTTGCACCGAGAGCCCAAATATAATGGTGAATGCCATCATAAATATTCATTTGGATTAGAATCGTAAGAATGTTAGGAAAAGCTCGAGGGATGAATTACTGTACACATTCATGGATAAGTCTAACCATTTTAGTCAAAAACATTGACCCAAAAAACTTGGGTTGACTTATTCACAGGTCAATGTAAGTCAATGTAAAAACCTGGGATGGGACACGGGGGCACGGTTCTTCTGTGGCTCCGGTCCTTCCTGGAGGGTCGTTCCCAGTCGGTGAAGCTGGGGAACTCCTGCTCAGACCCCTGGCCATTGACCTGTGGGGTCCCGCAAGGATCCATTCTCTCCCCCATGCTTTTTAACATCTACATGAAACCCCTGGGAGAGGTCACTGGACCAGTGCCTGGCTGCTGTGATGAGCTGGATGAGGATGAACAAGCTGAGAATCAATCCTGATAAGACAGAGGTCCTCCAGGTCAGTCGCCCGTCTGACCGGGGTATTGGGTGGCAACCTGGGCTGGACAGGGTTGCACTCCCCTTGAAGTCACAGGTCCGCAGTTTGGGGGTTCTCCTGGACTCAGCGCTGACGCTTGAAGCACAGGTGTCAGCGGTGGCCGGGAGAACCTTTGCACAATTAAAACTCATGCGCCAACTGCGACCTTATCTCATGAAGTCTGACTTGACTATGGTGGTCCATGCCGTAGTTACTTCTAGACTGGATAATTACAATGCACTCTACGTGGGGCTACCCTTGAAGATGGCCCGGAAATTACAACTTGTCCAACGATCTGCAGACAGATTAATAACTGGGATGACATACAGGGAGTGGTCAACCCCTCTTTTCAAGGAGCTCCATTGGCTGCCACTTTCACTTTCCGGTCCCAATTCAAGGTACAGGTTCTTACCTATAAAGCCCTAAATGGTTTGGGACCCGCCTACCTTCGTGACCGTATCTCTCTCCATGAACCAGCCCAAGGTCTTCGATCTTCGGAGAAGGCCCTCCTTTTGCCCCTGCCAGTTTCTCAGGCTTGCCTTGTGGGTACAAGGGAGAAAGCCTTCTCCTCGGTGGCCCCCCGACCCTGGAACTCATTGCTCAGAGAGATTAGGAAAGCCCCTATCTTAGAAGCCTTTAAAAAGAATCTCAAGACCTGGCTCTGCCGTTGCGCTTTTGGAGACTAGTCACATAATCTTATGCTATGGCTCCCCTCAATGTTCTTGTCCGAGGAATACACTCCCCCCCCCCCCCCGCATACGAAGGTCTGTCTATTTCCCTGTCTCTCTACGAGTTCTCCCTTACAAATAATTCTGCTCCTTTATCTCACCCTGAGGTTTTAAATCATTTTATGTACATGCGGCCCGCTCACTGTCATTATGTTTGGTTTACTGCTTTTTTATGTTTTGTGTATATTGTTTATTATGCTTCTATGTTTTGTACTTTAATGCTATGTTGTTTATTTTATTGTAACTTGTATTTTATTTTATTGTATTTTACTGTTTGGGCTTGGCCTCATGTGAGCCGCCCCAAGTCCCCGTTGGAGGAGATGGTGGCGGGGTACAAATAAAGATTATTATTATTATTATTATTATTATTATTACCTTAACTCTTATAAAAAAGGAACCATCCTAAGTAAATAAAAGTAACATGGCAAAGGGCAAGCATTTAGTCTGCCCTGGGAGAACCCAGAACCCCCGTGGAATGACTCGACTTATCTATGAATTATATCAAGATCCATCATTCTGGCCCTCAAGCCTGCCCTCAACTTACACATGAGTCCAGAACCTGTGTTTCCACAGGAACCAAGCAGATGTCCAGTTGGGGAGCCCACAAGTACAACATGAGGGTCGTTGCTCTGCCCCACTGTTGTTCCCCAATAACTAGTAATCTAAAGGCTATCTTGCCTCAGATCCTGGAGATAGTATTATCTATATGACTAGTAGCCTTACCTGGCAGGAAGTGGTCAACCCACTTTGAAAGTTACCTGTGTTGGTGTCCATCATCTTCTCTTTGCCATCCAATTTTCTATCTGGATACTGAGGGAGAGTTGGGCATTGGGACTGGCCCAAAATATTTTTTGGGTTGAGAACCTGTAAAATTACAACTTCCATGATACCATCACACTGAGCCATGGCAAGTATAGCGGCATCAAACTGCATTCATTTCACAGTGTAGGGGACATGAGAGAAGCCTTCCACAAGGATGGGACCACAATTGAAGAGAGATATTGACAAGCTGGAACGTGTCCAGAGGAGGGCAACTAAAATGATCAAGGATCTGGAGAACAAGCCCTATGAGAAATGGCTTAAAGAGCTGGGCATGTTTAGCCTGAAGAAGAGAAGGCTGAGAGGAGACATGATGGCCATGTATAAATATGTGAGAGGAAGCCACAGGGAGGAGAGAGCAAGCTTGTTTTCTGCTGCCCTGGAGACTAGGACGCAGAACAATGGCTTCAAACTACAAGAAAGGAGATTCCATCTGAACATTAGGAAGAACTTCCTGACTGTGAGAGCTGTTTAGCAGTGGAACTCTCTGCCCCGCAGTTTGGTAGAGGCTCCTTCTTTGGAAGCTTTTAAACAGAAGCTGGATGGCCATCTATTGGGGGGTACTTTGAATGCAATTTTCCTGCTTCTTGGCAGGGGGTTGGACTGGATGGCCCATGAGGTCTCTTCCAACTCTAGGATTCTATGATTCTTTGGTAAAACATCAAAACATCTGGGCTTCCCCTGGGCAGACAGACAATTCCTTCACACCAGAAGCGACTTGCAGTTTCTCAAGTCGCTCCAGACATGAAAAAAAATCGGATGCATCCCTAGTTCCTGTTTGTGGGACAGAACGGTCACTTCCTAGATGCAAGGGAGGCTTCCCAGCATCTGTCTTGGGCTACTTCTCTTCTGTAAAGAGGAGGCTAATAGACTCCCCTCAAACGGTGAAGAGACACAGAGTGGTATAGATCATTATTATTTAACCCAGGGGTCCTCAAACTAAGGCCCGGGGGCCGGATGCGGCCCTCCAAGGTCATTTAGCCAGCCCTCGCACAGGGTCAACCTAAGTCTGAAATGACTTGAAAGCACACAACAACAACCCTCTCTCATTAGCCAAAAGCAGGTCCACACTTCCCATTTTAAATGCTATTAAGTTTATATTTGTTAAAATTGTTCTTCATTTTAATTATTGTATTGTTTTAAAGTGGGTTTTTTGCACTACAAATAAGATATGTGCAGTGTGCATAGGAATTCATTCATGGTTTTGTTTTTTCAAATTATAATCCGGTCCTCCAACAGTTTGAAAGACTGTGACCTGGCCCTCTGTTTAAAAAGTTTGAGGACCCCTGATTTAACCACTGTTTAGTTACATTGAGAATGTCAGCTTACAAATCTCGCATTCCCAAATCGGCCAGTGTACATGGGCAGTCACACATTGGCACACCTCTCTCCCAGTCCTAAGCACCCAGAAAGTCCATTGTCTTTTTCAATGCAAGAGGGAAAATGATTGACAGGTTTTGCTTCCAGGCTTCGGCGCCCTCCCCAGCAATCCAGCAGCAGGAAAGCGCAGGAGTGCCGGTTTTAATTGCTCCTGTTTCCCTTCCAGCACCATGCTCTCCATTCCACCCCAAGGCTCTGGCAGAAACCCTCCTTTCGGCTGTGCCGCCTGATCGCAGCCCTGTGCTAATTGGATCAATAGCAATGGTAGCAGAGAGGCAAGCGGAGAGGGCCTGGGGGTCTTATACCATGGCTCCTTGGGCGGCCTGGTGCCAACTCTCTCCTTCAGCTCAAGCACTTCCCCGGGCTCCGTGGATTCCCTTTCAGCCGGGGCTATTTTTGTGTTGTCCTTGCAGGTTTCAGTAATTGCAGAAGGTCTTTTCAATCTCGAGAGGAGAATCGACCACTGAGCCAAGCAAGGCCTTTGGCTTATTTCACCTGTTTGGCATTTCATTTGTCTGCTTGTGATATGATCTCCCTCTAAAGACCTGCGGGATTAGGTTAGCATTTGGGAGGCACATCCCAGGTTGGAAGATACACTTCTCCCATCGCATGCGTGTCAATGTTCATGGAGATAAGAAAGGCACCAAATTGTCACGTGCTCTTGGCCTTGAGGCTAAAGAACATGTGATAAGGACAGGAGAGAAGTTCATTGGGTTGGCATTTTAATGGGAAGTTACCAAACTGTGCATATTTGAACCGCTGTCTGAACCGAGTACAGCCTTCAAAAGGTGCTCATTTCCAAATTTTGCAGAGGAGTCCTCCAATTTAAAACTTGAATATACAATCAGATACATTTGGTCGGGGGAGTACTGACGTTGCTGCACTTTCCTAGGCAATGACTGAGTTATATCTGGTTTCAGGCTGTGATGTAGTGGAGTCAGGGCATGCCGGGTCATGCAAGGCCTTTTTGATTAGCAGGGATAATGATATCACCCCAAGGCTTTTCCCTGGGATTAGCTATGATGCTCCCAGGAACTCTTTTGAATGTGGGGAATAAATTTTGCCAGCAGCAATATATATTATTCTGCAGTGTCCCTTTATTATGCAAAGCCTTTCCATGGCATCTTGGTCAAATTGCGTAGGCAATTAAAACTCATACTTGACAAAAGACCTAGTCCAGACGGAGATGTAGTGCTAGAATGGGTGATAAGGGGTGTATCTACACTGTCGAATGAACGCAGTTTGACAACACTCCCATTGCCATGGCTCAGGGCTATCAATTCATGGGAGTTGTCATTTGACAAGTTCTTTAGCTTTCTCTGTCAAAGAGTGCTGGGGCCCCACCAAACTGCAGCTCCCAGGATTCCATAACACTGAGTCATGGCAATTCAAGTGGTGTCAAAGTGGATTCGTTCTTCATTTCTGAGACTGCAAAGTGAGCTTGTGCAAGGCTGGCATTCTAAAAGCAGGCTGCCTATACGTCTCCCGCTCCACTCCGCAACAACCACGATGGCATGATGATGAACGTTTTCCTCTTTGTCCCTCTTTTCAGTGTTCTCTCATCCAAGGAAAATGGTTCAAGGAAGCAGAAAGCATGCAATGATGTGTATGCCAATGATATTGTGGCGATCAGTTACTATGAGTAGTAGATCTATCTTGGCTTCCCGGTGTCTGGGGGGAGTAAGCCCAGAGCAGGAGTCTGCTATTTTGAGGAGCTCATTCTAAGCGGTAACATCTGCTAGTATCATAAGGACTAGGCATGTAGCTGGGAGGAAAGGGGGGGGGGGGCTTGAGGGACTTTAGCCCCCCTCCCTGAAATTCTCAGGGTGCTCCGCAGGAAGGCCTTACTGGTACTCATACTTTACTTACTTAGGCAATCTCTTGTAGTTCGAGGATGATGTTCCTCCAAGTGTAGTGTCCTGGCAGTGGGTCTGTAGGTGGCTGTGGAGCCCTATTCTTTATCTGCATCTTCTCCCACACTGAGGGCATCAGTTTCCAGGTGGAAGGTGGTCCCGGTTGGGGTTGGCTTGATGCACCTTCCTCTTGGCACGTTTCTCTCTTTCGCCCTCCATTCGTGCCTCCTCAAATTCTACAGCACTGCTGGTCACAGCTGACCTCCAGCTGGACCGCGCAAGGGCCAGGGCTTCCCAGTTCTCAGTGTCTATGCCAGAGTTTTTAAGGTTGGCTTTGAGCCCACCTTTAAATCTCTTTTCCTGTCCACCAACATTCCATTTTCCGTTCTTGAGTTCGGAGAAGAGCAACTGCTTTGGGAGACGGTGGTCGGGCATCCGGACAATGTGACTGGTCCAGCAGAGTTGATGGCAGAGGACCATCACTTCAATGCTGGTGATCTTTGCTTCTCCCAGCACACTGACATTTGTCTGCCTGTCTTCCGAGGAGATTTGCAGGATTTTCCGGAGGCAGCGCTGAAGGAATTGCTCCAGGAGTTGCATGTGATGTCTGCAGAGAGTCCACGTCTCGCAGGCGTAAAGCAGGGTTGGGAGGAGAATAGCTTTATAAACAAGCACCTTGGTCTCCCTATGGATGTGCCAGTCCTCAAACACTCTGTGCTTCATTCGGAAAAAAAGCTGCACTCACAGAGCTCAGGCAGTGTTGTATTTTAGTGTCAATGTTGACTTTTGTGGAGAGGTGGCTGCCAAGGGAGTGGAAATGATCAACATTTTCTAATGTTACACCATTACCTTGGAAGATGCCTGTGCGTGAGTTTTTTTTAATGTCTGGAGGTCAGTGCACAACCGATCAACACACAGTCTTCACAGAGTGAGGTTCTACTGTGGCATAGTATCATATGGACATAGTATGGGCAGGCAACCTGTTCAAAGGTGTTCACTTACACCTTGAAAAACTGTGTGTCAGTTTGTGTTCTGCCACTGAGCTATCACCCCCTTCCTCTGTATTGCAAACAAAGTCCAGGGAAGGGGGAGCTGAAAATCTGGCTCCTTTCTTCGCTCTCCCATTCTCTAACTCACTCTCCCAGAATTGGCAGGTCAGGTCCGAAGGCTGGACCTGGCTTCATATCAGAAGGCAGTCACACTCTCCAGAATACCACACGGGTCAGTGGAACCTGAGATGCTTATCCAGCTGATGAAGGCCACGGGTCCCTTCCCCAAAGCTACAGCAATTGGCAAGCAGAGCGGATCACAAGGTCCAACAACGACGCTGAGCCTCACTCAACGTCATCGCAGGGGATTCCAACTGAGTCAGGGCTGTTAGGACCAGCTGATCCAAAGGAAGATGAGAAGCTGTGAGAACAGGCCAAAGCGACAAGGTGACACGGATTAAGAGGATGTGTATTTGGGCAGAACAGCCTCTGAATGACTGGGGAGGAGACAGGCAGCCATTGTAGCCAGCTGATCTTTATTTTGCTCAATTTGCCTGGCATCTGAGGCCCCTAATATACATATTTCAATTCTAGGCCTGAAGAAAATCCCTAAAGCAGAAACATCCCCAGCCATTGGGTTTTAGATCTAGAACGTACCTTGAGGTCATCTAATATAGAGGTGAGGAAAGTACAGCCTTCTGTGCTGGCTAGGACTGATGGGAACTACAGTCTCACAACATGCTACACTTTGACCTCAATCTAGCTCTCAACTTCACTGTACAAGCTATTATTTCATCTTTGCTAAAGGAACATCATTTCTGAACATAATTACAATTCTGTTAAATTCATGTTAAAGCCATAGGCATCGAATGTGCTGACAAGCGTGTGATGCCTAGCCATTGATATATATATATATATACACACACACACACACACACACACACACACACACACACACCATATAAAGCATCTAAAGACAGAAGCCTGGCTTCTCTTGCTAGTCCCATTGACAGCAGAATCATTGCAAAACATTGTCTGATGGAACCTTGTTTTTAACAAGGAGACACTAATGACTTACGCTTTTATTGATATTGTTATGGTTTTTATTATATCTTAATGCAGGGGTCCACAAACTTTTTAAACAGAGGGCCAGGTCATAGTCCCTCAAACTGTTGGAGGGCCAGATTATAATTTTTTTTAAAAAATGAATGAATTCCTATGCACAGTGCACGTATCTTATTTGTAGTGCAAAACGCACTTTAGAACAATACAATAATTAAAATGAAGAACAATTTTAACAAATATAAACTTATTAGTATTTCATTGGGAAGTGTGGGCCTGCTTTTGGCTGATGAGCTAGGATAGTTGTTGTTGTTGTGTGCTTTCAAGTCTTTTCAGACTTAGGTTGACCCTGAGCGAGGGCCGGGTAAATGACCTTGGAGGGCCATATTCAGCCCCCGGGCAGTAGTTTGAGGACCTCTGTCTTAATGTTTTAAATTGTATTTATGATATTGTGAGCATTGCATTTTGCCCTGTAAACCGCCTTGAGTCGCCTGTGGGCTGAGAAAGGCTGTATACAAATGCAGTAAATAAATAAATAAATAAATAAAAATAATCATTGACTCCATTGTTGAATGGTGAATCAACAGTGATGTCATTCCCAACTGATTCAAGGGATCTGCCACTAGAAGATCCCAAAAGACACTCAAACCGCTTCTACACTGCCATATAATCCAGATCATCAAAGTAGATAATCCATATTATCTACTTTGAACTGGATTATATGAGTCTACACTGCCATATAATCCAGTTCAAAGCAGATAGTCAGGATTTTATAAGGTAGTGTAGAAGGGGCCTCAGACTCTTCAAAGCAGGCAGAAAAGTACAGGGACACATCCGTTTCCTTCAAAGAAACATCTATACCATGTTTGACATTGCAGACATTTTCTCATTTTATTTATTTTATTTTATTTGTTTATTTACAGTATTTATATATCACCTTTCTCACCCCTGGGGGGACTCAAAGCGCTTTACACATAAATAATGGCAAGATTAAATGCCTTATGTTGGGCACCGATACAATGCCAATACAAACAATTACAATAGTAAAACCACAATTAAACATAAATCACAATTAAAACAATACATCAATAAGCATTAAAACAATAAAACAGTCTCGTCAGTCGAATCGCCGTTCCAGTCAATGTCGCTCTAAAACGCTACATACATCTACTGTCTGAAGGCCTGGTCCCATAACCATGATTTTAATTTTTTCTAAAAGCCAGGAGGGAGGGAGCGGATCTTACCTTATTTCAGAGTGTGTTCCATAGGCGGGGGGCCACAACCGAGAAGGCCCTGTCTCTTGTCCCCGCCAGATGCATTTGTGCTATTGACGGGAGCAAGAGCAGGGCCTCCCCAGATGATCTTAGATTACGAGGTGGGTCGTAGGGGTGGATGCATTCGGACAAGTAAGCTGGGCCAGAACCGTATAGAGCTTTATAGGACAAAACCAGCACTTTGAATTGGGCTTGGAGATAGACCGGCAGCCAGTGGAGCTGGCATAGCAGGGGGGTGGTATGCTCCCTTTATGTCACCCCAGTTAGTAATCTGGCTGCCGCCCGTTGGACTAGTTGAAGTTTCCAAACCGTCTCCAAAGGCAGCCCCATGTAGAGCGTGTTGCAGTAATCTATTCGGGATGTAACCAGAGCGTGGACGACCGTGGCCAGATCAGACTTCCCAAGGTATGAGCGCAGCTGGTGCACAAGTTTTAACTGTGCAAAAGCTCCCCTGGCCACTGCCGAAACCTGGGGTTCCAGGCTCAGTGATGAATCCAGGATCACTCCCAAGCTGCGAACCTGGTTCTTCGGGGGGAGTGTGACCCCATCCAACACAGGCTGTAACCCTATGCCCTGTTCAGCCTTTCGACTGACTAGGAGGACCTCTGTCTTGTCTGGATTCAATTTCAATTTGTTAGCCCTCATCCGGTCTGACACATTTTGTCCTCTGTCCTGACTGCAATGGCACTTATTTCACATGGCAGTAATTTAATGTTCAAGATCCTCCAAGGTAGATTCGAGCAATGCTTGGAAAGAGAGTTGCCAGATGTACAAGCTGGGTTTAGAAAAGGCAGAGGAATGAAAGACCAAATTGCCAATATCCTCTGGATAATGGAGGAAAACAGGGAGTTTCAGAAATTGACTATTCTAAAGCCTTTGACTGTGTGGATCATAATAAATTGTGGCAAGTTCTTGGTGGGATGGGCATACCAAGTCACTTTATCTGTCTCCTGAGGAATCTTTATAAGGAACAAGTAACAACAGTAAGAACAGACATTGGAACAATCGACTGATTCAAGATTGGGAAAGGAGTACAGCAGGGCTGTATACTCTCACCCAACTTATTCAACTTGTATGCAGAATACATCATGCGACATGCGGGGCTTGACGAATCCAATGCTGGAATTAAAATTGCTGGATGAAACATTAGCAACCTTAAATATGCAGATGATACCGCTTTGATGGTTGAAAGCAAGGAGTAGCTGAGGAGCCTTCTAACCAAGGTGAAAGAAGAAAGAGCAAAAGTTGGGCTGCGGTTAAACATCAAAAAGCCAAGATGATGGCAGCAGGACTGATTCATAACTGGCAAAAAGAGGGAGAAAATGTGGAGGCAGGGACAGACTTTGTATTTCTAGGCGCAAAGATTACTGCAGACACAGACTACAGCCAGGAAATCAGAAGGCGTTTCCTTCTTGGGAGGAGAGCAATGACCAATCTTGATAAAATAGTGAAGAGTAGAGACATCACACTGGCAACAAAGATCCACATAGTAAAAGCAATGGTATTCCCCGTAGTAACCTATGAATGTGAGAGCTGGACCGTAAGGAAGGCTGGGTGAAGGAAGATAGATGCTTTTGAACTGTGGTGTTGGAGGAAAATTCTGAGAGTGCCTTGGACCGCCAGAAGATCAAACTAGTCCATACGCCAGGAACTAAAGTCCGACTGCTCACTGGAGGGAAGGACATTAGAGGCAAAGATGAAGTCCTTTGGCCACATAATGAGAAGACAGAAGAGCTTGGAGAAGATAATGATGCTGGGGATAATGGAAGGAAAAAGGAAGAGGGGCTGACCAAGGACAAGATGGATGCATGGTATCCTTGAAGTGACTGACTTGACCTTGAAGGAGCTGAGGGTGGTGACGGCCGACAGGGAGCTCTGGCATGGGCTGGGCCAGGAGGTCACAGAGTCGGAAGTGACTGAGGAAATAAACAACACCTGACTGCAGTAAAAACCTTTCTAACTGCTAGGCTCAGGGTTCAAATCATCGAGTGCATCTCCAGCTGCAAAGATTCTTTGGAGATAAACCACTAGCTTGTCAGGGACAAAGATTCTACCTTTGGTGTTTTCCTGACTCTGAGTTTTCCAGTTACAGAGGTGTTTATAAGACATGATGGATATGTGTTTTATGTAGAGAAGCATACCGTCATGGAAATCTTGGTCTGAAACAACCCTTCACCACCTTACTGAAACCAAAGCTCCAAACGTTTGGAGTTTTCCCCAGTCAAGCCCAGGTCCACCTTAAGTGTTCTGTCTTTCTGGGCCTAGAAGATAATATATGGATGGAGCAGTTCTTGCCTCCTCTCCCTGTTATCTTTAGCACAATTGCTCACAAGAGTTTTTAAATGACTGCTGGAGAGGAGGAATTCGGAATATTTACTTTGGACTTAGCTTCTGTAAAGAGTTACTCTATTTGTTTCTTTGCTGGGATCTTCCTGCAGTGATGGATAGAGGCCAAGTGCGGCTTTCTCAGAAAGCATGGGTGTTGTAGGCCGAGATTCTATAGTGCCCAAATTGCTCTTGGAACAATTTTCACATGTTGAGAATCTCACTAGTTTTGAAACAAAATGCAAGTTTCTGTCCCTTAAGAATAAGATAAGTTTGCATTTTTTGGCAAAGTTGTCTGCGGAGTTTAGGTTGGTGGATCCTCTTGTATATTTGTTATTGTAATCCAGTGTTTCTCAACCTGGGGGTCAGGACTCCTGGGGGGGTGTTGTGAGGAGGTGTCAGAGGGGTCACCAAAGACCATCAGAAAACACAGTATTTGCGGGTTCTGTGTGGGAAGTTTTGCCCAATTCTATCATTGGTGGGGTTCAAAATACTCTTTGATTGTAGGTGAACTATAAATCCCTGCAACTACAACTCCCAAATGTCAAGGTCTATTTTCCCCAAACTCCACCAGTGTTCACATTTGGACATATTGAGTATTTGTGCCAGATCCATCATTGTTTGAGTCCACAGTGCTCTCTGAATGTAGGTGAACTACAACTCCAAAACTCAAGGTCAATGCCCACCAAACCCTTCTAGTACTTTCTGTTGGTTACAGGAGTTCTGTGTGCCAAGTTTGGTTCAATCCCATTGTTGGTGGAGTTCAGAATGCTCTTTGATTGCAGGTGAACTATAAATCCCAGCAACTACAACTCCCAAATGACAAAATCAGTCCTCCCCCAACCTCACCAGAATTCAAATTTGGGCGTATCGGGTATTTGTGCCAACTTTAGTCCAGTGAATGGAAATGCATCCTGCATATCAGATATTTACATTACAATTCATAACAGTAGCAAAATTACAGTTATGAAGTAGCAACCAAAATAATATTGTTGGGGGGTCACCACAACATGAGGAACTGTATTAAAGGGTTGCAGCATTAAGAAGGTTGAGAACCACTGTTGCAATCTGACTTATGGTGACTGAGGGTGCATCTACACTGTAGAATTAGTGCAGTTTGACCCCACTGCCATAGTCCACTCATGGAAGTTGTAGTTTTGTAGGCTCTTCAACCTGCCAAATAGTGCTGGTGTTTCATAAACCCTAAAACTCCCATGATCTCATAGCACTGAGCTATGGCAGATCAAGTGGGGTCAAACTGCATTAATTCTACAGTGTAGATACATCCCTTGTCACTGTTTCCTTGGCAAGATGTTCTTTATAGGATGTTTACCACTGCCTCCCTTTCAGGAGGCTGAGAGAGTGTGTTGACATGGCCAAGGTTACCCAGTGGGTTTCCATGGCCAAGTGGAGAATTGAACTCTGGTTTCCTAGAGTCCTAGTCCAAGGCTTAAACCATGACACCATGCTGGCTCCTTCTTGTATACATAACTCTTTAAATAGCAGGAGGCAGAGAGCAGGAATCCATTATGTGAATGCGGGAGAGTCATAAAGTCCACTGAGGATCTGTTTTGTTAATATGGAGTTAGAGGGGTGTGCTGTGCAGTGTAGTGGCCACATTTGCAGTCAACAGCAATGATTTATTTAGATAGTTCCAGTGTTACATGAAGCCAAGAGTCACAGGGTCAGAGCGCTGGGATATTTTGAGTGGCAGGAGCTATGTCCTGGGCCCCATTCAGCCACCTTTAACCATCTCATGGTGTAGTTGCACTCCCTCCCTCCTTTAGGCATTTGCAATGAACAGTATAAGGGGGAACCAGGTCTCACTGCTCTGACAATTTTTAGAATTGATGGCATCATCAGGGTTGATGGCATCATCCTCTCCCCCCCCCCCCCCCCCGCCAAATCGAGTTTCCCTTTGTCAACAAACCTTAGTTGTGCTTAGTTGGGAAGAGTGTCAGCAAGACAACCACATCTTGCCGTGAGCCATTCCTGCATTCATACAAAATAACTTAAAAGCTGCTTTGGTCTTAGATAGGCACTTCACTTGATCAGTGGGCCTTATTGTAGACCTCTGAGGGTCCTTCTACACATGCCCTAAAATGCAGAAGAGACTGAGATCAAAGGGGTGGCGGCTAAATGACGTTGCATGAAAATGTGTGCTGATTCGAATCAACAGCTGAAAGACACGTATTAAAAAGTGCTCATCAACCATGATTACATCTGGAAAATGTGCATATTCACATGACTGTATATCCCTGCAGTCAAAGAAAACATGTGATTTCATTCATATACCTTGGTGTGGACTGCTCCAGCGCATGTCCGCATTTTAAAATCCCAAAACAGCTGATCTGGGCTGCAACAAAATGGAGCCATGGACATGCAGGTGACTAAATAGAAGCACAAATGGAAAGCAATTACAATGAGAACTCCCTACAAGCATCCCTTTGTTCTGATCTTTATGAAATTAAACAGAGCTTGAATTTACAGTAGGGTGAGGAGAGATAACAAGAAATCTGCTTGTGTGTACATGAAGATATCTGCATGAGTGCATATAAGTACTAATGCCTCTTCCACCATCTTACAATTAAACTTCCCCCAGATGTCCCCTGTCCATCTTGCAGATTTCTAAAATCTGCTACACCTGAAGGTGCCAGGACAGTGGGGGCCCATTTACCAGGACTGACAGGTGTGTGTTTGGACTTGCGGTCAGGTCCTGCAATTTTGTGCCCCACTTATTTCTCTTGTATTTTGACTCTGCCTGGAAGTGCCCTGAGCTGAAGAGAGAGGATAATGGCTAGAAGTGGTTTATCGGTCAACACAGTCATAGACTTACTTACTTAGGCAATCCCTCATAGTCCGAGGATGATGGTCCTCCAAGGTTGGTGTCCAGGTGGTGGGTCCGTAGGTGACTGTGGAGCCCTATTCTTGACCTGCATGTTCTCCCACAATGAGGGTCATCGGTTTCCAGACAGAAGGCGGTCCCGGTCGGGGTTGGCTCAACCCGTCTTTCCTCTTGGCATGTTTCTCTCTTTCGCCCTCCATTCATGCCTCTTCAAATTCTACAGCACTGCTGATCACAGCTGACATCCAGCTAAAGCGCTTGAGGGCCAGGGCTTCCCAGTTCTCAGTGTCTATGCCAGAGTTTTTAAGGTTGGCTTTGAGCACATCTTTAAATCTCTTTTCCTGTCCACCAATATTCCGTTTTCCGTTCTTGTGTTCGGAATAGAGCAACTGCTTTGGGAGACGGTGGTCGGGCATCCGAACAACATGGCCAGTCCAGCGGAGTTGATGGCAGAGGACCATCCCTTCAATGCTGGTGGTCTTTGCTTCTTCCAGCACACTGACATTTGTCTGCCTGTTTTCCCAAGAGATTGGCAGGATTTTTCACAGGCAGCACTGATGGAATTATTCCAGGAGTTGCATGTGACGTCTGTAGACAGTCCACTTCTCACAGGCGTATAGAAAGGTTGGAAGGACAATAGTTTTATAAGCAAGCACCTTGGTATCCCTACGGATGTCCTGGTCCTCAAATGCTCTCTGCTTCATTCGGAAAAATGCTGCACTCGCAGAGCTCAGGCGGTGTCGTATTTCGTTGTCAATGTTGACTTTTGTGGAGAGGTGGCTGCCAAGGTAGCGGAAATGGTCAACATTTTCTAATGTTACACCATTAAGCTGTATTTCTGGCATTTGAGAGGGAGTCATAGAATCGTAGAGTTGGAAGAGACCTCTTGGGCCATCCAGTCCAACCCCCTGCTAAGAAGCAGGGAAATCGCATTCAAAGCACCCCTGACAGATGGCCATCTAGCCTCTGTTTAAAAGCCTCCAAAGAAAGAGCCTCCACCACACTCTGGGGCTAAGAGTTTCACTGCTTAATAACTCTCACAGTCAGGAAGTTCTTCCTAACGTTCATGTGGAATCTCCTTTCCTGTAGTTTGAAGCCATTGTTCCACGTCCTAGTCTCCAAGGCAGCAGAAAACAAGCTTGCTCCCTCCTCCCTATGACTTCCCCTCACATCTTGATACATGGCCCTTATCACGTCTCCTCTCAGCCTTCTCTTGTGCAGGCTAAACATGCCCACCTCTTTAAGCCACTCCTCATAGGGCTTGTTCTCCAGACTCTTGATCATTTTGGTCGCCAACCTCTGGACACATTCCAGCTTGTCAACATCCCCCTTCAATTGTGGTGCCCAGAATTGGACACAGTGTGATTCCAGGGAAAGTGGTCTGACCAAGGCAGAATAGAGGGGTAACATGACTTCCCTGGATCTAGACACTAGACTCCTATTTATGCATGCCAAAATCCCATTGGCTTTTTTTGCTGCCACATGACATTGTTGGCTCATGTTTAACTTGTTGTCCATGAGGATGCCTGTATTTTAGGTCTCGCTTGGGCAGCATGGCAATGGGGACTGTCATAACAAAGACTGGTGCTTCGAAATTCGCCAGTGTGGGACAACATCAAAGTGCATGGCATTTTATAAAGTAGATTGGAGAACAGATCTTTGTAGCTAAATGGGAAGTAATGGTGTCCGTTTGGTTTTAAAGGGTTTGTATTGAAGTGCTTCCTGAAGGCTTATAGTTGGGAACAGGTGCCATACTATTGGTCAGTGCTGTGTGTTTGGTATTGGTGGTCCCACTGATTTAGTGCATTGCTGCACAATGCTGTCGCTCACAAATAAGAGGTCTGGGTTATAGCCTCGGTGCCATCTCCCATTGCTGTAGGATGGTGGGAGCTTAGTATCATGAATGAGTGATAGCTTGTGCAGTTCAGACCAGGAGAGGACAGCTTCTCCATTTCTGTCCTCTTGAGCATAGCCCCATGCATGGCTATGGCTGTTAAAGTCACCAATTACTACTGCCTCTTGGTGTCTATCAAAGTTCTCGGGGGAGGAGAAACAAAACTCTTCATTTGGGGGTTTGTACACAGAAGTAATTGTGATGTTATTAAGCTCTAGTGTTATAACCTCTATATTGTTTTCTTCAGTGTTGTGGGCACTGCTGACTTGGAGGCCTGGTTTGACAAAGACATCACTTCCATACTGCGCATGTGGTCTTTCCGCTACTAAGATCATTCCTGGAACTTTTGGTCATTTCTGTTGTTTATCCCTGTGTGTTTCTTGGACACACAGCACATCACATTTCTTATCTTGGCACAATTCATAGAACAGTTGTTCTTTGGCAGTTGACATGCCTTCAATGTTTTGGGGTTTTTTTAACGACAGGGGTATTTTTATTACAGTAATACATTTCTGCTAAAACATTGCACAGAAATTGTATGGGCACTTTGGTGTCACCCCCTTTGAAGGGTTCATCTGGTGTGATTCACACACACTTACCAATCCACCTAGTGAGGCCACTGCTTGCTGCATTCCAGACCAAGTACAGTTTCTGGTTAAAGGGCTTTAGCACAGCTGGTAAATCATCAGAAATGATAAGATCTATCAACAGAAAGGCTGCCAGTTCAAAGCCCCAGGTCAGTGTGAGCTCCCAACCATCAGCCCAGCTTACTGTTAACCTAAGCAGTTCGACAACAGCTTAAGCTGTAAGTAGAGAAATTAGGAACTGCTAAAACAAGCAGGGGAGGTATTTTATGACACCATAAAAGAAAAAAGATCAGAAAATGCCCGGCAACTAAAAGGAAGAAGTTCTGATGGCTCTTCACCATAGAGGATGGAGCGACAGCACTCCCCTGTGGCTAGATTTAAGCACAACCTCCAAGGTGCTAAAAAGCTGGACACAACATACCTCCTTTCTGTTCTGTCTGTCTCTGTCCTGTCTAGCCAAAATGGCATTGAATGTTTGCCATGTATGTGTAGTTTGATTCACCCTGAGTCCCCTTGGAGAGATAGGGTGGAATATAAACAAAGTGTTGTTGTTGTTGTTGTTATTATTATTATTATTATTATTATTATTTTCTTCAGTGGTTATTCCTTTTTCTTTTCCATCTTTTTTTAAAAAAAATTATCTATATAAATAAAAATGTAATGTATGTTTGTGGGATTAACATAACTCAAAAACCACTGGACGAACTGACACCAAATTTGGACACAATACACCTATCAGGCCAACAAGTGACCATCACTCATAAAAACACTGAAAAACACAGCAGAAGAGACTTTAAAAGCAAAAAAAACCCCAAAATTACATTACAATGCATTCACAAACACACATATATACACATATACACAAATATATACACACAAAACACACACAGAGAGACTGGGCCACAGCAACACATGGCAGGGGACAGCTAAGTATAAATAAAAATGTAATGTTCATTTGTGGGATTAACATAACTCAAAAATCACTGGACGAATTGACACGAAATTTGGACAGAATACACGTATCAGGCCAACAAGTGACCATCACTCATAAAAACACTGAAAAACACATCAGAAAAGACTTAAAAAGGAAAAAAAAATACATTGCAATGCATTCACAAAATCACACACACACACATATGCAAACACACATATATACACATATACACAAAAATACGCGCGTGCACACACACACAAAACACATATACACAGACTGGACTACAGCAACGCTTGGCAGGGGACAGCTAGTATATATATACATACATAGAAACATAAAATCTTCAAAATTCAGCAGTCAAAATACAAGTATTTTTCCCCAATCCCACCCCCACCAGTATAGTAAACTGTTCCTGGGGTGGGGGGATGGGATGTGGTGATGGTGGGACATGCCTTCAATGTTGATTGAGAATATTGTCATGGTTAGTCCTGAAAAGGTCTATTGGTTGTTTGGTTGCATTGAAGTGCTGACTTGGTGACTTTTAAGCCAAGACTAACTGAGTTAAAGCTTGCAGGATCTATGCTGTTTTCTTTACTAGAACACGATAGTCTGTGGAGGCTAATGATGACTTTTGAAAGTTGATACGGAGTCAGAAAATGATTGCTACAAACTGGTGAAATGGATATGTTTAAAGCAGGGGCGGGCAACATGTATTCCCCGGGCACATTTGCAGACCTCTGAGCCACCCCAGCAGCAGAATGAAACCTTGTGGAGGGTTGGCAACTGGAGGAAGGTGGGTTTTCCTGCTGCTGAATGTGGTGGTGGCATAATTTGCAGTAATTTTGAGAGAAAATGCCCTCTTGACCTGTTCCAGCCGGTTACCCTGGTTTCAGAGGATGCACACTGGAATAATTGCAGCAACAACAGCCACGTTAATCATCATCGTTTCACATCTAAACTGATGGAGTCTGAGCTGACGATAACTAATCGGGTTCTCGGAATCATGATGGACAGCTCAATGAAAACATCAACTCCATGTTCAGCGGCTGTAGAAAAAAAACACAACAAATGCCACACTAAAGGATTATTAGGCAAGAAAGGGGATTGAAAAGAAAACCGCCAGCATCATAATGCCTCTATACAAATCAACCATGCGGCAGCTTTGGAATGCTACATAGATTTCTGGCTGGCCTTTTTCAAAGAGGATATCGTAGAGCCTGGAAAGGCACACAAAAAGATGACCCAAATCGTCAAGGGGCTGTTGTGTTTTCCGCACAAGAAAAAGGCTTAATGTGTTGAGTTTAGCAAAAGGGTGACCCAGAGCTGAGATGGGGGTTAAAAAGCAAAGGTTTATATAAAAAAATAGGGTGCACTGCGAAGAAAGTATACAAAAAGAATTTCCCTCCCCATACCTTTTTTACACTCCTTTTCAGGCTCTCCCCAAGAAATTTCTCTGCCTACTGGTCGCCCCATTCAAGATGCCAACCCCCCCAAACCAGGCAAAGTTGTTTTGACACATCAGCCAGGAAAGTCGACAAACATTTCCCCCCGCTCCACAACCCTGGCAGTCCAAGTAACACAATCGGGAAGAAAGAACAATTTCTCACCTTTTTCTGAAACGGGAGACCCAACATTCTAGTCAACATTCAAGCCACCTTGAATCCCATCTTGGGGAAAAAACAGGATGCAGATTCTCTTTCTCTCTCTCTCTCTCGAAAAGCCACTGGATGAATTGACACCAAATTTGTACAGAATACACCTATCAGGCCAACAAGTGACCATCACTCATAAAAACACTGAAAAACACAGCAGAAGAGACTTAAAAAGCCAAAAAACAAGAATTATATTACAATGCATGTGTAAAACCACGTATATATACACAAACACATATACACAAATATATACACACACATATACACACACAAAACACATATACACAGAATGGGCCACAGCAACGCATGGTAGGGGACGGCTAGTCTTCTATATAAATAAAAATGTAATATTCGTTTGTGGGATAAGAATAATTCAAAAACTACTGGACGAACTGACACCAAATTTGGACACAATACACCTATCAGGCCAACAAGTGACCATCACTCATAAAAACACTGGAAAACACAGCAGAAGAGACTTAAGCCAAAAAAACTAAAATTACATTGCAATGCATGCGTAAACCCACATATATACACGCAAACACATATACACAAATATATACCTACAGATATACACACAGAAAACACATATACACAGACTGGGCCACAGCAACGCGTGGCAGGGGATGGCTAGTATTTATATAAATATGTAATGTTTGTTTGTGGGATTAACATAACTCAAAAACCACTGGACAAATTGACATCAAATTTAGACACAAGACACCTATCAGGCCAACGAGTGACCATCACTCATAAAAACACTGAAAAACACACCGGAAGGGGCTTAAAAGGCCAAAAAAAGCAAAAAGATGCTACAGCGCATGTGCAAAAAAGCTCCCCCCCCCTCCCCCAGCAAACAAAACACACAATAGCATATCCACACTCCCTTCTGGACCACAGCTCCCATCATCCCCTAGACCAGGTCCTTTATGAGAGGAGGATGATCCAAATGCACTGCTTCCAAGCTGCAAGCTTTCTTCTCCTTGGATTTCTTTGAGAGCATCCCAATCCCTGCATATTTCCAATTTCCTATTCCTGGACTGCAACTCCCAGCAATCCGCCGGATAGATAGGTAGGTAGATAGATTGATCACGAGGACATTTTGGTTAAAGGTGCAAACACCAATCTCTCCAACAGTCAGGGGACTTTGTTTTGTTTACGAATGCATGACCACGAAATGCTCCTGGAAGCCACTGAAAGGAGAGAAAGCAAAAGGGAAAGAAAGAAAGAAAGAAAGAAAGAGGGAAAGTTGGCCACAGCAACTCGTGGCGGGTACAGCTAGTGTATGTATGTATGTGCTGGTACAGCTATACCAGAAGCTCCCATTTTTTTTGCTTTGCATTGAATGTTTGTTATAGTCCCAAGTTTCAGGGACTCTGCAGATAGGTGGCTTCTTTTGGCTGCAATCATAGGGCAAGCCACCTGTCAATTATCGTTAGGTTCCCTGGTCCCGCCCCTTTTTGAGTTTTGGAGGGAATAGGAGCCTTTTTGAATCAGTTCTCACAGAGCAGCCTTTCGCACAGGACGTAATACCAAGAGCTCCTGTAGAAAGCTTCGTCTTCTACGGCTTGGCCGGGGAGATATACAGCCTACAGCTTGGCTGGGGTTATACAGCCCTACAGCTTGGCCGGGGAGAAAAGGTCCACAGCTTGGCTGAGGGTTTTGCAGCCTTACAGCTCCTTTGCTGAGGGACTTCAGCCAGCCATCACCGAAACCTGAACTCCTTCTTTTCCCCTGGAAGTCTACAAAGCTCTGCTTGGTAAGGGTCGCTCGCGGAAGCCAGACGCAGTTGGTACCGGGTGCAGGGGCTCCACGCCAACAGAGGCAAGTACAGACTGCCCAGATTAGAAGTTAAGGATTTCCCCATTAGTTAGTATACAGTTATGAAGATAGTGCCTGTTCCCAGTGAACAAGATTGCAAGAGCCAATAGACTGTTAAGAAAGCTTTAAAGTACCTGTTTGTTTTCATGAATAAAGAACTTTGTTGGACTTACTTTAAGCCTCTACAGAACTTTGTTTTGGGGAGGTCCAAGGGCCTTTAATCTGAGGCAGCCCTGGCGTCCTGTTGGGCACACAGAATTTATGTCCTGTCTACAGTCATATGCACAGGCCCAGCATGCGACAGCACAATGTATGTCTGTATGTATGTAATGTTCGTTTGTGGGATGCACATAACTCAAAAACCACAGGACGAATTGACACGAAACTTGGACCCAAAACACAGATTTCTAGAGACATGTTCTCTCTAAGGGTCCGTCTACAAAAAACTGAGAGGAAACGGGTTAAAAGGAGGAGTGGCTAAACAATGCATAGCCAAAGTGCGAGAGGAATCAGAAGGAGTCGGTAGAAAACAACTGTTTAAAAGGTGCCCTTTAAACCCAATTCTTCCTGGGAAACATACACTTTTCCATGTCTGTGTATCCCAGCAGTCATGGGAAACGTGTGCTTTCCTTTCCTCCCCAACTGTGTGGAGTCTTCTAGAGGATGTGCATTTCTGAAAAGCCCGAAACAGCTGATCAGCTATCAAACAGAGACACAGAGAAGGCTCAGGGAAGCACAAGTGGAAAGTAAATACAATTCTCTCAAAATATGTCTTTTACACTTTGTAATGTTAAACAAAACTTGAATTATTACTTGGGGGAAGACAGAGATCTGAGGAAAGTTTCTTTTTTAAAATGTTGCATTATGTGCTGGACCTTATATATGCACCTTTCTGGAGTGAATTTTTTAAAGAAAATTCTGCTGGATGTCTCCCATATGCCCTCCATCTTAATCTGCTCAAAAACAGCTGTGATGTTTTATTGATGCATAATGATTGTTTATTATGCTACTATTTTAATTGTTTTTAACTGTTTTATGATGTTTTGAGCATTTAATTTTGCTACTGTTAATCGCTTTGAGTCGCCTGAGGGCTGAGAAAAGCGGTATACAAATATCGTAAAGAAAGAAATAATAAATATCAGGCCAACGAGTGGCCATCACTCATAAAAACACAGCAACAAGGTCTTAACCCTCCCCCCCAAAAAAAAACAAAACAAAAAGACATTACAGTGCATGCACAAAAATGACTCCCCTGACCCCGCACCCCTCCTGCGCGAGGGGAAAAAAACAAACAGCTACAGGGTCACTTCCGGTGTGAGAGAACTGGCCATCTCCAAGGATGTTCCCCAGGGTGTGCCCAGATATTTTACCATCCTGTGGGGGGCTTCTCTTTATAGATCTGTGAAAGGTCCAGGGTGAGAGAAATAACTCTTTTCTACTTGACCCAAGTATGAATGTTGCAATTGCCCACCTTGATTACCACTGAATAGCCTTGCAGCTTCATACTCTGGCTTCTTCCTGCTAGCAGTAAACTTTGTTGGGAGGTGTTACCTGGCCCAGACTGTTTCATGTCTGGAATTCCTCTGTTTTCTGGGGGCCACAGCAATGTGTGGTCGGGTACAGCTAGTAAATATATAAAATTAAAAAATTGCTGCGTGAGATAGTTGACTCACTGTGCATCATGGCAGGATTTGTCTTGTCATATTAGTATTGATAGCTGTCCTGGGATAAGAAAACTGAAGGCACTACTGTATGGCCTCTGCCATCAGCTGAAAGATAAGGCCTCCTGATAGACTGTGTCTCCTTGCTTCCCAGAAAAGAAACATCATAGAATAGAGGAAACCAACCAAGTCCCAGCCGCTGATCAAAGGAGTAGAAGGCCGGGAAGAACTCAGGGGTGAAAAAGTTGTACCTGCAGGTAGATAAGGAAGCCTTTGAAAGATCCGCTCATAGAATCATAGAATCAAAGAACCCTAGTGTTGGAAGAGACCACATGGGCCATCTAGTCCAACCCCCTTCTGCCATGCAGGAAAAGCACAATCAAAGTACCCCTGACAGATGGCCTACAACTCTCAAAATCCCCAGACATGATACACAATAGGAGGTACAGTCCAAAAAGTAATTTTCCCCAAACTCTGGAACTAGTCCCTCTGCTTCATTCGAAAACACCAGACCAAAACAATTCCTTGAGAACAGATCCAGATTTGGGGAGCAGAACTTTTAAAAGTTACTTTTTGAGTTACTTTTGTGAACTCACAAAGTGACATTATTATCAGTGGAAAATTGTGTGTAATGAGTAACATTTTCCCAAGTGCATTTTAAAGCCCTTAGAGAACATTTCAATTTTATGCCATCTCTTATTATCCACCCACTGTTCCTACCCAAGCAACCAAAATATAATAATTCTAGAGTCCTAGAGTTGGAAGAGACCACATGGGCCATCTAGTCCAACCCCGTTCTGCCATGCAGGGAAAGCACAATCAAAGCACCCCCAACAGATGGCCATACCGCTTTTGCTTAAAAACCTCCAAGGATGGAGCTTCCACCACACTCTGAGGCAGAGAGTTCCACTGCTGAACAGCTCTTCTTACCATCGGGAAGTTCTAATGTAGAAAATGTATGTGATTATGGAAAGCAGCTTCCAAAAATACATGCACCAGGTCAAAATGCATTACAATACATACATCAGGGGAAAAGTGCACAAAATGTATACAAATTAGTCCATTAGCTTCAAAAAGTTAATGCAAAAATGGAATGGAATAGTGTTGACTGGGGAAACCTGAAAGTAGAATGAATGCAGAGTGATGGAATCATTCATGCTTGCTTCCCCATCCTTCTTGCTTTCTGTTCAGGTCTTTTTGCCCCTAGAGTCTAAAACCTCTCCAGTATTCTCTATCCTAATTTATTTTTGTACTCTGGCTGCAATTGCATGAACTACCCAGAACATGGGAAAGTTACCAGTACTTAGAATCATAGAATAGCGTTGGAAGAGACCACATGGGCCATCTAGTCCAACCCCCTGCCATGCAGGAAAAGCACAATTAAAGCACCCCCAACAGATGGCCATACAGATTTTGCTTAAAAGCCTCCAAGGAAGGAGCTTCCACCACACTCTGAGGCAGAGAGTTCCACTGCTGAACAGCTCTTCTTACCATCAGGAAGTTCTTCCTGATGTTCAGGTGGAATCTCCTTCCTTGTCATTTGAACCCATGGCTCCATTGAGTCTAAGTCTCCAGGGCAGCAGAAAACGAGCCTGCTCTCTTTTCTTTAGGGCAGCCTTTCAAATATTTAAACATGGCTGTCATGTCTCATCTCAACTTCCTCTTCAGGCCAAACAGACCCAGCTCTTGAAACCACTCCTCAGAGGGATCCATGGTCTCCAGGCCTTTGATCCTTTTAGTCACCCTCCGCTGGGCACCTTCCAGCTTAGAATCAGTGTCCCTCTTAATTGATCCGTCCCTGCTGCTATTTGAAGTGGTGCAGTCCATTCCTTCCTATCCCAATTTTCTCCCTCCACAAGCCACTGTTTTCCCTACTGAGGGAATCACTAGTTGATGGCATTCAAACCAGAAAATCAAATTGAAATAGCCAGCAATTTATACAGCTTTTAAACTGGGTTAGCTTGACACAGAGAGACAGATTGTACTGATGATGGTTACAAGCACAATGGCTTGTATGTACCCTCTTGAATTTGGAGGCCACGTGCCCCTGAGTACCACTTGTGAGGCTTTCCAAATGCATCTGGCTGACCATCCTAGGGAACACGATGCTAAACAGGCCTTTGGGTTGTTATGTACTGGGACATAACAAGAAAAGCATGCCTCTAAAATGCTTTAATTGATTAAGCAAAAGACTTATGTCAATATCATTGTTATTCAAACCAGCTGGATCCAAGCATCAGGGAGCTGGCACAGCAGAAGAAGGTGGCCTGGAGATGTATCCCGTGGAATCAATGGTCACTATCCACTGCAGGCACATATGCCGTTGGGAAATGTCAATATCCCCAGGGCATGAATAGCCGTCATTGAATATCCCCCGCTCCTCCGCATCACTGCAACGGCATCCCCTGGAAGTGATGAGGTGACTCTGCCTCTGCAGTCATGCAGCAGCAGGAGACTTTTGTCCCCCGACCGAGGCTTTATGCCTTTGCTATAATCTCCTGAACAAAAGCGTTGCCATCCAGTGGGATGATATTATTCTAGCATCGGCCTACCTCAGGCGCGAGATCAATGGAATGGCAAGTTGCACGCGCTGGTTGTGGGATTAGAAGCGCACGGCGGATTCCGTGCTCTCCCTCCCACTCCACGGACCGTGACCGTCCCCTGTGCCCCACTGTGTGGCATGTCGCAAGCCGGGCAGTTTGGGAGGGGGGATCTAGGTACGCTCCCTGCCTCTGGAACGAAAAGAATTGTCTTCCATGGTCAAGCTCACGAAAGTAACCACCGCAAAATGCCATTTTGTTCTATTTTTCAGGCAGTGTTTCTCAACCTTCCTAATGTTGTGGCCCTTTAATACAGTTCCTCATGTCGTGCTGACCCCCAACCATAAAATTATTTTCATGACTACTTCATAACTGTAATTTTGGCACTTTCTTGAATCGTATTGTTATGTAAATAATCTGATATGCAGGATGCATTTTCATTCCCTGGACCAAATTTGGCACAATTACCCGATGCACCCAAATTTGAATACTGGTCATTTGGGAGTTATACTTGCTGGGATTTATAGTTCACCTACAATCAGTGAGCATTCATTTTTTGGGGGGGGGGGGGGGGAGGTTGATTTTGTCATTTGGAAGTTATAGTTGCTGGGATTTATAGTTCACCTACAATCAATGAGCATTCTGAACTCCACTAATGATAGAACTGAACCAAACTTGGCACAAATACTCAATATGCCCAAATGTGAACACTGGTGGAGTTTGGGAAAAATAGACCTTGACATTTGGGAGTTGTAATTGCTGGGATTTATAGTTTACCTATGAGCCTTCTGAACTCCACCAACGATGGAATTGAACCAAACTTGGCACACGGAACTCCCATGATGAACAAAAAATACTGGAAGGGTTTGGTGAGCATTGACCTTGAGTTTTGGAGTTGTAGTTCACCTACATCCAGAGACCACTGTGGACTCCAACAATGATGAATCTAGACCAAACTTGGCACGAATACTCAATATGCCCAAATGTGAACACTGGTGGAGTTTTGGGGAAAATAGACCTTGACATTTGGGAGTTGTAATTGCTGGGATTCACAGTTCACCTACAATCAATGAGCCTTCTGAACTCCGCCAACGATGGAATTGAACCAATTTGGCACACAGAACTTCCATGACCAACAAAAAATACTGGAAGAGTTTGGTGGGCATTGATATTGAGTTTTGGAGTTGCAGTTCACCTACATCCAGAGACCACTGTGGACTCCAACAATGATGAATCTAGACCAAACTTGGCACAAATACTCAATATGCCCAAATGTGAACACTGGTCGAGTTTAGGGAAAATAGACCTTGACATTTGGGAGTTGTAGTTGCTGGGATTTACAGTTCACATTCAGTCAAAGAGCCCCTTGAACCCCACCAATAGAATTGGGGCAAACTTCTCATGACCAACAGCAAATACTGTGTTTTCTGAGGAATTGGCAGTCATTTAGGCGAGAGCCCTCCTGCTCTCCCCTCCCCGCTTGGAGTCTCAGAAACACCCCTCCCTTTGGCTGAGAGGCCAGCTGAGAGGCCTGCCAATCACAGCAGGAGGAGAGTTTTTGGTGGGAGGATTCGTTGTCTGTTTCCAAAAAGGAAGAGAAGGATCAGCAGAGAGATCTTCAGCCTTCTTAGCCAAAGCTTTCCTAAGACCATCAGAAAGGTATGTTTTCTGATGGTCTTTGGAAACCCCCTCTCGCAACCCTCCCAGGGGTCCCGATCCCCAGGTTGAGAAATGCTGCTTTAGGGTAAAAAATAAAGATGTACTAGGTGTGAGTGTGGTTAGAAATGCTTCTCACCAAGAACAACTGCATCTGTTGACCCTCTGCCTGCCTCACAGAGGGTTGTAAGGCCCAAAGCACTAATCTCTAAGTTCATATACAGAATACAATCAGTCATCAACCTGTCTGCTCTGAAGCAAGTCCCAATGGACTTGCCCCTAAGATCTGAAACTTGCAGAAATGTGTGGATGGTACGCTGCAACAAGCACCTGTGAGGCTTTTTCCAGACTGAGTGTCCTTTTAAGACTGGTACAGGGGTCCCATTTGGGGGTAGATCCACTGCAGCCTGAGGGAGAGGTTGCCTCTCCAGAGTCTGCAGTGGAAGAGAGACACGCTGCGAAGCGACTTCTCAGCTCCAAGAGGAACATCATGTCCCAAGTCTAAACTTACATCATAGGCTGGAAATGACCTGCCTGTCTCTCCATTTTTGGTGGGCCCTGCCTGGCACTGGCTTGGAAGGGAACAAGCTGCTTGAACCATGAGAGCAAAGGCGGGGATCAGCCACATCCAGGAACAGTCTACCTCTGGGGACAAAGAAGAAAGCCCCCCTCGGTTATGTCTCCCTGTGGGATGCGAGGGAGGCTAGAGCTGCGGTCTGATCCTGCAAGGGACTTATGGAATATAAAGAGCCCCAAATGCCACTGGGGAAAGATGGGTAAGTTGCATGTGGCCAGGGGGTGGGGGGGTGGGAGAGCATCTCCTCTCTAAGGTAAAGATAAAGGTTGTCCCGTGACATTAAGTCCAGTCATGTCCGACTCTGGGGGTTGGTACTCATCTCCATTTCCAAGCCAAAGAGCTAGCATTGTCCATAGACACCTCCAAGGTCATGACTGCATGGAGCATCATGCAGCGGTACCTATTGATCTACTCACATTTGCATGTTTTTGAACTGCTAGGTTGGCAGAAGCTGGGGTTAACAATGAAATCTCACCTCACTCCCCGGATTCGAACCTGCGACCTTTTGGTCAGCAAGTTCAGCAGCTCAACCCACTGCACCACTGGGGGCTCTTCATCTCTTCTCTGGATACTCAATATCCCAAATGGTCCAAATAGGGAATAACACCTTGACTTTCTGAATAGTTCAGCGTGTGCAAACTTTGTCTCATGTATAAAAATGCCGCAGACTCTCACTTAACTGGAATTCTCAAGCAATTGTCAAAAAGATAGAAGAAACAATATATAATTGTTTCCTCTATCCAACTCTCTTCTCCTCCTCCTTCCCCTTCTTTATTCCTTTCTCCTCCTTCTTCCTCTCTTCTTTTTCTCCTCCTTCCTTTTTTCCTTTCCTCCTCTCTTCTCCTCCTCCTTCCTCTTCCCCCTTCTCTTCCCACCTCTCCTCCTCCTTCCCCTTCTGTTTTTTCCTTCCTCCTCCTTCTCCTTCCTTCTTCCCCTCCTTCCTTTTCCTTCCTCCTTTCTTCTCCCACCTCTTTTCTCCTCCTTCCCATTCTTTTTTCCTTCCTCCTCCTTCTTCCTTCCTCCTCCTTCTTCCTCTCTTCTCCTCCTCCTTCTTTTTCCTTCTTTCTCTTCTCCTCCCCCTTCCTTTTTCCCTTCCTCCTCACTTCTTCTCCTTCCTTCCCCCCCTCCTCCTCTTCCTCCTTTCCATTTGTCTTTTTCCCCTTCCTTCCTCCTCCTCTTCCTCCTTGTCTTCTTCCTTTTCCTTTCTCTTCTTCTTCTTCCCTTTTTCTCTTTGGCTTTTTTGTCCTCTTCCTCCTCCTCTTCCTCCATTCCCTTTGTCTTTTTCCTTCCTCCTCCTTCTCTTCCTCCTCGTCTTCTTCCCTTTCTTTTCTCTTCTTCTTCCTCCTCCTCTTTTTCTCTGGTTTTTGTCCTTTCTCTTCTTCTTCCTCCGTCTCTTCCTCCTTTCTGTCTTCTTCTTTTTCCTTCCTCCTCCTCCTCGTCTTCTTCCTTTTCCTTTCCCTTCTTCCTGGTCTTTTTCTCTTTGTCTTTTTTCTCCTCTTTCTCTTCCTCCTCCTCTTCTTCCTTTCCCTTTGTCTTCTTTATCCTTCCTCCTCCTCCTCTTCCTCCTTGTCTCCTTCCTTTTCCTTTCTCTTCCTCCTCTTTTTCTCTTTTTTTGTCCTTTCTCTTCTTCCTCCTTTCTCTGTCTTCTTCTTATTCCTTCCGCCTCTTCCTCCTCTTCCTCTTTGTCTTCTTCCTTTAGCTTTCCCTTCTTCCTCCTTTTTCTCTTTGTCTTTTTTGTCCTCTTTCTCTTCCTCCTCCTCTTCTTCCTTGCCCTTTGTCTTCTTTTTCCTTCCTCCTCCTTCTCTTCCTCCTCTTCCTTCCTTTTCCTTTCTCTTCCTGCTCTTTTTCTCTTTGTTTTTTGTCCTTTCTCTTCTTCCTCCTTTCTCTGTCTTCTTCTTATTCCTTCCGCCTCTTCCTCCTCTTCCTCCTTGTCTTCTTCCTTTAGCTTTCCCTTCTTCCTCCTCTTTTTTCTTTGTCTTTTTTTGTCCTCTTTCTCTTCCTTTCCCTTTGTCTTCTTTTTCCTTCCTCCTCCTTCTCTTCCTCCTTGTCTCCTTCCTTTTCCTTTCTCTTCCTCCTTTTTTTCTCTTTGTTTTTTGTCCTTCCTCCTCTTCCTCCTTTCTCTGTCTTCTTATTCCTTCTTCTTTTTCCTCCTCCTCTTTTTCTCTTTGCCTTTTTTCTCCTCTTTCTCTTCTTCCTCCTTTGTCTTCTTTTTCCTTCCTCCTTGCCTTCTTCCTTTTCCTCTTTCTCTTCCTCCTTCCTATTGCTTGTAGGGGTGCAGATGTTGCCAGGCTCCCTCCGAGGGGGCCCACCTGGCCCGCGCCACCCGCTCCTCCTCCCTCCCTGGGGCCCGGAGTGGGGGCGGGGCTGGCGGGGGCTTCGGGGGGGGAAGGGCGCGCGCCACACCTGAGGGGCCGAAGTTTGGGCGCGAGGCGGAAGGCGCGCCTCGCGACGCCAGGCGGCCACTTGCGCGGCAGAGGCGGTGCCGTCGGGGGGCCGGGCCTGGGCGCCAGAGGCGGAGCGGGCGAGCGGGCCGGAGGCGGCAGGCGAGTAGCAAGCGAGAGCGGGGGAGCGGGAGGGGAGCGGAGCGGAGGGGAGGGGAGGAGGGGGCCTTCCGGAGGGCAGGGGGAGCCAAGAGCCAGGGGGCGCCGAGCCTGCCCTGCCTCAGGGCGGCTCGGAGGCCTCGCGAGCAGGGCGACTCCCCCTCGCCCAGGCTGCCATGCCATGCCATGCCATGCCAGGGGGTCTGAGCCAGGTACAGGCGACTCCCACTGAAGAGAAACCTCCCCCTCGGAAGGAAGGCAAACCCGCTCCTGGAAGAGTTCTCCTCAGGGGTTATCAATCCTTGTTATCATAATAATAATAATATTACACTTTGTATTGTCGAAGGCTTTCGTGGTCGAAATCAAAGTTGTTTTATTGGGGGGGGGGGGAGAGTATATATATATATATATATATATATAGGGCACTAAACATTTCTGAAGCACTGCTGTTTCTTCTTTTATGCATTGTCAAAATCTCTTGTTTTCCTTGTAGATCAGAAATGAAAGTTTATTCACTCTAACAACTGAAACCATAGCCTGGCATAATTATATCTGGTTGTATACCGCAAGAAAAGGGTTTTGGTTCTTTTCTGAAAAGTCATGCTTTTCTAAAAGTTAGGATCTCCAAAAGGTGTTTTCCCAAAATTTAGATCGCATATCAGGGGCAGCTCAACCCATTACGCAAAGTAATTATTTGCAGTATAGTTGATTTTGCCCAGGGACGCTCTTGAGGCGCTCTTGGAGGAAAATAGACATTGACATATGCAAGTTGTAGTTACTGGGATGTATAGTTCACCTACAATCAAAGAGCATTCTGAACTCCGCCAATGAAGGAATTGATCCAAATATGGCACAAAGAACTCCCACGGCGAACAGAATATATATATATATATATATATATATATCAGTGATTGGTTGGAGGGGGGACAAAATACTGTTTGCTTACCGTTGAAAATTACCTAGGGCTGCCTCTGGGAAGGGTCAACACTACTGTGGGGTTTCCTTTGCTGCCTGTGCCCCTCTTCGGAACATTCCCCCTCACTGTGTTGTCAAAGGCTTTTATGGCTGGAATCACTGAGTTGCTATGAGTTTTCTGGTCTGTCTGGCCCTGCTCCAGAAGCATTATCTCCTGATGTTTCACCCACATCTATGGCAGACATCCCCGGAGGTTGTGAGGTCTGTTGGAAACTAGGAAAAATGAGGTTGATCTATCTGTGGAATAATGTCCAGGATGGGAGAAAGAACTCTTGTCTGTTGAACGCAAGTGTTAAGGGTACAATTAATCACCATGATTAGCATTGAAAAGCATTGCAGCTTCAAGGCCTGGGTGATTCCTGCCTCAGGGAATCCTTTGTTGGGAGGTGTTAGCTGGCCCTGATTGTTTCCTGCCTGGAATCCTCCTGTTTTCCGAGTGTTGTTCTTTATTTACTGTCCTGATTTTAGAGTTGTTGTTTTTTTTAAATAATGGGAGCCAGATTTTGTTCATTTTTATGGTTTGTGTTCAGCATAGACATTAAGTCTAGTGGAGTCCGATTCTGCGGGGTGGTGCTCATCTCCATTTCTAAGCTGAAGAGCCGACGTTGTACTTAGACACCTCCTAGGTCATGTGGCCAGCATGACTGCATGGAGCACCGTTACCTTCCCTCCAAAGTGGTACCTATTGTTCAGCATACACAGGTACAAAACATATCAGTCCAGTTTCAGATATGTTTGAGATAATTCCATGTGCCATCTGGCCAGGACATCTCTCTTATAACAAAACAACTATCAATAGGTCACATAGTCAAAAGGAGAGAGATACTCATAAGAGCATGAGGTCTGGGGACTGCCTGTATATAGGTGTATAAAATAGCTATACCATTCAAAGAAGAAATGAACCAATTTGCTTGAGTCTCATGCTCACTTTTTTCCCCCAGCTCAACTGAGGGTGCGCATTAGATTCACATCAAACTGTCATCTTAGTACAGAGCTGAAGCTAAAGTGGGACGCTTCCCCTGGAGCTCCTCTTTGAGGGACATGGATCAGTTGTCATTTAATGGTCACAACTCTAATGCTTATGCCATGCTAGGATGTGTGATGTGGTGAGGCTTCAGCACCCTTTGGCAGAGAAACCTTATTAAACTACATGATTTCATACCATGGAGCCAGGGCAGTGAAAATGGACCCATTCTACAGCATAGATGCACCCCCAGGTTTTCTTTTCCATTGCTGGAAGCTTTGGTGTTCTGAGAAGACATTCTAAGCAGAAAGCCACTGTAGTGCCAAATGGCAGAGGGCACTTTGGCCCACTTTATGCGCATGACATTCGGTAGCAAATCCTTATTTTTGGTTTCAGGGTTTTGAAAATGGAGGTGCGCATTAAGAGTCACTGGCAAATGAGACTCAAGTCAATACGGCAGTATTTGCATGACTCAGTAAACATGCTGATTGTTCTGAAGTGCAGCTGAAGCCTCTTATTATTATTATTATTATTATTATTATCATTATTTATGTACTGCCTTTCTCTCCATGGGAACTCAAGGCGGCTAACATCTATCCACCCTAAACAGTTTAAAAAGAGCAGTATAAAAGTTAGGTAAAGGTAAAGGGTAAAGGGTCACCTACGGATGTGAGAGCTGGACCTTAGGGTATGCTGAGCGAAGGAAGATAGATCCTTATGAACTGTGGTGTTGGAGGAAAGTTCTGAGAGTGCCTTGGACTGCCAGAAGATCCAACCAGTCCATACTTCAGGAAATAAAGCCCGACTGCTCATTGGAGGAAAGGATAGTAGAGGCAAAGATGAAGTACTTTGGCCACATCATGAGAAGAAAGGAAAGCTTAGAGAAGACAATTATGCTGGGGAAATGGAAGGAAAAAGGAAGAGGGGCCAACCAAGGGCAAGATGGATGGATGGCATCCTTGAAGTGACTGAATTGACCTTGAAGGAGCTGGGGGTTTTGACGGCCGACAGGTAGCTCTGGCGTGGACTGGTCCATGAGGTCACGAAGAGTTGGAAACGACTGAACAAATGAACAACAACAAAAAGGGTAAAGCTTTTCCCCAGACATTAAGTCCAGTCGAGTCCAACTCTGGGGGTTGGTGCTCATCTCCATTTCTCAGCCGAAGAGCTGGCATTGTCCATAGACACCTGCAAGGTCATGTGGCCAGCATGACTGCATGGAGCGCCATCACATTCCCATCGGAGCGGTACCTATTGATCTACTCATATTTGCATGTTTGCAAACTGCTAGGTTGGCGGAAGCTGGGGCTAACAGTGGGAGCTCACCCCACTCCCTTTGCTCAGCAAGTTCCCAGCAGCTCAGCGGTTTAACCCATTGCGCCACTGGGGCCTCCTACAGTTTAAAAAGAGCATTATAAAAGTCAAAAACAATTAAATAATAACAATGTGGTCAAAACTCTTCTGCAAAGTCCGCTGTAAGCCCTGCACAATGGATCTGGGTCAGTGCTTACAACAGCCACTAGGTGGAGTGGAGGAAACCTTGACCATTGCCATATTTTTCAGGATCCTCAGCTAAGCACACCCCATTTGGGGTCAGGGCCCACAGTTTAAGAAGCGCTGGTCTAGACTTGCCCTGAAGCAACAAGTGGGCACCTCTCTCCAAACAGCCTCAGAGCTTTGAGGTCCTTGGCTCTCCATTGACCTCCTCCTGCTCTCCCCTTCCCTCACAGTCCTTGGCTCTTCTGGGGCAGCAGGCAGCAAGGAAAGGCCCTTTTTCATTTCCCAGAGTTCCCTAACCCACCTGCTGTAGATTCTGGTGATATCGACCCCCAAGTCTCATTGTTTCTTTAACCGTTTTTCTCTATGGTGCATGAATATCCTGTCCTTGGCATACATAGTGCTCTCCTCCCCAACTTCATGCTTAGAACTAGTAGAATAACAGGAAACCTGGAGTTGGAAGAGACTCCAAAGGCCATCCAGTCCAACCCCATTCTGCCAGGCAGGGATATACAATCCAAGCACCCCCAACAGGTGTCCATCCAGTCTCTGCTCAAAAACCTCCCGAGAAGTAGCCTCCACCTGACTCCAAGGCAGAGAGTTCCATTGTTGAATAGCTCTCGCAGTAAGGAAGTTCTTCCTCATGTTTAGGTGGGATCTCCTTCTCTGTCATTTGAACCCATTGCTTGGAGTCCTAGTCTCCAAGGCAGCAGGAAACAAGCCTGCTTCCTCTTCCTTATGCTATCTTTTCAAATGGTCAAACGTGACTTTTATGTCTCTGTTCAATCTTCCCGTCTGCAGGCTAAACAGACCCAACTAGGTGAGGCAGGGAGGCACGGACCAGCTCTCTGGACCAGTGTATCTTAGATATAGATGGGTGTGGTGTCTCATAGAAACAGAGAGTTGGAAGAGACATTTACAAGGGCCATCCAGTCCAGTCCCCCTTCTCCTAGGCTGAAAAATACAGTCCAAGCACTCTATCCAGCCTCTGCGTAAAAGCCTCCAAAGAAGGGAGGAGGCCCCACCAGACTCCCCGGCAGTGTATCCCACTTGTTTATACGTTCCAGAGCTGGACGGTGGCATGAAAACCAGGTTGCAAGTTAATGGTTCAGATTAAACCCAGTCTCTAGCAATGTGTAATGTGGTGGTGGTGGGTGGGTGTTCATTTTGTATAACTTTTGCAACAGGTGAAAGAGGCACGGAGATTTTTCAAGCCACACTTGAGGGAACCAGGCTGGCTATGTGTGTTGTGTGTGGCGCTGGAGCGTCATCTTCTGTGACAACAAACATGTTGTCTTGGGCAGTAACCCCTCCCCATTCAATGTGTTGTAATAGTGTAGTGTAAAAGTGGAGACCGCTTCCTGTTGTGTTCAGTCAGGGATGGGTTCCATCTGCCTTGAATTACTCCAGATTGCATTGAGGTGTGTTTAGTGCTGGGAATTCATGTATTCATTAGCAGTGGCTTCTTACAGGTGTGTATAATTACGGTACCATTTGGATGTCTGGAAGTGCTTTTTACGTTTTGTCTTAAGACATTGACCATGCAAACTTCAGGACGAGCCAGTTCCTACCTGCCTGCTATTTATTTATTTATTTACTATATTTGTCTACCCTGCCTACTATATGTGACATTACTTGATGAACACTGGAAATTAAAAAAATGCCCATTATTTATTTATTTATTTATTTATTTTACTTTTGAGTCTTCCCAAATGGAAGTGTGTACCAGATTACAACAGGAAAGTGCATAGTTTATTCTGAAATGCTTCGTAACTGAGATCAGGATGATGAAAGAGTTTTCCCACTTTTCCAGTGTGTGTGTTTTGTTGTCTGGATGAGGTAGAGCCTCTGGATTAAGTGGACTCAGAGTTAAACCATCAGTCTTTAAGATGCCTTAGCACTCGCTGCCATGTTACTTCCTGGCAGTGATTGGTGTCTGTTTGTATATGTGTGAAATGAACCGATTCATACCAAATGGTGATTGTGGGGACATGGTACCATTCTTGTGCAGGTTGATCAGCATCTGGACAGGATGATGGATGCAGAACAACTCGACATTGGCTGCTTTGGTTGGAAATGAGAAAAAATTAACTGGCAGCATCCTGAGACAATGCATCAAGCAGATTGGAAAGTATTTCTTCACTAAAGTGCCAGAGCAAAAACCTTTGGGAAAAAAAGAATATAGATCCCATCTGTACACATGATTCATCCAGTTTATTTAACAACACTGCATTCTGAGCTAGAACTGGCTGCAGTCCCGAGTCTCCTAAAGTTTTCAGAAGATCCCTTCTCCAGCTGCATGGATCTCAGATGTCTGCTTGAGACATCCAGATCCACTGTCAAGCAGCGTAAACTTGCACAGCTGTCATCCACCAGCCCAAAGATCCCCTTCATATTAAGAACTTGTGCCCAAATGTTCTTGTTTTCCCTTTTCCTCCTGATTGCCTTTTCTTTTGGCATTGTATCTTTTTTAGTCTGGAAGTAGGAAGTCAGGCACTGTCTTGTCTGTTTTGCTTGACTAATATGTGAGACTTTCTGGGAGCCTTCCCAGTTCTGGTGAGCCTCACTTGGTTGTGCCGAGGAGGAAGACATGCTCTCTTCTGGGATTCATCCCATGGAGTGATTTCTCCGTTGAGACGTGGGGGTGGGGGGTGGGTGGGACAATTTACAGGCATGAGCTTTGGGTGTTTCCACAGCCAACGAAGGACAATTTACAGTCATTTCCCTGATTGCTGTCGGTCATCTTTGATTTTTAAGAAACTGTTCAATGAATTATTTTATTGTTTTTTATTTATTAATTGTTTTGAGCAATTGGGGCTTTTGTGTGTGTTTGTTGTTATTGTAAACCACTTTGAGTTGGAATGCCAACATCTGGGAGGGCATGGTCCCCTGCCAGTGCCATAGAGGCAGAAAAAGTGCCAATCATTTCTGCTGCCCCCTAGTGTTCTTGTACGTCCTCTGCTTGCTTACTTTGGAAGGCAGTGAGATGTACAGGCAGTCCCCAAGGTACAAAAAAGATTCTGTAGGTTTGTTCTTAAGTTGAATGTGTATGTAAGTAGAAACAGGCACATTTTTTAGTGTAACTTCATGTGTATATATATATTTATATATATACACACACATACATACATGCAAGCTTTAGGGGGCTGTGGTGGCGCAGCGGGTTAAATCACTAAGCTGCATAACTTGCTGATTGGAAGGTTGGTGGTTATAATCCGCGGGATGGGGTAGACTCCCGTTGTTATCCCCAGCTGCTGCCAACCTAGTAGTTTGAAAATATGCAAATATGAGTAGATCAATAGGTACCGCTTCTGCGGGAAGGTAATGGTATTTCATGCAGTCATGCTGGCCACATGACCTTGGAGATGTCTTGGATAATGCTGGCTCTTCAGCTTAGAAATGGAGATGAGCACCACCTCCCAGAGCTGGACTCAGCCCAACTTAATGTCAAGGGGATATGCAAGCTTTGGATATGCAGTGCCCTATATGCAAGCTTTGGATAGCATAGGGAAGGGTCACCACCCCTGTGGCATTTGTTTTGCTGTCTGTACCCCTGTTCAGAAGATCCCACCTCACTTTCTTGTTGTGGAAACAAGGCTTGGTGATAAAGCTTCAGTTGAGACAGCTTTTCCCCATGATAACTCTTCCAGGAGTGAATTTCCCTTCATAGGGGTAGAATTTCTCTCAATTCTTGTTGTCTCTTTCTCTCACACAAACACACTCCCCCCCCCCCCCCCGTTCTTAAATATGAGTGATTTATAAGTCGGATATTTGTAACTCAGGGACTGCCTGTATTCAAGCCCTTTTGCTATGGAATCCCAGGGACTCAAGAGACCTCTTTTTCTAGTCAAAGTAATCTCCTTCTACTTGCGTAGGGGGGTTGTTAAGGAGACAATGTGACTCTTTAGAAGGGAGAAACAAACAGCCCTGATGTTGTGCATTGGGAGTAAATACACTTTACTGGCAAAGGAACAACAATGGAAGTACTCGTGGGAGTAGAGTTAATTATGATCCAACGGAGGCGAGGGTAGGGATGAATGCTTATTTCCAGCTTACTCTCACCGTACAGATACCTAGCTCAAGTGAACCAAAGGGTGAGTTCTCTTTTTCACACTAGTCGTGGTCATTATTTTTCCACCAACAGTGTCAGTTCCATTTTCGCAGAACAACTATCAACACCAACACACATGCAATGCCTTCCTCCCAACCCCTTCCCCCCCAGTCCTTCTAGCTTAAGGAAGGTGAATGCAGCTGGGTTTATGGGGCCAATAGAAATTGATTGGCCCCGGAGAAGATAGGTGCTTGAGTCCTTTGCAGAGAGGTGATGACCAAGAAAACTGCTGGAGGAAATCCCTGGGTCAAGAGGTGCTGATGAAGGGTCAGCGAGGTATTGCTGTGTGGCCTCATACTACAAAAAGGTTTTATATGAAGATATAAATATAACACATTAGATAAGTACACATTGGGGATCCACAGATACTGAGGCTCTTGGCCACGGGAATCGGGGTGTCCACAAAGATAGGGTTGGTACGGGGTTCATTGGGGCAGAGGCTCGGTAACTGTAGGGGAAAAGGGAAAAAAGAGCCCTGCTCTGAGAGCTGTGAGGGCCATGGGGCCAAGTGGCTGCCATACGCAAAGGCAAAAGAGAAAGAGACAAAGCAAGGAAACAAAGAATCAAAAGTAGAGAATAACGCACCATGGTGCATGTTTATTAAAGGGGTTCTTTGTGATAAACTTGTAGATAAAAAATGGGGGGTGGAGATTGTTGCTAAAGGCACTGGTAGCTGCTGCTTGCCTCCTCCATATCCTCGAATGTTTCCATAACCAATCTTAAGGAAATGGTGGGCTCCCGTCCGGCGTGGCTGTTGCCCGCAGCGGCCCCAGCTATATTTTATTAATAACTAGCTTGGGTACCTGGCAATGCCTGGGTTATTTGAAAAAGGCATTGTTTGTTTTGGGGTGCTAGGTAATACCATTTAGTTAGTTAGTAACACCGTTTATTAGAAAAAGCCAGTCAACTCCGCTTGTATTCACCGTTGGAGACGTTCGGTCTGCTGATCAATTCCTGTTTGCCATAGGAAAGGGTAGTAAGGAGTTAAAGGAAAGGTAGTGGGCAGGGTCATGCAAATTCCACAGCAATGGAAAGAGTAAGGAACCCTGGGATGTCCATTCTGGAGGAAAAACAGAACATCTAGGATGAAATTGTCCCCAAATGAAAGCCTTCACTTTGGTGGTGGGCAGTATGGTGTTTGGGGAGAACATTGTTCATGGCACCCACTATAACCTACAATGTCCTTGGAGGGAGTGCTTTGGGTGGCTCTTCAGCACCATGGGTTAAAGCTGTTTGTGGAGGCGGGTGGTTGTCTGTGTGAGTGGACAGCTCTGCCACATACACACAGATTATCACTTTTATTATATGTATAGATTCGACCCAAGGGGTGTCCATGCTTGATGTTCCTATGCCTGCCTGTGTTTCCATTCCTGGCTGGAGGTGATATTTAGTCAAAGCCCTTGGTGGGGAGAAAGTGGGTTGCTGCCAAACAGTTGCAATGAATAGTGAAGGGATACAACTTCCAGGAGAGAAGCAGGATATGAAGTGATTGTTGAGCAGAGCTTTGACACATATGTTGGTCATTTTAAAATATTAACCAAAAGTTAATATTTTCAGGTAAAAATCACATTTTAGTCTCTCGGAGTTGTGTTGTGATTCAGAATTTCAGAATTTACCTAGAACTGGGCCTAGAAGATATCATTGTCATTTGAAAAGCTGTAAACTATGTTCATTTTATTTATTTATTTCCGATGCGATGTTTTCAAGCTGAGATTGCACATGGCTTTTAGGAAAGGGAAGCTTTTATAAACATTATAGACTCCCTTCTTTCCCTGAGATTCTTTTACAGTTTTACTATTGGGCCAGAAAATGATTTTGAGGCCTCAACAGGCTCTTACCCCCTCCTCCCATAGATTGAACTGCTTCCCAGTAAATTCACTTGTGATTCCTCATCTGTGTTCTCTTCCATTCCCTCCTCAAAACCCATCCTTGGCCTTTGGTGTAACCCAGGCATGGGCAAACTTGGGCCCTCCAGGTGTTTTGGACTTCAACTCCCAAAATTCCTAGCAGTCTCAGCCCCCTTCCTTTTCCCTCTCAGTCATTTAAGCCAACATGGTTGTATGGGTGACACCGGGCATGGGCAAACTTGGACCCTCCAGGTGTTTTGGACTTCAACTCCCACAATTCCTAGCAACCTCAGGCCCCTTCCTTAAGTGGCTGAGGGGGAAAAGGAAAGGGCTTGAGGCTGATAGGAATTGTGGGAGCCCAAAACACCTGGAGGGCCCAAGTTTGCCCATGCCTGGTATAACCCTTAAGAGCACCTCTATGCTGCCCCCCTTGTGTTCAGGGTTTTTTTTCCATGTAAGGAGCGACTTGAGAAACTGCAAATCGCTTCTGGTGTGAGAGAATTGGCCGTCTGCGAGGACATTGCCAAGGGGATGTCTAGATGTTTTGATGTTTTATCATTCTTGTGGGAGGCTTCTCTCTTCACCCCACATGGGGAGCTGGAGCTGACAGAGGAAACTCCACCCACTCTCCCTGGATTCGAACCTTTGACCTGTTGATCTTCTCTGACCTGCTGATCTTCCGTTCTGCCAACACAAGGTTTAACCCTCGGCACCACCGGGGTCTCCTTGTATTCAGGAGCTATCACCAAATTTCCAGGCAGCAGATATTCCATAGTTTGATAGTTCTTCCTACTGTTCAGGTGTAATCTCTTTTCCTGCAGTTTGAATCCATTGCCCCATTGAGTCCAAGTTTCTGGAGCGGCAGAAAACACAGCTTACCTGCCTCCTCCTCATTGGGACACCCTTTCAAATATTGAAACATGGCTCTCATGCCCCCTTCTCTTGGCCTTTCTCCAAGCTAAACAGACCCAGCTTCGTAAGGTGCTCCTCAAAGGGCTTGGCCTTGAGACCTTTAAGCATTGATTTCAAGGAGAAGTGGGAAATTTTATCCTCCAGGTGTCATTGACATGCAGCTCTCATCAGCCTTAAACAGTATCATTAAGAGATGATGAGACTTCTAGTATGAAGAAAGTAGCAATCAAACAATATCTGAAAGTCCACATATTCCCCAGCCCTGATCTAAATCATGTTTATTCAACTCTTCAACTGAAAAATGCTCTCAGAGCCGTTTACAACTATTCATAATAAGAAAGACAGTTCCTGCCCTCAGGCTGACAATCTAAAAATCAAGGCACAGCGTAAAAAGGGATTGTGGGAGAAACAAACTCATTCTGAGTTACAGAGGGCATTTCTGGCAGGAAGGGAAGAAACAAGCTCCTTGCGGAGTCCTCCTTTGGCTCCTGGCTAGGACCACGCTGGCCTTCCCTTTTCTGGGCTGTCTGTCCTGAGAGGCAGTCTTCTCCTGACCCTTGATCTCATGGCCAGTGGGAGAAAGCAGACATCATATATCCCTTGGATATACTATCTGAGAGGAACTTGGAGCCCTGTTGTTCTTTTTGGAAGCTAAGAGGCACAGCTGTCCAGTGAATCAAGAGATGCACAACTACTGGACCTTGTAGTCAATGGTTGGCACCAGGCAGTGAAATGCTGACGAGACGGTGGTTACTGTGAAATGAAGTTGTTCTTTTTTTAATTTCTAGGGAATAGGCTATAGAAGAGTTTGCCTATGAAAGAAAGAAGACTATTCTTGAACACGTCTGCTTTGCCTCTCTTGAGGAGTACCCAAGGCCTTCTTGCTTTTTCATGAATGACATTCTCATCTCCTCTGCCCTCCTAAAACAGGTAAGTTGGCATGTCCCTAGTCTTTTCAGCAATGTGTTGTGTGCAATGTACAATTATGAAAAATATGCCGAGCCTCCAAAGTCATAGTTTAGAAGTATAGAGTTACAAATCTCTCACATACCAATGGTATTGGACTATAAGGGTATATATGGTGTGGGGTGGGGTTAATGTTGAAGCCCCTGGAGATCTTTTCTACCTTTGTCATCTCTTCTGGTATTGGAGTCTAGCCAAGAAATACCGTAATTGATTGAAAACTGCTATGTCAGGAGGGAAACATTGGAGTTTGGAAGAAGAGCTAAACCTGTTCAGATACCCATTGTAGACCTTCTGCTTTGTTTCAGGGCAACTGGCACAGTTTTACTCCTTAAAGCTGTCTTAGTGCTGTTGTTTCCAAATAGTTGCCATCCTGATAGTTTGGGCTACAGCTCCCATGATGCCTGAACACGAGCCACACTGTTGAGACACACAGGAGTTCTAATACAACTGAATTATTTATTGTCACCACCACTCATTTTATATTGTTTTTATTGGTTCTCTTTGGCGAATCGTAATTTATGAGTGGATTTGCGACTTATGAGTAACGTATGAGTGTTCTGAGTAGATTTGAGACAAGCAAATTAAGTACATTAAGTGTTCATACCTGGTTGTCAGGACAGGATCAAGTGTTCATTTAGGACAGTGCTTCTCAACCTGGGGGTCGGGACCCCTGGGAGGTCGTGTGAGGGTGCCAGAGGGGTGGCCAAAGACCATCAGAAAACACAGTATTTTCTGTTGGTCATGGGGTTCTGTGTGGGAAGTTTGGCCCAATTACAGTTATGAAGTAGCAACAAAATTCATGTCATGGTTGGGGGTCACCACAACACGAGGAACTGTATTAAGGGGTTGCGGCATTCGGAGTATTGAGAAACACTGATTTAGGAGAGGCTATGGATGTGGTGACTCAAGAGCCTAGTTTGGAAAATCTACATACTTGAACTGTAGCTCCTAGAATGGTCATGTGGTAATTGGTTGTGTTAGCTATAGTCCAAAAAGTAACATTTCTTAGCTCTGCTGAAGAGGGTATGGATCAAACCTCGATCTTTTCAGCCTTTGTTTTGACATATTTTCCCATTCTCCCATGCCTTTTTAGAACTGCATTTTAGTCTCTTATAATTTGGTTTTCGGCCAGGTTCATGTTTGGACTCTATAGCATATTTCTTGGCAGGAGTGGGCTGAAGGTAGATCAGGACATATTGGTAATTCTGTGAGTTACAGTAGATCAAATAAAGGTTTTGGAACAGAGCTTTGAAACACTACTGTAGTGGACATTGTCTCCTACTGGCCATGCTGAATGGGGGTGTTTTTGGAAGCAGTAGTCCAAGGAAATAACTTTTCCAAGCTCAACTGAATGCCAGAATAAATTGAACAACAAATAATGCTTATTTTCTTTCTAAAGGAGATTGCTAAAATCGCGAGCATTATACTTGAAGATGATCGATGTCAGAATGTAATTTGAAATAAATCTGATTCTAAAAGCAGAGCCACTACTTCTTGGTATTTTCTCTCTCAAATTTGCTTCATTTCTCAGCAACTAGCTTAGGGAGTACTACAGGAAAGAATATAGACAATGGCAAAAATCACAGGCACCAGTTTTCACATTCATAACCATATCTTGTTCTACTTGGACACACGTCCTGGTTATTTTCTCTTGGATTTCATGGATAAGGCAAGAGAGGGGAAAATGAGCTACATTGATTTGATTTGAAGCGACTTCCCAATAAGCCAAAATTGGCATGAAGAGAAAAATAACCGTCTAATCTGTAGAAGAGTGTAGCTTATTTAAAAATTAAAATGAAGCCTCTGGCATTCCCCAGGAAGTCTGAATGGGCTTGTAGCTTGTTCTGGGCAATGGGGACAGCCACTCTGATTGGTTGAAGGCATCCTCACCCTTTTCCCTTGAAGTGTACCTTACATTTGAAACAGGGAAATCTGAATGCAAATCACAAGTGTTTGAGAAACCTGTACTAAGTGCAGTGCTAGGATTGGCTGAAAATTCCCCTTTGGGTGTAACTAATGGACACAGTTTTGTTGCAGTGCCACTGATCTCAGCTAGATTAATCAATTACCTGCATGATAAATTTTTAGGCAGTGAGGCGTTTTCTCAAGATTTTGACATTACTTCACTGATACTTCATTATGTTTTGTGTCACCCTTGGCCAATACTTGGAGGAGTTACCTTTTTAAGCTGCAACTCCTAGAATCCAAGGTTGCATCACAAAAGCAAAGGGCTACACAATCCCCATCCATGCAATTTCATTGTTTAGCTGCTTCAAAGGCCTTGGTTAGGAAATAAGATGAGATTATAAATCAATCAGTATGCCTGTGTAAACCTCTGTGGAAAAAAATGGCCCATGTATAGAAGTCCTTGTAGTTTGAAAAGAACTATATTGTTATAGAACTCCAGTATGCTGATGACAATGTCATCTGTGCGCATTCAGAAGAATACCTACAAGCCACTCTAAGCACCTTTGCAGAAGCACATGAGAAGCTTGGCCTCTCATTGAACAGCAAGAAAACCAAAGTGCTCTTCCGGCAGTCACCAGCCAATCCCTCTGCAAGGCCAGAAATACAGCTTAATGGTGTAACATTAGAAAATGTTGACCATTTCTGCTACCTTGGAAGGCATCTCTCCACTTAAGTCAACATTGACAATGAAATACAACTCCATCTGAGCTCTGCAAGTGCAGCATTTTTCCGGATAAAGCAGAGAGTGTTTGAGGACTGGGACATCCGTAGGTAGACCAAGGTGCTTGTTTATAAAGCTATTGTCCTCCCAACCCTGCTATACGCCTGCGAGACATGAACTGTCTACAGATTTCACACTCAACTCCTGGAATGATTCCATCAGCGTTGCCTCTGAAAAATCCTACAAATCTCTTGGGAAGACAGGTGTGTCAGCGTCCTGGAATAAGCAGAAACCACCTGCATTGAAGCGATGCTCCTCTACTATCAACTCTGCTGGACTGATCACGTTGTCCAAATGTCCAGTCACCATTTCCCAAAGCAGTTACTCTACTCCCAACTCAAGAATGGAAAATGTAATGTTGGTGGACAGGAAAAGAGATTGAAAGATGGGCTTAAAGCCAACCTTAAAAACTGTGGCATAGACACCAAGAACTGGAAACCCCTGGCCCTTGAGCGTTCTAACTGAAAGTCAGCTGTGACCAGCAGTGCTGCAGAATTCAAGAGGCATGAACAGAGGGCGAAAGGGAGAAATGTGCCAAAAGGAAGGCATGTCAAGCCAACCCTGACCGGGACTGACTTTCACCTGGAAACCGATGTCCTCCACAGCCACCTACACACCCACCGCCAAGACACTACACTTGGAGGCCCATCATCTCCGGGCTACGAGGGATCACCTAAGTAAGTAAGTTTGAAAATACAACACTCTTGCATTCCAATAATTTGTATTTCTGAAAGCAACAGGATGCTTAGCAGCAGTTTTGTGTATTACTAAGTCAAGGAAAGGAACCCATATCTAACCCCCACAATCCCAATCTGCAAGCCATTCCATTTTTTCCTCTGTATTTTGAATCTCTTTCCCTGTTTGGGATTATCCTTTGGTGGAAATACAAGGTAAACATTTGGCCCTCGCGCCCTACCAAAGGTGCTTGGCTGTGCTTCAGAGAACTGATTTTCAAAGCCAAAATAGTTCTTCTAAGGAAAGCATTGCTGCCTTTGACACTCCAACAAGAGAAGGCATCAGGAAAGTGCTGTCAAAGGTGTGAAAATGCTGCAGGTTGGATTTCTCTCTTGAGCCAAGCTTCGTATGCTTGATGATTTGTGGAACAGTTTCTGCCTGGAGGCCACATAATTAGGCTCAGCTCTGCTCGTTAAAGGAAGGTGGCTCCTGCACCTTTTTGGGCATCTTTCCACCTAACTCAACAAGGTGATGCACAAGGCTGGTCAAATCAGCCTAACCGAGGCAAATAGCACTGTATTGATATGACAACACCTGGACTCGATGCCAAGATGTTTAGGTCATTTGCATGTCTCAGGGAGGAAAGAGTGCCGAGCCGCAGAGGTCTTGCGTCCCAGTTCTCTCAAGGAGCGTCCGGTCAATTAGTGTGCCAGCTGCCTACGGAGAAATGTGAATTCTTTGGGACACTTTGACTTTGGAGGAGCAGATGACCAGCCAAAAGGAACAGCAATCATAACACACACAAAAAAAAACATATTGGTTGCTCCTCTTCTACCTTCTGTCAGTTTTGTGGGAGAGAGGAAAATCGATAGATACCACTTTGAGATTCACAGAAGGAGATCTTATCTCTTGATGGATCCCCAGAGTTAATTTTTTTTAAGTCCACATGAAACTCCTCGACCCAGAGATAAAGGACAAGAGAAGCCCTCTGTGAGTTTCGGAAAGGTGAGAAGATAAAACATATGTGCACTAGTTTGCTATGCACTCTAAATTAGAAGGAATAATTGGGATTTCCTGCATTATTGATTTCAGGGCACTTCACTGCTGGCTTTTGTTGTTGTTCTTTGTTCATTCAGCTCCGGAAGTAGAAAATAAAGATATATCCCCTTGAAGGCTGGTGGGAATTCCTATGCTATTTTATGCTAATTTTTGTCATGTTGTTTCCCCAGAAAGATCTTAATGGAATGCACACTGCTTCCCTTGCATTTAATAGAGCTGAAAAGGTAACTTTTGGAGACGAATATCTCAGACTTCTGAGCCATCTTGTCCAGTGACCAGGATTTGAGCAGTGATGTTTCCACTTTCTGGGAACCACAAAACAACTCGGTGGCTGGCTAGGCCAAGCTAGATTGAAAAAGAATGAGTGGCCGAAGGTCATTTATGGACACACTGGAAATTGCCTGATCCTAGAGCAGATGGTTGATTTCTCTGGCAGGAGTTTGACATAGGAGAAATCTTTTTTCCCTCTTGGAATTTTGCACCATCTTGTTGTCAACACTGGGAATCGAAACGGCAAAGCTAAAGCTTTACCAGGTGATCTTATTTGGGATGGAAATCTGGAGGATTAAAAATGAATGTGAGGAAAGGCAAAAGTTGAGTGACTTGAGTGGAGGAGGGCAAATGTAGTCCCCATCTTCACGAAGGGAAAAAAGGACGACCCAAACAATTACTGTCCGGTCAGCCTCACAATAGGCAAGATTCTGGAAAAGATTGTTAAGGAAGTGGTCTGCAAACACTTAGAAACAAATGTGGTCATCACTAATTGTCAACACAAATTTATCAAAAACAAGGCATGCCAGACTAATCAAATCTCTTTTTTCGATAGAGGTACAAGCTGGGTAGATAAAGTGAATGCAGTGGATGGAGCTTATCTGGATTTCAGGAAGGCCTTCCTTGGACAAGATCCCCCATGACCTTTTGGCAAACAAACTAGTCTAGTTTGAGCTAGGCAAAACTATGATTTGGTGAATCTGTAATTGGTTAAGCAAACAAACCCAATGGATGATTCTCCCCAATGCTTCCTCTTCATCCTGGAAAGAAGTGACGAGTGGAGTGCCATAAGAAGGGTTCTGTCGTGGGCCCGGTCCTGTTCAACATCTTTATTAATGGTATAGAGGAAGGGTTAGAAGGCATGATCATCAAGTTTGAGGATGACACCAAATCAGGAGAGAGAGCCAATACTCTAGAAGACAGGAGCAGAATTCATAATGATCTTCACAGATTAGAGAGATGATGGGCCAAAACTAACAAAATGAAGTTCAACAGGGACAAATGCAAGATACTCCACTTAAGCATAAAAAGGAAATGCAAAGACACAGAATGGGGGACAATGCCTGGCTTGGCAACACGAGTTAAAAAGATCTTGGAGTCCTCGTAGACAGGAAAGTACACATGAGCCAGAAATGTCATGCGGCAGCTTAAAAAGCCAATGGGATTTTGACCTGCATCAATAGGAGTCTAGTGTCTAGATATAGGCAAGTCATGCTCCCCCTCTATTCTGCCTTGGTCAGACCACACCTGGAATCACACTTGTGTCAGATTCTGGGCACCGCAATTGAAGGGAGATGTTGACTCTAAGCTGGAATGTGTCCAGAGGAGAGCGACTCAAATGTTCAAGTGTCTGGAGAATAAACCCTATGAGAAGCGGCTTCCAGAGCTGGGCATGTTTAGCCTGCAGAAGAGAAGGCTGAGAGGACACAAGATGTGAGGAGGTATCATAGGGAGGAGGGAGCAAGCTTATTTTCAAGCTTATTTTCTGGAGACTAGGGCGTGGAACAATGGCTTCAAACTACAGGAAAGGAGATTCCACCTGAACATGAGGAAAAACTTCCTAATTGTGAGAGAGAGCTGTTCAGCAGTGGAACTCTCAGCCCCAGACTGGTGGAGGCTCCTTTTTTGGAGGCTTTTAAACAGAGGCTGAATGGCCATCTGTGTGTGTGTGTGGGGGGGGGGGGGGGTTGAATGTGATTGTCCTGCTTCTTGGCAGAATGGGGTTGGCCCACGAGGTCTCTTTCACTCTAGGATTCTATGATCCTTCCATAATCATTGCTTGTTTTAACTTTGTGCTGCCAGAACCTGGAAACATGGCTTCGGTGGACTGTTTTTCTTCATTAGCATTCCATTATTCTTATAATAATAGTTCCCATATACCTAAATACCTTAAAGGCACCATATCTTGTATGATCATGAAAGGTGTTTTTTGTGTGTGTCAGGAACGACTTGAGAAACTGCAAGTCACTTCTGGTGTAAGAGAATTGGCTGTCTGCAAGGACGTTGCCTAGGGGACACCCAGGTGATTTACCATCCTGTGGGAGGCTTCTCTCATGTCCCTGCATGAGAAACTGGAGCTGACAGATGGGAGCTCACCCTGCTCCCCAGATTTGAACCACTGACCTTTCAGACAGCAGTCCTGCTGGCACAAGGGTTTAACCCATTGCACCACTGGGGCTCATGGAAGGTAAGTGAAGTCAACGTTGATTAAAATTTGAATGAGAGACTGCCTAAAGATTCCAGCTGCTGTAGGCAACATTTTAGAGGAAAGAACTAGCAAAAGTTGTCTCAGGGCTGAGAAGGGCTGTATACAAATATAATAAATGAATGAATGAATGAATGAATGAAAGCACCTCTAAGTATTCTTTACCTAAAAAAATATTTACTTATAAAATTCATGAGGTTTCCATAAGTCCAGAGGCAACCTAAGGCCATACATGCCCACACATGCACACACAATAGCTGGCATCGAAGCCTTTGGAGCAATACCTTACTATATTAGTTCAAGGCCTTGTAGCCTGGGGTTTGATATACGGTGTGTATTTTATGTTGATATGTTCTTACTGTGTTGTTACTTCTGTGGGGTGACAAAGCTAATAGAACTAGTTGATCACTTTTTGAAGCAAGTGAAGCAACACACATGACTATCTACAGAATTGTCTCTTCACTCCCTCTTCTCAATGTGCATTTGAAGTAAGCCACATTATCCATTTAAAGAGGCACCTCTTAAGAACTTTTTAAGTCAGTTAAGTAATGCACATTACCATTTAAAGAGGACTCCCCAGTAAGACCATTTGAAATAAGTGAAATGATATACATTACAATCTAAATCTTTCCCCTCTAAGACCATTAAGTCCAGAGTCTAAAATTCCCTAAGTGCATCATTGTCGAATCCCTCTGTGTCCTTGAGTGAGATGCCCAGCAGAGTTTGGAGAAGATGTGATTCCTCCAGCATATATTGGTGTTGGAGGCAGACAAAGGGTTGCGGTTTGGAGATGGGGCTTCCCAAATGGCTCTCTGGGGGGGATTCTGCATTTTGCTGGTTCTTCTTTTCTTTCAAATGTGTTTTGATGGTATATTTTTAAAGTGGGCATTATTTAGCATAACTTTCCTTCAGTGTTCTCTTGTCCAAAGACATTTATGTTGCCCTAGAATTTTATGTTGCTCAGACAAGTGAGAAAAACAGCATTTTTGTTGGCTGGTGCTGAGGTCCTTTAGGAACTAATAAGTGGTTCCTGCTTGCCTTTTGAAATCTGCACTCACTTCCCAGTTTTAATCCTTTCTTTTTTGGGAAACCAGAAATCTCCATAACCTTTTGGAAAGGCATGTCCTTTCAGAGATCATAACCTTTTGGATGTGTGTCCTTTTTGGAGATTAATGGACATTCACACTATTTGGAATAATCATAACCCTTTTGTAAAGTATGATCTTCCTGAGAAGAGTTAAATACTAGTTTGAGTGAATCTTCTCCTTAGTGGTAAATATCCACTAGTATCCATGCAAGGGGAATTGGGTTTCTTGATGTGCTTCCAGACAGCACTAAATCACGGGTTTTAAACAAGGGCAAAAAAAAAACCTGGGACTCCAGAACAGGTCTACGTACAGACCTCTTGGATTTCTGCCTCCATTGTCCAGACTTGATTAGAGGCTCCCAAGATGGCTGCCGTGGGACTTCCACCGGAAACTTCAGCAATTTTTTTTAAAAAAAACTCTCAAGATGCGAATGTGCGGAGAATCACGGCAGCAAATCACTGCAAAAGTTCTGTTCTTTGTCCTGGCCAGAGAAACTGTGCCCTCCAAACGTTTCATGAAGTAACTGCCACACAAAGTTTTTACCTTCTTTTTAGAAACTGACCAATCAGGAACAAACATCTAAGACCTAGGAACAAACCCAGGTGATTTCCGATTGTAGGGACATACAGACATGCAAAGATCCGCATATTTGGCTCAAAACTGTGATATTCCTGCACCTGGAAATCTCGCAGTTTTTGCAATTTGTAGCGATTGCTTCCGCGTTTACAAGGAAAGGTGTCTGGCCACCCTCCTGTTTGCTGTGGAAGCTCCTGGAATAAAAGTACTATCTGGATGGGCCCTCAGTTGTTAGACTGATATACCTGGTTCTCTCTCTGAACTGTTAGGAACAAAGATATGCTAATGCACAAAATATACAGCAGATGTTCAGAAGTGTACTTTCAGTTGACCAAAAAATCTACTCTCCCATAAAATGTATTGCTTTTAAATTATGCTCTGAAGAGACCACAAATAGGTAGTCTTTGTTAAAAGTAACATAGTTGATTTACTTACAAACTTCATGTATTCTGCATACAGATACATTGCTTATTGGTTGGGAGTTTAAACAGTAAGTTCTCTAAAGCATTCTGTTTCAGGCTCTTCTTTGTTGCATATAGACTAACACTCTCTTCAGTCTAATACATGATTGAACATTTACTCAGTACAGACGGACTACACAGTAGAGCATACTGACAGTACTGACTTCTAAACTGTACTGTACTGCTTCAGATGCAAACAACTTCTAAAATGGAGTCCCAGTCTGAATAGTCCCAGATCTGGTCATATGGTCTGCAGTCCCTCCCATAACTACAAAAAATTTAGAGTTAAGGGGAAACTGCATACTATGTGTGTGTGTGTGTGTGTGATTATATACATACAATTTAGCAAGCAACCACAATTGTATACATGACAAAAAACTAGTATAGGAGGATTGTAGAAGGTTGCTACTTCCAACTTTCTTTGCCCATATTATCCGGTAGCGCAATGGGTTAAACCCTTGTGCTGGCAGAACGGAAGACCAACAGGTTAGTGATTCGAATCCAGGGAGAGTGTGGATGAGCTCCCTCTGTCAGCTCCAGCTCCCCATGTGAGGACATGAGAGAAGTCTTCTTCTAGGATGGAAAAACATCAAACATCCAGACGTGCTTGCAGGTGGCCAATTCTCTCATACCAGAAGCGTCTTGCAGTTTCTCAAGTTGCTCCTGTCACCCCCCCCCCCCCAAAAAAAAAAAACAACCAGTACTTGGAGTAGTTTAATAGTATAGCTGTCAGGCATTTCTCAGGCTGTTGGTGGATTTGACAAAGCTATCTTTGGGGAACTGGCAAGAGGCTGCAGTCTGTGAGGACTATGGCAGTTCACCTACAATTACCCCTCAACACCCTGTCATGCTTCCAGATAAGGGTAGGGAAATGGGTTTTCAGCACAACATTTCTTGAGTATCTCATTAGTTTTCAGGGTTTTTTAAAATTAAAAAGGTGTTTGCTTTTATAGCTAAAAGAAACTGGCAATGGTCAGAACAGCAAGAGAAAACCTTAAAGAGTTAACATGTTCTAAGTATAGAAAAGCCTTGTTTTCCATGTACAGCATTTCCTTTTAATTTGAGCATGTGCTGTCCAGATATCATTTCTCCCTGTGCAACCGCCATCTCATTAAAGACATCCTTAAGTGCAAATTCTCTGTGGCTCCTTGGTGCTCACAGTGTGCTAAAGATGTTTATTCGCAGGCAGCTGGAAAGTTACCAGAGATGCAAAGCAAGCATCTGAAAAATGAAACTTCACAAGGAGGCTCATCCTGTCCCAAACAGCCATGCTGGAATCTTACAGATTTCCTGAAAGAAATGTGCCAGCTAAAAGCATGAAATGGTGTTTAAAGATACTATTTATTTATTGTATCAGGAGCAAACCAAGGGTACAGTTGTAATGTATTTTAAAAAGCATAAAGTTTAGAAACTTGGCATTATATTAAATGTCCTTTGACCAGTAGCTGGACACTTGGAGTGCCTCTGGTGTTGCTATAAGAAGATCCTCCATTATGCATGTGGCAGTGCTCAGGCTGCATTGTAGCAGGTGGTCTGCTCCTCTCCACACTCACATGTCATGCACTCCACTTTGTGGCCCCATTTCTTAAGATTGGCTTTGCATCTCATGGTGTCAGAGCACAGTTTGTTCATCGCCTTCCAAGTCGCCCAGTCTTCTGTGTGCCCTTACTTACTTACTTACTTAGGCGATCCCTCGTTTTCCGAGTATGATGGTCCTCCAATGTTCTTGTGGGTCCGTAAGTGGCTGTGGAGCCCTATTCTTGCTCTGCACCTTCTTCCGCAGTGAGGGCATTGGTTTCCAGGTGGAAGGCGGTCCCGGTCGGGGTTGGCTTGACGCGCCTTCCTCCTAGCACGTTTCTCTCTTTCACCCTCCACTCGTGCCTCCTCGAATTCTGCAGCACTGCTGGTCACAGCCGACCTCCAGCTGGAGCGCTCAAGGGCCAGGGCTTCCCAGTTCTCAGTGTCTATGCCAGAGTTTTTAAGGTTGGCTTTGAGCCCATCTTTAAATCTCTTTTCCTGTCCACCGACATTCCGTTTTCCGTTGATAAGTTCGGAATAGAGCAACTGCTTTGGGAGACGGTGGTCAGGCATCCGGACAACGTGGCCAGCCCAGCGGAGTTGATGTTGGAGGACCATCGCTTCAATGCTGGTGGTCTTTGCTTCTTCCAGCACACTGACGTTTGTCCGCTTGTCTTCCCAGGAGATTTGCAGGATTTTCCGGAGGCAGCGCTGATGGAATCGTTCCAGGAGTTGCATGTGACGTCTGTAGACAGTCCACGTCTCACAGGCGTATAGCAGGGTTGGGAGGACAATAGCTTTATAGACAAGCACCTTGGTCTCCCTACGGATGTCCCGGTCCTCAAACACTCTCTGCTTCATTCGGGAAAATGCTGCACTTGCGGAGCTCAGGCGGTGTTGTATTTCAGCGTCGATGTTGACTTTGGTGGAGAGGTGGCTGCCAAGGTAGCGGAAATGGTCAACATTTTCTAATGTTACACCATTAAGCTGTATCTCTGGCATTGGGGAGGAGTTGGCTGGTGACTGCTGGAAGAGCACTTTGGTTTTCTCAATGTTCAGTGACAGGCCAAGCTTCGTGTATGCTTCTGCGAAGGTGTTTAGAGTGGCTTGTAGATCTTCTTCTGTATGCGCACAGACGACATTGTCATCAGCATACTGGAGTTCTATAACAGATGTTGTTGTAACTTTGGTTTTGGCTTTCAGTCTGCTGAGGTTAAACAGCTTGCCATCTGTCCGATAGATGATTTCCACTCCGGTGGGAAGCTTCCCATCAACAAGGTGAAGTATCATTGCGATGAAGATGGAGAATAGAGTTGGGGCAATAACACATCCCTGTTTGACACCCGATTCCACCTTAAATGGGTCACTTTGGGAGCCATTGCTGTCCAAGACTGTTGCCATCATGTCATCGTGGAGGAGCCGCAGGATGTTCACAAATTTGTTAGGGCATCCGATTTTGTGGAGGATGGTCCAGAGAGCGCTGCGATTCACTGTGTCGAATGCCTTGGCAAGGTCGATGAATGCCATGTACAGAGGTTGGTTTTGTTCCCTGCATTTTTCTTGGAGCTGTCGTGCAGTGAAGATCATGTCCACGGTTCCTCTGGAGGGGTGGAAGCCGTTCTGGGATTCTGGGAGGGTGTCTTCTGAGAGGGGCAGGAGGCGGTTTGCAAGGATTCTTGCGAGGATTTTCCCAGCGGAGGTTAGAAGGGAGATACCTCGATAGTTTCCGCAGTCTGTTCTTTCCCCTTTTTTGAAGAGGGTGATGATGGTGGCATCCTTGAAGTCTGCTGGGATTTTCTCGGTCACCCACACTTTTTCTATGAGCTGGTGGAGTTGGTGTGTCAGCTCAGGTCCTCCCTCTTTGAAGATTTCAGCAGGGATCCCATCCGGTCCGCTGGCTTTGTTATTCTTCTGCTGGCTGATGGCATTGCTGACTTCTTCCAAACTAGGCGGTGCTGCAAGCTCATCCCTGGTTTGTTGTTGCGGGATTTGTGAGAGGACCTCTTCGGCCACATTGGAGCTGCGGTTCAGGAGGCTTTGGTAGTGTTCTTTCCAACGTAGTGCAATTGAGTTTTGGTCCTTCAGGAGTTTGGTTCCATCTGATGAGCGTAGAGGCTGTATGCCATGGTTTCTTGGTCCGTAGATGACCTTTGTGGCTTTGAAAAATCCTTGAGCATTATGGGTATCTGCCAGGTGTTGGATTTCTTCAGCCTTCTTTGTCCACCAGATGTTCTTGAGTTCTCTTGTCCTTCTTTGGACCTCGGCTTTTGCACTAGCGTAGATCTTTTCCTTAGCAGCACAGTTGATGTTTCTCTGCCATGTTTGGAAGGCTTTCCTTTTCTTGTCAATTAGCTGTTGGATCTCGATGTCATTTTCATCAAACCAGTCTTGATGTTTCTTGGCTTGGTATCCAATAGTTTCTTCGCAGGCTTGGATGATGGAGGTCTTCAGTTTGTTCCAATGTTCCTCAACATTTTCGGGGTGTTCTGTGGGTAGATGGTTCTTGAGTGCTGTTTGGAGATGGGCTCGTCTGGAGGGCTCCTGAAGGGCTTGGGTGTTCATTTTGCGCCTTGTCTTTCTGCCTTGGAGTCTGCGCTTGGGAGCGATCTTGATGGCCATCGAGGATCGGATTAGCCTGTGGTCAGTCCAGCAGTCGTCAGCACCTGTCATGGCTCTTGTGAGGAGCACGTCACGGCGGTCTCTGGCACGTGTGATTACATAGTCTAAGAGGTGCCAATGCTTTGACCGGGGGTGCTTCCATGATGTCTTGAACTTGTTTTTCTGGCGGAAGAGCGTGTTGGTGATGACAAGGTTGTGTTCCGCACATTTGGTGAGAAGCAGGATGCCATTCGGGTTGCTGTTTCCAACCCCGTCTTTTCCTATGGTTCCTGGCCACAGGTCGAAGTCTCGCCCGACTCTTGCATTGAAGTCCCCCAGGAGGATGATTTTGTCCTCCTTAGGTATCCCCGATAGGACGGTGTCCAGCTGACAGTAGAATTTCTCCTTGATGTCTTCGTCAGCATCTAGTGTTGGTGCATAGGCACTTATGATGGTTGCCCGTTGGTTTTTGGCAAGATTGATTCGGAGGGTTGAGAGACGTTCGTTGATGCCAGTGGGTGCTTCGGACAGATGTTTCACCAGATCATTTCTGATGGCAAAGCCGACTCCGTGCATTCTTTGGTCTTCTTCAGGCAGTCCCTTCCAGAAGAAGGTGTAGCCTCCTTTTTCTTCCTTCAGCTGTCCCTCCCCTGCTCTCCGGGTCTCCTGAAGGGCTGCTATGTCGATGTTGAAGCGTCCCAGCTCCCTTGCAATGATGGCAGTTCTGCGTTCGGGGCGTTCACTGCCACTGTTGTCCATCAGAGTCCGTACGTTCCACGTACCAAAGTTCATTTTTCTTTTTTGGCCGCAGGGTGGTGACCCCACTGGACGCGGCAGTCCAGTCAGGGATGAGAGAGGCAGACTATGTTTAGGGCACCTTTTCTAGCCCCCTCCCCATGTGGGGTGAGCAGAGTGGATCCTCAAAAGGGCTGCTCAGTCACGGATACAGCTGCCGAACTACTCAACTGCCTCGGTCCTTGAGGTAGAACGACTGAGTCCATACCCACCGCCCATGTGCCAGTCTGTGACTAGGGGCTTCCAGATTTCACAGTCCTGCCCCCGTCGCCACTCGCTAATCGCCATGGGACTTTGGTTGGTTGGTTTTTATTTTCTTTGGAGGACGCCTGTGCGTGGGTTTTTTTAATGTGTGGAGGTCAGTGCACAACTGATCAACACACAGTCTTCACAGAGTGAGGTTCCACTGGTGATGTAGTTTAACACAATGACCGTGGCTTCTCAGTCTGTTGCAGCCTTCTTCCGCCTTCGCAGCCGTTGTAACATGGGCCATGTTATCCTCCGCCTGCTCCGCCGTTGAGGTCTTTGGGTCTTCGGACTGTTCTTGGTCTGGGACCTCCCCCGCAGCCACTCCTGGGAGTGCACGACTCCAGTTGCTGTGCCTACAGGTTCATCGGAACACGCAAGCCCCCTCACCACGGCAAGGTGACAGTCCGTCGAGGGGGTATCTCTGTGTGCCCAGGAGTGAGTCTCTCATTTGGTATCAGCCATGGATTAAGGTTCCAGGTTTTAGCCTGCCACTTTTGGACTCTCGCTTGCTGAGGTGTTCCTGCAAGTATCTCTGTAGATCTTAGAAACCTATTTCTTGATTTAAGGCGTTGGCGTGCTGGCTAATATCCAAACAGGGGATAAGCTGGAGATGTCATTGCCTTGGTCCTTTGATTATTGGCTGCTACTTCCTGGCGGATGTCAGTGGTGCAATACTACTGTATACAGTATAATACAGTATAATTTCTCCAGTGGTGTAGGGTACAGACATCTTCTGATATTGTAGCATGTCTCATATATAGATGAGATATATAAATAAGTAGCTGAATGGGCAGTGGTGTAGGGCACAGGCATCTACTTTGGTGTCAAATAACATAGGAGCTTGGATTTATTTATTTATTTATTTATTTACTTTACTTATATACCGCTGTTCTTAGCTCGAAGGCGACTCACGGCGGTTCACAACAAATAAGAACAGCAAAAATTCAATGCTACAGTGTAAACAACAGTTAACCTAACACATTACACAATTAATAAACAATGCGATGTACCTTGAGTTGCTACTGTTACGAATTGTAATGCAAATATCTGATATGCTGGATGTATTTTCATTCACTGGACCAAATTTGGCACAAATAACCAATACGCCCAAATTTGAATACTGGTGGGGTGTGGGAGGGATTGATTTTGTCATTTGGGAGTTGTAGTTGCTGGGATTTGTAGTTTACCTACAGTCAAAGAACATTTGAACACCACCAATGATGGAATTGAACCAAACTTGGTATACAGAACTCCCATGAACAACAGAAAATACTGGAAGGATTTGGTTGGTATTGATCTTGAGTTTTGGATTTGTAGTTCACCTACATCCAGAGAGCACTGTGGACTCAAACAGTGATAGATCTGGACCAAACTTGGCATGAATACTCAATATATCCAAATATAAACACTGATGGAATTTGGGGAAAATAGACCTTGACATTTTGGGAGTTGTAATTGCTGGGATTTATAATTCACCTACAATCTAAGAGAATTCTGAACCCCACCAACAATAGAATTGGATCAAACTTCCTACACAGAACCCCCCTGCCTTGAAGGGACTTGCTGGCGCGATCCTCTCTCCAGCCTCACATGCTCTCCCTCACCCACACATGCACACCATGCTGCCATGCGCTGAGCATGCCTGCTCTCCCCTTCCCACTTGGAGTCTCAGAAACAACCCTTCCTTTGGCCGAGGGACCAGCTGAGAGGCTGGCCAATTATGGCAGAAGGAAGGCTTTTGGTGGGAGCATTTGCTTTCCTTTTCCAAAAAGGAAGAAAAGGTCAGGCGGAAAGATCTTCAGCTTTCTCTGCCAAAGAGGTTCCTAAGACCATCAGAAATGTATGTTTTCTGATGGTCTATGGTGACTCCTCTTAAACCCCCTAATGACCACCCTAGGGGTCCTGATCCCCAAGGTGAGAAACGCTGAATTACACAGAAAGGATTTGGAGGAGCTGAAGGAAAGACAGATAGCAGCTGATATAATTGTCTCCGCAATCAGACTGTCTCTGTGTCTCATCACTGCAAGCCTTGACACCATCATACCATTGCTCATAACATTATCATTAAACTTGTTAACCCTCTACAAAGATCAAAGAAGCTGAGGAATAAGGTGTGAATATACCAGAGCATAGAGTGTCCCTGAGGTTGCTGAATAAGTGCTTTCTCTTATACATTGCAGCCCAGTTGGACTCTGTCCTTGCAAGTCTCCCTGATCAGCCACCCTTCAGAAGCCAGGAGGCTTGGGTTTATCATGCTCAGAAGCACTGATAACAGAGAGGCAGACACCTGTATTTGTTCTCACCTCCCTCTCTGCTCCCAGCCTCCGGAAATGTTGGGTGGAAAACCCTGAACACTGTGGAAAATGCCTTTTGAATCCTGGGCCAGGGGTCCTGCATTGCTGATTATTGTAATGTTAGCTGCAGCTTTGTACTCTAAGCAGACTTGGATCCCAGTTCCTCTAAGAGGTTTGTGGCAAGGCGGGATGTAAGTGTGTTAAGGGAAGGTAAAGGGCCAACGGGGCTCTTTTTTGTGCTTGGCATGAAGAGGCTCTTATTGTATTGCTGTTTGCTGTGATGTATTCTATGCCATTTCAAGCTGTATTGTTGGAAAGTCCAAGACTAGGCAGTGATGGAGCAGTCCCCCAAGGCAGCCTGTTGGCATCTGTGCTAACTTGGACAGAACATGCTGTGAAAAATGAATTGCATTGACTGATCAAAAAAACAAAACAAGATACATATACTGTATTTTATTCTATATTGCAAAAGGTGCTTTTTCAGATCTTTTGGGTGATGGTTTAAAATGCAGTGCTGGAGTCTCAGGCTGTGGAGTGGGAGTAGGAGGATAAGCTAGTTGAAGAAAAGGGGTACTTGTGCATGCCTTCCTTGGGCATTTTTAGAAATACAATTTCTTCATTCGTACCTCATTTTCAATGAATGCAGAAAGGGAATATAAGACCTCCCCAGAGGTGGCTTGTTGTTTGACCACTTGATAGGGTGAAGTGTACACTTTAAAAAGTCTTGGAATTGCAAGGGTAGGAATACAGCGGGAGTTCCAAAGTCGTTTTGATGTCAGCACGTTTTGGATATTCAGCAAGGGTGTCCCATTAATTTCAGTGTCACTTACTCCCAGATACATCAGTGTGGGACTCCAGCTTACAACTCACCCAGTGCCATTTAACATCACTGGAGCCTGAGCAGACAGAGTGCTGACAGCCACTTGGCACTGCTGTTGTATGAAGCAACCCAACAGATTGGTGTCTGCACTGTGCCAAAATGCCCAAGGCATTTTATCCTCTTGTCGATGGAACTACTTTTGGCTGAGCAAGGAGCAGGCAGGACTGGCTTACCCATCTGGTCCTCTTGGGTCTTGATCTGTGTCATTTATCCCACAGAAAGCCACCTGTTTCTTTTCCTTTTGTCCTCCTGGGAATGTCTTTAAGGCCGTGCTGTAAGAGGCTATCTTAAGAGCCAGCCCTGCTATTGGTAGAATGGAATGTGGTGGTTGGTGCCAGCAGTTACACGTGGATGTCATGAAAATGCAGCAACTTGTTTGGTTACTGAATATATTATGGTATTCTCACTCCTGGAGATGTGCCAACATAATTTGATCAAAATTGTAAAATAAGTCCACTCTAAACAAACTAATGTATGTGTAATGTACGAGCAAGTTTTTCTTTCTGATCTCTGTACTTTCTGCTTCTGCCCAGTTGAGCAACCTTTTACAAGTCAGGGCTGACTGGTACTGTTTGTTTGGGTCTTGAAGGTAGGGGTGGGGAACCTCAGGGCCTGGGCAGCTTGAGTTCTGGGTATCTAGCTGTCCTGAAATCCAAATATGCCACAATACCATAACTGTTTTTCATAACTATTCATCCCTCTCAGTGTTTTCCGATTCTCAAAGAGTTGAAATATCTCTTCTAAAATTTATTTAAGGTTGTAAAACTTTTAAGCTAAAATCACTGGTATTTTGTACCTTTCTTTTGCCTTTGGGCCTTTCTGTTTTTGGAATGTAGCTCCTGAGAGCTCCTCAGATGAATTCAGTCCATAGGCTGAAAAAGGTCTTGCTTCAAACCCTTAATCTTAATCCTTCCCACTCTTGCAATTTCTGTCCTTTGTGCTTCACCTGCTTTTTGTGTTTTAGCTGAGGCCGCTGTATATAGTGCTGCTGTTTAGAGTGTTTAGTGCTACTGTAATGGAAATAGGGAGTGGGGAACCTGTGGTCCTCCAGCAGAAAAGTAATGTGGCAGAGATAGAGCCTGGTCTATTCCTCTCCTCAAGGAGCACTGTTGCTGTTGCTCTCTTTATTTCCAAACGGTCAAACCATCTTTGTTGCCTGTCTTGACAGGACATGCTATGCGATGAAAGCAGATGGCATTGGCCAGGCACCATCACGAATCTCCCTGACTTATAATACTTGATCAGGGAGCTGTAGTTTATTCTTAGCAGCCCCCCCCCCCTCCACACACACACACACCCCTTCTTTCCCTGGAAGGACTCCAAAGGCACTTTCCTGCTTTGGCTCTGTGTCACATGTAAATGTTTCTCTTTCTAATCTTCCCCATTGGATGTGGCTCTCGCAGTGAATTTGCTTGTGACTGACATGCTGTCGGCAAACATTGTGTGGATCTGTCTGAAGCGGCTTGCATCTGCCATGGAAGAACAGAGGGGCTCTCACTAGCTTTCAGAAAGTTATCTCCTCTGCATTTCAGAACTTAGCACACCATAACATGTACTATTCATGGCATATTTAATTGCCATATATTACCGCCATTATCCTCACACCACACACACTTCCACTCCTGCAGGCTGTAGAATTTTGTCAGGATCTCCAAGATAAGACCCTGTACATCCCTAATAAAGGAGAAAAGGGGCTACTGTACCATGCAGTACAGCACAGTATACTACAAGCCAGACAGACAAATGCAATATAAGCGAGAATGCCTTCAAACTGAGATCTTTCTTCTGTTGTGTTGGGCAGAAAGTTGTTCCGCCAAACTCTTCTTGAAAGTAATGGAGCCCAAGGAAGGGAAGGCTCATGAGCTTTTATAGTGCTCCTTAGCAGTTAGCAGCACCTGGATAGCAGACTGAGAAACGAGCACACAGGAAAACTGGTCTACATCTTCTCCACTATGGTGACATGTCAGAGATGAGGTCCTCATAGAAGGTCCTTCCACCCACATTTTTGCGATTCTCTCCTCTTCTGTAATGCAACTCGATCCATTCAGCTACTTCTTTATATATCTCGTCTGTATATGAGATGTGCCGCAATATCACAGGATGTCTGTGCCCTACACCACTGGAGAAATTACACTGTTTAGCTGATATCGTACCACCTGACTTCCGCCAGGAAGTAGCAGCCAGTAAGGAAAGGACCAAGGCAATGACATCTCCGGCCCATCCTCTGTTCAGATATCAGCCAGCACACCAATGCCTTAAATCAAGAATTTGTTTTCTAAGATCTACAGAGATGCTTGCAGGAACACCTCAGCAAGCAAGAGTCCAAAAGTGGCAGGCTAAAACCCGGAACCTCAATCCATGGCTGATACTGAATGACAGACTCCCTCCTGTGGACACAGAAGACTGGGCGACTTGGAAGGTGCTGAACAGACTGCGCTCTGGCACCACGTGATTCAGAGCCAACCTTAAGAAATGGGGCTACAAAGTAGAGTGCATGACATGTGGGTGTGGAGAAGAACCAACCACAGACCACAATGCAGCCTGAGCCCTGCCACAGGCTGAACTGGCCCTGCCCACTGTGATCACTTTTAGTGTTTAATGTTCTTAGTTTATATTGTTGTGCCGTTTATTTGTATTGGTTCTGTATTTTATGTTACTGTTTTTTAATTTTGTGTGTTTTTGTGTAATACTATGTTACCGTGTTGATGGGCGTTGCCTTATGTAAGCTTCCCCGAGTCCCCTTGGGGAGATGGTGGCGGGGTATAAATAAAGTTTAATAATAATAATAATAATAATAATAATATGCACAATGAAAGACCTAACAACACCAGAGGCACTCCAAGTGGTCAGCTACTAGTCAAAGGACATTTAATATAGTGCCAAGTTTTTTAAAAACTTTGTGTTTTTAAATACATTACAACTGTACCCTTGGTTTGCTTCTGATATGGTTAAAAAAACCACTTCTTTACAGCATTTTCCAGAGTCTGGAGGAAGTGCTATGTGGAAGAAGATTTAACTTGCTTCTGACAGTCCTGTTGCATCACTTTGGATCCAGATCATTTTGTTTCTTTTTTAAATATTAGTACAGTGGGGTGTCTAGATCCCTAGGAGTTTAGTTCTGGTATAACCCACAGATGTAAATGTTAAAAAGGAGATGATAGTTCTTATTAATATATGGCAGTGATGTGTGTGGATGCTTCAGTGTTTTCATGTCCATTTTGCTACCATTTTATGTAGAGGAGGCAACATTTTGCGGTGGGTGGAAATCATGGTTGCGGAGTCCGTGAATGCAGAGGTTCCACTGTATTTGTTTTCACATTATCATCTCTTGGCAGGCCCGTAGCCAGGATTTTGATTCGGGGTGGGGGACAGGGTGAGTTTGATTTCGGAGAGGAGGGGCTCAGGATCTACTCTAGCAAACCTTTTGTATCATCCCAATACCCCCATAAATGAATAAATGGAACAGTTTAAATAATGTACCAGTAAGGCCTTCTCGCGGACCACCCTGAGAATTTTGGGGGTGGCTGAAGCCCCTCGAGCCCCCCCTCCCCCCCCCCCAGCTACGGGCCTCTGTCTTGATGTAAACTATGAGATGCAAATTTTGTGTCGTCCTAGTTTGTCCTCTTCATTGCCAATATATAAATAACCACCTTAAAAGGACATCCCAAACAGGAGTGCACAAACATTGCAACACATTATTGCAGGTCCTGCTTGTCACGGCTAATAGCTTTTGGCAGCTCTATTTTAGTTTATTCCATGATTGTACTAAGCACCAATGTGTCCTTAATGCCCTGTGACATCTTGGAAGCCAAAAGAGCACGGATATGAGTAGGATGCTCACTGATAAGTGAATGACTTTGAGGTGTTTTGCATGATATGGAGGCTAAATATATACTTCATTTGAAAATGTTAAAGTATACTTGAATGAATCTCCTTTTACTGATTCAGAATATGGATCTTCTTGACACTTCACACACTGTACAGATTGAGAAATTTATTTTTTCAGACTACAACTTTTAGAAATCTCCAGCCAATATGACCAGCTGGAAGATTATCGGAGTTTCGGTCCAAAAGGAACTTTACCAAGTGCTACTGTGCTGCATACTTCTAAGCAGTGCAGTTTCCAAAGGCAATAGCACCAGGTTTCAATTTCATTGAAAATATCCTTCAGAGAATTAAATGTTCCTTCATAACCCACTGTTTTATTTTCTGTAGGGATGAAAACCTATTGAGGGTTGTTAGTTCTCCTCCTCCCTCCAGTTGCCACTGTGTTAGCCATCTAACCTTAGAGGACAGCATCTCATTGAAAAACACAGATCCTGAATTTTTCAAACTGCAGTATAGGCTTTTTCAGTTTGAGCACCAAAGAGCAACTTGCTTGAGAAAGCTTCCTTTCTCAAAACTTAGACTTAGTTGTGTAGCCCCTTATTTTCAAACCAGGCCTGCAGCCAAGATTTATGACAGGTATTCTCATACACTTTTGGTCTTCAGTTTGTGTATTTGTGGGGCTCCAGAAATTGAGGTTTTTTCTTATTATTTGGTTTGTATTGATCTCTATATTTTGACCTAATTAGGGGGAGTTGTCTTGTATTGCCTATATCCTGACACAGTTTGAGAACAGATTTTAAAATTTCTTGTCCAATACTCACTCTACTGTAAGATAGATAGATAGATAGATAGATATTCTTTTTTGCGGATTTTGATATATCTTGCTGTAGTTATATAGCAGTGGTTCTCAACCTTGCTGATGCCACAACTCCTTAATACAGTTCCTCATGTTGTGGTGACCCAACCATAACATTATTTTCGTTGCTACTTCATAATTGTCATTTTGCTACTGTTATGAATCATAATGTGAATATCTGATATGCAGGATGTATTTTCATTCACTGGACCAAATTTGGCACAAATAACCAATAACACCCAAATTTGAATTCTGGTGGGGTTGGTGAAGGGGTTTGATTTTGTCGTTTGGGAGTTGTAGTTGCTGGGATTTATAGTTCACCTACAACCAAAGAGCACTGATAGATCTGGACCAAACTTGGCACAAAATACTCAGTATGCCCAAATGTGAACACTGGTGGAGTTTGGGGAAAATAGATCTTGACTGTTATGAATCGTAATGTAAATATCTGATATGCAGGATATATTTTCATTCACTTGACCAAATTTGGCACAAATACTAGTGGGGTTGGAGGGGGGATTTATTTTGTCATTTGGGAGTTGTAGTTGCTGGGATTTATAGCTCACCTACAATCAAAGAGCATACTGAAATCCACCAACAATAGAATTGGGCCAAACTTCCCACACAGAACCGCATGACCAACAGAAAATACTGTGTTTTCTGATGGTCTTTGGCGAACCCTCTAACAACCCCCCCCCCCTGCGATCCCCCCAGGGGTCCCGACCCCCAGGTTGAGAAACACTGTTATATAGAATCAGAGTGCTTTATTCTCCTTCCTTCCTGAAACCTGTACTATATTAGCCATATTGCCTTGAACATACTATCATAAACCATCCAGTGTGTAAACACCTCTTCTTTACCTCCACCCCTTTGAGTGGCATATTTGTGAGAGATCGGCAAGGCAGAGCATTTCCCCTGACATGCATAACTGTGCATGAAATAGGTCCCCCTTTGTATAATGATTACATCCTATGGGAAATGCGCAGTGGCAGATTTCAAACAGATCGTTCTCTGAAATGAACTTGTATATTCTTGCAATTGGTGAAATTTAGTTGACAGTTAAATGCAAGGGAACTCTGAAGAAGTAAGGGTGCATCTATACGGGAGAATTAATGCAGTTTGACAGAACTTGAACTGTCATGACTGAATGCTGTGGAGTTATGGGAGTGGTAATTTTACAGTGTCTTTGACCTCCTCTGCCCAAAGAGTGCTGGCGACATGGCACTCACCAAGAACCCCTCAGTCTCCAAATAAACAAGTGCAGTCAACATTTCAGCCAGTGAGAGAGAGTGGAAATAAGGTTTCCTGCAAGTCTGAAGGCTCTGAGTGCAGAACAGCACAGGTTGAAGGATGACATTTTTAGAATAAGAATAACAACAACACTTATATTCTGCCCATCTCCCCAAGGGGACTCAGAGAGGATTACAGCATATAAGCAGACACAGGCAAAAATTCAGTGTCTTGTTACAACGAAATAGAATGAGACACAAATACACAGACAAAGGCAAATGCTTCTACTTTCGTTTCCGGCTCTGAAGGTGGTGCTCATCTCCGGCTCTGGGGGAGGTGCACTTCTCCATTTCAAAGCCAAGGAGCCTGTGTTGTCCGTAGACACCACCTGGTCATGTGGCCAACATGACTGCATGGAGTGTCTTTTTGCCTTTTCCCACCAAAGCGGTACCTATTGATCTACTCACATTTGCATGTTTTCGAACTGCTAGGTTGGCAGGAGGTAGGGCTAACAGCGTGAGCCCACCCCATCCCGTGGTTTCAAACTCCCAACCTTCAGGTCAGCAGTTCAGCAGCACAAGGATTTAACCCATGGCACAACCCACAGTGGTCTTTTAATTGATTTCTGCGACTTTTAACTGTAAAGATTTTGTTTTTGTATGGTGTTTAATCTGTACTGTGTTTAATAATGAGAGCCAACTCAGTGTAGTGCTTTGGCTATTGGGCTAGGACCCTGGTAGACCAGGGACTGAATCCCTGCCATGGAAACCCACTCTCAACCTCAGAGGAAGGCAAAGACAACCTACCTCTGGACAAATCTTCCCAAAAGAAGCCTGTGACAAGCTCATCTAAGTCAAAAACAACTTAAAAGGCATGTAACAATACATCTATATCTATATCTATATCTATATATATAATAAAAGAGAGTGTTTGTATGTATGTATGTATGTATGTATGTGGCGGACGTAGGTGTATGTGGCAGCTTTCTGATTGGCTGCCACTGTGGTACAATTTGTATAAGGTCTTTGATTGGCCAGCCAAAGCATTCCAACAGCCTCAAGTGGCTGAGAGAGGAAAGAAAATTTGCATATGGTTTCTGATTGGTCAGCCTCAACAGGAGCCCCTGGTGGCGCAGAGGGTTAAACCCCTGTGCCGGCAGGACTGAAGACCCACAGGTTGCAGGTTTGAATCCGGGGAGAGCGCGGATGAGCTCCCTCTGTCAGCTCCAGCTCCTCATGCGGGTTCATGAGAGAAGCCTCCCACAAGGATGGTAAAAGATCAAAACATCCTGGCGTCCCCTGGGCAACGTCCTTGCAGACGGCCAATTTTCTCACCAGAAATGACTTGCAGTTTCTCAAGTCGCTTCTGACATGACAGAATGGTTTTTTGGTTTTTTTTTTTTTTTAACATTCTCACGTGGATGAGAAGAGAAAGGAAAGGGCCTGAGGGATTTGCAGTACCTTCACTCACTCTACATCCTACTGCAGTTTGGAGGAGGATGGACCATGGATGATGAGACTTGCAGTACCAGAACTCACTTTCTGAGACTGCTGTGACCTTCATCCAATGAATGATCTAGACCAAACTTGGCAAATAGACCTCTCATGACCCACTTTACGCCCTGGTGTTGTTTGACCGGGGATGGACCATGGATTATGGGATTTGCAGTACCTTTCCTCAATTCCTGAGACCACTTCAACCTTCATCCAATTACCAATAAAGACCAAACTTGGCCTTTATGATGCACTCTACATCCTGCTGCAGTTTGGAAGAGGATGCACCATGGACGATGGGACTTGCAATACCTGCACTCCCTTCCTGAGACCATTACAACTGCCAACAATGATGGATCAGGACCCCAATTCACACAGAGAGCCCTCATGACCTACTCTACATCCTGATGCGGTTTGGAAGACTTTGGAGATTGATGATGGGACTTGCAGTAATTTCACTCACTTCCTGAGACCACTGAGACCCTTGCCAATGACTGATCAAGACTAAACTTGGCACACAGAGCCCCCATGACCCACTCTACATCCTGGTGCACTTTCGAGGAGGACAGGCCATGGATGATGGGACTTCAAGAGCCTCCACTCACTTCCCAAGACTGCTGCAACCCTCATTAATGACCGATCAAGGCCAAACTTGGCACACAGAGCCCCCATGACCCACTCTACATCCCGATGCTGTTTGGAGGAGGACGAACAATGGATGATGAGACTTGCAGTACCTTCACTCACTTCCTGAAACCACAACACTCATCCAAATACCAATAAAGACCAAACTTGGCACAGAGAACTCCCATGGCCAACTCAACATTCTGGTGAGGTTTGGGGGAGAACAGACTATGGATGATGGGACTTCAAGTACTTCCGCTCATTTCCCAAGACTGCTGCAACCCTCATCTAATGACCGATCAAGACCAAACTTGGCACACAGAGCCCCCATGACCCACTCTCCATCCTGGTGCAGTTTGGAGGAGGATGGACCACAGATGATGAGACTCGCAGTACCGTCACTAACTTCCTGAGACCACTGCGAGCCATATAAATAACTGATAAAGACCAACCTTGATACACAATTCCTTTCTCAAATAACCCGGGTAGCGCCGGGTCCCCAAGCTAGTTTTTAATAAATGGCAAGCTGCTTTTACTCCCATTGTTGGGGGAAAGATGGAATATAAATGAATAAAATAAATCAGTTCTAAACATGGAAAATTGGCTCAGTAGTGACTTGGGTTTGCTAAGAGCCAGCCAGACATTGTTAGATTGTCCCAGCCATCCCAGCTGGCCGCTCATCCTCCTTTGCCAGGAAGGGTTGTTGGAGGCTTCCTCTGGGGACTTTGCCTGACAAGCAGACAGCAGCCTTTCTTGCTCTTTTTGTGCTTGGCTGTGTCTCTTGTCTGGCACTCTTCCTTCTGACACCTCTTGGACCACAGCCTATGGCCTGGCCTTGGCAGGAGAGAAAAGCTGCTGCTGCTGCTGCTGCTGTGAAAGCAAGAGAAAAAGAAGTTGCCTGGCAAGGATAGTCAGAGGAGGTTCTACTGCATGTCTCTTAACTTGCAGTGCCCCCCCCCCCGCCCCCACAAAACTGAATCCCAGCCCTCAGAGCTTTGTAACCATTACTCTGGAGGAAGACAGTTGTTGAAGAAATGCAGAAATTGACTAAATGTGATGTATACATTCTCTGTCTAGCATCAGTTTGAGACTGGGAACTATCTAGAAATACTTTCCTGGTAAGAATACAGCAGACCCCGGTGGCTGAGCTGCTGAACTTGCTGACCGAAAGGCCGCCTGTTTGAATTTGGGGAGCGGTGTGAGCTCCTGCTGTTAACTTCAGCTTCTGCCAACTTAGCAGTTCGAAAACATGCAAATGTGAGTAGATCAATAGGTCCTTCTCTGGTGGGAAGGTAATGGCACTCCATGCAGTCATGCTGGCCACATGATCTTGGAGATGTTTACGGACAATGCCGGCTCTTTGACTTAGAAATGGAGATGAGCATCTACCCCCAGCGTCAGACACGACTGAACTTAATGTCAGGGGAAAACCTTTACCTAAGGACACAGGCTCCATCATATAAGGCAGCATAGACTCCTATAATGCATTTCAATAATATGAACATCTTCAACATTTTATTTATCATTCTAAAAATTCCACAGATCATTTCCCTCGTTTTGTTTCTGGGAAAAGGGCTTCATGGGGAAATGGGGAAAAAAAATCTGATTTCCCCCCTCCCCAGGCCTTCACATCTTTGGTCATATGTACTTCTTTTGGGAGAAAGAGCCAAAAAAAAAAAAAAAGAAAAGAAAAAAGACGGGGGCACTATACCAATATTGCTGGCCATCTGTTGGGATTAGTAGAAAGCACTGCAACCAGGTCTGATGTTTTATTTTGGTTTAATATATTTGTAATTCACCCAATAAAAATGTTCCCTGGGCAATTAAAGGGATAATATAATAGAATACAGAACAGTATGATAAAATGCATACAGTATAACAATGAACCAGCAACACAGGAAGATATTTTTAAAAAACAGACGTCACATCTAGGAGACAAGAATAATTTTCTCTGTTCCTTTTGTCATTCCACGGGCAAATCAAAACTTTTCTATCCCTGCAGGTTTTTATAAACCAGGCAGGTTCAAGAGGTGCGACTGTCTCAGTAGGGCTCCTGACATTTTGGAACTTCCCCAGTGGAGAGCCACCAATCGTCTTCTCTCCTTCTCAGTTATTACATACAATTATTATTTCACTCAAGTGCTGTTTTATACAGCTGCTCAGCTCTCGGAATCTCTCTCAATTGACTATGCTCTCTGGAGCTCCTGTGAGGCGAAGTCCAAGAACATAGGGGACTCATGTTTTGAAATCACTCAAAATAAAGGGAGGGCTGCAGGACACCCCTCAATCATTCTGGACACTTTCAATAATAATAATAATAATAATAATAATAATAATAATAACAACAGCAACAACAATTTTTATTTATATTCCGCTTTATCTCCCCAGAGGGACTCTGGGGAGATTACATTACACATATGAGACAAACATTCAATGCCTTTTTCACCCAGTGAACAACAACATCCTACACAGACAAAGGTAAAGGCCTTTCACTTTTTTCCATCTCCAGTGTCTGGAGGCGATGGTCAACTCTGTTCACGGGGAGGGGCTCTTGTTCCATTATTCCATGCCGAGGAGCCTGTTGTCCATACACATCTCTGGTTGTGTTGCCGGCATGTCATCATATCTGCATGGGGCGCCCTTTTCCCTTACTGCTGAGGTGGTACCTATTGATCTACTTGCATTGCATGCTTTTGAACTGCTAGGTAAGCAGAAGCTAGGATTGACAGTCAGGAGCTCACCCCAACTCGCAGCATCGAACTGCTAACCATCTGGTCAGCAGCTTTCCTGCATCTAGCGGTTTAACCTGCTATGTTACTGCAGCCACTTTCAAGGCTGGTTTATCTGCAAGAGTAGTGCCAGGTTAGCTTTTAGACCTATGGTGCTATATTATAGGTCCCTGAATTCCTTCAGGAAAGCAGATTTGACTCAGGTGATTTGCCAAGAAAACATTTGCTCCCCAGCCATCTAGTCTTTTATCTGTACCTCATTGTTCAGCTATTTTTAAACCAATTTATCCCTCTCCAAACCTCTGTGATCCATCAATTATAATTCCAATCTCAAACCATAAATTAAAGGGAAGCAGGATTGGACACAATGGGATTAGGCCACTGAAACGATAAATCCAATTTCCCAGAGAAGAGAATCAAAACAGCAGGCATATTTCAAACGGTGAGATGAGACAGGCTCCGACAACAAAAACATCTCACTGAACTTTTTTTTTTGCATCACTTTGCCTGGTTTGGCAAAACTCACAGAGAAAGTAAATGATCTAGTGTTGGACTGGGAATTGGGAGACCTGGTCAAATATCCACTCAGACATGAAATTCATTGGGTAACCTTGAGCTGGTTACTGAGCTGAACCTACCTCGTAAGAGTTTAGGGAAAAGAAATGGTCAATTGAAGATTAGTCAAGGCGGCAAATGTTCTGGTGCTATATTCTTCTGTGGAATATTGTTCACACCACCCACCTAGCTATCTGTCTGTCATCTCTATGTTTATTCATAGTTGTCTGAGCTCTTGTATGACAGTTGATCATTGTTAGATGGGTTAAGTATGTATATGAAGATCTAGTTATATTTCTAAGGCGACAAGCATTGACAAATGTGAGCGTTCAGGGAAATAGACTGGCAAATGAGCGCACTGCTAAACTTGTTTCTTTTTCACAAAATATCTTGCTTCTCAATCAGTCACAAGTACAAAAGGTCATGACAAATGTGATGAATTCTTTCTGCCCACAGACTTGCGTAAAACCTTTATTAGAAGCAAAATGTTCATTCAACTGATTCGACTGAATCTGTTTTTTATTCTCAGTTCGAAATGGGACTGATAACTAGTGCATAGAGAGAGTTAGGGAAGCTGAAGATAATTACAATTATGTTTCTGCAAAAGAAACTTAAAACTGTGGATATAAGATATATAAGTCAGAGCTGTCTTTGGGTATGTGATCTCAAATGTTCTTCTTCCAGGTGTTGTCATTTTTTGATAAATATCAAGAAGTGTAAACAACCTTTTGACATAGTTACAAGCGTTCCAATAAACAAATTGCTGTAGAAAGCTTTTAATGTGTGTGAACATGATATCTGAACCAAACATGGTAAATCAGATATCTTTATTTCTGGTTCTGTTTTTGCTGTAAAAACCACATCACTGGGACTGGGACCATATACACTGCATTATGTTGTTTGGAGAGGTAAATGGGATACCTCTCCTTTTTTTGGTGGGAGAATTTGAACTGCCAATTAGCGTGTGCTTTGAACTGATGGGAGCTGAAGTTCAAATCATAGCATCATAAAATCCTAGAGTTGGAAGAGACCTTGTGGGCCATCCAGTCCAATTCCGTGTCAAGAAGCAGGAAAATCGCATTCAAAAAACCCCTGACAGATGGCCATCCAGTCTCTGTTTAAAAGCCTCCAAAGAAGGAGCCTCCACCCCACTCTGGGGTAGAGAATTCCACTGCTGAACAGCTCTCACAGTCAAGAAGTTCTTCCTGATGTTCATGTGGAATCTCCTTTCCTGTAGTTTGAAGCCATTGTTCTGTGCCCTAGTCTCCAGGGCAGCAGAAAACAAGCATGCTCCCTCCTCCCTATGACTTCCCCCCACGTCTTGATACATGGCCCTCATCATGTCTCCTACCAGCCTTCTCTTCTGCAGGCTAAACGTGCCCAGCTCTTTAAACCAGTCCTCATAGGGCTTGTTCTCCAGGAGTTGCTTCCAAACTTGCCTCTCCAAGGTATTCCTTTTCTGTAGAATTAAAACAGATTCCACACAATATTTCAATGTGCTGTAATATTATTCAGCAGACCACACTGCCATGCTAAATATCCTATTATCTTTATTGCAAGTCAATCCTTTTCAGCAAATACAATATCTCTCTTTAAAAAAAACCTTGCTTTTTTCAAATTCAGCCCACTGTATTCCTTCCTGCAGTTCACAGCTGGCAAATAGCCTGTGAACTGACCCTTGAATCGCTTCTCTGAAATTGCCCCAGTGTTGGTTTATGATGCAGTAGGATAAGAGACATTTTAAACAGAGCTTTTTTTCTTGCCTGTGAATTACACAGAATGTGAGGCCCATGGCATCCCCTTTGAATTGATCCCATGCCTCCAAATGGTGCAGAGGTTCTGTGGAAAGGTGACTGGAAGGGTGTTTGGCAAACAAGTTAATGTGTCCCTTGATGATTAAAAGTTTTGGACACTGCTGCTGTCGTTGATAAATCAATAGGGCACATTTACATCAGCTGGACAGAGATTAAAGGACATATCTTTGCTTTTGTTTTGGAAAGCAACTGGGATCTCCTGCATCAGTATAAGTACTGAGAAATATTTAAAGACAGTATTCCCCTCTATTAGTGGGGATATGTGGATTTTGTATTTTGGAGGAAGGATGTGGAATTGTAAGATTGTCTGTCATGTGATTTCAGTTTCTACAAGAACCGTGCATTCAGAGCCCAGTGTGCCACGCCTCCAAAGGGCCAGACAAGACATAGACAGGCTGAAGGCAAAATAAGAGGTTTTATTCTCAGTGGCCAAGGTGCCAGCAGAACCTGCTCTCCAAAGACTGACATACCTGCAATTGCTAACACATAGATTTACTTATAGTACATTGAGAGTGATACAGAACAACAACAACAACAATAATAATTACACTTTATTTATATTCCACCCTTCTCCTCATGGGGACTCAGAGCGGATTACAGTGTAAACAGATACCGGCAAACATTCAATGCCTTGTTACAATACAATGAGACACAGAAACACAAGCAAGGCAGAGGCTTCTCCTTTCATTTCTGGCATTGGAGGCGGTGCTTCTCCCTAGCTCTGGGGGACGTACTGTTCTCTTATTTCCAAGCCAAGGAGCCTGCGTTGTCACCTTCTGGTCGTGTGACTGGCATGACTGCTTGGAGTGTCTTATTCCTTTCTCACCGAAGTGGTACCTATTTATCTACTATTTATCAGGGAAGGCCCTGCTGTCGGTCCCACCTCCTTCGCAGGCGCAACTGGTGGGGATGAAAGACAGGGCCTTCACAGTGGTGGCCCTTTGGCTGTGGAACTCCCTCCCCAGTGACATTAGATGGGCCCCCTCTCTCCTGGCCTTCAGAAGGAAAGTGAAAACTTGGCTTTGGGATCAAGCCTTCAGAGAATAATTTGTAGTGCAATAATAGGATTATGTGCAATTAATAAATGGAATGCCCCCAGATTATGATTGTGGATGGCATAGTTTTTAATAGTGAATGTAATGTTTTTTCAATGTTTTAATTCAAATTAATTTTAACTCTTACTATAAATGTTTATTTAAATTGTATGTGTTTTAAGACATTGAATGGTCATCTATATGCAAAGCTGCCTTGAGTCCCCTTTGGGGTTGAGAAAGACGGGATATAAATAGGTAAATAAATAAAGACTCACATTTGCATGTTTTTGAACTGCTAGGTTGGCAGGAGCTGGGCTAATAGCGGAAGCTCACCCCGTCCCACGGATTCCAACTGCCAGCTTTCAGGTCAGCAGTTCAGCAGCACAAGGGTTTAACCCATTGCACCACCGTGGCCATTCGTTGGTCCTGGTGGAATAACAGTCAACTTACAGGTCTTGAGAAGGCGCCTTTATAGATGTTTTGGTAATGAGTGGAATAGATATATCTATTAGGGAACTAGATAGAATGTTTGGATCAAAAATAAGACTCGTCAGCTTTTAAACAGACAGTATGTGTTCCTCAAGTTATGCTCCCTTCTGTTGTCTTCTGTTTGTAAAGCATATGCTCTACTACTGAGTCACAGCTCCTCCCCGCACCCGGTGAAACTTCACTGTGATCATTTTACATTAAAAAAAAGAACACAGATAATTTTTGTTCTTTTTTTAAAAAAAATGAAACTGCTGTTACCTACAAGAATTCTCGAGGCAATATACATACAATTTTAAGAACAAGCTTATTATAAAATATGAGGGTTTGAAGTAAGGTAACAGTTTGAAATCTTGAATGATGATGCTGTCAAGATGATGTACGCCATATGCCAGCAAATACGGAAAACACAAGAATGGCCATCAGATTGGGAAAAAATCAACTTATATCCCCATAACAAAAAAGGGAAATGCTAAAGAATGCTCAAACCTTTGTACAGTGGCACTTATTTCACATGCCAGTAAAGTAAAGCTCAAGATCCTGCAAAGTAGATTCCAGCAATGCATGGAGCGAGAGTTGCCAGATGTACAAGCTGGGGTTAGAAAAGGCAGAGGAACAAGAGACCAAATTGCCAATATCCGCTGGATGATGGAGGAAGGCAGGGAGTTTCAGAAAAACATATATTTCTGTTTTATTGACTATTCTAAAGTCTTTGACTGTGTGGATCATAATAAATTGTGGCAAGTTCTTGGTGGTATGGGCATACCAAGTCACTTTATCTGTCTCCTGAGGAATCTTTATAAGGACCAAGTAGTATCAGTAAGAACAGACCAGGGAATAACAGACTGGTTCAAGATTGGAAAGGTGTATAGCAGAATTGTATACTTTCCCCCAAACTTTTCAACTTGTATGCAGAACACATCATACGACGTGCAGGGCTTGACAAATCTAAGGCTGGAGTTAAAATTGCTGGAAAAACCATTAACAATCTTAGATATGCAGATGATACCACTTTGATGGCTGAAAGTGAGGAGGAACTGAGGAGCCTTCTAATCAAGGTGAAAGTAGAAAGTGCAAAAGCTGGGTTGCAGTTAAACATCAAAAAAACCAAGATTATGGCAACCAGACTGTTTGATAACTGGCAAATAGGGGGAGAAAACATGAAGGCGGTGACAGACTTTGCATTTCTAAGGTGCAAAGATTACTGCAGACGCAGACTGCAGCCAGGAAATCAGAAGATGTTTCCTTCTTGGGAGGAGAGCAATGACCAATCTTGATAAAATAGTGAAGAGTAGAGACATCACACTGGCAATGAAGATCTGCATAGTTAAAGCAGTGGTATTCCTTGTAGCAACCTATGGATGTGAGAGCTGGACCATAAGGAAGGCTGAGCAAAGGAAGATAGACACTTTTGAACTGTGGTGCTGGAGGAAAATTCTGAGAGTGCCTTGGAGCGCAAGAATATCAAACCAGTCCATATGCCAGGAAATAAAGGCCGACTGCTCACTGAAGTGAAGGATATTAGAGGCAAAGATAAAGTACTTTGGCCACATCATGAGAAGACAGGAAAGCTTGGAGAAGAGATGATGCTGGGGAAAATGGAAGGAAAAAGGAAGAGGGGCCGACCAAGGGCAAGATCCTTGAAGGGACCTATCCTTGAAGTGACTGGCTTGACCTTGAAGGAGCCGGAGGTGGCCACGACTGGCAGGGAGCTCTGGCATGGGCAGGTCCATGAGGTCACAAAGAGTTGGAAGCGACTGAACGAACAAACAACAATAGTACCTTTAATTTTTGCATTGTGGAATAATCTGACATTTTATGCAATTGAAATAGTAAAAAATAAAGGATTCATGTGGGGTTGTTTGTTTGTTTCATTGTTTTTTTAAAAAAACACTTCTTGACTAATCCAAAGATGCAGATTTATTCCCAAGGGTAGTCATTGCAGTTCACAAAATTATCTAATATTATAAATCAGAGCTTGAACTACAGCTGCCATTGTGGCCATTGGCTATATTAGGAGGGAGATTCTGGAAACTGTAGTTCAAAAAGTAATTTTTCCAAGTTTGCTAGGAATTTCCTGTGCAGAAGCATTTCTGTTTCCAGACTAAATTTAAGACTGGAAAGTATCATTTGTCAAGTTACAGGTTGTAGGGCCAATCCTAGGATTTGTGGGGAAGTGTATTAACTTAAATCAGCCTTTCCCTATCTGATGTCCTTCAGGTGTCTTGGACTAAAATCCCCATAATCCCTAATAAGTTTGGCTGATGAAAGGCAATGGGAGTCACAATCCAACATCTCTAGGGGGTACCAGACTGAGGTCAGCTAACACACATACTAATAAGGAAAAGAATTGAAACAGAGAAAGAAATATGTTAGCCATTGTTCTTAAAACTAGAGATCTTCGTTATTAGTTTGCTGGCGGTGACAAGAGAGAATTTAGTGAAGCATGATCACAATAATTAAAGGCTTGGAAAAAGACCCTTTATGAAGAGATTTGAATAGACTAAACTTTGTTTGCAGTTTCTGAAAGGGGTAAATACCACGATAAAACAGGTAGAAAACAAAGACGGATACAGAGGCAACAGATGGACCTGCAGTCACAATAGAGATGAGGGAATTTTCAAAAGAACTGAAAAAAATGGTAAGTAGAAAAAGCAATGATGGAGAGAAGTCACCCATATAAATTATGCCCAGAAATTCATTTTGTGTGTATATGCGTACACATTGTATTTTTGCTGACACTTTAAGGGAAATATGGTCATTCCTTGTCAAAGCTCAAGATCTGGATGAAACTTCATAACCATTGACATTTTACAGACGAAGATTTGAACACTATGCTTGGAAAACTTCGGTTCTCATGCCAAGGATCACTGAATCCTCTTCTTGAGATCAGGAGAGAGGTTGAGGGTTGCAAATGACATTCCCCCCTTCCTGTTCCCTTCAATTTTAACCCATACATCCCTTTCAGTAGCCTTCTAAAAACAGAAGCTGTGGGAGAAATCACCAAGATTCAGAGAGTGAGATTCTCTTGTCTTCCTCTCTTAGTAATGTGAGCACTGTAATATACTTAGCCACACATTGACATTGATCAATGCTCGTCTTGTGGTTATACTAGATATCCAAGGTCCTTTCTGACTGTAATATTCTATGCTTTTATATTCCATCTCACGTATTGGTTTGCTCAGCAATTTCCAGCAGTTTCCTAAAAAACAGAAAGAGCATTTGTTTTCTTGGTTCTAAATAGGAAACATGTTACCTGGCCAAAGATTATGATACTCACAGGAACACCTCAGCAAGCGAGAGTCCAAAAGTGGCAGGCTAAAACCCGAAACTTCAATCCATGGCTGCTACCGAATGAGAAGAAGCCCCCGGTGGCGCAATGGCAGTCCTGTGCCGACAGGACTGAAGACTGACAGGTTGGAGGTTCGAATCTGGGGAGAGCGCAGATGAGCTCACTCTGTCAGCTCTAACTCCCCATGCGGGGACATGAGAGAAGCCTCCCACAAGGATGGTAAAACATAAAAACATCTGGGCATCTCCTAGGCAATGTCCTTTCAGATGACCAATTCTCTCACATCAGAAGCAACTTGCAGTTTCTCAAGTCGCGTCTGACACGGGGAAAAACCCGAATGAGAGACTACCTCCTGGGCACACAGTAGACTGGGCGACTTGGAAGGCACAGAAAAAACTGTGCTCTAGCACCACGGGATGCAAAGCCAACTTTAAGAAATGGGGCTACAAAGTGGAGTCCATAACATGCGGATGTGGAGGAGAGCACACCACAGACCACCTACTACAATACAACCTGAGCCCTGCCACATGCACAATGGAGTGTGGGGATTTACGGTTCCGGCCCAGCGTACCTGTCTGAACGTGTCTCCTTCTACGTCCCACCTCAGAGTTTAAGATCTGCTGAGAGGGCCCTGTTCTCGGCCCCACCTTTATCTCAAGCGAGACTGGTGGGGACGAGGGACAGGGCCTTCTCGGTGGTGGCCCCTCGCCTGTGGAATGCACTCCCCGTGGATATTAGGACATCAACATCCCTCCTCTCCTTCAGGAAGAAGCTAAAAACCTGGATGTGGGACCAGGCCTTCGGGTAGGCTGGCAGATGGACAAAGACAACCAATAATGACCAGAGTAGGAAAGGACAATGACAATGCTAAATGGTTTACAGACTTGGACTTGGTGAACACTGACCACAAGATGTATTTTTAATTGCTGCTAGTTTATTGTCTAATTGTTTTAATCAGTTATAACTGTGATATTATGTGTTAAATTTGTGTATTGTATATTGCATTGTATGTTGTAATTGTTAGGCATCGAATTGTGCCTTTTGTAAGCCGCCCTGAGTCCCCCCTAGGGGGTTGAGAAGGGTGGGGTAGAAGCACCCCAAATAAATAAATCTATATATATAAATTTGTTAGGGGCATCCAACGGAGAAACAAAACTCAAAAAAACCCCAACGAAACTTAACCAAAATTCCCATGCCCATAACACAACCCACAAGGTACAAACATGTCTACTCAAAATGAAAAACAACACAACAACACACTCACAAAACGGCAAAAGAACAAAACTCAAAAAAACCCCAACAAAACTTAACCAAAATTTCCATGCTCATAACACAACCCACAAGGTACAAACATATCTACTCAAAATGAAAAACAACACAACAACACACTCAAAACGGCAAAAAAACAAAACTCAAAAATCCCCCAACGAAACTTAACCAAAATTCCCATGCCCATAACACAACCCACAAGGTACAAACATATCTACTCAAAATGAAAAACAACACAACAACACACTCACAAAACGACAAAAAAACTGAGCATGTGCATTGACGCCCAGCCGCAAGTTCCCTGGCGCGCACACATGGCCTTCCGGCCAACGTTCCCTCTGTGGAAACCATGCCCACTCCAAGCCCCACCGCGCTGCTTCCCACACACACATACCCCCTGCCGCACACACACACGCAACCCCACTCCCCCCGCCGCCACACACGCAACCCCACACTCCATCACTCCCCCCGCTGCCGCACGCACACACGCAACCCCACTCCCCCCGCCGCCACACACACACACGCAACCCCACGCTCCATCACTCCCCCTGTCGCCACACGCACACACGCAACCCCACTCCCCCCGCCGCCGCACACACACACGCAACCCCATGCTCCGTCACTCCCCCCGTCGCCGCACACACACATGCAACCCCACGCTCCATCACTCCCCCTGCCGCCGCACACACACACGCAACCCCATGCTCCATCACTCCCCCGCCCCAATCTTACCTCCTTTTACTTCACGCCACCTCCAAACCCCACCCCGCCCCTTCCTGCCCTGTCAAAATCTAGGAAAGACAGGAAGGAAGGAAAGAAGGAAGAAAGAGAAAGGGACGTAAAGAAAAAGGGGGAAGGAAGGAAAGTTAGAGAAAGAAGGAAGAAGAAAAGGAAAGAAAAGGAAAGATGGAAGGAAAGGAAAGAGAGACAGCAGAAAAGAAAGAAAAAGGGGGAAGGAAGGAAAGAGATAGAGAAAGAAGAGGAGAAGGAAAGATGGGAGGGAAGGAAGGAAGGAAGGAGGGAAAGAAGGAGAGAAAGAGGGAAGATTGGCCACAGCAACACGTGGCGGGTAAAGGTTGTTATTTCTATTATTATTATTATTATTATTATTATTATTATTATGCTATTGTTCCTATGAGACCCTGGGGGAATGGGAGAGGTGTCAGGTCCCAGAGGCAATGCATTGCATTATTGTTATTGTTATGATGGTGGTAAAATAAAAGGAAATAAAAAGTGAAAGAAGGAAGCAAACAGGGAGGGAAGAAAGGCAAAGGAAGAAAGGGGGAGGGAATGAAGGAAAGAGAGAAGGATGAAACCAAGTAGTGAAAGAAAGAAAGAGGTAGAGAAGGAAGAAAGGAGAGAAAGGGGGAGGAAAAGGAGGAAGGAATAGGTAGGGACCTCTCTTTCATAATAGTCCAGATATCTACCTCAACTTTGATAAGTTTTACTATAGGCCACAGCAACGCGTGGCAGGGCACAGCTAGTAATAAATAAATAAATAAAAAGGCACCATGAGGTAATGGGTTGACTGGAAAGGTATGTGTCCACAGCTGAGTGGCTGAGCATGCCAGGAGCCAGAATTCTGTTTGGCTACGGTCTCTAGCTTGCTGTTGAGAGAAACAGTTTTAACTGCCACTTTCACCTTGGTGAGTGAAGGGAGCGCTGACTGGAAACAGCCAGGAAGGAAATGGCTGCCAACTTTCTGAAGCCTGATCATTTCTAAGGCATGAAGCATATTTTAAAGACTGTTCAAAAGGACTGTTTATTCCCTCTATTCTCTGTAAGAATTCAGACAGATTACTGTATATATTGTTGCTCTGTTTGACCTTTTGAACTAAAGTGATGTTACTGTTACTTGTTACACAAATCTGAGTGACACATTATTATACTGCGGGGTATATTTTGTTCAGAAACCGTGCTAAAGCTTCTGTTTATTTATATCTACAACCTCCAACATGGAGGACCTTCTCACAATGACACCAGAGGCACTCCAAGTGGCCAGGTACCGGTCAAAGAACATTTAGCATACTGGCAAGTTTTTTTTAACTTTGTGTTTTAAATAAATTTTAACTGCACCCTCAATTTGCTTCTGACATGATAGATAGATAAATAAAAAAGCTTATGTACGCCTTCAAAGATACCAACTCTAGGAAGATATGTAGGAAGATATGACTTGAGAGACTTGGTGCTGCCTTGTGTCCTGTTAGGTCTGCCTTGACATAGATGTATACTGAGGAGGAGAAGCATACTTCCACTCTGAGCTTCCCTTGGGTCCTTGGAAGATGGCAGCTCTGATATCTAATGATAAAATGTTAACAGTGTGCTCTTGGTGGCACTTTCAGGATTGAGTGGGTTCTAAATAAGATGCCCTGTGTCTTTTCCCTACACTGTCCTGCTTATTCCAACTCTCACATTCTCCTTTCCTTCAGAGCTTAAAGTATTAATTTTTTTCATGTCTGGAACCACTCAAGAAACTGCAAGTTGCTTCTGGTGCGACAGAATTGGCCATCTGCAAGGATGTTGCCCAGGGGGCACCCGGATGTTTTGCCATCCTGTGGGAGGCTTCTCTCATGACCCTGCACAAGAAGCTGGAGCTGACAGATGGGAGCTCACCCCACTCCCTGGATTCAAACTGCCACTGTTTTTGGTCAGCAGTCCTGCCGGCACAAGGGTTTAACCCATTGCGCCACTGGGGCTCCATTGAAATGTGATGTGTGATTTTCAAAATGCATGGCAATTGTCATCCTTGGAAAACAGTATGCTTAGCTCCAGGTTGAGTTGGGGAGAAGATTTTGGGAAAGATGCCCTTACCAGAGTCCTATCAAGTTCACAGAGTGTCTCTTGTGGGCTCCGTCACTCATGCTTTAACCACTATACCACGCTCATTTACAGACCATACATTTCTCCTTTATCCCTTGTTGCCTATCGCCTTATATGACCTCTGCTCTTGAGGATTCTGTCTTTTTGTCTCTCGAGCCTGTTGTACCAAAAGCTGGCCGGGGGGAGACAACTGCGCTGAAATCATAAAACTCAGGCGCTGCCTTAATAGCGTTAGGAGGTTGGTGATTATTGCAGAACTTCCAGTGGGACCCAGCAAATGAACCATAATTCTGTAATATAATTTCCCTTTCCCGGCCAGACTAAATGTTCTTGGCCACTGGGAATATATAGAGAAAAGAAAGCTGTCTCTGAAGAGATGTCAATCTCGATTGCATCAGAGATCAAAGGAGCTTCTGCATGGCTCAGCTGGCCGTGGTGCGCTCAGTACGAAATCTGGAGCCAGCGCCCAAGGGTTCTCTCAGGGGGCCCTAGATGAATCTTGAGCCTGGTCTTGGAGAGCCTGCAGCCTCGATCCCTTTGTGTCACAGGCATTGGTGGAACCAGGTTGAAAGTTCGGAATTCCTTTCAGAGGCCTCTGTTGAGCCACCAAAGCCTCTGTGATGTAGAAACAGCTGGGCCGTTATCAGGACATCCTGTCTGTCCATCTAATTCAGGCTGCCAAAGCCACACATTGTTGGCATATAGCTATATGAAGGTATGAAAATATGCTTGGAACCAGAACTTGCCACGTTATTTGAAAATAGTTTGTTTATTTATCGTATCAGGAGCGAACCAATGTATTTGAGAAAATTCAAAGTTTAAAAACTTGGCATTATCTTAAAAGACCTTTGAACAGTAGCTGGTCACTTGGAGTGCCTCTGGTCTTGCTATAAGAAGATCCTCCATTGTGCATGTGGCAGGGCTCAGGCTTCATTGTAATAGGTGGTCTGTGGTGTGCTCTTTTCCATACTCGCATGTTGTGGACTCCACTTTGTAGCCATATTTCTTAGGGTTGGCTCCTCATCTCGTGGCGCCAGAGCACAGTCTGTTCAGCACCTTCTTAGTCGCCCAATCTTCTGTGTGCCTAGGAGGGAGTCTCTCATTTGGTATCAGACATGGATTGAGGTGCTGGGTTTTAGCCTGCCACTTTTGGACTCTCACTTGCTGAGGTGTCCCTGCGAGTATCTCTGTAGATCTTAGAAAACTATTTCTTGATTTAAGGCGTTGGTGCACTGACTGATATCCAAACAGGAGATGGGCCAGAGATGTCACTTCCTTGGTCCTTTCACTACTGGCTGCTACTTCCCGGCAGATGTCAGGTGATGCAATACTGGCTAGACAGTGTAATTTCTCCAGTGGTGTGGGGTGCAGACACCCTGTGATAATGTGGCATGTCTCATTAAGAGCCATATCCATTGTCTTAGCGTGGTGAGATGTGTTCCACACTGGGCATGCATACTCAGCAGCAAAGCGCAAGGGCAGATGTCTTCACTGTATCTGGCTGTGATCCCCAGGTTGTGCCAGTCAGCTTTTGTATGATATTGTTTCTAGCACCCACTTTTTTGCTTGGTATTCAGACAGTGCTTCTTGTAGGTCAAAGAACGGTCCAGGGTTACTCCCAGGTATTTGTGTGTGCTGCAATGCTCCAGTGGGATTTCTTCCTAAGTAATCCTCAGAGCTCGAGGTGCTTGTCTGCTCTTAAGATAAAAAACATATGTCCATGTGTTAAATGGATTAGGAATCAGCTGGTTTTCCCTGTAATAGGCAGTAAGAGAACCTAAAGCTTCCATGAGCTTCTGTTCAACCATCCCAAAGCTTCCTGTTTGAGCAGTGATGGCACGATCATCAGCATAGATAAAACTCTCTGTCCCTTCTGTCCCTAGATAGTTACAGGTTGCATACTCCCAAAGTAATTGCCATTATTGTTACATTTTTTAAAGGACAAGTCTTTCTTGTTAATCCGTAACTAGATTAGATACTTGTTTTAACAAGATCCTAGTAAGCCTGTAGACTCCTGCAAAGGTAAAGGTTTCCCCTTGACATTAAGTCTAGTTGTGTCCGACTCTGGGTGGGTGGAGCCCATCTCCATTTCTAAGCTAATGAGCCGGCGTTGTCCATAGACGCCTCCAAGGTCATGTGGCCAGCATGACTGCATAGAGCATTGTTACCTTCCCAGAGAAGCAGTACCTATTGATCTACTCTTGCATGTTTTCAAACTGCTAGATCAGCAGAAGCTGGGGCTAACAGCGGGAGCTCACCCTGTCCCATGGATTCGAACCACCAACCTTCCGGTCAGCAAGTTCTGCAGCTTAGCGGTTTAACCCGCTGCACCACTGTAGCCTCTGCAAACTCCTGTACCTATGAAAATAATGGGGGGGGGGGGGGAACGGACAATTAACAGTGACATTGAAAAGAGAGTGAAGGTATCCTTTAATGTAGTTGTTCTCTAATTATTGCAAAAAATTAGGTAAGGGTTTGTAATTAGGGTTTTGTTTTGCTTTTTGCTTCTATGCTTTAGGTTTTAGTTTACACTTTATTATGACTTTTTAGTATTAGTAGCTTTAAGTCTCCTTTGGGAGGGAAAAGGGGGGCATAAATGCTGCCTGTCAGAAGAAGAAGACGAAGACAAAGAAGAGGAGGAGGAGGAGGAGGAGGAGGAGGAAGTTGTTTTGTTTCAAACATAAAATGCTGTCTCATTCCAAGTCAGACCAAGTTAGAGTGGTTCTCTTTAAGACGCAACCTTTTCCTGTTGCTCCCATTTGATTATTTGAACTGGAGGCACCAAGGATTTGAACCTGGAACTTCGTGCATGTTAAGTACCGCAGAGCATACAGTATAGACTGCAAGTGAAGTAGAGTCTCTCCTTGTGGGGCTACCTTACATCCATTGGTGTACAGATGGGGAAGAATGCCAGGACTACATCTTCTAGGCCCCTAGACAACAGTCCAGGAAGCTACATTTCTTTTCCACTGAGAAGAGAAAAACACACAAGGCTTCCCAGAACCTCATAACTTCCAAGCTGAATGTGACTTCGCTAAAGTCATGTACGCTAATGAGGTTGGAGTCTTGGGCTCAGTTTTAAATGAGATGCTAAAATTAAATGAAAGTAAAATTTGAAAAATCTATCCGCGGAATGTGTGGCACAAAACTTTTGATGGGGAGAGGAGAGGGTAAATGATTGACTGCATGTCTTCATAATTTGAGAATGAGTTATTAAGGGTTATTTTTTTGCATTTCTTATGGTTCTCGGGGCCTCCTGTACAGTGTATAAACATATATGGTAACATATTCATTTTTGAAATTAAAATCAGAATATACAATGGAAAGGGGGAAATAAAGCCCACTCATAGAGGGGAAGGAGTGGAGAGAGCATAGAATTAAGGAAAGAGTGCAGGATCACAGAAAAGGGAGGCTACTTTCATTCTAAATAGCCTCCCACCCCTCCACCCCTCTCTCTAAGGTTCCTGTTAACATTACAAGCAATACAATATATAATAAAATGTATTTTTTCTGCATATGAATGTAGCAAGAAATCTGTGAAACAATCCAAAGTACAAGTATTACTTCCATAGGTAAGTCAATATTTTGGTTTTTTTTTTTTAAAGACAATCAGCCACAAGAAAATCAACGTCAGGCGACAGGATATTCTCACAGATTCTCACCAAATATTTATTTATTTATTTACAGTATTTATATACTGCTTTTCTCACCCCTGAGGGGATTAAAAGCGGTTTACACAGAGATAATGGCAAAAATCACTGCCTTACATATGCAAACCAAATCACAAATCAACACCATATAACTAAGCACAAAATCAATAGGACAATTCACTATAAGAGAAAAAAGAGATATTTTAGACATGAAATATAAGAATTAAAATGCCTAATAAAAAGATTAAAATCATATGATCCAGGTGCGTAGACCAAGCCATTTCAATGTCGATTGCACATATTCCGTATTTGCTTCTTCTACTGCGTTACTTTACTAATCAAAAGCTTGGTTCCATAACCATGGCTTTGTTCTCTTTCTAAAGGCCAGGAGGGAAGGTGCTGATCTAATCTCACTGGGGAAAGAGTTCCAGAGCTGAGGAACCACCACTGAGAAGGCCCTGTCTCTCATCCCCACCAACCGCACTTGTGAAACAGGTGGGACCAAGAGCAGGGCTTCCCCAGAAGACCTTAACCTCCTTGAGGGTTCATAGAGGGAGATACGTTTGGACAGGTATGCTAGACCAGAACCGTTTAGGATTTTATAGGCTAAAGCCACCACTTTGAATTGTGCTTGGTAGCAGATGGGCAGCCAGTGGAGCTGGCTTAACAGTGGAGTTGTGTGCTCCCTGTATACCGCTCTGGTGAGAAACCTAGCTGCCGCTCGTTGAACCATTTGAAGCTTCCGAACGGTCTTCAAAGGCTGTAGAGTGCGTTGCAGTAATCAATACACACTGTGAAGTGGGACACGGAAGTTGCCCTGAACGAATAATAATAATAATAATAATAATAATAATAATAATAAACTTTATATTCCACTATATCTCCCTGAGGGGACTCAGAGCAGATTACAGAATACATATATGACAAACATTCAGTGCTGTTATACAATTAACAACAAAGACAGACAATACATAGACAGAGGCAAGGCTTCCCTCTTTTTTCATGTCTGGCATCTGGAGGCTGTGCTTCACTCAGCCAGGGGGAGGTGATGTTGATCCATTTTTCCACGCTGAGGAGCCTGTTGTCCATGCACGTATTCGTGATCAAATTGCTGCCATGTCTTCAAGGGTGCCTTTTACCTCCCCTCCAAAGTGGTACCTATTTATGTACTCAAATTGCTGTTTTCAAACTGCTAGTTAAGCAGAAGCTAGGGCTGATGGCAGGAGCTCACTCCTACCCGCGACTGTAACTGCCAACCCTCCAGTCTGCAAGATTGAATCCACTGTGCTAACCACGACCCCCCGATCTGAATTCAATGCAGATTAGTCAAATCAACTCATTCTTTTATTTTTCTCTTTCACTGATGCCATGTTCGGGCCATTTAGACTTCCCCAACATAAATAAATAGTTCACTTTTTGTATAATAAGAATTATATGTCACAGCAGGGTGTGGGGGGTGGGGTGGGGAGGCATCAGGATTTTAGAGAGGCTTAGGCAGAGTACAGTAAAAAAAAAAGGTTGGGAACCACTGCTCTGGGTAAAAAAAAAAACTACCTCTTCTTCACATGGCTGTTGGATGTGGGCAGATAAGCTGCTACCTAAAGTATTGTCACTTGAAGTGTCCTACCTCAAGTAGGCTGGCCCTATTGCTGCCTGAAGTAGTAGGCTCGCCCATTGCTCAAGTCCAGTTGAACAGTGCCCAAAGTCAATGAAGTTCTTTTAGTCGCCTGAGGAAGAACATCTCCTGTGGCATTTCCCCTTCCCTGCAGTAAAACCTATATCAACAATCAAGTAATAGCTAACAATTTATGGTAGAAGGAGCTACTCCACACTCTGCTTTATCATGTGATGAGAATGAGGCCTTCTCGATTGTGTGCCTTTTCCACTTTCTTTACTTGGCATATTCTTGCTTCTCAAGGAGTTGTGTTATGTTTATGGTCACTGCTTATTGGCTGACAAATGCGGAATCAGGAACCTCTTTGCAAGGCCCTCCGGTGTTTTCAACATAAGGCGAAGACAGGGCTGAGTATTTTGCAGATTAGCAGCAAAAGTGTAGCCAAGGGCCAACAGAAACCAAATGTTTCACCAAAAAGAAGACAAAAGATGACATAGATTTGCTTCCACTCTAATTTATGATTATAGATGCATATTTAGAAAATACATTTGTGTAATTTAAGTAGAAATATAATACATCTCATCAAGTTTTGCTGATTACTTAAGCAATTTCAGAGCTTTTGCTGTCCCCTTTAGCGTTCTTTGTCTTGTTTCCTATTGTCGGGAAAGGCAGGCTATAAATGGAGGAGGAGGAAGAGTTAGTAGTTAGAAGTAGTAGCAGCAATCATTGTTTTTAAATCAGTCTTGTACTGAATAGGCTTTCAAACACAGACATTTTCTATAGTTTTGTTTTTTAAAGGACCATCCTGTGTGAAGTAGAACACACAATTACCCCAAGTGGAATTTCGTTTATTGCCTGAATCCTGTTGTTAACCACAACTGGAATAGAGCCATTTAATGCAGTAGTTCTCAACCTTCCTAATGCCGTGACCCCTTAATACAATTTCTCATGTTGTGGTGACCCTCAAGCATAAAAGTATTTTTGTTGGTAGTTCATAACAGTAATTTTGCTACTATTATGAATTTTAATGTAAATATCTGATATGCAGGATGTATTTTCATTCACTGGACCGAATTTGGCACAAATACCCGATACGCCCAAATTTGAATACTGGTGGGCTTGGAGGGGATTGATTTTGTCATTTGGGAGTTGTAGTTGCCAGGATTTATAGTTCACCTACCACCAAAGAGCATTCTGAACTCCACCAACAATGGAATTGAACCAAACTTGGCACACAGAACTTCCATGGGCAACAGAAAATACTGGTAGGGTTTGGTGGGCATTGACCTTGAGTTTTGGAGTTGTAGGTCACCTACATCCAGAGAGCACTGTGGACTCAAATGATGGATCTGGACCAAACTTGGCAGAAATACTCAATATGCCCAAATGTGAACACTGGTGGAGTTTGGGGAAAATAGACCTTGACATTTGGGAGTTGTAGTTGCTGGGATTTATAGTTCACCTACAAACAAAAACCATTCTGAACCCCACCAACAATAGAATTGGGCCAAACTTCCTACACAGAACCCCCATGATAAACAGAAAATACTGTGTTTTCTGATGCTCTCTGGCAACCCCTCATAACCCCCCCCCCCCGAGGTCCCGAGAAACACTGATTTGATGAATGACAACTTGGTAAATCAAGACCTAAGTACCATTGATTCAGTGAGTCTACTACAGTTGGAAATGAGTTGGTTTTAGACTCCCCAGGTTGAGACATTTTTAAATTCAAGATTCTAGTGTCCATGACTGTGAAAATGTGGTTGGAATACAGGAAGCTGCTTTAGTCCAGGACAAACTAATGGGTTTTCTCGCTGAGGTTTCTGATCACCTGGTTGCTTACTTCTGCAGGCATCGTCTCTCGGAGTTCTAACATTTTGATGGGTGTAATAGTTGGGAAAAGACAGAAGGTCTACTCTCTCTTTCCCACTAATACCTTGAACCACTTCTTGCTTTAATCACTGTGTAATGCGTCTTTCCCAAACACAAAATACAGTGTCCAGAATGTTCAGTAGTATTACAGATGCTTGTATCCGACATCTTATCAAGTCAAACTGTTTACATTTATGACGCACTAAAGACTCAAAGCTGACCTAAGCCTTGCTTGAAAAAGTGTCTTGAGCTTTGACTTCCCTTGCACAAAGGAGCGCAGATGGTGACTTTGAACAGTTATATAATTTGAAACCTGAGCTAGGAGACTAGACTGTTGCATCAAGGACACCATTCCTCTTGGAAGTCTTGAAAACCTCTCAACATCTTCCCTGCACAATGTCTTTTTCTGACCTTTTGCTGAAAGGGCAGTCTCTTTCTGGCAAATATATTTGGGCCTTTTATTCCTACAACTTCTCGGCTCTCAGTCTGTTTTATTAGGGTAGGTTGATCATCTCTGAAAGGCTCGAAATGAAAGGAGGTTTCTGACCCAAGCCTGTAATCCGGTGTGTTATACAGTGCAAAATGAGTTCTTGAAACTTGCATGTAGGGTCAGCTCAAGACATGGCAAGGCAGGAGGAATTATCGTTTAGTGGTAGAGTTCTGTGCTTTGCATGCTAAAGGTTTAGCCCCTAACATTCCTGCTTTATTTGTTGTTTTCTAAAGTAGCGCTATATTGCCTTTTGTTTATACAGATCCAGACATGGTTTACAGCAAGAATATAAAACCAACAACCCAACAAAGACAGAGCAATAGTGCCACAAAGATAATTTGAAGCAGCTATTGGCTAGGAAAAGCTAAAGTTAAGACAAAAGGGTTTCAGTAGCTGCCGAAAAGAGGCCAGGTATCCTGCAGAGGAGTCATTCCATAGAACAGTTGACACTGCAGATGCAATCTCCCTGAGCATTGCTGCCAAGTGAGATTTCAAAAGCTGCAGGACCTCCCTCAAAGACTTCAGGAGCTTGGTGATCAATTGATTTGGGAGGGATGTTCTTTAGGGTAAATTGTATTCAGGAATCTGAGCTGTTAGGCTCAAAAATAATCCTCAGTTGGGTGATTCCACCATAAATATAGCAGAGTACTAGAAGCAAACTTCACAACCAGCAGAAACTTACGTGAGCCAGGATAAGCTTCCATTCAACAGGATGGTACAGGATTGCAAAGTCGGAACTTTAGGTTCAAAATATTTATTGAAGTAAAAGAAACACATTCTAGATAGAAAAGGTCTTGGAGCTAACTAACTTACTAAATCTCATCTAAGAAAGGTAAAAGGATAAAAAGTCAAAAATATCAATGCAACTACATTTTGCCTAGAAAGAGGCAAAATGTGTCTTCAGTGGAAGAAAGTAAGAGGCAGAAAGAAGAAAAAAACAACAGAGGCTGATTGCATAGCCAAGCCCAGGGCAATCAAAATACCTTTAAAAGGGGAAGTGACCTCACAGAGATGACTTTGGTATATCTTCAAAGGGGGAGGAAATAGTGACAAGGAGGAAGAGTAAAAACGAATTCCTTTCTGGTATAAGCATGCATAGGAATGTGGGGGGGGGGGGGAGAGAGAAATCCTTCACTCTAATCCTTTCTCTAGTCTAGCTACTCATTGAGAACTGGAGATTTGATGACACAAGAGACCTGTGCAATCCAGGGATGGAACCCAACAAATTGGACCCAAGCTGTCTATTGCGTCAGCAAATGGTGGGCAAATATCATGTCTAAAACCCAAAAGATCCGTTGGATGAAGAACTCGAGGCTTGGGAACTGAATCAGCTCACTGGGCTCCCTCAAGACAACACTGGTGAATTTTCAACTTTATATGGATTGTCTCCAATCTATAAAGGTGGAAATACCTTTCCTAAAGCTTACCTTTTCTTACTAAATTTACTTACTAAAACATGCTGATATTTGGGTTCCGCACCAGGGTCAGACTATCAGTGGTTCAGTTAATGCAGTTGCTCCAGAGGACCATGTTTTTTTGTCTGAGCTCATCACCTCCCTTTCTTCCCTCACAGTTTCTGTTTTCTTTATTCATTTTATAGCCATGGATGTTTGCTGTGCCTCTAAGGTGAATTTTACTCAAAGGTTATGCAGTAAAGTGTTTTGTCCAGCTCTCCAGACTGACTGTGCTTGACAGATGTTCAGGTCTTGGCTAGAGCCGGTTGAAGCACTCCGGGCTGCTTTTAGAAACGAATGATGGGCGTCGAGCTGTTTTGTGGAGCCCCAAGGCTCTAGGCTGTCATTTAGGGGCAGACAAATAGGGGTAGAGGGAACCGATTCTTTAGAAATCCTTAAAAATAGTTTGCAACCATGTATTGTTGACTGGTTAGAAATGCAACAAATTAATGTAACTTTCCAGAATGGAATGACCATGGATCCTTCTGTTTGAAAAAGTCCAAAATTCAGTGTAAACAAAAAGCACTATGTCTGGTCCAGACCAAGATGCTTATTGTTTTCTCAAAGGCTGAAAACCAGGATTTCCAAAGGCTTGTCTTCTCTCATATAGACCAGCATAGGTTTTATGATGAATAAGAGAGACTTTCCTCTGTGTCTAGACTGCTTGTCTGATTTTATAAGATCAGCTCAACCCACATAACCAACCCACACTGTTTTGTGAACCCTTGCTGGCTGTTGTAGACTAATGTGGATGTTTTGTTTTGGTTCATGTTATTATAAAATTTTGTGTGACTATGTGTAGTTTAATTTATTGATGTTAGGTTTAATTTACTGATGTTAGGCTTTAATTTGATGTTAGGTTTCAATGTTATTTTCATATGTGGGGTTTTTCTGGGATTTTATGTTAGTATTTTGTGTTTTGGAGCCCCCAGTGGCACAGAGGGTTAAACTGTTGAGCTGCTGAACTTGCTGACCAAAAGGTTGGTGGGTCGGATCCGGGGAGCAAGGTGAGCTCTCACTGTTAGCCCCAGATTTGGCCAACCTAGCAGTTTGAAAAGATGCAACGGTAGTAGATCTGTAGGTACCGCTCCAGTGGGAAGGTAACTATGCTCCATGCAGTCATGCTGGCCACATGACCTAGGAGGTGTCTATGGACAACGCCGGCTCTTCAACTTAGAAATGCCCAGAGTTGGACACAACTAGATTTCATGTCAAGGGGAAACCTTTACCTTTTACTGTGTGTTTTATATCGGCATTGAATGTTTGCCATTGTTATGTTGGAATTTGCCCTGAGTCCCTTTGGGGAGATAGGGCGGAATACAAATAAAGTTTTATTATTATATTATTATATTATTATTATTTTGAAGAGTTCTATTCCAAGTCAGACCTAAAAATAACAGGCCACAAGAAAGTAGTGTGGAGTCTTCAAATTATTTGTCCACAGTTTGCCCCAGACAGTATATGGAGCCAGCAGGCACATAAGTCATCTAATCACAGTATTCTCCACTGCAGTGATGGGGGGCTCATAACAGAAATCAGTCATCCAGTGCTACTACTTGTACTTCAATGCAGCAGTTACTGTATTTTCCAGCATTGCAGGTTTTATAAAAATGCACACAACACTCTTTTGAAAATACACAGTTGCTTTCCAAAAGCAACAAGAAAAAGCCTACTTTCTCACAGTGGTTCACAGCTCATATCTTTCCTTCTCCTTTATTGCACAAGGATAAATCAAGTCAAACTTTCTGTCCTAGATGGCTAGATTGAGCAGACAGCATTCAATATATTCCTCAATATTCTTGTGATGGAACAGCACACTCCAGTTGATATGCCCAGGTGGTCAGACCCCTGTCCAATGGAGGCCCCAGTGTGCCTCCAGCTCCGGTTGTTGTAGTAGTTGTAGTTGTTGTTGTTCATTTGTTCAGTTGCTTCCGACTCTTCATGACCTCATGGACCAGCCCACGCCAGCTCCCTGTTGGCCATCACCACCCCCAGCTCCTTCAAGGTCAAGCAAGTCACTTCAAGGATAGGTCCCTTCAAGGATCTTGCCCTTGGTTGGCCCCTCTTCCTTTTTCCTTCCATTCTCCCCAGCATCATTGTCTTCTCTAAGCTTTCCTGTCTTCTCATTATCTGGCCAAAGTACTTCATCTTTGCCCCCAATATCCTTCCCTCCAGTGAGCAATCGGGTTTTATTTCCTGAAGTATGGACTGGTTGGATCTTCTCGCCATCCAAGGCAATCTCAGAACTTTCTTCCAATACCACAGTGTCTATCTTCCTTAGCTCAGACTTCCCTATGGTCCTGCTCTCACATCCATAGGTTACTACAGGAAATACCATTGCTTTTACCATGCGGATCTTCGTTGCCAGTGTGATGTCTCTACTCCCAGCTCCAGAGGGCTCTATTTTTCAAACTGTGTGCAGAGAAGAGGCAGGGTTTGTTTGTTGTTTTGCCTGTGTGAGTTTGGTTTTGAGGCAATGGTCAGAAATTACAGGAAGATAGATTTTCTCCCTAATGTATACTTATGTATTCTAATGGTAGTAGCTCTTCCGCAGTGATACAGTGATGGACTCTCCTTTGCCATACATCTCTCAGGGCCCTTCCACACAGCCCTATATCCCAGAATATCAAGGCAGAAAAACCCACAATATCTGCTTTGAACTGGGTTATCTGAGTCCACTCTCAGATAATGTGGAATGTTCTGCCTTGATATTCTGGGATATAGGGCTGTGTGGAAGGACCCTAAGATGGTTGGAAGCTCAACTCTCAGGAATGCAGTATTTGGAGACTTTTCCGTTGAGTGCAGGGTTGGGCTAAATGACCTGAAAAGCCATTCCAGCTCTAAGAGTATATTATTCTTAATAGCTGTCAATCTGCTTCCTCAAAGATTCAAAACTACCTCATTAAAGCCTTGAGATGACTGAAAAATAAACATCTGGGAACAGGAGACATTGATGCCATAAAGGATCCTGCTACGAGCACCCGATGTTATTTTTTTTCCTGTAAATTCGTGTGTCCTGAAATTATGCATTTCTATCAGCATTCAGAATGACAGGGAAAACATCCAGCTCAAATGTCTCCTTGTCCTTCCTCTCATGAATGTCAGGTCCAGAGGATCTGCTCTGTTGCATTTTCTTCCTCCCTGGCTTGTGTGTTCAGTGCTAAACATGATGTGAAGAGTAGAAAGTGAGTGTTTAAATCAGGTTTAATTGTAAGAGGAAACCCTCTCCTTGAGTTGAAGAAGGATCTAGGGACCAACCTGGGTGGGTTTGGGGATAGAATAGCCCCTGGTTCCAAGCCAATATGTTTGGTTGAATCCCCAGAATCTCAAGGGAGGATTGGGAAAGAGGATTGCTAGGACATCTCCAAAACTCCTGGGCCCTCCAAAACAAGTCTTCAAAATGGAGTGATCTTTCCTTGATCCTCCCAAACTCCCAGGCCAAAATGGCATCGCATCACTTACATCTTAGCAAAAATGTCCTGCTCCAACCTGCCCAGGGCTGGGAGGGGGGGGGGTACAGAGAGGTAGAAATTGACCCCTTCAACATTTGTCCACCCCAGTGTAGGCAGCGTGGGCAGTGAGTATACATACCGTAATCCTCTGCTGCTGGAACAAAAAACTGGTTCAGAATAAGGCAGCTTTCTATGTTAGTTTTCAGAATTATGGTTTTGCTTTTTAAAAAAGATTACATATTTCCAAGATTGGGACCCAATGCCTATACTTAGTAAATACTTGGAAAGATGTGTGGCCCTCTTTTTTCTTGATTCTCATGTGATGAAATTGGTGGGTTTATGTCTGTGTTCTGATCTGAACAGGAGCAGAATTTAATTTTATTTCTCTTCCGAAACAATGGCAAGGTCTCTCTGGAAGGAGTGGTTTGGTGACAGGCAAATTAATGAACATCTAATAAACCTTAAATTAAATTTAACAATCTGGCTTGCATGGCCAAAGAGAGTGATTCCATCTCCTCTCCCGGAAGTGCTGTTATTACGATGCTTTATGTTACAAGCACTTGTTCAATATCCCATTAAAATCATTTCAGTAATAAATCTACAAGCTGACAGTCTTTTAGTGAATGGAGCCATTTGTCTACAGAGGCAGGGTTAAGTGGGAAACTCCTTTTAGGATTCTGATTTTTTCTTTGGGGTTAATTTGGAGGGGGTGGCCACATTCGCCATATTTGTCGCTTGTGGGTAACTTAGAGAGGGGAGTATCAACAGACTGCCTCGTTTTTCCCATAACCAAAAAGTTTTCAGCCTGAGTTCTGGGCAATAACTTCTCAATTTATTTTAGTTCTGTGAAGGGTGTGGAAAAGCTTATTGGGTCATTAACCTGCTAATGGCAGTAAATAATTAACCCGCCTTTATGATGTTTTTAGAAAAAGCATGAATAAGGACGATAGTTGGGGAGGCACTTTTTGAAAAGAATTCCCTTTCCAGTCGTCTACTTTCTTGTACCCATTTTCCTTCCTACAGGTGACACCAGCTTTTGCATCATACTGTTAGAATACAGAGACAAAACAGGGAATCAAATGAAAGTATATGAGGAATGTGTTGTTTTGCAGAAGAATGAAATGTACTCAAATATTTGCAGCATGCAGTTAGAGGAAGTATGGAAATTAAGTAGCCTGGAGCCTCAAGGCCAACTGGCTTTGGAAGGGGGCAGAAAGAGTTCCGAAAAGGAAGAAGCTGAAGGGGAATGGAAGAGAAAGGCCATAGAAACAGCAGGTGGAGACATAAAATATTGGATGATTGACAACAAAGGTTTTCCTTTCAGTCCAGAATTCCATTTTACTGTCAAGTCCAGTTCAAGGGGCTTGCTTTTCTCTTTAAAGCCCATAATTGTTTAAACACCTGCTCTCAGCCATTAGAGTCTTAATAGCTCCGTTTGCCTGCTCTGTTTACCCCACCACCACCACCGACCACCCATTATGATCAACTTCCTCACCTGGGACAATTTATTTACAGTATTTACAGTATTTATATTCTGCCTTTCTCACCCCGCAGGAGACTCAGGACGGATCACAATGCACGTATACTTGGCAAACATTCAATGCCATAGATACACAACATAGATTGACACAGAAGCTATTTCACTTTCCAGCTTCATGAGGGTATGCTTTTTTGAATTCCACCCACTGGGAGAGCTGTCACTTCACCATCCACTTGTGACACCGATGGGGTCCTTCCTCATTCTTTTGCACACTTGCTGGAGAGTTTTATGGCATCGTAAATTATTTAAATTAGCCTCCCCACATACGCTGTATCTAAATTTCCTACTTGACAGATGCAACTGGCCTTTGGGCTGCAAAGGTCGACAGCAAGCTAGACAAATGGTCGGGAGCTTACTCCAACTCGGGCTGGCTTCGAACTCATGACCTTTCAAAGGAAATAGATGGTTGTTCAAGAATGCTGCAGGGTAGCTTATGCCTATACAGCATTTCCTGCTTTGTCCATTAACTTTAATCCTGCCAAATTTCCTACAGAAGAACTCAAAATGAATTTACACTTTCTTTGTCCTCTGAACAATTCTGTGACAATGTATTGTTGAAAACTTTCATGGCCAGAATCACTGGGTTGCTGTAAGTTTTTCGGCCTGTATGGCCATGTTCCAGAAGCAATCTCTCCTGACATTTTGCCTGCATCTATGGCAGGCATCCTCAGAGGTTGTGAGGTCTGTTGGAAACTAGGAAAATGGGGTTTTAGATATCTGTGAAATGTCTAGGGTGGGAGAAAGAACTCTTGTCTGTTAGAGGTATGTGTGAATGTTTCAATTGGCCACCTTGATTAGCATTTAATGGCCTAGCAGTTTCAAGATGTGGCTTCTTACTGCCTGGGGGAATCCTTTGTTGAAAGGTGATTAACTGCCCCTGATTGTTTCTTGTCTGGAGTTTCCCTGTTTTTGAATGTTGTTCTTTATTTACTGTTATGATTTTAGAGGTTTTTTTAATACTGGTAGCCAGATTTTTTCATTTCCATGGTTTCTCCTTTCTGTTGAAATTGTCCACATGCTTGTGGATTTCAGTGGCTTCTCAAATAATATGCTGTGTCCAGGGTCCTCCAGCATAGCCAATTCTGTGACATTGGCTTGCCGAGACAGATAGTGTAGAAGAGTACCAGAGGCTATGGCCATTCAGTTGACTCCATGGCTAAATGGGAATTTGAATATGGTTTTTCTTTAGGTCTTGTAGCCATTGTTCCACACAGGCTGCCTTATTGCTAAGCCTCAACAGAGCAGTTTAGCAAAAGCAGTGCCAGGAAGTAACCCCTGGTGACTTTTGAGTGCCAAGTCCTGATCTGCACTACTGACCCATGGGTCTACAGAGTTTCAAGCAGGTGTTTGGCTACACTGGCATGTAAACACTAAGGATTGATCTTTGAATGTTTTGCGTGCAAACCAGGGGCTCTGCCACAGAGTTAAGGCCCACTCCCTGAATGGAGGAACCCTGGAATCTATCTTGCACTGAATCCGACATTTGCTCAGTCACATTCTTGTAACTGGCAGGGACACTCTATAGAGTTTCAAACAGGTGTCTAGTTTGGCTTTGCTTGTTTCCAAATCCACCTGGAGATGCCAATGACTAAATCTGGGGTCACGCCACTGTGGTACTAATCTTCTCTGAGCTGGAGGACAAGTGACCAGGAAGGGAGATGCAAGAAGGAGCAACCTCCCTCCTCCAGGTTTGCAGTGTGTTGTGAGGGTGTACCCACCCCTTTACATGTTTCACACCCACAAGGGAAATCTGGATTTGGAACGTTGTCTCTGGTGCCAAATGTCAAAAGTTGGAGCAGATGTGTCATTGTTTTGTGCTTTCCGTTGTTTCCAGCTTACAGCAATCCTAAGGCAAACCTGTCATAGGGTTTTCTTAACAAGATTTGTTTGTGGGATAGGTGTGCCTTCTCATTCTTCTAAGGATGAGAGAGTGTGACATGCCCAAGGTCATCCAGTGGGTTTCTGTGGCTGAGTGAGGATTTGCACCCTATTTTCCAGAGTCAGAGTCCAACTGATATACAGGAGAAGTTTTGAAGTAGGCTTTCTGGAGGATGAAGGGGGTCATAATTGTATTTCTATCCCCTTCAGGAGACAGAAGCTTAAGTTTAGGAGTGACAGAAGTGGATTTGTTTCATCTAAGCATAGGTGCCTACTTCTTGTGTGTTTACCAGAGCTGCTTGACTCCATGCATTTAAAGGGAAGCTCTGTCTGTTAACTGGGTATGGGTGCAACATGAAGGATCACTGCCATCTCTAGGCAAGGCTTCGAATAGACACAACGCTGCTTCCTCAGTTGGAGCTGGGAAAGAAAGAGCCCTGGCATTCTTCCCAATTCAGATCCGTCTGTGTGCCAGTCCACCTACTCTCGTCTGGAATGTGTATGCATATGGTTTACATGGGCTTGGGAGCATTTAGGATAAATATGTTGAGCTTTTTTTTATCTCCCTTCTCCCCCTTCCTCCCAGTGTTGTAATCCCACAAAGATGCTCCGAGTAATGTACGAGCAGCTAAGTATCTCCAAAGCCATTTCTGCCTGCTGCCCTGGAAGCCACTGCTGTACGCCTGCCTTGATCCTGGCCTGAGCAGAAGGCTTCCGGGGGATATTGAGGCTTTGGGAAAGCCCAGGAGAGGCCATGGAAATCCTCTGCACTCCGGGCAGAGTCTTAACGGTTCTAACTCAGAATGATGAGCACAGGAAGAGAACCTCTCCCATTCTCTTCTCTTACATGGAAGTTTTTATTCCCCACCCCCTACCCCACCCCACCCTGGAAGATGGCATGTGTCACTGTGAGGACATTTGCTTTTGCCTGCATACAACGAAGTCTGTATTCTACTAGTTTAAACAGTAACCATCACTTTCAATTGAAAACATATAGAACAATGGCCCCAAGAGACTGTTTTCTGGGCCAGGTAATCAGAGCTTGGAAATGTTACTTAGTGTACAACATATCCTGCATGGATATGATGTCTGGCAAATACCAGAAATAATTTTCTGAAAGGGTAACTTTTCCAAGTTCTGCACACTTACAAACCGTAAGCTGTCAGGCAGAGGTGGACAATTTGTGGCTCTCCGTGTGTAGAGAACATCCCTGATCCTTGGCTCTGCTGACTTGGGCATATAGAATCATAGAATCATAAAGTTGAAAGAAACCTAGTGGGCCATCCAGTCCAACCCCCTGCCAAGAAGCAGGACAATCGCATTCAAAGCACCCCCAACAGATGGCCATCCAGCCTCTGTTTAAAAGCCTCCAAAGAAGGAGCCTACACTACACCCCGGGGCAGAGAGTTCCACTGCTGAAAAGCTCTCACAGGAAGTTCTTCCTCATGTTCAGGTGGAATCTCCTTTCCTGTAGTTTGAAGCCATTGCTCCATTGCGTCCTAGTCTCCAGAGCAGCAGAAAACAAGCTTGCTCTCTCCTCCCTATGACTTCCCCTCCCTCACATCTTGATACATGGCCCTCATGTCTCCTCTCCGCCTTCTCTTCTGCAGGCTAAACATGCCCAGCTTTTTCAGCCATTCCTCGTAAGGCTTGTTCTCCAGACCCTTGATCATTTGAGTCGCCCTCCTCTGGACACATTCCAACTTGTCAACATCTCCCTTTCATTGCGGTGCCCAGAAGTGGACACAGTGTGATTCCAGGTGTGGTCTGACCAAGGCAGAATAGAGGGGTAGCATAACTTCCCTGGATCTAGACCAGACCTGGGCAAACTTTGGCCCTCCAGGTGTTTGGGACTTTAACTCCCACAATTTGTAACAGCCTACCATCTGTCAGGAATTGTGGGAGTTGGAGTCCCAATCACCTGGAGGGCCAAAGTTTGTCCAGACCTGATCTAGATACTAGTTTCCTATTTATGCAGGCCAAAATCCCATTGGCTTTTTGAGTTGCCGCATCACATTGTTGTCTCATGTTCACCTTCCTGTCCATGAGGACTCCAAGATCTTTTTCACATGTACTGCTGTCAAGCCAGGCATCCCCCATTCTGTATCTTATTTATTTATTTCGCTTACTTATACCCCGCCCTTCTCACCCCGAGGGGGACTCAGGGCGGCTTACAGGGAAGGCACAATTAGATGCCTAAATCACACAATAAACAATACAAATACAACAATTCAACTGTCAAATTAAAACATCAATACATAATAAAATAATAAAACGATCTCATGTCAGAGTCCATATAACAGAGTCCGTATATCCATTCCATTCCATTTGTTCTCGTCTATTGTCAGGTCCTTAAGTTAGTTGTCAGAATGACCAAAGACTTGGTCCCACAACCAGGTCTTCAGTTTTTTCCTAAATGCTAGGAGGGAAGTCGCCGATCTGATCTCCCCGGGGAGTGAGTTCCACAGGTGGGGGGCCACCACTGAGAAGGCCCTGCTCCTCGTCCCCGCCAGCCTCACTTGTGACAATGGCGGGGTCGAGAGCAGGGCCTCCCCAGAAGATCTTAAACTACGAGGTGGGATGTAGAGGGAGATCCGTTCGGACAAATACACTGGGCCGGAACCGTATAGGGTTTTGTAGGTCAAAACCAGCCCTTTGAATTGTGCTAGGAATTGGATCGGCAGCCAGTGGAGCTGACGCAACAGGGGGGTGGTATGCTCCCTGTACGCCGCTCCGGTGAGCAATCTGGCTGCTTCTCGCTGGACTAGTTGGAGTTTCTGAGCAGTCTTCAAAGGCAACCCCACGTAGAGTGCGTTGCAGTAATCCAACTGGGATGTGACAAGAGCGTGGACCACCGTGGCCAAATCTGACTTCCCAAGGTACGGGCACAGCTGGCGCACAAGTTTTAATTGTGCGAAAGCTCTCCCGGCCACCGCTGAGACCTGGGGTTCCAGGCTCAGCGATGAGTCCAGGATCACTCCCAAGCTGCGAACCTGCGTCTTCATCTTTGCATAGTTTTGTATCTGGCGACATCTGGAGAATAGAGGTTCACTAGCTGTGTTTTAATGCATGGTGAACTCTGACCAAAGTAGACATTCTCTGTTTTCTGTTCATGTTGGTGCAGGCATGTAGCCGGGGGGGGGGGGCTTGAGGGGCTTCAGCCCCCCCCCCCCCCCCAAAATTCTCATGGTGGTTCGCGAAAAGGCCTTACTGGTGCATTATTTAAACTGTTATGTTTATTCATATCATGATCTGATCACCATACTCAATATATCCCATATGCATGGGGATATTGGGGTAACGATTCAAAAGGTTTGCTAGGGTAGACCCTCTTTCACTCACTCAGCCCCCGCCCCTACGAATCGAAATCCTGGCTACGGGCCTGCGTTGGTGTCTTTCCACCCAGATCCCCCTAGGCTGGTTTGCCTCAGGTGACAGTGCTTTTGGTATGATTCTGCGGAGGAAGCAAAGTTTCCAGTCGAATAATACAGTTTTGTCTTTGTTTTTTTAAAAGGACTAATGTTGCCAGAGAGACACAAGAAAGAGAAAAGGATGCCTGCTGGGCTCACATAGAAGAAGTGTGGACATGGCAACTGTTCGGCAAGAGTTTTGGCTCATGCAAAGTATCGTTTAATATATGGCTCCTTGCAGGGGGCAGGATGACACCTGACATCACATTGGGGTCAGTCTGAAAGAAGAAGCAGTCAAATGACATTCTATTTTGTGTATTGTTTTTATGACATAACCAAGTATTTACTCTCTCATTATATGTGTGAGCGTGCCACATATATACAGATGGAGGGGGGAAGAGAGAGAGCAGTTTCAGAGCAGGTTTTAATCACGTTGTCATCCCACTGCATTCACTGAATTTTACTGGGACTTCAGATGGTGTTGTTCCCCCAGCTCCCTCCCCCACTCCTTCCATATATTTTTTCTTATTGTAGAAAATCTGTTGAGAAAATGCAATGACTACACAGTACATGCTGTTTACTAGTCTGAGGTGCCTTCTATTTGGAAATGCTCAAAGACAGGAATACCAATCCAAATGTGACCTGTCTTCTGTCTGTATCTGTGTTGGGTACAGGTGGAGAGAGAGAGAGAGACAGAGAGAGAGAGAGAGAGAGAGAGAGAGAGAGAAAGATGACGTATATGTTACACCATGAAACTAAAATGAATCCCTCCCTTGGATTGTTGTAAGTTTTTCGGGCTGTATGGCTATGTTCCAGAAGCATTCCCTCCTGACATTTCTCCTTCATCTATGGCAGGCATCCTCAGAGGTTGGAAACTAGGAAAATGGGGTTTTATATATCTATGAAATGTCTAGGGTGGGAGAAAGAACTCTTGTCTGTTGGAGGTAGGTGTGAATGTAGCAATTGCTCACCTTGATTAGCATTTCATAGCCTAGCAGTTTCATGGTGTAGTTTCTTACTGCCTGGGGCAATCCTTTGTTGAGAAGTGATTAGCTGTCCCTGATTGTTTCTTGTCTGGAGTTGCCCTGTTATTGAGTGTTGTTCTTTATCTACTGTTATGATTTTAGAGTTTTTTAATCCTGGTAGCTAGATTTTGTTCATTTTCACGGTTTCTTTCTTTCTGTTGAAATTGCCCACATGCTTGTGGATTTCAGTGGCTTCTCTGTGTAGAATGACATGATAGTTGTTAGAGTAGTCCAGCATTTCTGTGTTCTCAGATAATATGCTGTGTCCAGGTTGGTTCATCAGGTGCTCTGCTATGGCTAACCTCTCTGAATGAAGTAGTCTGCAGTGCCTTTCATGTTCCTTGATTCGTGTTTGGGTAATGCTGCGTTTGGTGGTGCCTATGTAGAATTCTTGTCCACAGCTGCATGGTATACGGCAGACTCCTGCAGAGGTGAGAGGATCCCTCTTGTCCTTTGCTGAACGTAACATTGCCTTGTAATATGCATCATGTACAATCCTGAGATGGTTGCTTGGGCAGACCCCACTGAAATGGAAGGCAGCTTTGTGAGATGATGAAGCTACCTCACAGGACTGTTGTGAAGATAAAATGAAAACGGCATCACATGCAGAGATAACATGGGGTGGACCTATTCATGCTGAGCTCTTTGGAGGTGGTGTGGGCTGAAGCAGATAAACAATGATAACAAAGAACAGTTGTATTACAATTCTGAACAAATCTTGTCAAGGAAACCCTGTAATAGGTTTGCCTTAAGATGCTCATAAGTAATGCAATGACTTGAAGGCAAATGACAACAAGAAGAGAAATGATTTGGGACCAGCTCTTGGCTGAAAACAGGCATTTTTGCCTTCACCCAGTATTTTCTGTCACTTGTCTGTGGTTCGGATTTCCTGCTGCAAACCATCACCTTGAAATTAATAAATTTTCTTACAATATATTTCACCTGGAAAAAAATTATTCGTTCAGATCTTGATTAGGGTTAAACCAAGCATTTTTCCTCATTGATTTCATTGAGAGTCAAATCTAACTATCTTATCATGTAACCTTTTCACACTTACTTAAAAGTAAGCTACTGTAGATCAGGCATGGGCAAACTTCAGACCTCCAGGTGTTTTGGACTTCAACTCCCACAATTCCTAACAGCCTCAGGCCCATTCCTTTCCTTTTCTGCTTAAGCAGTTGAGGGGGAAAGGAAGGGGCCTGAGGCTGTTAGGAATTGTGGGAGTTGACGTCCAAAACACCTGGGAGGGAGGCCTAAGTTTGCCCATGCCTGCTCTAGATCCAGTAGAAAGTGGGTTGCAATCTAAGTTTGGATCTAGCACAGTGCGGGAAATTACTCCATTGTAGATTTGTAGGTAGCTAGAGCTAGTGGCCTGAGTGTTGGACTAGGACTCTTGGAGACCAGACTTTCACTCCCTGTTTGGCCATAGAAATGCACTGGGTGAACTTGGGCAAGTCCCATTCTCTCAGCTTCCACAGAGGAAGGCCATGGCAGCTTAAAAGTGTCTCACTACAACGAATGGATGAGCAGCCAGCTTTGGCTATGCTGTTTGTGTTGAATATCAGTTTGCCAAGTATAATTTTCAGTGATGAGGGAGAGTGACATTAGATTTTCACAAGACATGATGAGCTTCATTCAGATTCATGTTCCAACTACAAACCTTACCGGTTGACTTTGATTCAGTTGCTGTCAGCCTCACCGAGCCTAACAACAAAGTTGTTGTAAGGATAAAAGCAGAGCGGAAATATATACTCTGGCCTCCATTTCTTGGAAGAAGGATGGAAGAACTTCTAGAGGCTCAGAATTTGACAAGACTGACCCAGTTCCCCTGAGGCTGAATCTTACAAGGATATATTTGCTCAAAGGAAATATCTTCTCTGCCTCCTATGAGAGTGAGCCACAGGACAAAACCAGAATCCCAGGACAAGCCTTATAATCCCGCTCGTAGTAACACTGATTTTGAACAGAGAGCAAAATGCCTTCTGTAAGTAAGCTGTCCCAATTTTCTACTTTTCCATGGTATGGCTCCTGGGGCTCTTTTGATTAACTGTTTCAGTAATTAGCTTCTTTAAAAGCATCTTTATAAGTCCTTTTTTGAGAGAGAAGGAGAAATGAATCTGCTGCTGTGGAAAAGAGAAGCCATGCAAAATAAGTATTACCATACACTGATTTCAATTTGAGATTACCTTGGACTTGAAAGAGACTGCTTTTTTGTTTGCTTCTGATTTCATTAATATTGTATTACATCTTCCTTCTCTTATCATTATAACACAGTCAAATACATTCTCCTACGGTGTTTAGATATTGCATCAGGTTTATATAGTTGGTAATGCATAGCTGATCAGTTGCATACCTGTTATTTTCAATGTTGTCAATGCTGGCCTCTAGATAATGGTCAGTAATCTAAGTATTAAAGTTTATAGCAGTGGTTCCCAACCCTTTTTTGACCAGGGACCACTTTGATCAAGGACCACTCTCCAACATTAGTACCAAAAAGGTTATGGATCTGTTTTTTGGTCAACTTTAGATTTGGTTTGGTTATTTGGGGTGCTGATTCAAAAAATTGCATTGGATTGACCACATCAGCTCTAGTTTCTGATACAGAACATATGTCATCCAGTAGTCTCCATCTTCTCACCCACAGAAAACCGTATTTAATAATCTAGAGCTCATGTGGTAGTAGTAATCTCCCAACATCCCCGTCGCCTTGGCACTATAAGTGGGTTTTGCAAGACAAGTTGCTTTCATTACCAAGTGATTTCAAGGCAATGGTGTAGTAATGGTGAGGCCATGGACCACTGGTGTTCCACGGACCACAGGCTGGGAACCACTGGTTTATAGTTTATCAGATGTCTCCGTTGCCAGGCCATAGGGGAGCACATTTATATGTATCTGGTGAAGGGTGGGTTTGCAACTTCGTTGTACATTTTGGTTTATGAGCATGAAAATGCTCATCTCCAGTTGAGAGTGTTGGCCAAGGGCCCAAAGGAACCTTTCTGTTTGCTTACTGTATTTATTTGTTCAAACACTCTTGTCCTTCATCATAAGATCTCAGGGTGGCATGTAGATAATGTGTAATGAAATGAAAAAAATCAAAAGTCTTAATCATATTAAATTAAATGAAGCAGTTAAAACAGATTTCAAAGTATGTAGATTTGAGTAAAATCATTCAATTATAAGGTTTCGCTTTAAAACCGTGTTTTCACTAGAAACTGGAATGAGAGTATTGCATACCAAAGAAGACCCTTTCCCTCATCCTCACACAATGGATTGCTTCCACTGTTGGAACACAAAGGAGACCTGTTGCAGCAGATTCCATTAAAACATGTGCCATGCAATTTCTAGATATTCCTGTCTAACTGCTGTGTATTGCACTGGATAGGAGTTCCAATTCACCCTCGAGCTGGACCTCATAGAGTGCCCTGCATTAATCCAATTAGGATTTCATGAGTATGTGAAGTACTGTAGGTAGATTACCCCTATCCAGGAAAGGCTGGTTCCCCAAACCCTTGAAGCCATGGAGTCTGCCTGGGACTCCAAGGACAAAGATGAAGTGCTTAGAGGGAGTGTAAACCCATCCAATTCCCAGGCCCAGGAATCCACAGTGCCTTCATCTTTTTGACCGAAATTCAACAGCCCCAGCTGGCATCACTGACAAAGGAGAAGCAAAGCTGTGTGCCTTCGGTGTACAAATGGTACTCCAGACTCCCAATTAAGTTACCAGAAAGCTTGGAAGTGAACAGACTGATCATACTTTGATTCGCATCCTATGTTCATTAATCACACACTACTTTTTTGAGCTACTTAGGAGTATTTTTCACCCTTTTTGAAATACTTCTGTGCACCTTGATGTTCTCCAAGTGTGTTGGCCTGTTTCTCTTTTGCGTGCACAATGCCATTCTGCCTACATGAGGCGGTGCACTCAAGAAATGAGCGCTCGCTTATTGCCCCTCTTTCTTGCTTTCTCTCTTTATAGAGATCTATTAGATCCTCTCACACTTGGAAGATACAGCAGCCTGGGGATTAGGAATGGGGTCTATTGAGTGGTCTCCTCTAAAGATACAAGCTTTTCATCTTTTTAAGATGAGTGAAAATAATGCAGCCACCCAGGTATTGCTAGACTGTAGCTCCCGCCATTTTTTTACCATTGACTATGCTGGCTAGATCTGCTGGGAGCTGCAGTCCAACAACAGCTGAAGGGCCACAAATTTCCCACTTCTGCTTTAAGGAATTGTTTATAGAAGCTACAACTTCATTGCAGCATGACTTCTGGGTTTCTCTTGCAAAATGTGCCACCTGGTCCTGTGCATGTTTACCTTAAGGCTTAATTCTGAGTAAGCAAACTCCAACCCACCAGAGCTTATCCTCACAAAATTATGGCATGGGTCAGTTGGAGGTTTGTGACTAGCCTGAGGTCAGCAGAAGAAGGTGTAAAGGCTGGAAAACAGGCTGCTACAGTTTAGCTCTCTAACCTATGGATAGCTGTGTCCCCATCTTTCCTCCAGCTTAGGAGTCAGCTTCTAGCATTCCAGAAGCTGTCAGACTAAGAACCCCTTTGGCAGAGAAGGCTGAAGATCTCTCCGCCAGTCCTTCTCTTCCTTTTTGGAAACAGACGGTGAATCACCCCACCAAAAGCCCTCCTCTGCTGTGATTGGCCAGTCTCTCAGCCGACCTCTCACCAAGGGGAGGGCTGTTTCTAAGATTCCAAGCAAGGAGAGGAGAGCAGGCGTGCTCAGCACATGAGCAAGGAAGAAGAAGAAGGAGGAGGAGGAGGAGGAGGAGGAGGAGGAGGAGGAGGAGGAGGAGGAGGAGGAGAAGAAGAAGAAGAAGAAGAATTTTTCTACCCCGCCTCCATCTCCCCAAAGGGACTTGGGAGGGCTTACATGGGGCCCAAGCCCAAGGCAAAATACAATTAAAAACAAAGCAAAAACAATCAAAACAGCATAAAACAGTGTAAAACAACATAATAATAGCTAGCAACAACAATAACAGCAGACTGATTTTGGAGAGGGGGAGAGCTTGCGAGGCTGGAGGGAGGCTCATGCCAGCGAGTCCCTTCAAGTCATGGGGGTTTTGTGTGGGAAATTTGGCCCAATTCTATTGGTGGGGTTCAGAATGCACTTTGATTGTAGGTGAACTATAAATCCCAGCTACTACAACTCCCAAATGTCAAGGTCTATTTTCCCCAAACTCCACCAGTGTTCACATCTGGACATATTGAGTATTCATGCCAAGTTTGGTCCAGATCCATCTTTGTTTGAGTTTACAGTGCTCTCTGGATGTAGGTGAGGTACAACTCCAAAACTCAAGGTCCATGCCCACCAAACCCTTCCAGTATTTTCTGTTGGTCATGGGAGTTCTTTGTGCCAAGTTTGGTTCGATTCCATCGTTGGTGGAGTTTGGAATACTCTTTGATTGTAGGTGAACTATAAATCCCAGCAACTACAACTCCCAAATGACAAAATCAACCCCCCCCCCCCCCCCAACTCCACCAGTATTCACATTTGGGTGTATCAGGTATTTGTGCCAAATTTGGCCCAGTGAATGAAAATACATCCTGCATATCAGATATTTACATTACCATTCATAACAGTAGCAAAATTACTGTTATGAAGTAGCAATGAAAATAATTTTATGGTTGGCGGTCACCACAACATGAGGAACTGTATTAAGGGGTCATGGCATTAGGAAGTTTGAGAAACACTGCTTTAAAATGTTCTTCCTATCAAGCTGCCTATCAAGACAACACTGCAGCTTAGGTGGAATTTTATGGCTAGCTATCAAACCTGTAGGTTCACCATGGGGAGTTTTGTCCCTTGAGCTGCTTAGCTGAACTCTTCATGTTCTCCAGTTGAAAGCTGGGAGAACTGATAGCATACCTCCAAGTCTTGGTGGGGCTCTATTTCCAGGGGAGACATCCAGACGTGTTCTTCTTGTCCAAGACTCAGGTGCTGTGCCAGGGCCCTGTTAGAGATCCCTGCCCTAGGAAACATTATTGTTTCTTTCCTGGTCTGGTCCTTCAAGCAGTTACAGGCAGCTGGATCCAGCTATGCTTTTAATTTCTCACAATGTCCACGAACTGGCTTCCCTCCGGGGCATTCAGAGAAACGCTAAAGGTCAGAAATGAAAGATGCAGGAAATCGCAGTGTTGATTTACAACAGGATGAAGAACACGTGGGCTTCCACATGTTTCCAGATATTGTTGGACTATATCTCCCTTCATTCCTTCACCACTGGCTATGCTGGCAAGGGCTGATGGAAGTTTCAGTCTAAGAACACCTGGAGAACCACGTTTCCCATCCTGATTTTCATTCAACTGATCGTTGGCATTACAACAGTAGATTTTCACAAAAGTCTGCATGTTGTGTGATTGTTTGTGTGTATGTGTGTTGGGGTCAGGCAAATAGTTTTAGGATTTCTCCAAATTGAATCAGGACCTGGCAAATCATTCTGAAGTGTATTTGTCCAGTGATACTGAAGAGTGCAACCACAGCCGGGAAAGTTGTGGAGTGTGTGTGTGTCAGTCACCAGAGGACATGCTCCTGAACCCTCCCCTCCCAATTGCTGTAGGCCAAATTTCATAGGAAAGTAGTAGCAAGCCACCTCTGAATCCTCTGCCTAAGAAAGCCCTCTGAAATCTGCCAGTCAGCTTATGGTGACACCATGCATTTCAGCAGTGGTTTGGCCAGTTCCTTCCTCTGAAACGCAGCCTACAGCATCTGGTCTTCATTGGCAATCTCCCATCAGATACTACTCCTTAAATTGTCGAGTGAATTGTTGCTGTTTTTAAACAAGTTTTCTCTGGAGAAAGATGAGGTTTGCACTTGGAAAAAGCCAGACCTGGGTAGCAGATGTTTTTGATCATTTCCTGGTGGCCGGTGTTTTGCTTAGTGAGTTGGAGAGGTTATCTCCCCCTATTACATTGCTAGCATGGAAGCCGTTTGGAGTTGTCTGTGTGCAGCAATGCCTCTGATCTCGCAGGCAGCCTCTCCTGCCGGGCGCATGTCAAAAGCAGATGCCTTTCTATTGAATTAGTGCTCTCTGCATCCAAATGGGGGGATAATTAGGTTTTCATTAGCCGGGGATGATGTATAACATCTGGATGTCCCACACAGGCCAGGGACAGGAGCATTGGCCCCTTTGGTGTTCTTCTACTGGCGTTCCTTAAATGTTTTGTTTTGGAGGGAGCTTTGGTTTGGGAGTTGTTGCTTTGGGGTTTTTTTGCTTCCGTTTACCTCATCTTTATTTATTGAAAGTGATATTTGATTCATCCTGAAGCTGGAACTTGGTACCACCAAAGCACGCATCCAAAGCTGCAAAGAGCCTGTGTGGGGTAGTGGTTTCGAACACTCTTCTCCTAACCTGGTCCTCTCCAGATGCCTTGGACTATAACTCTCCCCATCTCCAGCTAATGTGATGTAGATTGAGAATGATGTGGGCTGTGGTCCAATCCATCTGGAGGATCCTTGTTTGGGAGAAAGCTGGGTTGGATTTCAATCTCCATTCAGTTTTAAAGCTCACTAGTCGATTTCAGAACAGTTCCTTTACCCACTGCTTTGCCTGCCTTCCCGGGCTCTGAAACTCAAATGCAGAGTGGGAGGAAGGTGAACTGAGCTCAGGCTGTACAGTGGGCTGAATTCCTTAGGGCATTTTTTCAAATGTCATTGAATAATCAAAAACTGAAGACCAGAAGGGTGAAAATGCAGGTGACAGGTTTTTTGGTGGGAAGCTCTCCATCACAAATTCTGCTTCAGAAAAAATGTGGAAATACGATAGGCATCTTACATAGTTTGCATTTGATCCAATGGGATTTGTGCAAGACAGATCAAGTATGAAAATCCTTCAGACTTTAATCTGCTTTGTGCTAAATTGCTAGAGTCTGCCCAAGATGATTTGTTGCCTCAGAAGGACAAGGTGTGTGTCACCCCCCACCCCACCCCAAAATAGCATGAATGGCACTTGGATCTTTCTTCCATTCTGCTCAAAGGGCAGGATGATTTGTTGTGCCAGGAGGCAGCAGGATTGTTTAGGTGGACTAGAATAGGCCACTTGAGAAAGACAGTCTTGCCCTTCAGTGAAGAGAATGGCCAGTAGACTCTGGAGAAGCACTCTGGGGGACTTCCATCAGTGCCATGCAGCATCTGCAAGCTGAGGCAGTTGTCTCACTGGACTAGGTAGTAAAGCTACCCCTAGACAAGCTGGACTGCTGTCCCATCCATTTGAGTTAGCAAGAATTCTCCTGCGTCCCAAGCAGAAATCTATCCCAACTTTCCTAGTATTGAATAGAAATTCAGAATTATATCCTTTTGTGCCTAACATTCAGTTTAGGACCAGTAGGCAGAAATTGTCCCCTAGCATCTGCCTGCCTTCTCTAGACGTAGATGGTGTTGTCACTGTTGACCTGTATTACAAATCTTTTTTTCTTAAAAGGTTCATGTTAAAAGATTCTTAGAAAGTTACAAGTTAGGAAAATTATAAAATATGTATAACGTTGTATCTTTAATGTAGTCTATATTAGAAACTGGGGCTGCGGTAGTGCAGTGGGTTAAACCGCTAAGCTGCAGAACTTGCTGATGGGAAGGCTGGCAGTTCAAATTGGCGGGATGTGGTGAGCTCCCGCTGTTAGCCCCAGCTTCTGCTAACCTAGCAGTTCAAAAACATGCGAATGTGAGTAGATCAATAGGTACCGTTTCAGCGAGAAGGTAACGGCTCTCCATTTAGTCATGCTGGCAACATGATCTTGGGGGTGTCTATGGACAACGCCGGCTCTTCGGCTTAGAAATGGAAATGAGCACTACCCCCCAGAGTCAGACACGACTGGACTTAATGTTAAGGGAAGATCTTTACCTCTTTAACAGAAACTATAACAGAGGTAAGAATCTTGTAGTCTTCTGAGTACAGTTGAATTGCAAGTCAGTAGGACAGGCAGTGGTGCAGGATGTTGGGCATTACAGTCCTAAAATGCCTGGATCCTCACAGGATTCCTGTTTTTTTTCAATCTGAAGAAAGTTGTTGATTTAACCAACTCTGCACCTAGAAACAAGCTTGTGACTCACCCTTTTTGGTAAGATGCCTTGCAACTCGTATTTTTTTTAGTGTAAGGAAAAATAGGCACAGCTGTGGTGCAGCTCTGTTTTGTTTCATGTTTAGTTGGAAGTAAACAGGATTGTTTTCAGTGGAGCTAAGTATGCACAGAATGTCATCTTTGACTACTTTGACATAGGCAGCATTAGATGTTGCTTCATTCCATTGAAAGAGCTAGTGCACATGGGTTGCCTGACATTCTTCCATAGTGAAGGGAACATGCTTGGAAGCACATTTCAGGTTGGAATGAAAACTGCTTCCAGAGCTTTTGGGATGGCCTGTTCACAAGTTTGGTTTTACCTGCCCAGCAGAGAAGGAACAGCCAGGTGACCTTTTTTACCTGAGACACAAGAAGCATGCAGTGTCTCAGCCTATCCTCAAAGCAAGGAGCTCCTTTTGGTTTGGGACAAATTTTATGGAAAGTTGGTGGTGTTCTGCAGAATGCCTGTGCCTTCGCCTCAAAGCCGCTTGCCAATTTGCCTTTGCAAATCAGAAAAAAAAACATCCCTATTAGATCTGGTCTCTTTCCTCTCCCTTTTCCCCCCTTTTTAATCAGGTGAAAAGAAAACTCTTGATCAAGAACAGACTTTGTGTGTATGTGTGTGTGCCATGAGTTGCCATGGAAATGAAGAAAAATTACAAGGACCGAGTGATGATGTCAAATGTGAGTTTTCACTGTACTTACGAAGGTGCAGGTGAAGCCGCATTTCCATCTTTGAAAGGATGTCACATTGAGGAGGGGGCCAGCTTGTTTTCATCTGCTCTGAAGACTAGGACACAAGGGAGCCGTGTATTCAAATGGCAGGAGAAGAGATCCCACCAAATCATTAGGAAGAACTTCCTAGCTGTTAGAACTGTTTGACAGTAGAATAGACTGCTGCCTGGGAGTCCAGTGGAATCTGGAGGGCCATCTGTCGGGATGCTAGGATTCGAAAGCATTACAATCAATTGTATCTTAGATCCCTCCCTCTTGTCACAATCTCATCCTTGTTTAAGAGTAGCTGTTGTGTCTTCCTTATCCTACTCTTTTAAGACAAGAGCTGTGGTGAAGGCTTTTGGGGGCAGAGGAGGTCCAATCTGACATGGTATAGTCATGCAAAGGTTGCGGTTCATACACTACTTTCCCTAGTCAAGGCAAGCATCAGAGCCAAGGAGGCCCTTGCCATTTCCTCTGGGCTGGCTATGCTTGGGTTGCCTACTGTTTCTGGCACTTCTACAGGCCCTTATGGTCCGACTGCTGGCCTCCTGTATGGCCAAATAAGAGCCAGCTTTTGTAGAATAAGTCCAATCATTGTGCTGCTGCTGTTGTTTTGTGAGCCATTATTTTGATGTGTGCTCTGATGTCTTAGGCAAATGAACCCATTGCCATCCATCAACACTTGGGCACTCCATTACAGTGACTGTTTCGAGTGGCAGTAGTCTGTTTCATGGGCCTTTTGAGATATTTCCTTCCTATTTGTTTTTGGATGTAATGTTACAGCCAAGATCCTAAACTATGGTTAGGGAGGCCTGGTGCTCCAATGTCACCTATGCTAGGTGGCCAGAGATCATTTTCTCAGTCACAGTTCTCCCTTTCACTTTAATAGGGACGGTCCCAAGCCCCCCCCTTCCAATTTTTTAAAAAGTAACTGTCCCAGTAGTGCAGTGGGTTAAACCACTGAGCTGTTGAACTTGCGTCTGACCTAAAGGCTGCAGGTTCAAATCTGGGAAGCAGGGTGAGCACCCGCTGTTAGCCCCAGCTTCTGCCAACCCAGCAGTTCGAAAACATGTAAAATGTGAGTAGATCAATAGGTACCACTCTGGCGGGAAGGTAACGGTGCTCCATGCAGTCATGCAGGCCACATAACCTTGGAGGTGTCTATGGACAGTCCTGGCTTTTCGGCTTAGAAATGGAGATGAGCACCAATCCCCAGAGTTGGACACGACTGGACTTCATGTCAGGAGAAAACCTTTACCTAACTGTCAGAAATATGTGTGTGCGTGCTTGCTTGCTGTTTTTTATGGTTGGTTTTTATTGTTGAATCATTTGCTTTCTGGTTGTTTTCCATTGCCTTTCAACTTTTTAGGCATTGAAGGAATGGTACCTCAATGGAGCAATAATAACAAGCATACATTTTAGAAGCGTCAAAAATCTAGATTGTTCCAATATTGTGCCTTTGTTCACCAGACATGATTTGATGTGTGCTTTGAGAAGTATTATATGGCTTCCCTTGTGCTCAGAAAGTCTCTTCCCCACCCACATTCATTCATGGGTTCTATTTTTAATCCCACTTTTCAGGCTGTTGACATCTCCCATGGGCCCTGCCATTGGGCATAGATGCTGACAACCCTCCCCAAAGGAAGGGCCAGGAGACTCAGTCAGGCCCGCATGGGTGGGTCGAGCATGGCGAGCTACAGACCCACCCAAAACACACGAGGGGTCCTTCCCAGCATTTCTGTCTGTCTTGCTGCAGCAGAAGACCAGATTTTTCTTGAAACATAACCCTGCAGGTGGGTGAGGACCCTGGCTTCAATCCATGCTGATCCATGCTGATCCATCAAGGTGTGTTGGTTTCGAGGCTTCTTCCTGGAGTCCTTTGGGGTGCTGATTCAAAAAATGCCATAGGATAGACCACATCCGCTCTAGTTTCTTCATTATCCTGGTTTTCTATGGGCAGCTGGTAGATGGCTTATGAAACTAGAGCTGAGAGGGGAAAAACAGGTGTCTTTTTTGAATCAGTAGGTCAAATCGACCTGGAAACAGAGATAATATTGGAGGCACCAAAATGTATGTATGTTGGTTGAAATATGATGGAGATCTGGATTTTCTCCTATTTAAGAATAAGGTAAAGGTAAAGGTAGTCCCCTGACATTAAGTCCAGTCATGTCTGACTCTGGGGTGTGGTGCTCATCTCCATTTCTAAGCCGAAGAGCCGGCGTTGTCCGTAGACACCTCCAAGGTCATGTGGCTGGCATGACTGCATGGAGCGCCGTTACCTTCCCACCTGAGCGGTACCTATTGATCTACTCACATTTGCATGTTTTCGAACTGCTAGGTTGGCAGAAGCTAGGGCTGACAGCGGAAGCTCACACCACTCCCCAGAATCGAACCTGCGACCTTTCGATCAACAAGCTCAGGAGCTCAGTGCTTTAACCCACTGTGCCACCGGGGGCTCCTAAAGAATACATAATACAAAAAAAAAGATACAATAATATAAAAACAATTAAACAAACTAAACAATAACAATCAATACAACACAATCAGGTATTTTTGTATTTTTAGGTATTTTTAAAAAATATTTCTAGATATATGGTCCTCGAAAACATTTTTGCCCCTGTTTTCCTATGTAATATGCCTTTCTGTGTGCAGATAGAGAGTTGTGTAATGTATGTGTTCTGAAACCAAGACTCCACCACCACCACCGTGAAAATAAATAAATGCTGTCTGAGGCACGTTCCTTGTGAATAAGGGCTGCTTCCTGGAAATGCTGAGGAAGACAACTTGTTCAAAAAATATGAAAGACATTGAAAGACCCCTTTATTCTGCCCTGGTCAGACCACACCTACAATCACACTGTGTCCAATTCTGGGCCCCACAATGGAAGGGAGATGTTGACTCGTAAGCTGGAATGTGTCCAGAGGAGGGCGACTCAAAGGATCAAAGGTCTGGAGAACAAGCCCTATGAGGAGTTGCTTAAATAGCTGGGCATGTTTAGCCTGCAGAAGAGAAGTCTGGGAGGAGACATGATGGGGGCCATGTATTAATATGTGAGAAGAAGTCATAGGGAGAAGGGAGCAGACTTGTTTTCTGCTGTCCTGGAGATTGGGACGCAGTGGAAGAATGGCTTCAAACTACAGGAAAGAAAGGAGATTCCACCTGAACATGGGGAAGAATGTTCCCCGGTGGCACAGTGGGTTAAACCCTTTTGCCAGTAGGACTGCTGAGTGACAGGTTAGGAGTTTGAATCTAGGGAGAGCGGGTTGAGCTCCCTCTGTTAGCTCCAGCTCCCCATGTGGGGACAAGAGAGAAGCCTCCCACAAGGATGGTAAAACATCAAACACCCAGGCATCCCCTGGGTAATGCCCTTGTAGTTGCTGGGATTTATAGTTCACCTACAATCAGAGCATTTTAAACTGCACCAAAGATAGAATTGGGCCAAACTTTCCAAACAGAACCACCCCATGACTAACAGAAAAGACTGAGTTTTCTGGTGGGCTTTGGTGACCCCTCTGACACCCCCTCGTGACCCCCCAGGGGTCCCGACCCCCAGGTTGAGAAACACTGGGTTAAACCCTTGAGCTGGCAAGACTGCTGACTGACTGGTGAGCGGTTAGAATCCGGGGAGAGCGGGTGGAGCTCCCTCTGTTAGCTCCAGCTCCCCATGTGGGGACAAAAGGGAAGCCTCCCACAGGTAAAACATTTAACACCTGGGCAACGTCCTTGCAGATGGCCAGTTCTCTCACACCAGAAGCTGTCTCTCAAGTCGCTCCTGACATGTAAACAAAATTAGGAAGAACTTCCTAACTGTGTGGGAGAGAGAGAGCTGTTCAGCAATGGAACTCTCTCTGCCCTGCAGTGTAATTGAGGGTCCTTGTTTGGAGGCGTTTAAGCAGAGCCTGGATGGCCATCTGTCGGGGGTGCTTTGAATGTGATTGTCCTGCTTCTCGGCAGAACGGAGTTGGACTGGATGGTCCACGAGGTCTCTTCCAACTCCTCTAGGATTCCATGTCGGGGCATAGACAAGAAGGGAGAGCTGATGGGGGTGCGGTTTTGGGGATCGGCAGGTCAATGAGACCTGGAAACAGGGCGACTCTTCGAGGTGTGTTGGCCGGGGTTGTGGAGGCGTTTGTCCCAGGTGAAGCCGGCTGCGTGCCTCTTGGGCTCGGCTGCCAATGGAGTCCCGGCTCCAAAGTGCGGGAGGAAAGCCGTCCGTGTGTGGGAGGGAGGCCCCCTTGGAGGCTGCCTTGCCTGCCCGTCTTCTCGGGGAGGGAGCCTTGCCTCCCAAGCCTGCCAGGTCCTGGCTCTCCCCTCCCTCTCTCCCTCTCCCTCCCTCCCTCCCTCCCTGGCGGCGAAGGGGCGTGGAGTGACGCGCCTCTATAAAAGCCTGCCCGCCCAGGCGGCCTCCTCGTCGCCGGCTGCGCCCGCTGCTTGGCCTCGGGGCTGAGTCGGGCGCCGCGCAGAGCCCACCGAGCCGGGCCCTCGCTCGCACCAGCCCAGCTCCCAGCTCCCTTCCTTCTGCCCCAGGGATTGGCGGCGGCGCAGGTGAGTCCCGCAGCCCGACAGCCAGCTTCCCCGCTTGGCTTCTCTGCCTTCCCGGCAAGCCGAGAGAAAGAGAGAGAGAGAGAGAGAAGGAGAGATTGGCGGAGGGGCGCCCCGCAGCCTTGGCCCTTGGGTCCCGCTCCCTCCTCTGCCCTTGGAGGAGTCCCAAGCGCTCACTCTGCCTCCTTTCCGATCCACTTTGGGGCTTTGCTTTGATTTGCGCGGAACTTTTTCCGAGGGAAGCGTCCCGAAGTCCGGCGATTGTTAGCCAACCTTTTCCGCCTTCGCCCAGAGTCGGTGGGCAGTCGCCTGCTCTCTCTCTCTCTCTCTCTCTCTGTCCCCGAGCCTCCCCGTCCGAAGCACTCTGCACGCGCACAGGAGCTCGAGGTGGATGCCCCTTGCCTCTCTCTCTCGCCCCCCCCCCCCCCGCTCGCCCTCAAGTCCCCTTGAGAGGAAAAGAAGGGGAGCCCGACGGAGATAGGTTGGGACCTAGCTGCAGTCCTGGAAGGGCAAGGGAGAGCCAGCGTTAGTCCGGCCGGAGTGGCCGAGCCCTCCCCGCCGCTTTCTCTCTCCCCGTGGCGCAAAGCCCAGCCGGGGAAGGGCCGGCCCTCCTGCCCTCCCACCGCCAAGCGGGGCGCCTTGCCTGGGCTCCTCGGCCGCGCTCAGCACCTCGGACAGCGCCCGGCCCTTCCTGGGCGGCCCACAGCCCCACGCGCCAATGCGGGACGCCCGGCCGGCCGGCCTGCCTGCCTGCCTCCCGGGACCCCTTGGGCAGGGCTACGCCAACTGCCCAAGGGGACCTCCACCCATTTCCGGTCCCATAAGAATAAGAATAATAGGTGCGTCTGGTTTGCAATTGCAAGGAAAGATTGTTGCAGAGAGAACTTTTGAGAGGGGGAACCCCGTCCCCCTTTGTGCGGAGGCCAGAAGACAGGGTTGTGGTTGTGTTTTTGTTTTTGGGGGGCTGCCTTTCCCTGCTCTGCTAGGCTTTGGTCCCAGCTCCAGAAGGATCATGAACAGAGTCCCAAAGTGAGTGCCATCCACTCTCCATCCTTTCATTTGCACATCACAAGGGAGTTCCTCCCATCTGAGCCGCTTTGAGGCTGGGAGAAGGCTGTGCCTATTTGCTGAAAGGCAAGTTCTGTTGGGAGGCTTGGCCTGGGACGGCAGGGCCCTTGTCAGAGCACCCCCCCCCCAACTCCCCCAAAGCCAGAGGAAGCCCAACTGCTGCTTCTGGGAAGATTTGGGGCAGTGGAGTCGAAAAGGGGAAGGAGAAACTCCAGACACTTGAATGGTGGGACAGGGTGTCATGCTTGGGGTCCTTGGCAGGCTGTTCCCATCAGCCTTGGGTCCTGTCTGTCAAAGGCGAACGGCAAAACCTCTTGAGTTGGGGACAGGATTGGAGAGGGTTTGGGACCTACTTCTTCCCATTCTTTGACACCCCCTCCTTCCACTCCCAGGGGAGCCTTTGAAACCTTGTAATGGCCCCAGAGGACCCAAGAAAGCCATGGGCATCCTCCCTCTTAAAACAGTGCCCCTCCAGCCCAAGCAAATCTGCCCAGGGGATTGGGAGTTGTCGCCAAAGTCCCCGAGCGGTGTGTACATAGCAGCAGCAGGGGAAATGTGGGAGTGCAATGTTTGGGTGCTCCGCTCTGAATGTGTCATGCGAGGAAGTCTCCAAAATCCTGCCTCGGTCGTGAGGGACACATACAGAGAAGGGAGCCCCCCAAATGAAAGTGGTTGCCACCATTGGTCAAGTCCTTTCCTATTTATGGGGACTTGGATGGAAAAATGGGTTCTGAGGGAATGGGATTTTGCTTTCCTCTGATGCTGAGAGACTGGGACTTGCCCAGTGAATTTTCTGGGCTGAGTGGGGATTCCGTGCATTTGGGTGTCTGCTCTAGCCCAGGCATGGGAAACTTCGGTTTTCCCTCCAGGTTTTTTGAACTTCAACTCCACAATTCCTAATCGCCTCAGGCCCCTTCCCCTCCTGAGTGGGAAAAGGAAGGGGCCTGAAGCTGTTAGGAATTGTGGGAGTCCAAAACACCTGGAGAGAAGGCCGAAGTTTGCCCTTGTCTGCTCTAATCCCTTGGTCAAATCTCCATAGAGAGGGAAGAAACTTCAGTCAATGAGTGTTGCCAGGGAGAGCCATTGGCTTCCATGTAGTGAATCTGCTCAGAGTTTTCTTCTTCTCTGTAACATCGGTGTCCAGGATGCTCAACCCTCTCCCCCAAATAAGTTTGGTGCGTTAGGGAGCCTCTTTCAAGTCTGCCATGCAACTCGGAGGAACTGCCTGCCCCTGAGGAATATGAGGGCAAGGGGGCTCTCTGACATCTCCTGCACAGGGAGCCCTAGCATCAGTCAAAAGCCGATACTTGATCTAACCGAATGTAGATGAGAGAAAGAGAGCGGGGGGGGGGGGGGGGGGGACACAAGCAAGAGAAGCTGTCTTTCTGTCTAAATAGAGCAAATGTTCTGGGGTGTGCATTCTCACCTCAAGGACAGGCAGAGAACTAAGCAGTCGCAGAAGGAGATAATGCGCCTGCAATTATAGGAATTGCTGTTATAATTAATCTGACGTTAGGTGGCCTGAACAAGAATCAATTGCGTGCTGTTCTTTTCCCCACTTTTCTCTCTTGCACTAAATGCCGAGCCGGGGCCGGGGGAGGGATTTATTGTCAGCGCTGTTTAATGCATGTTTTCACATTCAATATCAAAGTCGGATTTTTCAAAAATGATCTCCCCTCCTGCCGAGGGAAATGGATGATGATGGCTGTCTCTGTGGTTACCTAGTGCAGTGTTAGGACGCTTTGCCCAAGGAGAGTTTGAGGGAAGTATCTGGAGTGAAGCGGCTCTAACAGGTGTCCAATGCCCTGAACCTTGGTAGGAAATTATCTGTTTTCTCTGTGCGTGAAGGCGGCTTGAGAAGGCGGCAGGCTTACATAATTCCCTTGCACCTGAGTTGACTTGCAGTGCGGGATGAATCAACCCAGCTCTTGACAATGTCAGCAACTCCCACAGATTCAGTGTGGAAAAATAAATAACTCCACATTGGAACAGTTGAATGGGGTGGAAAGAGTGCTGGCACTATATCCAAAGCATTGGTCGAAACCCCATTGGTGGTCCTGTCCTGTCCCATTTGGTACTGGATTTTAAAATGTTCTCCTCCCTTTGTGCATTTTTATCTCCTTCTCTTCCCAAAATGTATTAATGTATATATTTTAGTACACTTTGTTTCCATTGGCTGAAATATATTCATTTATACTTGTATGCCTTTTTAGTCATGTACGTTGTTCTAAGTTATGCCCATTTGTTTCCCTCCGAAACTCATCACAAGCCTCAAAAATTTACAGATCTCTCTGGCACATGTCCTCTGTTCCTTGGCAGCACAAGAAATAGAAATCCAAGAAGAACCTCTTGCTTCTTCCTTTGTTTAATAATAATAATCAATAATAAAACTTTATTTTTATCTCTCTCCTCAAAGGGATTCAGGGCGTATTCCAAACATAAAAGGCAAACATTCAATGCCCAAATACAGCAAAAAAACATCTATAACAACAAAATTTAGCAACTCAACATATAAACACAAATTATGACTTAACTAAAATTGAATTAAAAATGCAGCCTGTTATATCAGACAGAAGACAAAACATGAAACACCGAATAGAAGCATCAATTTCCCAGTTTCTTGGGGGCAAATAGATTGATCATTGTTCAAGATCTCCATTGAGCTGATGGGGCAGCAAAAGAGTAGTATTTCAGGCTCCATGACCCAAACCTTTCTTTAAGGCACAGTTTGGGGAAGACTGAAAAACCTAAGATTGTTCTTGCACTAGAAAATATTGCATTTCCCATCCTGTGGCATATACTTTGTATGATACATTCAGGCTTCAATCCTTTGTATGTTTCTCCGGGGGATAAGCCCCTTTGGCTATAGTGAGAATTTCTTCTGAGTCAGAATGGATGGAATTGTAGTGGTCCTCTCAAACAATGAAACTATCTTCAATGTGTTTTGAAGGGTCCGCTTCACCTTTTTGTGTGAGACGAGGGGAATCACGCTCCTAGGAACCTCCGGGGAGTGTGATCCTCCTTTCATACAAGTTTGCTCACTCTACCCAGTTTCAACAAAAAGAATGGTGTTTGTTTGTTTGTTTTAAAAAAGGATTTACACTTCTGGGTTTTTTTCCATGTCAGGGGTGACTTGAGAAACTGCAAGTCACTTCTGGTGTGAGAGAATTGGCTGTCTGCAAGGACGTTGCCCAAGGGACGCCCAAATGTTTGATGTTTTACCATCTTTGTGAGAGGCTTCTCTCTCATGTCCCCGCATGGGGAAATGGAGCTAACAGACGGGAGCTCAACCCGCTCTCCCCGGATTCGAACTGTTGACCTATTGGTCAGCAGTCTTGCCAGCTCAAGGGTTTAACCCAGTGTTCCTCAACCTGGAGGTCGGGACCCCGGGGGGGGGGGGTCACAAGGGGATGTCAGGGGGGTTCTATGTGGAAAGTTTGGCCGAATTCTATCTTTGGTGTGGTTCAGAATGCTCTTTGATTGTAGGTGAACTATAAATCCCAGCAACTACAACTCCCAAATTACAAAATCAGTCTCCCTCCCCAGCCCCACCAGTCTTCAAATTCGGGCATATCGGGTATTTGTTCCAAATTTTGTCCAGTGAATGAAAATACATCCCATATATCAGATATTTACCTTATGATTCACAGAAGTAGCAAAATTACAGTTTTGAAGTAGCAACAAAAATAATTTTATGGTTGGGGGTCTGTATTAAGGGGTTGCGGCACTAGGAAGGTTGAGAACCACTGGTTTAACCCATTGCGCCACCGTGGGCTCCCATACTTTTGGTTATTTCAGTGGCTTCGAGGGGCAGCCGGCAGCTGTTCCACATGAAAGGAGAATCATATCTGAGACTTGCTGCAAAAAGGCCACCTGTGATACTCTCTTTGTGGCGAATCTTGCAATGCGAGATATCCTTGTATGTTGGTAGCCAGTCCTTGCTTCCCAAACCCTCTTGACCCCATAGTGGCATTTTGAAGGATTCCTGCTCCTGAGCTATTTGGGTCTCCTTAGTTTGGTTGATATACATGTTCGTGTGTTAGAATGTCTGTATTCCATGCATCTGGCTTCATAAAACCAAGTATTGTATGCATGGGATTCTCCAGGTTCTAAGTGGGGTTAACTCCGCTTCTCTGCAGCAAAGTGGCTGCACAGTGTGCCATTAGACCACAACTGTAGTCCTCTATACAGTTCAGACATATCTGTGCTTTCGAATGGAGGTTCTGTGTGCATTAGGATGCTGGCTCACTTGAGCTAAGACACTTGTTGAGTCTTCTGCCTACATAGAAATGTGTGCACTGATTATGCTTTCGGATGTTTGCTCTCACCTCACTGGGGTTACATGAGGTTTTCCACATGTTTATAAGTTGTCAGACCAAAAGGGTTATTCTTTTAACCTTCTTGAAATATTTGCTTATGGGGAACTCCTCTGATTCGGAAGCATGTCTGTGATCGTGTGTGTGCATGAAACAAAATTAGTTAATGAAGCATGTGTCTTTTAGTGTTGGGATGGAAATGGACTGTAATGCACAGTATGTCCAACCTGTCAATAGGTATAGACTTCTTTGTGGCTATTCTTCTTTGCCCTCCTGTCATAAGCTATTTCCAAGAGGACTATTTCAAATGGTAGCAACTTTTTTTATTTACTATAGAAATGTTCCTCTAACCATCATTTTTATGCTCAGTCTCTTCTTGTCAAGTTGGGCATTTCACTTGTTTTTTCGAGACACTAAATTTGAGCAAGGTCTCCTCTCTTTTCTTGTATGGTCTCTCTTTAATTGCCTGCATTGTATCTAATCTTGTGAGTCTAACTTTGTGATTTTTCTGTACTCCGTCCTTTTTTTAAATGGCAAGAACTCCAGAGGCAATGTTACAGGACTTAGTTTCTCTTCTACTTATGATGTACAAATATACATAGTGCAGAACAAGCAGGCAGCTTGTTCTGCCTGCTTGCCGGATCCAATACTACCTCCTTGCTCCCCTTCAGGGTGTTCTCCAGTTGTGGTCCTCTCTGTCTAAAGTCTGGCATCTCTCTCGCATTTCAAACAATTTGTCTTTTCCACTACCTGGATAGTATTGCTTTCCAGAGGCAGTGGGAATAGTTTTGCCCCCAAAAGTAATTGATGTGTTCTTCTGCTAATTCCCTGAAGACTGTATCCAATTTTCCATCACAAGAGCTGCTGCTGGACACTAACGCAGGTGGCTTTGAAAGGGAGCTAGACAAATTCATGGAAGAAACACTTGGTGAGGGCTACTGGTCCTGATGGGTCTATGGGTGGAGGTTGGCTGCAAGCACCAATTGCTTGGGAGCAACCACTGGACGGGTCTCTTTCTTGTTCCTGCTCTTGGGCTTACCAGATTCATACAGCTGATCACTATGAAGAACCGGATGCTCAGCTAGATAGAACTTTTTAGGATTTCAGCATAGTCGGGCAATTAATTTGTTTCAAACAATTAAGTATGACATAAGTGTCCAAGCTTTTGGGGTTCTCAGCATTTTTAGGGGGTGGGAGAAAAGAGTAAAGTCCAAATAATCAGGGATAATTTGTAGTTACAAATTCTGCAGTTAAACCCAGTCCCAAGGTAAGGATTGCAGATTCCGTGAGTTGCCGGTAGGAATGTAAGCATCAGATGAGGCTTAACAATGCATAATCGGTTGAGGAGGCAATGAAGGGTCTTCATTGTGACCGCAACAGTTTTCTTACTTGCTTGTGATCTTAATTTCTCAAGCCAATTCATGCTATAGCAAAAGATTTTCTACTAGAGGTAGTTCCCAGCATTGCTCAGGGGAGTCATTAACCATCACTAATTCTTGGTCAGTTTCGATTGCTAGAGAATAAGTGCTTCTTTCTTTGTGTCCTCGAATGTGCCTCGCATTGTGCATCAGTCTCAGTTGTCTTTCCCAGAGCATGCCTTTCCCTGATAGTTGGGAAAAACATGATTCTGCATTATGAAAATAATTAGGGTGCCCTCACACAACCCAAAGTGAATTTTGTGTATCTCATGCAGTCTGTATTTGAAGTCAGTCACCAATCATTCTTTCTATATTTGGTGAAAATACGTTCAGTGTTGGGGTTTTTTCCAGATTCAGTAACAGCCAGGAACTTGGTTTTACTTATATAGTTGTAGCAAAATGACAAAATGTAATTTTTGAACGTAGCTCATTGAGATTTTGAAATGATGCCACAGTGTGCAAATGCCTGAATAATTGGTGTGCAAAGTAAATTTAATGTGCTTCACGTGCAGATCCAAAATACCTTCCAAACTTGGTCAAAATCTGTCCAGCTATTTTTGTGCGATGTGGTTCCCAACAGACGGAAACTTCGTTTTAGTTATATAGATTAGTTTAGATGGCTAAACTGCAAATACCATACATCTGCAAGGTATCATAAGCCTTTATTTGGAATCGCTTTTTTCTGCGCGAGACTTTGCATTCGTTGGAAGGAATTTATGGTTACTTGGATAAGACATTGTTGTACCCTTCATCCGAAGCAATGAATCATAGCGGCAGCGACTGAGTTTATTCAACCTTAAAACAGGTGACGCATTGTTATGTCTTTTTTCTTCAGAGGTCTTCTCCTTAGTACTAAGTTTGTATAGAGCGCTCCTGTAGATCCAGTAATCAACCCAGAAACGATCTCAGACACCTCTCTTACAGGCAACTATGTCCCCTTCTCTGAAAGCTACATGTGCAACTCAAGAGATGTGTTATATTGCTGGTCCTTTTCTCTGCTCTTTTGAAAGGCAAGACATTCTCTCTTTTCTTCAGTAACACTGAAACAGAGGCTTTACGTTTTACCTCCATGCTGTTTTCTAACTCTGCACCCCATTCCCTAGAGCTCTGTGGTGGAGGAAATGTAAGCACAGAGGACTCATGGGAGCTTCAAGGCTCTACCGAGATTAAAAGTAATAATAATAATAATAATAATAATAATAATAATAAGGACCTCAAAACGTTATCAGGACCTCAAAATAGAATCGCAAAACCAATACAGGTGGTCCCAGTGGTCATCAGCATCAACTGGCATTTGGAAGCAATAAACGTTGAGAAAATCACGATCTATCAACTGCAAAAGGCCACCTTACTTGGATCTGCATACATCATTCGAAAATACATCACACAGTCCTAGACGCTTGGGAAGTATTCAACTTGTGATTTTGTGATACGAAATCCAGCATATATATCTTGTTTGCTGTGACATACTGTGTTTTTGTGTCAGTAAAATAATAACAGCAACAACAACAATAAAGCTTTTTTTGTATCCTGCCACCATTTATTTATTTGTTTAATTACAGTATTTATATTCTGCCCTTCTCACCACGCAGGGGACTCAGGGCAGATTACAATGTACACATATATGGCAAACATTCAATGCCAAGACACACAACATAGACAAGACAGTGAGAGGCTATTTAACCATGTCCCCGAAGGGACTCAGGGCAGCACATATCACAAGTAATATGTGAAACGGTGAGTCCTTTTCTTCCTAAATTACATGAATGAAAAATTGCATCATTCTCAGGATTCCGGCATTCTGTCTTTGTCATTGGCCGTGTGTGTGTGTGTGAACTTACACATTTTGGTTGGATTCCTATCTCCATCCCTTACTATCAGATTATCCCATAGCTGATCATTGCTTCTGTCCCAGATTTTTACCTGGGTGGATTCCTGAGCAAGCTGCTTTCGAAGTTCTGTACTGCCAGTCAGGATAATCAACTGCTATTGAATTCAACTAGGTGCAGTAGCACAGTAGGGATTGTTGAGATGGGGAGCCCAAACCACTCAAGTACTCTGTGTTTGCACTCAACTGCTAAATATTGCCAGTTCCAATGGAGGAGTGGGGTAAATAGCATTTATTTGGTACAAATTAGACATTATTTGCCTTTCTTTTCATGTGATGTCTGCTGCTGTGGATCAAAACATTTCAATGGGGACAGAAAATATGAAATATCTGCATTCAATTTTAGGCTTCAGTCAGTTAGCTCTATTGGGATGAATGGGATTTACATGAGTGGTGAGCAGCAAATCCCATTCATTTCAATGGGTCTACTCAAGATGAGTCTTGAATTAGACCAAAGTATTCTGGGCATTTATAGGCGAGGTTGTTGCTGCATGCCTTCAGGTCATTTCTGACTTGTGGCAAGCCTAAGGTGACAACAATCACAGGGTTTTCTCAGCATAATTGCTTTGTCTTCAGTGAGTTCCTATATCATGAAAAAGTCAGGATAAAAATAAAGTTAATACAAACAAATTCCTTGGAGATTGAGAAATGCAATTTGCACTTCCATGGCTGAGTGGGGATTTGAACCATGGCCTCCCAGTGTCCTAATACAATGCTCAAGTCATGTGTATGTACTCATTCATTACTGATGAAGTCCCCTTCTCTCTCCTTTATCCTCCCAACAAACTTGGGAGGTCATCCAGGCTGAGAGAGGGAGAGTGACTGGCCCTATGCTAACCGGTGGGCTTCATGGCTTAGTGGGAATTAGACCCCAAATTCCAAATCTCAGTTCAGTTGTGCCCACAATGCCATTGTGTCTCCAGCCTGAGAAGACACCAAGGCTGCTGCTCAGCATTGCTTCCTGCCCTCCAGCATAGCAGCCTCTCCTTCTGCCTCCTGTGTCTCTGTGGTCTTATGGTTTCCTTGTATTGGAACCCACATGTAGTCTTGATTAAAGAAAATTCCACAATGACAACATAAAGGAGTGAAGGAAACAAAACACACAAAGAGAACTGAAGGGATGCAGTTTAGATAAAGGTAAAGGTTTTCCCCTGGCATTAAGTCCAGTCGTATCCGACTCTGGGGGTTGGTGCTCATCTCCATTTCTAAGCCGAAGAGCCAGCGTTGGCTGTAGACATCTCCAAGGTCATGTGGCTGGCATGACTTCATGGAGCACCATTACCTTCCCACTGGAGCGGTACCTATTGATCTACATTTTCAAACTGCTAGGTTGGCCGAAGCGGGGGCTAACAGTGGGAGCTCATCCCTCTCCCCGGATTCGACACCTCCAAGGTCATGACTGCATGGAGCACCATTACCTTCCTACTGGAGCAATACCTATTGATCTACTCACATTTCAATGTTTTTGAACTGTTAGGTTGGCAGAACCTGGGGCTAACAGCGGGAGCTCATGCTGCTCCCCAGATTCGAACCTGCAACCTTTTGGTAAGCAAGTTCAGCAGCTCAGCGGTTTAACCCATTACACCACCGGGTGCTCCAGGATGCAGTTTAGCATCCCTTGTTTGTTGCAGCGAGACTTTTAAAAAATTATCTATTGGTGGGTTATGTGGTAGGAACTCAGAAATGGTCACTGCTTTGATGGTGTTACAAAACAGAGGTCATCCATCACCTTTGGGCTGATGAAGGAGATCTGACATTCCTCACTTTTTTCATCTTTGTGCAACTGTTTGGTTTTATACCCAACAGAAGAGACTTGAGCTGGATAGGAAGAAGATTACAAACCATTGCCCTGAGCTTCATCTGAAGGATTCTGGTGCTTGCAATGGGAAGAAATCTCTTGCAGTGGGGGCAAAGGGGTTAAAGACATCCCGTTTTGCTTTGTGAACTTGATATGGTTTTTCTGTCTGCCACTGCCGTGTGAGCTATTAATTTTTTAAAACACTAAAGATGTAAACAATGCTATCTCTGGATTTGACTTGAAAACTGCAGGTCATTTCTCACCCATGCTTTAAGATGGCACAGCATTTTATAGTGGTTCTTCCATTGGGATAATTTTTTCTGATTATTTTTTTGGAAGTACTTTTGAGTAAGTGGATACTTTCCTCTTGTTTTCAGTGACCCTATTTGAGCCACATACTCATCGATAGTTGCAGCATGGTAGGAGTCCAGATTTAGCCAGGGCCTGCAAAAAAGCAGCAACAACAAAAATTTAAAATGGTCAGAGGTTTGAATGAATGATTGGCATGCTACATGTTAAAATAGTGATAGGAACCCTGCAGCCTATACAATGGTTTTATTAATAGCTATAGAGGCTACAATCATTTTTTTCCGTGATTTTTTTCCGTCATCAATTGATGAGAAAGCCCTCTCCTTTCAAGACTGCCTGAAATGCTATGGGCAGTGCATTGAGGCGAGCAGTAAAAAGAGTAGAAGGAAAACAAACATGTGGCCACAACACCAACATCACAAGTATTTCAAAAATTTCAGGTTGGGGGAGGTTCGATTCACTCTCCACAAGCAGGTATGAAAGATAGTGGAAAATGTTCTGGTCAGGTACTTCAGACCACATCTTGGAAGCTTCGTAGGCTTTACAAACCTGATTTTTTTACATCCTGAAAGTGATGCACCTAGATGAGAATGAACTGCAAGGGGGAAATGGGTCTCAAATTCTTTTGGGTAGTTTTGTCCAGTTTCACCTTCACGCCGCACCTTGTTGCTGGCTGGCACCCAGAATTACTGGGGTGAGGCTGAAATTCAATTTAACTTAGCCATTGTGCAAGTGCAGGCAGAGCCATGCCTTACATTTTGAAGAGAATTCAGATTCTGGAAGGGTTATTAGTTGCCTGTACAGAGGGAGGACCCACCGTGCCAAGGGTTGGTTCTCATGTATGCATTTGTTACTTGATAGCTTTGCATGTGACTGGAGACAGAACTGTACATTGCGAGCGTATAGGAAGTTCTCCAGTCGAGACCACCTCCATGTTGTGTACCCTTGGTTAGAATAATAATAATAACAGCAGCAACAGCAACAATAATAATAATAATATCAATAACACTATTTATATTCCTCCCTTCTCCCCAAGGGGACTCAGAGCAGATTACAGTATATGAGCACACACAGGCAAACATTAAATAACTTGTTACGTGACATACAATGAGACACAAATACACAGACAAAGGCAAAGGCTTCTCCTTTCATTTCAGGCTCTGGAGGAGGTGCTCATCTTCGGCTCTAGGGGAGGTGCTCTTTCTCCATTTTCAAGCCAAGGAACTTGCATCCATAGACACCTCCTGGTCATGTTAAACATGAGCCAATAATGTCATGTGGCAGCAAAAAAAGCCAATGGGATTTTGGCCTGCATCAATAGGAGCATAGTGTCGAGATCCAGGGAAGTAATGCTACCCCTCTATTCCGCCTTGGTTAGACCACACCCGGAATATTGTATCCAATTCTGGGCACCACAATTGAAGAGAGATGTTGACAAGCTGGAATGTGTCCAAAGGAGGGTGACTAAAATGATCAAGGGTCTAGAGAAAAAGCCCTATGAGGAGTGGCTTAAGGAGCTGGGTATGTTTAGCCTGAAGAAGAGAAGGCTGAGAGGAGATATGATAGCCATGTATAAATATGTGAAAGGAAGTCACAGGGAGGAGGGAGCAAGCTTGTTTTCTGCTTCCCTGGAGACTAGGATGCGAAACAATGGCTTCAAACTACAAGAAAGGAGATTCCATCTGAACATGAGGAAGAACTTCCTGACTGTGAGAGCCATTCAGCAGTGGAACTCTCTGCCCTGGAGTGTGGTGGAGGCTCCTTCTTTGGAGGTTTTTAAACAGAGGCTAGATGGCCATCTGTCAGGGGTGCTTTGAATACAATATTCCTGCTTCTTGGCAGAATGGGGTTGGACTGGATGGCCCATGAGGTCTCTTCCAACTCTATGATTCTATGATTCTATGTAGCTGGCATGACTGCTTGGAGCATCTTTTTGCCTTTTCCCACCAAAGCGGTGCCTATTGATCTACTCACATTTGCATGTCTTTGAACTCCTAGGTTGGCAGGTGCTAGAGCTAACAACAGGAGCTCACCCTGTCTCACGGATTCGATCTGCCAACTTTCAGATCAGCAGTTCCGCAGCACAAGTGTTTAACCCATTCCGCCAGCATTATCCCCTCCACTGCCACATTGTTTACTCCATTTTCTAGATAGGTAAGTGCTACTCCATCTCCTCACCCTCATAATTGCTTGGAGATGCTTGATGGTGAGGAGTGGGATGACCAGCAACCTCCGTAGAGTGGCAGTGGACCTACAACTTTAGCTTCCAATGATGTTGTCCCTATTTTTGTGCCGTTTTGTAAACCGCCCTGAGTTGCCCTTGGGCTGAGAAGGGCGGTATAGAAATATAGTAAATAAATAAATAAATAAATAAATAAATATTTCTAGCCCCATTCAAGCCTCATTACATCAGCCATTGAGTAAAAGGGTAAGGAGGGATATGCCAGAAAGAATTAAGAGGTGGTAGGGATGTATATTCCTTCTTAAGCTTCACATTTCTCCTTGCCAGTGTTACCACCCCTGTTCTGTTATATCACTTCAGCTTTGAACTGGGACTTAACCATTTATGCATGGTACTAGGTGTTGGTTAGAACAGCGTTTCTCAACCTGGCGGTCTGGACCCCTGGGAAGGTCACAAGGGGGTGTCAGAGGGGTCACCAAAGATCATCTGAAAACACAGTATTTTCTGTTGGTCATGGGGGTTCTGTGTGGAAAGTATGGCCCAATTCTATCATTGGTGGAGTTCAGAATGCTCTCTGATTATAGGTGAACTATAAATCCCAGCAACTACAACTCCCAAATGTCAAGTTCTATTTTCCCCAAACTCCATCAAAGTTCACATTTGGGCATATTGAGTAATCGTGCCAAGTTTGGTCCAGATCCATAATTGTTGGAGTCCTTAGTGATCTCTGGATGTAGGCGAACTACAACTCCAAAACTCAAGGTCAATGCCCACCAAACCCTTCCAGTATTTTCTGTTGGTCATGGGAGCTTGGTTCAATTCCATTGTTGGTGGAGTTCAGGATGCTCATTGATTGTAGGTGAATTCTAGCAACTACAACTCCCAAATGACAAAATCAAACCCTGCCCTAATCCCACCAGTATTCAAATTTGGGCATATTGGGTATTTGTGCCAAATCTGGTCCAGTGAATGAAAATACATCCTGCATATCAGATGTGTACATTACGGTTCAGAACAGTAACAAAATTACAGTTATGAAGTAGCAACGAAAATAATGTTATGGTTGTGGGTCACCACAACATGAGGAACTGTATTAAGAGGTCACGGCATTAGGAAGGTTTAGAAACACTGGTTTAGAAAGATGGAAAAGTATTGACGAAGTTCCTCACATACTGGGGTCCCTGCAGACTTCTCCTGAAATCTTGTTAGCTCATCCCCTGGAAATTTCCTCTGTGTTCATGTTAGTCAGAACAGATGTGTTGGGAAAATGTATCTTTTGTTAGTGCATATTTCCACACTAAGTAGAATTTCGTCTACAAACAGAAGTGGGTCATTGTTTTGCAGGATCCCCTAGGGGCCTAACTATTTCTGGTGGCAAGAGTTCACCAAACTTGGCTCTCTGCATCATACAGTTCTGGGATAGAAATGGGACCAAAACAGTTATGGAGACATGAAGTTTTTCTGGAAGGTGGGGTAGGCAATCCTTTCAATATTAAAGTCACATTCCATCAGGGAGAATAGCTTGGGAGCTGCATGCTGCCAGTGTATGGGGTTAATGCACTGGTGCTGGGCAGGGCCAGAGTCCAAAGGAAGTGGGAAAGAACAGGTCAGTCTTGCAGAGATCTTCTGGAAAAAGGCCAGCGGGATCCGGCAGAGGAACTGCAGTGGTTATCCACCACTACCTTAAACCTGGATTTTCTATTTATGTCCTGCATTACTGGGGGTGGGGAGGGAACTGTTGGAAGTACTTCCGGAGTAGATTGTTGTATGTTTTCTGGACTATGTGGCCATGTTCCAGAAGCATTCTCTCTTGACATTTCACTTGCATCTATGGCAGGCATCCTCAGAGGTTGTGAGGTCCTCACAACCTCTGTGGGTGCCTACCACATATGCAAGCAAAACTTCAGGAGAGAAAGCTTCTGGAACATGGCCATACAGCCCGGAAAACACACAGCAACTCAGTGATTCCAGCCATGAAAGATTTCGGCAATACTTCTGGAACTGGAGGAGCTGAACATTCCTAGGAAGGCAGCCCAGTAGAAAGCAAAGTGGATTGAGACCTTCCCAGGCAGAGTTCAGTTCAAACTCTTCCCACACACACATTCCTCTTCTTTTGTAAGTCTATTCTTTCTTACACAATATGCTGCCTTTCAGGGTGAATGCTGATTATTTATAAGAGTTCAGTAAATCTGGCAAAAAGTCTGGCTGCAAACAACTATATTTAGCTCCACTTGCATGTTCGCGGCCCCTCCCTCTCCCCATACTGTTCAATATGTCTTATGCCACGAAAAGGAGGGCATTTCCCCCCAGTTTTGAGCAAAAAGCCATAGCCACAACATTCGCCGTGCCATGCTTCTTGCATCTATGCATTAAATCCAGCAGATGTGGATTACTGGGGCTCTCGCAATGCTGTAAATAAACACACAGGGCTCCTAAAAATAGATCTGCCCACACGCTGGTGTCTTCATGGAATCAAAGTGATTTCTCCCACCTGTTCGTCAGAGTCGGCATCTCCGGTGCATCGGACCCGTCTGGCTGCGGCCCCGTCTAACTTTGGCATGCAGAAGAGGTGGCAGCGTCAGAGGTGAGCACGGGGGTTGTTTCCTGTGGCTGCTGCTCTTCTTGCTGGTGAAGGGTTCTTACAGCAGCAGCCATATCTAAATCTCGCTTTGTCTCTTACAGAAGAGACTGGGGCATCTTTGGTCTTCCTGGTGAAGCCTTCCAGCTCCTTCAGTCCTCCCCATTGCTTGTGGGGGCTGGAACAGATGGGAGCTGCAGTTGGACCAACTCTGGAGGACCACAGGTTTTGTCCCTGTGGCTTAGGGCCTGCTGGGAGTCTCTTGCCCTTAAAGGCAAATACCCTTCTAGGGGCAAATACAGTGTAGAGCAGGCATGGGCAAACTTGGGCCCTCCCTCTAGCCTATTTGCTGAAAGGCAAGTCCTGTTGGGAGGCCTGGCCTGGAATGGTGGAACCCTTGGCGGAGCATCCCCCCAACTCCCCCAAAGCCAGGAGGAGCCCGACTGCTGCTTCTGGGAGGATTTGGGGCAGTGGAGTCGAAAAGGGGAAGAGGAAACTCCAGACACTTGAATGGTGGGACAGGGTGTCATGCTTGGGGTCCCATTTCCGGTCATAAAATAATAAAAAAATAAAGTATGGATTGTCAATGTTGCAATCCCAAGTGACAGCAGGATTGAAGAGAAACAACTGGAAAAGCTGACACGATACGAGGATTTAAAGATCGAACTACAAAGACTCTGGCACAAGCCAGTAAAGGTGGTCCCAGTGGTGATCAGCACACTGGGTGCAGTGCTTAAAGACACTTGAATGGCAGGACAGGGTGTCATGCTTGGGGTCCTTGGCAGGTTGTTCCCATCAGCCTTGGGTCCTGTCTGTTAAAGGTGAAGGACAAAACCTCTTGAGTTGGGTACAGGATTGGAGAGGGTTTGGGACCTAAGCAAACCCTGGTCTTCCTTGTACTTTTTCCCATTCTTTGATTCTCCCCTCCTTCCCCTTCCAGAGGAGCCTTTGAAGCCTTGTAATGGCCCCAGAGATCCCAGGAAAGTCACGGGCATCCTCCCTCTTAAAGCAGTGTCCTTCCAGCTCAAGCAAATCTGCCCAGGAGATTGGAAGTTGTCACCAAAGTCCTCAAGCACTCTGTATGTAACAGCAGCTGAGGAAATGTGGGAGTGCAATGTTTGGGTGCTCCACTCTGAATGTGTCGTGTGAGGAAGCCTCCAAAAGCCCGCCTCAGTTGTGAGGGACACTTGCAGAGAAGGGAGCCCCCCAAATGAAAGTGGTTGCCACCATTGGTCAAGTCCTTTCTTATTTATGGGGACTCAGATAGAGAAATGGGCTTTTGCCTTCCTCTGAAGCTGAGAGACCAGACTTGCCCAAGGCTCACTCAGTGAGTTTTCTGGACTGAGCGGGGACTCAGTGCATTTGGGCCCCTTCTCTAGTCCAGGCATGGGCAAACGTTGGCCTTCCCTCCAGGTCAACTCCCACAATTCCTAACAGCCTCAGGCCCTTTCCTTTTCCCTTTCCTTTTCTGCTTAAGCAACTGAGGGGGGGAAAGGAAAGGGCCTGAGGCTGTTAGGAATTGTGGAAGTCTAAAACACCTGGAGAGAGGACTCAAGTTGACCCATATCTGATGTAGAGCAATATTTCATATAAAGCGGTTGACCATTTCCTGTGTTTAAATGTTCCTTTGAAATGTCTTTTTCTGTCCAATCAGCAAAGAGGGTCTGTGGAAAGCGATGGTGAAAATGGCTGCCCAACTGGCTGCTAATTAACAAACCCAGGCAGTTGGGTTATGACAAATGGCAGATCATCTCATGACACCAATAGGGCATACACGATCATTAGTGTCCCATTCATGTAATGCAACCGTTTATTCTTTTTAAAAGGGGATTTTCAGGCTTAGCAGCTCTCCTAACAAGATTTGCAATTGGTCAGGCTGCTTGAGACCTGTTGCAGCAAGGACTGTTCAAGCAGCCCAAAGACCCAGGTTGGATCCAGTTTTTGTTATGCTTACAGTTTACAATGACAACAACAACAAACTTTATTTCTATCCTGCCCCATCTCCCCATGGGGACTCAGGGCAGCTAGCTATTGAAATCAATTGAAATTAAGTAGACTTGGGTTAGTCATGACTAACTTAAACCCCCCTGGTTTTAGTGGTTTGCATTGAATATGATCCAGTGCAGAGGAGCCTTTCCTAACGTATTTGAGATAAAGGTTTCCCCTTGACATTAAGGACATCATCACACTAGAGAATGAATCCACTTTAAATCCGGATTCTGCCTCCTGCAGAATTCTGGGGTTTGTAGTTTAGGTAGGAGCCTTTAACAGCCTTAATAAACTACAAACCCCAGAATTCTGCAGGAGGCAGAAACCGGATTTAAAGTGGATTCATTCTCTAGTGTGATGAAATAGTTAGTCTAGTCGAGTCCAACACTGCTGATCTCCGTTTCTAAGCTGAAGAGCCTGCGTTGTCCGTAGACGCCTCCTAGGTCATGTGGACGGCATGACTGCATGGAGTGCTGTTACCTTCCCACCGTAGCAGTACCTATTGAACTACTCACATTTGTATTTTTTCAGACTGCTAGGTTGGCAGAAGCTGGGGCTAACTGTGGGAGCTCACCCCACGGATTCAGACCGCTGACCTTCCGGTCAGCAAGTTCTGCAGCTTAGCAGTTTAACCCACTGTGCCACCACAGCTCCTTTGTTTGGGAGTACAGTTCCCATAATTTCCAATCCTTGGTCAAAGTGCTGGAGATTTTGCTGCCTGGGGTGAGGACAAGACAATGATCCTTGCTCCATTTACAAAAGCGATCCCAACTAGTAGTTGTCCCAACGAGTAGCTGACTCTGACTTCAGGAGTGACAGGTTAGTGTTTTCCAATACCCTGAAGGAGAAGGCTGGTTGGGGGAAGACAGGCTAGGGCTCTCTCCAGCTCTGTCTTCTAAATGAGAAGAGCTGTTGCGAGTGGGGCTGGAGGGGCTGCTTCTCTTCCCCAGCAGCTGCTGCCCGAGGACCTTGCCTCTCTTTGCCTAATTCTAGGGCTGGTGCTGATTGGCCCTGATTGGGGTGATAGGAGGTTATGAATGCAAGGGATGGGGTAATTCCATCTCTTCAAGATACTGGTGGAACAAGGGATCAAAAGAACTGGTTATCTCTGTCTATGTTCTGGTGTTCTTTCACAAAGGATTTGAATAGCTCTGAATCATCCTTTATGAACAATCAAGTTTATTATCGATTTGCGTCTTAATTAGGCTTCTTTTTGTCATAAGCTCATTATATTAGGAACATTTCACGAGCGAGTTTCCTGAGAGCTGGCTATTGAGTAAATCTAGATTTCTCTCCAATTAACACACGGACCCAGTTCCCTGCAACACTGAAAGACTCTTCCGTAGGCATTACTGCTTCTGGCTTGACTCAAGTTTGCTGGAATGTTTAGTCTTCCTAAATGAGACCATGTTTTTCAACTTCTGCCAGGATTGAATGTCCAAGCTATCTCTCAAGTGACATTTTTTCTTATTTATTCCCCCCATCCTCTTCTTTGGTTGTGCTTTTTACTGAGTTTTTCTCTCTCCGGTGGAGAGAGGCAAAGCAACCGTTGCACCACTTTCATTTCATTTGTCAGTTTGGGGGCCTCCAGTCGAGCTCCATTTGGCTCTGCAAATTGATCTCGATAAAATTTATATGGCTTGGTCCAGCTCTAACAAGAGCATTAGTTTGGCTCAGGTAGTGTTGAAATTGACTATTTAATGAAAACAGGTTTTGGTATTAGACTTCAGGAGGCCCTAACATTCTTTATGAATAAATGGAATGGAAGTGCCGACTGCCTTATTAAAATATGTTGAAGTCCTTGGACTCTTAAAAGCCATTTTTCCTTTCTGCGACAGAAAATGCACGAACCTACTCCTTCGTAAATTGTTAAAATTAATTTTTGGCAAACTGCACAGACAGCCACTCACAATTTTGAGGCGCAAGATGTTTTCAACGTAGGTTTTCGAAATGGCTTTCTATGTGGGTGTAAGAATGATCAATATTTCAGAGATGGTGTGTTGAGTTTCATCCTTGGACTGCAAAGTCTCTTTGTGTCATCAAGTCTTCAGACCTCAATGAGTAGCTAGGCTAGAGATAGGATTAGAGTGAGGGATTCCTTCCCTTACATTCCTAGGTCTTTCTACCTGGGCATAAGAATGATGAATATTTCAGAAATGGTGTGTTGGGTTTCATCCCTGGACTGCACAAGTCTCTTGTGTCATCAAGTCTCCAGACCTCAATGAGTACCTAGGCTAAAGATAGGATTAGAGTGAGGGGTTCCTCTCCCCACGTTCCTATGTCTGTTTATCCCAGAAGGGTCTTTGTCTTTACTCTTCTTGCTTGCCACTATCTCCTCCTCCTTTGAAGATGTAGCATTGGAATCTCTTTGATATATGAGGTTACCTCCTCTTTAAATGTATTTTTTATCGCCCTAGGTTTTGGCCACGTGGTCATTCTCCATTGCCCTCTCTCTGCCTTTGTCTCCCTTCCAGAGAGGACACATTTTGCCATTCTCCAAGCAAAATGTAACTGCATGGATAGTTTTGACTTTTTATCATTTTACTCTCCTTAGAAGATGAGATTAGTAGGTTAGTTAGCTCCAAGACCTTTTCTATCTAGAATGTGCTTCTTTTCTTGATAAATATTTTGAACCTAAAGTTCTGACTCTGCAATCCTGTACCATCCTGTTGAATGGAAGCTTATCCTGGCTCACCACACATAAGTTTTTGCTGGTTATGAAGTTTGCTTCTAGCACTCTGCTATATTTTTGGTGGAATCACCCCAACTGAGAGTTATTTTGAGGCTTACGGCTCTGATTCCCAACATAGTGACTTGAAATGGTGTCTAAAGAACTACCGTCATTTTGGTTTGACTCATCCACATTGCAGGCAAATGGATTAATGAAACTAGTGGTGCTGTACTCTTTCATAGAAATGAAACCCACAAGCTAGCTGAGCAAGAGCAAAATTATGATAGTTGGCTTACCTGGATTCAGGTTGCTCTAGAGCATATTTTAAATTAGCGGAACTAACCTATTTCGATGCCAGTGTTGATGGTTTCACTGGTTTGTGGTTTGGTCTTCGGGGAGAGCCACCAATACCAGTTTCCTCAATGTTTCTTCTGTCCTTTGCATTTGTTTCTGTGCACATTTGTGCACATTTGTGCAGTTTTTTTTTTACATCTCCTTAAAATCAGATTTATCTTTTAATGGTCTATAAATCAAAGGCATGGGGCAGCGGGAGAAAAGTCTATTGACTAGAATGTAAGTTCTGCTCCAAACGGGATCTTGTGCACTTTCTGTACCACAGATAACAACATGTTTTCCCAATGGAAGATGTTTTCAGGTCACTTATGAAAACAATCTAGTACTTTTACATTAGTTTCAAACACCTTCCCTTAAGAAACCAAGCAGGGGAGCAGTTTGTCTTCGGAAGTGGGCATGCCTTTGTAATTGCTCCCCTGCTGCTTTGCTGCTCTGTATCCTGCTGTTCTGTAAATAGTCCGACTTGTAGGGTAAAAGAAGTGGGGCTTCACCTCAGCCCTAGAGCTGAGCACCATGAATCTATGGGCTTGGTGAGAAGCTGTAATGGAGGGTCTGTCTGAGTTTGTGAGAAACGCCTTTCCTTTTCTCCAAGTCATCCTCGCTACTACGCTCTCCCTGCCAGATGCACACATCTGGGATTAAGAATATAGGTTTCCAGGTCAGAAGGCTGCTGCTTGTAGACTTGCTCATGCGTATCTCCCAATGCCACGCTTCTTAAGAAGCAGGAGGCCAGGCGTGGGCAGACGTCGTTCGGGGCGTGCAAATCGGCAAACCCCCAGCGGATTCAGCTTCTCAGATCCAGTTATTCTACTGGATCTGTATGAGCTCCTCTCTTACTCTGCATGGAAGCGGGTCTTTTCAGGAGCAGATTTCATAGCGTATACTTTGTGTGTGTGTCCTTTCCAGTTCTCCACATTTGTGTCTTTATCTGTATTGTAAAATGATCATTTCCTTCCCTACACCTTTTGACTTGGGCAGAGTTTCCCAAGAATATTGTTGTGGCCTAAACAACATTGTATTTGAGATGGTGTTCCTCTTTGAGAAGGTGCAGATCAGATGAATTCTGTTAAAAACGAAACAAAATGGATTTCTCGCCTCTCCCTGCAGAACAATTATCTCCTGGTGGAGTTCTGTATGATCTGCAACAGTTCAGAAAGGCATTTTTGGTTCCAACTTGTTTTAACAACAGAAGTAACAAATAACGATGCATACATATGCAGTGCTTTATAGGGATGAAAGGAAGGAGGGGAGGGGTGGCCACGTGCGGCTTTATGCATCGAAGGACTGTAAGCACTGTTCAGTTCTGGCGCAAAACAACAGATGTCAGGTTTCAAAATTCTATCATCCAATATGTATCTCATGCACATGAAAGCTCCAGTTTCTAGGTATCAGGATCCTAGCAAAAAACCAAATGTCTTTTTATCTTATCTTAATGAATTCTCCTATTGATTTTGTGCTTAGTTTTATGGTGTTGATTTGTGATTTGCTTTACATATGTAAGGCATTGAATTTTGCCATTATCTCTGTGTAAACTTCTTTGAGTCCCCCAGGGGTGAGAAAAGTGGTATATAAATACTGTAAATAATAAATAAATAAATAAATAAATAAATAAAAACAGGCCCCATAAATCTGAAGTCTGCCCACGTTGCTATGACATTTGGGGCAGAACTTGGGAACACCATTGTTGGAGACAGCTCCCAGCCAGCATCTGGGTTAGGCTCAGGCATGTAGCCGGGGGGGGGGGGGGGGGGGGCTTGAGGGGCTTCAGCCCCCCCCCCCCCCCCGAAATTCTCATGGTGGTTCGCGAAAAGGCCTTACTGGTGCATTATTTAAACTGTTATGTTTATTCATATGATCTGATCACCATACTCAATATATCCCATATGCAAGGGGGTATTGGGGTAATGATACAAAAGGTTTGCTAGGGTAGACCCTTTTTCACTCAGACTCAGCCCCCCCCCCCAAAACTCAGGCCCCCGAACCCCCCCCCCCCCCCCCGAAACGAAATCCTGGCTACGGGCTTGGTTAGGCTGAAGATGTAAAGTTGTCAAGTCAGAGGTCATCCAGAGAAATCTGAGATCATGTTTTGTCCTTTCTTGCTTGTGAAATTGGACCAAAGATCTAAACAGCCGTAATAGATTATAATAACACTTTATTTATATTCCGCTCTTCTTCCAGAGCGGATTGCAGTGTAAACAGATACTGGCAATCCAATGCCTTGATACAATACAATGAGACAAACAAACACAAACAAAGCCAAAGCCTTCTCCTTTCATTTCCGGCTTTGGATATGGTACTCATCTCTGGTTCTGGCAGAGGAACTGTTCTCCATTTCCAAGCCGAGGAGCCAGCATTGTCACCTCCTGGTTGTGTGACCGGCATGACTCCTTGGAGTGTCTTATGCCTTTCCTGCCAAAGCGGTACCTATTGATCTACTCACATTGGCATGTTTTTGAACTACTAGTTTGGCAGGAACTGGGCTAACAGTGGGAGCTCACCCTGTCTCGTGGATTCGAACTACCAACCTTCAGGTCAGCAGTTGAGCAGCACAAGGGTTTAACCCAGTGTTTCTCAACCTTCCTAATACTGTGACCCCTTAATACAGTTCCTCATGTTGTGGTGACCCCCCAAATATAAAATTATTTTCATTGCTACTTCATAACTGTAATTTTGCTGCTGTTATAAATTGTAATGTAAATATCTGCTATGCAGGATGTATTTTCATTCACTGGACCTAATGTGGCATAAATACCCAATATGTCCAAATTTGAATACTGGTGGGGTTGGGGGGGATTAATTTTGTCATTTGGGAGTTGTAGTTGCTGGGATTTATAGTTCACCTACAATCAAAGAGCATTCTGAACTCCACCAATGATGGAATTGAACCAAACTTGGCACACAGAACTCCCATGACCAACAGAAAATACTGGAAGGTTTTGGTGGGCATCAACCTTGAGTTTTGGAGTTGAAGTTCGCCTACATCCAGAGAGCACTGTGGACTCAATCAATGATAGATCTGGACCAAACCTGGCACGAATAATCAATATGCCCAAATGTGAACACTGGTGGAGTTTGGGGAAAATAGAACTTGATATTTGGGAGTTGTAGTTGCTGGGATTTATAGTTCACCTACAATCAAAGAACATTCTGAATCCCACCAACAATAGAATTGGGCCAAACTTCCCACACAGACATCCTTGCCTTGAAGGGATTCACTGGCATGAGCCTCCCTCCCACCTCGCATGCTCTCCCCCACCCCTACCCCTCACATGCGCACCATACTGCCATGAACCGAGCACACTGCTCTCCCCTTCCCACTTGGAGTCTCAGAAATAGCCTTCCCCTTGGCTGAGAGGCCAGCCAATCACATCAGGAGGAGGGCTTTTGGTGGGAGGATTTGCTGTCTGTTTCCAAAAAGGAAGAGAAGGACAGACCCTTCTCTGCCAAAGGGGTTCCTAAGACCATCAGAAATATATTTTTTCTGATGGTTTTTGGTGACCCCTCTGAAACCCCCTTGTAACTCCTCTAGGGGCCCTGACCCCCAGGTTGAGAAATGCTGGTTTAACCTATTACGCCACTGCGGCCCCAGTTCAAATTTCTTTTGGGATCTTTGAGATATAACATAAATTCCTTAGTATCTTTCAGGGGGCTCTATGAGTCTGAAATTATTCTGAATTTCTTTCCTTTTCATTCTAGCTGATACTTTATATGATTCAAAACCTTGCTCCCTACTCCCAGATTATAGAGGCATTTGTGCTCCTAGCAGGTCATACTTTCACATTTCTATGAGGAGCTCAAGGGCATCTGAAATAGTCCCTATGTTGTCTCCTATTCCCCTCTAGAGCAAAAAGCACACTGGGTGTATTAATCACACGATTTCTTTGCAATTACAATAAGAATGACAAACTTGCATATCTTTTTAAAAATGCTGTTCTCAAGTTTTCACTGCGAACCACCAGGCTCTGCCTCAGAAATCATATTCCATGGCAGGCTTCTGGCATTTTAGGTTTATTTCGACGTTCCAAAAGCAATAGCATGCAATATGCTTGGAAAGCAAAAAAAATGTGTCGCTGATTGATAAATTTGAACTTGGTTTCCTGCTTTGTTTGTTTGCTGGCGAAGCTGATGCTGACATTTTATAGAACGGAGACAGAGGAGACGGGACAAGAAAACATCTTCTGTTTCACTGACCCATAAAGAAGGAAGTCAGCCTTGTAGAACTGTCAAGAAAAGTAACTGGCCCACACAGACCTTTTTGAAAAAAGAAAAACACACAGTGATTGATAAGTAAACTACCAAGAAGAAGCCGTTTTCCAAAGCAGAACGCAGAGTTTTTCTTATAGTCAGGCAAGAGCCCTTGTGTTGTGTGTGTGTGTGTGTAAAGGACCAAAACCACTGACACAGCACCAGTACTACTATGAGACTTCATCTCCCTTGGTTTTGAAAGTGAAGCTGTCAGGAGGACAGACGGCTGTCAGTGAGTCATTCCCATGCTCCATTTTCAGATCTCAATGCATAGCTAACTCGGCATATGTTTGCATACCGTTGCCCTTCCTCAGATCCACTCAAGTTGTGTGAGTGTGTGTTTTTAAAAAAAACGACATTAAACCGGTACAAATCCATCAGCCTCAGGGGCTCTTTGTCTAACAGAATAAATCCCGTGAAAACTGATTAAGCGAGACAATAGCGAGCGTTTTAAATCTGGCTCATAAAAATGAATGCCATTAAACTAGACAAGACGGATGGGGAAGGAGAGAGAATTGACTTTGGGGAAAGGCTATTACTGAGGTAGGAGGCAGAAGACACTTTGTTCAGTGCGGTGGGGGGCACTTTGATAATCTAGTGCAGATCCTGCAGGAGATCGGCTTCCAATTAGCTCTAGGGTGGTCCAGTGTCTCTCTCAGATAGATCGATAGATCGACAGACACACACACACACACACACACACAAGGGTGGGTCAAAAAGTTTTGCCTCCTGTGTCATAAAAACGTTATAAATGAACATATAACCTATGAAGCCCCCAGTGGCACAGTGGGTTAAACTGCTGAGCTGCTGAACTTGCTTACCAGAAGGTCGTCGCTCCGAATCCATGGGGTGGGGTGAGCTCCCGCAGTTAGGCCCAGCTTCAACCAACCTAGGAGTTCAAAAACATGCAAATGTGATTAGATCAATAAGTACTGCTCCAGCAGGAAGGTAACGGTTCTCCATTCAGTCATGCCAGCCACATGACCTTGGAGGTGTCTACAGATAATGCCGGCTCTTCAGCTTAGAAATGGAGATGAACACCAACTCCCAGAGTTGGACACGATGGGATTTAATGTCAGGGGAAAACCTTTACCAATCTATAACAGCAGAAGTTGCTTCAGGTCATAGCCCTGAATTGTCCTCTGCGCAAAACTACCATTCAACATAGTCACCATCAATTTGTACACATTTGTGCCATTGTTTAACCCAGGCATCAAAACCATTTTGGAAAAATTCAGGATTTGGCTTCGTGACCCATGATTTTAAAGCTGCCTTAATGTCATTCAAGTCTGTGAATCTGAAACCAAGTAGCTTGTCTTTCAGAGGTCCAAACAGGTCAAAGTCAGAAGAGGCCAAATCAGGGCTTTAAAACAGCTTTAAAATCACAACACCAAGTCTACAATCCTGCCATTTCCAGGGCTGCTTTTGCAGTTTGGGTCCAGCTCAGGCATGGGTAAACTCGAGCCCTCCCTTCACGTGTTTTGGACTTCAACTCCCACATTTCCTAACAGCCTCGGGCCCCTTCCTTTTCCTTTTGCCTTTCTTTTCTGCTTAGGTAGCTGAGGGGAGAAAGGAAACGGCCCAAAGCTTCTTATGAATTGTGGAGTTAAAGTCCAAAACACCTGGAGGGAAGGCCCAAGTTTGCCCATGCCTGTACTAGCCCCGTTGATAGCCGGTCACAGTCCTTTTCAATTTGATGAGATGGGTAGTCTATCTAGTCTTTCTGAACAAATGTAATTTTAACTTTTTCTATTTTACTGATATGTTTTTAACTGTAATGTTTAAGTGTCTTATATTTACAATATTTGATTTTCGCATTCTTCCCCAACCTGGACCCCATTCTGTGGGGAAACAGTGGGACCTACCCAGTAAGTAAAGTAATAAATCATGCTGGATGTTGCACAGCACTGGTTGGGAAGAATGAGAGCTGTAGTGTAGCACATTTAGAGGGCATTTGGGTTGGGGAAATTGTTCTGGGCCATACTTTTAAAATCCAAACCTAGTTGTTTCCCACCCACTGACAAAATGATGTCTTTGGGATTTGTTAGTGGCCAAACCAACAGATTCCAGACTTAGGTACTCTGCTGCAGTCAAAATGCATGTCATCTACTTGCTAAATGCTTCCCTGGACTTGGCTTTCACTCTTGAAATGCAGCCATTTCTTTTCCCCTGGGATAATAATGGGGACGTGTCGCTTTGACTTGACTGTCGGTGAGTTGGAAGTAATTGTTAACAACAGTTATTCTGGGCATCTACATCTGAACTGTAGAGCCTATCATTGTCGCTTGACCAGAATGCCACAATGGTATGGCATTTCATGTTTGATGTTATTTGTTCTAGATAATAATGTTATACACAACTTTGCTCTGAAGCAATCTCACCAAACCTTGTAAGAGTGTTTGTTTGGGGTAACTTAAATCAGGAAAAAAGTTGCCCATTCTTCAGAAAAACTGGAGCAAAGCATAGTTCATTTCCATGCAACTTCTATCCTGGAATTAAAGAGCCTCTTCTTTCTCTGATCAGATATAATATTGGACTAAATGGGGAATCTGTGTAGACCATTTCTGACCAAGGCTCATCAATGGATTAATTGTGGCTTACCCATCCCCACATCAAGGAAACATCTAATCAGTGCCAGATTTCTTTGATTGTCAATTGCTAAGTCCTTATAGGATTATCATGCAACAGTGGCCTATTTTGACAATGTCCCCCATGTTCTTCTGGCAAACTAACTAGTCAAATGTGGGCTTGGCAGGACTACAGTTTGGTGGATCTGTAATTGGTTAAGCGAACAAATCCAAAGGGTGATTCTCCCCAATGCTCCCTCTTTATCCTGGAAAGACGTGACAAGTGGAGTGCCATAAGCAGGGTTCATCCTGGGCCCGGTCCTGTTCAACACCTTTATTAATGACTAAGATGAAGGGTTAGAAGGCATCATCATCAGGTTTGCAGATGGGACCAAATTGGAATGTTTCACAATCTGTCAACATTTATGAATTTTGGAAGGTTCTAATCCGAGAAGCAAACTGAAATGAAAGTCTCAGATGTCCTGAACTTACAGCAGTTTTGTATCTGAATGTGCATTTCAAATGTGTCAGTGGCAAGGGTGGTTTAAAACTTAATATCTTCTGAACAACTCTGATACATTCTTTTGTGAGGCTGTTGCAAATTTTATTCTTGAGATTAGTAACTTTTAATTATTATTTCCTTTCTATCTGTGACTTCCACTTGTATATGCCTGACTTGTGATTTTGTAGTAGTAGTAGTAGTAGTAGTAGTAGTAATACATTTTATTTGTATTCCACTTTATCTCCCTGGAGGGACTCAGAGCTGATTACAATAAACATATAAGGCAAACATTCAATGCCTTTTACACAAACAACAACATACAATATACAGATAAGGTTAAGGCCTTCCCATTTTTCCATCTCCGGCATTTGGAGGAGATGCTCAGCTCTGGCCATGGGGAGGTGCTCTTGTTCCATTTTCCATGCCGAGGAGCCTGTTGTCCATGGACATCTCCGATTGTGTTGCTGGCATGTCTGCATGGGGCACCCTTTTACCTTCACCCTAAGGCAGTACCTATTGATCTACTCGCATTTCTTGCTTTCAAAGTGTTAGGTAGGCAGAAGCTAACACTGACAGTCGGGAGCTCACCCCGACTTCTGGCTTCAAACTGTTGACCCTCCAGTCAGCAGCCTTTCCTGTAGTTAGCAGTTAGCTACCAGAGCCCCAATAAAGTGTGTGTGTGTGTGTGTGTGTGTGTGTGTGGATCTGAATGTCAGTCCTCTCTGCAGCCAAAATGGAATCATCAGCACAGTGTTTTGCTGCTTATCCCATCTTTTTCCTCCACTTCTGATGTTCAGGATAGGGGATGTTCCCTCTTTGCTCTCTCTCTCTCTCTCTCTCTTTCTCTGTCTCTCTCATCACCATTTTTAGGGTTTTTCTTTCCAAAGCTGCTTTGGATGTCTACACAACTCAAATCTCCCAAAGAGTTTTTATTTTATTTTTCGCTTTGTTTTGTTTCAATTGGTTTGGTGTAATCGTGGAGACTTGCATGACGTGAGTGGGCTTACTAGATTCAAAGGGAAGAATCTGACTAAGATTCGTAGTATCCTAGAGTTGGAGGAGACCTCAAAGTGCATCCAGTCAACCCCCCTCTCCTGTGAAGGAAGACACAATCAAAGCCCTCCTGACAAAGCCCTCCAGCCTCTGCTTAAAAGACTCCAGAAAAGGAAAGAGACTCCACTGGACTCAGCATATTCCACTGCTGAACAGCTCTGTCAGAAAGTTCTTCCTAATGTTTAGGTGGGATCTTTTTTCCTGCAATTTAAATCCATGGTTCCATATCCTTGTCTCTAGAGCAGCAAGAAACAAACTGCCTCATCTTCAATGTGACATCTTTTCAAATATTGAAACATGTGTCATTTTTCAACCTTTTCTTTCCCTTAATTCATTGAGATCTCACAAGCAGTTACCATTTTTGTCTAGCACTAAAGTTTCTTCTGTAAAGAGGGGCATACAGCCACCCAATGTAGGAAATTGCTGACTCCAGTTAGCTATGATTAAGCCCAATGCCATCTAGTGACTAAGCCATATAATGACAGCATCCAAGTACAAGCCATCAACCCAATTCACCCTTTGGGGTGGAATTGGAATCACAGAATTGGAAGAGACCACAAGGGCCATCCAGTTCAAATTGCCTACATGGCTTTCAGTGCAAGCCTTTCAAACATCAGCCATCTAGCTGGTTCATCAGTTGACGTCACTGCGCTGCACTGCGTACTGTGACGGGCCATCACTGAATGAGCAGCATCCATTTGCTTCTGGAGGTGTCATCTAGTCTCCATTTAGGAATGTCAGTTCTTCTGGAAACTGTCAGCAAGTTTTTCTTAAAATGTGTGGGAGTGACTGACTGCTTCCTCTTTCATATGTAAATAGAGGCATTACCCATCAAAGCAGCCTGATGACTGTTTTCCTCCACCCTCTTTTTTTTTGGGGGGGGGGGATCATTTGCGTTGGAATTGTACCAATGTCGTTGTAGAACATAGTACGCTCCCCAGATGTCCCTAAAATTCCATCTAGCAATGCCCTAAACATCCCTTTCCTGAGGTATCACATACCGTTGGGCTATGCTGTTGTGTTGTACAAGAGTCTTATCAGTCCAGTGTACCATTCTTTGCTGCTCCAAGCTACCTTTTTAAATGAACACAACAAATACAGTGATATGTTTTGGAAGGCAAGACCAAGAACCCTTGTAAACTGGTTCCTGACATCTGTAATGGACTGGATGAGGATAAACAAAGTGATATTTAATACAGGGGCAGTACTAGTGCTCCTGGGCAGCTTGAAAGTTCATCAGAGCATTTGGATTCAACCTATGCTGGATGGGGTTATACTCCTCCTGGAGATGCAGGTTCATCGCTTGGTTGTTCTCCTGGAACTTTGATGCTCAGGCCTCGAAGGTACATTTGCAGTATACCTGGGGTTATGTGTCTTTTGACTGCTGTAACTTACACTCTAGAGCAGGTATGGGCAAACCCAGGCGCAGGGGCCAGATGCGCCTCCTTGGGCTCTTTTCTCAGGCCCTCCTCTCTCTCGCCATCCTATCCTTCCTTCCTTCTCTCTTTCCTTCCTCCTTCCCTCTCTCCCTTCTTTCCTTACCTCCCTCTTTGTTTCTCCCTCCTTCCCTTCCACCCTTTTGTCCTTCCTTCCCTCTTTCCTCCCTCCCTCCTTCCCTCTCTCTCTTTCTCCTTCCTTCCTCTTTCCTCCCTCCCGCCCTCCATTCCCTTCCATCCTTCTCTTCCTTCCTTCTGTTATTCCTTTCCTCCTGGGGGATGTTTAACTGGGAGAAGGTGGAGAGGGAACATGAGAACTATATTTCAAGGTTTAAAAGGGTGTCCCATTTGGGGAGGGGTGACTTTTCTGCTGCTCCATGGCCTTCCACACAGCCCTATATCCCAGAATATCAAGGCAGATAATCCCACAATATCTGCCTTGTACTGGGTTATCTGAGTCCACACTCAGATAAAGTGGGATTTTCTGCCTTGATATTCTGGAATATAGGGTTGTGTGGGCCCCCAGAGGCCAGGGCACAAGGGAGCAATCGTTTCAAATGGCAAGAAAAGAGATTCGACTGAAAAGATTACAAAAAACTTCCTGAGAGTAAGAGCTGTTGGAGAGTGGCATAAGGTGCCTCAGAGTGTGGTGGAGTCTCCTTCTCTGGAGGCTTTTCCCTAGAGGTTGTCTATTGGGAGTGCTTTGATTGTGCCTTCCTGCATGACAGGGGGTTGGACTGGATAGACCTTGGGGGTCTTTTCCAGTGCTGGGATTCTATATAAGGAATGGGCAGTATGGGGTCTCATGGATACACTTTTTTTCTCCTATCCACCATCTCATCCTGACCAAGGCTAACCCTTTTGGGGTCCAAACGTTTCCCATCTTTCCTTCACTTTCCGCCTCTGAAAGAGAAGAGAAAGGGGAGGAAAGGGCAGGGAGGGGACTTGGGGAGAACCCCCCCCCCCTCCCAGCCCACCTATTTCACTCTGGCCCGCCATGCAGCCACAAGTTAGCAAGTTTGCCTATGCCTGCTCTAGAGCCCCTTCAAAACTTTGTATAAACTTCATTTGGCTCGAAGTGTTGCAAGGAAGACTTCTGGCAGCACTGACTAGCACTGGCTACAGGGAACATCCAAGTATTTTGCTACACAAAAAGGAAGAAGGGATGGAGTGGGAGGAAGGAATGTAGTAGCACCTTTAATACTAAGTGCCACGGGCTTTCGTGGATATAAACCCACTTCTTTAGATACAGTACAGTGCGGTATCTACATCTGAAGAAAGAAATTTATATCCACAAAGCTTGGAACTAAATTAAAAGCCAGTAAGTCTTAAAGTTGCTACCACATTCCTGTTGCTTTTCCCGCTTCTTCCTTTACTCTGCAAGAGACTAACACGGCTTTGAAAACTGCCTTGTTGCAACAACTTCATTGGCTGCTTATCTGTATCTGGGCAGAATGCAAAATGCTGGTTTATGACTGTAAAAACCTCATTTAATCCAAAGTACCATATTTTCCCATATGGGACAACATAGGTTTTCAAAACTTCAGGGGAGGCCCTTCTCTCCAACTTCTCTCCCTCGGTAATACATTGCGAGTGTTATTGTCAGAGAGCACCTGGGTATAAGAAGCTGAATCACATTGTGCCTTCAGCAGGCACAGAATCAGAGAGCTCTTCCTTCGGGCTTTGCCTTTGGAGAGTGTTTGCTAGCCTGGAAAGTGGTGAGGCTTCTCATCTGCCTCTTGACATTTCCCTAAGAATTGTTTTAAGGAGTTTCAGTGAGCTGACATGTGATGGGCTCTAATGGGGCTATATGTCTGGCAAAACAGCCTAATGACCGCCGTGTTGACAAGCAAGTTTCTTGATTCGGGTCTAGCTGTCCTGTCACTCCCCTGCGCACTGCCTCCTCATTTGAGGCTGAGCCCGTTAGTAATGATACCTGCTGTCCCATTAACAGGTTCCCCGTAATAAGGCTGGTAGACAGGAATGAGGATTACCAAAAGGGCTTTGGCTTGGGAGGGGGTCTTTTAGGGGGGTCTTTCTGACAAATTGTCAGAGCTCCTCTTCATGGGAGTGTGAATCTGGAATGCAACCAAGTGGAGGAAAGTGGGTGTAATAGAGAAGATGAGGATAAGTCTGAAATAAGTGCAGGATCTGGTGAAAGGCCTCTCAAATCCATTGGCTGGTCTGCTGCTTATAGGAAGCCTATCAGCAATTTGGGAAAGAGGGACAGAGTCCAAAATGCTGAGATGCCAACTTCTGGATTGGGCCGTCTTCACAGTCTGCCCCACTAAGAGAACATACATTGTGTTTGCCTTTATGTTATCTTCCTTATTTCTATAAGGATCCCTGTTGGTTCTCTTAGACCTCTCAGCGGCCTTGGATACTGTATACTTCGGTTTCCTTCTGAGATGCCTTGCAGGAATGAGGCTTGAAGGCAAAGTGGCTCCGGTCCTTCCTGGAGGGTCGTTCTCAGAAGGTGTTGTTAGGAGACACCTGCTCGGCCCCACAACCTTTGTTCTATGAGGTCCCGCAGGGCTCCGTATTCTCCCCCATGTTGTTTAATATCTACATGAGCCACTGGAGGAGATCATCCAGAATTTGGAATTCAATGTCATCTGTACGCAGATGACATTAAACTCTATCACTCCTTTCCACCTGCTGCTAAGGAGGCTGTTCAGCTCCTGAACCAGTGCTTGGCGGCAGTGACGGTCTAGATGAGGGCAAACAAATTGAAATTTAATCCAGACAAGACAGAGATACTCCTGGTTAGTCAGCAGGCCAAACAGAGCATAGGGTTACAGCCTGTGCTGGATGGGGTTACACTCCCCCTGAAGACACAGGTTCGAAGCTTGGGAGTTCTCTTGGACTCATCACTGAGCCTGGAACCCCAGGTTTCAGCAGTGACGAGGGGAGCATTTGCACAATTTATCATCATCATCATCATCATCATCATCATCATTTAATAACTTATTAATCGCCCTCCATCCGAGAATGCTCTAGGCGATTTACAGCTAATTAAAACTTCTGTGCCTGTTGCACCTGTACCTTGGGAAGCCAGACTTGACCATGGTAGTCCATACACTTGTTACATCCCGAATAGACTACTGCAACGTGCTCTACATGAGGTTGCCTTTCAAGACTGTTCAGAAGTCCCAAGTGGTACAACGGATGGCATCCAGCTTTCTTACCAGAGAATAGAACAGGGAGCATACAACTCCTCTGTTACATCAGCTCCACTGGCTACCAGTCTGCTACTGAGCACAATTCAAAATGCTGGCTTTAGCCTATAAAGCCCTAAATGGTTCCAGACCAGTTTACCTATCTGAACATATCTTCCTTTATGAACTAGTTCAAGTGTTAAGATCTTCTGGGGAGGCACTGTTCTTGGTCCCACCTCCATCACAGGTGAAGTGAAATGGTGCAACGATAACAGGAACAGCCTTGGATTTGGATATTGGGTTATGTGATTTTAAGAATTTTAATTTTGAATTGTTTTAGCAGTTATTTTGAATGCAGATGTATATGTCTTATTTGCTGAATATGTATTGGATATTGTGTGTGTGTGTACTTTATATTCCGCCCTGTCTCCCCGAGGGGGGTAAGGGCGAATTAGAATATGCATATATGGCAAATATTCAATGCCATTATATAGTTAATAAAGACAGACAGTACATAAACAGTGGGAAAGGCTTCCCATTTTTTTTATCTTTTTCTATCTCTGGCATCTGGAGGCTGTGCTCGACTCCAGCAATGGGGGGGGGGGGGGGGCTGTCGCTTCATCTTCCATGCCGAGGAACTTTGTTATGCCGGCATGTCCGCATGGGCACTTTTTATTACTTCTCTGCCAAAGCAGTACCCATCCACCTATCCACATTGCTGTTTTCGAACTGCTAGGTGAGCAGAAGCTGGATTGATAGTTGAGAGCTCACCCCAACCTGGGATAAAACTGTCGACCTTTTGATCGGCAAGATTTTCTGCAGGTGGCAGTTTACCCTGCTGTGCTCTGATTGCAGGTGAACTATACAACCCAGTTCCTACAACTCCCAAATGTCAAGGCCAGTTCCACCCCAAACCCACCAATATTCAAATTTGGACATATTGGGTATGTGCCAAATTTGGTGCAAATCCATTGTTGTTTGCATTCACAGTGCTCTCTGGGTGCAGATGAACTATAATTGTATAATTGTATGGCAGTGAATTGTGCCTTTATGTGCCCCGCTTTAAGCCCCCTTCAAATGTATTGAATTATGATAAAAGTAAATTAAAAAATTAAAAAGAGAAGGGCAGAATATAAATATGGCAGATAAATAAATAAATTTGCTCTATACTTTATACATTTGCTCTATACTTTTATGTGGGCAACCCGCTTTATCTTTGGAGATGCATTTTTGCCTCTTTCTTGATTTCATACTGTTTCAGACTAAATCCCTTTTGGTTCCAGATCGTATTTATCCTACGACATGTTGAGCAGTATACTTTTGGTATTAATTTACATTTCGGAGGGCATACCATCAAGTATTCACCCCTCCTAGGATGCCTCCCCACCACGTTTCAAAGCAGTGCTACCCTCGGAAGGATGTACTTTATGTGAAGGATGGGAAATTAAGTTATCTTTCAAGTGGTGACATAGGTTGACCCTTTTGCTCAATGGAATGATTCTGTTCAGAATGAGCTTGGAAGCTGAAAGGACTTCCCAGAGGATTACAGTGCATTGCTGTGTGTTCTGCTCTTTCAGATGTATTGTGTTGGTATTACTGTTCCCCTACCAGTGGGGAGGCCAGGGTTTATCTACATAGGTTTTTAAAAAATCATACTCACCCCATAGGGTCTCTTATCCTGACACCCCAGGACCATGACCTTTTGCTTACAGTGGCTTTTTAAGGCTTTAAACCAGTTCAGGAAAAAAAAACTTGCCTTTTATTGCATGGCTTTAAAGAAAAGTCAGACTTTTAGGCGGGTGGCCGTCTCTCCAGGTGTCAAGGCTTCGCTGTGTTGCATCAATAGGAGCATAGTGTCTAGATCTAAGGAAGTAATGCTACCCCTCTATTCTGCTTTGGTTAGACCACATCTGGAATATTGTGTCCAATTCTGGGCACCACAATTCAAGAGAGATATTTACAAGCTGGAATGTGTCCAGAGGAGGGCGACTAAAATGATCAAGGGTCTGGAGAACAAGGCCTATGAGGAGCGGCTTAGGGAACTGGGCATGTTTAGCCTGAAGAAGAGAAGGCTGAGAGGAGATATGATAGCCATGTATAAATATGTGAGAGGAAGCCACAGGGAGGAGGGTGCAAGCTTGTTTTCTGCTTCCTTGGAGACTAGGACACGGAACAATGGCTTCAAACTACATGAAAGGAGATTCCATCTGAACATTAGGAAGAACTTCCTGACTGTGAGAGCCGTTCAGCAGTGGAACTCTCTGCCCCGGAGTGTGGTGGAGGCTCCTTCTTTGGAAGCTTTTAAGCAGGGGCTGGATGGCCATCTGTCAGGGGTGATTTGAATGCAATATTCCTGCTTCTTGGCAGGGGGTTGGACTGGATGGCCCATGAGGTCTCTTCCAACTCTTTGATTCTATGATTCTATGATTCTAAGGGTAGGAGGCCAGGGTGGCTGGAACTGGCTCTTTCCCACATGGCATTTTTAATGTTCTTTTAAAATTAAAAAAATGTGTGTGTGGATACTCGCATATCAGTATATTAGCATTAGCACAACTCCATTTAACAGATAGTGAGACTGCAAACAGGTGTAATTAGTTATTATTATTGGGTTGTTGTGTGTTTTCACTTCAAACTACAAGAAAGGAGATTCCACCTGAACATTAGGAAGAGCTTTCTGACTGTGAGAGCTGTTCAGCAGTGGAACTCTCTGCCCCGGAGTGTGGTGGAGGCTCCTTCTTTGGAAGCTTTTAAGCAGAGGCTGGATGGCCATCTGTCAGGGGTGCTTAGAATGCAATTTTCCTGCTTCTTGGCAGAATGGGGTTGGACTGGATGGTCCATGAGGTCTCTTCCAACTCTATGATTCCACGATATGGCATATGTTCTGCATCTCAAAAATTAGAGCTAATGGGGGAAAACAGGTACCATTTTTGGAATCGGCAAATCAAATATACTCAGAAACAAGGCTAACACTGGAGATGCCAAAATGTGTGTTGGCCAGTGTTATATCAACTGAAGAAGACCAAATCATTTTAATGTGTTGTTGAAGGCTTTCATGGTCGAAATCACTGGGTTGCTGTGAGTTTTCCAGGCTGTCTGGCAGTGTTCCAGAAGCATTCTCTCCTGACATTTCGCCCACATCTATGGCAGGCATACTCTGAGGTTGTGAAGTCTATTGGAAACTAGACAAATGAGGGTTATATATCAGGTTTATATATCCTGGACATTCCACAGATATATAAACCCAACTTGTCTAGTTTCCAATAGACCTCTCAACCTCTGAGGATGCCTGCCACAGATGCAGGCAAAACATCAGGAGAGAATGCTCTGGAACATGGCCAGACAGCCCAGAAAACACACAACCACCCAGTAATTCTGGCCGTGAAAGCCTTCGACAATACAGTTATTATTATTGCTGCTTCTGCTGCTGTTACTTAACATTTGTACAATAGTTCAAGTGTCTAGACTGCTCCATATACACAATTAGATGTGTGTATGTTTGTATGCACAAAGTGATTTATGGTTTCTCTTTTTCCAATGTGAACTAAGTCACAGAGCCTTGTTTGGAGATGAGGAATTGAGGGTGAGAGTAATTTTTCTTTCTACCTGTCCAATCCCTTCATGGTTATTGCACAGATGACCATTAAACTAAACCTCCTTTCTCAGCTATCAGGGATTGTGAGTTCGATCACATTGTCACTTCTTAAAACTCTAATTCGAAACTGTGAAGAGCGCTTTTCCCTTTACTGTCCAAAATATGGTGACAAATCCAATTGTGCAGATAGGGATGGTTTCACAACTTTCCTTGCTTTGCCCGTTGGCCCCCTTCAACTTCTTCCCCCATCCTCCAATCCTCTTTTTTCTCTCTTTATATTGAGCCTACAAAACAATCCAAGTCAGTGATAGCTCAAAAGATGTCGCCGTTCATTCTTTTTGTGTCACATTTTGGGTGGATCATTAAAAGGAGAAGAGAACTACTTGACATCTGGGAAAGTGGTAAAAAGGGCAAGAAGGTGTTTAAAGGTTTAGAAATCCACGCACAGCTGGGTCAGCTGTGCACAAAGCCCACCATTGTTGACAGTGATTCATGTGCCAAAGTGCACCCCAATAAATAGGACTGATAGGAGGGATGTTGCCAATTGCCGTTTCCTTGAAAGGCTCCAGATTGTTTTGACTTCAAATGTGTACACATTTCCATTTCAGCAAAGAACTTTTATGTAGATTTTCAGAAAACAATCTCTCTCTTTGGTTTTACAGCATGTGTGTAATTGTATACACATCAATGTGTACTGGAAAAGGCCTAATTACACTTGTAGTTTAGTGAGCCACAGCACCACTCTGAGAATGTTAACCCCCCACCACTGTGTGCCTTAAACTCCAAGCCCCAGAATTCTGCACGAGGCAGCCACAGGATTTCAGATGGGATGCATACTCATTGCCTACTTTTTCAGCTCTAGGCCAGGTGTCCTCAAACTTTTAAAGCAAAGGCCACAGACTGTTGGGGGTCAGACTATAGTTTGAAAAAACATGAACGAATTCGTATGCACACTGCACATATCTTATTTGTAGTGCAAAAAAAAAAAACCATGAAAGAGCAATACCATATCTATACACATAATAAAAGTGAAAATGTGTAGATGTGGCAAAGTTGTCCACGTACACAGACAGCCTCCCACCTCCACAAACAGGCCATAGTTCCAAGCGCTGAGAAGCCTCCAAAGGCACTCATAGAATCATAGAGTTTGAAGAGACCTCGTGGGCCCTCCAGTCCAACCCCCTACAAAAAAGCAGGAAAATTGCATTCAAAGCACCCCCGACAGATGGCCATCCAGCCTCTGTTTAAAAGCCTCAAAGAAGGAGCCTCCACCACACTCCGAGGCATAGAGTTCCTCTGCTGAACAGTTCTCACAGTCAGAAAGTTCTTCCTAATGTTCAGATGGAATCTCCTTTCTTGTAGTTTGAAGCCATTGTTCCGTGCCCTAATCTCCAGGGCAGCAGAAAACAAGCTTGCTCCCTCCTCCCTATGACTTCATCTCACATATTTATACATGGCCATCATGTCTCCTCTCAGCCTTCTCTTCTTCAGGATAAACATACCCAGTTCTTTCAGCCGCTCCTCACAGGGCTTGTTCTCCAGACCCTTGATAATTTTAGTTGCCCTCCTCTGGACACATTCCAGCTTGTCAACATCTCCCTTCAATTGTGGTGCCCAGAATTGGACACAGTATTCCAGGTGTGGTCTAACCAAGGCAGAATAGAGGGGTAGCATGACTTCCCTGGATCTAGATACTATACTCCTATTGGTGGAGGCCAAAATCCCATTGGCTTTTTTTGCTGCCGCATCATATTGTTGACTCATGTTTAACTTGTCCACGAGGGCTCCAAGATTGTTTTCACACGTACTGCTCTTGAGTCACTGCTCTCGAGCTCTCCCCCAACTGACATTGCAGGTTATAGCAAGTGCCATGAATATGTAACCCAAACCCTGCCAATGTCCTCCCCAAACACTAATCACCCAAGGAATGCTTTCATTCAGGGAGAATTTTATCCTAGATTTGATGTGTTTCCTCCACCACAGGCAGGCATCCCAGGGTTCCTTGTGTGGAATTTGCATGAGCCTGCCCACTGCCTCTCCCTTAACCCTTTCGTACCCTTTCCTATGGCAGGCAGCAAACACAGAGGAATTGATCAGCAACTGAACAGACTGGAGGGGTTTGGGGGACTGACTCAACAGGATGGAAGTTGTAGTCCACCCTGCATCAAGGCAGAGCGCTCTGATCTCCTTCAATAATTGACTTTGTCCACATTTGGCACACAGAACCCCCATGACTACGTTTGGGGGAATTTACCTTGATTTATAGGAGTTGTAGTTCACCTACATCCAGAAAGTACTGTGAACCCAGCCAATGACGAATCTGGCACACAGACCCAACATGGCCAACTGTGCATACTAGCAAGGTTTGGCCATGATTGCCCTGGGAATTTGGAAGTTGTAGTTCACCCTTTTCCAGAGAGCACAGAACCCAGCTGACGACGGATTTGGACCAAACTTTGCATACAGAACCAACATGGGCAACTGTAATTACTGGCTGGGTTTGTGGGTGATTGTCCTGGGAATCTGGGAGTTGTAGTTCACCCAGATTCATATCTAGATATGTAGTTCATATCTAGATATCACTGAACCCAACGAATATCGGATCTGGATCACACTTGGCACACAGACCCAACATGGCCAACTTTGAATAATTGCAGGGTTTGGGACATCCTTATGCATTTTCTATTGGGATCATTCATAAAAAACAAAAGGAACAACTGGCTTTTTTTTTCTAATAAATATCATTAAACATTACCAAACTTCAAAAAACGAACAATGCCTTTCTCAAATAACCCGCGCCAGATCCCCAAGCTAGTTTAAAATGAAGAACAAGTTTAACCAACATAAATGTACCAGTATTTCAATGGGAAGTGTGAAGTGGGATGAGCTTGGAGGATTGCATCCAGCCTGTGGGCCTAGGGGCCCTGTGTACAGAGAAAGTCTCTTTTAGCACTGTTGCATGTACAGAGAAAGTCTCTTTTAGCAGTATTGTCCACTTCCAGGTTTGAAAAGCGTGTGCACGTGCTCCCACACACCAAACATTTGCTATAAACCATCAATTCCTAACCTTTTTTTGACCAGGGACCACTCTCCAACATTAGTACCAGAAGGGTTACGAATCAGTTTTTGTTCAACTTTAGATTTGGTTTGGTCATTTGGGGTGCTGATTTAGAAAATTGCATTGGAAAGACCACATCAGCTCTTGTTTCTGATACAGAACATATGCCATCCAGTAGTCGCTATCTGCTCACCCACACAAAACCATATTTAATAAGCCTTGGCACTATAAGAGGGTGTTGAGAGACCAGTCACTCTCGTTGCAACAATGTAGTAATGGTGAGGCTGCGGACCACAGGTTGGGAACCACTGCTATAAAGTGTTTGCCTGTCTGCCGTGCTAAAAGAATCCATATACTTGATCAGACTAATCAAAACTTGGGAGTTATCTAATGGGACCAAAACAAAGTCTGTGATAAGGTTTGGAGTGTGATATGACAATTACTTTAGGTAGCTTCCAAATAAGCATGGTGACTAGCTAGACTGGCCTTTACACATGTGAGGTTGAGGGTACCCAACAGTCATTATTTCTGGTGAGAACAGATCTGGCCAATGTGATGTATGCCTTAGTTGCAGTCTTCCAGACCACATGATCTTTACTTCACTGGACATTAAATATTCATTTAGTTTCTAAAATCATATATAGAATAATTTAAAGTGATAATAAATTATCCGAGCAAAATCAACATCAGCCAAGAAATACCACAAAAAAATCTCAGTGTATTTGTGTGTCTTTCTGGCAACCTACAACTCTCACAGATACCTGTCAGAGATGATACTTTGTTCCATCCAACCTGGTCTCTTTATGTTTTTTCTCCCCTCTCTATTCTACCTTATAGGTAAAACTGATGTGAAGTGAACACCAAAAGCCTCTAGAGTTGAGCAAGGACAATCTTTCCTGACTATTTATTTAGCGGGAGATGTCTCCTTCTGTTCACCTGCCATTCCACACAGGATCACTTGCTCTGTTGCATTCCAGAACTGAGGCCATAGAATGACAAAAGAGCTCAGTACAGGTGAAGTGAACAACTCATGACCTCCAGGAACAAACTTAGTGGTTCAAAGTGTGAAGAAGTGATCATCACCCAGTGTAGTATTCCTCAACAGAAATAAAGCAGCCTCCTCTCTCTCTCTCTCTCTCTCGCTGTTCCCATCTTTATTTCTAGAGACTGGTGTCTCAGCTGGAAACCAACCGAGAGACCATCGGTGTATTGTTCACACTTGGTCACAAAGCTGGAAGATTTAAGGACTACAATGGAAGAGAATGTGTTCAGTGTACAACAGATTCAGCCCAATGTCATCTCAGTAAAACTTTTCAAGCGGAAGGTTGGGGGCCTTGGGTTCCTGGTGAAGGAACGCATTAACAAGCCACCAGTGATCATTTCTGATTTAATCCGAGGAGGAGCAGCCGAACAAAGTGGTCTAATTCAAACTGGAGACATTATCCTAGCCGTCAATGGGAGGCCCCTAGTGGATATGAACTATGACACTGCTCTGGAGGTCCTGAGGAGCATTGCTTCGGAGACATACGTTGTCCTTATCTTAAGGGGCCCCGAGGGTTTCACCACCCACCTGGAGACAACCTTCACCGGTGACGGGACACCCAAAACTGTCCGTGTGACCAGGCCCCTGTGTGTGACTCCAACTGTGGTCAGCCTACCATCAGACCCAAGCCTCCAAGTCAAAGGCAAACAGGAAAGTCCTGACCACACAATGGGTGGCTCCGTCAGTACTCGGTGCACCCGAGAGAATGGACCAGGAGATGAGACTTCAGTGCACGTCAACGGGGTGGTTGCCAACGCTGTTCCCGGAGACGCTCTGAAAGGAACCGGGGAGGTTTCTAATCTCTGTGTTAATGGCAGTGTCGAAAACAGTGAATTGCTCAAAGAGATCGAGCCAGTCCTGGACTTTCTGAAGAGCAACAATGAGGAAGTCAATGGAGATCTGCAGCACAAGATGGAAACAAAAGATGTCGAAGTCCAGGTGGATGGGTAGGTCTCTTTTCTATCTGTACTTTCATTTAAAATGTTTGTCTCTCTATTATGCTGTATCAATCCAGATACTTGATATCACATTTGGTGTGCTGCCTTATGAGACCAAAATGACAACTATAGCAAATCAATCAACAATTTTTTGTACTGTTGAACAAACTTGGATTTCTGCATGTTTTTGCTCTGTCCACTTTTGACTGCCATTTTGAGAGGAATTCTAATGAAAATATGTTAAGAGTAGTGGCGGGTTCTTCAGGGTTGAGTGTGTTTCATGAGTTTGCCTGCCTTTTTAGGGAGAAATTCGCTCTATTTCTTTTAAAAATTGAACGATTTTCAAGGATGGTATCCTTGAAGGGACAGGCTTGACTCTAAAGGAGCTGGGGGTGGTGACGGCCGACAGGGAGCTCGGGTGTGGGCTGGTCCATGAGGTCACAAAGAGTCGGAAGTGACTGAACGAATAAACAACAAAGTTTTCTCTATTCTTTAAATGTGGGAGTTGGGAGCTTTGAGGATCTGGGAGGGCACTTTGCAGATCAGCCTCCCTCACACCTCCTGAATTTTAGAGATCCATATGGTTTATTTATTTTTTTCTACTGCATTAGTACACCCCAGCTTGTGGGGGGGGTTGATATTGTTGGTCCATTTTGCCTGGAAATGAATGAGAAATGGATTTGAAGAATGGTAGGCAGTACTAGGCAAATATTTATTTCATTCCAATCATAAAATGATCAACATAAAATGAGCTAGCCCTATGCTGGACAGAATCAAGAGAGTCACACTCTCCTTTCTTGCTCTGCAATCTAACATTTTCGAAAGGATGCTATGTTTACAAATGCACAATCATGAGAAATTAATTCACTGTCCTCTACAGAAAACCCACATTGCCATTATCAAACTGCCCAAGTGAGTATCAGCAGACCAGAAGAGTTTTGTAAGGATTGCTATGCTGTTTATAGTTTTGAATAAAATCCAAGGTTACATCTAATTTAGTTTAGTTCCAGCTAAATTAGAGCTGTTGAATGGATGAGATTTGTCAAATTAACACTAATGTAAGCCCCATTGAGTCAATGGGTCTACTTAATTTGAACTAACAATTGGATTTAGCCCATTACCAGTAAAATTGTGTTTTTTGCTTCCAGCAGCTGGGAAGATTAGAACCAAATGTGTGCCGCCCATCACTTTCCCATGGAGAGTAATCTCTTTAATTGAATGTTCATCAAAGTATGCTTGGTTGATGTGTATTTTTAGTAGCTTTGACTCAGAACTGGTCTGTCAAATTTAATGCTTGAAAATTATTGCATTTAAGGCACATGTGGGTCAGGTTGCTCCTACTGAAGGTTTTGTTATACTCACAGAAAGCATAGTTTTGTCATTTGCGTCTATTTTACATACAATGAAAGGAGCTAAACTATGAAAATTACATCATTGACCCACTCCGTTGTGCCATGGCTTCAAAATGCCCTGGTGTGCATTCATTTGGGCAGAATCAAGAACTATTCTTGACAATATCTGCTGTGCCCCTGCACATCATTGTAGGAACATATATAATACTGACAGTTGGATCCAAGTACAGTAGAGTCTCGCTTATCCAACATAAATGGGCTGGCAGAAAGTTGGATAAGCAAAAATGTTGGATTAAAGACCAGCCAATTATAAATCAAATTACGTTATGATTTTACAAATTAAGCACCAAAATATCATGTCTTACAACAAATCAACAGGAAAAGCAGTTCAATACACGGTAACATTATGTATTTATGAATTCAGCATCAAAACATCGCACTGTATTGAAACAGCACTGGATCCGGACGGGAGGCAGACTGCACTGGTTAATACAGAACGTTGGGTGAACGAAGGTTGGATAAGCTGTATAGAGATTCAGGAAATTGGTAGTGTAGCGAGGTAATATTAGGCTCTAGACCAGTGATTCTCAACCTGTGGGTCTTCAGGTGTTTTGGCCTACAACTCCCAGAAATCCCAGCCAGTTTACCAGCTGTTAGGATTTCTGAGAGTTGAAGGTTAAAACATCTGGGTACCCACAGGTTGAGAATCACTGCTCTAGGCTAAATAGTCTTACGGGAATGTCCCTTTTCAGTGGTAATATGTATTTACATGGCTTTCTTCAAAAGATGCTGGATCCTGGACAGAGAAGGGAGTTCCTCATCACCTGCTGTGGTGTTGGTTTTTTAAATTAGAGGTGACAAAGATTGAACTGGACCTTTTGCATACAAAACACATTCCCTGCTGCTGAGGTTGAGCCACTCCGACCAGTGCTTCCCCTAGCATCTCATTGTGCTCTTGTACCTTTCCTGTTAATGTCAGTGGGGTTCACCCAGCATCTTCAGAGGTACAGGTTGTGGCCTGTCCACAGCAAGAGCTTTACTGCAGGTCCCTCCATACTAAGACCACCACTGTCTCATCCAACACAGAAGACCAGATCTTGAAATGGGAATAAAGTCAGATATCACTTGGGGTAGATGCATGGTGTCCATGAAGGGCATGAATTCCTGTGTTGACTGATGGCACCAAGTAATTAAGACTTGCAGCCTTTGTTTTGTGTATTTTTCTGTAGAAAAGACATTCTTAGTTACAGCGAGATACCTGGGTATTCAAGGGAACTTAATTCATTGATGGTTATTTTCTTCCTGCTTGTTAGATTGTCTCAGGTGCCTGTCTCCAGCTGCTGTCAGGCTTGTCTCTTTTTTAGCTTCTGCTGTGCTTCTTTTCTCCATAACTGAATGACAAGGGGATGTGATCAAAGCTGCTAGTAATAATTCCCTCCAAGCTTTGGGTTGGATAAGCAGCTTTATTGGCAACAAAGCTGGCAGGGAAAGCCATGGCAATGGCTCAGGCAGGGAAGCGCTTCAAGCCTGCGAGTCTGTTGACCGGCCCTTTCTTTGGGCAGGCTGGGATGGGGAATGAGAAGAATATCCCATTCAGGAAAGGGTTCCCCTGCTAAATAGGGGATTGGTGGCTACAACCTGAAGAGTCTACATCGTCGCCTGTGGCTTTTTGTATATATACTTCAACAAAATAATATTAAAATTTGGCAAGGCAACCAAGCTGATTTCTGTGATCTGTATAAATTATGCAGATATGCACAATATCTCCTATTTTGCATAATGTCTTCAAAAATGTTTCTGGCTTTATGTTAATTTGTTCAGCCTCTGCTTGTCAAAGGGAAGGTCAAAGAAACTCATTGAAAGACCCACAAAGTTACAGATCACCTTACTCAGTAACTTTTTTTGGAATCTAAGGTTTTCTATGGCAATACTTGCACTATGTAGTACACTGCAACTAGAAAGTCTAGAAAGTTGCTCCCTTTTAAAAAATAGTGGTGAAAATCCTAGTTAGCAGGAAACCCAACAGTTAATGTTACATTGTCCTGCTTTTCCACATCGCCTTAGTAGAAACACTGATAAATACACAGCTCTCTGCACAGGGTGTGTTTCATTTGAATGGCTAGAAAGAACTTCGCAAAAAAGCAAAACTATCAGAAGACATAATCTGTAGAGAAGCCATCTCCAAATTTTTACTCTCCAGATATTTTGGACACTCTGTCTCATTATGCCAACGGTTACAGATTGTTTTTGCCACAATAACAATGACAAGTATATTAGGCATGGAAACTGTTTAACACTCCAGATTTTGTTGAAGTGCAAATCCCAGCATTCCTCTTCATTGGCTGCACTGCCAAAGACTGGTGAGAAGGGAACTGGGATCCAAAACATCTGTAGGCTACATAATGTCTGCCACTAAAGCATATGAGGAAGACAGAAGATAACACTCTGGAAGGACTGAAGCAGATGGTGTCTGGTTGGACAGAAATGTGGAGGAGTCAGATGGTGCTCCATGTATTGTGCAAGTGCACAGACTAGGGAGCTTCTGCTTTTGTCTCCTTCCCAATCTGTTCCGCCACGCCCAGAGACAAAATACCAGCACAGAAACATTGCAAAACAGTACTGACATCGAGGTGCTTCTTATCTAGATGCCCTTTTCCTTCTTTCTAAAACTGAGGAAAAGCAGACTTCCTCAACAGTAAGTGAGCTGTGCCATAATGAACCCCATTAATTGCTGAGCCACGGAAATCCCTTCTGTGCCAGTGGTGGTACATAACTTCTTTCAGTGCTAAACCTATTGAAAAATATCTTGCTGCTGAAAAGAGTCAAATCTCAGGGGCTACACAGACCTTTGAAGGAAACGTAAATTGTGGATTCGGAGGAGATATGGCATAAAGGTTTAAAGCAATGCATCTATGGGTGAAGGATCGTGAACAACTGTACACTTTCTCATCACTTCCACAGAACAGTTGAGCACCAACAGTTGGAAGACCACTGGTTCCCAATCTCTGGATTAATGAAATAGACACACACATACACACACACATCAAGAACCATTCTGATTGGCAAGTTTAAATTATTAATAGCAGTGTTTAAGTATTAGCAATGCTGAAGCTACTGCATTGACCACCAAATATAAAGCAAGCAGGAGTTAATTGGTGTATGATATCCAAATATCATACAATTATCAGGGCCTCAGTGGCGCAGCGGGTTAAACTGCTAAGCTGCAGAACTTGCTGACCAGAAGGTTGGTGGTTCATAGCCACAGTATGGGGTGAGCTCCCATTGTTAGCCACAGCTTCTGCCAACTTAGCAGTTCGAAAACATGTAAATATCAGTAGATCAATAGGTACTGCTTCACCGGGAAGGTAACGGTGCTCCATGGAATCATGCTGGTCACATGACCTAGGAGGTATCTATGGACAACGCTGGCTCTTTGGCTTGGAAATGGAGATTGGCACCACCACCACCCAAGACTTAATGTCAAGGGGAAACCTTTGCATTTACCTTATCCAAATATCATTGAATAAACCAGGATTTCAATGCAACTTAAAACTTTATGTTGATAGATTTTCAAATGCAAATGCAATCTAGAGAGTGGATGATATGACAACCAGTATCAATGTTCCTTGCCCCAGGAGGCACTGGAAAAAGCTCCACACCCCCAAGTAACTGGCGAAGTGGGTAAAAATAGTACATGGCTCATCCGGTGCCCACTAACCTTGTTCTATTTCTGCCCCCCTGCCTGAAGATGCTTGTCATGTCCTATCTCCTTAGAAGCTGCCAGCTCTTTAGTCTAGACTTGCTCCCCCTTTCCTTCATGTCTTCAGACTCCTTTTCCTTTTCCTTTAATTTCAATAGTATGCAAGGGTCTAGCTGCCTCCCTGGCTGGTTTCCTACTCCTTGAGGATTTACAAAAGTCTTTGCTGTTATTCTTGAGGCCATTGGCAATGCGTTCCTCAAAATCCTGTTTTGCATTCTTAATTTTCTTCCACTCACATTTCCCTTTGCGTTCTTTTAAGTATGCTTCATGTGGGCAAGATGGCCAGTTTCCAAAGGAAGTTTTCTCATCTCAAATAGCTTATTTCACAGTGTGGATTGGCCATGCTAGCAAGTGGCCTCTTGGACCTTGGATGTCCCTTTCTGACCTGCAGTAAAATCCTCTCTTCCTGGGGTATGCATCATATAATTGACTTTTTCTGGTTATTCAGCTGAAATCTCCCCTTTTGGTCAAATAGGATTGTGCTGGAACTCTGTAGTACCCTCCCACTCACGTGTAAACTAAATTTGATAGTTTTGTGATCTCTATTTCCAAGAAGTTTAATTACTATCTCATCTCTCATCTCTCACTATGACTCAGACAGTACCATTAAGTATTACATCTCAAGGTTACTTTCTTTCAGGTTGATCCATAGCCATCTGCTTTTAACCCTTCCATTAGAAGCAGTTCATTCATTTTTGGCTGAAAAAAAGGTAGTCCAGGAAGTCTGGAGGGGTTGGGGATTGCAAAATCAGTATGCAGTTCCATGCCCACCATTTGTATCAACCAACATTGCCTCCAATATTCCCCTCCATAGCTTTCCAACAGAGCTTATGTCCAGAATCTCTGTCGAGTATGTATGCTTTCTTTAAAATTTGACTTTCCCCAGAGGCTTCTGACATTAGGATGAAAACACCTATCATCCCTCTTCAGAGGAATCTGATACACACATTTTCTGTTTTTAACCTCTTCAACTGATTATCTTGTCTTCTTATATGATCACGATCTGTTTCTTCTCCTGCCCCCATTTGTGCAATTGGAAGCATTTTCGCTTTCATGCTTTGCGGATGATTCAGTCCAAGCCAGGTGCTTCTCACTTCCGGTTCACTCCCCCCATGCTTGGTTTTAAAGCAGCTCTCCTCCCTTTTGTATATTATACACCAACAACCTCTTCCAAGAAACTCTGAATATGAAAGGGGTTTGCAAGAGTGGAACTGGCCCGTGTCTTTGGCCTAGATGCCCACCCCTGCTCTACATCATTCTTTCATTCGTTAGGGAGTCATTGAGACTCCCTAACAGGATTCATGTACCCATGTGTATGGTACAGGACCTCAGTCAGGCTGCTGGAGCCCCACAGTCACATTGCCCCTATTGAAGCATCTCCATTGGCTGCCAATAAGTTCCTAGTTTCAGTTCAAAGTGCAGGTTGTTACCTATAAAGCCCTAAACCAGTGTTTCTAGACCTGGGGGTCAGAATTCCTGGTGGGGTTGTCAGAGAGATCGCCAAAGATCATCAGAAAACACAGTATTTTCTATTGGTCATGGGGGTTCTGTGTGGAAAGTTTGACCCAATTCTATCGTTGATGGGTGAACTATAGATCCCAGCAACTACTACTCCCAAATGTCAAGGTCTATTTTTCCCAAACTCCACCAGTGTTCACATTTGGGCATATTGAGCATCAATGCCAAGTTTGGTCCAGATCCATCATTGTTTGAGTCTACAGTGCTCTCTGGGTGTAAGTGAACTACAATTCCAAAATTCAGTGTCAGTGCCCACCAAACCCTTCCAGTATTTTCTATTGGTCATGGGAGTTCTTTGTGCCAAGTTTGGTTCAATTCCATCATTGGTGGGGTTGAGAATGCTCTTTGATTGTAGGTGAATTATAAATCCCAGCAACTACAACTCCCAAATGACAAAATCAATCCCTTCGCAACCCCACCAGTATTCAGATTTGGCTGTATGGGATATTTGTGCCAAATTTGGTCTAGTGAATGAAAATACATCCTGGATATCAGGTATTTACATTAAGATTTATAACAGTAGCAAAAATACAGTTATGAAGTAGCAATGAAAATAATGTTATAGTTGGGGGTCACCACAACATGAGGAACTGCATTAAGGGGTCGCGGTATTAGGAAGGGAAACTCTGCCCTAAACAGTTTGGGTCTGCCTGTCTTTGTAACCCCATCCACCCCCCCACCCCCCATGTACCTGCGTGAGTGTTAAGATCTGCCAGGGAAGCCCTCCTCACAAGTGCAGTTGGTGGGAGGGAGGGAAAAGGCCTTCTTGGTGAAGGCCCCCCCAGCTTTGGAACGCCCTCCCCAGGGAGATTAGGCAAGCCCCCACACTGTCCTCATTGTGGAGGGATTTGAAGACTTGGGTGTTTAAACAAGCCTTTGAGAATGTATAGCCCCAATCGTCCACAATTATGACACAGCACTGCACTTTCATCCCATGCCCTTGTTCCTTAGCTGCAATTTGCACTATTCCGTTCCCTTGTCTTGTTTACAGTCTGGCCATGTCTTAAGATAGTTGTCACCATAGGTTATTGGGCGTTGTTCTGAGTTTTAAATGGTTGTCTTATATACTACTGGTATTGCTTTTTGTATTGTACTGTGTGTTCATTTTATGCATTGTTTTAGGCACTTTGTGTCATATGTTAGCCATCCCGAGTCCCTTCAAGGAGATGGAGGTGGGGTACAAAAATAAAGTTGTTGCAGTTGTTGTTGTTATTGGTGCCAATATGCACCAAAAACCTGGCTTCTCTCAAATGCTATTCCTTAGGCTAGCTAATTATTACTCTTTTCCACCTAATTCCAGAGAAGCTGTCTGCAATGGACTGGGTGCACACAAACAAGCTGAAGCTTCAGTCAGGCAAAACACAGGTGCTTCTGGTCAATCAGAAGGTAACCCAGGGAACAGGGATTCAGCCTGTGATGGACAGAGTTACACTCTCCTTGAAGACACAGATTTGCAGCTTGGTCTTGCGCCTTGATTCAGCTCTGAGCCTAGGCCTCTTTAGTAGCCAGGATCCAAACTAGTGCATCTTCTGGGAAAGGTCTGCGCTGTCTGTAACAATACACACCTTTGTCACATATTGTTTGGATTACAGGCAGTCCCCTAGTTACAAACATTCAACTTTCAAATGACTCATAGTTGAGAACTGGGGTGAGACAACAGGAAATAGGAGAAATCTACCACTCTGAAAGGAAATTCACTCTTGAAAGAGTTTTCATGGGGAAAAGGGATCTCCACTGTAGCTTTCTCTCCAATCTTTGCTTCCACAACAAGCTATTTTTTTCAAATTCCGATTTTCACAGGGACAGAAAGTGGAGGAAAATCTTCTGAGTATTGGTACAAGCATATACATATAGAGAGGGGGGGGGGGAGTTACACTTTAAAAATGGCCCTGTTCTGACTTAGATACAAATCCAACTTAAGAACAAATCTACACAATCTTTCTTATTGGTAACTTGAAGACTGTCTGTACATCCCATTGCCCTCCCAGGCAAGCAAGAAGCACTACAAGAGCTGGCTGGCAAATGCTGTGGAGAAAGCAACACAAAAGCAACACTAGAGGGCAGCAGAAATGAGGTGAAATCTTCTGAGCAGGGGCACAGACAGCAAACAAACATCTCAGGGGTATTGACTCTTCCCTTATGCTATCCATAACTGTGTGTGTGTGTGTGTGTGTGTGTGTGTGTGTGTGTGTGTAGGCTGAAGTTACACAAAAAAAAACCCTGTTCCAACTTAACATACACACTCAAGAACAAACCTACAGAAACAATCTTGTTCATAACTTGGGGACTGCATGTAGTAGGACATACTCTTATGTCAGTGTTTCTCAACCTGTGAGTCCCCAGATGTTTTGGCCTTTCAACTCCCAGAATGGCTGGGATTTCTGGGAGTTGTAGGCCAAAACACCTGGGGACCCACAGGGTGAGAAACACTGTTCTACAAAGCCATCCAAAGAGCTAGATATCAGTTGCTCCAAAGAGCTGTAGCCAGATTGCTAACTGGGGCTGGCGACAGGGAACACACAACTCTTGTGTTGGAACAGCTCCACTGGGCACTGGTGGGTCTCTTCAAAGGGCTGGGGATTCCTTCTAAAGCCCTATCCAGCTTGGGTCTTTCCTTATCTCCCTGTATGAGGCCACTATCTCATACAGGGCTCATATCTTGGCTCATATGGTGAGAACAAGGGAGTGGGCCTCTCGAGTTCCTCCTCCTACGCTTTGGAACGGCCTCCCGAGAGAGACTCCTTGTTCTTCTTTCGCCAGCAGGTAAACACATTCTTATCCCACCAGAAGAGATTGGTTGCAGTGGGCTTTTAATGACATGGTGCACTGCTTTGTTGATTTCTTTAAATATGGTACATTTTAAATAGTTTCACTTTACAGATTGTTCAGTTGTAACTATCTTCTACATTTATATTTTTGTCTTAATGTTTTTCTATAGTTTCTAGTCTAAACTTTAAAAAATAAGTTATACACCATCTTGGGTCCCACTACTGGAAAAATAGAATATAAATGAATGAACTAAATAATACAGAAGTCTAAATGTCACTTCTTTCAGACATGAATGCAGGTTCTCTTCCCAGCTGTCAGCAGTCTATCATAACACAGAGATAGGAATGGAAATAATATTGGAAAAGGTTGTTTAAAAACAGGTTTCTTGGGTTTTGGAAAATTCTGATGAGGAGAACGCTAGACAGGCTTTACATTTTGAGATTTGTTTGAACAATGAAATGCACAATTTTTTGCACATGTGTAGCAAGAAAATAGTTTCTTGCACAGGAAAAACATTTCTGCATGGAAAATAACATTTGACACAGAATAAATCCTGAAAAATAAAGTCTTTGAAAATTGCAGTTTTCAGTAACAAATGGAAACATTAGTCATGGCTGCCTACAATAATGGATTATGAAGACCTACAGAGAAACAATGTGTGCTCAGCTTGATATTATAAGTGGAGACACGGTGTTTAGAAATTGCATTGTGTTCAAAAGAAACAGGTAGCTCCTAATGAAGACTCTGTTATTCATACATCTGCCAAGTGAAACCTAACTGAGTTGCTGTTTGCTTTAAAAGATGTATAGATTCGGGCTTCTCCAGCCATGCACTTTTTAATATGTTATGTAAAAAAACAATACAATGTGAGCATTTGCATTTAGATTTTGAGTGTGACGTGAATGTACGTAGTATTGCAAATGCATAGTCATGTCTCCTGTGAGAGTAAGAACTGCTTTGAGTTCTACTTCATACTACTTACTGATTGAGAGCTGAACTGGAACTCTACCAAAACACCAAAAAGGAGTCCAACGAGCTGCTCTGTTTCCTTCCCTGTTTTATTCACCACAGGTAGCCCTCCCCTCTTTCCTCATCCAACTTTTTCATCCTCAGGAACCTAAGCCATTTATTTATTTATTTTATTTATTTACAGTATTTATATACTGCCTTTCTCAGCCCAAAAGCGACTCAAGGCAGTATATAAATACAGTAAATTGTGCCTCTCCCATTTCCTCGCGTTCTCTCCTTCCTCAGGAGTCTTCAGAGAGACCTCTCCTCATTTTTGGTCCTTTAAAAAGCTATGCAGTTCCACAGAGGCAACATCATCATCACTCCAAACCCTGGTTTAATAAGGAATGCATAAACACAAAAAACCCCACTTTCTTCCACCTACCAGGCTTTTCAGGCTAATAATTCAGCAATAACGGCACAAGAGCTTCTCTATCAGAAGAGACACTATAAGTTCCTGTTGGTTCAGAAAAAAAGGGATGACTCGAAAAACAATTGGGCACGGCTCATACAAGCTGTTCAAACTAAAGACCCAGCTACCTTCTGGCACATTATATAATGTACAGTCAACTATGTCTGTCCCTTCATGGATCCTGGGATGCATATTTTTGGGATATATATGCAGTGGGAATGCCCGTTCCATCCTAGATTCGGAAAATCTCCCGACATGGCCTGCTGTCACTCTGACAGAGATCAAGAGCCTTGTCAACTAATTACAGCAAGGAAAGGCCCCAGAAGAAGATCTCATTCCTTTGGAAGCCATCAAGAACAATCTAGACTTCTGGGCCCCTATTTTAGCATCACTTTTCACCTGCATTGACAAGTACGGTCAAATTCCAAGGACTGGGGGATGGCAATCATTGTCCCCATATATTTAAAAAAAAGGAAAAAGAGATGGTCCAGCGAATTACAGAACTATTCGCCTTCTTATCACTATCAGTAAAATTTATGCAAGACATCTAAAAGGGAAACTGCAGGATTGGGTGGAAAGCATATTAGCTGACGAACAAGCTGGATTTAGGGAAGGACGGTCTACAGTAGACCATTACCTAGTGCTCCAGCATCTGATAGAAAAATATTCCACCAAAAGCTCTGCATCTCTGTATGTGGCCTTTATAGACTTTTAAGGCTGCCTTTAACTCCATCTCTAGGACCAAGCTATGGGAAAAATTAGAAGGCACCTCAATCAACAGATGGCCTTCTAATTTTTCTAATCTTCATCTTATCCTTCAACTCCACGAAGGGACATCTCTCAAAATAAGATGGAACCCGCAAGGCCACCTCACTAACACAGCCAGAACAGAGAAAGGAGCAAACAAGGCTGCATCTTAGCCCTGTCATTGTTCAACCTATACATCAACTCTATGGTAGACCAATTGCACAACATGCACTTTCACCCTCCAAAACTCACGGGGAGACATATCTTCACCCTACTTTATGCTGATGACGCAGCTCTGATATCAAGAATATCAATAGGCCTCAAAAGAGCATTGAAAGCATTGGTACGATATTGTAGGGAGAATCAGTTACAACTTAACTACCAGAAAGCGAAAATCATGGTGTTTGCCAAAAGACCTAGGCTTCACCACTGGAGTATAGATGGAAATAAAATTGAGCAAGTCCCATGTTTCAAATATCAGGGGGTAGTCCTCTGCCAACATCAGAAAAGCACATGGAGTTTATGTGGCTGAGAATGCACAAAGGAGTTTGTCTGCCATACTAAAATACTAAGGTGGACACTTTATACTCAATCTTTTTGAAGCCAAGTCAATGGTGCAACTTCTTTATGGTTTCCATTTTGGTCCCTTTTCTGACTTTGCCCCACTGGAGACCGTTCAATCGAATTTTTTAATATCGGCCCTCCAGGTACCAAGGAGCCTGGCTCCTTGAGAGTTGAGGTCAGTGTGTGGGTGGTAATATTGAATTACTGGTTCAGACTATCCCTCTCTCCTCTGGGCCTTGCACCTCTCTATGAAGGACAACTTTCCATCCACTTGGCAAAGGGAGATAGCAGGCAAAATTGCATCTCTGGGTCTATCCCCAGAACTACGAACCAGCATGGGATATGACCAAGCCAAATCCGAGATCAAACAACGAATAACAGACATTGAGCGCCAAACAGATCTATCTAGTGCCCTTTATTAGGGGTGCAAACAGTAGGGACTGTACCTCCCCTATGGAATATCTTACTGTGTTGGGGGTAGCCAGCCATCGGAGAGCCTTCACCTTGGCACAATGCCATGCACTTCTTTCTGCCGTACTGGAAGGTCGTTGCCAGAAGACCCCATACTCTGAAAGGCTATGTCCCTGTGATTCAGGTCACATAGAAACAACGGAGCATGTGCTTCTGCAGTGCCTGTTTTATAAAGACATTTTCTCTTGTCTCATCTTGCCATGGACAGTTAAATACCCAGGACACTCTGGACAATTTTATGGAGCCCTGCTGCTCTCAGACACAAACTCAGCCGTGACGTACAACGTCGCTAAGTTTCTGCACTGCTGTAATTAAAATCTTGAGGGCGATAATTGAGAGTCAAAAGACCTAAGCTTCACCTCTGGAATACAGATGGGAAATCAGATATAGACTGATATTTATAATGTTGGATATCCCTTCCCCACCCCCCACCCCCCGGTGCCATCCCCACTATCTCCCTTTAGACAGCCTTCGGATGATCTTGTGGGTTGAATTGGGTTTTAATAACTACTTGTATATGGTTTGTAGCCTAGATTTTAAAATTTGTTGAAGTTTGAAGTATATAACCCCTTGGGTTTGACATGGATGTGCGGGACTGGGTCCCCCTGTTATGATCTGGTTATCAACCATAATAAAATTTACTTACTTACTAAACAGTTGGGAATCTATGCAGACATATGACAGTAACTCGGATTTCCCAATAGATTTACCAATAAATACACTTACCTGCAGAATATGGTGGCTGAAAAGTGGAAGTGGAAGCCCTGTGTTTTGCAGTCAGTACTTTGGAGAGGAATTAATGGAAGGGTATAAGGAAGTTACCCAGGACTTTGTGGACTGTACTTAGGGACTTTCTGAGCTTTTGCATCATTACTATGCGTTCTCATTTCTAAATCTACTGATAACCTCAATCTAAATAACATCCTATCAAGTACATCCTAGACCTCAGAAGGAACATAAACTGTAGTCTTTACACGCCTACTGTTGAACAGGTACCTGGTGCCTGAAACAGAGAACTATTAATGGCCTGTGAAGAGATCTAGTCTGAGGCACCTGCCAAAGTTCCCTTCATGCTCAGCTGGGAAGGCAGCCACGGCCAAATGCCTCATGACAGATTGTTTAGATGCCAGGCTCATGTTGGTGGTGCTACTGGGCCAGGACTGCAGGCCAAAGTCCACAACCCCACTCAGTTGAACAAGCAGGAGGACCCTCCCGCAACACAACACTTGCTGGCATACCACACTTGGAAGTAAGTGAAGGAATACACATTGCTGTTGAAGCAGGTGGGCTGGTGGCCCAAAGCCTGCCATTCTTATTAGGGCCAGTTGTGTGCGTAGGGAAGCAGAATGGGCAGGGATAAACTTCTTACACTTTCCCATCTCACCATTTTTCTGCCTAAAATATTTCAGCACCTCTTTCTCTTTTTCCCTTTGGAGCAAAAAAGCCATTGGGAGAGGCGACTGAGTTGACAAATGTTGATGGGGAAATGAATCAACAAGTCTTACCTTACTGAAAGTTTGCAGTTGCTGTGTGTCTTCAAGTTCTTTCTGACTTATTATGGGGATTTCTTTGGCAAGATTTGTTCAGAGTGGGATTGCCTTCTCCTGAGGCAGAGAGCATATGGCATGCCCAAGGTTAGCCGAAAGGGTTGCATGGCCAAGCAGGATTTGAACTCTGGTCTCCAGAATCGCAATCACGTTGTTGTTATTATGTTTATGTTTATTATTATGTGTTTATTATTATGTTTATTTTTATTTATACCCTGCTTTTTCTATCCACAAAGGAGATTCAAAAGTGGCACCATCCTGGCTGTAGCTTCCATTCTCTGTGCCCACGTGATTGGGGAAAATTTAGCTTATATTGATTATTCTGATTCTGTTAGCAAAGGGTAAGACCAGACGGCCATGCTGGATATGTCCCAAGGCCTACCTTCCCAACCCGCAGGTCTTCCAGTCCTGCTGGTGCTCCTTTTTCCCACCATTGCCTGGGCTCTCTGAACATTCAGACAGTGACAAAAAGAACAAGTGAAGCACTCTTCTTCATGTGTCTTGCATTCTGCCTCTGGGTAGGTACATGAATTGGGCCCACCAAAAGCAGACAAGAGAATGGGCAGGAGTGAGGTAGAGTCTAGAGAGATACAGCATCTTCTCCCACGAGCCTATCCAAGTTGGAACTAGTGCTGCAAAGAGCTTTTTGAACCCGTGTTCTCTGGCGGAGCCGAACAGTGCCCCAACAACTGCTTGCATTGTTCAAGATTGCTTACAGCTCCTACACATTAATTCAAGCAGGGAAACTTGCTGGGATGATAATTGACAGGTCATAGATCCAATAAATGCAAACTAAGGAAAGCCATCTAACTGCAAAGGCATAGAACTTTAAAATACATGCAGTAATCAACAAATAGCAAGATAAGCTGGAGCTCCTGGTGCGGCTGTACCAGAGCACTCCTGGCCTAGATTTCTCAATGGCAAGAAATCTACACTATAAAATTACCAAATCCGATTTGGTGACAAAACAGTTATCTATCTAATCAACAACACAATATCACAAATTGGTCTGTGTAAAACAGAAACATTGCCATTTGGCACACTCTTAGTTTTACCTTCCTCACCAATCCATCCGGACTTGGCAAGGTCTCTATAACTTTGGCCAAAGGCCACTTGAAACGAGGTAAGGATTTGTCTTTCAGCAAAACAATATCTCCAACTTGAAGGTTGGGCTTAGAGTCTTTCCACTTCCTGCGACTGGAGCTGAGCCAGGTACTCTGCCTTCCAGCATCTCCAAAACTGGTTGGCAAAAGTTTGAGTTTGTTTCCAGAGTGCTTTGTAAGATCCTTTGGGGACAGGGTACATAATTTCCTGCCATTCAGAAGTCTTTTGAGTCAAAATGGAAGCAGGAGTGAGAAGCTGTGGAATGTCTGGTTGCCCCAACAAAATTTGTGCCACAATACGATCTGATCGTCCTAACAGGACCCCTGATGGAGATAAACCTCTTTAAAGCATATAAAAAGGCAGAAGTATCCATACACTCAATCACCTCGATGTGAATGGCTCGGATAACTAAACAGGTGAAGATGACTGCCCATCTTTTATTGTTAACAGGGCACCCACGAGTTCTAGTAACCAACTCCCACGGACCAAACACATCAATACCAATATGGGTGAAAGGAGGGTCAATCTGGGTCCTATCGGGGGGTAGTTCTGACATAAGTTGGCTTTGGCAACTGGCTCTTAGCCTCCTGCATGTAACACATTTATAAATGACACTACTGACTAGCCTTCTAGCATTGACTAACCAGAAACATTGATTTCTCAGTGCCCCTTCTGAAAGGGACCTGCCCTGATGCTGCACCTTGCCGTGAGCATAGCGAACCAACAAGGTGGCTAGATGCCCTTTTGGGATGATGACAGGGTTTTTGACGCAGTCAGAAAACTTAGATCTGTTTAATCTCCCACCCACTCTAAGGACTCCCTGAGAGTCTAGAAAGGGGTTCAACAACTTAATACAGCTGTCTTCAGGGATACTGGCTCCCCTTTGAAGGCAGTCGACCTCTTCTTTAAACATGTCCCTCTGGACAGACCTGAAAATCCAATTCTCAGCCTTCAAAAAGTCTTGGCCTTGGGGGTTGCCTCCCTTCTTTTGCACAGCTAAATGAAAGAGTCTGGCCACCATGCCCTTCAGCGTGGGCCAGCTTCAAAAACATTCAAAAATTGATGAGTCCAAAACTCCAACTAGCTTGCTGTGCTCTTAGTTGTTGCTTTGCAGGATTGAACCTCAGGAAGGTCCGGATCCTCCGCAAATGAAAAAACCTTTGGAAAGTCAGGGTTGGCTAGGCACTCTGTTCCTGTTAGCCAGGTGGAACTTAAAGTCTTGTGTGCAGAAGCGCCGTGACTAGCGATATCCGCAGGGTTGTCGTCGGTAGCCACATGATGCCAATGATCCGGAGTGGAGCTTGCCAAAATAATGTTGATTCTGTTATTAACATAAACTTTAAATCTTTTGGTGGTGTTTCTCAAATAACCCAACACTATCATACTGTCAGTATGAAAGAAAGTGTCCGAAAAGAAATGTCCAGTTTCTCCTTTGATAATTTGAGCTATTTGAATGGCTAGCCCAGCTACACACAGTTCTAACCTAGGGATGGTGGCGTTAGAGGGAGCAATCTTGGCCTTGGCCATGACAAAACCTAAAGTGCAAGAACTAGAGTCTTTTTGCCTGGCATAAGCCACATCTGCAATAGCTTTCTCTGAGGCATCGCAAAAGACATGGAGTTCGGTGTGCGAGCCTTGCAAAGGGCTCCTGGCTGTGAATTGGCGCGGGATGCTCAACTGGTGTAAATCTTGAGCCTGGGCGGCCCAAGCGGTCCAAGAGTTTTTAATGGACTGAGGAACTTCCTGATCCCAGTCCAGTTTGCTTTCAATGACCTCTCGAAAGAGAAGCTTGGCTGTTATCATGACAGGGGCGGCCATTCCCAATGGGTCGAAAACACCATTAACTGCCGATAACATCTTTCTCTTGGTGTTCACGCCAGTGAACCATGTAGCCCTGACTGACAAGAGGTCCAGACGGGTGTCCCAAAGCAAGCCTAAGCTGGACTGGGCGCTCGCGTCCTGGAACAACTCCAATACGTTGTCTTGTATCAGGTCTTCAGTCGGGAAGGCTCTTAAAATGTTGGTGCTGTTAGAGTTGATCTTGTGCAGCCTGATGTTGGCCTTTTTTAACAAGGATTGGACATCCTTCACTGTACTAACTGCAGACTATATGGTGTCAAACAACGTGAGCAAGTCATCAACATAAAAACTCTGGTTGATAACTTGGGCGACCCGAGGGTCAAAGTAATGTCCAAATCTTTCCGCAGTCTTTCGCAGGCAATAGTTGGCCACCGCAGGAGATGGTGTATTTCCAAACACATGGACCCGCATCTGGAAGGCTTTCACATCCGCCAGACCCTGGGTGTCTTCAAACGACAAAACCTTTTAAAACTTTCTATGTTCCGATGTGACCAGGAACGCATAAAACATTTTGAAGATGTCAGCGATGACAGCATACTTGGATTCCCTGAACCTAAGTATGACTCCGATGAGGTTGTTCAGAAGGTCTGGTCCCTTCAGGAGCACGTCATTCAATGAGATGTCCTTGCATTTGGCGCTGGCATCAAACACAATGCGCACCTTTTCCGGCTTCTGAGGGTGAGTGACCTTATGGAAGGGAAGAAACCAAGATTCTTCTTTGTCTGAGCCAGGGCTGGATGGCTCAGCATACCTTGCTGTAAACATGTCGTCCATGAACTGAACGATTTGCTGCTTAGTCTGCATTCTGCGTTTTAAAGACTGCAGTCTCTTCTCTGCTACCTGTCTGTTGGGAGGCAGGGTAGGCCGGTCTGCTTTGAAGGGCAAAAGGGCGATCCAATTCCCTTCCTCACTGAGAGTGACCTCAGAGCTCATGATGTTCAGGAACGCTTGCTCATCTCGGGAAAGCACTGTGTGCTCGTCATCCCGGGATGCGTCGAAGATGGATGAGAACTCAGATGAAACTCCTTGGCAGCAAACAGAAATGTGGCTGAGGCAACTCTGCATGACTCTGCCACAGCTGAGGGTGTTTGGCTGATCTGGACACAGAGAAGACGGAAGATGCATTCTGTCGACACATACAGGTCCCTGTATGGTCCATCCTAAAGGAGTCTTCTGTGCCAAAGGTGCACCAGGAGGACCTCTCTTCTCAGCCCCGGATGCTCATCAAGCTGGGGCAGTTGGATCCGATGAGCAGGACTATGTCAATGCCCGGTTCAAAGGGTGAAATGAGGTCCTGTAGTCCTTTCAGGTGAGGATGTGCTTGCATCATCTCTCTGGTAGCAATCTGGTCCTTATCTCATGGGATGGACGCACACTCAATAAGGTCAGGTAACTCAAAACGAATGTCTTTGCCACATGGCGAAATGATAAATCCAGATGCAACGCGGCCCTGTCTCCTTTGTTTGCCCGTACAAGTAGAAATACAATAGTCAATAGTCTTTGCCTGCCCCTTAAAGATTCTGAAGAAGTCAAGGGTGGCCAGGGAACCGTCGCTTTGGTTGTCAGGGGCCACGTACATTTTCTTCTTCATCCAAGGCCTGCTGGCAGGATAGACCTCTGCCAAACAGATGGGGTGGCATATCCTAGTCTTCTTTGGGCTGCCGCACAGCTGTGTGCAGGCCACAGAGGGTGCTTCAGTGCCTGGTGAAGGTCCAGCTGAAACGTCTGAGAAGCGCTGACTGATGGCTCCGCTCTTGACCTTGAAGGGCACGAAATCCTTGTTGTGCATGGCTGAGCAATGCTTTTCGGATTGGCACACCTCGCACTTTATCTTTTCTTTGTATGACTTTGACTGGTGGGGAGTTGCACCGCAGCACCTGAAGCAGATCCTGGACTTCTTGAGGATCTCGAACTTGTCTGCGTGAGGCTTCTTGGCAAACTCCCTGCAGTCGGCCAAACTGTGGGGTTTTGCAAGCAGTGGGCACAAAACATCCTTAGGTGTCGTCTTGGCATCATCTGGAGAAGGGTTGGTCTCCATGGACTTGACGGCGATGTTTCTCTTGGTGCCACTGTCTTTTGCAGGTTTTTTGGGCTCTTTGATGGGCCTGTCCGTCCTTGGAGTCCCATAAAGAGTAGGAAATCCCATCTGTGGGTCGTTGAGCTGCATGGCGGCATTTGTAACAAAATCCACAAGATGGGTGAATGGTGGGTAGACCTGATGATTGACCTGCTTGAATCTGAAGGCTTCTCTGCCCCACTCTTCTTGTAAGGAATACGGCAGCTTCTGAGTGATGGCAGTTTGGGACAGGTGTTGGTCCAGGCAGGCAAATCCTGGAAGCTGTGGGTTTCCCTTGGCTGACTGGAGCTCAATCAATAAGTCTGACAGGTCCCAAAGCTGTTTAAAGTCCTTAGGTTTGAGCACAGGGAACTTGTGAATTCGGTCCATCAGCGAGGCTTCAATCTGGGTGCTGGACCCATAGCGCTGATCAAGCTTCGTCCATGCAGTGTCCAATGCTCTATGTGGTTGGTCGATGAGAGCCGAGAAAATCCTTCTCACCTGCTGAGCTGATACTGGACCGAGCCAGGCAATCATAAGAGTCAGTTGTTCCTCAGAGGTGAGTCTTAAACTCTGTATGGCTCGCTGAAAAGTCTTTTTCCAAAGTAGGAAACCTTCTGGCTGGTCAGAGAATTTTTCCACACCTTTGCCCCTCAAATCCTTCTTCGGGTTCCTGAACAAAGACTCAAGCTGCGACTGAGGAGTTTGCAGAAACGGAAGGGGTGTTTGGTCAGGGGTAAAGGTGAAGTTCTTTTGAAATCTAGAAGGTCCATTCCAGGGGACACCTGCGGCCTCAGGAATGGGCAAAACCCTGATTTCCGGGCTGGGCTTTGGTGCCTGAGTTGGTGGCTGTGGGCTCCTGGCCCTGAATTGCTCGGCCTGCCTGCATGGCACGATGTCGCTGTCCGCATGCACCAGCTTGCTGTCTTGGAAACCAATGTGGGCTGGCAGAAGAGGCGTGGTTGGAGGGGTTGGCAAAAGGTTGACATTTTCTTGAGACAGCTCTCCTTGCAGCGCCTTTGCCAGGATGTTGCACAGACCCTTTTCTGCGCTGCCTCCTGCTGGATGTGCGACAACTTCAACTTTGTCTCTAACTCTATTTGAGCCTGCTCGAAGTCCAGGCCTAGATCCGCAGCTGCTGCCTCAGCTTCGGCCTCAAGTATTTTTTCTTGCAGTTCCAGATGCCTTGCTTCCTTGGCGTATAAGGCTGTCATCGATGAGGAGCTGCTTCTGGAGACGGACGATCCAGACACTGAATCACATCTGCTGCTATGCTTCCTGCTGGTGTGGCTGTGTTTGCTATGGGCAGACGCGCTTGCCTGGCTGTTCTTTGCGCTTGAAGCCTTTGGGGAATGCTTAAGTGGCTCAGGGATCACACTACTAGCGGGCAAAGCTTGAACATCTTTGCTCCTTCTGGGGGAGGGACCAAAGTTGGTTGCATGAAACAAATGAGCATAGCTAGATTCCCTAAGCTTAACACTGTTCAAAAACTGAATTGCCCTAAGATCTGCATCCTGGCTATTTTACTAAGCAACTGGGTGATGTCATCAACTAAGCCTCTCCACTTATTAATTAAAACCTTAAGATCTTCCTTGAGGTCCTGAGATTTCTCTAAATCCTCCGAACACTGTAACTGGCTATCGGGGTCGACAATAGAAAGCCATACGCCTTCCACCTTATCTGTAAGCCTAGATTCCTCCTGTAGAAGCGCATCTAAGGCTTTCTGGGGTGGGTGCAAAGAACTCTGGGATCTTAGGTCGTAGGTTTTGCTCTCAGATTTTGGGGAACTTGAGGTGTGAGCCATGACAGCAAATTGCCCGAGCAGTTTAGCAATACAGGTGAAATGACAAGCAGAGCAATCAGTATATCACTAACCAACAGTCAATAGGACACACAATACGTAAATGCAATCATATGCACAAAGAGCAGGCGATATAGTGATGCAGTAATAAAGCAGTCAGTGTATCAATGCAGATATAACACATAGAGCAGGGGTCCTCAAACTAAGGCCCAGGGGCCGGATGTGGCCCTCCAAGATCATTTACCCGCCCCTCGCTCAGGGTCAACCTAAGTCTGAAACGTCTTGAAAGCACACAACAACAACAACAGCAGCAGCAATCCTATCTCATCAGCCAAAAGCAGGCCCACACTTCCCATTGAAATACTTTTAAATAAGTTTATATTTGTTAAAATTGTTCTTCATTTTAATTATTTTATTGTTTTTAAGTGTTTTTGCACTACAAATAAGATATGTGCATTGTGCATTAGTATTCATTCATGCTTTCTTCAAATTATAATCCGGCCCTCCAACAGTTTGAGGGACTGTGACCTGTCCCACTGTTTAAAAAGTTTGAGGACCCCTGACATAGAGCAAGCAATATGATAGTGCAATTACAAGCACACTCAAAAAACTTATCACTTTAAAGCAGAGAGTAAGACACAGCAGACACAATAAATCAAATGCAGGTTAAAGTCTTGCTGGCAGGCTGCAAAACCAAAAGGAATTGCAAAGGGCTCCTTTCCAGGAGAAGCAAAGCACCAAAAGCTGCTGCAAAGCTGAGCTTCAAAAAGGTGGGAACTTGCTTCTGGCTGGAGACTGTAGCAATACTGTGCAGGATTCCAAAAAGGGCGGGAAGAATTGTAGCAAACTTGCAGACCTGCTGTGCAAAGACTGGAGGAGGATTGTAGCAAACTTGCAAAGCTAGCTGTGTAGATCTTCAAAAAGGGCGGGAAGAAAGCTGATGCAGACTTTCAGGTTCCTCTTGCAAGGAAGGTGGAGCTTGGAGCAAAGAAGGAGGCTGCCAGCCCCTCCCTTCTGGTCACATGGGGTGTCTTCCAAAATGGCCGAAAATGAAGAAACACGAACAGATGGGCTCCTCTCCAAGGTGGCCGAAACTCCTCAGACACAAACAGATGGATGCTGGTAATGAAGACTTGAAATGGCTTGTACAGGCTCCCTTAAATACTGTTCTGTAGCTCTAAAAGCCACAAGCTTGCGTCTTCTACTGTGCTGTCGCACGCTGGGCCCGTACATAAGACTGTAGACAGGACATAAATTCTGTGTGCCCAACGGGACGTCAGAGCTGCCTCAGATTAAAGGCCTTTGGATTTCCTTAAACAGAGTCTTTAGATTGCTTAAAGGTTCAACAAAGTTCTTTATTATTGAAATCAAACAGGTACTTCATGGCTTTCTTAATAGTCTATTGGCTCTCTCAATCTTGTCCACAGGGGACAGGCACTATCTTCATAACTGTATTTTAACGAATGGGGAAATCCTTAACCTCTTACCTGGGCAGTCTGTCTTTGCTTCTGTTGGCGTGGAGCCCCTACACCCGGTACCAACTGCTTCTGGCTGCCGTGAGTGACCCTTACCAAGCAGAGCTTTGTAGACTTCCAGGGGAAAATAAGGTGTTCAGGTTTCCGTGATGGCTGGCTGAAGTGCTGTGGGACCGGATTCCCTCAGCAAAGGATCTGCTTAAGGCTGTAAAATCCTCAGCAAAAGAACTGTGCTGAGACTGCATCTCTCTGGCTAAGCTATGGGGCTGTATATCCCTGGCCAAGCTATAGGGCCTTTTCTCCCCGGCCAAGCTGTATATCCCCGGCCAAGCTGTAGAAGACGAAGCTTTCTACAGGAGCTTTTGGTTTTATGTCCTGTATGAAAGGCTTCTCTGTGTAGACTGACCCAAAATGGCTCCTATTCCCTCCAAAACCCAAAAGGGGGCGGGACCAGGGAACCTAACGATAATTGACAGGTCATAGATCCAATAAATGCAAACTAAGGAAAGCCATCTAACTGCAAAAGCATAGAACTTTAAAATACATGCAGTAATCAACAAATAGCAAGATAAGCTGGAGCTCCTGGTGTGGCTGTACCAATACAGTAGGGGAAGCATTTAACTGTCACGAGCATCCACATTTCAGTTTCAGTACATTTTAGATGTATACTTGTGGAAACATTGTATTGCACAATATGTATTCCTAGAAAGTTGTTTCTTCAAAGCACACATTTCTGCATGCTTTTAAAGTCATGAATGCTTTGGGAGCAGGGTTTTGTCAGATGACTGTTAGCCCAGGATAAGCAAGTGATCACAGTTTGTGTCAGTTTCTCAAATGCTACATTCCGTGATCTGACAATTCACAGATTTGTGGTGTCACAACACAGGAGAAGCACTGCGTGTCAGTCCAAGAATTTGGCCATAAATCTGTTAGAGAGAATACTTTACTTAGCTCTCAAACCTGTCCAGACAAGCGGTTTCGAGCACAATAAATGTTCTGCTGTTACTCATTTCTTCTATGTGATCCTAGATCCAGAGTTTGTTTCTGAAGGTTCCCTATTTGGATTGCAGTTCCCAGAAACCTTTTTCCAGCATACTCAATTGCTATGCTGATTGGAGAATAGTAGAAACTATTGTACAGAATAGTGAAAATATTTGGGGTCACCAATGAGTTTTGTCTTTAGGGTTGTGTCTCTGCTCCAAGATATTTGGTTATGTATATGCAAATATTCCAAAATCTGGCATATGGAACACTCCTGATCTCAAGTATTTCAGATATGGGATACTCAAACTGTATTTCTGTACTAAATAACCATTGGCTGGTGCCTGCAACATCATGAGAAAAACACAGTGATACAGTTTGGTTAATATAGACTCTTGAGTGTAATGTTCTTTGTGCAAGCTGGTGTGCCCCATTTGATGGCAATCTATGCTTGTCTGCTTGCTATATAATGTGGTAAGCCAGCTTTGTTGTATTTGGTAGTCCCTGCTGCTTTTCTGCTTCATGGTCCCAAAGCTATCTGCCCTGATAGTGCCGTAGCAGTTCTAGAGGTTTTGCACTATACATGGCATTTAGATAGATGGGATTGGTAGTCATAGAATGGCAAAAGATATGTTGGAATATGGAAATCATCCTGTTGAGTCAATGAAACACCACCTACTCCAATATTCTGTCTCCAGAAGTGGCCAACTAGTGCTCAGATGTGTTACTGGCTCTGCACCCCAGTTTTTCATATTTAATGTAGGTCAAATAGTAAAACCTCATTTAGATAAAAAATATAGACACATACTGAGTCAGACCATGTAGACCAGGGTTTCGCAACCTGGGGGTCGGGATCCCGGGGGGGGGGGGTCGCAAGGGGGTCTCAGAGGGGTTGCCAAAGACCATCAGAAAACACAGTATTTTCTGTTGTAGGAGATGAACTACAACTCCAAAACTCAAGGTTGATGCCCACCAAAACCTTCCAGTATATTCTGTTGGTCATGGGAGTTCTGTGTGAGAAGTTTGGCCCAATTCTATCGTTGGCGGGGTTCAGAATGCTCTTTGATTGTAGGTGAACTATAAATCCCAGCAACTACAACTCCCAAATGTCAAGGTCAATTTTCTCCAGACTCTACCAGTGTTCACATTTGGCATATTGAGTATTCATACCAAGTTTGGTCCAGATCCATCATTGTTTGAGTCCACAGTGCCCTCTGGATGTAGGTGAACTACAACTCCAAAACTCAAGGTCAATGCCCTTCAAACCTTCCAGTATTTTCTGTTGGTCATGGGAGTTCTGTGTGCCAAGTTTGGTTCAATTCCATTGTTGGTGGAGTTCAGAATGCTCTTTGATTGTAGGTTAATTATAAATCCCAACTACAACTCCCAAATGACAAAATCAATCCCCACCCACCCTACCAGTATTCAGATTTGTGGGTGTATTGGGTATTTGTGCCAAATTTAGTCCAGTGAATGAAAATACATACTGCATACCTGTTATTTACATTATAATTCATAACAGTAGCAAAGTTACAGTTATGAAGTAGCAATGAAAATGTTTTTTATGTCTGGGGGTCACCACAACATGAGGAACTATATTAAGGGGATGCAGCATTAGGAAAGTTGAGAAACACTGACATAGTCACTATGCTGCTTGGTGTTGGCTCTCCATGGTTTCAGCCATGGATCTTTCCCAGCCCAATTTGAAAATGCTTCAGGCAGAACTCAAGACCTTTTGCGTGCAAAGTGGACGTTTTGCTGTAGAGCTACAACCCTTGCAAAGCCCTAAAGGGCTGAGAATGGCGGTTAATAAATGCATCAAATAATAATAAAAATAATAATAATAAATATATGAATAAATGTATGACAACAAAATGTTATCAATCATGATGTTGATATTAGTGTTTTTATGTGCTTTCCTCGTGTTTAAAGTTGCTGTTTATGTAGGATCTGCTGGTGGAAGGGTTCCACTCCTGGAAGATGTCTCCTTTCAGTTTTCAGGAAACAGCAGCAATATTGTGGTGGGATTGTACTATAGACCCCTAGGCCAGACTGAAGATTTGGATGATACCTTTTTTGAACAGATGTCCAAATTTTGAAAAAGGAAAGCGATAGTAGTAAAGAAGAGAGTTCAGCTACTCTGTTATTTGTTGGAAATCAGATACTGCTAAATCTTGTTTCATCGGTGCTGCTGGCACTGATGACTTGTATGTAGGGCTCTGTTTTGATCTAAAGATATCGATATAATGAAAGAGCAACAGCTACCTGCTGCGAAAGTCCTTTGGTGTGCTCTTTGCTAACAGGTAGGCGTAAAGTATTGAAGGAAAAAGTCATTTTCAGGCTGGAAGCGGCAATGAACAGTGGGGAGCGTGGCAAAGAGGGGAGAACTCTTCCATTTGGGCCAGCTCTCTTCTATGTTTTGTTTATCATTTCTTGTGGTCTGTGTTTGCAATTTGTGAGCCAAATCAGATCAGATGCATGACTACCTTTGCTGGGAGAATTTGGTCTCCTCTACACACCCCTCATCTCGAGCCACACCTTTATCTCTGAGGTGTTGGAGTTCGGCAGGCCATTGAATCATTCTTTACCTTATAGCGGCCTTAAAAGGAAGAGGTAGCAGAGCATAGAGGGGAGCCCAGTCCTTCCAAACCAGCTCTTTGGCTTCCCAGGTCCTTCGCTCAGATAGGTAACACAAAGGTAAGCCCTGCTGGGAGAAAAAGAAAGATTTCTGGTAACCTCACTCTTTCTATCTCCGCAAATGGAGAGGGTGAGAAATGGGGAAAAGAAGAGCCCCCGTTGAGCATACCTTGGCAGAAAGGTGGGTTATAAGTTTAATAAATGAATGGAGGAATGCATTTGCGGAGGTGTTCCCACCAGCTGTTCCTTTTCTTTATAGCTGTGTTTTCTACAGAACTGACTTTGGATTGGAAGGGTTGCCGGCAAGAAATGGTGTTTTGTTTCTGTGTGTCTCCCCATATGATTATAAGTATCTGTGCTCAGTACCTGTTTGTTTTGGATAGTATTGTTATTGAGCCACAGTCAACCCCCCCAAAAAAAGATTTATAATTCACCAAGGGCTCAGAAATAAATATATGATTTTCCCCCCTTTAAAAAGACCCTTTCCAGATTTGTGCAGGTTCAAAGCATCAGACAATCAAGACCAAACCAGCAACAGCTATAAATCCCTAAATCCTATCATATCAACCCCTTTAATAAATGGTATCTATTCTTCATGACAAGGAGCCCCTGGTGGTGCAGTGGGTTAAAGCGCTGAGCTGCTGAACTTGCTGACCGAAAGGTTGCAGGTTCCAATCCGGGGAGCGGCGTGAGCTCCCGCTGTTAGCCCCAGCTTTGGCCAACATAGCAGTTCAAAAACATGTAAATGTGAGTAGATTAATAGGTACCACTCCAGCGGGAAGGTAACAGCATTCCATGAAGTCATGCTGGCCACATTAACTTGGAGGTGTCTATGGACAACGCTGGCTCTTCGGCTTAGAAATGCAGATGAGCACCAACCCCCAGAGTCCAACACTACTGGACTTAATGTCGGGGGAAAACCTTTACCTTTACTGTTCTTTATAACTTTCTATATAACTTTTATCTTTCTGTATAGTGTATCTATTTCATATATATGAAAATGTATAAACTTCTTTACCAAAATATAACCAGTCAAGCCCAGAGATATTCACCTCCCTGCTGAGAGATTTCCTGGACAGGAAAGGTGGGCAAACCCCCTGGACCTTTTTCCAAGCCAAGCCAATTAACAAGCCCATTGTCCAGGTATATGCAGAGATTTCCCATCAGCCCAGATAAACCCAAAGCTGTTTGTCTACCTATATGGTTCACTTGAAGCTGAGAGATTGCTGCCTGCGAAAAACAGAGGCTTAAATTACGTGCATGTATCAAACCTCTTTAATGACAGCCAAACCTTTGAGTACACAAGGTCAACATCTCTGTCTCTTGAGTCTTGCACCTTTGTTTTCTAAAGCTCCTATCTTTGTTTGACATAAAACTAGAAATTTGAGCTCATCAGAGACCCATCTCTGTATCTTTACCATTTGTTTTCCCAGACTGTGCCCTCCCAGGGGGCATCTCTGCAGTTGATCAGTTCTTCACTCTGACCAGTCTCCCTCCCAGCCATTCCTGACATGGATCCTAGCCAGCCTCTTTTCTGGCCAATCAGGGGAGGGCAGCGGAAAGTTGAATAGCGGTCAGAACTGTATAAGATGTCTTATATTTCTCTGTATGTTTATGCTTGTACCTGTGAAGCAAATTTGCTTCCCTTTTGGCCAAACTGAATAAACCTCTGTGGCTTGTCTTCAACTTAGTGAGTTGGTTTTCCTGTCCTGGCCTATCTGGTTTACCATAGGTTCACCAGGCACGGATCCTCTTTAGCAGCAGTCTTAGTTAACCACAACAAATTTAATAACAATTTTAAAGAGGAAGCCCTGCAGGCTTCCCAAGGTCCCAATTTGGGAGGAAGGCAGGATATAAATCAAATAATTAAGTATGGTTTAGCCTGTTTCACTTCATTAGAGTGGGAAGATTTTCCATGTGCAATCTATATCTATCCATCTTCTATATATTCTATAATAAAAGTTGGTGTATGTATGTTTGTATGTATGGTGGTATGCATGTATTTTCCAAGATTGCCCCAACTTTCAGAGAGCACTGTACCTCCCGCCAACAACGGATCTGGACCAAACTTGGCACACAGAGGAGCTGAACATAGGGCGGGGGAGATTGGAGCAGATTGACCCTAGGTTCTGGGAGTTATAGTTCAACAACATCCGGAGACCACTCTGACTCAGCCGACAATGGATCTGCACCAAACTTGGCACAAATACCCAATATGATCAACTTTGAATACTGGTGGGATTTGCGGGACTGACACAACATGATGGAAGTTGAGTTCTCCCTGCATCCAGAGAGCCCTGTGATGCCCAACAATGACAGATCTGAACCAAACTTGGCACACAGGCACAACATGACCAACTTTGATTACTGGTAGGGTTTGAGGGTAATTGACAATGGATCCGGGAGTTGTAGTTTACCCGCATCCAGAGAGCATTGAACCCAGCTGATGACAGATCTGGACCAAATTTGGCACATAGACCCAACATGGCCAACTTTGAATACTGGTGGGGTTTGGGGGGTGATTGACCTTGCATTCTGGGAGTTGTATTTCACCCACATCCAGGGAGCACTGAACCCAGCTAACAACAGATCTGAACCAAACTTGGCACACAGACCCAACATGGCTAACTTTGAATAGTGGCAGGGGTTTGGGAGTGATTGACTTTTGAATCCAGGAGTTGTAGTTCACCCACATCCAGGGAGCACTGGACCCAGCCGACAATGGATCCAGACCAAAATTGGCACACAGACCTAATGTGGCCAACTTTGAATACTGGTGGGGTTTGGGGAGGATTTACCCATGATTTTGGGTGTTGTAGTTCACCCACATTCTTGTGCATTTTCTAATTGGAGCATTCATTAAAAAAAGAAAAAAGACTGAATTTTTCTAATAATTAGTGTTATAAATTACCTAATAGCGGCATCGCCGGGTACCTAAGCTAGTGTACTCTAAAACTAGTTTACTTTCTTGTTTGTTTTTATTATTTTTTTATTCTCACCTTCAGGGTTTATTGATGAGTAGTATTATTCTAGTGATTTATTAATGATTCACCTATTTATACTCCTTCCTCCTTTCTGAATCTTTATAGTAGATGGTTTTGTTGGCATCACTTCCATTTTACATGGTAACTTCTGATATTCTTTTGACAATACTGCAGCAAGTAAAAAAGGCAGTTTGAACTGCCGCTGGAGATGAGGGGTAAATTGGCCCAAATCAGATGCGGACTCCATTTCTGCAAATGCAGGTGTATTTCAGTGTTTTCTCTTCTCTGAATTTTACAATTCTGTTTTCCAGTTTAAGATATGTGTCTTAGGTGAAAGTGCACATACAATATATCAAAATGTAAGGTATTTGGAAATGTTAATCAAAATGCATGTATGTGGAAAAACTGCATACAAAAATGTGTATGTTATAGGAGAAGTACGCATAAAAATCCATCCCAGTGTTTGTGAATGGATATCAAAATATGATGAATTTAAAAAGAAATTAGGCTGGCTCTACAATGCCAAATAATGTAGTTTGAACATTATATGGTCATTATAGAACCTCATCATCATCATCATCATCTTTAATTACTTATTAATATCCCTCCATCCAAGATGCTCTAAGCGATTTACATAGCAGAAATTATACAGGATAAAACACATACATACAAATATTAATAAATTAACATGAGTCAAATGCTCTAGTAAAAAGCCAGGTCTTAAGTGCTAGAATAAAAGGCCCTAAGTCACGCATGGCTCTCAAATAGGGAGGCAAGGAGGCAAGTTTGAACTGCATTATATGGGGCCTACTACACTGACAATATAAAGGTAGTTTGGACTGCAAGATTTGGCAGTGAAGATCCAAATCTAAGAGAACACAAGCAACTGATCTATCCTTACGTATAGCCATTTTTGTCTGTCCCCAAGTGCAAACATTATTCATTGGTTTCTTGGATGGGAATTTTTCATAGTTGCTGTGTCTAGTATTTGTATTGAGTGCTTTTCAGAATTAGGAGTCCACGAGCTTTCTACTCCACCCTGTCCCCGAATACTTCTTGTTTTAGGACTTTAATTTCCTGACATTTTTAGGATTTGTGTTTGTTATGGAACACCCATTGTTTTTAGCCCAGCGAGTGCCTGGCGATTCATCAAAGCTGCCTGCCATTGGGCCAGTTCTCTTCCTCAGCACCCTTTTCCTCCACATTCAGCTCCTGTCCCTGGGTTCCTTCCCTGAATGTGTTTGCAGCAAAGACCTCCATAGAATATTCACTGTGTCTAACCTTCCCCTTGCCATAACCAGTTTAGTCTTGCACACACATCCAAAGCAGATCTGCCCAGGCCTTGAGTGGAAAGAGAGACTCTGAGAAGGAGTTTTGTGGAGAGAAGGCAAGCAGGGCAAAAGAAACAGCCTCTGCTGCTCCGGTGCCCTGTATTTTTTCTACAGTTGCCTGAGTAAGGTGATGAAGAGAGGGTGAAGCATGACAGAGCAGTAGAGCTTGCAAAGTGGAAGCCTGGCAGATATCTTTCTTCTGGGCTGGTTTTCTCAAATCCTGGGGAAGGGACCATGCTTCATTGCATATTGTGTTGTGACGCAGTGCTCTGCTGGTACAAATGCGTCACAAAGTGAGACAGAAAGTTAGTGGAAAGGTGCCACTGCAGTACATTTTCACTATGAAAACCTTAAAATCTTATATATTGACAACCTGAGCTTTCATCCTGATCATTCTAACCTGTTGTTTTCATTTAAATCACGGGAGTTGTCGGTTCACAAGGCCTTCTCTGCCAAAGTGGGCTGGTACCTCACCGAACTATAAGTTCTGTGATTCCACAACATTGAACCATGGCAGCTAAAGCGGTGCAAAACTGCATTCATTCTATAGTGTAGATGCATCCTAAGTTTGGGATTAAGCATTTTAATATAATGAATAGTGATGCATGGGATCTGTGTCTTTAGCTGAGCAAAAATTATGTTTGTAAAAAAATATATAACAAGTATATGTAATCAATCACTAAAATAATTAGTTATTCACACAACACAAACCGCACTATAAATACTGGTATGGGAGAAGGTCTATAGGACTTAAATCATCTGTTGAAGGAAAAAGGATGGCGCAAGATCTCATCCAGTTCTTCGTTTAAGCAGTTTTCATTTACGGCCAACATAAATCTTGTTCAATATTTCCTCCATACAAAAGACAATGCTACAGTATAGTAAAGGTAAAGGTATCCCCTTGACATTAAGTCTAGTCGAGTCCGACTCTGGAGGTTGGTGCTCATCTCAATTTCTAAGCCAAAGAACTGGAGTTGTCCATAGACGCCTCCTAGGTCATGTGGCCAGCATGACTGCATGGAGCGCCATTACCTTCCCACCAAAGCGGTATCTATTTATCTTCTGATCATGTTTTCAAACTGCTAGGTTGACAGAAGCTGGGACTAACAGCAGGAGCTCACCCCTCTCCCTGAATTCCAACCATTGACCTTTCAGTCAACAAGTTCAGCAGCTCAGTGATTTAACCCACTGTGCCACCAGGGGGCCCATGCCACGGTGTAGATTTATACAAAGTGAAGACATCTCTTCTCCTTCTTTCCTCACAGCTACAGAGAGACATGCATAGCAGCAAATTTGGGTTTTCTCTGCTCCATAGTTTATGGACCCTTCATGAACTGCAGCCAGTATACAGTGGCAGCTAGTGGAGTGAGCAGGGCGGGCCTTCTCTGTAAAACAGTGGGACAAGATGCCTGCCCTGCTTGATTCATGTGTCATGTGTGTCTGCATAGATACCAGCGACTGTTCGTCTCCTTCTGACTGATGGATTGCTCTGTGTTTTATTCCCCCTTCTCTAGCTCCCAGGAAGTAGACTCAAAGTCACCAAAGGCATTGCCAGCTGGAATGGAGAACGAGCGGGTTTTCAGTGACCTGTGGGACAAAAGTGAGGCCCCCGCTGAAGGGAGCAACACTACCTCCGAGAAGGACAAGGTAGGTGTTAAGAAGCAAGGGTAGTGAAGGTGGTCTTTCCTTTGGCCCTTCATGTATTTGGACTTCAGCTCATGAAAGCTTGTGGTCAGTTTGATTGGGAACTGAAATCCAAAACATGTAAAGGGCCAAATTTCAAGAAGGGGCATCCCTTCAGACCAGGTACACACAAATTCAGCATGTTTGCTTGCTTGTTGCTTAATACACTTGGAGAATTTGAATCTATCACCTTCCAGTATACATAGGAAACTATTTTGCTAGAGGGCCATTGAGGCTCAGACATCCATTGCAGTAGTGTTTTCTTCCTCCTAGCATAATACATACAGTTGTTTGAGATGATGGGGATGAATGGAGTCTGTCAGAAAATGTTGCTGGGTGTGTAAGCCACCCATGTCTTTATATAGGAAACTCCATTCCATTTTCCTTCTTGCCTTCTGACTATGCTCAGTCCTCACTGATCCCAAAGAGATGTTCTTTTCTCCTGAAGGTGGCTTGTCACCCTTGAAATTTGCTCAAATGTACCACAGAAGAGTTGGAAGTAATGTGTTACAGGTTGCAATTATAAATGGTATGGAAAAAGTAGAGATGGAAGTGTAATTCTCAGAAATATAGCACCTGGGATCATACGTTGATGGTGAATGGTAGACAACAACTACATCATGGCAGAATGGTGGGAATTGGAAATAGCAATGGAACACCAGAAGCTAGGAACAATCTACCATTATTATTATTATTATTATTATTATTATTATTATTATTATTATTATTATTATTTGAAACACAATAAGATGAGTCCACAGCAAACAAGATCACTCTGCTGGCTATTGTATTGGATCACACGTCGGACACTTCCCAAGTGTCTAGGATTGTGTGATGTATCGGCAAATAATGCATGCAGATCCCAGTAAGGTGGCCTTTTGCAGCTGGCAGATGGTAACTTTTTCAGCACCGATTGTATTTAAGTGTAGGCCAAGGTCTTTAGGCACTGCACCCAGTGTGCCCATCACCACTGGGACCACCTTTACCGGCTTGTGCCAGAGTCTTTGCAGTTCGATCTTTAAATCCTCATATTATGTCAGCTTTTCCAGTTGTTTCTCTTCAATCCTGCTGTCACCTGGGATTGTAACATCAATGATCCATACTTTGTTTTTTAACACGATCGTGAGGTCAGGAGTATTGTGCTACTCTGCTTTTTCTCTCCATAGAGAGACTCAAATATGCCTTTAGGTTTTGAGTAGGATATTTGCCCGCCAGCACCTCTCTAAACGGCTGGTGCCCATTTCTGCCACTTCATAGCTAGTAGAAGTGGTACTTTAGAGTCCTGGTTTCAGTCAGGGTGCCCATCTGTACTTTCTTAGCCTCTTTAATTGTTACTCCTCCAAACACAACCCATAGTTCAATTCTGCACTGTGTGGTGATGTGCTTGCTTCCATCCAGTTCTCATCCAGTTCTCAGCATTCTGCCAGGTCACAGTTGTTACCTGTTCAGCTGCCCTCAAAGCGTGCCAAGAGGGAGAGCCAACTAGCCGAGGAGCAGCAACCCATGCATATCTCGTCTTTGATTTCTGGGATGTAGTACAGGTTGCTCCCTTCTTGAGAGCTGGAATGGACAAGCAAAAGAACAGTTGCAAATTAGAAGAACAATAGCAGGTAGGAGCCCTCACAGATGTGGGACCCCATGGGCCTTCCAAAAGCTAGAGCTGGCAGTGTATGAGTCATTGCTTCTCTCAAGTTTTACAAAACACTTCAGATACTTCCCAGACTGAGTCCTCGGCAGGGTGTTTCCCTCCATAAGAACTATGACAGTGTGTGATGGATTACCTGAGAAATCTATGGTTTTGAGGGGTTTTTGTCTTGCTTTTCTCTTGTTTCCTCTTGCTGGCTGTTTTTAGTTGTTCCCACCCAAGGCTTATAGCTGTGTTGGCCTATAATGATCATGATAGATTAGTTTCTATTGTATGTTTGCTGGCCATAGAGCACAAAGGAAGGAGCACCTCTTGTGGTCAAAAGGGGAAGAACAGTTTGCCATGATCTGTGGGAGCTTTGTGAGTTAAATACCCTCACCTTGTTTGCCACTTAGGGCTAACTACAGGTTTAGGAGGAGCTCAACTTCTCCTGGAACATGGAAGGGAGAAGGTTGAAAATCCCTTCTGGTATACTCAATTTCTACTCCGGCTTCCCTCCCCAGTTTATCAGAGCACCAAAACGTCTTCACGTTTTGGAGAGTTGAAGAGTGCGACTACGTTTTTCTTGCTTCATCTTGTCTTGTCGTTTGGTGAGATAATAGCACACCTGTATGAACATAAACAGAGTTCTTCTGGATCAGATTAGAGCATGCTGTTCCATAATGGCCCACCAGATGCCTTTGGAAAGTCCTAATAATAATAATAATAATAATAATCGTCATCACCTTTATTTGTAACCTGCCCTCTCTCCCCAAAGGGACTCAGGGCAGTTTCCAACAAAAGTGGCAAACATTCAGTGCCATAATAAAGCAGACAAACAACAAATCAATCAACACAGTAAATAACATTAATATAAACTTATAACAACTAGCCAAAAAAATAACCAAGAAATAAGAAATTAAATAAACATAATATATCACATCACACACATTTAGGGTAAAGATAGGTAAAGGTTTTCCCCTGACATTAAGTCCAGTCGTGGCCAACTCTGGGGGTTGGTGTTCATCTCCATTTCTAAGCTGAAGAGCCGGCGTTGTCCGTAGACACCTCCAAGGTCATGTGGCTGGCATGACTGCATTGAGCACCATTACCTTCTCACCGGAGCTGTACCTATTGATTTACTCACATTTGCATGTTTTCGAACTGCTAGGTTGGCAGAAGCTGGGGCTAACAGCAGGAGCTCACCCTGCACCCCAGATTCGAACCGGTGACCTTTCGGTCAGCAAGTTCAGCCGCTCAGCAGTTTAACCCACTGCACCACCGGGGACCACACGCATTTACTACATAATAAAAAGTGAGCAGCTAAAAATACATTAAAAATAAAGAGCAGTTTACTACAACCAACAAGGCTGAGGTAGGGAAGGTCCTGAAGTAAGGCATAGCCCTCTGGCCCACGTTCCCCTTCAAGTGGTATCAAGAGGCATATTGCTAAAGATTTCATATGGGATCTTTTTTCTCCAAGAATGCGCCTCATCTCTTCTTAGAGCCATTCAAACTGCCATCTATCACGTCATTGAGAATGAAAGTTATTTTGAAGGCTTAACTGTGTTGAATGAAGAGGTAGTTCTTTTCATCTATCCCACATCTCCCGAAATTCTCTCTGTTGGAAAACCTAGTCTGCCATAATACACTTGTCCAGTTTTTAAAGTACCATTAGATGATGTTGGTTTGCTGTAACAGGTTGGTTTGATTCCTTCCTTCTGAATTACCATCTAATGCATTAAAAAGGTCAGGGTTTCTCTTGACATTAAGTCTAGTTGTGTCCAACTCTGGGGGGTGGCGCTCATCTCCATTTCTAAGCTGAAGAGCCGGTATTGTCCGTAGATGTCTCCAAGGTCATGTGGCTGGCGTGGCTGCATGGAGCGTTGTTAGCTTCCCACCGAAGCGGTACCTATTGATCTATTCACACATGCATGTTTTTGAACTGCTAGGTTGGCGGAAGCTGAGGCTAACAGCGGAAGCTCACACTGTCCTATGGATACAAACCGCCAACCTTTTGGTCAGCAAATTCTGCAGCTTAACAGTTTAATCTGCTGTGCCACCACACCCCCGCTGATGCATTAGAGGGGCAATAAACTAGTCCATCCTTTGACTTAAATACTTCTTAATGCTCATAACTCAGGAGTACTTATGGCACAGTGAGTTAAACCACTGAGCTGCTGGACTTGCTGACCGAAAGGTCACAGGTTCGAATCTGGGGAACGGCATGTGCTTCCGCTGTTGGCCCCTGCTTCTGCCAACCTAGCAGTTTGAAAGCATGCAAATGTGACTAGATCAATAGGTACTGCTCCACTGGGAAGGTAACGGAGCTCCATGCAGTCATTTTGGCCACATGACCTTGGAGGTGTCTGCGGACAATGCCGGCTCTTCAGCTTAGAAATGGAAATGAGCACACCAACCCCCAGAGTCGGACATGACTGGACTTAATGTCAGGGGAAAACCTTTACCCACCCTATCTCCCAGATGTCTCAGCCTCCCGGGAAGATTGGAAAAGTGGCATTCCCAACCCCTGCGAGCACCAGCTTCCCCCCAGCCCTGTTTTCACTCCTCTTTGCTCCAAAGTTTCTCCTTTCATGCTGCAATCCCTCAGCCTGCTGCCTGGCTTCCTGCCTTGCCCCACCTACGGCTCAAAGGGAAACATTTTGCACGGTTACTTCTCTGCCAAACCGTTCTATATAAAAATGAGGAACACTGAGAAATCTAAAACAATGTAAGAGGAAATAGTACATTTATATTTTTCCCTGCGCTTGAGGGGAAAAGTTCACACGGGGAGCATCAGCCTGTAAAGGAAGCTATTTGCTCAGTTAGACAGCAAAGCAATGACTTTGGTTGTGAGAGACCCTATAAGGGCTTAGAATGGAAAAAAAGGTTTTTTTGATTCACATTTCAGTCATTGATTACCAGGTTCACATTTTCCAAATCAATATACAATTACGGGCGCAGCTACCCTTTTAGACTTGGTGATATGCACCTAGAATTTTGCAATGTGATTTATGTGTGCATTGCTGAATGTGCAGGATGATGTTAAATTAACATATTCACAACTTTTAAAATGTGAATGTTAGGCACTCTAGCATAAAGGTAGGCATATTAACTAGTTATAGAGCAGGCATGGGCAAACCTTGACCTTCCCTCCAGGTGTTTTAGACTTCAACTCCCACATTTCCTAACAGCCTCAAGCCCGTTCCTTTTCCCCCTCAGTCACTTAAGAGGAAAAAGAAAAGAGGAAGGAAAAAGAAGGGGCCTGAGGCTGTTAGGAATTGTGGGAGTTGAAGTCCAAAACACCTGGAGGGCCAAAGTTTGCCCATGCCTGTTACAGAGCATATAGTAAGACCCCCCACATCTGCGAGGAATACATTCCCAGCTGGACTGAGGTTACATGAAACCACAGATATGACCAAACACCAGGAAATTATCTGACTTCCAACCCTAGTTTATCATAGAATCATGTTGGAGGATCTAGAGAGGTGTCCTCTCAAGGAATTTTGCTAGGGTTTCCAAGGCAACTCCGTAGTAGCCTCTAAGAAAAGTATACCATAGAATCACCTGAGGGACCCAGCAAATTCCTAGAGATCATCCTCCCCCCCCCTCCCCATTATGGTACATGAAACCACAAATATGGATTCTAGGATTACAGGATCTCACGGTATTAGAGTAATGTATAGAGCGATAGTAAAGCTTCTGTTTATAGAGGATATTTACACTATCAGGTGCTGATCATCTCTGAGTAACATTACAACAGCAGTGTGCCAAAGTCTTTGGCTATTGGCTGGAGTGAACTTCAGAATGCCACCATTTTGGAACAGATGAAGGCAGATGCGGAACATTGATGTGTTGGGTTGTTGTAGGTTTTTTCGGGCTATATGGCCATGGTCTAGAGGCATTTTCTCCTGATGTTTCGCCTGCCTCTATGGCAAGCATCCTCAGAGGTATGCTTGCCATAGATGCAGGATGCTTGCCATAGATGCTGGCCTCTGAGGATGCTTGCCATAGATGCAGGCGAAACGTCAGGAGAAAATGCCTCTAGACCAGGGGTCCTCAAACTTTTTAAACAGAGAGCCAGGTCACAGTCCCTCAAACTGTTGGAGGGCCGGATTATAATTTGAAAAAAAAAAACATGATTGAATTCCTATGCACACTGCAGATATCTTATTTGTAGTTCAGAAAAAAATTAGTATTAGTATTTCAATGGGAAGTGTGGGCCTGCTTTTGGCTGATGAGATAGGATTGTTGTTGTTGTTGTTGTTGTTGTTGTGTGCTTTCAAGTCATTTCAGACTTATGTTGATGCTGAGTGAGGGCCGGGTAAATGACGTTGGAGGGCCGTATTCGGCCCCCAGGCCTTAGTTTGAGGACCTCTGCTCTAGACCATGGCCATATAGAATCCTAGAATCATAGAATCAAAGAGTTGGAAGAGACCTCATGGGCCATCCAGTCCAACCCCCTGCCAAGAAGCAGGAATATTGCATTCAAATCACCCCTGACAAATGGCCATCCAGCCTCTGCTTAAAAGCTTCCAAAGAAGGAGCCTTCATCACACTCCGGGGCAGAGAGTTCCACTGCTGAACGGCTCTCACATAGCCCGAAAAAACCTACAACAACCCAGCCATGATTCCGGCCATGAAAGCCTTCGACAATACATTGATGTGTTGTCTTGGGGTTTTCTTAAAATAAGAGTGGAAAAAAGTGCTCAGCTGGAAGGCGGAGGACGACCACCCCTGACTTGGAGATGCTTTTGGATTGGACTCCTATCCTCACACCCGGTGTGCCAGCTAGTAACAATGAGATTTGTACTCTATCCCATCTGCCAGATTGGAAAAGGCTGCTCCAAGAGTTCATGAAAGGTCCCTTGGCATGCTGGGCAATCTGATCCGAGTAATTCCGACAGATTCCCCTGGCATTGTCTTTCACCTGTTGGAATGTCTTGCTTTGCATGTTCCCTGCTAAGCCTGTGGCTCTGTAAGCCCCTTTATATCCTTCTGCACTGAAGCTTAATTCCTTTCCATGTTAGGAGTGATAAAATCCTCTCCTCTTTTTAGGGCTTAGAAATATAAGCTGCTCTTATATCAGTGCCTCCCTTCCCTGGAACTGTGCAAACGTCTTTTTTCTTCTTTTTAAATTCCTCCTGTCCTTATAATTAAGTGATGACTATTGGCTTCCATCTCCATAGGAGTGTTGAATCTCCTCTGGGTTTTAGTCCAAACTTTAAAAGACCTAACCATGTGCAGAACCAATTATGGAGCTAGGTTTCAGCCCTTAAGTGAGCTCAGAGTTCAGAGCCAAATTCCAAGCAACTGACCTGGAAGCCATCGGCAGCTGCTATTCCACATACTGGTACCAACTCCAGTTTCTTTGAAGGCACTCTAACCACAGTCCATGGAATAAAGAAGTCTTCCTCAAGAAATAGGGATTAAAATATTGCTCATAAAGATGTGGGTGAGATTGACAGAGATTTTGATTCCATTTATTTTTCCCCGCTGAAGTCATTTAACAGAGATACAGTAGAGTCTTGCCTATCCAAACTTTGCTCATCCAATGTTCTGTATTATCCAACGCAGGCTGCCTCCCTCCCGGATTCACAGCTGTTTCAATACATAGCAATGTTTTGGTTCTAAATTCGTAAATACCGTGACTGCTTCTTAGCAGGGGGTTGGACTTGATGGCCCATGAGATCTCATCCAACTCTATGATTCTATGATTCTACTACATACGAGGGTTGAATGAAAAGCAATGCCTGCACCTTCGCAACTCCTCAACAGATGGCGGTACTGGTATGCGGCAGATACTGCCTTGTTCAGTAGACTCTCCTCTACAGTTCCATTTTGGCAGGAAGCCTTAGCATTGAACGGTTGTGTTATTAAAGTGCGAAGTATGGAACCCTGCATAGACAGTCAGTCAATGCGACTTAAACAACCTGAAGTCATTGAATTCTTGACAGCAGAAGGTGTCACCTGAACATCTTTAAACTTACTCACCCAGTGACACACAGTAGTCACATCAACACAATCACCATAAACAGCTTGCATTCTCTGATGAATCTCCTTTGGCGTGACACCTTCTGCTATCAAGAATTCAATGACTGCACGTTGCTTAAGTCGCCTTGACCAACCATCTTAGCAGGGTTCCATACTTCGCACTTTTACAATACAACCGTTCAATGCTAAGGCTTCCTGCCAAAATGGAACTGTAGAGGAGAGTCTACTGAACAAGCCAGTACCTGCCGCATACCAGTACTGTCATCTGTTCAGGAGTTACAAAGGTGGAGGCATTACTTTTTATTCAACCCTCATAATATTGCTGTGTATTGAATTGCTTTTTCTGTTGAATTTGTTGTAAAATATGAAGGTTTGGTGCTTAATTTGTGAAATCATAATGTAATTTGACGTTTAATAGGCTTTTCCTTAATCCCTCCTTATTATCCAACATTTTTGCTTATCCAACGTTCTGCCAGCACATTTATGTTGGATAAGCGAGACTCTACTGTACCTCCAACATTTCATAGTTAAAACCAAATAATAATAATAATAATAACAACAACAATAACAACGTTATTTACACCCCACCACCATCTCCCCGAAGGGACTCGGGGTGGCTCACACGGAAGCACTACTAGTTCCGAGCAAAACATGAACAATACATAAACATACAGACTATAACAATATCAATTACAATAGCAAACATGCATAAAATGACACATAGTAAAATTATTAAAATTCATAAAAATACAGCAGATAAAACTGGCAGTCTTAAAATTAGCAACTCAAGTGCCAGAGTGAAGTCACTAAGTCCTCACATCTAACCATTAAAATCTACTCAAGGTCAAAGGTCTGTCTAAAAAGCCAAGTTTTTAAGACTCAGACCGAAAAGCTTGGAGAGAGGGGGCTAACCTAATCTCTCTAGGGAGAGCATTCCAGAACCAGGGCGCCGCCACCAAGAAGGTCCTCTCTCGTCCCACCAGCCAAACTTGAGATGGTGGCAGGACCGAGAGAAGGGCCTCTCTGGCAGATCTCAGAGCCTGCGCTGTTTCATAGAAGAAGATGTGGTCTCGAAGATAGATGTATGGCCAAGAAGCATGAATGTGCGGTCAAACTGGCAAAATTCCATAATGAGGAAAAACACACAATCTAGGAGTGGCTGCAGCAGTTTGCTTTTGCCTTAGTTTCCTGGGAAGGGAACCCCATTTTCTCCTTTCCATGTTGGTTGAAGCTTCTGAAAACTCCAGTCCAGAAGCATGTCACAGGCCAAAGATTCCCTGCCCTTGACACAGCTAAACTTGCATTTATGTATGGTATGGATGCAAATTTTAACTTTTTTGGTGATGTGCTTTGTCTTTTTCGAAAAGTTGTAAATGACCACCACAGAGTCTGGAGAGTTCCTTTTTAAACAATTTGTTTCTGATGTGTTTTAAATGGTAACTTGTTGTGTGTTACCATTTTGAATGAGTAACTCATTGCTTTCCCCATTGTGTTGTTGTTGTTTTTACTTTGAAATGTTACTTTTATTTGGAATTTTTTTCCTTGGGCTTGGTAACGGAATGTCAGTAATGTGACATGTGCCCTTTGACATGCCTTTTTAATGATCTTTGACAGTAGCTTTCAAAAGAAACTTGAATATGGTACTCCTGGCCCCATTTCCTTTCTTGCCCAGAGCAGAGCAATCAAGGCGCCTCTATGGAAGGCCATCAGTTGCACGCTCCCACACTCCACCCAAGACATGTGTCAACATTGCAGGGGATGTGCTCGTAAAAAAGTTGTTAACAGGCTCCCGGGTAAAAAGTCTTCTAGAATAATGGATCCTCCAGCTGCTGCATTTCTTCTTTCTTCCCCCCCCCCCCCCCCTTTCTGGCAATTCAAGACTGCGGTGGCCCAATTAAGGCCATAAAGGACAGTGCAAGGGACGTGACACTGACAGGAATGAGGTTGAGTGACAAAAGGAGGGCTTTAGCCTCTGGTGGTACAAACAACACAACTCTAAAGTCTTATTTTGTAAATTACTGTTGTGTTGTCGAAGGCTTTAATGGCCGGAATCGCTGGGTTGCTGTAAGGTTTTCAGGCTGTCTGGCCATGTTCCAGAAGCATTCTCTCCTGACGTTTAGCCTGCATCTATGGCAGCCATCCTCAGAGGTTTTGAGGTCTGTTGGAAACTAGGAAAATTGGGTTTCTATATCTGTGGAATGTCCAGGGTGGGAGAAAGAACTCTTGTCTGTTGGAGGTAGGTGTGAATGTTTCAATTGGCCATCTTGATTAGCATTTAATGGCCTAGCAGTTTTCAATGTGTGATTTCTTACTGCCTGGGGGAATCCTTTGTTGAGAGGTGATTAGCTGCCCCTTGATTGTTTCTTGTCTAGAGCTTCCCTGCGTTTATTTACTTTTATAATTTTAGAGTTTTTTAATACTGGTGGCCAGATTTTGTTCATTTTCATGGTTTCTTCCTAAATTACTATTCTTTTTGTAGTAAATGATCCATTGCAATTTGCAACACTTAATCTCTCAAAAGAGAAACAGAGAGTTGACCCACTCTTTTTGGCTGAGCAAGTCTCCTACGGTTCTAAACAGGTACCTTGTCAGGGAGAAGGTCAGCCTCCTGTTGTGCTTCATCCCTCAGCTACAAAAAGACGCATTTAGGAATCGAGGAAGCTGCCATATAACAGCTTAGACTGCTTGCCCATCTTTTAGCCTAGCACCTTCCCCAACATGGTAAAGGTGGAAAGGGGCCACAAGGGCCAACCCTTTTCCATGCAGGGGTGCACTCCCAAAAACAGCCAGCCAACCTGTTTAAAGAACTCCAAAGGCCCCTCTCAGAGACAGTTTATTTCATTGTCAAGCTGTGCTTATAAGTGAAGACATTTCCCCTAAAATTTAAGTAAAATCTCTTTTCTTATAACTTGAATCCATTGCTCTGTGTCTTAGTCTCCGGAGCAGCAGAAAACAAATTTGCTCCATCTTCTACATGACATCCCTTTAGATCAGGCATGGGTAAACTTGGGCCATCCAGGTGTTTTGGACTCCGACTCCCATAATTCCTAACAGCCTCAGGCCCCTTCCTTTCCCCCCTCAGCTGCTTAAGCGGGAGTTGGAGTCCAAAACACCTGGAATTGTGGGAGTTGGAGTCCAAAACACCTGGAGGGCCAAAGTTTGCCCATGTCTGCTTTAGATATTTAATGATGGCTATCTCTCCTGTTCATCTGATGCTTAAGGGCATTGGTCAGCATGATGAGGATTGCTGAAATGTCTGAGCAAAAGGCAGTGCTACTCTGTCTAGTAGAAGTTTCTCATAGTCCTGTTAATGGAATTATAAATACTGGAGTTAAAACATGGGACCTTTGAAATTCAAAACACGCTTTCTACCATTCAGCCGTGTTCTTTCCTCTTGGAGACCTTTTGCTCTTTAGACCTTTGAAGGCCTTTCCACCTACACTTTCGAGCTTATCTCTGCAGTCTTGAAGACAGAAAGTCTGAGAAAGATGGCCAAAAAACCCCCTCTGCTGTACTTTTTGTGCTCTGTGCCAGCTTCAAAGCTCGAGTGATGTCATCGATCCTACATATTAGCTTATCTCTAACCAGCAGGGTTTAATACTATGTGCTCCTCTCTTTCCTCTCCACCCACCCAGGTGCCACCCTCGGGTCGGCAGTCGCCAACCAAGCCTTTGTTGAATGGAAGCCCTTCCAAGTGCCCACGCTTTGCAAAAGTGAGGAACTGGGAGAGTGGCTCTGTACTCAGTGACACTCTGCATCTGAAGAGTACCATGGTAAGTGAGGGGGGGGGGGCATCCTTTTCTAGGCATGCTTTGCCAAGATAATAGGCTGCCTGTCTGATAATGCTTTAGGCAGCTGAGGTTTGGTATCATGAAAAGGTAGTCCCCTAAGATCCTTAACTGTAGACTTTAACAGAAATGCATTGGAACACAGCACTGTGCCTCCTATGCAAATAATAATAATAATAATAATAATAATAATAATAATAATACATTTTATTTATTATTATTATTATTATTATTATTATTAAACTTTATTTGTACCCCGCTAGCATCTCCCGCAGGACTCGATGTGGCTTACAAAGGCCAAGGCCTCAACAAACAATACAACAATACAAAACCTAGGCAAATTAAACAAATTAAGCCAATTAAAGCAGAATATTTATATTCCGCTTTATCTTCCCAAGGGGACTCAGAGTGGATTACAGTATACACACATATAGGTAAACATTTAATGCCATTTATACAGTGAACAGCAATGACATACAATACACAAACAAAGGCAAAGTTTTCCCTTTTCATCTCTGTCGTCTGGAGGCGATACTCAACTCTGGCCATGGGGAGGTGGTCTTGTTCCATTTTCCATGCTGTCCCTAGACCCCTCTTGGTCAAGTTGCCAGCATGGCTGCATGGCGCCTTTTACCTTCCTGCTGAGGCGGTACCTATTAATCTACTCACATTGCATGTTTTCGAATGCTAGGTTGGCAGAAGCTAGGGCTAACAGTAGGAGCTCTCCCTGACCCATGGCTTCGAACTGACAACCTTCTGATCAGCAAGTTTTTCTGCAGGTAGTGGTTTAACCCGCTGTGCTACCGCGGGGCCCACAATGTGTCCTATAAGCCAATGTGTTGCTCTCAGCTGTAAGTAAGACTAATACTGAACTTCTTTTTGTTCAGGTTGGCAGCCACAAACAACATCTGGGATAAACTACATACTACAACTACATACTGGTTGGAATAGGAGAACACTATATTGCCCTTTGCTTCAGAGAGAAAAATATATCCCAGTTTCCCACAATGCTCTGGGAAGATGCTAAGTCAGATGCATTGTTGGAAAAACAGTCATCAGCAACACTGGTGATAGCTGTGTAAGAATACCAAATGTATTAGCCCCAATGCCACCAGAGCCCCCAGTGGTGCAATGGGTTAAACCCTTGAACCGGCAGAACTGAAGACCTGAAGGTCGGAGGTTTGAATCCGGGGAGAGCACGGATGAGCTCCCTCTGTCAGCTTCAGCTCTCCATGCGGGAACATGAGAGAAGCCTCCCACAAGGATGGTATAAGATCAAAACATCCAGGCGTCCCCTAGGCAACGTCCTTGCAGACGGCCAATTCTCTCACACCAGAAGTGACTTGCAGTTTCTCAAGTCGCTCCTGACATGAAAAAAGCCCCAATAACAAGCCTCTTCACATCTTTGTTTGTTCTACATATTTGCCATGTCTCCCCCCCCATCCCCCGAATTCCAAATTAACCAGCAGAATTTCTAAGACATTAATTCTGAAATTGAGCCATCAGCAATTTTCTGCAGGACTCAGATCTTCCATTTGTTCTCAACTCTCTTCCTCCTTCCCTGCACCCCAAGCTCTCTTCCTGACATGCTCTGTACCTTAAGAAATCCTTGTAAATAAATGCCACTTCAATGCAAATGTCTATATGATTTGCATCAAGGTTGTCTTTATGCTGTCTTTTGTTGACACCATATATGCTCCTGCAAAAAAAATGTATCTCGCACAAAGCTCCTTGATGCTGCCACGTGTCCTGTCATTGTCAAGAAGGTGCTTTGCTGTTTTAGCAGTGCACACAAGCACATGTGCACCGGGGTTGGGGAGACGTCAGTAAAGATGGGGATGAATGCGCATGAATGAGCCAAAGAACATAGGCCCCAGACTAGATGCAATGGGAGAGGCGTGTTTGTACTTGATGCGCACTTTCTTTAAAATGCAAATAGAGGTTGTAGTTGGAAACATCAGAAGAAAAGAGCATGGAAATATCAAGCCAGGAGGCTGCAGCTGTGAAAAAGAGGAGGATTGTTAAAAGAGAGGAGGTGAAAATAAAACAAGCAATATCATTATGCCTTCATAAAAATCTATGAAGAATCCACACTGGGATGACTGTGTACAATTCTGATTTATGGAATTGGAAAAAGAATATAGCAGAGCCTGTGTCGTCGAGTGGTTTGAGTGTTGGACTGTGTCTCTGGAGAACAGGGTTTGAATCCTTGTTCAGCTGCAAAAAAAAAAAAAAACCCACTGGGTGACCTTGGGCAAGTCCCCTCAGGGGTGAGAAAGGTGGTGTGTGTGTGTGTGTGTGTGTGTGTGTGTGTGTGTGTGTGTGTATATATATATATATATATAAGTCATACACTCTTAGCCTCAGAAGCTCCCATGATACCGTCTTCTTAGGGTCACAATAAGACAGAAACAATTTGAAGGCACACATCAAGAAAAGGTGCAGAAAACACAAATAAAACAATCAGAGACTGGCAGAACTGTTCTATAGAAGAAAAAACAGGTGAGGTGTATACATTTATGAATGGTATGGAGAAAGTCAACGGGAAGATCTTCTTCTCTGTCTCCAATAACCATCAAATGAAATGTATGGAATTTCAGGCAAATAAAAGGAAATGCTTTTGGATTTAGTATGTAGTTTATCCCAGATGTTGTTTGTGGCTGCCAACCTGAACAAAAAGAAGTACCTGGTCATACTATACCTTATTTAGGGACAGAAACCCTACAGCCTTCCAGATATTGCTTAACCCTGTTCAATGTACCTGATGGTGAGGAATGATGGAGGTTGCTCTTCAGCAACATCTTTGAGGGGGAGCGGAGGAAACACAGTAGTAAATTGGTTTCTGTGAGCTACAATAATTGCAGCCAACTTGGATGGTTGTAAAGAAGAATTAGACAAACTCAGGCATCCATGGTTGCTTGTCATGATGGCGGTTACTCCCTTCCAGCATTGGAGACTGGAAGTAAGGTATAGCTATCATGTCTTATTGGTGGAATTCCCAGAGATGACCAGTTGGACTTAAATGGCCTTTGGTTTGATCCATCAGGGCTCTTACTATATTCTTAGACTGTGATTAGAGCCAGAAAAATGATGTGCGCTGTAGTAGCTACTATTCAATAGCAATCTGAATAAGCCATGACTTATTAGATTTCAAACTAGAATCATACCAATGCTATACTTCCTTGCCTAATCTCATTCACACTCACCTTCAGTGATCATACTGTATTGAACCACAGTTTCCTGTTGCTGCCAAACGGGATAAATCTCAGGCCCCCAATTTTGGATATAATAGAAAATCATAGTTTAACAATCCACAATAGGAACCACGCCATCTACTTTTACTTAGCATAGTATGGAACCGGCATATGAAAAACAAGGCATATCACATGATAGCTGGGCCCACTGACCATTTTCTTTGTTGATACGCTGCATTATTATAACTAACCTCCACAGCAAGTTATCAAGATGTGCTCTTCTGCCTTGTATTTTCTAGGTGACACCTTGCAGTGAGCAGGTCTGCATGGGCTCCATTATGATTCCTTCCCAGCATGTCCGGAGGCCAGAAGAAGTCAGGACTAAAGATCAACTACTTCCACTGGCTAAAGAATTCATTGATCAGTACTATTCATCCATCAAGAGGCAAGTCTTGTGGCTGAACAGTCTGAGCTGCTGTTGGCAAAACCCCAGAGATTTCTAAACCACCAAGCTAGCCAACTGAACTAGCTTTCCTATGGCTAGAACACAGAATTCGTGATGCAGCTTATTATGGTTCTGATTGTCCAGTTTTACATCTCTATCCTCTTTTGGCTGAGGACACATCTATTTGTATTTGTATCTGAGCTTAGAAAAACCCACTTTCATGGACTACACAGCTCCCAGAAACCTCTAGCCAGTGCGATCAGGCCTGTAGCAGAAGGTGGATTAACCAGTGAATGAGTTAACCAGTTAAAATTCATGAGTAAGCCAGCTTTTTAAAAACCAGAAACATTTCGGAGGGGGGGGGGTAACCTTTAACACACATCCCCTGGCTTAAACCCCGAGTACGGTCAGTGGTTATGCTATTATGTATTTAAAACATTTATATTCCGCCCTTCTCACCCCAAAGGGGACTCAGGGCAGAGCACAGCATATAAACAGCAAGCATTCCATGCTGGAACATAAAATAACTATAAATATACACAAACACTAAAAACAGATACATCTACTTTAAATCAGATATTTAAAACCATCTCAAAACACCATGCTAGCTGGGAAATTCTGTGAGTTCTAGTCCAAAAATGTTACGTTCATAAGTTTGAATAGGCATCCATGTTGAAAAGAAGAGTGTACATTTGTATAGTGCCACACAGCTTTGTCTAACACCTTGGTACTGTTGAAAGCTGCTGGCTTCTGTCTCTAAACTGACAGGTTTGGTTCCAAGGCCCACACAGAGAGACTGGAGGAAGTCACCAAGGAGATTGAAGCTACTGACACTTACCAACTGCGAGATACAGAACTGATCTATGGAGCTAAGCACGCCTGGCGTAATGCTTCCCGCTGTGTGGGAAGGATTCAGTGGTCCAAGCTTCAGGTGAGGACACGGTTGCCTTGTGTGCAGGTGGCAGAGAAGAGTATGGCAAATGAGCATCAAACTGAGAACTGGCAGGGAGGCTTCTTATTTAGATAAGGAAAGTTGCTCTCCCAGAAAGTTTGAACAAGTTGGTTTCAAACTAAAATGATTCACTGGGTTGCTGTGAGTTTTCCAGGCTGTCTGGCCATGTACCAGAAGCATTCTCTCCTGATGCTTCACCCACATCTATGGCAAGTATCCTCAGAAGTTGAGAGGTCTATTGGAAACTAGGCAAGTGAGTTTTATATATCTGTGGAATGTCCAGGATATATAAACCTAATATGTATAACCCTGGCCAGAGAGCCCAGAAAACTCACAGCAACCCAGTGATTCCGACCATGAAAACCTTTGAAAATACATTAAAATGATTCAGTCTTCTTCAATTGGTAGAACACTGGCTAACACACATTTTGGTATCTCCAGTGTTAGTCCTGCTTCTGAGTATATTTGATCTGCTGATTCCAAAAATGGCACCTGTTTTCCCCCATCAGCTCTAGTTTTTGAGATGCAGAACATATGCCATATGCCAGACACCATCTGCTCGCCCATAGGACATCATGGTAACCATATCTAAGAAACTAGAGCTGACGCAACCTATCCAATGCAATTTTCTGAATCAGTGCCCCACAGAACCCCAGGAGCAGGTCTAAAAATCAAGACATCAAGGGAAACAATGATAATCAAGGGGCTGGAGAAAGCTTAATAAGAGTATTCTCAAGAAATAAATGCCTGCCATTGCCTCCAAGGGGAACAGACCAAGAAGAGTGATGCCAAACTGTTTTTACCATTCAAACATTCCTCCAAAGCTTTAAGCAAAATCTCCTTTCCTGCAACTTAAGCCCTTTATGTTTTGCCCTGCCCTCTGGGACATCAAAGAACATGCCTTTGCCCTCATCTGTGTAGCAGCCCTCAGGGGTTCAAATGTGCTTGTTCTTTCTCTGAGCCTCACCCTCTCTTTTGCCTTTCACTTGAACTCATTTCCCTTTGATTTCTTTCAGGTGTTTGATGCCCGCGACTGCACCACTGCCCATGGGATGTTCAATTACATTTGTAACCACATAAAATATGCCACTAACAAAGGGAATCTCAGGTATGTAGTACATGAAAGCCAGACTTGGAGAAATTATCAATTTGCAGATGTCACTGGATCTTAGTGTGACCAATGGCCAGGAATGATGGGAGCTATAATCTTAACATTTGGAGAGTTACAGATTTACCAGAATGTGTGTGTGTGTTTGTGTGTGTGTAAAAGAAAAGGTATCAGAGCCTGAAGCAACATGGATGTCCTTTGTGTTCATTTTGACCCAACCAGTTTTGTATTTGTTCTCATGCAGAAAGACAAACAGCAGTTTATGGGCTTAGCTGCATTCTTCACAGAAATAATATTGTTGCAAGATATTCTAGTTGTCATGCAAAGCATTTTGGGATAACTTGGTCTTGAATGGGTAATAGAGAAAAAGGTATTGATGAAAATGAAGAATGTTATAACCACTTTGTTGATGTGGATCAATGCTAGGTCATGCATTTTTGGACTCTCTTTGAAGATGTGTGCCTCAGGGGTGTTGCAATGAGCACCTACACCTCTCAGTGCACCACTATATCACTGGTTTCCTACAGAGATAGAGAAACAAGCTAGAATTGAACACTCTTTCAGTCTTTATGGATAACTCTAATCTAAAATGGATCGAGTTTCCACCTGAAAAGTATGCAAGGTTTTTAACATAGGGCTGCAACAAATAGGATGGCCCATGGTAGTGTGTGTGCATACAGGAACTGTTTAAGCCTTTTCTGGCTTTGGAGAGTTCTGCAGATAAAGAATTGCCTTATAGATGTTGGTGGACTGCAGTTTCCATCATCGCTAATCACCATAGCCAATGGCGTTGAATAACAGAAATTGCACCACTACAAACAGATTAATAAACTGATAAAACTAATTAAACGCAGCATGACATGCAATACAAGATGCATGTGAACAAGGGTAGGACACTACAAATAGATACAGGAAAAGTTTCCGCCTGAGTCTAATACAGAAAGCTGTTTTATCTTGGCTACCTCAGAGAGAAACTTGACAACAGACAAGGTCACGTGGAGGAAATAATAAAAACTTTACATGGAATTGGGCTGCTCTACAGGATAGGCTGCTCACTAGTTGGTTAATAATATGTAGCTGAACCTGTTTATCAAAACTGCAGGACAATAAGATATGATTCATACATTCAACATCCTGGTTATTGCATGGGCAAAATCTTGCATTGTATGGGACCCCCACAAATGTACCTCGAAGCACTTCAGATGGGAACACATTGCTATTTGCTTGGAAAATAGGCAGCTATCTTTGGCCACAGTCAAGTTCTTAAGATAATTTGCTTCATGGAGAGGCCCAACATAGTGTATACTCAGGGTGCTTGGGGAACAAGAAACATATGAGCAAGAACGCAGCTCACAGAAGACGATGTCCCATAGTATTCATTTAATAGATTTAAGTTCCATGTTGAAGCCCAGCTGAGATAAGAGAGATGAAAAAAGGCCGATAGAAGAGACCTTTTTAGAGTTAAGCTTGAATCACTTGCTAGTGTAAATCATCCTGGGCTAGATGGTGAATCAGACCTGAGCCCAGCCTGTAAACACTGATCTGATGCTCAAACCACTGATGCTCAAACTAATGAGAAACTTTTAGCTGCCTGGAAGCTTTCATAGAGAAGAAGAATCACATGACTACTTCCAGCCTAGTTTTAATATTCTTACTTGCACATCAGAATGAATTCTCTGTAAATTGTCTACATTTGATCAGAGTTGGGCTGTGGGTGGTCCAGACTGAATCTTGTGGGTTCAAGTCCTGACACCCCAGCAAGCGAGAGTCCAAAAGTGGCAAGCTCAAACCCAGAACCTCAATCAATGGCTGATACCAAAGGAGAGACTCCCTCCTGGGCACACAGAAAACTGGGCGACTTGGAAGGCACTGAACAGACTGCACTCTGGCACCATGAGATGCAGAGCCAATCTTAAGAAATGGGGCCACAAAGTGGAATGCACGACATGCGAGTGTGGAGAAGAGCAAACCACTGACCACCTGTTGCAATGCAACCTGAGCCCTGCTACATGCACAATGGAGGACCTCCTTGCGGCAACACCAGAGGCACTGCAAGTGGCCAGCTACTGGTCAAAGGACATTTAATCAACTACCAAGCTTGAAAATTCTGTGTTTTGTCTGTCTGTCTGTCTGTCTGTTTGTTTTTGTTAAAATGTAATACAAATGTCTGGTTGCTGATGACATGATAAATAAATAAATAAATAAATAAATAAATAAATAAGTCCTGACAAATGTGTAGCTTGGAGAGCATCCACATTCATTCTAACACAGGGGATCACAATGTGGCTAAACCCATACCTGCTGACCATGGAACAAGCCTTTACATCAAGAAATTGACTTCTTATAGCCAAAGGCTAAATTCCAGTTTGGGAATGGATGGGCTGGGAACATCTTCCAGCTGTAGGTTGGGCTAAGGACGTGGAATAGGACATTTTCTGTCAAACTTGAAAAGAATAGGATCCCAGGTAAGTGAAGGAGCTGTTTGTCCAACTGTATGTGGTTGTAGGGTAGGCTGGACAGGATATGGATAAGGTCAACTAAAGAGAAAAGTAACTGGCTGGGAAGTATTTGGATGTACTGTCATGTACCCAACCCCTTCCGCACCCATCTTACACAATGTATGCTCCCCAGAAAGTGTGCTCTATTTCTCATCTGCTGTTGGTGAGTGGTGAGGAGAGAACCTTGAGGACAATTTGTGAGGGGGGAGCAGGGAGTTGTGTTTTCTTGCTCTCTTACCTGAACAATATTTTGAAATGGCTGAATGAGATACGGTCTTCTTTTTAACACTTAGCTATGCAGCTTGTTTTAAAAAGCAAAACATCCTCCAGCACTCTGTGGTGTTCCTCCAGCAGCCTTCTCGCCAGCCAGGCTTCCTGAAGTGCCCAGAGAAGAAGTCAGAACCTAATATCTTCCCAGGAGATAGAAAGTACTGCAGAAGATGCTGCAAAGCAATAAAAACACAAAACTTTAAAGGGATGCTACATCTCATTCAGCCACCTTACTTAAGCAAGAGAGCACGAAAAAAGATATGCCTTAATTCCAGGCTTCAGACTGGAACGAGGAGGTGGGGATGACATTGGATACTGCAGTAATTGCCTGGCACCAATTTAACTAATAATCCAGAATTGGAAGCATTGGGTCCTCCAGATGTTTTGGATTTCAGCTCCCAGAAGTCCCAGCCAGGGATTATAGGAATTGTCCAAAAATCTATGATGAGTACAATTAAACAGAACGAAGTATATCGAAATCAAAATTTTGTCTACTGTTTGTTTGTTACATTTGAAACCCACATTTCCTCCCATGAGCTGAAAACAACATATATGGCTGTTCTTATCCATACTTTATCCCCAGAAGAATCCTATGAGGTAGGTTCAGCCTGAAAGAAGAGAGAAAGTGATCAAAACCCTTTGGTTTTTGATAGATCACCCAAGTCCTTGAAGAACACAATTGATATCTTCTTCCCGACTGTGGTCTTTCTGTTTATTGGAGTGATAATATCAGACCCAGAATAGCACATTATTCTTCTGCCCTCTCAGGTCTGCCATCACCATATTCCCCCAGAGGACAGATGGCAAACATGACTTCCGAGTCTGGAATTCCCAACTCATCCGCTACGCTGGTTACAAGCAACTGGATGGCTCCATCCTGGGAGACCCAGCTAATGTGGAGCTGACTGAGGTTGGTATTTAAAGATATGGAATTGCTACTCCTCCCTGTTTTAGATGCTGCAGAATTATATCTTTGACAGAGAGTTGTCTCATGTTTTGAGGCTTTGTGACACCAGCTCTTCATCAGCGTAAGGTTGCTCTTGCAGCCACATTAGTTTGACCTTAGTACAGATATTTATCCCCTCTCATTGTTTTATATCTGTTCTTATAAGCTTCCACATCAATCAGTTAAATATTTCTATTGAATATGTAGAAGATGCAGAATTAGAATAGAATTCCATTGCTATTTTAGAGAGCTCAAACAATTGAGGTTTTTTACAAAAACGGATAATTCAACATATTTGGGCAGTTTAAATATTTTGCTTATTAGCAATCATTTCTTTCATACCCAAAATACACTTTTCCCCAGCTTCGAATCTATCAACTTCAGGGAAATAAGCAGCAGTTTGATTTCTCTAAAAGAACATAGAATGATGTTATTTGGGTCCTGAAGGGAAAGGCATTTCCTGTGACAAGGCTTACCACAGACTGGATGGGACCAAATATTTCAAAGCCACTAGTGTTTTTATCACACTCTAATAAAATGAGGGAGGAAGGAAACTTTTTGCCCTCCAAACTGGGCAGAACTGGTCTCCTTTTAAGTATTTGACCTTCACCAGACATATCAATGGGCAGTTGATGGTAAGTCACTTGTCTTGTCCTCTCTTTGGGATACAGATCTGTATACAGCAAGGGTGGAAAGCACCCAGGGGCCGCTTCGATGTCCTACCGCTCCTTCTCCAGGCTAATGGCCAAGATCCAGAACTTTTTGAAATCCCGCCTGAGCTAGTGCTGGAAGTACCCATAAGGCACCCCAAGTAAGTCAAAATACCTCTTGTAGAACCGTTAAGCAAATCTGAAGCCTTCCTGAGTCCTTTTGGGAGTTAACCCTGTCTTTGGGCTCTTCCTGGCTTATGTGCATGCATGTGTGAATGTTTCTCTGCGTTGCACATGGCCTCAGAGTCTGAAAAGGCTGGGTAGCACTGTTCTGCAACTCAGAGCTTAGAGATATTTTTTGGTGGACTGCAAGATTTTGGACATTAAGCCCTGAATTCTGCTGTAGCCCTTAAGCATGGGTCCATTTCTTGTAGCTCAGACTCTTTGGTCCCACTTTCTCCTTTGCAGGTTTGCCTGGTTTAAAGACCTGGGGCTTCAGTGGTATGGCTTACCAGCTGTTTCCAACATGCTGCTCGAAATTGGAGGCTTGGAGTTCTCAGCCTGCCCCTTCAGCGGTTGGTACATGGGCACCGAGATTGGCGTCCGTGATTACTGCGACAACTCTCGCTACAATATTCTAGAGGTAGCAATTAGCATTGGCATGCTGCTTTTCAGCATTCAGAACATTACATATTTGCAGTGTTTATGATGACTGTTGAAAGGAAGTTGGTTATGTTATTAGGGATGTGGAAATCTGTTCATTTGGTTCCTTGATAGACTTCAGAATCCTACTGGTATGCACCTCCCATCCAATTTCCTTATCAGCTTGCAAGACTTTCCCTCCTCCTTCTTGGACAGAAATTCACACATATTTTAATGCACACATTTATAAATTTATTTTCATATTGACTAAAATACATGTGTGCGCGTTTTTCCATTGTATAAAAAATTTTTGTCATGCAAACTAGTGACATTTCAGCCAGGATTCTCTGACTAATAGCTGCATCTGCTTCTATTTTAACCTTGCCTTTGAAGACATAGTTGGGGCTTTTTTAGTGTGAAGCCATAGCCTCAGAGCTAGAACATTTGTTTGGTAAACCGACCTATCAAGTTGTCTTTGACACTTCCAATTGAAGGTCCAAGTAGCATTTAATGGGAAGGACTTTTGCCTGCCTGAGACCCAAACCACAGTTACAGCAGATTAAACTTTCAGTTATTAAACACAGAGGTCGGTTTTTCCAACATACATTGCAACAAAATGGTTTTCTCAAATGCACATTTCACATTTTGAATTTTCCAAAACATGATGGCTGAACCTACAGGCCATTCATTTAATCAGGAATTTTGGCCAACTATCTTTAACTGCATATTTTTATTGTTTTTTCTTGGCAGGAAGTTGCCAAAAAGATGGACTTGGATATGAGGAAGACCTCATCGCTCTGGAAGGACCAGGCCCTGGTGGAGATCAACATTGCTGTCCTATACAGCTTCCAGGTGCCAGGAAATGGTTCTGTAATATCAATGTCCATTTGGTGACATCTGGAATGCAGTTATCAATGGTGTTGGCATTACATAATTTTAGACTCTCTTCTTTTTTTGATGGTAGACTATATTATTTTCTAATTCTAAGCATTCATCTACAATGGATAGTAGCCCAGTGTAAATCTGCCCTGGAGCAGCCTTAGATTCAGCACATTTGAGCTAATCTATTTTTCCTTTCTGTGTTTGCAAACATAAGAAAAGACTTATATCCATTTTATTATAGTGGCTAGAAAGAACAGGGTGGAATGAGGGCTTCTTTTTAATGTTCTTTTGTTGTGTCATATCGTGCTATAGTTGTGCTTTATCTTTCAATTTTGTGCTTATCTTTTTGTGTTGGAATCAGACTTACAACCTTTAAAATGATATCATTTTCTAAAAAAAATTAAAAGTTTAACCTTGTATTTTTTAAAAAACTCTCTGCATCTTGCAGGTTACTATATAAGCTTTTAACTTGCAAATTCCAAGCTTTGGCTTCTGCGTGTATCTGAGATTAGGGGAAACACATGCACACTTGAAGTACCATGACCCAAGCTGGCCTCAACTGTTATCCCCTCTTTTATTGCACAAACCCTTTACCTGAGTCTCCCTCTCCCATACAGAATGACAAAGTGACCATTGTGGACCATCACTCAGCCACTGAGTCCTTCATTAAACACATGGAGAATGAATACCGTTGCCGGGGAGGCTGCCCTGCCGATTGGGTGTGGATTGTTCCCCCAATGTCTGGAAGTATCACTCCAGTCTTTCACCAGGAAATGCTCAACTACAGGCTCACGCCTTCCTTTGAGTACCAGGTACTGCTGTAGCTAAGATTCAGCCTTAGGACCACATCTGAGTCCCTACATGTGGGTTGCTCAGGTTGATGAATAAACTGGGATGCGCCTTCTCCCAATGTTCCCTGTGGCTCCACAGTTGCACTCCAGATTTTGTATGCTTTGGAGGGGAGCTTATCCCTTTGGCTCTCCATTTGTGGATTGGTCCCATGATTGGCTCATCTAAACATTATCTTTGGAGCCAAGATCCAATTTTTGGGATCTGCTCTGTCTAACCTATGTCACAATAATGTGTCAGAAAAAAAATCCTTTTCTTGTATGATAGCATTTATATGGTTCTTTTTCCACCTTGGCAGCAAATGAAGTTCAGGCTAAATTTATTGAGAGCATTGCAGTTGTCTGTTAGGAACATGCTCATAGTTAAAGAATTTCATGTTTTATGTTGTATCTTAATGGTATTTAATTTTAACCGGTATGTCAATCATTTTACATTTATAATTATAATAATTATAATTATAATTATAATATCAAGCCTTGTTGTTTTGTTTAGCACTGTGATATGGCTTAAGGACTAATCAGTAAAATTTACTGGCTGATATTATTATTAGTATTAATAATACCCTGCTTTTTCTCTCCACTGAGAAGACTTTTATAAAGTTTAATATTCCTGTCCTTTTATACTGGTTTATGTTATTGCTCTTTTATATTGTTTTATATTGCTACCTTTTTATGTTGTATTTATTTGTGTTGAATGCAAATGACCTGTGTTCTAGACTGGAGGTGTCAAACTTGTGGCCCTCCAGATATTTGGGCCTCCAACTCCCGGAAACCCTAGCCAGCTTGTCTAATGACCAGGAATTCTGGGGGCTGAAGTCCAAAACACCTGGAGGGCCACACATTTGACACCTCTAAACATCAATAAATAAAATGAAACTTCCCTTCAGCAAGGGGGATATTATACTCTGCAGTTTTAGAGCTCTCATTCTGAGGGCATCTGCTTGGGATGTGGTTGCACATACAGTGGAACAATTCTCAGGTGAAAAGAGGTCTTGAAGCCCTGTCCTAGAGTGTGCTAAATATCACAGAAATCACCAACTGCCCTTGGGGTGTTTTTTTTTAATTGAGAGAGAGAATTAACCCTCCTTATGTAGGCCTCGAGTAGGCACTAATGAGTTAATATTGTACTTATTTTACTAGAGCAAACAATAACATCATTGTGCTTTGTTACTCAAAAGAAGGAATGACTTACCTTCAGTCACTGATTCGAATGAACATTTTAATGCATAGCAGCTTCCTGTTCAACCCAGGCTCTTTTTCCTTCCCTTCCCTCCCCTCTTCAGCCTGACCCTTGGAACACCCATATCTGGAAAGGTCTCAATGGCACCCCCACGAAGAAGAGAGCTATCGGCTTTAAAAAGCTAGCCAAGTAAGTATGCAGCAGAGTTTACCAGAGCCTGGGGGAAGTCTGGGAAAGAGGAGGGAATTGTGGGAGTAGGACATTGACTACAGCTCAAGGCTGGCACCAGGAAACAGCACTGTTGGGCATCTACCTTCTCCTGGGTGATCTCTTCAGGTTCAAGTGAAGGAAACTGACTCGGTGTACCTGAAGAACAATGATGTTATTTCCAGCCACATTCTTTTCAGGCAGTTAATAAATGGGCCATGTGAGAAACCTGCCCAGGTGGATCACTCCTCCCTTGCCCACAGTGTAGAGGTGGCATTTTTTTCTTTTCTTTTCTAGCCTGGATCTGGATGATCTACTTTACTTTGAAAACAGTGTCATTAAAAAAACAAAGCTTGGAATTAGAGCCAAACAAAATGTTTTTGTTTCAAAGGGGTGGCTTTAAAAGAGAGATACAAAATATAAATGTTCTACTGACAAATTCTCTCTAGAGCAGGTCAAAAGCTTCCAGTATTTGGGCCTTACTTTCCACTACACCTTATCCTGGAGAGTGCACTCTGAAACAGTGATTAAAAAGGCAAAGGCCTGCCAAGCAGCTATAATAAGGTTTTATTACACCAAAGGAGGACAATATGTCCCACCCCCACTAAAAATCTTTACCACCAAAATAGTCTCTAAACTCCTCTTTGATGCAGCCATATGGTGTGCAAATTCGACTGTAAACCTAGACAGAGTGCAAGCAAGGTTTATAAGAGATCTTCTAAGTGAGTGTTCTTGTGTACCAAATGCAGTCCTGCTCCTAGAAACGAGTGAATGCTCATTGAGTACTAAGGCCTGGACTCTGAAAATGAACCTATGGTTAAAAACAATTATATTTAAAGTGGGAACAAGTTTATTACATTATCTTCCCTATGAAGCCTCCAAAGCCCTTTGGCCAAGGAGGACTGAACAGAAAGTGTCCTCAATTGGACTATCCGCATTCCTTTTGCTCCATTTAGAACTCAAAATGGCACAAAAATCCCTGAAGCAAAGGTTGTGGGACATTCCCCTGGGAGAGCTTAGAACCTGCTCAAATTCACCATGCTCTCCCAGAGTCTTAAACTTACCATACAGAGAGCCATTTAAGACATGCAAATACCTAATAAGCCTTATAGTGATCAAATATCGCAGACTCTTTACAAAAGCGAGATTAAATGTATTCCCCTCAGAGCTGCTAAGAGGCAGATTGCCCGGAACTCCTTACACCCAAAGACTATGCCCCTGTGAAGGAAATGAAGTAGAAACAATATGACACATTTTATTGCAGTGCCACTATTACACAGCGCAACGTAGCCAACTTTTATATCCAATTTTGTCCCACATGATTAGCCATCCCCTGCAGGGGATTGTTAGATATCTTTTAGAGGACAAGTGCCACAGGGTGACCCTCATAGTGGCAACATTCCTCACAGTGGCAACAAAGCTAAGAAATAAACTAACCTTGGATAGGAGTATTACTTGAAACCAGGCATATTAATCTTGGACAATGAACTTCTCCTGAGATGGGACAATATATTAATGATTATTTGTTCACTGATGGGTCTATGGACCGTAATAAATATTGATGATGATGATGATGATGATACTACAAAAGGTTTCACAAAATCCCCTTGTCCAACTCCCAGTTATAATCAAGAGGTGACGTATGCCTTTTTTCTACATAAGATGTCCTAAAATTGCACTGGCCAGCACACACCTTTTGGTGCCTCAAATGTTAACTCTGTTTCTGGGTATAGTTGACCTGCTGGTTCAAAAAATGGCACCAGTTTCCCCACATCAGCTCTAGTTTTTGAGATACAGAACATATACCATCTACTAGTCGCCATCTGCTCTCACACACAGAAAATTAGGACAGCCATATATAAGAAACTAGAGCTCTACAAGGCAATTTTCTGAATCAGTGCCCGAATTTACCCCAGGAATATTCTTCAAAACCAAGACATCAAGAAAAAAAATGTTTTGTTGGACTATCAAAGGCCCCTTCCACACAAGTGAATGAAATTCCATATTTTCTGCTTTGAACTGGAATATATGGCAGTGTGGATTCAGATAACCCAGTTTAAAGCAGATATTTTGGGATTTTCTGCCTTGTTATTCTGGGATATAGGGCTAGGTGGAAGGGCCCAAAGAATATTGAAATTCCAAGTGTGGCTCAGTGCAGATCATGCTCCAGCCTTATTGAAGTGTGCACCTCTCATTGCAGCTCTGCACCCTCTTCCGTCTTGAGTGTGGTGTTCCTTTCATGCATTAGCATTCCTAATTCTCCATGACAGAGACACAATTTTGCCAGGTCTCCAGGGGATAGCATGGTTTGAGGGGTGGAATAATCATGTAATGCACGCACATACACTGAGAACTCCTCATTGTAAACATTTGCAGTGTGCGGCCCAACTAGTGTTGATCCCATTTAGAAATACGATGAAAAGGTCTGCACGCTCAGGGAAAAAAATAATCATAAGGGGACAAGATGGAAAGGAAAGAGCTCAATTAATGAATGTCCCCATGTACTGCTGAATTTCTAGTTGAACAGAAAAATGAAAATTTGATGGAACAGAGTATTTTGGAGAGGGTGTGGCTGTTAAATTGTGATGCCACCTTACAATATTTTGTTTCAGAACACATTTTTCCCAATTGCACTCCCCTTTTCCTCATTCCATCCAAGTTGAATGTATAAATTTAGTTCCATCCATGAGAAGGCCAAGAAAATCTTTGAGGAGGCCACACAACTGTGCCAGCTGGTAGCCTCCATTCTCCGAATCCATACTGGGTTTTACTCCAAGCTTGAAGGTGCTCTCTCCTATTCAAATACAAGTCCATTGCCTTGGATAGCCTCCTTCAGGTTTAGGAGTCCTGAGTGGGTCCAGCACCCCATAACATGGAGGCCACCAGCCGAGCAGGAAACACAATTCACATATGCACCAAAATAAGATGCAAGCGTGTAATAAAATGAATTGACCTGGGGCAGGAAATAATACTAAAATCTGTCCAGAATGGCAACGAGACCCATTTTATTCAGTTCACAACAATGTCAAAGGCAATAGCCTCCTACCTGAAGCTGGGGGTGGAATGATTTGTTTTTAAAAATCACTTATTGAAGATTAACAGAGCCATCCATTGACCCAGTTGAGTTATATTTACGGATGTGAATCTCTCATTGTGTTTTACTGCTTCTCAATCATTGTAAAAGCTTTAAAGAGAGGCTGGCATGATTATCCTTCCCTTGGAATTACCTTTTATTGCTTGTGCTCTACTCTCTAGATTTTAAGCTGCATGTAAACTATGCCAGGTATGCATTTGTTGTTGTTGTTGTTCCGCTCTCTGCATTTGATCTTTTCTTGATTACTTTTTGTGCCTCTCCTTTATAGTTAGCGAAATGTTATTTTATTTGCACAATGACTTGTCAGGGAATTGTTGCCACTTCTGATTTGTGTTCTTGTAAGATGTGTGTGTTTCTATTCATTTGCGCATTTTATATTTTTTAGTATATACTTTAAAAAATCTTAAGTGAACACTATAGTACATGTGAAGATTCCTCCAAACAGACCCGTCAATAATAATAATAATAATAATAAATAGTAATAATACACTTTATTTGTTACCCCGCCACCATCTCCCCAATGGGGACTCGGAGCGGCTTACATGAGGCCAAGCCCAAATGACAATTACAATAAAGAAAACCGAAAACACGAACAATAAACAATAACATCATAGTTAAATAAAACAAATGAATACATAACAATATGAAAAATAAGAATATGCATAGGCACAATAATAATGGGCGGGCAACATGTAGTAATTAAAAGGACAAACTGATTAAAACTAATTAAAAAGTTGGGCGAGATAAAAGAGGGAAGCAAGTAATTTACAGAGGAGGGCTCATTTTAGAAGGAGTTGTGGAAGCAAGCTTTCCCATGAGGGGGGACGTATACTCCAATGACAGAACTTTGAGGCAGAGCAATCATTTGAGATTATATACCTACTCATCAAAGGCGCAGCGGAAGAGCCAGGTTTTAAGGTTCTTTTTTAAGACCTCAAGGGAAGGGGCTTTCCTAATTTCTCCAGGCAGTGAGTTCCAGAGTTGGGGAGCCACAGCAGAAAAGGCTCTCTCCCTTGTACTCACTAGACGAGCTTGAGAGACTGGCAGGGACGAGAGAAGGACCTCCCCGGAGGATCGGAGGGCCCGAGATGGTTCATGGCGGGAAATACGGTCACAAAGGTAGGCGGGTCCCAAACCGTTTAGGGCTTTGTAGGTGATAACCTTCACCTTGAATTGGGACCGGAAAATAAACGGCAGCCAGTGGAACTCCTTAAACAGGGGGGTTGACCGCTCCCTGTAGGTTGTCCCAGTTATTAATCTGGCTGCCGAACTTGGACAAGTTGTAGTTTCCGAGCCATCTTCAAGGGTAGCCCCACGTAGAGAGCATTACAGTAATCCAGTCTAGAGGTGACTAAGGCATGGACCACCATGGTCGAGTCAGACTTCACGAGATAAGGTCGAAGTTGGTGCACGAGTTTTGGTTGTGCGAAGGCCCTCCTGGCCACCACCGACACCTGTTCATCGAGTGTCAGCGCTGAATCCAGGAGGACCCCCAAACTGCGGACCTGTGATTTCAGGGGGAGTGCAACTCCATCCAGCACAGGTTGCCACCCAATACCCCGATCAGCCGAGCGACTGACCTGGAGGACCTCTGTCTTGTCAGGATTGATCCTCAGCTTGTTCTTCCTCATCCAGGTTGCCACAGCAGCCAGGCACTGGTCCAGTATCCAAGGGGCTTCCTTGGAATCTGGTGGAAAAGAGTAGTGGAGTTGGGTGTCATCTGCGTAGAGGTGGCACCGCACTCCAAAACTCCGGATGACCTCTCCCAGCGGTTTCATGTAGATGTAAAATAGCACAGGGGACAGAATAGAACCTTGCGGAACTCCACATGTCAGTGGCCAGGGGTCCGAGCAGGAGTCCCCCAGCTTCACCAACTGGGAACGACCCTCCCGGAAGGACCGGAGCCACAGTAAAACCATGCCCCCAAGTCCCATCCCAGCGAGTCTTCCCAGTAGGATACCATGGTCGATGGTATCGAAAGCCACTGAGATGTCAATCCCACTGTTTCCTCCCTTTTCTAGCCACCAAGTACTGCATGGATTCTTATGCGGAAAGTTTCAGTACATATTTTTGAGCCTTTTTTTGGAATGGGCATATTTGTGGAAATCTACCTCCATTTCCTAAACAAGCAATGGAAAAGCAGTGACTCTCTAGATGTTTAACTACAACTCCCAACAGCCCCACCCAGCATGGAAGTTGTAGTTCAGCAATATCGAGAAAGCCACATGATTCCACTATTGGTTCTGCACATTCCTCAAATGTATATAAGTTGTCAAAACCCTCCCCCTTTCGCAGAATGCATCATAAGTCCAGAAATGTACACATTTCAGACTGCAGATTGCATTCATTTCTGTGGTTGGGAGATGCAAAATTAGGAGATCTCAAAGACATGTCAGAATGTATTTATTATACATCCGTAGCTCTTATGGCTTGGGTTTTTATTAGACACCTGTTCTACTCCTGATATCCTTATATCAAAATTACAAATAAATCATTTGACACACAGCTGGAGGGTACCAGGCAGAAAGCTGCAGGACAATGTTGGGGCTAAACCTCTCTTTTCTCTCCCTTCACCTCCCACAGAGCAGTCAAGTTCTCAGCCAAGTTGATGGGGCAGGCCATGGCCAAGAGAGTCAAGGCCACAATCCTGTATGCCACAGAAACAGGGAAGTCCCAGGTCTATGCAAAAACCCTGTGCGAAATCTTCAAGCATGCCTTTGACGCCAAGGTAAGGCCTTGCCTGCATGGGCTGGTGCTAGTTATATGTCAGCCAGTGTCTGGAGCACTGTTGCAACTATTTATACATGGTTTGTGTGTGCGTGTATATATGTATTCTGTGTATTATTTAAAGTGTTTACAAATGGCTTTCCTACTTGCCAGGGCTTTGAAGGCAATGTAAGATTTCAAATTACAATAATCATATTTACTCAAGTCTCATGCTCACCTTTTTTGGCTAAATTCCCTTGCCAAAATTAGGGTGTGCTTTAGATCCGCATCATACGGTAATCTCAGTGCTGAGTCCAAGCCAAAGGGGCAGCTGCTTCAGGAGCCCCTGGAGCTCCTCGTTAAAGGGCGTCAGTTCTAATTTAATGATCATGGATCAATGCTATATGATCCTGGTATTTGTAGTTTGATGAGGTACCAACATATTTGGCAGAGAAAGCTCAAGAACTTGTAAAACTACATGGTTTTGTACCATTGGGCCAGGGCAGTGAAACTGGATCGATTCTACATTGTAGATGCACCCCTGGGTTTTCTTTTCTTTCTTTTTAAAATATATCTTTATTGAATTTTTCTACAACATGATTTAAAAATTTAGAAAGGTTAAGAAAGAAAAATAAAAAAAGGAACAACTTAAGGGAGGGAAAAAGAGAAGCAGAAAAGAAAAAAAAAAGAGAAGGGTCTTTTCTTCTTGACTTCCAGAGTATCTTCTGTGAGGTGTCATCCTTTTCCTTCTTCCTTACTTTTTCTCTCTTTTTTCTTCCTTTATCGTTCCATCTCCCTTTCATTCGTTTGAGGTTGATTTTTTAATTTCTATATTAGCATCTTATATTTCTTTTCTTTTAGATATTCTGTAACTTTCATCCAATTTGTCTCTTTTATCGGTTTACCTTTGTTTTTTGATATAAAATGTGTGAGTCTGTCCATATTCCTAATTTCCATCACTTTTTCTAGCCAGTCTTCTATACTTGGTATCTCCTGTTTTTTCCATAATCTTGCATAGCAGATTCTGGCTGCAGTGGTTAGAAGAAACAGGATTTTATCTTTAAAAATTTCCATTTTTTGATCCGGAATTCCTAGCAGAAATATTCCTGGTTTTAAATTAATATTTGTCCCCAGCATTGATTGTACTGTTTCTTGTATATTCTTCCAATACACCTTCGCTTTTTCGCATGACCACCACATGTGGAAATATGTACCCTCCTTTTTTCTACACTTCCAACACTCTGAGTTGGTATTTTTATAACACTTGCCTAATTTATAGGGGATCATATACCATATTTGTGATATCTTTATCCAATTTTCTTTTAAATCAGATGCGTATGAATATTTAAATTTTCTAGTCCATATTTCTTCCCATTCTTCTCTTCTTACCGTTCTTCCAATATTTTCTTTCCATCTCTTCATATATTCTTTCTCATCCTTTGTTCCATTATTCCACTCTAATAGTTTTTTGTATATCTTTGTTATTATCTTCTTCTCCATTTTCTTTTCCATTGCCTGAAGCTTTGGTATTTTAACACTTTTGTTTTGAAAGAAGGAATTCTAAGCAGGCAGCAACTGTCATGCACGCTTTTTTGACCAAATTACAAAGAGGGCACTTTTTGCCACTGCACATTACATTTCCCAGCAAATCCTTCTTTTTTTTTCTTTTTTTTTCTTTTTTTCTTTTTTTTCTTTTTTTTGGTTTTAGGTTTTTGAAAATTGAGGTGCACATTAGATTCGATGGCATTCTAGGCTCAAGTAAATACAGGTAAAAGATTCTTTAACAATGCATCAAAAACCATTTGGAAAGCCAAAAGCCTGAGATGAAAACACACCAAACTATCTTAATAAGGATGGAGCATTTGGTGTGAGTCCCAAAATGAGAGGCCTTCTGTTGAAAAGGAAAGCCCTCAACTGCAACCACGAAATACTTGTTTGTCAGGTTCCTGCAAACCAGCTGTGGTTCAATTTTAATTTTAAAAGGATCCTTTATTACCAATAGAGAAGTGACGCCATTACAAAAATATTTATTTGATCAGACTAAAAATGTTTCCCAGTGATTACATGTATCTAAGGCTCATCCATCAATTGTACTCAGGATCATACATCACACTGGTATCCTGACTTCCAGTGATAGAAAGGGTTTGGTTCCTTTCCCACAACCTTGGGGCAATGCATCTTTTATTGTATCCCTATAACCTTTTTATGGTTCCTGCCGTTTGTTCCTGCGGGCAATCTAGCACCTGTTTTTCCCTGTGAAATTGGCAGCCCTCTATGAAATATGTTCTCAAACCTAGATATCCGTTTGTCACTCCATTTGATTTATCTGCAGAACAATATTGAGGATTGTTAAGAAACATGCCTAGTGGTCAAGGCACTGGGCTAGTTCTGTAACCCATGGGTGCCAAATTCACAAAGTTTCTCCTTCAAAGTTTCAGTCTAGACTATGGTCTTCCAATTAAGAAGAAGGAATACTAACATAAATGTTTATATTGGCTTTATTTCTCTGTGTTTCCTCTTTTTTTCTCATCATAAGCCTTCCTCCCATCATCTTCCTCCCCTCTTTTCTCTGATCTTGCATTTTCTTCTCCTCTTGGTTTATCTAATTCAAATCTATTTCTTTTTGTAACATTATTTGGCATTTGTCTCTGAATCTAGTACATATCTTCTCTCTTTAAAGCAGTGGTTCCCAACCTGTGGTCCCTGCTAACAACAAAAAAATCAAAGTGGTCCATGGTCTAAAAAAGGTTGGGAACCACTGCTTTAAAGTGTAGAGAATGAGATACACCTTGTAGACTTTTCCATTTAAATCAAATTCCTTTAAAAAAATATCCATAAGAAAATTGTATTCCTTTCTCTTTTTGTGCAATATTTTTGTTTCCAAATATTCATTTTTTACTCTTCAACTTTCAAATGTGTTTTATGTTGCTTTTGTCACATTCGATCTCTTGTATGTCTAGTTCTGATGAAGGGAGCAAGGATAGAAATGTTTCTAATGGTTAGGTCTCAGACTTGTGCAGTCGGTTGGTAGAGGAAGCCTGCATTAGGTTCCAGTTGGGTTGAGAAGAAGGCCTTAAGTATTTCCATCTCAGACCTGCTTTTTTAATCCTTGTCCACACAGTTACAGGATTGCATTTGAAACACAGCCAGCTGCTAGCCTTTTTAATGTTCAAGCAGGTCTCTCCTTTTTGCTGGAGAAGATGCAGTGAGTGGAGATTTTTTATCCCACATGTGTCTTACCTGTTCAAACAGTATCTTTAAGCAGGCTTGTAATGTGCTCATAACAATCAACAGGTCATTCAATAAAACATGGTAATGAATTATTATTACTTTCTGTTTTTTTCTTTTGACTATTGTGTAAAGATTTCCTCCTTATGAACTGCTATAGGGCTTGAAATCACTTTACGGGGCCTGGACAATTACATTATCAGAGAAAATGACCAGTAAACTATGGCGGGCAAAGGAGGTATATGAAAAACCCCATTTGCTATTGTGTGGCATCCATTCACTTCATTTGCCAGTGCAGAGTCCTTGCTACATTGCACATTGTTATGGAAGAGGGATTTTTAAATGTATGGAACTAACCAAACACAAACGCATATGTGTTTTCCCCTACATTGTGCCTTCATGTTAGCAGAGTCTTGTTGACATTGCATAGGACTTGTTTGCTTGGTCCGTCTTTCACTTTCTTGCGGATTTTGAAAGGCAAGGAATATAATACCCAAGATATAATACTTCTAGAGAGAAAGGATAAAAGGATAAATGTCAAAGGTTGTTTTTTTTTAAAAAAACAACAAAACAAAACATTACTGTCCTCTGTGAAGCACAGGAAGGAAGGAAGAAAAGATTAAGTCCTGTTGGGTAGAAAGCTAAATGCAAATACAACAAAGGAATCCATAAAATGGCCATATTGATGATTTCGGTTGTTGATTCTTATTGTTGCGTGCTTCTTTAAAGCAAATGCAAAGCTGGTGAAGAACCCACTATGAAACCTTGTTGAAAACAAGAATGTCTCTTCTTCATCCAGGAATTCTTGACTGTCCTCACATTTGACACATCCTATCATTGACAATCATTTGTTGTTTACTTTGTTGTACTTTTTTTTTACATTTTCAGAGTAAAATGCACACAGCCTTGTTGATAACTCCATATTCAACATTGGACCTGGGTAGGAAGAGCTCAGGGCAGCCTTATTTTTCTGCTTCAAATCAGCTCTTCACATGTTGTCCCTGACCCTGTTCGGCACCAAAATCTTGTCAGAAGCTCAACTCAGACTTTACAGTTGCACATAGGCATACACTGAAAGTTTCACTTTTATTTGCACCCTTTTGAATGCTCATGGGATGCTTTCTTCATGTATTGACTGTTTTTTTTCCCTAGGTGATGTCAATGGATGAGTATGACATTGTCCACCTAGAACATGAAACCTTGGTGCTTGTAGTCACAAGCACCTTTGGCAACGGAGACCCCCCTGAGAATGGCGAGGTACGAGGCATTGTGGGCTCTGCTTTAGTAACTGAGCAGTGCTTGGTGCCAGGCCTAGCCACATTTTTCATTTCTCACAGTTGCATCCATAGGGCTGACTATGTTGACTGGGGGGTTCTGGAAGCTATAGTCCCAAAGTGTAATTTCCCCAAACTCCTAGTGATGGTACCCACCAGAGTACATCCTCTTAACTCTGGAGCCGGGAGTGTAGCTATGGGGGGACAAAACAAGAGCACTCCCTCCCCAAATAAGAGTTCTGCCCCTATGAAATTTCCTGTTCCCATATTCCACCATTGCAGAGTGAAATCCTGAAAGCCAGTCACATCTAGTACTCTTCTACTTGCTGTGCTTGCATTCCTTTTGCCTGCACCTTTTCTTTGGATGCCTGGACCATTTTTCTAATTGTTGTTGTTGTTGTTTTAAGTGAATGCAGTTCTAAATATCTGGAGACAATGAAAATGTCATTGGGGGCAGACTTCTTATCTTAACCCCCACCCCCGCCCCTAACTGGGAGACATATCAGTGTAGATGGGAGGGAAATAAGGCACCATCCTAAATTGAAGGTAAACTATACAACTATGAAAAGAGCCTTCTCCCCTGGGCTAGAACTGCATTTCATGAATTCCTTTTTCAAAGCTAGATGATGTTTGACTTACCTGCATCCTTTTCTGTTTATTCTTGGTCCAGAAATTTGGCTGTGCTCTGATGGAAATGAAGAATCCCAACTCCAACCTGGAAGAGAGCAGGTAAGTGTCACCCTGCCCTAGACTTCTTGTCACTTATTTTTCCTTCTGCTACACATGGCATCTCACAAATCCCTGGCTTGTTGCAGAAGAGGATCGGCTCTTTTTGGATTGCAAGAGGCATAGCTACAGATGCCTCTGGGTCATTTGAGAAGAGTGAGCTCCATCGAGGATCCCAAGAATAGCATAGCTGAACTCCCCTTCCACATAGCTGATTAAAATCCCACATTATCTGATTTGAACTGAGATATATGACAGTGTGGACTCAGATAACAGTTCAAAGCAGATATTGTGGGTTATTCTGCCTTGATATTCTGGATTATATGGCTGTGTGGAAGGGCCCTATGACTCTCAAGGGGCAAGGTTCAAGTTCCACTCTGCCATGGAAACCCACTGGGTGACCTTGAGTCAACCTCTCTCAGCTTCAGAGGAAACAAGCCTCTGATAATGCCCTGGGTTAAACCCTTGTGCCAGCAGGACTGAAAACCAATAGGACGGAGGTTCAAATCCGAGGAGAGCATGGATGAGCTCCCTCTGTCAGCTCCAGCTCCCCATGTGGGGACATGAGAGAAACCTCCCACTAAGGATGATAAAACATCAAATAACATCCGGGTGTCCCCGGGCAACATCCTGCAGATGGCCAATTCTCTCACACCAGAAGCAACTTACAATTTCTCAAGTTGCTCCTGACATGAAAAAAAGAAAAGAAAAGCCTAAGAGGAAGACAAGTACAGCGCCCCTCTGGACAAATCTTGCCAAGAAAACCCAGTGGTTGTTTTGCCTTTGGGTCACCATAAGACAGAAATACAAACAGTCCCTGAGTTACAGACAAGATAGCTTCTGTACATAGTCGTTCAGCAGTGGAATTCTCTGCCCCGGAGTGTGGTGGAGGCTCCTTTGGAAGCTTTTAAACAGAGGCTGGATGGCCATCTGTCAGGGGTGATTTGAATGCAATATTCCTGCTTCTTGGCAGGGGGTTGGACTGGATGGCCCATAAGCTCTCTTCCAACTCTTTGATTCTATGATTCTATGATTTGTTCTTAAGTTGAATGTGTATGTAACTTGAAACAGAACCATTTTTAAAATTTAACTCGTCTCCAGGTATATATATATAATCATAGAGTTAGAAGAGACCTTGTGGGCCATCCAGTCCAACCCCCTGCCAAGAAGCAGGAAAATCGCATTCAAAGCACCCTGAGAGATGGCCATATATAAAAGCTTTGGATAGTATAGGGCCTATGGTGTTTCTTTTGCCATCTGTGCCCCTGTTCATAATATTTGACTTCACTTTCTGTGCCTGTGAGAATTAGATGTTGAAAAATGTGGTTGATTGTGGAAACAAGAATTGGAGAGAAATCTTCAGCTGAGGCACCTTTTCCCCATGATAATAACTTTAAGGAGTGAATTTCCCTTCTGAGGGGTAGATTTCTCTCACTTCCTATTGTCTCACCCCTGTTCTTAACTATGAGTCATTTGTAAGCCAGATATCTTCAACTTGCAGGCTGTATTATAATTAATACAGAATCTACAATTATTACAAAACAATTATATAGAAAAATGGAAGGAGATTAAAAAAGAATTGGAAGGATGGAAAAATATAAATTTGTCATTATTAGGCCGAATTGCAACAGTGAAAATTATGATCTTACCAAAATTGATTTTCTTATTTCAAAATTTGCCCATCATAAGAAATTTGAAGATACGAAAGGATGTCACAAAATTTATTTGGAAAAATAAAAAACCAAGAATACACTACAACATGATTGAACGAAAAGAAAAAGGAGGACTTGCCGCACCAGATGTCAGATTATATTTCAAATCGAGTGCATTATTATGGGCCAAAGATTGGGCGAAATTGGAGAAAAATAAATTATTACTTTTGGAAGGGATAGAGTTGAGAGGGGCTGGCATGCATATATCTGGTATAAAGGGAAAAAAGAAAAAAAACTTTGGAAATCATTTTATAAGATCATCAATTTTGAAAATATGGGAGAAATATAAAAAGAAACTATATAACAAAACACCTATGTGGGTATCACCATTACAAGCAGATCAAAGACGTTGCATGGGATGGAATGAATTGCCAAAATATAAAGATATACTAAAAAAGGAGGAGGAGAAATAATTTTAAAAGCACAACATGAGTTAAATACAATAGATCAAAAAATTTCATGGCTCCAATATTGGCAAATTAAAGAAAAATACAAAAAATAAATAAAAGAGATTGGATTCACTCAAGAAAAAAACTTCTGGGACAACATAATGGAATCAAAAAAATTAATAACAAAGATATATATAAAAATATTAGAATGGGAATCAGAATCAAAAGAAGGAAAGAATTATATGAGAAGGTGGAATGAAAATATTAGAACTATCACACTAGTAGAATGTTAAGAAATTTGGAGGAAAAAAAATAAAATATAGTTACACAATTGACCTGAAAGAGAACTGAGTAAAGACATCACATAGATGGTACATGACCCCAAAGAAGCTGGGAAAGAGTTATAATAATATGAGCACAAATTGCTGGAAATGCAAAGAAAAAGAAGGCTCATATTTCCACATGTGGTGCACATGTGACAAAGCTAAGAGATATTGGAAAGAGGTACAGAACAAATTACAAAAAAAATTCTCATGGAAACCAGAATTATTTCTATTAGGAATGTACGAGCTAGAAATAGAAAAAAACACGGATTATTATTTTTAATGACCATAGCAGCGAGAATTTGCTATGCGAGAATATGAAAACAAAAAGAAAGACCAGATGAAGACGAGTGGTTAACAAAGCTATTGGAGATCAGAAATATGGATAGGCCACCTTTCTTATGTCAAAGAGTAAAGGAATAAATATGAAAGAAATAGACAGGAAAAAAGTTACTGAATACCTCAAACAAAGAAATAAGAAGATTTTGATTTAGCAAAGGAGAAGTCGGAAAGGGAGAAGAAGAAAGAAAGAAAAGAAATTGACCTCGAGAAGATACCAAGAAGTCAAAACAATTCCCATGTCTTTTTTCTCTTTCTTTTTTCTTCTTCTTTTTAATGTATTTTATTAGCTTATTTTTTCCTCTTAGTATGTTTATTTTGTTTTTGAGAACATGGCTCTATTTACTTTGTACTTTTTTTTCTTTTCTCTTCTTTTATTGTAAACTAAAAATTTCAAATAAATATCATTTTTTAAAAAATGTAAATGTGCTTACGTATCCTTCCAATAATAATAAAAATGGTAAAATAATAAAATAATAATAATAGAGTAAATAATGGAAATTTAATAATAACTGTAATAATAGAGTAAAATAATAAATGCAATAATAATAAATAGAGTAAAATAATAAATGTAATAAAACCAATAATAAATAGAGTAAAATAATAAATGTAATAAAAATACATGTCCTGCTTCTTGGCAGGGGGTTGGATTGGATGGACCACAAGGTCTCTTCCAACTCTTTCATTCTATGAAAATAATGTAAATGTAGTAGTAATAATAATAATAAAAAGAGTAAAATAATAAATATAATAAAAATAATACTAATAATAGAGTAAAATAATAAATAACCTTGATTCGAGCTGAGGGGAACTTTTTCAGCCTAAAAAAGGGGCTGAAAAACTAGGCTTATACTCTAAACTGGGCTCTACAGGCCAATGGATACTCCACCTCAGACATAAGAAGAGCTGCAAAACCGAGAACAAGCCATGAGAGTAAAGATGAAGATCCACCCAGAGGAAAAGTGTTCTTGCCATACATCAAGGGAACCACTGACCGCATAGGGAAACTGATGAGGAAACACAACATACAAACCACTTACAGACCCACCAAGAAAATCCAACAAATGCTACGTTCAGCAAAGGACAAGAGGGATCCTCTCACCTCTGCAGGAGTCTACCATATACCATGCAGCTGTGGACAAGTCTACATAGGGACCACCAAACACAGCATTGCCCAAACACGAATCAAGGAACATGAAAGGCACTGCAAACTACTCCAACCAGAGAAATCAGCCATAGCAGAGCACCTGATGAACCAACCTGGACACAGCATATTATTTGAGAACACAGAAGTGCTGGACCACTCTCACAACCACCATGTGGTTTACTGTAATGTGCTCTACGTGGGGCTGCCCTTGAAAACGGCTCGGAAATTTCAACTGGTCCAACGGGCAGCAGCCAGGATGTTAACCGGGGCTCCTTACAGAGAGAGGTCAACCCTCCTGTTCAAGGAGCTCCACTGGCTGCCGTTTATCTTCCGAGCCCAATTTAAGGTGCAGGTGCTTACCTTCAAAGCCTTAAACGGTTTGGGACCATCCTACATGCGTGACCGCATCTCCGTCTATGAACCCACACGTTCACTTCGCTCATGATTCCATCTGCGTCGCAACTCCCTCCCCAAAGATCTTAGACAGGCCCCTACATTGGCAGTCTTCAGAAAGAACTTGAAGACCTGGCTGTTCCGATGTGCCTTCCCAGATTAGGAATTTCCAATACCAACTCCCAGAAGCACTTTAGTAGAACTAAGATTGCTGCACACCGCACATTGCACTTACTTTATATTCCTACATACCTCCTGCCAAATCAACACTTTTAATCTTGTACCCATTACTCTGGCCCGGCCCAGTTTTTATAGTGTCTTGATGTATTGTTTATTGCTGTTGTTTATACTGCTTAACTGTTTTTAATTTGCTTTAGGTGTTGTATTGTTGTGTTGTGTTTTGAGGCCTTGGCCTGTGTAAGCCGCATTGAGTCCTTCGGGAGATGCTAGCGGGGTACAAATAAAGTAATAATAATAATAATAATAATAATAATGATGATGATGATGATGTCAGACTACACAGAGAAGCCATTGAAATCCACAAGCATGTGGACAATTTCAACAGAAAGGAAGAAACCATGAAAATGAACAAAATCTGGCTACCAGTATTAAAAAACTCAAAAATTACAACAGCAAAACAACAGAGGGGAAACAAACAGGCACATAAAATCACTCTCAACAAAAGATTCCCCCCAGGCACTTCCAAGCCATTGAATGCTAATCAAAGTGATCAGCTGAAACATTCACACCTAGCCCCAGCAGTCTCACCCTGGTAATTCCACAGATATATAAACCCATTTTTCCTACTTCCAACAGACCTCACTACCTCTGAGGATGCTTGCCATAGATGCAGGCGAAACGTCAGGAGAAAAATTGCCTCCAGAACATGGCCATATAGCCCGGAAAAACCTACAACAACCCAGGCTTATACTCGTTTATATACAGTATATCTCACTGGTCTAATGTCAGAGTGAACCTTAATAACAAAAAAAATTGGGAAGTGCAGTTCCCATTTTCTCTCCCCTGCCATTGTTTGATTGTAAGTGGCCACTGTAGGTAATGATGGAACAGTACAGTGTTTTTGCTTTGTTTCAAGCAGAAAGCAGAAAGCAAAGCTCTGGCTTAAAACCCTCTCCGGTTCCCCATGGATTAATTTTTAAGCCTGGCAATTCCACCACATCACCACTAGATGTCAGGCATTTGCTGCTACTTAGCAGCAAGTTCTGTCAGTCTTTGACTTAGGGTTTTTTTTTTTTCCTGAAAGAACTTTCCCCATAGTTTGCTGTTCTCCCCTTGAGAGCAGGGCATAGATCCTTGTACCGCTTAAAAGAAACGGGCACTCCTTTGCCTTCCAAAAATCTGAGACCCAATTGAAATGGAACTAGATAATCCATTTTATCCAGAAACCCGTAAAGTTGGGAGACAAACTGTACTGCCCACAAATGGACACTGATCAGTAATTATCCATGTCTGGTTCCTCCTGACACGATAAATAAATAGTAATTATCCATTAGAGAGGAAACCAGCAAATCATATTCAGTATGTCATCCCTGTGAGGTACATCAGTATTACTGCCATCAACATTACATCTGAAAAGACTGAGCCAGAGAAAGAGAATTTAATTTGCCTATGGTTACGTACATTAGGGCAGGGATGAGATTCAGACCAGAGACTTTCTGATTTGTAACTCCGACACTTGGCCTTGTTGCTACTGCAACACTTCCAATACCTTTGAGTTGGATTGCTTGATTTTCTCACAGCTGTTTGAGTAATTTTATTTGACACTGCAATGTTTCAGAAAATAACACAAATAACACAGCAGTTGTGCCCTAGTGCATTTGCTGGTCATTTCTTCCAAGTAATTAATCAGGTTATATGGCTGCAGCCTGACTGAGGTCAGGAAATGGGCAGAATGGAGTGGAGAGCACTAGAGTTCTCTACCTCTCAATTACCACCACAGTGAGTAATCTCAAAGCCTTTCAGGACCGCTAAAATGGGTAAAGTGGGAAGATCCATTTGTGGATTTTATTCACCTGCATTTTCCCGTAAAGGTCCTGAGTAAGTCCTTAATTACGAGGACATTTTCTGTCATTTCAAGAGAGGAAAAGAACTGCGTGAGCGTGGAGATGTAGCACAGTCACTCATTATGGTTGCCCTCATAATTTCTAATGGATTTCAAGTGCCCGTTGAAGTACAAGCCACTCCAAAACATGTTGCTTTACAAGAAGGATTGTGCACAGCAAAATATATTTGCTGGAAAAATCCATTCCCACCTCCCATTAGTAATTGTGACCATCAAAGCTAAACATAGATATAGAAAATTGGAGGCTGAGGCAGATGGCAAATAACATAATAACCCCTGTTTTTTAAAAAAGACAAAAAACAAGCTTGGTGTTTCAAACCCTTGAGTCCATTTCATCATTAGCTTCATCAACTTCACCCCTCCTATGTCCATATGCATCTACAGTATGTGGCCTTCTCTTCTTTTTCCCTAATTCTGCTTCAATCTTGTTTGCAGGAGCTACAAAGTGCGTTTCAACAGCGTCTCCTCATATTCAGATGCTCGGAAATCCTCAACCGATGGGCCGGAAGACAGGGATAACTTTGAGAGTACTGGCCCTTTGGCCAATGTCAGGTGATCAGGGAAGGCGGAGGTGGGACAGAGGTCTTGGGAGTGAATTCTGGTGACAGAGTACCTGCAGACGTCAAGTGGCAAGTTTGCAGTCCTCTTGGCATGAGCAATGTGGAGTTGAGGACAGCCTTTCCAATTGTCTCTTCATGACAGGGCCCATAGCCAAACTCCCAAGAAGGATCCAAGCTCCAGATCAGCAACCTGTTCTAGCAGCTCTTCTTCTAAAGCGAATGGGTCTCAATTACCAATTTAAGCTCAACCGTTCAAAGTACTATTCAGAACATCCTTTTGTTGCTGATTCAAATGTATTCCCTTCCCCCAAGTGAAGCTCTGAATAAAAAGGGAAGGGGGGCAAGTATGCAATCCCCCTTTATCAAGACTTCCTGCCACCTTGACTCTGTAAAGCCTATTGCGATGATGTATTTTAACTGTGTTGCCCAACCTCAAGCCGTAAAGAGAGGTGGATAATAAATAAAAAAATACTAGTATACTATTGTTATTCCCAAACTGCAACACTGAACTTATTGTCACATCCTGGCTCTGGAGACATAAACAAATCCCCCTCCTTGCTCGTGGCCTTCTAGTAAGAGAATAACAACTCCCATTGGCTCTGCTGTCAACTCACTGCTTGCAACCACCTTTCTGTCTGCTTGCTCGCTTGCAGATTCTCCGTCTTTGGTCTGGGGTCACGGGCCTACCCCCACTTCTGCGCCTTTGCCCGTGCTGTGGACACCCTCTTAGAAGAGCTGGGAGGGGAGCGTATCCTGAGGATGGGTGAGGGAGATGAGCTCTGTGGACAGGAGGAATCCTTCAGGACATGGGCCAAGAAGGTCTTCAAGGTAGCCTACTTCCTTTTTGTCTCTTAGGGGAAGACGTGGGGTAATTGGAAGATGGTGTGTCAGCCACAGGGGAACACTATGGAGCATTCAATCAGCATGTTCTAACCTGGGCCCTCAGTCTTCTCTTCTCCAAGCAAAACCTTACCCTTGTACCACTGATTATATCACTGAACATTCACGTGGGATAAAAAAAATCAGTCAGTCTCTGATTCATGAACACACTGACAAAACAAATGAATGTTTCAACAAGTAGAAAAGTGACACTGATGAGAAATAGACAGATTCACCCGTTCCTACCCAACACCCATCATGCTTCTCCTTGCCTGGCCATGCCACTCACACAGTGCTTTTCCAAATCTCACACTTGTGCACATTTGGGGAGATGTGGGGCGATCCTGCCAAGGGCATAGGCCTTTTGCTTGGTCTTGAACCTCTTGTATCTTCTGCAGGCAGCGTGCGATGTCTTCTGTGTGGGCGACGATGTCAACATTGAGATGGCCAACAATTCTCTCATCAGCAACGACAGGAGCTGGAAGAGGAGCAAGTTCCGTCTGACCTACGTAGCTGAGGCTCCTGAATTGACCCAAGGTATTGCTATCCCCTGCTCCAGCATCACCTTCCCCAACCTGACTCCCTCCCTTGGTGCTGGACAACAGTCCCTATCTGATTCCTCAACTGTGCCCACGGCAGGGGAACATTTAGACCAGGGGTAGGCAAAGTGCAGTCCATGGGCTGACTGGAACTGTCACCCAGAGGACCTTTTCATCAGCTGCCCCAAGGCTGTGGAATGACCTTCTGGAAGAGATTTGGCAGCTAAATCATATGAGAATTTAGAACGCAACAGAAGACCCTTCCCTTCTGGTAGACCTACACAGTCAATTTTAAGTCATGAATGTTAATCTGCATTTCAGTCTTGGATTTTGATTTGTATTTTAACTCTGTGTATGTGTTCTGTGTGTTTTAGAAGTGTTTTATCTCTTGTTTTAACAATGTTGTGCCCTGCCTCTTGAGCTGCAGGGAAAGGCAGGTAATAAATTATTATTATTATTATTATTATTATTATTATTATTATTATTCCTACTACTACTACTACTATTGCTATTACTATTACTGTTACTAATATTGTTTTTACCCTGCCACCATGTTGTAACTTTCAATGCTCCACTCTCTTTCATTGTTATTTCTCAAGGTTTGGAAACAATGCATTGCAAGTACCATTGCCTTTTAACACCTCTCTGTGGAGGTAAATTAAAGCACAACAATGTCCCTTTCACAAAATAACCTCACTGGTAATGTTTTTTTGGACCTTCTCTTTCCTCCCCCAGGTCTGTACAGCATTCATAAAAAGCGAGTCTTTGCAGCCCGGCTTCTGAACCGTCAGAACCTACAAAGCCCAAAATCCAGGTAAGGAACTGCAGGCGCCATGTCTAATACCATTCTGAGGCACCTATACATATGAGGGTTGAATGAAAAGTAATGCCTCAACCTTTGTAACTCCTCAACAGATGGCAGTACTGGTATGCGGCAGGTACTGGCTTGTTCAGTAGACTCCTCTACAGTTCCATTTTGGCGGGAAGCCTTAGCATTGAATGGTTGTGTTGTTAAAGTGTGAAATATGGAACCCTGCACAGACGATGGGTCAATGTGACTTAAGCAACGTGCAGTCATTGAATTCTTGACAGCAGAAGGTGTCACCCCAAAGGAGATTCATCAGAGAATGCAAGCTGTTTATGGTGATTGTGTTGATGTGAGAACTGTGCGTTGTTGGGCGAGTAAGTTTAAAGATATTGAGGTGGGAACGTCTGACTTGTGTGACAAAGATTTGGACGTCCTGTGACAGCAACCACCAAGTTTCACAAGCAAAATGTTGACAGATTAATTCAGGACAATCGTCGTATCACTCAGAGAGAAATTTCAAGCATAATTGACATTTCACAAGAACTTGTGGGTCACATTATTGCTTTGCTTGGCTATCGGAAGATCTGTGCACGACGGGTACCCAGGATGCTGACGCTTGAAACGAAAGTGCACAGACTTAAAACTTCAGAGAATGACTCTCACCACCATACGACCTCCATACAGTCCAGATTTAGCACTGTCTAACTTCCATCTGTTCCCAATAATGAAAGAAGATCTGCAGGGACATCATTATGCTTCTGATGAAGATGTTGAGAGAACTGTGGGATGCTGGTTGCAAAAACAGAATGTCGACTTGTTCCATGACGGCCTCAGAAAACTTGTTCATCATTGGCAGAAATATATCCAATTGTCTGGTGATTATGTGGAAAAGTGAATAGTGGTAGTTAAAGAGCACATTCTAAGGATTATTTCTACATTTGATTTATTAAAATATTCCCATCCAAACCCAAGTAACGAAGATGGAGGCATTACTTTTCATTCAACCCTCGTATGTACTATGCAGGAGCTATGCTCTGTGCCAATCTTTTTACTGCTAGGTATGGTGTTGCTGGAAGCACTGGTGGAAAACTGACTAGAACTTTCTCAACCTTCCTTTGCATTTTAGCCGCTCCACCATCTTCTTGCGGCTCCACACCAACGGGCACAAGGAGCTGCATTATGAGCCTGGAGACCACTTGGGGGTCTTCCCAGGGAACCACGAAGACCTTGTCAATGCCTTGATCGAACGACTGGAAGATGCACCACCAACCAATCAGCTGGTGAAAGTGGAACTGTTGGAAGAAAGGAGCACAGCTTTAGGTAACAAGGCTTGGCGGTTTTAAGCATTCCCTGTTGTGTGGGATTGCTTTCTCTGTGCAGGAGACATAATTGTACTCAATTTCTCAAAATGTGTACAATGCAAAACACTACCATTTCAGATTTCATTTTTGTGTTTTTAAAAAATGCATTTGCTTTATTTACCACTTGGATTTTATTCAATATCTCTTTTATATTTTGTTCGTTCAAATTTTACTCATTTTCAGTGGGACTGTAGCCAGTGTTCTGCTGCCTTTAACTATGATGTTTTCCACCCAAATTGCTTGAAATTTGCAGGCATCCTACCATGCCCATCACCAACAATTTGCAAGTCGCCCCTGTGCAATATCACGTCTGCCAAATGTCAGAAACAGGGGGCATTTTCGAGGCAACTTTGAAAGGCGCACATCTACTAAGCCTCCTGTTATTATTAATGGGAGACCCAAATGGGCTGTTCTTTAGCTGCAGATGGCATAAATATCTTGACAATAATGAAGACAGGGCTGCATCTGTTATGTGATACAAACACACAAATGTCTGCTCAGTAGTTTATTTCTGTGGTTTATCTCTGAAATGGTAACACAATGGATTCTCATTCTCTTTTTAAGAAGACATTTCTTGACACTATGGAGCACTATTGCATTTTGTAGTCTTATTTATATTGGGCCCTACAGAAAAAGGTTGTGAAAATTAGCCTGTTAATACATGTGGTACTGTAAAACACCATTATGTGTTTTATCTACCAATGTGTTTTATCTACCAATTTATCTTTGGTAGATAGATTTTTTTTATTTATCGGGTCAGGGGCAGACCAAACAGTTGCATTGCCTTTTTTAACAAACAAACAAACAAAACACAAAGTTTGCAAGCTTGGTAGTTGATTAAATGTCCTTTGACCAGTATCTGGCCCCTTGGAGTGCCTCTGGTGTTGCTGCAAGAAGGTCCTCCATTGTGCATGTGGCAGGGCTCAGGTTGCATTGCAGCAGGTGGTCTGTAGTTTGCTCTTCTCCACACTCGCGTGTCGTGGATTCCACTTTGTAGCCCCATTTCTTAAGGCTGGCTCTGCACCTCGTGGTGCCAGAGCGCAGTCTATTCAGCGCCTTCCAAGTTGCCCAGTTTTCTGTGTGCCCTGTGGGGAGTCTCTCATTTGGTATCAGCCATTGGTTGAGGTTCTGGGTTTGAGCCTGCCACTTTTGTACTCTCTCTTGCTGAGGTGTTCCAGAGAGATGAAGTATTTTTATTGGGAGGGGTCATAATCTTTGAAGACACCTTCTGGAACAGCTTGTTTGCATTAGTTAACAACTCCGCAAAATCATTGCTGTTGCTGGGTGCCTTTCTGACTTATGACAACCCCAAGGCCAACCCGTTATAAGCTTTTCTTGGCAAAGTTTGTTGGAGAGGGATTCATCAAGGCCTTCCTGTGAAGCTGAGAGAGTTGGACTTACCCAAGATCTCCTCCCAGTGGGTTTGCATGGCTGAGTGGGGTTTGAACCCTGGTCTCCCAGAGTCCTAGGACAACACTCAAACCACTGCTCCATGTCAGTACTCTTTCTGAGGACCATCCAAAATACTTAAAAAGTGTGCATATGCTTAAGTTCTCTAGTCACATGTTTTCCATATAATTTCTAGCCAAGGTTATGGATAGGGAATGTGTGGCTCTCCCATAAGGCCTTCAACCTGATTGATTAGGAAATCAGTCAAGGAAACAGAAAAGTCCAAAAACTAGGGCAGATGTTTACTTACTAATAACAGCAGATAGTTTTCATGTCCTGATATGCCTAGGGGCCCTTCCACACAGCCATATAACCCAGAATATCAAGCCAAGAAATCCCACAATATCTTCTTTGAACTGGGTTATCTGAGTCCACACTGCCATATAATCCAGTTCAAAGCAGATAATGTGGGATTTCCTGCTTTGATGTTCTGGGTTATTTGGCTGTGTGGAAAGGCCCTTACTGATCTTATCTGACATCTTCCTGATATTTTAAATTTTCTGAATTGATGGTGTTGCCTTAAGCTTTTGAAAAATGTGCTTTCTACTCTATTTCACACATGTTTGTAGAATCACAGAGTTTTAAAGATGGATGGGACATTGGACATCATCTAGTTCAACCCTTTTCTTGGGAAACGTGAACCCATAGTAGCCCTGAAAGAGGACCATCCAATCTCTGCTTAAACAACATGTGTCAAACTCAAGGCCCATGGGCCAAATCCAGCCCACCAGGGGACCTTCCACACAACTGAATAAAATCCCACATTATCTGCTTTGAACTGGAATATATAGCAGTGTGGACTCAGATAGCCCAGTTCAAGGCAGATATTGTGGGATTTTCTGACTTGATATTCTGAGTTATATGGCTGTGTGTAAGGGACCTGTGTCATTCTATGTGGCCCTCCTCCAGATGCTGGACTCCAACTCCTGTATTCCTCCTCATTAGACATCATGACTAGAGCTGATGGGAGTAGGGATACAGTGACATCTGGGAGGCTGCAATTAGTTTTGTTTGGTCAGGAGAGTGGGGCTTGATTTGAGATACAAGGCTTGTGGATAGGATGTCTGGCTTTAAAATGGCCTTCAGCCTTTCCACAACTTCAGAGCCACAAGTGCAATCCCCATTGTTCCCAATCCAAATAATAGATAATCAAAGGGGATGAGAGTTGTCATTCAGTAACATCCAGGGCCACAACCAGATAAAATCTAAAGAGCACTGATCACTATTTACAAAAATTATAGCAGACCTTCTTTATGGATTCTCTGTCCATAGATTCAACAACATTTTGATGGCAACCATAAGGCTGATGTGGCCCTCGATCAAAAAAATTCTGACATCCTTGGCTTAAATCAAGCCCTCCCATTTCTCATGATTCACTTGTCCTAGTCAGGGCCTACCCAAGCCATTTTTCTAACCAAGCAACAAACTGGCATAGCTTTTATTTGAATCTTTCATCAACGGTGACAGTGGGAGAGTAATGTGCCCTTAGATCTGTGAGGCAACCAACTCCTGTTCTAATGACAAGAAACTCTAATGTTATTGTGATGTTGAAGATGAACCTAGTTATGTCTCCACAGGCGTCATCAGCAATTGGACAGATGAGAACCGCATCCCACCCTGTACCATCTTCCAGGCATTCAAATATTACCTGGATATCACCACCCCTCCCACACCAATCCTGTTGCAACAGTTTGCCTTACTGGCCACCAATGACAAGGAGAAGAAGCGCCTCCAAGTTCTTAGCAAGGTCAGTGGTTAGGGCTGGAGGGGAGGACTGTGATGAGATACTGAGGTGCCTTTCTGCCTCTCCCTCAATCCCATTGCACTGCCCTCATATTTACAAGGTAGATAATGCTTAAGGCATTGGCAAAATGTTACAGTCTTGGGAAAAGCCTCCTGACCTAGATAGATCAGGAGTGGGGAACAAATGGCCCTCTAGATGCTGATACACACACACACACACACACACACACACACACACACATCAAAACATTGAAAACATAATAAAATTGTTCATCTATTCCCAAATCTGTAGCACCCCTCCCCCTGCATCACTCATAATAGTGTTGGATACAGCTCTGTCAATTCTGTTACTTCTGCTTGTTCTAATGTCATCCAATACATGTAATTATTGTAATATGTTTTCTAATTGTTCATCCACAATCTTTCTTGGATTGTGGATGAACACACTTGCTTTTACACACAAAGCTAATAAATGGCTTCTGCGTGTTATCAAACAGATCTTCTTTAATTTCTTCTTCTGCTAATCTTAATTTATAGGTTGACTTTTCCGGTAGGGCTATAGCTCACACCTTATTTAACCATTTTTTATTGATAAATTCTCTGAGCCCAGAATCTAGGTAGTATAAGATTTCTGTTTACCAAATTATTACTCTGAATTAAAAAATCATAAGTAGGGCACCCCTGAACTGTACTATTCCCCCCACTGTTTGGCTTATCCACAATCAACCTTCTAAATGCTGTTGATGTCCAACTCCAAACCCCCACAGTGACCACAGCCAGCATGTAGGTCTGACTTCCCCCTGCCATGTTTAAAAGGGGTTTGTTCTGCTGGCATTGCTCCTTTGGCAGCCATCGCCAGAAAGGGGAGCTTTTCTAGATGGGGAGTTTGTCAGTGTATCAAGAGAAGGCTGGCCTAACCTAATGCACTTTGTTGTTGTGAGTTTTTCGGGCTGTATGGCCATGTTCCAGAAGCATTCTCTCCTAATGTTTTGCCTTCTGGAACATGGCCATAAAGTCTGAAAAACTTATAACAACCCAGTGATTCCAGCCATGAAAGCCTTCAACAATACAGTAATGCACTTCCTCTCTCATCCAGGGTCTGCAGGAGTATGAAGAGTGGAAATGGTCCAAGAACCCCACCATGGTTGAAGTGCTGGAAGAGTTCCCCTCTGTGCAGATGCCCTCCACCCTCCTGTTGACTCAGCTTCCATTGCTTCAACCTCGCTATTACTCCATCAGCTCCTCTCCAGACATGTATCCTGATGAGGTTCACCTCACCGTGGCCGTGGTCTCCTATTGCACCAGAGGTAACAAGAAAAAAAGCAGAGGGTATTTTTGGGATTGAAAAGTGAGCGTGGAGTCCAAACCCTACCTAGATGTGAGAAGTCTAAATGCCACTTCGTACGAGGGTGGGTTAAAAAGTTTTGCCTCCTGTGGCAGAAAGTTATGAATGAACATATAACAGCAGAAGTTGCTACAGGTCATAGCCTGAACTATCCTCTATGCTAAATTACCGTTCAACGTAGTCACCATCAGTTTGTTCACATTCGTGCCATTGTTTAACCCAGGCATCAAACCCATTTTGGAAAAATTCAGGGTTTTGCTTCATGACCCATGATTTTAAAGCTGTTTTAATGTCATTCAAGCCACTGAATCTGAAACCACATAAGTTGTCTTGCAGAGGTCGCACATTGCTGATGTCCATTATAGCATCCCCATAAACATTGTTCAAGCGATTATAGGTGTGCAACCTTCTTTTCTCAGAAATCAGTGACAACTTTCTTTTAGATTCAGATTTATGGTTCCAGTCAGACAATCTGTGCAACCTTCTTTTGCCAGAAATCAATGACAACTTTCTTTTAGATTCAGATTTATGGTTCCAGTCAGACAATCTGAACAAGAAAAGACTTTATCAGTAGAGTAAGATTACCTCTATCATATCATGCATAGATAGTCCGGTGGCTGTGAAAGAAATAAAAGTTAGAGCGATGGAGGCATTACTTTTTGACCCATCTTCATATTCTTGAGATTCATCTGTTGAGCGCTACCTTTGCATTTTGTCTTATTGTTTTCAGTGTTCAATAGCTGACTTGATCCCCAGGCTTACGCAATCGGTTTAAACGATGACATTGAAATCACATTCTGTGTTTATTGTGCTTTAACTTTTATCTCAGCTCTTTTAATATGTGTCTGTTTTAATATGTGCTTTTATGGTTGCATTTTAACTGAGTTTTAGAAGTCAGATGTCCAGATTCAGAATCAGAGTAGTGATTTAAGGGCCAATGCTGGATGTTTTCTATGGCAATGCTTCCACATTAACCACTATCCTTTCTGCCTTTTTCTAGATGGGGAAGGGCCAATACACCATGGAGTTTGCTCTTCTTGGTTCAACCGGATCCAGGAAGATGAAATAGTGCCATGTTTTGTCAGAGGGTAAGATGTGAGAAACTAGACATTTTAAAAATCTGGAAAGATTGGACTTGAGCCTGGTTTTCATCTTGTTGAAGCCCAGGAGACTGAGCCAGTCTGCAGTCCTATGCACTCTTACAACCTGCATTAAACACATTGAGATAGGCTATACTGTGAGGTTGAATTAAAATAGTTGGCAATAAAATAAGCAAAGGAAACAGTGTTGGACATAAATATAGTCCAAAATCCATATTAGTGTAATGTCCTTATTAGATGAATCAAAAGCAAATGTGTACAAGTGCTTGAGATTTCCAGAGAGATATACTCAGGATGGAGGTCTGATTTTGTTCTGATGCTCTCGGTGCATTTACTCCACTCACAAGGAAGCTAAACGTGCTTGGTTGATCACAGCCCACCTTTCTTTTCTTTACCCAGAGCTCCTGGATTCCACATGCCACAAGATCCACAGGTCCCTTGCATCCTGATAGGTCCTGGGACAGGGATTGCTCCTTTCCGGAGCTTTTGGCAGCAGAGACTCTTTGATATCAAAAACAAAGGTAGGTCCTGGGTCGGTATTTTCATGAGGTCTCTTTGCCTTCTCTTAGTAAAGCTCCAAAACAGAATGGCCAACTCTTCTAACTTGCAATACAGCACTGCCTTTCTTGTTGTGAGTTCAAGGCGCCATATGGAGTTCTCCTGCACTCCACTTTATCCTCACAGCAACATCTCTGAAGACACTCTTGCCAACATATCCACTTCTTCTTCTGAGGCTGCACACATCTGGAAAGGATTGGTAGTTCTGGTTCTCTAGATTCTAGAAGTTTATCTCTCATTTTTATTTTATTTATTTGTCATATCAGAAGTGAACCAAGGGTACACTTGTAATGTATTTTTTAAAAAACACAAAATTTAAAAACTTGGCATTATATTAAATGTCCTTTGACCAGTAGCTGGCCACTTGGAGTGCCTCTGGTGTTGCTATAAAAAGGTCCTCCATTATGCATGTGGCAGGGCTCAGATTGCATTGCAATAGGTGGTCTGTGGTTTTCTCCTCTCCATACTCGCATGTCATGGACTCCCCTTTGTGGCCCCATTTCTTAAGGTTGGCTCTGCATCTCATGGTGCTAGAACACAGTCTGTTCAGCGCCTTCCAAGTCACCCAGTCTTCTGTGTATCCAGGGGAGAATCTCTCATTTGGTATCAGCCACTGATTGAGGTGCTGTATTTTAGCCTGCTACTTTTGGACTCTTGCTTGCTGAAGTGTTCCTGCAAGTATCTCTGTAGATCTTAGAAAGCAATTTCTTGATTTAAGATGAAGAATTTATCATGCTGGCTGATATCCAAACAGGGAATGGGCCAGAGATATCACTGCCTTGGTCCTTTCATTACTGGCTGCTACTTCCCGGTGAATGTCAGGTGGTGCAATACCAGCTAAACAGTATAATTTCTCGGTGGTGTAGGGGGTAGACATCCTGTGATAATGTGGCACGTCTCATTAAGAGCCACATCCACTGTTTTAGTGTGGTGAGATGTGTTCCACAGCAGCAGAGTAGCAAAGCACAAGGACAGGGGTCTTCACTGTATCTGGTTGTGATCCCCAAGTTGTGCCAGTCAGCTTTCATATGATATTGTTTCTAGCATCCACTTTTTGCATGATATTCAAGCAGTGCTTCTTGTAGATCAGAGCACAGTCTGGAGTAACTCCTGGGTATTTGGGTGTGCTGCAATTCTGCAATGGGATTCCTTCCCAGGTAATGCTCAGAGTTGAGATGCTTGTCCTAGATGTGACCAGAAGTTATCTCTCATGATGTGGATTAAGTGCCTTCTGCTCCTGGGAAGATGGATGCAATTGTACTACACTTCCGTTCCCTTCTCTCTCTTCCCCTGTCTCATCCCTAGGACTGAAACCTTGCCCCATGACACTGGTCTTTGGTTGCCGCCAGTCCAAGATTGACCACATTTACAAAGAGGACACTTTGCTGGCCAAAAGCAAAGATGTCTTCAAGGACCTGTTCACGGCCTACTCCCGGGAGCCAGATAAACCAAAGGTAGCCCAGAATGTTTTACTTGACACCAGCTCTTGTGATGGGTACTGTTTTCCATTCATAAATATATAACTATGTCAAAATATAATTGTTACTTAAGAGATAGCTTTAGCTCTTTTGCACTGTAATTATAACTTAATTGCTTTGGACCACAGGCCTGCAACTGATAATGTTTGGATTTTTCAAGGTAACCTTTAGCTACTTTTAAGAAACAAGTAAGAAAAGAGTTGCCTTTTTAAAATGGTAATTCTAACTACTTCACATTTTTGAACTGTAGCAGTAACAAATTACTTTCTAAAGTACCTGCCAGCACTCTGAGATACTTTTCCCCACCCATGAGCCACTTTCTGGAATGTGATGGCCCCTTCCCTTTCACAATACACAATGAGGTCCTAGCTGTACCCTTTCCTTTTTTGTAGAAATACGTGCAGGACATCTTGCAGGAGCAGCTGGCAGGATCTGTTTACAAGGCACTGAAGGAACAAGGCGGCCACATCTATGTCTGCGGTGACGTCACCATGGCCGGAGATGTTCTCAAGACCATCCAAAACATTGTGAGGCAGCAAGGCAAGCTGGCAGCCGAAGAGGCCAGCACTTTCATCAGCAAGCTAAGGGTGAGCACACATCCCCCAGGGCACTCACTGTTCTGGTCATACTTGTCTGCAGTCACCTTCCCAACCTGGTTCTGCTCCCATATGCTGGACTACAGCCCCTATTATTCACCAGGTGGTGGGAAATGTAGTTTAATGTGTTCAGAAGATGCAGGGTGGTGAAAAGCTGCACTGCAGCCTCAGAACTTCACCAGAACAGGCAGTGGAGCTGGACTGGAACTCACCATAAGAAGACCCTGGCTTCCATTTGGATGGTACATTTACTAGTGGACAGGTCCATGTCCTGAAGATTGTAATTCAACACATGGGTATCTCATAGTGTGGGAAGGAGAAGTGGGTTCTAATGGAGGTTGGATAAAGAAGGAAATAATGTATGTTTATTTTATACCACCCTGGTCTTCTAGATTAGAGTTCGGATCTTTTGGATTTCAGCTTCCCAGTTCTCTGACCATTGGCTATGCTGGCAGTGCTTTTGGACTTTGAAGCAAAAGTCCTGGACAAACAAAAGACAGAATCACTGAATTCTCTTTTATGCTTTCACTGAAGGACCGATGTTCTGCAAGATAGTAATCATGAATGGACTTTCTGTCTTGTGCTTCTCTTCCCCCTTTCTGCAGGATGACAACCGATACCACGAGGATATATTTGGAGTCACTTTGCGCACGTACGAAGTGACTAACCGCCTCCGATCCGAGTCGATTGCGCACATTGAGGAGAGCAAGAAAGACACGGATGGGTGAGTGAGCCTGCTGCCTTTTTTAAAAATCCTGAGCTTTTGTTTCTCTAAAATATGTGGGCCACAGAAGAGAATCCTTTTGCTGTCCAGAAACTGGAACACAGCAAAAACTTGCTGCCATCCTTTGAGGCTCATGTTGAGAATGGGTGGGGATTACTATGGAGCTGGCTCATGGCAGTTTCTTGCAGAACTTGGATAAGCTGCCTTTTTGGGCTACAACCCCTAGATGCCTTCAGCCATTGGGGCCATGGGTCGTATACCATTTCAAAGCTTTGTTCTTTTTGCAGTATAGAGGATATGGCATTGACTACAGAAAATTCTCGTTTTGCACCTCCAAAGGGCTGAGAAAAAAAGCTAATTTGAGACCAGGGGTAGGAAACTTTTGACCCTTTGGATAATTTAGCCTATAAGTCCCAGATAACAACAACAACAACAACAATAACTTAATTTTATATCCCACCTCCATCTCCCTGAAGGGACTTGGGACGGCTTACATAGGAACAAGCCCAATAAAACAAAGATTGAAGCATAAAGCAATAAAATAAAATTGAAATAATCAAAAATAAAATAAACACATCACAATAACACAAGACAACATCATGAAAACAATCTCTAGCCTGAACAGTAATCAATACTGATCATTTGAATGGGATACTACACATGTCACAATGGACAGAGTTTTAATTTTACAACCAGAGAAGGGAAGCTGGGACGTGAGGTGCACTCCATTTTTGTGTGACTACAATTCTCATTAACGCCAATGTACAATGTACAATGCACTTGACAAGCAAAACATAACTTTGAAAGGAGAGTTTGTAAGCTTTTGGTGTTCTTCCTGGTACTGTGGTCCCTATACCTTTCAGTGCAGGTCCGGGACAATCTGAAATTCTAGATTGAGACAGGAAAGGGAGGTTATGACATTTTTTTTAAAAAGCAGGCTTAGATCACAAAGGGGTGCTACTGTAGAAGGTTATCACCAATGATGCTTAAATCCCTTTGCAATGCAGGTGTGATATCAGTTCTAACCGTTAGCTTTCTTGCGGGGTGTTTTCTTCCTAGCGTTGAGCAACCGTTGCCCAGGATGGGATGCCAAACTCTAGCCAGTGATAGCAGCTCCTGCTGGACTGCTCCAGCTTTGGGGGGTGGGGGTGGGGGGACTGGATCGTGTACTGACATGTCCACATCCACTCCTTTTCTCCAGGGACTCCACGGCCCACGGCAAAAGCTCTTCTGTGTCTCGTCCTGTTGTTGTGTCCTGACGGATATGTGTTGGCCAGCGTGCAGACGGTGACCCAGGAGATGGCAATGAAGCCATGGTTTCCGTTCCCCTCGCACACCTCTCCTTGCATCCTGTGGCCGTTTTTTTTCTCTTTGTGTGCCCTTCTCTGGAGTTCCCCCGCTAAAGCGTGATGGCTTTTCTCAACCTGCAGTGGCTCTTATACACACAACACAGACAACTTTGTTCTGTCTCTTGTTAACAACAAGGACTTGTGGGGGGGTTGTTTTTTTGGAGGGTGCATGAAATGACTTCTTAGGAATCATCATTTGTATCTTTCAGTGTTCTGCAGGGGTGTGCGTGTATGTGTGTGTGCAGGATCAGAGGGTCAAGAATAGCAGCAGAGAAATGTGGGATTGTCACAATCTTTGGGCCATATTCCCACCCCACTAGCCTTCATTGTCCACACTCTGGCAGGAGGAAGGTGGGGAGGCAGTGACTGACTGCAGCCTTGTGATCCTCTATAACATGCGACTGGTTGCTCTTGGACAGGTCACAGTGTTACCTTCATCCGCATGCTATGTTCTGTTTGCACTGTGTTTCTGTGATTGCCTTGCCCCCTTCTCCTTTGCCTGTACCAGCTGAGTTCTCAACTCGCTGCAGTGTGTTTGTGCACAGTGGATTCAGTGGGAGAGTGGGGCCAAATCAGGGTGGGCAACTGACTGCTTCCCTCATCTCAGATTTTTCAGGCTATAAGCTACATAGTCTTTTGCCATTGCCTGTGCTAGCTAGGGCTGGCTGAAGTTTCCACCTTCACTTCCCAAAGCAGCTGGAAGGCTGTGGTTGCTTGCCATGCTTTCAGCTGTCCTGTGTGTTATTTGACTTGCTTTGAAGTGCAGTAAGCCAGCTCAGCTGCATATACTCCCTTGCTCCACCTGTTCGATCTTTTTGACCCCACTGCTTGAACTCTGATTTACAAAGGTAGACAGGTCTTAACCAACAGGCTACCAAGGAGCAACTGTCGACCATGTCCTGCCTTCTAGAGTCATGGTACGTCGGAGATCATTCTAGGGCTTCTGCTCTCTTACCGTCATGGGATGGGCATGGGCATATTACCCTTTTCCTCAGCAAGACAAAAATCATTGTGCCAAAGAACCATCGCACTCAAGACACGTTGTTGTTTGAGGTAAAGACACCTCATTCTTCCCCAGTCAGGATGCATAGTACCCAGACTTGATTGAGTTAGACTTCAGGCAAGAGTAAAAGTGTTGCCGTAAATAAATAAAACAGTTGAGTGCCTTTGCATGACACCCCAAACCAACTCCCTCAGGCAGCCACCCCATTGTTGTGTAAAGATGAAACTGTCCCTCCAGCCATGCAGCCACATAGGCAAGGGGGAGATGCAATGCTGACCTTCTGGATACTATTGGAAGGCAGCCTCCACCAACGAGCTGTGGTGAAAGATGAAGTAACTGGGCAACAGCATTTGAAAGGCTAGCAATTTCCACCCTCGACCTACAAAGTTTCTGTCTCACTATGAAAGAAATAGATTCTGGAAGAGAGAAGGCATTGCTAGGCCTGGTTCCATAGGGATTCGGCCCCACATCTGTTTCCACAACCCTAAGGATCTCATCTGAAAGTCCTGTTTCTAGTGGTGCTGAGATGGTTTTCCTAAAACCACTTATTTTGGAGGAATTGTCTTCTTGCCTGCAGCCAGAACGTAGGATTTTCTTCATTCTCCTTTTGGCCCAGACTTTTCAGGGCAGAGGTTTATCAGCATGTATATGCACCCATATATGCCATTCACTCTCTTTCTTAGCCACACACTTGCTTACTTACTTGATGGTTGTCCTTGGTCACCTCAAGTGTGAGAAAATGAGATAGATATCACAATGATTCGTAAAAATCCAAGGCATCCCCATCTTCCCCAGAACATGATAGATCTTCCTTTTAAGGGAAACTCTGAGCTACCATTTCAGCAAATAACCAAATGCTCATAGTGGTAAATCCATTAATATGTCGACAATAAAATACTTTGGAGGCCTAACCTGCTGCCCAGTTTTCCTTTTGAAGAGTTTGGCATCAATAGCAACAAAAACATGTCCTTTTCAGTTTAGGTATTAGAGATATTTAATGAAAGGGAGCATCTTTTGAGGATGGAGGCAATGCTATATGGGGGCATTAACTCTCTTAAGGCACTTAAGAATCACAAATGAAAGATCTGCCAGACAGAGATTGAAAAGGCAAGTGAACAGTCTCCTTGGAATTTTAGACATTATATACATTCCTCGGAGGAATTGCCTTTCCAGGTGGATGCATTGCTGCTGTCAGATGAATGACAAGCTCTGGCTGGGTTTAGTGGCTGCCCTTTGATTCAGGCAGTAATCCTATGGATGGTTTGTTATTGAAATCCTTTAGCATAACCTAGGCCTGGTGAGATCAGAATATATTACATTCCAGTTCAGTTCAAATTCTACACATTCCCAAAGTCCTGACGGTATCCTGCTGGGATGATCAAAGAATACATGCAGCTGATTGCCTGGCCAAAAGGCAAACTGCCACAGGAGCTTAATATCATTTATGACACCAGATTAGCCATCAGAGTTCTCCCAAAAATTTCAAAGATTTTGCCCTTATTTGAAGCTGTGATGTGGGCAAGTACAACTGGATCTCCAGACTGCATGTCTGTTTATTGTGAGTTTACACAAGATGCATGTGTGTGTTTGTTTCCCTTATCTTTATCTCTGTGTGGAGTGCTGGGGGCTGAAAAAATGGGCTTCAAATGCTCAAGAAGAAGAATGACAACAGACAAGCGAGGCCCAGATGTAAACTTCTCTATTAGTTGGCTCAGTTGTTTGTCAGTAATACTTTAAGACATATCATGGCACATTCAGCAGTGGAATGCTGGAAAAAGATGACATTTTGTGTCCATTTAACTGATGAATGAATTCCCCCACCTGACTCTATTTATTACAGTGCAGTTGGTCCATATAGATGTTGCCTGTTGCGTTTTTCTTCTTTAAAATGTAGTCAGCTACATTGATGCCAGCCCAGGGTTGCGAATCATGCAGTTCCCTGCAGCCATAGCCAGCCCAGACAATGGCGAGAGGTGTTGGGATGTGTAGATCACCAGTACCTGAAGGGCTGCATGATTCCCAGCCTTGCCTCGTCCCTTTTCAGTGGAAGTCCTCTGGTGTAGCTATTGCTCTGGTTTCCCCACATGCTTGCTTTCTATAAAAGAGGCGTTTCTCTTCCCACTGCAGCGAGGCTCACATTTTGTCAGTGGTTGCAACTGCAATATTTAACTGTGCAGACAGTGTTGTAGCAGTACCTACTGATCCAATACAAACATTACAGATTAACAATTGTTACTATTGGGGGGGGGGGGGGACATGTCAGTTCCAGTGCAAAAAAAAAACCCCTCATAATTAACTTTTACCTTTATCAGTTAATGGCAATTCTGTGTTTTGGTGATGCAAACATGCCTCTACTCCCTCCCATGAGCTTTGGCTGGTTAACTTAAAAGTGCTCTGGTGGTGTGGTGGGATGAACAGCCGTATATATCTTTCTGCCTTTGTAGGGCTTTTGGCATAATGTGGGTGAGCAACGTTGGGAGATCTCGAGGTCTCCTACGCATTCAGTAGACTGTGGGTGTTCTCCCCTGCTACCGTAACCATTTCTCATTCCTTCCCCTTCCCACTCTGCTCCCTTGTGTCACTGTGCCTTCTTGGTTATTTATTTGTTAATGGGTATTTTTGTTTATTTGTTTTTGAGTCACTGCCATAAATCAAAAGCTGACGAAGTTGCATTTCCTTGTGCAGATGGGCAGTGCAATGCAGTTTGTAATGTTTTAAAAACACTGCACAAATGTCTGTTTCTCGGGAGGGTGGGAGCTGTATTTGATCATATCAGTGCTTTACGCCGTCAGAAATATTTTATGTTCCTTTACCTCCGAGCTCTTGATGCTGCCAAGTCTCCACCATTTGTACAACATGCTCAGCACCTCTTTCATGGACTGACTCCTGCTCTTGTTTGCAAGGTATCTACACTGTTATAAAGCATGCACCTCCTTTCTGTATAGTTCGAATCTTCTGATTTTATGGAATAAAACTACTTATGCCTGTTTGCATTGCAATCAATTAAAAAAGTGAATTGAATCCATCACACTCTCCTGCCTGGTCTTTGAACATCTCAAACTGCATTGATAATTATTATCATCATAGGCAATCCCTCTTGGCCAAGTCTGATTGTCTTCCAAGGGTAGAGTCTTAGTAGTGGGTCCATAGATCCGCATGGTCTTTTGCAGTTAGGACATCATAAGAGGCATTTGTAAGTCCAGGAAATACTCCCACTTTGGAAAGTGAACTCCCAACAAGAAATGCCATATAGCAAGGTTATATCATGAATATTTTCTGAGCACAGGATCACCCTGGCTTGTAGCCAATGCAAATCCGTCTCCTAGGGATATAATGTGGATGTGGGGGGATACAAATGGTCGGTTGAAGAGGTCACACAGTTGGCTCTGAGAGTCTATGGCATCACAAAGCTCCTTCCTCTTCTTCCCAGAAGTGTTCTACCAACAAAGAAATGCAAGGAAGCAAGTGTAGCTCAGTGATACAGCCACCTTTCATGCCGTCTCGGTGTAGCCTCTTGTCTCTCCTGGTGGGCCTGATAAGGCTCTTCTATCCCAAAACTGCCAAATGATATTGACATTGGGTTGTTGTAGGTTTTTCAGGCTATATGTACATGTTCTAGAGGCATTCTCTCCTGACGTTTCGCCTGCATCTATGGCAAGCATCCTCAGAGGTTGTGAGGACCTCACAACCTCTGAGGATGCTTGCCATAGATCCAGGCGAAATGTCAGGAGAGGATGCCTCTAGAACATGTACATATAGCCCAAAAAACCTACAACAACCTAGTGATTCCAGTCTGAAAGTCTTTGACAGTACGATATTGACATTACTGGGTTTAGATGGACTTATGGTCAGATAAGGAGAAAGCAGATTCCTATATGGGACCAGACTTATTCCCGAACAGAGTGAGGTGATCAGCTCATACACAAAGGACTGTTACACAGCAGAGGACAACTTCCGATCACCAAGGATGAGGAAAGACTGAACTGCCTATTGAGGAGGCTTCTGTATATGGCATGATGGGGAGCATCTTGTCCTCTTTTGGGCAGCAAGGTGTCTTTAACCAGCCCTGTCCCAATGCTTGGACTTCAGGGAAAAGGAAGAACCAGGATCCAATAGAAGCAGGTAAAACAATAATGCTCACTGGTCAACTCTGCTTAGGATTTAATTTCTGAAGAGAAGCAGACCTACACTGAAACATCAGCTACTCGGGATGAAAACACAAAAGGTTTCCTGACTACATCAGATCTTTGTATTTCTTTTTTTAAAATGCAGGTACCATTTGGATGTTTATATAAATGTACAACTTATACACTACATGAAGATGATGAAGACCTCCGCAAGCAAGCGGCACCAGTTATGCATTCAAACTTCATACAGAGCACACTTAGAGGATCTGAGGCTGGATCTACACTGCCATATAATCCGGTTTCTGAATCCAGATTATCTGATTTGAACTGGATTATAGGAGTCTACACTACCATATAATCCAGTTTCCACTCAGAAACTAGATTATATAGCAGATGGGGCCTGAGCTGGCAGTTGAACAGGAAAGGGATTTCAAAATCATGGTGGACAACACACTAGAAACAATGGGCCAGCTGCTGTGAAAATGTCCAATTCTATGCCAAGGCTCACCAGAAAAAGGATCAAAAAATAACACCATCAAACACATAGTGCTTTGATATCAGTCTCACCTGTGATAGCTGGCAGCTTCCAAGTCAGGGTAGATCTACAGTATCAAATGAATGCAATTTGACTGCACTTGGATCTGCCCTGACTCAGTGCTGTGGAATTATGGGAGTTGTAGTTTTACCAGGTCTTTGGTCTCTGCCAAAGAGTGGGTGCCTCACCAAACCACAACACCCCTTATCTCATAGCATTGAGTCAGGACAGTTCAAGTGTCAATGCAGCCTCAGTGAGACTGTTCATTTACTCCAGGTTCTAAACTGGATTTTAAAGAAACTCTGAGACTGGATTTCCTTTTTAAATGAACTGCTAAAACTATCTGGAGGATCCAAAGCAGTGCCTTGGGGAGACCCTGTAATGTCCAGAGTAAAGGCCAATATGGATTCACCAGCCCGCTAACATGGAAGGCATGACTACCAGGGATCAATGGAGCCAAAAATATATTGGTGAGCCGGAAAAGGCACCAAAGGGGGGCAACCCAAATGATCCATGGGCTAATCAGCTCCCCTAAAAGGAAATGCTATAACATCTACCTCTATTTCACTAAGGGAAAAAAGGTGAGTAGGGACGATGATAAACTGCACAAAGTCATGCATGATGAGAAGAAAGTCTGTAGGATGCCTTCATATATAGAGAGGGGGAAGGTGTCCATAAATCATTTGCCACCTTGGAAGGGTCTTCTGGGATGAAAAAAACCCCTAAAATTCCCAGGATGCAATAGTCTTCAGCCACATACTTAAAGCAGTGTCAACTTGCACTTATTAACTTGCAGCTAACCTTCTCTATACTGGTCTACTTTTTGAGCCTTCTAATGCACATGCGCCCCAATCAGAGCTGTCATTATTATTACCCTTGTCCTTGGGTAATAGTGATAGCTCTGATTGGGGCACATGGTGCAACACATGGAAGTTAAAGCTGGGCTTCCAGAAAATTTCTTTGGGGTTCATTTATTTATTTCGTGTCAAAATCATTGCATAAATAAATAAGTTTAAAACTGATAAAATAAAAGGAACACAAGCAGCTAAACAGTTTTTGACCAAAAACAGGCAACAGCAACTTCATTGTCAGTAACTTTAAACAGTTCTTCCTCTGTGCATGAGGCAGGGCATGGTGGGCAAGCATACAGATGTGAAGCTGTTCGGCTCCACAGACACACAGGCGGAGGATTCTTCTAGGTAGGGCCATTTTGCCAGGTTGTCCTTTGATATGCCCACTCTGCTTCTGTGTCTGTTCAGAGACTTCCACGTTGTCCATTCTTGGTTTGCCCCTGGAAGAAGGTGTGTGGGAGGCATCCAATTGGGATATTCTTGTTGTTGCTGGAGGAACATTTAGAGGAGAATCTACTGGGAGAAGACTGATAGCTATACAGTGGGTGGCTTTCATAGTGTCCAACCTTATTTCTTGCACAATTAGCAGCAACTTCCTGTCGCATATGGGGGCGGGGGGAATGCCAGCTAGCTTATAGAGTCTATCAGCAGGTGTAGGTTTAATACATCCTGTGATTATTCTACACGTCTCATTTAGTGTTATATTCACCTGCTTCGCATGGGCAGATTTATGCCAGACGGGGCAGGCATACTCAGCAGTCAAGTAAGACAAGGCCAGGGCTTATGTTCTTGTTCATGTTGGGTCTGCACCCCATGCACTATCAGGAAGTTTCCGAAGGATGTTATTGCATGCAGCTACTTTGTGCTTGGTGTTCATACGCTGCCTTGAAGTAGACTATTCTTTTGCCTCCTCCATCTCCTTTTCCTACAATGAAACTCCACATAGAAGCTGCGATTTTCTAGGAGGGTCTGGATAGGTCTTTGGGATTATTTTTAACTATTGAACCAATTGGAAGGTAGCGCAGGCCATACCAAGTGGCACCCTATCGGGAGAGGGGAAGGGAATGCCTCTACTATTATGCCTTAGTTACATCCCATTTAGACTACTGTAATGGGTTCTACATGGGGCTGCCCTTGAAAACTGCCCAGAAACTCCAACTAGTTCAGAGATCTGCAGCCAGGCTATTGACAGGTGCTGGACCCAGGGAGCATACCACCCTGCTATTACAACACCTACATTAACTGCCAATGTTTCAGAGCCTGATTTCAGGTGCTGGCTTTGACCTTTAAAGCCCTAAAACAGTTCAGGCCCAACTTATCTGACCACATCGCCTCTTACCAACCTGCCCGAGCACTAAGATCTTCTGCTTCTTGGCAGGGGGTTGGACTGGATGGCCCATGAGGTCTCTTCCAACTCTTTGATTCTATGATTCTGAAGAGACTCTTCTCTCATTGTCCCCACCACAAATACAGTTGGCGGTGATGGGGGGGGGGGTATCGGTAATCACCCTGGCCCTTTGGTAGTCCCTCCGCATTGAGTTTGAAACTGCCCCTTCCTTCCCTTTTCTCTTTCAAGAACCAGTTGAAGACCTACCTGTTCAAGCAAGCTTTTGACGAATGAATTCAACTGCTAATGACAGCAAGATCTATTTGCACTGCGCCTAGTGAAATATAGCAACAACAACAACAACAACAACAACAACAACAACAACAATTTATTTATATCCTGCCATCATCTCCCGGCCTAAAGGGACTCGGGGTGGCTTACATGGTAACAAAAGTACTACACATAAAATACAAAAAAAGTTTGAAAAAAAACAATAAGCAATACCAAATAACATAAAATAACAACTTACAAAAATTAACAAAAAGCATCTCTAATTCAAATAAAAGTAACTAGTAACAACACAACAGTATATAGAAGTTGAAAATGAGCTATATATATATATACTATTTATATTTAAGAGTTTCCACAGCCATTGCCCTGTGGGGTCCTGCAGCGCTCAAGACTGTCTCCCGTGTTGTTTAACATCTACATGAAGCCGTTGGGAGAGATCATCTGGAGTTTTGGAGTTCGATATCATCTGTATGCAGATGATGTTCAACTCTATCATTCCTTCCCACCTGCTACTAAGGAGGCTGTTCAGGTCTTGAACCGGTGCTTGGCAGCTATGACGGTCTGGATGAGGGTGAAGAAATTGAAATTGAATCCAGACCAAGACAGAGGTACTCCTGGTCAGTTGCAAGGCTGAACAGGGGATAGGGTTACTATCTGTGTTGGATGGGGTTACACTCCCCCTGAAGGCGCAGGTTCACAGCTTCACAGCTCCTAGACTCATCACTGAGGGGAGCATTCACACTTGTGCATCAGCTGCGCCCGTACCTTGGGAAGTCTGATTTGGCCACGGTAGTCCACGGTCTGGTTACATCCCATATAGACTACTGCAACATGCTCTACATGTAGTTGCCTTTGAAGACTGTTTGGAAGCTTCAAATGGTCCAGCAGGCGGCAGCCAGATTGCTCACTGGAGCAGCATTCAAGGAGCATACAATTCCTTTGTTATGCCAACTCCACTGGCTGCCGGTTTGCTACCGAGCACAATTCAATGTGCTGGCTTTAGCTTATAAAGCCCTAAATGGTTTCGGCCCAGCTTACCTGTCCGAATGTATCTCTCCCTATGAACCATCTAGGAGTTTAAGATCATCTGGGGAGGCCCTGCTCTCAGTCCCGCTTTCTTCACAGGCACAACTGGCAGGGAGAGACAGGGCCTTCTCAGTGGTGACCCCTTGGCTCTTTCCCTAGGGATATTAGATCAGCCCTTTCCCTCCTGACCTTCCACAAAAAAGTGAAAACATGGCTTTTTGAATAAGCCTTGGGGAACGTAGTGCAATAGATAAACACGGAACTATGTGAAATCAAATACTGGAACGGCTTAGGACAATGTTTTTGGATGACAAGGCTAATAGTGAAAGTAGTGGTTGTATATGTTTTTAAAGGTTTTAATGTATGAATGTTATTATTCTGTTTTAAACGCTTATTGTAATTTTGTAAAACCACCTTGAGTCACCTTCGGGTTCAAGACAGGGTGGGTGGAAATATCGTAAATAAATAAATAAATGGTTTTAATGTGTAATATTTATCTATATTTTATTTCTGGATGTTGTTATGCTTTGTATGATTTTGGTCTTGTATTTCATATACTGTACAGTGTGCTTTGATTTGTATTGCATTACGTTGTGAGTCGCTTTGTAGTCTCACAACGCTTTGTAGTCACACAATCTTAAGCTATTACTCCCCTCAATGTTTTGTCCTAGGAGTACACCCCTCCTTGTACGAAGGTTTGTTTACCACCCTGTCTCTCTAAGAGTACTCCCTTGCAAATAATTCTGCTCCTTTATCTCACCCTGAGTTTTTAAATCAGGGTGAGATACATCGCTAATTGTATTCATATGTTTTTGTATTTTTCTATGCTGTTGTTTGCGTTTCAGTTTTTATTTTATTGTATTTTATATTGTAATTTGTTGTTTGGGCTTGGCCTCATGTGAGCCGCCCCGAGTCCCCGTTGGTGGAGATGGTGGCAGGGTATAAATAAAGTTTATTATTATTATTACATACTTACTTACTTAGGCTATCCATCGTACTCCGAGGATGATGGTCCTCCAAGTTCGGTGTTCTGGTGGCGGGTCCGTAGATGACTGTGGAGCCCTATTCTTGATCTGCATCTTCACTCACAGCGATGGCATCGGTTTCCAGGTGGAAGGCGGTCCCGGTCAGGGTTGGCTTGACGTGACTTCCTCTTGGCACATTTCTCTCTTTCGCCCTCCATTCATGCCTCTTCAAATTCTACAGCACTGCTGGTCACAGCTGACATCCAACAGGAGCGCTCAAGAGCCAGGGCTTCCCAGTTCTCAGTGTCTATGCCAGAGTTTTAAAGGTTGGCTTTGAGCCCATCTTTAAATCTCTTTTCCTGTCCTCCAACATTCCGTTTTCCGTTCTTGAGTTCGGAATAGAGCAGTATGCTGATGACAACGTCGTATGTGCGCATTCAGAAGACCTACAAGCCACTCTAAACACCTTCGCAGAAGCATACGAGAAGCTCGGCTGTTATTAAACATTGAGAAAATCAAAGTGCTCTTCCAGCAGTTACCAGCCAATCCCTCTCAAATACCAGAAATACAGCTTAATGGTGTAACATTAGAAAATGTTGACCATTTCCGCTATCTTGGCAGCCACCTCTCCACAAAAGTCAACATTGACACTGAAATACAACATCACCTGAGCTCTGTGAGTGCAGCATATTTCTGAATGAAGCAAAGAGTGTTTGAGGACTGGGACATCCGTAGGGATACCAAGGTGCTTGTTTATAAAGCTATTGTCCTCCCAACCCTGCTATAAGCCTGCTAGACGTGGACTGTCTACAGACATCGCATGCAACTCCAGCGCTGCCTCCGGAAAATCCTGCAAATCTCTTGGGAATACAAGCAGACAAATGTCAGCGTGCTGGAAGAAGCAAAGACCACCACCACTGAAGCGATGGTCCTCCGCCATCAACTCCACTGGATTGGCCACATTGTATTATTTATTATTTGGGTCCCATTAGGGAGAAAAGTGGGATAGAAATAAAGATGTTATTATTATTATTATTATTGACACAATGCACAGTATGTCACAGCAAACGAGATCTATATCCTGGATTTCGTATCACAAAATCACAAGTCGAACACTTCCCAAGCGTCTAGGACTGTGTGATGTATTTGCAAATGATGCGCGCAGATCCAAGTAAGGTGGCCTTTTGCAGTTGACAGATCGTGATTTTGTCGATGCTTATTGTTTCCAAATGCCAGTTGAGATCTTTTGGCACGGCACCCAGTGCGCCAATGACCACTGGGACCACCTGTACTGGTTTATGCCAGAGTCTGCAGTTCGATTTTGAGGTCTTGATAGCGGCTGAGTTTTTCCTGTTGTTTTTCCTCAATGCGACTGTCACCCGGTATGGCGACATCAATAATCCAGACTTTTTTCTTTTCCACAATTGTGATGTCTGGTGTATTGTGTTACAAAACTTTGTCATTATTATTATTATTGTTGTTGTGCAGAAATGTGATATTATTTTGATTTTTTTAAAAAAAAATCTGTAGTCTTTTTTTTTATTTGACTACAGAGAGATTTTTTTAAAAAATCGAAATAATATCACATTTCTGCATAAAACATAGCAGAGCCTTTCCCTTCCCCCTCCCCTCCCCCCCCCCCGAGGCTGCCACTTGGTATGGTCCGCACCGCCTTCCGATTGGTTCCTTCCTGGGAACTATGAGCCAATCAGCAGCCGCTGGGGCCCAAACAGAAAACACCAATTGCGTGACGCTCCCCAGCGCGCGCCGCCCCTCTCTTGCTCGCAGGCTTCCGTCGGCTTGGAGACGTTCCCTGAGAGGTCCCTCAGGTAAACAGGCAAGATGGCGGCGGCGGTGTCTTCTTCTTCTTCTTCTTCTTCTTCGCCGCCGCCTTCTTCTCCTTCTCCTTCTCCTCCTTCTCCTCCTCCTCCATCGCTCAGTCGGGAGGAAGAGCCGGCCGCGAAGACCGGTCCCAACGCCCTGACACTGACGGAGCTTCCCGGGGAGCTACTGGAACTCATCCTGTGCTGCGGGGCGCTGAGCGCCGTCGACTTGGCCCGCCTGGCCCGCACTTGCCGCCGCCTCAGGGAGGCCTGTCAGCCGCGTGGGAAGGTCTGGCGGGAGCAACTGCGGCTCAGGTGCGAGGGGCAAGGGGGGTTCTGCGCATGCGCACCGCGCAGGGGGGGGGGAACCTGGCTCCACGCCCTCCTCGAGAACCCCTCCGAACAGGCCCCTGTCATGGACCTGTATTGTATTACGTTCTTGTGCTGCCTCGTGACACGAAAGAGTTGGTTGTTTGGGGTGTTGCTGTTTGTTTGTTTTTTGTCTTTCATACATTAGCCTTGTGTTTAATTGGCGTTGCCTTGAGTCTCTATTTCGGGATAGATATGAAACAATTCAATAAGGAAAGTCAGTGAATGTGTTGTCGAAGACTTTCATGGCCGGAATCACTGAGTTGCTGTGAGTTTTCCGGGCTGTCTGGCCATGTTCCAGAAGCAATCTTTCCTGACCTTTCTCCCACATCTATGGCAGGCATTCTCAGAGGTTGTGAGGTTTGTTGGAAACTAGGCAAGTGGGGTTTATATCTATATCTATCTATCTGAATGATGTCCAGTGTAGGAGAAAGAAGTCTGTTGGAGGCAAATGGGAATGTTGCAATTGGCCAGCTTGAATAGGATTTATTTATTTATTTAGCAGTTTTGTTTACCAGTCTTCTCACCTCCATTCGAGGGACTCGGGCCGGTTTCCAACATCCATATTACAGACGGTCATTAAAACATCATATTCTAAATCACACTTAAACATTAAAATAGCAAAATACAATCATATAATTACAGTGGTCAGTCGTCATCAAAAATCATTATTCATCGTCATCCATCCATATCACAGGATCATGGCTCATTCGTTGAATGCCAATCCCCAAAGCCAAGTTTTCACCAGTTTCCTGAACGTTAAGATAGAAGGGGCAGTTGTGATCTCCAGTGGAAGGGAGTTCCAGAGTCGAGGGGCCACCACCAAGAAGGCCCTGTCTCTTGTCCCCACCAGCCGCGCCTGTGAGGCCGGTGGGATCGAGAGCAGGGCCCCTCCAGACGATCTTAGCAATCTTGATGGTTCATAGGGGAGGATACGTTCGGACAGGTAAATTGGCCGTGCAGCTTCAAAGCCTAGCTGCTTCCTGCCCGGGGGAATCCTTTGTTGGGAGGTGTTAGCTAGCCCTGATTGTTTCTTGTCTGAAATCCCCTGTTTTCTGAGTGTTGTTCTTTATTTACTGTCCTGATTTGTAATATTGGTAGCCAGATTGTGTTTCTTTTCATGCTTGCGTCTTTTCTGATGCTTGTGGATTTCAGTGGCTTCTCTGTGTAGTCTGACATGGTGGTTGTTAGAGTGGTTCAGCGTTTCTGTGTTCTCAGATAATATGCTGTGTCCTGGTTGGTTCAAGGAACATGAAAGGTACTGCAGACTAATCCAACCAGAGATGTCAGCCATAGCAGAGCACTTGATGAACCAACCTGGACACAGCATATTATTGGAGAACACAGAAATGCTGGGCCACTCTGACAGCTACCATGCCAGACTACACAGAGAAGCCATTGAAATCCATAAGCATGTGGAGAATTTCATCAGTAAGCAGCAAACCATGAAAATGAACAAAATCTGGCTACCAGTATTAAAAAAAACCTCTAGAATCAGGATAGTCAATAAAGTGCAACACTAAAAAACAAGGGAATTCAAGACAGGAAACAAACACATAGGGATAATTTACAACAGTATAACAAACATAATATTCATATTTTTCAAAATAATTTGTCAGATTTTCCAACGGTCATGTGGACACACTTCAATATATCCATTATTATCCCATGTGAATTCAAGATGTGATAAACGGGTCTTGGGAATACAACAAGGTTCCCGGGTGTTTTTATGTCCTTGTTTTAGGAGTAGCATCCCTTCTTCAGGTTTCTTTCAAGGTTCCTTCATTCTGAGGCTTTATAAACTAATTTTATAGAGGACAAAATAATAGATATGCTAACCAGTAGCCAGTTACAATATGATAATCCTTATATAAACAATTTGATACAATAATGTACTTACTTCCACTTGCTAAATGAACAAAAAACACTAAAAAACTGAGGAATTCAAGACAGGAAACTATCAGGGCAGTTAACACCTCCCAATAAGTAACCCCCCCAGGCAGGAAGCAGCCAGGCTTTGAAGGTGCAAGGACATTCAATGCTAATCAAGGTGACCAATTTCAACATTCACACTTGCCTCAGACAAACAAGAGTTCTTTCTCCCATCCTGGACATTATTTCACAGTTATATAAACATCACTTGCCCAGTTTCCAACAGATCACACAAGCTCTGAGGATGCCTGTCATAGATGTGGGCAAAATGTCAGGAGAGATAGCTTCTGGAACATGGCCAGACAGCCTGGAAAACTTACAAAGTCATCATGTCAGAAGCGAATTAAGAATACAGTTGCAATGTATTAAAAAACCACATATAAGTTAAAAACGTGCCATGATGCTAAATTTTCTTTGACTAGAAGCTGGCTACTTGGAGTGCCTCTGATTTTGCTATAAGAAGGTCCTCCATTGTGCATGTGGTGGGACTCAACAGCTAGCTGCATTGTAGTCAGTGGTCTGTGGTTTGGTCTTCTCTATACTCGCATGTCACAGACTCCACTTTGTAGCCCCATTTCCTAAGATTAACTCTGCATCTCGTGGTTCCAGAGCACAGTCTGTTCAGCGCCTCAAAGTCGCCCAGACTTCTGTGTGCCCAGGAGAGAGTTTCTCATCTGGTCTCAGCCATTGATTGAGGTTCTGGGTTTTAGCCTGCCACTTTTGGACTCTCGCTGAGGTGTTCCTGCGAGTAAGATCTGTGGATCTTAGGAAGCTGTATCTATATTTAAGACATTGGCATGCTGGCTGATATCCGAACAGAGGATGAGCCGGAGATGTCCATGCCTTGGTCCTTTCATTGCTGGCTGCTACTTCCCGACAAATGTCAGGTGGTGCAATACCAGCTAAACAGTATAATTTCTCCAGCGGTGTAGGGCGTAGACATCCTGTGATAATGCGGCATGTCTCGTTAAGAACCACATCCACTGTTTTAATGTGGTGGGATGTATTCCACACTGGGCATGCATATTGAGCAGCAGAGTAGCAAAGCGCAAGGGCAGATGTCTTCACTGTGTCTGGTTGTGATCCCCAGGTTGTGCTACTTAGCTTTCATATATTATTTCTAGCACCCACTTTTTGCTTGATAGTCAAGAAGTGCTTCTTGTAAGTCAGAGCATGGTCCAGGGTAACTCCCAGGTACTTTGGCATGCTGCAATGCTCCAGTGAGGTTACTTCCCAGGATATCCTCAGAGCTTGAGATGCTTGTCTGTTCTTAAGATGAAAAGCACACGTCTGCATTTTAGATGAATTAGGAATCAGCTGGTTTTCCCTGTAATAGGCAGTAGGAGCACCTAAAGCTTTGGAGAGCTTCTGTTCAACCATTTCAAAACTCTCTGCTCACTTGAGTGGTGATGGCACGATTGTCAGCATAGATGAAACTCTCTGTCCCTTCTGGCAGTGGCCGATCATTTGTGTAAATGTCAAAACATTGATGGAGGAAAAACGCTTCCCTGAGGCAGGCCGTTCTTCTGTTTTCGCCATCTCCTTCTCTGGCCCTGGAACTCAACAAAAAAGCTCCTGTTTTGTAGCAGATTTCCTATGAAGTGGGTGAGGTGATAATCCTCTGTGATATTATACATTTTCCTCAGGAGGAGACAATGATTTACAGTATCATAAGCTGCTTGCAGTATGCAAGTCAATTACTGATTAGATTTACTTCAACCCTGTGACTGAATAACACCCCTTGAACTGCCCTGGCTCAATGCTCTTGAATCCTGGGAGTGCTTGTCTTATTATTATTATTATTATATTTATATTTATACCCCGCTTTATCTCCCCTGAAGGGGACTCAAAGTGGCTTAACATAAAATGTTAACACAGCATTTACAATATACAAATATTAAAACAGAATTAAATATAAACAGTATTAAAAGATTCACAGATAAAACCAGTCAAACCTATTTGATGCATATTCAAAGCTAAAATCACTGACCAGCGTACTAGGGGCACCTCTTCACTGTGGCATTAATGTAGCTTGAGCCCACTTGAGCTGTCATGGCTCAATGCTATGGAATCCCAGGAGGTGTAGTTTGATGGGGCACCAGCACTCTTCGGCAGAATGGCGCATAAAGCTACAGCTTCCATGATTCCATGATATTGAGCCTTGGCAGTTCATGAAGACTAGGACTCGGAGCAATGGGTTCAAATGGCAAGAAAGGAGATTCCACCAGAGCATTAGGAAGAATTTTCTGAAGTGCTGTCCAGCAGTTGAACTCTATGCCTCAGAGTGTGGTGGAAGCTCCTTCCTTAGAGGCTTTTAAAATAAAGACTGGATGGACATCTGTTGGGGGTGCTTTTATTGTGCTTTTTCTATATGGCAGAATGAGGTTAAACTGGATGGCCCATACAGTCTCTTCCAGCTGTGAAACTGCATTCATTCCAAAGTCTAGCTGCACCCACAGAGATTTCCACTGGAGCCTGATTGTCATTGGGTTTTGCACCCTTCTGACCTTGACTGCCTTCATTCGCTCCCAGAAGGCACTCGTCCTGCTTTCCTATTGCCTTCAGCTCTTTCCAACATCATTGTCTTTGCCAGTGAGTCGTATTTTCTTCCAACATGCCCAAAGTATGGTAACTTCTGGTCAGCTCCAAAGAGTTGCGGCAACCTTGACTTGCTCTAGGACACATTTGTTTCTCAGTGGGAGTCCATAAAACTCTTACTCAGCACCACACTTCCGGTTCCCGTCTATTCCTCTGGTTCATCCAGCATTTACTATGATTCTGACAGTTCTTTGACCGTTGGAAATCTTCCCTCGTTGTCTCCCAGCTGCTGTTCAGAGTCTCCATTTTGATTGATGTCTGAGCCAGAAAATCTTTTTAACTGTTTCACTGTCTCCATCCTGCAATTTCAAGTTACATAAGCCTTTGGTGGCTGTGCTTTTTGTCTTGTGAATTTTAAGCTCTGAGCCTGCTTTTGCACTCCCCCCCCCCCCACTTAACTTTGGTCAGTAATTGGTAATCATCTGTGTATCTTAAACTATTGAGATTTTTTCATGTACCTTTCACACCACCTCCATCAAAACCTAATTCTGCTCTCTATACGAAATGTCCTGCATTTAAATTAAACAGATTGGTTGTTAAATGCACTGCTCTCTGACTCCTTTTGCCAAATGGAAGCCGTTCTATTTCTCCATATTATTTCCTAACATCGGCAAGAGGTCTAGAGTGTACATCATACATCAGGAACAGGTAAATGTTGGGACCCAAACACTTATTTCAGAGAAATCTATAGTTTATAATGATCCGGGCAGTCAAATATCTATAGGTTATAAAATGTGAAGCACAGGTTGATTTTTCCTGAAATTCTTTGGTATACTTCTTTAGCCAGTTTTGCAATTAGAATTCCAATCTCCTTTCATTTTCTGAATCCAGTATATACAAGTGGCATTCCTCATGCCATATCCAGCAAAAGAATATTAAAATCTTAAGCATTGCTTTCCTTGCATGGGAGATTAAAGCAATGGTCCAGTTTCATATCAAAGGCTTTCATGTCCGGAATCACTGGGGTGTTGTGTGGTTTCCAAGCTGTATGGCTGTGTTCTAGCAGCATTTTCTCCTGATGTTTTGCCTACATCTGTGGCTGGCATCTTCAGGGGATCTGGCTGTATGGCCATTTTCTAGCAGCATTTTCTCCTGATGTTTCATCTGCATCTGTGGCTGGCATCTTCAGGTATCCTCTGAAGATGTCAGCCACAGATACAGGTGAAATGTTAGGAAAAAATGCTGCTAGGACACAGCCATACAGGCCAGAAACCACACAACAACCCAGTGGTCCAATTGTTACTCAATCCTTGGCATTTCCCTTCCTTTGGATTGGAATGCATTTTGAGTGGTTCCAGTCTGTGGACCATTGTTTTGTTTTCTATATTTGTTGACACATTTGTTTTAGAATTCAGAAAGATTCCATCTTTATATCACGAACAAGTTATTTTGGTATGCTGTCTGTTGCTGGAAATGTATTTATTATATTATTATTATTATTATTATTATTATTATTATTATTTTATTTGTACCCTGCTAGCATCTCCCGAAGGACTCGATGCTGCTTACATAGGCCAAGGCCTCAAAACACAACACAACAATACAACACCTAAAGCAAATTAAAAACAGTTAAAGCAATATTAACAACAAGCAATAAACAATACATCAAGACACTATAAAACTGGGCCGGGCCAAAGTAGTGGGTACAAGATTAAAAGTGCTGATGTGGCAGGAGGTATGTAGGATTATAGAGTAAGTGCAGTGTGCGGTGTGCAACAATCTTAGTTCTACTAAAGTGCTTCTGGGACTTGGTATTGGAGATTCCTAATCTGGGAAGGCACATCGGAACAGCCAGGGCTTCAAGTTCTTTCTAAAGACTGCCAATGTAGGGGCCTGTCCAAGATCTTTTGGGAAGGAGTTCCAGAGTCGGGGGGCCACCACAGAAAAGGCCCTGTCTCGAGTCCCCACCAAGCGCGCCTGCTATGCAGGTGGAATCACGAGCAGGGCCTCTCCGGATCAACGCAGTGAACGTGTGGGTTCATAGACGGAGATGCGGTCACGCAGGTAGGATGGTCCCAAACCGTTTAGGGCTTTGAAGGTAAGCACCTGCACCTTAAATTGGGCTCGGAAAATAAGCGGCAGCCAATGGAGCTCCTTGAACAGGAGGATTGACCTCTCTGTGTGGAGCCCCGGTTAACATCCTGGCTGCTGCTCGTTGGACCAGTTGGAATTTCCAAGCCGTTTTCAAGGGCAGCCCCACGTAGAGCGCATTGCAGTAATCCAATCTAGAGGTGACCAAGGCATGGACCACCCCGGCCAGATCAGCCTTCGCGAGGTACGGTCACAACTGGCGCACGAGTCTCAATTGTGCAAAAGCCCTCCCGGACACCGCCGACGCCTGAGCCTCAAGCGTGAGCGATGAATCCAAGAGGACTCCCAAACTGCGGACCTGTGGCTTCAGGGAGAGTGTAACCCCGTCCAACACAGGTTGCCACCCTATACCCCAATCCGGTTTACGATTTCTTCGAAGTAGTTTTAAAGCAGCTTATACTTCTCTTTGTAAAATTGTACATTTTCATCAAGAAGTTCTTCTTTGACGGAATCTGCCATTGTTTTGTCTCTTCTGTGTAGTATTACTAACATCAACAACTGTATTTGTACACCCTCCTGTTTCTCAAGTCTGACACTGAATGTGGGTAGTTTCCATCTTCTCTTTACTTTATAGGGAATCAAATAATGTATTTCCCTAGACCTTCAGCATCCCTCTTCTTGCTTTCCGTTTTAATTTGAATTTGCTGACCTTATGGATAGGGTCTCTTGTTCTTTTTTGTTGCTGTCTTCTGTTTTTGCACTGTTGGTTACTATCGTTCTCTGTTCTTTTGTACAAATCACTGACCAGTTGTATTCAGGATTTTGGCCCTGTTCCTGTCACCTTTCAGTTTTCCTTCTTTTCTGTTGTCATGAAGCATTACAAGAGTTTCCTCAGTCATCTACTGAAGTTTTTCGTTCCTGTTGACTGTTGACTGCATGTATAGTCTTGCATTCATCCATGATTGCATCCCTTGTTTTGACCCAGATATCTTCTGGTTTACAGCTGACTAATCCAAGTGGTATAAATGTATTCTCTCTGTGTTTTTCATTTTGTAGACAATATGCTTTAGGTTGTATTTTGATACTTGATACTTCTTTAACTTATATTTTTTATATTGGCAGTTTGTGGTGTGTGCTACAATCATCTCCTTGTCTTGTTTTGGTGAAGCAGCCATGGAAGGGATGCCTTTCAGGCTAAGAACAATAGCAACTGGCCTTGGGAACTATGAACATGGACAGAGTGCACACAAGGAGGAGACAAATTCTCAGTGCAGAAAATGAGCTTCCCTGCAAAGTGATAGTGCTTCTGAGCATGAACAAAGTACAGCTATAGAGGGCCTATATCCTCAACTTTGGTACAGGAGCAGGAGTAGCTATATAGAGTCTCAGGTTGAGGAAGCAACCTTAATCCCTAGAACAGTTTTCACTGTCAAGAATTTGGGGTCCTAGAGCATAGAAAGTAGCAATGAAGATAGTTTTATGAAGAAGATAATACGTCTGAGCATGGACAGGGTGGTGAGATGTCATATTTTGGCCTGGACAGAGTTTTCATTGCTAAGGTTTTCAGTTATGTGATGTCAGCTGAAAAAAACAAAAAGATTATTGTTGCATGTTGTCAAATAATTTTTGACTACTAGGGACTATCAGGTGAACCTAGCATGAAGTCAGAAGGGGCACTCCAAAATACCAAGCAGCAAACCGAAGAAACCCACATGTTTAGAAAGCACAAAAAAGCACCACCACCCCCTACAACTAGGCAATATATAGATGTTCACACATGTATCCATCAAAATGCACATCGTACAAAAAAACCAGGTAGTCCTCTCGCACAAACATATGCATAACCCAAACAAAACACACAGCATAACAAAACAGAGACAGCTGTGCTCACCGTCTCCCAAAGAAAAGGTGACTCATGCAGTGGCCACCTCTTGCGCCTGCCAGTCCCTGCAGATGCCCACTGCTTGCTCCCCCAAAGTCCCTTCTCCTCCAGCTTACCTTCCCCCCCCCCCCCCTTTCATAGCTTGACGTACTTCAGGATTCTGTCTCTGAGGCTCACAGGGGTCCTATGCCACACTCCCATGTTTTTCTTAGAACTAATTTGGAAAAGCCTCCAAAACAAATAAGAAATGGGAGAAGAAAGAGCCTGGTGGGCAGCAAAAGCACTCTCCATACCTAGTGTCTGCATCCATTTGAAAAGTTAGCTTTTACCCTCCTCTCCTCAACTCGTGTCGAGAGGGCTGTAACTCAGATATTCTCTTTGCCAGTTGTGGCTGTTGGCTTGGGCAGACATCACCTTTGCCCATTTATCTAGTCTTTTGGAGCCTTTTCTCTTAGTAGATATTGCTACTTCTTGTGACTAGGAGTTCTGCAAATGAAATGAATTAAAAAGTAATTGGGGTGATTGGAAGAAGCTGTTCTGAAATCACTGCCAGTGTCACCAGGTCATGCCAGCTTTGGCTGCCATGTGCGAGAGGCAAAACCTTCCCTCTTCTTGATTTTTCCACATCTTTATTTGTATAAGAAGTCAGTCATGGCATTTCCCTTTTGTAAATTAAGCAGCCAGTATCCTTTCCCCTTAGGAAGTAGTGCAACCTTCTTGGTTGTCCCTATCCGAATCTTCTTTCTGGCTTTCCTTACTTCATTTACCTTCTGCCTTTCCCCAAAAAACTGAAACTCAAGGCACCTTACAAAGTAAAATAAAATATAATTAGAAATATGCAAAAGATCAGCATTAAAACAGAAGTAAACTATCACCAGCATTTGAAAAAAATGGAAAGCATACAGTTACAAATAATAAAAAGCTGTTTTCAAACCAGTAAAATTGGATAGATTGTAGCCCCCTCTTCAAAGCCCTTTCCTTTACAACCTTCAGCTCTCAAAAGAATTATTTACCTTTTGAGATGAAATGACCAGCACTCCCATGTTTTTTCCAAAATCAATTCCATCCACTATAGATTTAGATGTCATCATACTGACTGTCTTATTTTCAATCATTTTCCTACTAATTCCTTGCATTGTGTTTGCTATTTCTGTAGCTGACACATCCATATTGCTATCCTCTGTGGTTACTGTCAGTTCAGATCCCATCAATTCTTGTGTAAATTTAGGACTGTTTGTTCCAATATGCTGTATCACTTTGCTTTCCTCGTCTTGTGCTATTTTTTCTATCTGTTTATTTAACTGGGTGATAAAGACAGACGTTTATTTTGTGTTTTAGCTCATAACACTCCTCTGTCCCATTATTAAGAATGATATCCGCTTTCTATACCCGCTTGCTTTCATCCTCGACTCATGCAGAGCTAATGGGCTTTACAGTATAATGGCCAACACGGGCCAAATGACGCTTCCTCTGGAACATGGCTCTGATGTGTTACATTATTACTGCAACTATTTATTTTAGGGCAGTGAGTTAAAAAATAACTCCTCCAAATGAAATTGCAGAGGGAGTTTGAAGGCACACCGATGTGATTACTGGAGTTGGAGTTGGGCCCAGGGTAACGGGGTCAGTATCTCAACTTCTGCCAAAACGTCCAGCCATCAAAGGAGCTGACACTTTTGGAATACAGGCCTCTATTATCACCAGCCCACAATGGCTCTCACAGTTGGATCTGCATCTTTTAAAGGTCCAACTTGGCTGCGGACGCGCTAAAGACGGACTCTGAATCACAGGCACCGCCTGGAAAGCAACCCAGAGTTATAGCTTGGTGAACTGTCCATTGTTCGTCAGTCTCTTTCGCAGGTGTGGAGAGAATATTCTCTTCCTTTGAACTGCTCCATCCGAGTTTTACCAGCCAACTGGCAGTCGCGAAAAGCAATAAAACTTTTCTTCCTCTGCCAAGACATGGACAAAGCCAGGCTACACATGAACTTCCCCTGTTCTCCAAAATAGGCCAGAAGCAGAAATTTACATATATCTGTCCAGTTCATTTGTAGTCACGATTGTGTGTGTTAGTATGGATGCCTAGAAGTTATGCTTTGCTCTCCTGCTGTGCTTTTTTCCCCTTTTGGTCCAAACTATATTTACAAATTGTCCTCCTGGATTAAAACATTCATGCTGTTTTGGGAGCAGGGTGTTGATGGTGATTCATCATTAATATTTCTATTCTATCCTCTTTGCCAGAAGGCCACCAAGGTACTGCAAACCCATTCTGGAATAAAAGAATGAAAGCAGAAATCTTGAAAGTATTTAAAATCTACAAAATGACATATTTTTAATCACATAATAATAGTAATAACAATAACAACAATAATAACAATTTTATTTCTTACACACCTCTCCTCATGGCTTGAGGTGGGCTGCAACATCGGTAAAACACACAATCATTTAAAAAAAATTCTACAAAATATACATGCCAAAACATATTTCTACAAACTACATAATAAAAGAGCTTGTGTATCTATTTGATCTACAATAGATTCACACTGTGCAACTTGGATCTCTGAAATTTGTCATGCTTGCTTAGATTGATGATCTCAGTGAATTAAAAACATAGTCACTTCAGTGTCCTGCTTGTTCATTATATGACATTGAGCCACTGGACCCCACTGAGCAGCAGACACTAGACTATTCAGGATTAAATGGCTTCTGAGAAGTCTAAGGTCAGCATCAGAGCAAGCCTTGAGGTTTGGTTCAAGAAAGGAAGAGCCATGATTGCTGTTGTGCCACTCTTTGTATTTGTCCAGCCAATGCTGTGCTCTTGTCCTCTTTTCCTGGGTTAGATTGCAATTGTGTAAGTGTTTTGTCACTTTACAGTCCTCCACATTTGCTGGTTTAACTTTGGTGGGTTTGATTTATTCACAGATCAGTAAGTTACCTCTAGGGATTTCTAGGTCTTTTAAGATGAGTCTCTAGTCAAATTCCAGTAGAACTTGGCACCTGTGTGCTTTGCTGCTGAGAAACAAATTTATTTGTGGCCTTAGATGATTTGTGCTATTTTTAAAAAAGCTGCAAGCTAGTGTGGTGTAATGGTTTCAGTTTTGGATCAGGATTTTGAGCAACCAGGGTTCAAATCCTCACTTAGCATGGAAGCCCACTTGGTGACTGGGCAAACCCCACTCTTTCAGAAAGATACAATAAAAATCCCAAATTTTGCCACAAAAACCCTGTGATAGGGTCACCATAAATTGGAAATGAATGGAAAACACACAATAACAAGTGGCTGGTGGAGATGCTTTTTGAAAAGGAGGGCTGAATAGTATCTTTATGATCCAGAACCATGGGGGTTTTTTTTAAATGAATTACCTCTGATTCGGTTCTAACTTCTATGACAGTCAAATCTCACTTGACTTGCCATTTCTTCCCTGATTTCCCTTCATGTTCTAAAAGTACACTCATTCGGTCTTTGTTAGAAATTGACAAAGAAGGGACAGATCCACATTCAACCTAGCTTTGATATGCTCAAGGAAGAAAGGTCCAAGTTAGCTATGGTGTCCTCCAGTCGAGCTTTCTCTTGCAGCCTTGTTACGTTGTGGTTTCTTTCCAGGAAACCTTCATGCTTCTGAATAGATGGGCAGGTGCACCGTATCACAGAAACATCCAAGGCACCAGAAACACAGCAGGTATCCATCCAGAATTGCTGGCCATTTTTGGATTTGGATCCTTCCCCCCAAGAACTTGAGTGCAGGTCTGTGGCCAATGCCACAGAGAGCAGCTGTGGGCACATCTGTCTTGTGCTCAGGACACGTGAGAAAGGGAGAGCAGGCGGCAGGCCCCTTTGTTTTTTTGGCAAGGATGAGTGCTAGATTCTTGCCTCATTTATTTCTGTTCTTCCCCCTAAGCTTGTAGCAGAAACAAGGGCACTGTGTGGGCAGGGAGGCCTAGAGCATGTGTCCTCTGAGGCTAATTCCCTCCATCCTCCCTTTAGCTTGGCCAGCTCCTAGTGCCAGTCAACTAAGTAAATGATCTGACAGTGTGTAGGCAGTGTGTATCCTCAGCAGTCGGTCCCATAACCCCACTTTTGGGGGAGACTCGGGGGTCTTGCTTGTTTGCAAATATGCAATCTGTGATTTTTGATGTGACAAGTTGTCTGAACAAAAGACAATGTTAAAAACAACATTCGTCTCTGTGATATTTTTCTGCAATGGCACAGTAGTCTCTGCCATCTGTCACTTATACCTCAGGGCCTGGAATCAGGGGAAAGCCAAGAGCTCAGTGAGATGCAGCACCTGCTCTGTACATAGAAGATCCCAGGTCCAGTCCCTGATGTTACCAGGTAAGACTGGGAAAGATCCCTTCCTTCAACCCTACAAAGTCATTGCCAGTTGACATAGATCAGTTTAGATATTTAGAGCCAAGACTTGCCATAATTCCTCTGCCATGCTAGCTAAAGCTAGTGGGATTTGTAGTCCAGAGCATCTAGAGGGTATTCCAGTGGTGACATTGACAGTTACCTGTAGATGTCCAGAGTTTTGGTGTCACCTTGAATAGGAAGTCAGATTTTTAAGAAATGAAACTTCACAGCAGGAAGACTGTTTTTAAAGCTTAACTGCCTTTAATATGGGGCTGTGGGGCTGTAAACCTATACTTGCTGACCTAGGAATAATTAGACTCAGTGAAGCTTCTGAGGATGTGCATATCAGATTGTTTTATTTGTTATATTTTGATCCTGCCGTTCCACTTTAAAGAAGTGCTCTGGGTCTCAAATATACATAGCTGAAAAGAGGTTAAACAAGGTAATCATTAAAGTCATAATCAAAACATTAAATAGTTTAATGAACATATTGAAGAGTGTCATATTCACTATTAAAAGTAGTAATGGTCAAAACGAAGTACAGCTATGTAGAACGATCCAGGAGAAAGCTCTCCGCAGGTGACGGTTCATCCATGAGAGCCTCTACAAAAGCATAACAGGGGCTCTATACATACTTAATCTCTGCCTCCTAGTTTAGTGCTTTAAGTTTTTCTGCCAACCATGCAGTTGTCAGTCCTTAAAATATATTAGGCATCTTTATTCTGATTTTACTTTGCTGTTGCTAAACACATAAGCCTTTGTCCAAAGCCTGTCAGATGCTCTGAAGTTCAGATGGTAGACACTGGCTTCCCAATTTGCGGTTGGTGTTGTGAACAGCTCTCCTTGGGTTGCCTGTAAAGCTACCAAAAGCAGAACTGAATCAGGGTTCTGTTGCTATTTTTTCTAATCTGTCCTTTTTTGGGGACTTAAGTCACTACTGCATTTTTAATGAACAGACTCTCCAGCAGGGAGGGAAGAGGAAGCGATGACTCTGCCAAAGCAGTGTCTTCAAGCTGCTTTATATAATTTGAAGCTACTGGTAATCTGAAAGAGTGTGGTGGCTCCGTGGCTGCTTTGTTTGCTCCAATAATAGCTTTGCTGAGTTAAGTGGAAGAGGAATGTTTCCCTACTAGGTCATTGGTTCAAGATCAGCATCACGCTTTGAAAACGTCCCCATCTTATGTGTTTTCTTTTGCTATTGTTGGGTCTCTGCATCATATTGAAAAGTAACGACTAAGTACATGTGGGTCTCCTAAACGGCAGGAGTCAACCAGATTTTACCAACCTGGGAGTTTGCGGTTAAGTCATATTTTGAACTATTGCACAAAGACTTGAAATGTCAACTGATCTTTTCTTTGTCTGTACAGGTGGCCTTCATTAATGAAATACTATAACCAGGTTGATAACGTAAATTGGCTGGACGAATACAAAGAGCGGCACAAAGCTGGTTTGGAAGCCCGAAGAATTGTAGCATCCTTCTCTAAAAGGTTCTTCTCGGAGCATGTAAGCTATTTTTTTAAAATTTGGAAAGGAACTCTCTATGGTCTCTGGCTGCCACACAGCTCTCCTTTTTTGTCTTCCTCTGCCTGTTCCTTTAAAGCTTGGTTGTGCAACGCTCTCCAAATAGTGTTGCACTGCATCTTCCAGCATCCCTCGCCATTTTCAGCAACAGTGAGGAATATTGAGTGTAGTCCATTAGTATCTGAAGGACTGCACTTTCCCCATCCCTTGCTTGAATACCTCAGTGCTCTTTCTTGCTTCTAGTTGCAGATGGGGAAAATTATTCAGAGTTCTTCGCACCGTTGAGTACTATTCATCAAAATATATTTCTGAGATTTAACTGAGATTTAACAAATTTGAAAAATGATATATAATTGTATAAGATGGGCTCCAGTATAGTTGGCAGCTTGATTAGTGCCATGTATGTTTATACACTTTGTTCCTGTAATTAAGTTAATACATTATATAAATCTAAAACATATTGTCTTTGTGTGGCAGACAACCCCCAATGTGTGAGAGTATATTTGGTATATTTGGATATTAATTACTGTGTTTATAACGCAAATCATTCCTGGTATTAAGGGGAACATTTATTCTTAGAGGCAACCTGCGATGAAGATAATCAATTCTGGCATTTGCTGTTACTTTTTGAAATAATTTTGATATACATGTGTTTGAAAATGTTCCAGTCTATTATGAAAAATTCCTTAGCCGTGCTGGTAATATTGCAATCTTTTGCTAGGTACCCTGTGATGGCTTCAGTGATATTGAAACTCTTGGATGCCCAAGCCGCTTCTTTGAAGATGAGCTGATGTCCATCCTTAATATGGAAGGAAGGTAAGGATTAATCTAAATGGCTAGACTCAAGGAGGAGGGATATTTATTTTCTGAAATATTCAGTGGGTGCGAAAGACCCAAATTCTGTCTGCTATATTCAATCAGCGGAATTAAAGTATATTTCTACTAAGGTTGCAACCTTTTAATTCATCACATTTGTGGGACACAGTGTGATCAAGGTAATCTAATGAGCACCATGGCTACAGATGTGAAGGCCTGGTGAGAAAAACCTTGAAAACCTACACACACAGCCCCCCCCCCCCCAAAAAAAAGGGTAAATAGAACAATTACAAATAATACATTTAGGGCAAGTTGTTCATATAGTTAGCTTTTCAGTGGGCAGACTGACAGTATGTGAGCTAGCAGCAGACTTAGGTCATCATTTAGCTGGCGGCAAACACTACTTCTTTCTCAATGAATGGGGAACCAATTTCTCTGCTCTTCCCTTTCAGAGGGATTTCTGACTGGAGTTTGAGCTATATGTAAAAGTTAGACGTGGTGCCCATAAAGAAAACCAGGCTGTATAGTATTTTGCTATTTTGTAGCTCCTAAGCTTTTTTTAAATTGATATTTCCTCACCTCTTAAAAATGCTACTCAGCATGATCTCTATATTGTGTTCTATATCAGGGGTATCTAACGTTTTGCCTTCCCTAGGCCACATTGGATGAAGAAGAATTGCCCTGGGCCACACACAAAATACAATAATACTAAGGATAGCTGATGAGAAAAACAAAAAAGGTCCATGCATAATTTTTGTATTATCTGCCACCACAGATAAGCCAAAAAAAGTCCTCACATAATGATCCTAGTTATTTGCCAACCAGTTCAGAGGAGATTCTCAAGAAGGGTTTTCTCTCTGAACTGCTTGTGATTATGTGAATTACAGATAATACTTCAATATTTGTGGATGTAACATCCTCTGATTGTTCCATTCCATTCTGTTGTCTCCACAATTTATGCATGAGAACCATGCAGTGGAGTTACCCAAAAAACCCACTAAAAATCTCATAATGTTTTCAGTAAGTTCATGATTTTGTGTTGGGCTGCATTCATAGGCACCCTGGGCCATGAGTTGGACAAGCATGGGCTATATGGTCTGATTAGACCTCAAAAAAGCTACCTTATTGGACTGTGGATCCAAACCTCTGCCTCCTCCCACATAATATACTACATTTTATGTAATACTATGTGATAGATTGACTTTTCCTCCCTCTTATTATGCTCATGCAGTTTTTTATAGCAAGTAGTACCTCGTTTTTACTGCATGGTGATATCATCCTCTGTCATGATCTGACTGTATATGTATATGTAGAAAAATATGTATGAATGATGGTGTAATTTGAACGCCATAATAGGTCTGTGTACACTTCATGAGCTTTGTAAATAAAATGGTTTTTTTCAGGACACACATTTCTTTCTAATTAATAAAAATAACCTAAGCTGTTTTAATAAGATGCTGCATTGTCGTTTGGGTGCCTCATTGTCCTTCCTGGGCTATGCTTCATGGCTCTCTTATAAACTCTAGACCTTCTCTTTGTGTTATTGTTCTACTGCTTTTCATTTTCGGGAAATCTTCATTCACCACAATGGTGCTTTACCTTTGTTCTGCAGAAAAGGCCTAACATGGAAGTACTATGCAAAGAAGATCCTGTACTTCCTGCGGCAGCAAAACATTTTAAGAAAACTAAAGGCTTATCTTCAACACCCAGCTGAGGAGCAGTCCTTTTTGGAAGGTTAGTTCGAGGCCTGTAGGGAGTAATATGTAATCATCTTTTTGTCATGTAAAATCTGTGAGCCTTATAAAGATGTGTCATGAATACTTTTTGAACCCTAAAATGTTCTTTAATCCTTTTTCAATAGGACAGTATATCAGGCACTTTCAGAGAAAGAAGTAGACACAAAGACACCAGTACCGGGACTGTGGCGCAGCAGGCTGAGTGTCAGCTGCATTAAGATCACTTCTGACCAAAAGGTTATGAGTTCGAAGCCAGCCCGGGCCAATTGTGTAGCTTGTGTCGACTTTGCAACCTGAAAGACAGTTGCATCTGTCAAGTAGGAAAATTAGGTACCACCTATGTGTGGGGAGGCTAATCTAACTAATTTACAAGGCCATAAAAAAGACTCCAGCAAAGCATGCGGGGAATGCGGAAGTGTCGCAGAGCTCTCCTGGCGGCCAGAAAAGTTAAATAGCCTCTGACTGTCTGTCTATATCTGTCGTGTGTCTTTGGCATTGAATGTTTGCCATGTATGTGTGCATTGTAATCCGCCCTGAGTCCCCTGCGGGGTGAGAAAGGCAGAATATAAATATTGTAAATAAATAAATAAGTAAATAATACCAGATTTTATAATAGCAATATTGGTTACACAGATAAAGGGAAACATCACATATACTCCAACATTCACTCACATGCATTCATCATTCATACTCACCATCCCCTCTCTATTCGGTTGATCAGGCTAGTTGGGAGGAAGGAGGTGAGTGGACAGACGCCGCTCTCCTGCAGATCTGGCACAGAGGCAAAAAGGGTCTCGTATAGATTAGTTATCCGTTATTTTGTTGTTTAGATAAGCTCTATCATTCAGCTCAGACCTGCTGGAGTTCAGGAACAGATAGGTTGTTTTAACTTCTTTAACTTAAACATGTGTTGTTTGCACCCAAAGTTCTTGGTTTTCATCATCTTTCTTGCCACAGTTCATAAAATTCTTCACACAACAGGGACTGTTGTGTTACATTTTATGTATTTTAATAGGTTTTGATATAAGGAGAAGAAGAAGAGGAAATAGTAGTACTCGTAGTAAAGGTAAAGCTTTCCCCTGACATTAAGTCTAGTTGTGTCCGACCCCGGGGGGGGGGGGTGCTCATCTCTATTTCTAAGCTAAATAGCCGGCATTGTCCATAGACATCTCCAAGGTCATGTGGCCAGCATGACTGCATGAAGCGATATTGCCTTCCCACAGAAGCGGTACTTATTGATCGACTCACATTTGCATGTTTCCAAACTGCTAGATTGGCAGAAGCTGGGGCTAACAGCGGTAGCTTACCCCGTTCCCTGGATTCAAACCACCAACCTTTCAGTCAGCAAGTTCAGCAGCTCAGTGGTTTAACCCACTGCGCCACTAGGGGGCCCAGTAGTAGTAAATTATTTTAACTATGGGGATTTGTCAAATCAGTATGTTCCACTGATTTAATGATTCTACTCCAATTGATCTAACAACTGGACTTAGGTCAGACTGTCTTCTAAGGGACTGGATGGAAAGAATAAAATGTATAACATTAATCAATAAATAACACACGTCAAGAGAATAGTTTTAAAGATTTGATTGCAAGCTTGGACTATGTGATTTTTAATAGTTGTTTTAATGATTATATGTTTTTAATTATTCTATGAATATATATGTTATTTTACTGTATGTATGTTTTTATGGCAAATTGCTGTTTATCTTTGAGACCACTCTGAGTCTCCTTCAGGGTGAGAAGGGTGGCATACAAATGTAGTACATAAATAAATAATAAAGATTTCTGGCCTTGAAGCTTTATAAAAGGCAGACTTGTGTTCGGGCTTTCTTCTGACCTCTCTAGGAGCAGTCTTGGTTGACCAGTATTGTAACCCGCTATTGGACATTTGCCTGGAGACTGTTCAGACCCAAGTTGATGATATCGCTGCTAAAGTTCGTAAATACTTGAAATCCAAAAACGCCAGACATCCAAGCGTGACCTCCAAAGCAGGTATTGTAATGTTGTAGACTGCTTTCTTCTTATCAGCCTTTTCCATTGTGATTTTGCCACTCTTTGAGAGTAACACAATGGGTGCTCCAGAGCCTATGTTGTTGTTTTTTTGGTGATGAAATTGTAGGCCTGATGAGGTGGGCAGGCAAATCAATCTCTGGCCACTATTGGCTGTATGGTTTTAATTGTAGAAAATAGGGAAACAGAAAGTCACAATAAAAAGAGAGAGAGATTTTTAAAAAACAGGGTCAGGAAAGATGTGGGCCAGGTGATTTAGAGAAAGAAAGGAAGAAACTTTAATAATAATAATAATAATAATAATAATGAATTTATTGCCAATCTCTTCTTGTGGCTCGAGGCGGGGTACAACACAGTTAAATCCATCTATAAATTCACATATTAAAACATAGGTAAATGCAAGGCAGCTGGCAGTAATTGAAAAGAAAGTTAAAACATTACATTACAGAAGTTAAGAAGAAAAGACATCATTCATATTGTTCAAACATGATTGTTATAGGTAAAAGATTTAAAATGTAATTTGAAAAGATAATGAAATAGTTAAAAGGAGTAAAGCAAACAAAAAAACAAAACCCAGTTGCACATACACTACAATTCCATACTTAAAATTGACAGTAGAAATGACTATTAAATAAAAATGTATTTGCCTGCCAGCAAAAAGAAAACTGTTAAGAGGGCCAGCTAGACCTTCCATAGAAGGGAATTCCATAGTCCGTAAGAAGCTACCTTCTGTTGAGACAAATCATTGTTTCTCCTAGCCAAAGGTAGGGAATCCGGCCCTTTGGATGTTTTTGGACTTCAGTTCCCAGCCAGAATAGCTAATGTTAAGGAAACTATAGTCCAAAACATGCAAAGGGCCAGTGTTTCCCCAGATCTATCCAGATTCTGGGCCAAAGGGGATGACTCTCTTTCAGCCCATGGGCCAGATCCATCTCCAAAGACATTTTTGGGAACTTTAGTCCAGGGGTGTCAGAGACAAAAGTCTCTTCCAAAAAAGGTGGTGGCAGAAAATGGCAGCATATTTAGCTTAAATCTCTTGCTTTGCAGTCTTAGAAGTGGCATATCAAACTTTAAAAAATATATATAGAGAGACGAAAAAACCCTAGAAAAGCGGTGATATCCCATTGGCTGGAGAACTTGAGATTGAGATTATTGCAACCCTTTTTCATGCACAAAAGAAAAAATCCATATGTTACTCTAAAAGGGAGAAATAGGAAAGTGCCTGCTTGCATTTGTTGATCCAGCACACTCTGTGTTTATAAAGATGTCTAAATGAGATTAGGGAGATGCGGTGTGTATGCAGCAAGAGTCTTTTTGCCATTATGATGAATGGCTGCATCATCAGAGGGCTAATAATAATAATAATAATAATAATAATAACAATAACAACAATTACTACTACTACTACTTTATTTTTATACCCCGCCACCATCTCCCCGAAGGGACTCGGGGCGGCTTACAAGGGGACAAGCCAGAGATACAGAGTAAAAACATACACAATAAAATAAAATGCGAACAAATTAAAATCACAACATCATAAAAACAGTTACAATCAAAAGTGCACATTTAAAAAAAAAACCAGTATAATGGCTGAAAGATTAGGTGCTGAATGCTGAGGGATCAGAAAATGTGCAGTTGGTTCTATATAGAGCCCAGGGAAAGTGCAAAATACAATCCAATTCAGTTCGAGCTTAGCCTTGTTTTCCTCGCTCCTCCAGAGTTACCGCTGGGACATTGCAGTGTGGACAATCTCTTATTTAACTCTTCTTGCCCCATTTCAGGAGAAGCCTTGGTCATATCTCAGGTGGAGCTTCAACGGCAGGTTCTGGATGCCATGAACTATGTCCTTTATGAGCAATTAAAATACAAAGGGAACGAGGTGGATTACTACAATTCTCTAAATTCATACATCCGCCAGGTAAAGTGAACCCCTCTTGAATAAATCAAACCAGAGGAGTGAGTGAAATAATCAAATTCTTTTTTCAATTTTCTGCACAAGTTTGGGCCACTGCCTTGAAGAGACAGACGCAGTGGTTTCCCTCAGATTTACCAGTGGCTATCTGAGGCCTTTTGTATTCCTCATTTCAAGAGCGACTCTTTGTACTGCAAAGCTGTACACTCAGGTGTCTCTTTTAGAAAGATTTTTTTTTGAAAACCAGAATTTCCATAACCTTTTGGAGAAAAATAGCATTCACAACCATTTCAAAATCATAACCTTTTGTAAAAGTATGATCTTCCAGAGAAGAGCCAAATAACTTGTAAAATCTTCTCTTCAGCAGTACATAACCACATGTACTTATGCAAAGCAATTTGGCTTTCAGCTGTTAGACTAATAACCTAGTTGTCCCTGATCTGTTAGGAACCGAGATTATGCCAATGCACAAAATCAGTAGAGTTTCAGAAGTGTTTTCTTCAGTTGCCCAAAAATGCATCTACTCTCCCGTAAAATATCTTGTTTCTCTATCATGCTCTTAAGAGACAAAAATAAAGTAAACTTTGTTAAAAGTAACATAGCTGGTTTACTCACAGCCTTAATGTATTCAGCATACAGTTACATTACTTGTCAATCCAGTTACAGATAGGTTTTGAATAACACGGCATATTTCTTTGAATCAGCAGCAACATCTTTACATTTTGAGAGTCTAATGGAGTCTGTCCTCTAAAATGGAGTCTGAGCTCTGAGCAGTCTCAGATCTAATCATGTGGTCTGCAGCCCCTCCCACAACCTCAAGAAAACATAGAGTAAAGGAAAAGCTGCACACCAAAACATACATATACAATACAGTAAACAAAACAGAAACATATTCAAACAAATTATTAGTGGAGACTTGAAGAAGGTTGCTATTTCCAACAAAAATATTTTATATTTCTATCCTTCCCTTTTTAAAGGTTTTGATCCACAGGACAGGAATCCCCATCAGTTTGTCAGTGCTTTATTTGACCATTGCCAAGCAGTTGGGTGTTCAGCTTGAGCCAGTCAACTTTCCAAGTCACTTCCTGCTCCGGTGGTGCCAAGGGACAAAAGGGTAAGCTTTTGAAGGGGCAAAGAGAGAGAGAGGCACCTGTTTCAAGGTGCAGGTGATGCATGGGCGGGGGGGGGGGGGGGCTAAGCTTCCTATGTTGCCCATTTTCTGACAATGAAACAGTGATAAAGCCGTCTGTGTTGCAAAGGTGAAAGGGTTGCATTTGACCAGAACACCTTGTTACTTGTCATACCGGTCAGTCATACATTGGCCAGAATGTTATTATTTAGCTAGCAATCTAATAAGCATTTAGTGTACAATAATTGTGTCTGCCTCAGTGTATTTTTTGTCTTTTCATAAGTCTACCAAATGTGGTGAAATGTCTCTTCTTGCTTTCACATTGTTAACGTACATTCAGAGTTCCCTTATACATCCTGAACAGTTTCTTGGCTGTCACATACAAACAGTAGGTAGCACATGAACCTTTGATCATTCTCCTTTGGCAAATGTTACAAGGATGCCTGGAGGAGATACTAACCTTGCTTCATTTTCAATGTCAAATCAAAACATTACATTCTTTTTTACCCAACCTTCTTATGGTTTAAAGATACTCTTTGGAGTTAATCAATTTGGTTTTTTGTTTTTTGTTGAATCATTTTACACTATTTGTTTTTGTTTTGTTTTTGTAGCTTTCTCCTCATCCCGTGGTACTTGTCCTTGTATAAGGATGTTGTGCGTTGGGGGATGAAGAGTTGGTTATTAATTTTAAAAATAAATGGTAGCTACATCTGATTGAAAATAAAAATGTGGGCGATCAGTCCATCTTTGCAGACAGACAGGGGAACTCTTTTGCTCAGTGGTAAAGCCTCTGATTTGCACCCAGGGTCCCCAATATCTTTCAGAGGATTGGAAAGATCCCTATATGGAACCCTAGAGAGTTACTGTGAATGAATGTATATTGTACAGGGTGAGGCAGCATAACTTCCTTTTTTCAAAACTTTAATAAAACCCATTGTATGAATCAGAATTTTTTTATAATGTAGGTGCATACCTAAAGTTTTGTTTTATGTAGTTTTGAAGATCAAATTAGGTAGTTGACGTCCCCCATTCTCCATACACTGAGTAAACCGATTTCTGGCGTTTGTCATGACTCTTGCCAGCATAGCAGGCGTTATGTTGGCAATTTTTTCCTGGATGTTGGTCTTCAAATCTTGTAGGGTCCTTGGACGGTTCACATAAACACGGGATTTCAAAAAACCTCATAGAAAAAAATCACAAGGGGCCAAATCTGGAGAGCGGGCCGGGCGCTCCAAATCTGCTCGAAAAGTAGGCCTCAAAAGCAAAAGCACGCTTCTCACTGTTCCAACACATGAAGGCGACTAAACTGTGTCAGGACAAAACTTTATATTTCCGCCTCTCGTACGAGACCACTAGTGCTCCACTACGTCTTCAACCGACTGAATGGCGCGCATTTTTAAAAAAGAAGTTATGTTGCCTCACCCTGTATATAGAGATTGCTAGACCAGTGGCTCTGCTTAAAGAAAGAACTGTTTCTGATGTTTCCTTGAGTTTCTCCTTTCAACCCATGCAAAATATGCAGTTGTTCTCTGTGTCCATCAAGAACTACCTTTTTATCTCCCAACCTGACCATATTAACATGTATAACTGTGTGCATCAGGGCCATGTCAAGGCACACACAAACCCTGCCATGAAAACAAGTTCTCATTGTAAACATGCAAAAGAAATACCTTGTTACATCTAGGACAAGAGCCGCATTATGCTGGGTAAAATGGCCTTCAGCTTACCTTTACTTGACATTTTATGCAGAAGCACAAACATCTTTGACTACGTTTACATTGATGCTTTTGGGAAAGGAAAGCAGCTGACAGTGAAGGAGTGTGAGTACTTGATTGGACACCATGTCACGGAAGAATTTTATGGTGTGGCCACAGCTAAGGAAGTTTTACAGCGAATGGTGGGCAACCTGTTAAACATTGGAAAGCGGTAAGAATCTAGTGCAGTATTGTGTGAAAACTTCTCTTTCAATAAGATCTCCAAACTAGAGCAGCAGCTAAGACTTTGAGTTATGAACCCAATGATCTAAGGGAGAATAGTTCTGCTCAGAGGTGAATCAGTGATGTATTTATTCAATAATATATTAAATATTTATTCCCTGCCCTATGGGATCTAAATACAGTACATTAAGAACATCAGGTCCTGACTAATCTGGAAACTTAAGCAACTTGAATAGAAGACTACTAACAAATATCTGGTGTTGTAGGCTATATTTGAGAGGAAGGAACTGGGTACAGTTCTCTGAGTACAGTATTTATTTCTTGCCCAAGAAACCCCTATGAAATTCATGGGATTGTCATAGGTCAATGGGCAACGTGAAGGCTTTGCACATACACACACACACATACGCATATTTGAGGATCACTGGACATCAATTTGCTCATTTGTGACAAGGAATTCTGACTTCTGAATGTACTCAGTGTAAAAAACACAGAAGAAATTATGATTATGATTATTATTTTATTACCTGTCTTACCTTGCAGCTCGAGGCTGAGTACAGTTCTAGGCAACACATTTTAAGTATGCCATTTACAAACTGAAGCATTTCAGAGGAGGGAAACAAGAATGCCATGTCCCATGAGAAAGGATGATTTATCTTTAGCCTGAAGAAGAGAACATTGAGAGAAGACTAATAGCTGAAGGGTTGGAAGATGGAATAGTTTTGTTTTCTGAAGAAACAGTGGGTGGCTAATGGAGGAAAGAGATTTTAGCTAAATGTGATGAGATTCTTCCTGAAGTCAAGAGCTGGAGGTGGTGGGATCTCCTTTTCTATTTCTGCAAAGAGTTAGTGTCCCATCAGTCAATGGTGCTCTGGCTCTCCTAGCACTCTACCTTGACTTTGCTTCTTCCGTGTCTGATTCTGTGAATCAGGTGCCAGAGTTGTGGCCCTTCAGACATTTGGGCTTCCAACTCCCAGAAGCCCTAGCCAGGAATTCTGGGAGCTGATTTCCAAAACACCTGGAGGGCCATGTGTTTGACGCCACTGCTGTGAATGGATAGTATCATATAATTTGATATGATAAAATATATATTAGTGGATGTGCTGCAATATACAAGCAGTGTGGTCTCTTGTTCTGGATAGAAATTCATTCTCTTTGCAGATTAGTACTGCTTTTGAGAGGCCAGGTATATACAAACACACCACAAACCCCAGTTGCAAGAACATCAAGTAGTGTCACCTTTGCTTCATTAACATTCTTGAGTGGAGTGCCCCTACTTGAGGTTTGTAAATCTTCAACCTGGTCCTGGCCATTCACATGGATTAAGAACTCTTGTTTGGGGGCCATGCTTCAAAAGGAATCAAAATGTGAGAAAAGCAGTGTTCTTTCTGGTGCAGCAGGGACACTCTTCTGTAATTATAGTTTGTTAATTTACTGATCTATGTGTATCACAGAGACCATGAAGAAAGAGAAGTTGATTGCCTATTGCTGTGGTTTCTTTCATTATTTAAATTTAGTTATTTAAATGCTTCTTTGAGTGGTCATTAGTGAACTCAACAGCCTATTTATTTATTTTATTTATTTACTACATTTTATACCGTTCTTCTCAGCCCTCAGGGCGACTCAGAGCGGTTCACAACCACAATACAATACATAAAACATGATAAAAACAGTTAAGAAGCATTTAAAAGGATAAACACTTATAACAATCAATATAACAATCAATAAGCATCAACATCTCATATCGTCTCATAATTAAAATCAAGATCCAGTCTCGTCATCCAATTGTTCCATATTTCTATATTAGTTACACTGCCTATTCAAATGCCTGCTCAAACAACCAGGTCTTCAGTTTCCTCCAAAATGCTAGCAGGGAGGGGGCCGATCTAATTTCTGTAGTGAGGGCGTTCCACAGCTGAGAGGCCACCACTGAGAAGGCCCTGTCTCTCGTCCCCGCCAACCGTACTTGTGATGCAGGTGGGACCGAGAGCAGGGCCTCCCCAAATGATCTTAACGTCCTAGCTGGTTCATAGGAGGAGAGGTAAGTTGGCCCAGAACCGTTTAGGGCTTTATAGGCTAAAGCCAGCACTTTGAATTGTGCCCGGTAGCAAACTGGCAGCCAGTGGAGCTGGTGCAACAGAGGAGTGCTGAGTGCTGCTCCTGTTAACAACCTGGCTGCCGAGCATTGGACCATTTGAAGCTTCAAAGGCAACCCCATGTAGAGAGCGTTGCAGTAGTCTATATGGGATGTAACCAGAGCATGGACTACCGTGGCCAAGTCAGACTTCCCAAGGTACGGGCGCAGCTGGCGCACAAGTTTTAACTGTGCAAATGCTCCCCTGGGCAGGATGTTCAGGAGGTAATGTTCAGTTTTTCTGCCATATTGGACTAGCAACTGATAGGCACCTGGATTATGCAGGAAGTAAATAAAGCTTCAATCAGAACCTCTGGCAACAGATGTGAAACGTTTCCATTGAGTTCACAGATGACTACGCAAAAAAAAAAAAACCAGTTGCGCATAAGTAATCTTGTTTCTAATGAAGTTGCCTATATCTATGAAAGCTTAAGATACATATGTCTTTCTTCGGTAAATCTCAAAAGTGCTACAATATCCTGTTCACCTGTCTGTCTCTGGTGTCTTAGGACCTACCTGACAATGCATTCTTGACTTGACTATTTCTCTTTGCTAGGGAAAGCACTGATCAGTCCTACCAACTCCTAAGAGACTCATTGGATTTGTACCTGGCCATGTATCCAGACAATGTGCAACATCTAATGCTCCAAGCTAGATTGTACTTCCACTTGGGAATCTGGCCAGAAAAGGTAGTTAAATGTGAATGTCTTCCTTGATATAGACATAATGTACGATAATGAATGGGTGGCCATAAGCAAATGTGGTTTCCATAAAGAACTTGTTGTTCCGTTGTAACTTCCATTTTCTGTGAGAAACTGAAGTCATCCTGCCCACAATGTGCCTTCCAGAACCTTAAGTTTGACAAGTTCAGTTTTCTGGACCTTCAGCAAGAGCTGTTGGTTTGGTATGAGCGATGGGGCCTTTTAAATGGTGGCCCCTATTTCTGGAATTCCCTCCAAAGGGAAAAACTTGGCCAGTTGCCAAGCTCTGAAAATATTTTAATTCAATCCTATTTTAGATGATTGGGGGTGCTCTCTAGAAAGGTTCTAACTTCTACCATTTGATTTTTTTAATTTCTTGCTGCCAGGTTTTTTTATTTATTTGATTTTCTGTTTTTATGTTGCTTCTGTGTGATCTTACAGTCTTTTAATATTTAAACCTAGCTCTTTTTATGCAACCTTTCATTGTTTGTCTGGTTATTTCAGCAACTTGGGAGGATAATTTGTCTTGACAGGCAGTTTAAAATTTTACATAAAATAAAAATAAAATTAACAGACCCATTTCCTCACACCAACATGTGATGACAAGCTTGTTCTTTTAGTAGGCTAGACCTTTTGCAGGTCAAGAAAAAATGGCTTGGACCAAAAATAAAATCATGATATGAATCACTTAAGCTTGTCTGAAAACTTCTACTCTGTATTTTCGAAGGCTTTTCTAGATGTTGGGTTGTTGTAGGTTTTTCGGGCTATATGGCCATGTTCTAGAAGCATTCTCTCCTGACTTCTCATCTGCTTCTATGGCAAGCATCCTCAGAGGTGGTGAGGACCTCACAACCTCTGAGGATGCTTGCCATAGATGCAGGTGAAATGTCAGGAGAGAATGCTCCTAGAACATGGCCATATAGCCCGAAAAACCTACAACAACCCAACATCTACTCTACTGAACAACAGAAAAGATTGTATCAAAAGAAAGGGAAGAAATAATCCTGGCATATACCATAACCTTAGATGTTGTGTTCATTAAATGCGTTGCCCCACTTACCGGGCGAGGCCTGTTGAGGCAGGGGTGCTCTCCTGCCAGCCATCATGGAGGCAGTGGGCTTCTTCTCCCCAGAAGCCCTCTGCGCCCTGGGAATTTTTCCCACCAGTTGGCCGGCTGGCCAACCGGCGGCCAGCCCTACCCTCGGATTGGCTAGGGGCGGCCTCCTCCCTCATCCAGCAGCAATTATAGGGCTGCCCTGGGGTGCTTGCAGGCACCGTGTCTGTCCCAGTCTCCGGGGGCCTTTTGGCTTTTTGCACCAGTCTTTGGTTGTTGGTTGCAGGCAACCAGGGTTGGCAGCAAGGGGAGTGGGGGCCTTATTGTAGTGTGTGGCATGGGCCCTGGATCGGGCTTCCTCCCCCCACCCCCAGTGGAAGGGGGGAAGGTCCAGTAGTTCCCAGGGGGTGCCAAGTAACGCAGCCCAGGATTGTGACGGTGGCACCCTGACATGTATAGCAGTATCAGTCAGCAGCGGGCTCAACCAATCATGATCCTGAACCCATGCCTGGCTGCCAACCCTTCAGTTCCTGTAATCAATAAACAAGTTGTGGCCATTTTTCTTCCCAGCTCAGTGTTTGTGTCTTCTTTGGTTCTGCTGGCGGGAGGGGTGTCTCCCATCCACACACAAAATATATTAAAATCTTTTTAGAGAACAGCAAAGGTAACAACTGTTTGGCTATTATATGCAGAATGGTGAAAACAACCCAAAATGAGACAGTTGGATTATTAAAATGTAAGATTGTGTAGTAATGGCAAAATTAATGCATTATTTAAGAACCGAATATGAATGTTGATAATTTGATTTTATTTATACACACAACCTATGTTTACTATTTTGAACTTCAAATGTTCTGTTTCCCACGTTTTCAACAGTGTTTTGATTTAATCAGTAATTTGTGGGTTAGAAACATGAAACCTGGAAGATTGGGATTTTTATCCCTAAGTTTGATGAAGAGCTGCTATGATTTTCCTCTCATTTTTGGGAGATTCTGGGAAATGGTAGCAGCAGTGAGTGCCTCTCACCTAGAGATATCCTCAGGCCTGCTTCAGTTGTGGGTTTTACAGCTCACTGTCTTCCCTTCCCAAGGTCCTGGACATTCTGCAGCACATTCAAGCCCTGGACCCCTCCCAGCACGGAGCAGTGGGTTATCTAGTTCAACATACGCTGGAACATATCGAGCGGCGGAAAGAGGAGACTGGACCTGAGGTGAAACTCCACTCGGAGGAGAAACACAAGGACATCTGCTATTCTGTCGGCATGATTATGAAACACAAGAGGTGAATCTGCACCATTTTTCCTAGATGTTTCCTGATCAGTTTTGCTTGGCACTAGATGAGACCACAATATTAGATGATTACTTTAATGGATCCAGCTACCAAAGATGCGACTATCACGAAGACATCTTTCATATTAACTGGTGTCTTCTCAAAGCAAACAGTCATATTATTTGTGTCAAATTAAATAAATTTTGTAACTTGCAATTCTTTTTGAGACCCAGTCAGCTCCAGTGATATTCTGTTATTTTTATTTGTTGCATTCATTGACATTCTCAGACAGAGTCCCTCAATCCCCCACAAAAAGTTACTTTTGATCAGCCTTTTAGAATTGTGTGACCTGTTTCTCTGTTTGTTTGAATGTAGATATGGCTATAATTGTGTGATATATGGCTGGGATCCATCGTGCATGATGGGCCATGAATGGATCCGCAACATGAATGTCCATAGCTTGCCTCTGGGGGCTCACCAGCCATTCTACAATGTATTGGTGGAGGATGGGTCTTGTCGATACGCTGCCCAAGGTAGGCAAGGGGTCCGTTTTGCTATACCTCTTCAGGGAAATATTCTTCTGCAATGCATTATCCTCCAGATGTGTTGAATTACAACTCCCATTTCTGCCCTGTCGCTATGATGGATGGAACTGATGGGAGTTCTAGTGCAAACCATCTGGCGGGATCCATACAGAATAAAACTGGTATATGATAAGAAAACTCAGATTTACCATGGATACTAGTTAAACCATGTACCTATTTGCACTAAGCTATTGTCAGAAGCTACTAAGACTTTCAAATTGAGAGCCCGTGGACTTGTATGCAGGTGGCTTGTGTAATGAGTCATGGTACTACAGCTTGGAATAGCTGTCTATGTGGTCCTTCCAAACTCTAATATGACCCGGGTCATCCATACTGGCCAGCTGCTTATCATCCTTCATACTACGTCTGAATTGTCAGGGCATCCTAAAATCCTATTTGCCGACCTCCCACAGACATCTAGTTGGCCCCTATAGGAATGTCATGCTGAGTTTCATAGCCCTTTGGTCTGGTCCACCACAGCTCTTTCAGCTTTTGATGCTGATCATGACAAAAACTGCTTGACAAAATGCTTGACAATAACTGAGTCCCCCGTGGTGGTTGAGAAAGGCCGGGGTACAAATAATTGAAATAAATAAATAAATAAATAAATAGTTGGGGGACACATAATTGTAAAAATACTAGTTGCCTGTCTCCTGAGTGGAACGAGAGTAAGATGATACTGTAATTTGTAAGTTTAAAATGCTTTTATATGGAATGCTTGGAAGCAGTCCTTTTTTCCACTAGAGGGGGCTCTAAATTATAATGAAAATGGTTGGCAGATTCCTTTTTTTTCTCAAATCTGCTACCCATCAGATGTGCTTCTGAGACACATTGTCTAGAAATCCACTCTCAGAGGCACTCAGCACAGCTTGAAAACAGGCCATGCTGACACTGGAGGAATCGCATCGAGTCCCTTGGGAGATGCTAGCGGGGTACAAATAAAGTTATAATAATAATAATAATAACTATTAGTTATTATTATCAAAGATCTAAAACATATATACAATAATATAATTAACATGTAATACACAGAAAATACAGAGGTAAAAAGATACAGATAAAAGTTCACATAACTTAAATATTACAAAGTTAAACTACGATTAAACATTCATATGAAAAACACATCTATTAGTTTAAGACATGCAAAGATGTGTACATGCCTGTGTGATTCTAGTGTGAATGAATGAATGATTTATTGTACCACCCATAGGCCATGACATCACATAATTGTACCTTTAAAAGTACAAAACAATAAGCACAATATGCACTTTCCAATATAAATATTAAAACTTATTCCATATACTGGCTCTTTAAAATTATAGTAGCAGTGACATGATAACAATAACATATGTTTCATTTGTACCATCTCAAACTCTCCATTTTCATTTCTAGCCTCCGCTGTGGACTTTACTAATTTAGCTCGGATTTTTTGGGCTGCGACTGCAAATATGGCAACCTTTAATGTTATATTTTTGCAATGATCTGCTAACAGGTCACAGATAACTGCTGACTGTTGCCATTGTTTCAAGGGTCATTATACAAAGTTCAGTGTAACAGATAGTGTATTAGATCCTCTTTCCCCGGACCCACAAATACAAAGTCGTTGAGCATGAGGGATCCCTCTATATCTTCCCTCTAGCCAGCCTGATGGCATTTTTTGAACGCGCAGGGCTGTTAATGCTTTTCTAAGGGCTACAGACATTAAGTCTTGAAGATATTGTTGACAATATTTGTCATTCTTAAACAGAGGATACCAAGTGGTGAAACCCTGCTGTTTACTAGTCCACAAGTTGTCAGTTGTATCCATCTCAAAGATTTTGTCTCCAATTGCCGCCTTGTTCAACTGTATTAGGGTTCTTGTTGGCCCATCAAAATACTCTCTTTGGCAGCACATATACTAAAATTGGAACGATACAGAGAAGATTTGCATGTGATTCTAGTACTGAACTGACTGTGACAGTACCTTGACTACATTTGGAGTACTTTCACAGCTCAAGCTCAGAAAAAATATGCAACTCTAATTTGGGCATAAATATACATGCAGGCAGGCAGTCATGCAAACCCTGCTCAAAATGGTTCTCTCACACAAGAGTTTTCTTAGAAGAGGCAAAAGCTGAATCTTCATTATCTTCATTACATGTATTTTATATATTATGAAGTACATTGGTCATTAATGTGCTCAGAAATTCAAGTTTCCAAGAGAAGCATGTCACTGGTCCTTACTGAATGCCCTCAGATCTGTTTGACTGAATCCTCAAATAGTATCAGACAGAAACGTCCAGGCAGATCAGGGATATAACTCACTCTCCCTTCCTTTCCAGAGAACCTGGAGCATAATATGGAGCCTTACGAAATCCCTCACCCAGATATTGGCCGCTACTTCACAGAGTTTGCTGGCACTCATTATGTAGCGAACACAGAGTTGGAGATTCGATACCCTGAGGATTTGGAGTTGACATGCACAGCTGTCCAAAAGATATATGAGAAAAAAGAATGAACCTTTTGTTTCTTTGCAGAGGAAAAAAAATGACTTCATGCAGTAGTGGCGAAAATGGCATTGCAGGGAAGCAAGTGCTCTCTGATTTAACTAGGAAACCCTATTTTGCCCCTAAACTAACAACAACTAGTTTTCTAATGTAACCACTCACCTCTGGCTTGCCAATGCTAGCAAGATGATGTGGAATGCATGAATTCTGGAAGCAAGATGCTACTTGCCCGAAATGACCTCTTTGTACAAAGTAGCGGATCCTTTTTACCATCCCAGACCCTAGGAGCTCTTCTTCTTGACCTGAGGATGTTTTCCACAGCCTGGAAAGTGACGTGTTGACATTGTATGGACATGATCTGTCATATTGGCAATATTTTACAGGTTTGTGTCTTGTAAGTAATCAGTAAGGTCTCTTCTTTCCACATATCTTCTCTTTGCAACAGCCAGCAGTCTAGTGCCAAAGTTTGAGAATGATACTGAAACCCAGAGATCTGTAGGATTTACTAAGTTAATCTAATTCCCCACTTCAAGCAAACTGGAACCGCTGCATGAAAGGGGAAGAGTACATCAGTCTTCCTCTTTCCCAAAATCTATTGAATTTCCATCCCACCACATACACATATACCTTGCCTATAATAAGGATGATCTAATGGTATATTTTTGGGCAGGTTGGATGAGAACAGCCATTCTTTTATTATATTTATCTTGAAGAAATAGTAGCCATACGATTCTTCTTTCACCGCCTCCCTAAAGTGGAGTATCTGAGCGGTGACATTCAATACTATCAGTCTTGAAACGAAGTGCCCATCTTTTGCCAAGCAGAACTCCTGTTAGAGAAACACAGGTAGCATAACACCTGGCATTCCTGTTATTGAAGAATATGTGTTAAATACAGGCTTGCAGTCCAACCATCAGACCGGTTGCTAGACATGCAGGGGAAAACTGCTGATCACACCTCTCTCCCTTTCATTAGACATTATAAGCACTCGTTGCAAATCTATGAAACCTGTAATTTTAAAATTGGTGTCTCTGAGCAGTCAATACTTACGGGATTATTTGCTTCGTGGAACGGCGGGTACGTTATAATTATATTGTGACTGATAAAATGATACACTTTTACAAACTTAGTTTTGAACATTTCTTTTACTAGCAACAAAACCACTATTTTCCAGGATCGCTGCTGATTTGCATGTTGTGTTTTCATAATGTTTAGCCAGCACATTTCTTTGTGGAATTCTCCATGTCTCCTGGGGGAACTTGAAATATCACAGCATAGTGGTTAAGGTATCAGACTACAGGTTACTCTGTGGCCTCTGTGAGCAAACGTCCTGTTTGGATCTAGACAGCCACTAGTGCTACCCTAAACTGCTTCTGAGGGCAGAAAGCAAAAGAGCATAATCAGTAGTCATGAACGTCCTCACTGATCATAGGTATGTTTTCTCAAGGTTGGGGGGTCATGGCTGTCTTGGGGCAATTCAAATATTCACATTACTTGCCCATTGAGAGTTAATCAAAAGGCAAATGGGATGCAGACAGCTAATGCAGAGAAAGGTCCTGATATATATGGAAGAGGTTGAATTAGAAAGCTGAAATTCTATGCAGTTTGCACACCATGAATCCAGATCTTGCCTCTGCAAGATAAGGACTTCAGCAATATATAGCCTGAGCTTTCCCACCTCATTGGGAAAGATGCTGCTACTATGTTGTTAGGGAATAATGCATTAAACCTCAGCTTTTCCGTGTGCAACAGGGTCCTTCAAAGCATGGTAGAACATTCGCCCTTGGCCCTTGGCCTCCGTCTTCCTTAACCCTGGTTGTGTAACCTTTCTCCATGGCTGCATTACTTCCCTCTCTATACTGCTGGTAGTCGGATGTTTGTCTGTGGTCCCTCCCTCTTTTGAAGTTAGTCTTCGCATTTCTGTCTATTTGCAAAGCACTTAGAAGTTGTCGTTCATATGAAAGGTGCTATATAAATATATGCATATAAATAATAATCAACTAATACGGTATATTAAAAATAGAATTTGTACAGATAATATTCAAGATGCAGTTTTGATCACAAAATGACCTATTTTTTCAGGAGAGTTTCGAACGTGGGGTCCTCTCCTCCCCTCCCTTGTCACTTGATGGAATAAAATGTTGATCTTGTCATGTTATGGACTGTATATATGTGTGTGTGTGTGCGCACGTGCTTTAACTGTCTGGAACTACCATAGGTACTCATGTATAAGTCTAGGGCACTCTCATAGGAGGAGATGGTTTCATTTTTGAAAAAATGTACAGTATTGAGTTATCAACAAAAAGGGAGCTATCACTTTTTCAAAGTAGACCATCTCGGAGTAGATGGGAGTCAAAATGACCTGAAACACCAGAGAGAGCAGAGGAGGTAGGGGATTTCTTTAGCTTCTGATAGGTCAAACTATGGTCTCACCTTTTGCCACTCGACTCAGGGAAGAAGAAGGCTCCTTTTTTTATATAAGAGTTAAAGTACAGTGCTTAACATGACCCATAGATAAGTTTAACAAGTTTTGTGGGTTGCTTTTTAAACTAAAAATTCTATACTTATACATGAGTATATACAATTCATACTTTTTATCCAGTGAGTTTGACAGGACTACAAAAGGGGTTCCTGAAGCCAACCATAAATTTGTTTCATTTGGCATTTCCCTGTTTTTAAACTGAATGAGTTCTGTGCCTGCTGGGTAAATTGCCAATAATGACCCCTGCCGCAACACTTATTTTCAAATGCCCTTGTGACTGTGATTTACCAAACTATAGACCTGACACAACAGCCCAAGCCATAGTGAATTACAAGCCTTCAAAGTTCCTGTGGTCTAGCTGTCTTTCATAAAGCAGTTTTTGAATTCATGAATAATGATTAAGTTTCTTTAAAAAAAAATAAAGCTGTTTACTCCCAACCTGTCCAACTTCTGTCCCTCTTACTTCAGGCCCCGTTTCCAACCTCTCACTGTGTTTATACTTTTTGCCAAACATTTCTTTCTGAGGCTTACAAAGGATGATAAGACTTTCAAAGAGAGCCATTAATTGATGCACAGCTTGATCCTAAGCTTGTTTATTTGAAAGCAAATCCCATTAAGTTCAATGGGTCTTAACTCCCAAGTAAGTCAACAGAGGATTGTGGTCTAAAAACCTTGAAACAGGCCTACTGGAAGAGAGCAAAGGCCCGAATAGTGCAACAGCTTTTTTTTTTCAAATTTGTGTTTCAGTAGGACGTGAAATTCACAAGCTAATTTCTTGGTCAAAGGTGGAGGGATGACTGTATCTATCTCCGTATTCAATTTCAACAGGAGCCTGGACTACATGTCTTGGAAAACCTCACAAGCAAAGCACAGATGTTTAGGTGACTTCACTTAAGGGATAGGTTAATTGGTTAAATGTTAATGCCAGAACCTCAGTGGCCCTGCTGCCTTGAGCACTCACATTAAATATAAGATAACTCATAGTGAAATCTAAGCAAAGCATACTGATCCTTGGAAGGACGGTTATCTGAAGTGCTTTCTTTTTTATCCCCTTTTGCAGTTCTGCACTAGGACAGGTATAGCCTTACAATTGTGTGTTCAACCTTGCCAGTTAGAATTACTCCTCAGAGCAACAGGTTTGGTAGATTAATGGACACATTCAGCAAAACTTGACATAATGGCAATAAATCTGGATCTCCAGTCTTGGCTAAAGTAGCAGGTAAGTGTTGCAACCAAAAGGATATTTTCATCCGCAGCCTCATTTCACTCCCTGCAGCCCAGCTTCCATGGTCTTGCACTGAGGATCAAATAGAAGGAGCATTGGGTGAACGGTGTTGACGGGAGAGAGAACATCAGGAGTCCATGGTGGTTCTTTGCAGATCACACACTCTTTGCTTGAGAAGTGACAACAAAATAGAGTTCAGGGGACTTTTTTACCACCCCACCTAACTGCAACTTCTTCTAAGATACTCAAGATAGTCTTTTACCCTCCCTCAAAAAACAGGCATTTAATAGTCAGCCCTCAGGTAGTTGTTGCTACAGCCAAGGTCTGTTGTATTTCTAACAGTTTGGGCTTCTCTGAGAGATTGATAGTGGCTTCTTGTCCATATCCTCATGTATGGAAAAATAGAAAAATCCATATACAGATGGTACATCCATCAGTCAAATCTTTTGTTGACTCATATTTGGCTATACAAAGCCCCCTATGTCTAGATGTCTCCCTTCCCATTGATGCTGGAAAGGAGCTTTTGACCTTTTTTTTACATAGGTAGATCACTAGAGATAAGTCCTGCCTGTTTCATTTATCAAACACTGTGTAGAATTGTTGGAGTTCTCCCTGTGAAAGTGCATAGAAATATTTTCTGCACAGAACATGCTGTCTCCTGAGCAAAACATGTCAAATTTTGTGAGTTCCAAATCGCGGATAGGCTTCAAAAACATAGATGATTCTCAAATAACTCATTCCTTTTTAAAAACGCCATGAGGGAAGAATCCCTATTATACATTTCCATACAGCAAGAGGAAAAGAGCAATATAAAATCGGACCAAGTAAAAACGTGTTTACATCGGTTCAGAGGATACTGTATGAAATGTGTTCTTTTGTTACTTTAACCTCCCCCACCCAAAACAAACAAACCCTGATATCCATTGCCAAATAGAACAAATACATCTATTGCTAAATATGTTTTGTCGTTATCATGATCACCCATTTCGTCGTTGTAACAGACCTGTGAGTGTGACTGACCTAAGGTCACCCAGTGAGCTTCTGGGCTGAACGAGATAAGAAGCTGGACTGGCATTTTGCCTGGGACTTACATCTTCCTAAGTGAACTTTCATGTGTGCTAAACTAAAGGGAGTTGTCTCACAATATATTCACCTAGGGGTTGTCATAAAGTTATAATGTACAGATATAAATTATACAATGGTAGTCAGTGGTGAGACTGATGTGCCAAGGCCTGATGTACCTGGGCACCACTGTGAATCAGATAATCCCAATGTGTATCAGACGTGCCCAATGTCCTCTTACAGGTGCCCAGACGCACATTTTCACAACTCGCTAACAGTCTACATTACAAAAGTTCAACATAACTACAGGTTCATAAAGTTACAAAATGTAGGCTGTGATGCAAGATCTCTTAAGTCATGGCTACATATGCTACCTACTATGTTGCTTCTCTATATAGTATTAGTTACAGTGCCATAACCCTTTTAAATATATTCTTGTGAGACTCTTCAGAGGACAAAGCTTGTAGGGCCCCTTCCCTCCTCTTTGAATGGAGAATCGGCTGCTCAGAGAAGGGCTGATTGACTCGTGGCTTCATCGGCATGTGTTTTTTCCCTATCTGTATTTGCGTGCTGAGTTGCAACATTGTGCCCAGAGCTGAGGGCTTTGCTGATAAGAAGAGGAAGTTTACATGCCACAAGTGTGTGGTGAGACGAGATACGGGAACCCCGGGAAGGGAAGACGCTAGCACTGGATGATACAGAAGCAGGCAGGATGTTTCCATGGCCTGGAGATCCAAGCAGGAACGTAGTTGCAACTTGCCCCTCTGTAAAAGTGCAATGCAACAAGCTGTTGCAAAAATCAGCTTCTCCAGACATGTTGCCTTGTACTTTCCAAAAATCTACCTGACCATGATGTTGTTGGATCAAGCACTTTGTCTTGATAGATTTCCATATTTTGACAGTATTCATTTCTTTTTTTTTCCTCATTCTATTTTTTAAATTCAAACTTTTCACAGAAAAAAACACAAAACAACAATGCATTTACTTACATAAACATGCTTGAGTATCAGTTGCATAACTACACAATTGCTCTCACCAACATACATCTCTAGTTACATGTAAATCTAAAATACAAACATGTATAAATAAATTAGTTTTAAAAGAGGATTCCTCCTATCCTTTTGTCAGTTTCTCTATAGTTTTTTCTTCCACCTTATATCCAACAGCTGCTTGCTTCTGCTAGTTTTTACATTAACAAATGAATATCCCAACAGGTTCTATCTCCAAACGTACATGAAGTCTTTTTCTCTCCATCAGATATACATCATTTGAAAGGCTTCCGTTCTTCCAAAAATGTGTCTAGTCATTTATCCTGAATCAAGATGTTAATTTCTCCAATTCTATTAGCTCCCACATACTGTCTGCTCTTCTATAGTTAGTGTTTCTGTCTTTTTCCATCTTTGATCGCAGAGCATTCTTACCAGTGTTAATGTGTATTGCAACATGCTCTCACATTCCTTTTATTTGATCAACCAACAGTCCTGACTTGGAGCTGATTCTTAAGAGTTTCTTGGATTACATCATGAATTTGTCTACAATTTATTTTGGCCTTTTTACAGCTCTGCCACATATTATAGTGAGATATTTGTGAACCCTTCATTTCTTATTGCTAGTTTGGGGGATGTTCTTGTGAGCCAAGTAGCATTTAAATCTTGGTATGCTTTATGAGAGGGGACAAGGGGCTATGTTTGCAAAATGATGGGGAAATGGTACTGAGTGGGACTGATTGCAGTTGGGAGTCAAGCAAAATCTGGAGAGCACAGGTTCCATGTCCTTGGCCAGATTGTGGGAAAGTTAATTTTTTGAATTACACCCCCAGACACACACACACACACACACACACACACACCCCACTAGAATGCCCCCTACAGGCCAAAATACTAACAGCAACTGCATTTACGTAGTCCAAACACTCCTGGAAGTGCTGGAGCACAATGAGATTCACAAGTGTATAGTGTGCATCAGGAGTGCCTAGTGCCCATTGAAAGCCCTTGATGAATGTCTGAAAACCCTTGCTGGTTCCCAGTAGTGTTGTTGCATTTCTCCAACATAGTTATGGATTCATAAAGCTACAAAACATGGAAAATGATGTAGACTGAGCTAACTTTTCCAGACTCTTCCAATACCAAGGGTAAGGAAGAGTGACTCGTTCAGCTTCTGTATCACTTGCACATGTGCTCAGAAATGTCTTTGGCCCTGTTACCAGAGTAGGTTTTCCATCGTCCTGAGGAAACTGAGGGACCCAAGGTCACCCAGTGAATTTCCGTGGTATTTGGACTCTGGTCTCCTGGAGATGTAATACAATACAGAACCAATGGATGATAACTGCAGGGATGCTTAGGAGATGCTTCCTAACTGTAAGAGCCATTGGACCGTGGAATGGGCTGCTTGTGCAGAGCTAGCAGGTTCTCCTTCACAGGAGAGCATTTGTCAAGGATGCTGTAGCTGCCTCCCAGCACTGCAGATCTAGCACTCAGCAGGAGGTTAGGCAAAATGATGTCTTCCACCTCTCATATCCAAGGATTCAATGTGTCTTCCATGCTGGGAAACCAAAGAGTAGAACAAATGTCTTTCAATTTCCCCAGTTTGTTTTTGCGTGGGCCGTTGAAAACATCCAAATGACCCTTTGTAGGCTGCTTTTCCAGTCCAAATAGATTACCAATCCTTGCTCTTTTTCCTCATTTTTTTAATGTACAGCCACTGCATTGCTGCTGCAGTTTGTTGCTAACCTGGCATCTGTTCAAATAACAGCAGTAAAATGCCGTTGAGGGACAGGCAAGAGAAACAGTTGGGTTCCCCAGCAAAATGGAACGTGCTCTAGATGTATGTATGCATTCATTTCAAATTTTCAATTTTAATTGTATAATATTGATTTACCTGAATATGCTTTAGTTAGCACAGGGGAAATACTTATGTATACATGCACACGTGCCCACGCAGAAAGGAAGAAAATCTTATCAACCAAATATAAAGCAAGGAAGAAAGGAACATGTAAGGACACGATTCAGAGAAATGCAATAAGCCCAAGAAATCTTCCCATCCTTAGAAGTACATTTTATAAATCTGGAGTTGCATTGATAGGAGTATAATGTGATAAGAACATAAATGGTCACTTCTAATAGAGGAAGCAGTCTTGAAGGTTTTGGAGTTGGCTCGGTGACACTGCTTTCTGGAGCAGACTGGCAAAAGTGGACCACCAAGACCTCTAGTTGAGCCTTGGGTACTATCAATCAGAAGTATCCTAAATGAAATCTTCAAGAAATGGATTTAGCAGTAGGATTAGACTGAATGGCCTGTGGGGACCCTTCCAATGCTAAAATTCAGTTATAAAGGCAGTTTGGACCCTCACACGAAGAATGCATCTATCCTGTGCACAGTTTGTTTGGGAGAAGACTCCGCCAAACATGTGGAAGGCACTTCTGTGTACAAATAGACTGGTCATGTCTGCCATGGGAGCATTTTCATCACATTTTGGGAGACCCTCAGATCATTTTTAGTTTCAGTAGAAACTTTTCTTAGCAACAGGAAATGTCCAAAGCCACTTCCTATTTTAGAAAAAGGCTTTTTTCGCCATCTCAGGACCTCGATTTAGGAACTAGTGGCAGGAGACAGTGACCTACACCTAGAGCAGTGTTTCTCAACCTTCCTAATGCCGCGACCCCATTATTCCCCTTTCTCATGTTGTGGTGACCCCCACCCATAAAATTATACTTTAGGCATATTGTTCCCCCATTCAAACTTACTCAACCTATTAATCAATTAAAGCTCATATGACTATCACTTATCTGGCCTACTTCACAGGGGTCTTATGAGGATAAAAGGGGGAAGAAGGAGGAGCAGGAATGTCCCCTTAGACTCCTTAGACCAGTGGTTCTCAACCTTCCTAATGCTGCGACCCCTTAATACAGTTCCTCATGTTGTGGTGACCCCCAGCCATAACATTATTTTTGTTGCTACTTCATAACTGTAATTTTGCTACTGTTATGAATCGTAATGTACATATCTGATATGCAGCATGTATTTTCATTCACTGGACCAAATATGGCAGAAATACCCAATACATCCATATTTGAATACTGGTAGGGTTGGGGAGATTGATTTTGTCATTTGGGAGTTGTAGTTTCTAGGGTTTATAGTTCACCTACAATCAAAGGGCATTCTGAACTCCACCAATGATGGTATTGAACCGAACTTGGCACACAGAACTCCCATGACCAACAGAAAATACTGGAAGGATTTGGTGGGCATTGACCTTGAGTTTTGGAGTTGTAGTTCACCAACATCCAGAGAGCACTGTGGACTCAAACAATGATGGATCTGGACCAAACTTGGCAAAAACACTCAATATGTCCAAATGTGAACACTGGTGGAATTTGGGGGAAAATAGACCTTGACATTTGGGAGTTGTAGTTGCTGGGTTTTCTAGTTCACCAATAATCAAAGAGCATTCTGAATCCCACCAACAACAGAATTGGGCCAGATTTCCTACACAGTGCCCCCATGCCTTGAAGAGACTCGGTGGCCTGAGCCTCCGTCCAGCCTCATGTGCTCTCCTTCACCAGCACATGTGCACCATACTACCATGCGATAACCCCGCCTGCTCTCCCCTCCTTCCCCTTGACTGATAGGCAGGCCAATCACAGCAGGAGGAGGGCTTTTGGTGGGAGGATTAACCGTGTGTTTCCATATAGGAAGAGAAGGACAGGCAGAGAGATTTTCTACCAAAGGGGTTCCTAAGACCATCAGAAATATATGTTTTCTGATGGTCTTTGGCGACCCCTCTGAAACCCCCTCGTGATCCCCCCCAGGGGTCCTGACCCCCAGGTTGAGAAACGCTGGCCTAGAGCGCAAAAGTCCTTCTCATGTCTGCATCATGTTGATGTACCCGCCCAAGATTTCACAGGATATGTGTGGACAAGCTTTGTCAAAGTCTGGGCAAAGTGGCAAGGTGAATGAGGAAGATGCTTGCCTGCATCTGGGCTGAAGAAAAGAACAGGAAAGTGGGAGAAGGCAAGAAAACCCGGGGGGCATCTTGAAAGCAGCTTCTTAGAGTGCCTTACTATTCAACCAGGATTGCAGGCAGAGGATGCTTTCAAAGGGGTGTCCTCTGGCATCACAACCAACAAAGGGCTTTCCTCTGCAAAGTAAGAGGTATCCCAACCAAAAGAAATATCTGCAAAGCTGTTTTTCAGATTTTTTGCACCAGCCACACTATGTACGCGAATCCTCTTTTGACAGCTGGGCAGGGGGCCAACAAGCAAATCGCAAAGGACAAGTTCTTGGCAGCCTGGCACAGGCTGGCTCATCTCCTAGTTTCTTGGGGTTCTCCTGAAACAAGATTTTTCATTCTAAAGAGCAAGAATCAGAAAATGTCAGGGCGGGGGAGAGACAGATACAGAGGGAATGGCTAGACAGGAGTGCCGCAGTGAACTTTTCTCTCAAATGACTTTGACCCCCTGCTTTCCATCATCCCTGGCTTGGACGTCCCTGCCCTTCTCTTGTCTGTTTTTTTTTTAGGAACATTTGCCAGCCTGAGTTGCCTGCACTGATTCAAAGGAGGCTTGGATATTTACTGCATTTATTAATGACAGAATGTACATTTTATTTGATAGCCAGAATGTCAAAACAGAAGCAAAGAAGATGTAACCCTTCAGGTATGGCTGAACCTTAAGTCTCATCTGTCCTTGCCAACATAGAAAATGATGTGGAATGCTGGGAGTTGCTGTTAAAAAAAAATCAGGCGATCTGGAGAAAAACTTACATAAAAGGAAAAAAAAGTGGGGTGGGAAAATGAAAACGAGATCTCTGATAATAATGTGAGGTTCCTATGCCTGGAATCAAAAAGTAAGAAAATGCCACAAATTCTACTGTGAAGTCAGCTGAACAAGGGGTTGTTACCATTTTATAGTGACCCATCAAGGCAAAATTATGGATATTTGTGCCTCAAAAATTCTTGGTTGTTCTAAGCTCTGCCAGAACAATTAGCCAGAAACTTATATCCCCTTTTAGTTAACATAATTGTATATCTACTTAGCTAAGTAGCAAAGATGCTAAGAAACCTTGTTAGTGTCTTGTGGAGATGAATACGGAGACATATATACAGGAACCAGCTAAGGGACCATTTGAGAGTATTACTTCAATTTCCTAACAGCTTAAATACCCTAAAGGCACCAGATACCGATCATGGAAGTTAAGCAGGGTCAACCCTGGATAGTACCTGCAAAAAATATGTAGCGCTGTATATTTCAGAGGAAGAAGCAGGCCAAATTCACCTCTGAAGATTTGTTGCCTTAGAAAACCCTATGGAATTCAACAGCCCATTTGAAGGCACACACACAGAGAGAAACAGACTGCACTTCACTAGCTATTAGGGCAGTATGACAAGTAAATCAAGTTTTGTTTCAGGTCAGATTACCTTTTTGGGCAAGCCATCTCTTTGAATGATGCTGCCTGGAATTGGTTGGTCAGTGAGAGCCAAGTTTAAATACTTCAAAAACTGTCAAATTGAGGAGGAGGTAGACTGGGACACGCCGCACTGGATCCAAGCTGCAGGAAAAGAGATTCCACCTAGAAGTGAGGAAGAACCTCCTGAAGATAAGAGCCTTCTGATGGTGGGAAATGCTGCCTTGGAGTCTAGTAGTCTCCTTTGGAGATTTTTAAATAGAGACGATGGCCATCTGTTGGGAATGCTTTGATTATATTTTCCTGCCTGGCAGAAGGGGGTTGGACTGAATGGCCCAGGAGGTCTTCCAATTCTAGGTCTGTATCAAATACATTCAACCATATCAAGGCCACCTTCTCTTCTGCCCATCCATCTGCGATGCCATTTGAAGTTAGACCCTCCATCCTGAGCATGGTAAAGTCGGCCCTGGGTGGAATCTAGATGTGCTTAGTATTGAAAGAGAACAGAGGGCAACCTTTAGGCAACTAGATCTTTCCTCCCTCCACAGTTTGACAATCTGCTTCTTTGGCGAAACTTAGCTGAACACCTTGGGTAATTCTCTGCCGTGTTGCATGCAGTGTGGTGGCAGCTTTCCTCATTACAAGTGCTGTCTCTGGATGGCTGCCAAACAGGAACCGTGGGATTCCCAAACCGGGTGAGGATGGAGAGCGAGTGGGTCGGTCTTCCTCATTGAGGCGAACCAGGAGGGCTCTTGGACCCTGAGGAAGCCACACTGTCCTCTGTCTCTCTTTCTGTGCACATTATCATCAGTGGCTCATGCTTCCTCAAGATTTAAACTCCGCCACTGCACAGTGCACACAAGTCTGGCAGATTCCGCTGAGAGACGGCACCTGCTGTCAGCCCTTATTTGGGTGGCCCGGTCCATTGCTCTCTCCAACTTGTCCTCCTTCCAGGGGTCCATCATCATCACCACCACCACCATCCCTCCCCTCTGGGCCCAACTTGGGAGTTAAGTGGATTTTGCAGAAGCTGCACCCACAGTGTCAGAGCAATGGGTTCTTCCCACTCTATGTCAGAAGAAATCCGGGAGCTGGCCAACAAGACCGGCTGTGAGTATGGAGAGCAATTGCCCTTCCCTTCTGTCCTTTGACTTTTGTTTATAGACCTTTAAAAAAAAAAACATTTCTTTTGCAGTCTAGCCTGCTCTTGGGGAGGCTAGACTGGGGAAGGATGTGGCTTCAGTGATAGCGCAACCCCAACCTGTAATATTTCCCCCCTCTGTGCCTTTCTGTCCTTCTGCAATGGGTCCACGCATTTGGCACACAGGAAATGTGTTTGTCAGCAACACCGTTCAGCTGATGCTGCCCCAGTTGGGCAAAAGGAAGTTGGTCAACCTGAGCCTGCTCTGGTTCCCACTTCCTCAAGGCTCTTCTTCCAAAGGGTGCAATGGCAGCTTTCAAACAAATTTTTCTTTGTCAGAATAGAAACTGGAAACATGGTTTACACTGTGTGCAAACGGCACCTTTCGAGTCCCAGACTCAAAAGGTGGCCAGGGTTCGAATCCTAACTCAGCCATGGAAACTCACTGGGCAACCGTAGGCCCGTCTGCCCCCCCCCCCCCCCCAACAAATCTTGCCAAGAAACCCAGTGATGCCAGTTAGGCCTGGCATAAGGTGGAAATGAAGGCAAACCAGAACAACAACAAAGCTTGTCTTAGGGTCACCCTAAGTCAGACACAACTCGAAGGTACCCAACAACCCACTGGATCTGCAAGTTGATTGACAAAGGACCGGCAAAGGTTTCCAACTCCCCTTCTCCTAAACCAGGCTCCTGAAACTAAGAAAAGCATGTGGCAGGGGAATAAAGAATCATAGAATCATAGAATCATAGAATCAAAGAGTTGGAAGAGACCTCGTGGGCCATCCAGTCCAACCCCCTGCCAAGAAGCAGGAATATTGCATTCAAATCACCCCTGACAAATGGCCATCCAGCCTCTGCTTAAAAGCTTCCAAAGAAGGAGCCTCCACCACACTCCGGGGCAGAGAGTTCCACTGCTGAACGGCTCTCACAGTCAGGAAGTTTTTCCTAATGTTCAGATGGAATCTCCTCTCTTGTAGTTTGAAGCCATTGTTCCGCGTCCTAGTCTCCAAGGAAGCAGAAAACAAGCTTGCTCCCTCCTCCCTGTGGCTTCCTCTCACATATTTATACATGGCTATCATATCTCCTCTCAGCCTTCTCTTCTTCAGGCTAAACATGCCCAGTTCCTTGAGCCGCTCCTCATAGGGCTTGCTCTCCAGACCCTTGATCATTTTAGTCGCCCTCCTCTGGACACATTCCAGCTTGTCAATATCTCTCTTGAATTGTGGTGCCCAGAATTGGACACAATATTCCAGATGTGGTCTAACCAAAGCAGAATAGAGGGGTAGCATTACTTCCTTAGATCTAGACACTATGCTCCTATTGATGCAGGCCAAAATCCCATTGGCTTTTTTTGCCGCCACATCACATTGTTGGCTCATGTTTAACTTGTTGTCCACGAGGACTCCAAGATCTTTTTCACACGTACTGCTCTCGAGCCAGGCGTCCCCCATTCTGTATCTTTGCATTTCATTTTTTCTGCCAAAGTGGAGTATCTTGCATTTGTCACTGTTGAACTTCATTTTGTTAGTTTTGGCCCATCTCTCTAATCTGTCAAGATCGTTTTGAGTAGAGGTCTGTGTTGTCACATGTGGTTTTGTTTTGCATTGTTCATTCCTTCAAGTCAGCTCTGATGTATAGCAAACCTCTGTTTTTCCTGCCATAATTTATTCAAAGGAGATTTTCTATTGTTTTCCTCTGAAGTTGAGAGAGTGTGAATCGTCCAAGGTCACCCTCTGAGTTTCCCAGGCCTCCCAGATTCCTAATCCAACATTGAGAAGACTGAGCTAGGCAGACTCCTACTCTGAGGAAATATAAGGCGTTGCCCAGTGGTCTGAGGAAGGGGCAGTAGGTCAGTGGTCAAATGTCTGCTTTGTCTGAATCCTACCTAAAATCCTGAATTCAGCTATCCCATAATAATAAAAATCCACTTATTTCTGGTCCAGCTCTGTCAGAGTTCAAACTGCTGATTCTAACTGTCCAAGTCCTATATGACTTGGCCATCACACCAAATCTTGCTCATCTAGAGCAGCATTTCTCAACCTGGGGGTCGGACCCCCTGGGGGGGTCATGGGGGGGGTCGCCAAAGCCTATCAGAAAACACATATTTCTGATGGTCTTAGGCAGAGAAGGCTGAAGATCTGCCCTTCTCTTCCTTTTTGGAAAAAGACAGTGAATCTTCCCACCAAATGCCCTCCTCCTACTGTGATTGGCCGGCCTCTCAGCTGGCCTCTCAGCCAAGGAGAGGGCTGTTTCTGAGACTCATAGAATCATAGAATCAAAGAGTTGGAAGAGACGTCATGGGCCATCCAGTCCAACCCCCTGCCAAGAAGCAGGAATATTGCATTCAAATCACCCCTGACAGATGGCCATCCAGCCTCTGTTTAAAAGCTTCCAAAGAAGGAGCCTCCACTACACTCCGAGGCAGAGAGTTCCACTGCTGAACGGCTCTAACAGTCAGGAAGTTCTTTCTCATGTTCAGATGGAATCCCCTTTCTTGTAGTTTGAAGCCATTGTTCCGCGTCCTAATCTCCATGGAAGCAGAAAACATGCTTGCTCCCTCCTCCCTGTGGCTTCCTCTCACATATTTATACATGGCTATCATATCTCCTCTCATCCTTCTCTTCTTCAGACTAAACATGCCCAGCTCGTTAAGCTGCTCCTCATAGGGCTTGTTCTCCAGACCCTTGATCATTTATTCGCTCTCCTCTGGACACATTCCAGCTTGTCAATTTCTCTCTTGAATTGTGGTGCCCAGAATTGGACACAATATTCCAGGCGTGGTCTAACCAAAGCAGAATAGAGGGGTAGCATTACTTCCCTAGATCTAGACACTATGCTCCTATTGATGCAGGCCAAAATCCTATTGGGTTTTTTTGCCGCCACATCACATTGTTGGCTCATGTTTAACTTGTTGTCCACGAGGACTCCAAGATCTTTTTCACATGTACTGCTCTCGAGCGAGGCATCCCCCATTTTGTATCTTTGCATTTCGTTTTTCCTGCCAAAGTGGAGTATCTTGCATTTGTCACTGTTGAACTTCATTTTGTTAGTTTTGGCCCATCTCTCTAATTTGTCAAGATCGTTTTGAATTCTGCTCCTGTCTTCTGGAATTTTGGCTATCCCTCCCAATTTGGTGTTGTCTGCAAACTTGATGATCATGCTTTCTAGCCCTTCATCTAAGTTATTAATAAAGATGTTGAACAGGACCGGGCCCAGGACGGAACCCCGCAGCACTCCGCTCTTCACTTCTTTCCAGGATGAAGATGAGATCCACCTCACCGTAGTTTTGCCTAGCCCACATTGGACTAGTTTGTTTGCCAGAAGGTCATGGGGGACCTTGTCAAAGGCCTTACTGAAATCCAGGTACGCTACATCCACGGCATTCCCCGCATCTATCCAGCTTGTAACTCTATCGAAAAAAGAGATCAGTTTGGTCTGGCATGACTTGTTTTTGATAAATCCATGTTGACTATTAGCGATGACCACATTTGTTTCTAAGTGTTTGCAGACCACTTCCTTAATAATCTTTTCCAGAATCTTGCCTGGTATCGACGTGAGGCTGACCGGACGGTAATTGTTTGGGTCATCCTTTTTTTCCCTTCTTGAAGATTGGGACCACATTGGCTCTCCTCCAGTCTGCTGGAACTTCTCCTGTTCTCCAAGAACTCTCAAAGATGATTGCCAATGGTTCCGAAATGACTTCCGCTAGTTCCTTCAGTACTCTTGGGTGTAGTTTATCTGGCCCTGGGGACTTGAACTCATTTAGAGCGGCCAGGTATTCCTGGATGACTTGTTTCCCAATTTGGGGTTGGATGTCCTCTAATCCCTCACCCACTCCATCTTGCTGAGGTTGAAGATGACTTTCTTTTTGTGAGAAGACCGAGGCAAAGAGGCATTAAGTAATTCTGCCTTTTCCCTACCCCCTATCAGCATTGCCTCATCTTCTCCTCGAAGAGGCCCTATCACCTCCTTGTTTCTCCTTTTTCTACTGACATAAGAAAAGAAGCCCTTTGTATTGTTTTTAATGTCCCTGGCAAGCCTGAGCTCGTTTTGTGCTTTAGCCTTGCGGACCTTTTCCCTACAGGTGTTGGCTATTTGTTTGAATTCTTCTTTGGTGATTTCTCCCTTTTTCCATTTCTTGTGCATGTCTCTTTTGTGTTTTAGCACAGTTAGAAGTTCTTTGGACATCCATTTTGGCTTCTTTGCACTTGTCCTATTTTTTCTCTTTGTTGGCACAGTTTGCAATTATACCTTGAGTATTTCACTCCTGAGAAATTCCCATCCATCCGTAACTCCCTTATCTTTTAGTATCTGTGTCCACAGAATGCTGCTCAGTGTTTCCTTCATTTTTCAGAAATCAGCTCTCCTAAAGTCCAAAATGCGGGTTTGACTTGTCTTAGTTTCAGCCTTCCTTTGTACCTCAAATTGCAGGAGCACATGGTCACTTGCCCCTAAGGATCCGACCACTTCAGCCGCATCAATCAGGTCCTCCGCATTTGTTAGGATGAGATCAAGAGTAGCCAACCTCCTTGTTGCCTCTTCTACCTTCTGGACAATGAAACTGTCTGCAAGGCAAGCGAGGAATTTGTTGGATCTTGTACTCTTGGCTGAGTTTGTTTTCCAGCAAATATTGGGATAGTTGAAATCGCCCATGACTACTACATCTCTTCTCTGTGCCTGTTTTGTCAACTGTTGGCAGAAGACTTCATCAAGTTCTTCCTCCTGGCTTGGTTGTCTGTAGTAGACGCCTACAACGACATCTTTTTGAGTCCCAGTTCCCTTGATTCTTATCCAGATGCTTTCAAGCTGGCTTCCCAGATTGCTCTCTTGCATCTCTTCTGCAGCATAACAGCTTTTGACATATAAGGCTACTCCACCTCCTCTCCCCTTTGTTCGGTTTCTGTGAAAGAGGTTATAGCCCTTGATGTCAGCTTACGGCAGCCGGTTCAATGATGACACGAGACTTCCATCGTAATCAAACAAAGACCTTTACTATCGGATGCATAGACACAGGAAAAGCCGGGATTGCCTGGCCGCAACAGGCAACCCCTTATATACACTCCCACCCGTTCAAAGAGTGGATTCCCGCCAGACCCAAAACCCCGCGCAAAATTTCCCACCACCAAGTAACTGCCTTCCTCCAAGGCCACCAGCTGCAGGGTCCTTATCTGAGTGAAGCGTCAGGAGTCTAGTTTTCGGCGCCAAAGCCTAGGCCCCGGAAACTGGATCCTGACATGGATCTGGACATGGTGTACATTCCAGCGATAGGAGTCATCCCACCAGGTTTCCGTAATGCCTATGATATCATATTTGTGGTGTTGTGCTAAAAGTTAGAGTTCGTCTTGTTTATTTCCCATGCTCTGTGCATTAGTGTAAAGACATGTGAGCCCCTGAGACCTTCCCCTGAGCTGTTTAATTGGGATTCTTGGGATTACTCCAGGGAGGGGAGAGCAGGAGTGCTCAGCACATGGCAGTGTGATGCGCATTTGCGGGCAAGGGAGAGCATATGAGGCTGGAAGGAGGCTTGCACCAGCGAGTCCCTTCAGGGCACGGGGAAAAGCGCCCACGTGACATGGGACTGATATTGTTGATGGGGTTCAAGGGGCTGTATGACTGTAGGTGAACTATAAATCCCAGCAACTACAACTCCCAAATATTAAGGTCTATTTTCTCAAATTCCACCAATGTTCACATTTGGACATATTGAATATTCATGCCAAGTTTGGTCCAGATCCATCATTGTTTGAGTCCACAGTGCTCTCTGGATGTTGTTGAACTACACCTCCAAAATTCAAGGTCAATGCCCACTAAACCATTCCAGTATTTTCTGTTGGTCATGGGAGTTCTGTGTGCCAGTTTGGTTCAATGCCATCGCTGGTGGAGTTCAGAATGCTCTTTGATTTGTAGGTTAACTACAGTATAAATCCCAGCAACTACAACTCTCAAATGACAAAATCAACCCCACCAGTATTAAAATTTGGGCGTATCGGGTATTATTTGTGCCAAATTTGGTCCTGTAAATGAAAATACATGCTGCATATCAGATATTTACATTACAATTCATAATAGTAACAAAATTACAGTTATGAAGTAGCAACGAAAATAATGTTATGGTTGAGGGTCACCACAACATGAGGAATGATATTAAGACATTGTGGCATTAGGAAGGTTGAGAACCACTGATCTAGAGGCTGAGACTTGGAAACTAGCAAATCTTCTCATCCAAGTAATGAGTTTTTATTGACTTTTATCCACTGTGTCTAGCTTAGCTTAACCTGGTGTGACACTTTTAAATTTACCTTCATTCGTTTAGTCCCCTTTCCATTTGTTAAAAGAAAAGCCTGCGGGCTGAAAGACAGAAAATGAAACGCAAGAAACTAGTGCTGCGATAGAAAGTGATGTTGACCAAAGATGCCTTCTGCTATGCTGTCGGTGGACACTCCGTGTTTTAGAGATACTGAAGCATGCACTGCATTCTTTGGGCTGGAGTTTAGTAAGGAACACATTGGAAAGATGTGGAAGTATTTTCCTGAACTGCCTGATTACTCCCGCTTTCTGTGGATGGTGCTCTTCCATAAGCTACTAATGAAGGATTGGCCCTTGAACAATGATGGTGCGTCTACACTGTGGAATGAATTGAGCTCGATACCTGTGGGAATACGGGAGATGTAATTTGGGGAGGCACCCATCACTTTGGGGCAAAAAAGGCCGAAGACTGTCAAACCAATTCCCAGCATTCTGCATCATTGAGCCATAGCAGTTCAAGTGATGTCAAGCTGTATTGATTCTATAGTATAGATCAGGCATTCTCAAACTGCGACCCTCCAGCTGTTTGGGCCTTCAACTCCCAGAATTCCTGACAATTGAACAAGCTCATTAGGGCTTCTGGGAGTTGGAGACCCAAATAGCTGGAGGATAGTTTGAGGATACCTGGTATAGATGCATCCAGAGTTAACCAGGGATTTTGGGGACCAAACTCTTGTTTGCTCGCGAATAAAATAAAACTGAGCCTTGAGTCAGCCATTCCTCTCTACTGGGCAACTAACATGGGGATCCCTGTCCATTTAGAGAGAAGAGGAGAAGACTCAGAGGAGACATGATAGCCATGTATAAATATGTGAGGGGAAGTCATAGGGAGGAGGGAGCAAGCTTGTTTTTTGCTGCCCTGGAGACTAGGACGCAGAGCAATGGCTTCAAACTACAGGAAAGGAGATTCCACCTGAACATTAGGAAGAACTTTCTGACCGTGAGAGCTGTTCAGCAGTGGAACTCTCTATCCCAAAGTGTGATGGAGGCTCCTTCTATGGACGCTTTTAAACAGAGGCTGGATGGCCATCTGTTGGGGGTGCTTTGAATGCAATTTTCCTGCTTCTTGGCAGGGGGTTGGACTGGATGGCCCATGAGGTCTCTTCCAATTCTATGATTCTATGATTTAACAGTTGTGTTTAAGAAGGAGTTTCAACAGGTGTTGCTTGTTATCTGGCTGCTTGGAAAGCAACACCTGCAAAAATGCCTCTTCTACACAAGAATCAAAGTAAGTAAGAGCAATGGGCCACATGTGGCCTCCCAATGATCCATTGTTCCCAGCTCCAGAGCTGTGAATCAATTATGAGATTTATGAATTAAAAGTAGATAAGGGGACTGCATAATATCATTTAAGGGAAGCAGACTAATGGGAGACATAACCACCAGGCAGGGAGTTAGTTTTGCAGATTAGGCCTTGTTTTGCCTGTTAGTCTTGTGTTTTGGGCAAGTGTGTTTATTTGTGAGTTCAATTCTTGTGCTCACATTGTTATTTTTAGCCTGTACTTAGTTATGTAGTAGTAGGTTATACATAGATGTGTAGTTTTTAAAGCAAGTTATAATCTAAAAATACTGCCAGTCTCTGGAACCCGTTTACTAGTGCTGGAGACTTCAAAGGGCAGCAATAACTATCATCATCACTTTTCAAGGACCATTAGCTACATGATTCTCATTCCTCTCTCAAAGTCTTACAAATAATAATAATAATAATTGTTATTATTATTTTATTTTTCTGCTTCTTGGCAGGGGGTTGGACTGGATGGCCCACAAGGTCTCTTCCAACTCTATGATTCTTACCCATCTCTCCTTATTGCTCGATGGGCAGTAATAGGAGGTGGGTTAAAGTTATGTCAACTGTGGTCCGAATGCCTTTGTTATGAACTAGTTCATCAAGAAGTAAGTTAATTCTTTTGGACTTGCTCAGTGCTGGCAACAAACGTTTTGCTACCTGTGAGAATGGACATTCTACTACACTGCAGAATTCAGTTTGGCACCATTTGAACTCAATGCATTGGTGTCATTGGAGTTGTAGTTTTGCAAGATTTGTGGCTGCCTCTGCCAGAGTCCCAGTGCTTCACCAAACTACAGATCCAAACGACATCCCCCGGCCTTGCTTACCCTAGTAAGTAGACTAATAACCATCCCTTTTATAGTTTTTCTTGTATTTTTTCTTCTGCTGCACCAATCTAACATGACTGCTCCTCTGGGAGATGTGTTTTCTTCCTCCCAATTTCCAAGGGAAGTTTGATCAGCATCCTCCCTGCTGATTTTCCACCGGCTCATGCAAATCTTTGTGCTTTGGACGGCTTCTGGGAATTTCATTACTGCTTTGCTGTGGCCTGTTTTGCTTTTCACTGCGCTCTGGTTCCCTATTGTTGTTGGCCTTTTACACCTATAATGGATTGTTTTGAAGCTTTAAGCCATTTGTGGAGCCTGGATGACAAATACATTTTCCTTAGCCTTTTAATTGAGCTGTAACCCCCGCCCTGCTCAAAATTAAAAACAGGTTAAAACATACAGTAGTTTGCTTTTCTCTGAATCTACTGGGAAGGGCAAGATTGCATCCCTCCCCATTGCTGATTAAAATCCAAATTACTTCAGACTCAGTTTGCAGTAATGGATGGAAGGGTGCATTTGAGACCACTTTAACTGCTGTAGCTCAATTCAGTAGAATCCTGGCAGCTGTAGTTTGGTGAGGGCTCAGCCCTCTTTGGCAGAGAAGGTTCAAAAAGGTTTTGTCAAGCTCCAGCTCCCAGGATCCCATAGCATTGAGCCATGGCAGTTCAAGTGGCCTCAAACTGCCTTGATGGTACTGTGTAGATGCACCCAAAGCGATATCTAGTTGCAAGGACCATTAAGCCAGTCATAGAAGTAGAGAGGGTTCATTTTAGAAGTATCTGTGTTGTTGTTATTATTATTATTATTCCACTTTTTTCTCTTGACTGAGATATAAAGCGGCTCACAGCATTAAAAAGACCAATAGTCTAGGTTGTCAAGTGAAAGAACGAGAAAAGCAGAATTCAGAAGTGATATGAGTTGGACTGAATAGCCCTTTTGGTCTGTCCTATGATTCAGTGGTTCTTGTCTATTTCAAAACTGCTGGTTTCCTTGGGTCATTTTGACATTGAAATTTAGCTCATCATTACCTCTTTGGGTTTTTTTCTTCTTCTTACAAAACAGCAGCCACACATTGGGAAGTCTATATGTGAGTAAGGAACTTAACTTGTTGAATGGTGATTTCACTCGCGCACACACACACACACACTCATAGAGTTCCTAGGGAAGGGCTTATGTATCTTAGATAGCTGTAACAAAGAACTTGGCCTCCTCTGAGTTCAAGCATTTGAGAGCTTATCAGGGTTTAAAAGTAGAGCTGGCACTTTTCATTTAATAGCTTTGGTAATTTCCACTTACTGAAATAGCCCTTTGTGTGCGAGCGCTGCTTTGGTTAGCTTGACTTTTCTGCCAAGGTCTCATCAGTTGTTATTTTTTAAAATTATAGCCTGTTCTTCCCTGAAAACGAGGGGGCAGTTCACAACTGGAACTCCCACCCACCCACCTCTTGCTCAAGTCTAATCCCATGTGCAAATCAGTGGGTGCATCTCCACTGTAGGATTAATGCAGTTGGACACCACTTGACCTGGCCTGGCTCAATGCTGTGGGATCCAGGGAGTTGTAGCTTGGCAGGCCTTATTGAGAGTGGAAGGCTAAAGACTGGATAAAACTACAACTCCCATGCTTCCATAGCATTGAGCCAGGGCATTAAAATGGTGTCAACCTTCATTCATTCTACAGTGTAGATGCACCCAATGTGGCATACTGCAGGCTTGGGTAGCAGGAGATAGGTCTAGGTCTACTAAGTGATCTCTTCAATTTGCAGTGGATCATCAAGGAGAAGTCTGTAAATGAAATGTGTAGCAAACATGAAGTTCCCCTTTTTATGGTTTGTACTGTATTTTATACCTTTTTGCTATGTATATGCCAATAAAGGTTGATTGGATTGGATTGGATCATCAAGGATTGTTGGCTACTAATCACCTAACAATATTGATGGCATGATGCTTTCCCCCTATTCTTAACAGACCTGCTAAAATTAAGAAAGCTTAAAGGTGAAAGGAGTGGATTCGTATGTGAAAGTATTTGTGCATTAACTCCAGTATTAGAGGTGAAAATAATCCGAGCCAAATGCATTCTCTGGGTTCCTTCATCTAAATTTGATGTTGTGATGGCCTCACTCTTGAGTGACTATGAATATCAGGTAGAATCATAGAATAGTTGAAAAAGACCACATGGACAATCTAGTCCAGCCTCCTTCTGCCTCGCAGGAAAAGCACAATCCAAGCACCCTGACAGATAGCCATCCAGCCTCTGTTTAAATGTCTCTGAGGAAGGTGCTTTCACCAGACTCTGAGGCAGAGAGTTCCACTGTTGAACAGCTCTCAGGTAGCTGACTAAAGCTTATCCCTAGACCTAGCCCATATCCTTAAACTAATTAATTAATGCCACTTTGAATCCTGTCCAATTAATGCCACCTTAAATCCTGTCTTGGGGGGGGGGGAAGCAGGACATCAATTTGATAAATAAGATATAAAGTGCAAAGGGCTTGCAGTAATGAAGCAGTGAGAAGAGAGTGAGTAAACTTTTCTCCTTCTGAGGAGGTTCTGGCAAAAGCAAACTGCTGCAGCCTCTCCCAGCTTGCACGCTGGGAATAGCTTTTGCCTCGGCTACCCCTGTTTTCATCAGTCAGGTATTTGGAGCTCTTCTAACTCCTTCAGCTGCTGTGCTTAGAATTACGGATCTGTTTTCCATCCTGCTCCATCACCACTGTACACGGCAGGCACTCCCCTAGAGCTGTTTCTTTTGCAGGCACCTGTTGAATCGAGAGATACTTTGGGCTTTTTGTTATCTTCTTCTTTTTTCTCCCCTTTCAGCTGATGAATAATTCCAGCAACAACTGTATCTTTCTGGAGCTGTGTAAATGCCATGTTGTTATGAATCCAAGAGATGTTCTTTCCAAAAGATTTGAAGAGATTTTCTGGTGTATTCAATTGTCACAGAGGCTCATGAAATACAGAGCCTTCTGGGAGTGAAGCGTTGTTGCCATAATTACATTATTTTTTATTGCTAGCGGAGTACACCTGCAGTGCCTGGGTTTTGCCTCATTTCCCCAGTGGGGTCCCAGAGGCCTTCTGTTTCCCTACGTCCCCTCTTTGCAACTTCAAAAAAATCTCACCAGCAGTACCTCCTATTTCCACTTCTCATTTTTTGTCATTTATTTACATTTCAGGAGCCTGTTTCCCTGTGTGTTTTTTTTTTTTCTTGCCTTGGTACCCTCTGCAGAGATGCCTCCGAGAGCCCACTCCTGCTTTTTTTTCTAGCCCTATTTTAAAATGATTTCTTTGTGAGTTATGGTAGCCCCACCCTGTGTACTTTGAGAAATGTCATCCTTTGGGATTTATTTCTGACAGTTGAATTTGAGGTGTCCAAACACAATGTCCTGATGGGTTATGGCCAAAGCCTCATTTGTACTTCTAGAAGGGAGAAGGAGAGAGATGGATAGTGTGGGATTTTGCTATGAAACACAGCACTGCAACTTGGATGCTGGTCAGAAATATTCTGTTTAATTTGGAGGTGTCTGTTATGGCTGCCATAGACAGATGGACATATGCACGCACATTCTCTTTTACTTTTACTATCTTGGCGTTTTGGTAACCCTTGTTCTGAGGTTGTTTGGGGCATTGATTCAGAAAATTGTATTGGATAGACTGCATCTGCTCTAGTTTCTTAGATAGGGTTATCCTGGTTTTCTGTGGGCAAGCAGATGACGACTGGTAGGTGCCATGTGTCCTGTATCTCCAAAACTAGAGCTGATAGGGGGAAACTGGTGCCATTTTTGGAATCCACAGGTCACATACACCCAGAACATGGCTAATATTTGAGGCACTAAAATATCTGTTGGCCAGTGGTAGGTGATATCAATACTTGATGGATGTCCATGGTGCAACTATGTTAGGCAATTGTTAAGCAAATCCAATAGCAAATAAATACCTGCAGGCCCCATAAGCCCCAATTCATTGATGCCAGCTCACTCAACTGCTCAGCTCCTCAACCGCAGAAGCAATGACTTGAATAATTTTGAAGAACATCAGCTTCCACTTTGATTGTCCACTTGCTGGTACAAAGTGAAGGTACACAAATTGGCACTGTTGACCATGGGCTTCTTTCCTAAAGAAATTGGCATCTGAGTGTATATCGCAGGCATCAACCTGCCGTCATCCAATGGTTTGGGCCTCCAACTCCCAGAAGTCCTAGCTAGCTTGCTCAGTGGCCAGGAATTCTGAGAGCTGGAGGCCCAAACAGCTGGAGGGCCACAGGTTGAGGATGCTTGGCATAGAGAGAACCCCATAAGCCATAGGCCTCCACCCCTTTCAAGCCAGCATTGTTTCCTCCAGTGCAGTGCTATCAAACATGTGGCCCTCCAGATGTTTTAGACTTCAACTCCTTGAATTCTTGGCCATTGGCTAAGCCGGCTACAGCTTCTGGGAATTGGAGGCCCAAGCAGCTGGAGGACCACAAGTTTGACACCTCTGCTCTAGTGCCTCACTAGACTAACAATCCCAGGGTCCCATAGGACTCAGCCGTGATAGTGAAAGTGGAATCATAGTGCCACAATTGTGTAGTGTTGACGGGACCAATGTTTGCCTTGTATGCCAAGTTCCACTTGGTGCAGTTGTAGGAAAAAATAGCACAATTTCAGAAAACCTCAAGTCAGCTCAACCTTGGCTTAAAGTACCTGAGACACAGTTGACCCTCTTTTATGTGTAAGGATGGCTTGCTCAGCTTTTCTTTAAAAAATCTTTATTTTAATCCTTTTTTCCTCTGGGGATGAACCATATTTGCTGATGCAAGGTAGCCACAGTTCAGAAAGAAGCAAGGCAACAAAACAGACGTTGGTCTGATGACTCCTCCTGCGAGGAAAGGGGAGCGGATGCATTTCATGTCCCAGGCTACAATTCTTAGCACCTTGAGGGCAGACCCAGACCTGGCTTTGTCTTGGTGTTATGTAAATAGCAGCTTCAGGGGAGCCTCTACCTCCCCCCCCCCCCCGGACCCCATCTCAATTCATAAATGAATCAATAATCCCTCCGTTTTAGAGGGAGCTCATCTCTGCTCTCCCCAGATTCGAACCTGCGACCTGTCGGTCTTCAATCCTGCCTGCACAAGGGTTTAACCCATTGCACCACCCGGGGCTCCTCCCTGGCTATGATTTCACTCTAAGGGCCATTCTACACAGCCCTGTATCCCAGAATATCAAGGCAGGAAATCCCACATTATCTGAGTGTGGACTTGGATATCGCAGTTCAAAGCAGATATCGCGGGATTTTCTGCCTTGATATTCTGGGATATAGGGCTGTTTGGAAGGGCCAGAATTGATCAAATGCTTTCCGAGCATCCAGCACTTGCTCTGAATGATAATATTTTGTTCTTCCTGGTCTGAAGGAATTATATAATGTCCACGTCTGGTGTTCAGACACAAAGCACATTTCATATTGCACAGTGGAATTAGTAATGAATTCATTTGTATGTTTGGCAAGAAGAAATGTGAATAATTTCTAGGCTTGGTTGAGCATAGCTACTGGATAGACCACTACTAGGTGGGGAACATCGGATATTGCTTTAGAAATTTTCACTATCTTCGCCACTTCCCAATCCTGGGTGAGATCTTTACTAATCCTGAACCTTATCACAGAGAGATTTCAGATGACGGAAAAGGGTGTCCCTCATACATGTTGTAGAAATCACCCAATAATCAATTAGCAATTTTCCAGATTTTAAATGTGTGATAGATTTTTTAAAACTTCTTGGTGATAATCAAACTTCTGAGACTTAAGTATGGTTTTTAGGTCCAGGTTGTGAAGAAATCTGGGTATATTGGAATTATGGCTGTGTCTACCTAAAAATAATCAAAATACGTATTTCACGAATAACCCTAGAGAAATCTTTCCCCCTTTTGTCATCAGTGCTGGAGAAGTGTCATGTTGCTTACAGTCTTTTTCAGGACAACCTGGCATGAGGAGCCCTTAGCACGAAACTTGGCACTTCGGGCACATTAGAGAAGATTGGCCTTGTCTTTGCCAAAACCATCTAGTTCAACTCTAATTTGGATGGGTTGAGACAGTTTTCCTATTGTCCATTTGTTTGTGTGCAGTGGAAAGGTGTGTGCAATGACAACAATGATTTTATAATATTCCTCTCAGCCCCTGGTGGTACAATGTGCTGGCAGGACTGCTGACCGTAAGGTTGGTGGTTCAGATCCGGGTAGCGAGGTGAGCTCCAGCCTGTCAGCTCCAGCTTCTCATGCAGGGACAACAGAGAAGCCTCCCACAGTCTAAAGTTGTTCCTAACACAAAAAAGGATGTTTCCTTCTTGATATGAGAACCATCCTGACTTAAAAATAAACCCTCAGAAAACCACTTCCAGGCATTCCTAACTAATGTTGCAGATAGTCCTAGTCTTGCATTATCTGGGTGGAAACCAGAGATTCACTAGTTAGCAAAAAGCTGGCATGAAAAGCGAGTCAGCTCTCATCACCAAAGATGTGTGGGTGAACAACATGCCCCACATCTGTGAGCAGAATTGTGTTGCAACAGGTGTTGTTATGGCTCTCTACACCCACACAGTGTCTCATATGCCACATGACATATGTCTGCCCCAAGGCTATGGCAAAAATGCTCTTCAACCTGATAAGCTAGAAACATCTTTGGACAAAGACAAAAACTGTCCCCCAGACATCAGATTCTACAGCAGACTCTGTACAGTCCATCAGGATGAAGTGTTTAGCTCCTTTGGTTCCTCCAATGCAGGATGTGAACATGGATGGCAGCCTCTTCCTTTCCTCATTCTCTTGGGCCTCTGAGCAAATGGATCTGCTTTCCTGTAACTGAAAACTGTTCTAATAAGAGCTTGCAACTTGTCTTCTCACATCATCCTCCAGATACAGAGCAGATGGTTGACAAACTAAGCAGAATGGGAGGCTGTGCCAGCATTGGAAAGGAAGCCGCACGAGGTATCGGCTGCGTTCTCTTCAGAGGAAAACAAGCCCCCTCCCCATTACGCCAAATTTGTGTTTTTTCTTCTTCTACATTTTGACTTGTGTCTTTTACATGCCTACCCTTGCTGTAGCTCTGGCCATCAACCAGGGCAGTGCTACTCAAAGTGGCGATACATGGATCAATGCTGGACCGCAAGCCATCAGCTGCCAGTCCTTGGCAAGTTTCCATGAGAAAAGAACAAGTTATGGCCAATGGGCACAAATGCAGCACCAGTCCCTGGCACAGTCCCAGCTGCCAATCTCAAAGATTGTTTTGCTTGAGAGGCATGTCCCTGAGGTTCCGTTTTAGATACACACAGTGTAGTTGAACTCTCAGAGTTTATTTATTTATTTCCGGTATTCCTATCCCATTCTTTCTCAACCCCCGAGGGGGGACTCAGGACGGCTTACATTTGGCAGCAATTTGATGCCACTACATATAACAGAGCAATATAATAATAATTAAAACAATAAGTAAAACATTCACTAAAACAGTAAAAACCAGTATTAATAGCTGTATCACCATTCCAGTCAATTCCATATCCAACGTGCTATCTATGTCTGTTGTCCAAAAGCCTGGTCCCAGAACCACGGCTTCAATTTCTTCCTAAATGACAGGAGGAACGGAGCCGATCTTACCTCATTGGGAAGCGAGTTCCACAGGCGCGGGGCCACAGCCGAGAAGGCCCTGTCTCTCCCCGCCAGATGTATTTGCGACGCTGGCGGGAGCAAGAGCAGGGCCTCCCCGGCTGATCTTAAACTGCGAAGTGGTACGTAGAGGCAGATGCATTTGCACAAGTAAGCTGGGCCAGAATCGTGTAGGGCTTTAGAAAGTGCTTGAAACCAGCACTTTGAATTGAGCTCGGAAGTGGACTGGCAGCCAGTGGCGCTGGCACAAGGGGCTGGTATGCTCCCTGTATGCCGCTCCAGTTCGCAATCTGGCTGCCGCCCATTGGACTAGTTGTAATTTCCAGTTAGCAATCTGGCTACCGTCTGTTGGACTAGTAATTTCTGAACAGTCTTCAAAGGCAGCCCCACGGGTTGCAATGTTAGAGCTTTTTAAATAGCAGGGATGAACACATTGCCCTGTTCCTCTGGAAGCTTGGGGTGGGGGGCTAAGAATATTCCTTCAAAAAATGCATTATTACAATCCCTTTTGGAATGTGAACTGTGACAGGATAATGAGTGTTTGGGGATGGCTTGATCATGAATAGGCAGCTAAGATCCATTGACATTACAAAACAACGCTGCTCTCGATGTAGGTGAACATTGTTAGAAATGATTTGCTGATTGAGATTAATACAGCTGCCTGCACTTTTTAATGTCGTCTTCTGGTAACAGCCTATGCTTATATCAAGTTATATAGGAGATACGAGGGTTGAATGTGGCAGGTACTCCCCTGTTCAGTAGACTCTACAGTTCCATTTTGGTGGGAAGCCTTAGCATTGAACGGTTGTGTTGTTAAAGTGCAAAGTATGGACCCTGCACAGACAGTCAGTCAATGCGACTTAAGCAATGTGCAGTCATTGAATTCTTAACAGCAGAAGGTGTCACCCCAAAGGAGATTCATCAGAGAATGCAAGCTGTTTATGGTGATTGTATTGATGTGAGTACTGTGCGTCGCTGGGCAAATAAGTTTAAAGATGTTGAGGTGGGAACATCTGACTTGCACGACAAACAAAGAGTTGGACGTCCTGTGACAGCAACCACCGAGTTTCACAGGCAAAAGGTTGACAGATTAATTCAGGACAATTGTCATATCACTCAGAGAGAAATTTCAAGCATAATTGGCATTTCACAAGAACATGTGGGTCACATTATTGCTTTTCTTGGCTATCGGAAGATCTGTGCACGATGGGTACCCAGGATGAGAGAACTGTGTGACGAAGGTTGCGGAAACAGAGTGTCGACTTCTTTCGTGACGGCTTCAGAAAACTTGTTCATTGTTGGCAGTAATGTATCCAATTGTCTGGTGATTATGTGGAAAAGTTAATATTGGTAGTTAAAGAACACATTCTAAGGATTATTTCTGCGTTTGATTTATTAAAATATTCCCATCCAAACCCAAGTAACGAAGGTGGAGGCATTACTTTTCATTCAACTCTAGATTTTACTGTACAAACATGCATAGGATTTCATAGAATTGGAAGATACTGAAACTCTAAGACTTCCAGATGACTGTGTTGTTGAAGGTTTTCATGACCAGAATCACTGGGTTGTTGTAGGGTTTATTTGGGGGGGGGGGGGCTATATGGCTATATGTTCGAGAAGCATTCTCTCCTGACGTTTCACCTGCATCTATGGCAGGCATCCTCAGAGGTTGTGAGGTCTGTTGAAAACTAGGAAAATTGGGTTTATATATCTGTGGAATGATGTCCAGGGTGGGAGTAAGAACTCTTTGTCTGTTGGAGCTAGGTGAGAATGTTTCAATTGGCCACCTTAATTAGTATTTGATGGCCTGGCAGTTTTTAGATGTGCCCTGTTACTGCCTGGGGAAATTCCTTGTTGAGAGGTGATTAGCTGTTCCTGATTGTTTCTTCTCTGAAGTTCCCCTGTGTTTGAATGTTGTTCTTTAATTACTGTTATAATATTTGAGGGTTTTTAAAATACTGGTAGCCAGATTTTGTTCATTTTCATGGTTTCTTCCTTTCTGTTGAAATTGTCCACATGCTTGTGGATTTCAGTGGCTTCTCTGTGTAGCCTGACATGGTGGTTGTTAGAGTGGTCCAGCATGTCTGTGTTCTGAAATAAAATGCTGTATCCAGGTTGGTTCATGAAGTGGCTGACATCTCTGGTTGGATTAGTCTGCAGTGCCTTTCATGTTTCTTGATTCATGTTTGGGCAATGCTGCATTTGGTTGTCCCTATGTAGACTTATCCACAGCTGCATGGTATACGGTAGACTTTTGCAGCGGTGAGAGGATCCCTCTTGTCCTTTGTTGAATGTAGCATTTGTTGGATTTTCTTGGTGGATCTGTAGATGAAAGGCACTGCAGATTACTTCAACCTGAAAAGTCAGCCACTAACAAGCCACACCTAAAAACTGCTAGGCCATCAAGTGCTAATCAAGGTGGCCAATTGAAACATTCACATCTACCTCCAACAGACAAGAGTTCTTTCTCCCAACCCGGACCTTCCACAGATATATAAACCCGATTTTCCTAGTTTCCAACAGACCTCACAACGTCTGAGGATGTCTCCCATAGATGCAGGTGAAACGTCAGGGGAGAATGCTTCTAGAGCATGGCCATATAGCCCAAAAAACCTATAACAATCCAGTTTCTAAGTGTGCCTCTACACTGTACAATGAATGCATGTTAACTACCATTGCTCAGTGCTATTGAAGTCATGGGAATTGTCGTTTGGTGCAGCGCCAACACTCTTGAGCAGAGAAGACTTAAGACGTAAAACAGGATTGCATAACATTGGTCCATGGCAGTGAAAGTGGCCTCAAGGTGCATTAATCCTAGAGTGGAGATGCACCCTTGGAGTCCTCACAATTCCTTCTCTGAACTTTCTTTCTTTCTTTCTTTCTTTCTTTCTTTCTTTCTTTCTTTCTTTCTTTGTCTGTCTTCTGTTCCACTTGTCCCACCACTCTTTGGAAAACCTCTTTCAATTTCTGCAGGGCCGAGTTCCTGTTTATGATGCTAAACCCCCAAGTTTATACAAGTTGCTTTTTAGAAAAGAGCACTGAACTAAGCTGTAGTTCCAGCTGTTTAAGGCTTGTTGGTGGGCAAATTTTCCATGACAAGAATGATATCAGCCAGTGAGAATGTCAAACGTCAGTTGGGAATAGAAAAGATTTAGAACGTGACATCCAGGGAAATTATCCCCCCTCTTTTTTGTGAAAATAAAGGAGGCAAGAATGGCAGCCAAATTCACATTGTGTCTAAAATAGCTTTACTGCATAAAGGTCGTGGGTTGGAATTTGGAGCATCTGTAATGGAGCCCAACTCCAGCAATCCCAACAGAATCAGATGGTGACATTTCTACTTGTGGGTGGGCATCTTGGAAGAGATGCACCAAAGGCAATCCCCCCAATAATCTAACTTTGTGGCAGGGGGAGGGAGGAGGTTAGAGGAAGCTTGAAACTTCCCCTTCACTGGTGGACTATTTGTTTGCATCAGGTGGAAATCTCTCATTCTCGTCTCTGGGAAATTGCAAGGAGCAGCTGGACAGGGATCACAACACGAAAGGGTTAAGTCCCACCACCGAAGATGCCCTTTTCACATTTCCTAGATGTGCCATTTATTTCCAGAAGGTACCAAATCCATCTGAACATATTTGACAGGAATTGAAAAAAAAACATGCCGAGGATATGCATTCCTTGCTATGAATTGCAATTGTACAAGCCCAACTGATTTGATACATTTTGATGGTTTTGATCTGCACATAATATTCTACTCCTGGTCAACAATGTGCTGCCCCCTATAACTCATTTTTCTTTTTTAAAAAATTGATACATTTTGGAAACAAAACAGCGCATACTATACTCAGGTATAAGTTGACTTCAGATATAAGTCAAGGGCAAATTTGGGGGGCAAAATTACGAGTTTTGAAATGACCCATGGATAACTTAAGAGTCATTCCACAGAAGACTGCCTCCATAATTTCTCTGCCCAATATTAAGACTAAAAGGGATCAGTGCTTCTTATAGGTTCTCCGCAGATGGACTAGCTGTTACCTTTTGCCATTCTGCTCCGAGAAGGATATGGTTCCTTTTCCTGTAAGAGTTAAGAAGCAATATTCATATTGGGTTGTTGTAGGTTTATTGGGCTGTATGGCCATGTTCTAGAAATATTCTCTCCTGACATTTTGCCTGCATCTATGGCAGGCATCCTCAGAGGTTGTGAGGCTGTTGGAAACTAGGAAAATTGGGTTTATATATTTCTGGAATGATATCCAGGGTGGGAGAGAGAAATGTTGTCTGTTGGAGGTAGTTATGAATATTTCAATTGGCCACCTTGATTAGCATTTGATGGCCTGACAGTTTTTAGATGTGCCCTGTTACTGCCTGGGGGAATTCCTTGTTGAGAGGTGATTGGCTGTTCCTGATTGTTTCTTCTCTGAAGTTCCCCTGCGTTTGAATGTTGTTCTTTATTTACTGTTATAATTTTAGAGGTTTTTTTTAATACTGGTAGCCAGATTTTGTTAATTTTCATGGTTTTTCCTTTCTGTTGAAATTGTCCACATGCTTGTGGATTTCAATGGCTTCTCTGTGTACTCTGACATGGTGGTTGTTGGAGTGGTCCAGCATTTCTGTGTTCTCAAATAATATGCTGTGTCCAGGCTGGTTCATCAGGTGCTGTGCTATGGCTGACTTCTCTGGTTGAAGTAGTCTGCAGTGCCTTTCATGTTCCTTGATTCGTGTCTGGGCAATTCTGCGTTTGGTGGTCTCTATAGGTAGACTTGTCCACAGCTGTATACAGTAAACTCCTGAAGAGGTGAGAGGACCCCTCTTGTTCTTTGCTGAATGTAGCATTTGTTGGATTTTCTTAGTGGGTCTGTATGTTGTGTTTCTTCATCAGCTTCCCTATGCGGCCAGTGGTTCCCTTGATGTATGGCAAGAACACTTTTCCTCTGGGTGGATCTTTGTCTTTACTCTCGTTGCTTGTTCTCGGTCTTGCAGCTCTTCTGATGTCTGTGGTGGAGTATCCATTAATAATAATAATAATAATAATAATAATAATAATAATAAACCTTTATTTGTACCCCGCTACCATCTCCCGGAGGACTCGGTGCGGCTTACAAGAGGCCAAGCCCAAATACAATAGTCAAACAATAGCAACAACAACAACAACAAAATAACTCAAAAATCAAAGCAATAACGTTAACAACACACAATGACTCAATTAAAAACAGTGGCAGGGCCAAATGTAATAATAAAGTTAAAAGTGCTGGGTGTGACAGGTGGAGTGTTTGGAGGGGGGTGGGCATGTAGATAACCTAGATCTCTGATAAAATGCGTTGGGACATAATGCTAGGAGTTTCCTTATTCTGGAAAGGCACACTGGAACAACCACGTCTTCAAGCTCCTCCTAAAGCAGTGCTGGCTCCATTACTGATCCTCTGAACGAGCCTTATTCAGCCTTCAACAGAGACTTCCCTGGGTGTAACACAATTCATGGGAGACGCTTACTGAATCATGAATGGATCAGAGCTTTTTAACCCTTTGCTGGCCTTTGCTGCCACTTGGAAGGCAGCATTTAGCTTAAATCAGCTGCAATGGGAGGTTTAGGTGGCTTCTTGGGTTTCCAGGGGTGTGTCTTTCTGGGGCGCTGCTCTCGCCAGACACACCCAAATGTGAGTTGGGCTATAGCAAGTCATGGTAATGGATTTCCAATATTGACCCAAGTAGTTATCAGCTTGTGGGGGAGAAAAGAGCAGACTTGGAGCATTGTTTGCATAGAGAGATGAAAATGCAAACCCAGCTTTGGTGTTCATTGAACAAGCTGTTGACACGTTTGTGCTTATTAGATTGGTTGTCTGTGGCTGGGAGCAAAATTCTGGTGATTAAAGGATACTGGCAATTGAGGGATGGAGAAGGGCTGTGATATATTACATTTTGATTTTGCCCAGAAGGCTTAGCATGACCATGGGAAATTCATATTGCCCTGTTTTGTTTTGTTTGTTTTTTGTTTTTGTTTTTTGGTCAGGAGCGACTTGAGAAACTGCAAGTCACTTCTGGTGTGAGAGAATTGGTCGTCTGCAAGGACGTTGCCCAGGGGACACCCGATATTTTGATGTTTTACCATCCTTGTGAGAGGCTTCTCTCATGTAACCGCATGGGGAGTTGGAGCTGACAAGAGGAGCTCATCCACGCTCTCCCCGGATTCAAACCTCTGACCTGTTGGTCTTCAGTCCTGTCGGCACAAGGGTTTAACCCATTGCACCACCGGGGGTTGTCCTCTACCTTAATAATACCACGTTTGCTGACCCCTTTGTGTTTTGAATGAGACCTGCCCATCTTTCTCCTAGAGGAGAGGTATTACCTAGGTCCAGGGACATGTCATGAAAGGCCAATGGACATAGCTCTTTTCCTTTAGTTTTATGGATTTTTACTTCCACAGAAATACGACTGTGATTTTTTAAAACTGGGGACTAAATCCAATGGTTACTCTCAACACTAGAACACTTCCATTGAAATAATAGGATTGACATAAATGTTGATTGGGAAGTCACTAGTCTGCTTCAGGCAGCAAAACGTTATGGGCCAGACCTGTTGGTGGATCATTACTAGAAAGTTCAGTAGATTCCATGATGCCAAACACTTATCCTAGGCTATTCTTGAGTTTATTCACCAAAGGCTCGTCTGCTTTCTCTCCATAGTCACTACGGATCAAATTGAGAACCTGCACCGGAGATTCAAGCAGCTGAGTGGGGACCAACCAACAATCCGGTGAGACATTGCCAATTCCTTTTCTTCTTAAGTCTAACCATGTTCAGAGATTTAGACAAAGCCCAAGCCAAATTCAGACTGGCTCTATCATTTTGCAAGACTGGTTATGCACTTTATCTTGTTTTTCCCCCCATTTGTTGTTGTGGGCCTTCAGTTTGCTTCCAACTTTAGGGTAATCCTAATAAGAGGTTTTTTTGGCAAGATTTCCTCGGGGGGGGGGGGGGGTATGTTAGCCTTCCTTGAGGCTGAGAAAGTGTGACTTGCCTAAGCCCACCCAGTGGGTTTTCATAGCTGAGCAAGATGTGAACCCTGGCCTCTGGAGCCAAATGCTCAAACCACTAGGCCATGCTGACTTTCAGTGGCCTACTACAAGGTGGCACAAGAAAAAGGGGAAAATAAAAGGTAATCTTTAACTGATTTATCTATTTTTTTGAAATTCAACTTCTTTCATTTACTTCATCCTGTTTTTATGCTGGAACAGGCTGACACATTGCTGCCTTTGAAAAAAAAGTAGCTCAGCAACTCCCCCAGCAAGCCTCAAAGGCTAAATGAGGGGCATATGTGGCCTCTGCTGGTGTTGATCAAGGCCTGTTCCAGAGTCTTTTGCCTGGGCTGGAGACTGGCTTGCTAATAAATGAGTGCTCATAGTTTAATTAGATGTTTTTCCCTTTGAGCGAAGGTGGCTCTAACGCCCAGATGGCCCTCTTTCACCTTTCACATTGTGCTGCTGCTTTGAGATCAAGGTGCCCTGGTCTGGCATAAGACAGGGAAGGAACAGTTCTCTAGTTCTTGTTTCTTCTGGAGCACAAACTGGTCTTTCCCATGAATCCAGTGCAGTGCAAGAAGGCCAGCCAGGAATGTAGTATGGGGTGGGGAGCAAGAAGGGAGGTTTCAGAATTTTAGGGAGATAGTTAAGCTGTGAAGGGCTCTGAAGTTGAAGGCAGGACACATGGGTAGGAATGATGATAATGAGAGTGGTGATGATGATTTTATTTATTACCCACCTCTCTTAATGTCTTAAGCAAATGGCATCTGATGTGACTTGGGACCTTGAATATTTCCATGGGCCTCGAGTCTCAACAGAGCTAGGTGCAGCAACCTGTTTGGTGTCTGATTTGAGGTCCTCTTCACACCACTGGGGTAGATTTTGCCTTCCTCAAGATGCCACTGAGTCCCGAGGAAGCTTTCTCACTCCTTTGCCCCTTTGCCTCTGCAGCAAGGAGAACTTCGATCGCATCCCTGACTTGGAGTTCAACCCAATCCGGTCCAAAATTGTCCATGCATTTTTTGATAGGAGGTAAGGTAGTGGGAGCTTTGTTTCCTTTGAGTAACGTTAGAATGACAATATTGCCTTGTCTAAAGCAACGCATGAGTATGAGGCGTTCGTTAGCTATTTTACACATCCCCGGTATCATTTCTTTCTCCTGGGTTTTTAGCAAAACAGTATGCCCCCCCCCCCAATCAACTGATTCAGTCTATCCACACCCCAAAAAATACACCACCCCAATATTTGTGAGCCTTTTTAGGTCTTTTAATGCCTTTCTATGCTATGCTTGCAGCTCAAGTATAGTCAAAGTATAGAGTTCTTTATTACCCATGGTTTTAGATATCCACATGTATGTCTTGGAACGTATGCCCCCCCACCCCCCACCCCGTCATACTGTAAATTTAAACCTGTTCTGAAGTGTTATTTTTGTCCTGATCCTTGCACATGTTTATCATATTTTATTTTACCTAATTTTATTTATGTAGCCTATACTATTTTTAGTGTGATATGCTACCCTGAGCCCTTCTCGTCCCTGGTTTTTGGGAAAAAAGAATTCCTTCCCTGGAACAGACATTTTACTGTCCTCTTGGGATCTGTCAGACATCTCCACAAAATTGTTAAGTCCATTTTCTAGGGTTTGTGGGGAGATTTTCTGATCTGTGCAGAAAAAAAATCCTGTGTGCACTCATTTCTATCATGTCTCCAGGAACCTGCAAGAAGCCTCTGTGGGGCAGGTGGACGAGATCAATTTTGAAGACTTCCTGACCATTATGTCTAACTTCAGGCCCATTGAGATGAATATGGATGAAGAGCAATTGGATCGCTTCCGGAAGCAGAAGCTGAAATGTATGTGGCTCCTCAGTTAAGACCTGGGCAGCTGGTGGCCAGAGCCATATAATGTACTGACCCCTAATAGGTTCCATGCCCTGGAGAGCTCCTTTGGAGTTCAAACCAAATCCCAGAGTGGAACCACTGTCCCATTTTCTTGCCACGGGTGTGGGTGGCAGTGAGGACTGAGCTCTTATTCACATTGGTTGCAGTCCAACATCCATTAGTATAGCATAAATATCTGCATGCAGAGATCCACCAGGCTAGCACTACACAACCCACATCCATTTATAACAACACTGTACACCACATGTCAATAACTAAGTTCCACTGTGAGATACTCAGCGCCAGTGTGCAGTGCTCAACAGTAACATTCCCCATTGCTGTATGTGCACTTGACTTCTGCATTGTATTGACTAATTCTCCCCACATGCATTGCATGTGTGATGAATGGAATGCCAGCCATTCTGTGCTGAAGACAATAAGGAATGAATATAAATTGAGAAATGATGGAGGTTATCCCCTTGCCTTCGTTCCCATTTGCTTTTGTGTCATCATTTTTAAAGTGGTGTTTAAACTTTGGCTTTTAAAGCCAAGTTTTTGTAACCTTTTGATAGGCTGAGAATTGTGAAGAGCTGCCATGTTTATATCCTGCCCCTTAATCCCAACGGTTCTCAAGGGAACTCACATAAAGATGTAAAAAAAAAATTCACAGAAGGCCAGCATACAAAACAAATCACACTCTTTCTTGACTTCACTTGTCAGGGGTAAGTAGCTGTTGTTCCTGGGATGTCATGGCTGACAGCTCCCATCAGCCCCGGCCAGCAATCTCAAGGGGTAAGAGAATGTGGGACTTAGAGTCCAAAAGAGGGCAACTGAAAGCAGTGGTCCAGGGCCTGGGGCCAGTCATTGGCTGGTGGTCCATGGTGAGTTTCCAGGAAAGAAACAGATTGTGTATCATTGAGGTCGTTAATCTATCAAAGGTTCTCGGTAAATTTATAAGATCAATCCATATTGCAGGCAAACGTCTTCTGAACAATTCTGGTCAGTAAAACTTTAGGATATGAAAGTAAGTTTGAAATGACTTCAAGATCCACATGGGAATCTTGCATCAACCCTATGAGAAAGGATCAGTCTCTCTTTGCCAGTGTTTTTGCGCCTGTTTAAAAGCGGTTTTATTTATCCAAGCTTTTTAATGAGCGCATTGCCTCTCTGCTAGAGTTTGGGGTGATTCTTTTATCATGAAGGTGCCCTGGTGTTTTTATCACCTAAATGACAGTTGTACATAACCTTGGCATCTAAAAGGATGAAGCCAATTGAGAAATGTGTGGAAAGGCCAACAAAACCAATGCACTAGAACAGCCCTCCCCAATCTGAATCAATGGCTGCATGGGGAGTGGACAACCCTATTGGTCCCATAGACCTAGACCACTTGACTGTTATAGTAGGATCCTGATGAGTTGTACCCAGTGCATGTGCCCTTCCAGGGTTTTTATTGTTAGTGGCTCAGGTGCAAAGGAGAGATTGCCTGCTGTTCCTTCTGATTTCCCTCCTGTGTGTTTTGCCTTGTCTCTCCTAGTTCTCTTTCACATGTATGACGCAGACAGCGATGGGAAGATCACTCTGCAGGAATATAGGAATGTAATGTATCATTTTGCCCTTCCGTTCTTCAAATTGACCTTTCCATGGACCGTCTGCCACCCCTTCCAACTAGTGCTTGGCTTGCTTCTTCTGACAGGTTGTGCAAGAGATGCTCTCTGGGAACCCGCATCTGGACAAGGAGTCAGTGAGGTCCATCGCAGATGGCGCCATGATGGAAGCAGCCACCATCTGTGTAGGACAAATGGTAGGCCACCTTGGTCTCTTCCATGCTCTTTGGACACCCTAGAAGAGCGGGAGCTTAGTAGGGCGCTCATGCTTTGCATGCAGAATGCCCCAAGTTCCATGACTGACATCTCCAGTTAGAAGTGAACCAGGTAGACCCACTGGCTTAATAGGATTTGCCCACGTTACTTTCTCTTTCAACAGCGTACACTTCATTTGGGATTAACCAGAAAAAGTCATGTCATACTCTGATGTTGTATTCTTAGGGGTTTTTTTGGCAAGGAATGCTCAGAAGTGGTTATGCCAGTTCCTTCCGCTGAAAGATCACCCCAGCACTGGGATTCATTGGCAGACTCCCCTCCAAGTACTCAGCAGGGCTAACCCTGCTCAGCTTCCAAGGTTAGACAGGATCTGATGCCTGACTTGTAGGATACAGACAGGATCTAGGCAGCCTGCCCCAGCTTGGGGTGTGCATTTTTTCATTTATATATAAGATCTGATTCCACTTACTGGAAATTGAAAGCATGGTAAAAGGAAAGAGTAGATGCGCTCCATCAATCTTGCTAAAAGCTTGAGGACCATTTTTCCCCACTCAAAGAAGTCTCCTGAACAGCTAGACTGCCTGTCGCAGCAATGGGTATTTAGCAGTATCATGGCACAGTCACTGGAGGGACTGAGAGGACTGCAACAGAACCAAGCAGGCCTGGCTTCAAGTCCCTGCTCAGCCACAAAGCTCACTGGGTGGCCATAGGACAGGCACCATTTTTCAACATAAACTGCTGTAAAGCAGAAGGAGGGAGAATCCTAAATTCAAATGGTAAAACATTGGAAAAAGAGGAGGAATTGGGACATGAACAAAAGGATTGAGGGTCTGGACTTGTTTTTCAGCATCCTTTTGTTCAGGCATTTGGTGATTGAAAGACCCTCTAGTGTTGGCATTTGAGTGCTGGGCAGGGATGTAAGCAGGCCTAGATTCGAATCCCTACAGAGCTGTGGAAGTCCACTAGGTGACGTTACACAAGTCACATTCTCTCAGCCTCAGAGAAAGGCAATGGCAACCCTTCCTGGGGAAAAAGCATACCAGAACACCCTGGGAGAGAGTCACCATCATTTGGGGTCTATATGAAGGCACATAAACAGCTTTAGATGGTTGATTTCTACTGGTTTTATACTACTTCCTATGTTTTTTTAAGTATGCCTAGTTTTGTTTTCTGTACAAAGGTTTTAATCTGACTTCAGTGTTGACAGTCCCACCACACCTGTGTGTACCGTATATGTGGCTGGAAGTCTAAAGTAACACGTCATGCTGTATTCTGGCTGAGCTCTTACATTGGGGCTGCATATTCAGTCCCAGCACTAATTCACACTATGCAAGACTAGGTTGCCTGTCTAGAACTGTGGTCTTTGCAGTGATCATCTGTGATCAGTAGGGATCATTCTGCACTTGCCCAGAGATTTAGAGCTGTGTTTGGCAGTAATCCCACCATGTAAGGGATGTGTTTCCACTGAAATCCAGTTCTAAGTCTGCCACCCAAAGGCACCACATGAAGTAGGAAAGAGGGCAGGTTGCGTGAGTTCACAGAGGATCGCTCTGAAGTGCCACAGTTGTGGGTGGGCAACCGCTGTGATTTGCACAGGTGAGAGAACAGCAAGATAAACTCAATGAGTATCGTGCAGTGGTTCTCAACCTGCGAGTCCCTAGGTGTTTTGGCCTACAGCTCCCAGAAATCCCAGCCAGTTTACCAGTTTACCAAAACATCTGGGGACCCACAGGTTGAGAACCACTGGTATAGTGGGTCATGGCAGCACCAAGGTACACATGGGGATCTTGCATCAACCCAGTGAGCACCCAGTCTGTAAAGAGGAAGGAACATAGACGGTTGGCGGCCATGTAAGCTGCTCAGGAGAGTAGCAGGGGGGGACTCCTTCTGAGATCTGACAACAAGGTGGCTGCCACCTGTGTAACGTGAACTTTGACCCATTGCAGAAGATGTTTCCCAGCAAGGGAGTAGACCAGGTAGGCAGGTGGGATTCAACTCAGTGGAGAGAGATTAAGATGAGATCTTCTTTTTTTTCTTACCCATGCCATAGGTAATGAACAGCCAAAACGACTTTTTAAAGTGTTTCTATAGAGAATAGGAGGTCCTGTGTAATGTCTAGGGCAGACCTGCACAACCTGGAACCCTTCCAGGGGCTTTGGACTTCAACTCCCCAGAATTCCTGACTATTTGGACAAGCTGGCCAGGGCTTCTGGCAGTTGGAGGCCTAAATGCCTGGAGGGCCATAGGTTGTGCAGGCCCGCTCTCGGAGATAAAGGCCATTTTAACTGCCATGGCTGCATCCTGTGGAATGCTGGGGATTGCGGTTGATGAGGTTTGCAAATTGCAAATCCTTGATGTCCACAGGACACAACTGTGGCTGTTCAAGTGGTATCAAAGTGCTATAATTCTGTCATGTGGAAGGCACCCAGCTCTAGAACTGAGGCCCCTTCCACACTGCCCCTATATCCCAGGATCTGATCCCAGATTATCTGGCAGTGGAGACTCATATAATCCAATTTAAAGCAGATAATCTGGGATCAGATCCTGGGATATATGGCAGTGTAAAAGGGGCCTGAAAGTGCCACAACTATGTCTGGGTAAGAAACCTTTCAGTATAGTCTCACACACCCTTGTTTTTGAGAACCACCCTCATCTCACCTCTTTTTCACTTCTAATTGCAGGAACCAGATCAAGTATATGAGGGAATCACCTTTGAAGACTTCCTTAAGGTTAGAACTCTTCTTCATGTATTCAGTTGGTTGGAGCAAATCAGAGATGGGCTGGACCTTCAATGCTCAGCTCTTCAGGCTTTTGTAGCCCTCAATTTCATGCTGTGAGAGGGGGAGGATGGACTAGAGCAAAGGAAGGGGTACCCCAAGCCCTCCTCCCCCACTGAAATCCTCCCAGAGGCCTGCGCCACCCACAAAATTGACCCCAACGGACACAATCCCACCCTGAAGTGCCATGATGCTACCTATGGTCCATGGCACCGACAGTCATCCTGGCTGTATTTGACTTGTATCATTTGGCCTGACTGCAGCCAGCCCTTCAACACCATTTCTGTCCTTTCTCATTGCAGATTTGGCAAGGAATAGACCTAGAGACCAAGATGCATGTCCGCTTCCTGACCATGGAGCCCATTGCAATGTGCTACTGATGGAGAAGACAGTGGATGGAAAATGCTGGTGCCTTTACAGATACCTGGAGCAAAATGTCAGGTAGTCAATACGGGTCCAAGAAGGGTTGCGTCTCCCAGAGTGGTCAAGCCAGAGGGCCACTGGTTCCACCAAACAGGTGGTGCCTTTGATCTGAACTAGCTTTACCGATCGTAATGTAGGCAAATCATGAGACAAAATCTGAAAACATTAATTAAAAACAAGTTTTATTTTTAAACCCTGGGCAGTGGCATGTTCCTTTATATTAGTTTGAGCCTTCCTTCTCAGCGGCCTGGTCGAGCATCACGTTCCAGGAGCAGGAGAGCTTACGCTGAGGAGATGGAGTGTAAGTGGAACCTCACAGAGTTACATGCAGTTGACCTAGTCAGTGGCACAACCAAAGGGCACACGTGTGCCAGCGTTCACACATTTGGCTGGGTAAATCTACCTAGGTCTAGGTTGCTGTTTGCTGTGTCTTGATATCAGGAGGTTATGATATCAAGTGGGGTTCCTTGAGCTCAATGTTGGGGTCCTCCAACCCAGTATTTGCCAGGTGTCCTGGTTTGCAATTCTCATTATTCCCTGCCTCTCTCGGGGGGCTTTTGTATATCTGTTTTTAAAAAAGAAATACTCCTCCAGGCCTAGGGGCCTCCTGACCTCCTTGCATCTGCCCCTTCTTGCTATCTTCCTAATGTGCCATAGGTGTTGATGGGGGAACAGGGGCACACTGGCAAGGAGGCCAGAGGCCTCTTTGCCAATGTGCCAACTTGCCCCTTGGCTTTTGCAGAAGATGTGGAAAACAAGCTGGTTTAGCAAGCCTTGCAAATAAATACTGATTTATAATGTGTAAATGTGTGGATTTCGTACCCAGAGTTACATAAACATCTCTTGGGCCTAAAGGGGCCAAGAGTGGAAATGTTTGGAAAAGCCCTGTTGAAAATGATAGTTCTGTCACAAAAAAGCCATCAGTATCAAAGTCAGCATAATTAACTGTAATTAATATACCTTTCCCCCAAAGGGGAGTTGCTGAAACCAACAGCATTCCAGAATATAAAGAAATCTTTCAGCTTTCAGGCTTGTGCTTGATAGATGAGCAATCCCCGACTCCATGAGCCACTTTCGATCCTTTAAAATCTGCATCGCCCAAGGGAATGCCTTTTTATGCTCCAGTAGACCTGCAGGTTTTTACTCTGAATTCAATCAAGTGTCAAAAAAGACATTTCCAGCTAATTATTTCAGCAACATTCTAATGAATAGGAATTGAAGCATTTAAAACTGAAATTGAGAGACAAGCTTGGCTTGTGTAAGCTGGCTTGCAAGATAATATAGTTCATGTTTATACTGGCTCTATTCAAGAGAGATTTACCAATATTTCTGTAGTCACACATTTTCTATAGTTTTAAACATTACTATAGGCTGTCATGTGTGCTAGTTTTTTCAGCCATTAAGTCTTCAAACTTCTTCTTTGAGTTCACTGAAAATGGGGAACAAAGAAAGAACAGCAAACGCAAAGACATGGTCATTTTTGGCTTTTTGGACACAACTTGCCAATTGGCAGGATTTATTAGCAGGGTCTCAACAGAATTTAATAAATACCTTCTTTGCAACTGTTTAATTTATACAAAGACAGACTTCCAGGTGCCAAAGCAAGAAAAGAAGAGGGATAGAAACAGAACTTTAGATCTACTTGGCTTTGCCATTGGTGACCACTTGATGCAACCATCCACTGCCCTATAATGCAGTTTGGTCACTCTAGGCTCACTTACATGATGCAGTTCAATGTAGTTAAACTCAATTATGAGTCTACAGTAACCAGTGCAGACGGGGCCCTAGTGAGCACAAAACATGAACATGAAAAGCAGAAGCAGCAGCTCATTTTCCTTTTTGAAATCTGCAAAGTGCCACTGACAATATAACATTCTTATTTTGTAAAACAACAAAAACATGATTTTTCATGTAAACATGGATAATAGGTAATATTCTTCACCACTGTGTGTCCAGTTGTATTGTCTCACCACTGATGAAGGGCCACGGTGAAGATTTTTCAAGTGATGCTCACTTTATTCTCCATTTCATCTCTTCTCACAGCAGCCTCGGTTCTCTCTCCTCGCTAAGGGTCTTAAGACCCTTCTATGGACTATGAGACAAAGCGAGGGGGACCCAGCTTGGGTTCCTGATGGAGCAATTGCCCTCCAACACTCCCCCTCCTTTCCATAGGAATTGTGGGCCAGCACCTCTTTGCAGAACCCACTCTGGCACACCTGTACCAGAGCTTGCCCGCTACTCTTTCGACTTTATCCTCCTCTTCTGACCTGTGGGAGACTCTTGGGTGTTTGCTGCAGGATTCCCCGCTCAGTGTCCTAACAAGGAGCGCAGCTCCTCAATTCTCCCGGGTTCGGAGGCATGACCTTGCCAATGGCCATTCAGGCGCCCTCCTTAGATGTCGTCGTAGGGGACTGCCAGGCCAATGTTGTAGTTATAACCAGTCGTTTCATTATAAGAGGAGCGGCAAATAGGAAGGACACTCTCGGCAGCCATGTGGTCCGCAGAGAATGTGTAGGCATAGATGATCCCTCGGTGCCTGACCAAAGAGGGGCAAAAAGAAACGTGTGTGTCATTGAGTCGGAAGAGAACTCAACCCTTCAAAGCCACAGCCTATCACTCCCCACAGCAAGGCAATTATCAAACCATTCTGCAACCCATTCCATGGGATCCAAGGCAAATTCTTCCCAAAAGCAATGCCAGGGAAATCTATAGGACTTGCCTGCAACTCCTGTGCAAGCGATTATTCTACTGTTACATCTCTTAGTTGCAACCTCACAGAACCAGAAAGTACAAAGTGCCAAACAATAAAAAAGAGGAGAAGGCTCTGTGTTGTGTCGATACATCTCGCATCATTCTGTCAACTGTATCTGCCACTCAGGTGGTTTTCTGGTGACAACACAAAGATAACGCTCTACCGATTTCACTGAACTTGTTATGTCAAATGACAACATGCTTTCTTCAATACAGAATTGGCTGAAATAGACTGGCATTTCAGAACAATGATGAATGTTGAGACACTGCTAATTTGGTCACCCACTTACATTTATTTCACTGGCCAACACACATTTTGGTGCCCCAATTTTTTCTGGATATACTTGACCAGCTGATTCCAACAATGGCACCCGTTTTCTCCCATCAGCAATAGTTTTTCAGGTACAGAACATATGCTATCTACTATTTTCCCATCAACAACCGTGATAACCCTATCTCAGAAACTAGAGTTGATGCAGTCTATCCAATGCCATTTTCCAAATCAGGAACAAACCTAAAAACCAAGGTACCAAGAATTTTTTTTGTTGGGCTGTGTGTCTCCTAACAGATTTGTTAAAGGACCCACATTGCTGTTTCTCTCCTATGAACAAGGTACAATACTGCATTATACCAAATCAGATCATTGGCCCACCTAGCAAAGCCTGATCTGCTCCAGAGGTGGGCAGCATCCAGAGCCTGGGGTGCAGTGCTCCATGGGAAACCCACTCCTAGCACTCAGGTTTAAAGGGAGCTGAAAGCATCACAGGTTCTCATCTATCACAATACTGGCTCAATCAGGCATCTTCAAACTGCGGCCCTCCAGCTGTTTCGGCCTTCAACTCCCAGAATTCCTGACAATTGAACAAGCTCATTAGGGCTTCTGAGAGTTGGAGACCCAAACAGCTGGAGGGTTGCAGTTTTAGGATGCCTGACTAAAACATAGCCACTAAGACACCATATCCAGTGGCCAACACACATTTTGGTGCCTCAAATAATAGCCCTGTTTCTGGTATATCTGACCTGCTGATTCCAAAAATGGCACCAGTTTCTCCCTATCGCAGTGGTTCTCAACCTGTGGGTCCCCAGATGTTTTGGCCTTCAATTCCCAGAAATCCTAACAGCTGGTAAACTGGCTGGGATTTCTGGGAGTTGTAGGCCAAAACATCTGGGGACCCACAGGTTGAGAATCACTGCCCTATCGGCTCTGGTTTTTGAGATAGAGAACTATGTCATTTACTAGTCACCATCTGCTTGCCTATAAAGAATTATGTTGACTATATTTAAGAAACCAGAGCTGATATGGTCTATCCAATGCCATTTCTGAATCAACACCCCAAAGAACCCCATGAACAGGCCTAAAAACCAAGACACCAAGAGAAATGATTTTTCTATGATGAACTGCAGTGAAGCTAGGCCTCCTTCTACCTTGCCTTCACCAGGCTATGTTCCCTCCAATTCTCACAGGCACTGACGTATATCCATCCACCCACAGTGCTTTGCAAGTTTGGTGGCACTGCCCATTCGACTCTCCCTGCTTTCTGGATTCTCCTTCCTGTTTAGATGAATGACTTACCTTCGATGCGCCGTCAAGTCATCATCCGTGATGCAGGCGCCTCGGGGCACCTTCTCATCAGGAACATTGGCTGTGATGAGGCTGTGTGCATTGAACCAGACATGGCGAACCGGGTGCCTGGACAAAGGAAGCAGGTGCCCTGTTGGTCACTGACTTGTTCTTGTTTTCATTTTCATGAGAATTATGTTTCAAATGTCTAAACGCAATATGTAAGCCCTTAACATCTTAATTAAGATATTAAAAATCTAGTCATTCCAATGCAGGGAGCCCCCGGTGGCGTAGTGGGTTAAACCCTTGTGCCAGCAGAACTGAAGAACAACAGGTCAGAGGTTCAAATCCAGGGAGAGCACAGATGAGCTCCCTCTGTCAGCTCCAGCTCCCCATGCGGGAACATGAGAAAAGCCTCCCACAAGAATGGTAAAAACATTTTAAAAACCAAAACATCCAGATGTCCCCTGGGCAACATCCTTGCAGATGGTCAATTCTCTCACACCAGAAGTGACTTGCAGTTTCTCAAGTTGCTCCTGACATGAAAAAATAAATTCCAATGCACAGAAATTTTGTACAAAGTGTTAAGAAAAAGAGTCAAGCACCAAAGGTATTTGATTAAATGTATCCTGAGATAAAGAAATACAATAGAAATATATTGGTTCATAATTACGCTCAAATATTCAGAGCAAATCTAATTGAAAATGATAATCTACACATCTCTCTGTGTGGGCGTCATTCATGTGATTCAATGCATAGTGATGAGTCTATTCACATGACTGTTCCTTTCCCTTCTTGAAAATACAGGGTGTCCCAAAAGTCGCCCTCCTGGCCTCATTGCCAACCTTCTATTAACTAAGTGGACCGAGCTATTCCTGCAGCTTTGCCCACCAACCAAGAAGACCGGACATCATTTATTTTAAGAAGGAAAAAGAGAGATTTGTAGATGTTGTTTTCAGCACCACCAAGTGGATGGCCGCAGAAATGTAACTGATCCAGACAGATTGCAATAATAAAAAAAAGAATCTGAGCTGGTTCATATGGACAGTCCTGTGTTGAAGGCAGAGCTTGGACTCTTTTGGGTTTGGATCACAATCCTCAGAACTTTAAAGCTGGCGTGGCCACTATCCATGCTTAGCTGAGGGATTTTGGGGACTGTAGTCCAAAAAAGTAACTTTCCAAAGTTGTACTGTAGGTAATGTGAACACAACAGCCTTCTTCTTCATCCTACTCTTTTTCTCTGATCACTAGACATGGCAAAAAATGAAAGAAGTTGTAGTCCAATCCATCTATCTGGAGCATACTCTTGTAAACGGGCAGGAAAAGACTCTGCTGTGTGTAACGACAAAGATATCATAGAAACTGAAGGAACTGAACCTAAATTTGAACTAAAAATGGGTCCTGAGTCTACTAAGGCTTCTACTGTAGACCATCTTTCCGCCACACCTCCCTCTTGCATTAACTGTGAGCACACATGTATACCAAGTCAAATCATAGCTTCATCCAATCCTGTGTTAACAGCTGACAAAAAGCTCTACTCAAACATGCTAGGAATGGAGCCTAGGGCCTTTTTTATTCAAAGTATATGTGCTACCACTGAGCTAGAGCCTTTTAACTGATTTAAAGCACATTGTGTCATTGGTACACCCAATTCCGTTTTTCTCAGCATTGACTGGCAGTGGCTCTTTAGGATTTCAAATAGGGGTCTCTCAGATGGATAATAATGAGATGGAATTGTTGGTGACTAAACCTGGGCCTCCTCCCTGCCAAATGGAGCTCTACCTCTATAGCTGTTGTGTTCCTCTACAAACTGCTCTATAGCTGTTGTGTTCCTCTACAAACTGAAAAAGAAGGCGCTCTCTTATACTGGGGAGCACTGGGCTTTGACTCCATCATGCCAAGTGCCAGCTCTGCCAAGTGGTAGTCCTCTTGGATGTTCAGCACAGATCCATTCCAGTCATGCTGGTTTCAGATTCTATCAACTGGGAGGGCAAAAACAAGGTGTGGTGTGAAACCTTCACTGACGTTATGGGTACAAATAGGGCAATATGCTGCACACTCAAGAGGGAATTCAACCATTTTACACTCTAAAGGTCCCACAGTATACAGTACAACTTTATTAACTATGGATTGGATATAAATGGTTTCATTTACCCATGCTGCAAAAAATATTCTCCCTGCACAGAAGTGTTTGTGGGCCTCCCCAGGTACTGCAGTGCAATTTTATGGTATGCTTCCTGCCCAAGTGTAGTCAAACTATAGGGCATGCTAATATCTACGTTGTTGGGGGGAGGGGGGGGGCTTGGAACATATCCCTATGGATATGAGAATCATACTGTAATATATTATCCCAACCCAGCACAGAAGTACTGAACCTCAACTTCCATCAGCCCAAGTCATTAGCCATGCTGCCCACGAATGATGGGAACTGTAGTCCAACAGCTGTAAGAAGTGAAGTTAGGAAAGCTGCACAAAGCACCCACAACCTCTCCAAACGGGCCATGCTCTGTGGATTCATTTTATTACAACAGGTTCATAAGACCCTATATCACTTTTATCTAGACCACAGCTTTCCAGATGTTTGGCCCTCCAGCTTCCAGAAGCCCTAACAAGCTTGTCCAATGGCCAGGAATTCAGGGAGCTGAAGTCCACAACACCTGGAGGGTCACAGGTTGGATACCCCTGGTCTAGATCATTTCCACAGTAACAACGCAAGGCAGATGTGGCAGGGGATTCAACAAACTACTAACTGTAAACCAAACAATAACATTCCTACTGAGGGGGAATGTTGGCAGAGGAGTTGAATCGCTTTTTTGCCCGCTTTGAAGTACGCCCACCAGAGGCAGCTGGAATTCAGCCACAGGGCAGTTACAAGTCCAACCTCACCATGGAGAAACATGAGGTAAGGCGTGTTTTGAGGGCTGGGAATCCCATCCTAGAGATGGAGGCAAAAGGTTCCCCAGCCCTGCTCTAAAACTGGATGAAGTGGTGGCAAACAAGGAAGAAGCCTGAAACAAGTACAGATCGACACACATTTGTGGATTTCAACTACACATACTTATACTTTTTTGGCACTGGGATGAAATAGCTTGATCACCGATTGCAGAAAATGGGCTGAGAGCATTACCTGGCATGCATTTCCCAGAGTTTTGTGCCCATTCGTTGGTCCCACACACAGACCAGGCCTTCTTCCCCTCCACTGACAATCTTCCAGTCATCCATCTGCACAGCTGAGACTCCGAGCTGGTGGCCATAGACTGAGCAGGCCGGCTTGCTTTTGCGTACGTCATACACTCTCACCCTAAAACAAGAACAGGAGAGGAGTAAAAGCTCATGGCATGCACCAACGTTAAGACATCCATAATCCTGCTTTCATCCCACCGAGCGCTTACTACACCAAGATCAACCTAGAACTGCGTTGAACACACCTCAGGTGTCCATATTTCTAGGTGGAACTTCACAAAAATGACAGGCCAGTCATTTCTTCAGAGGCAACATCAACAAATGTCTTCACACAAATGTGCCTTTTATTTATTTATGACATTTCTACCCCGTCTTTCTCACCCTGGAGGGGACTCAAGGCGGCTTTACATACAGGCAACAATTTGATGCCCTAAAACACAATATACACTTACCGTAAAAACCGGGGTAATAGACGACTTTTTAAACCTTTAAAATCCTTTGAAAACTTGGGGGTCGTCTTGTCTTCTGGACATATTAGATGACGAATGGCAGTGGAGCCAAGGCAGCGGAGGAGAACATCCGCCTGCAGCGGCCTGCCCTCCGACCTCCTTCCTCACGCTGCCTCTTTCCTCACTGGGCCTAGCTGGGGCCCAACGGAGCGTCTGGCACCTTTCTCTCCTCCGTCCTCGCCCCGCAGATGCCTTCCTCGGCGGTGGAGGCGCACACGGGACGGGAGAGGAGGGAAAGATGCACCCTGCGGAGGCCGGCGCTGTCTTCCGCAGCTGGTGCACACCTTTCCCTCCTCTCTCGTCCCGTGTGCGCCTGCCGAGGAAGGCATCTGCGAGGCGAGGACGGAGGAGGAAGACCTGCGCTGGTGAGCGCGCTCACCCCTGCTGCTTCCGGAGAGGCTTCCAGCATGTCTACAGGCTCCTGCAGCAGCGCGGCGTGGGCCAGACGCTCCGTTGGGCCCCAGCTGGGCCCAGTGAGGAAAGAGGCAGCATGAGGAAGGAGGCCGGAGGGCCGCCTTCCTCACGCTGCCTCTCTCCTTCCTGGACCCTGGAACCAATTGAGGCCAATGCTGTTTTAGGCTGTGTCAATAGGAGAAACCTGAGAAAAGGCAAAAGGGAACTGATATGACACTTTACCTTGGCTGGTTTTTATAATTGCTTTAAATGAGAATTATTTCATGTAACAGTTTATTTTAACTTATTGCCAGCATGATGTAAAGGACCCAGAGTATAAATGAAATTCAAGGGAGAAAGAGCAACTGTAATGTACAATGTAAGGTACAATGTCCCTCTCATGGGAATCTGCATGTCATAAGCATTTGAATTAAAGTTACCATCTTGAATTCAAATCTGATTTTTAATTTTTTTTTAATTTAGTGTGCATTGGAAGAGGGGTGGTCTTATACGGCGAGTATATCCCAAACTCTATATTTTAACTGAAAAAATTGAGGGTCATCTTATACGCCCAGTCGTCTTATATGCCGGAATATACGGTAAATAAACATTAAAATAGAATTTTAAAGTACATTAAAACAATTAAAACATTTAAAAACAATACATTAAGAGTTAAACACATAATCCACAAGCATAATCCAGGCCATTCCAATGTTCCAAGTCTATCTATTGCACAGGTTCTTTAAAGGCTTGGTCACAAAGCCCTGATTTCACTCTCTTGCAGAAGGTCAGGAGAGAGGAGACTGATCTAACATTGCTGGGGAGGGAGTTCCACACTTGAGGAGCCACCACTGAGAAGGCACTGTCACTCACCTCCGCCGATCGCGCCCGCGAGAAGGCGGCACCGAGATCAGGGCCTCCCCAGATGATCTTAAACGTTTCTTCCCTTAACATCCTTCAATTCTCCTCCTAAAACCCTTTTAGTCACTATGAGGGAAACAGTAGCCCATCAGATGTTTTGGATGACAACCCCACAGTCCTTTACCGTTGGCTTTGTTTAGTTGGTGCAATGGGATATTAGGCTAAAATAACTGCAGGGATAATATTTCCCTCATCTATGAAATAGTGGTTAACTTAGGCTGCTATCATATTTATTTCATAGGTTAGACCACTATCTCATTTTTCGTCAATGAGGGTAAGATCAAGATCATCGGTTTCCTCCTCCCCATTATATACTGTGAGGTAGGCTAGGCTGAGAGAGTGTGATTGGCCCAAGATCTCCCAGTGAGTTTGATGGCTCAACGGGCCTGGCCCTCAACCACTATTCAACCAGTCCCAGTCCAGCACTCAACCACTACAACACAGTGGCTTCTGAGACCCATTTTCATGAATGTCGATTGCCTTTTTGAATGGTCTGCATTGCCTGCCATCCTTTCTTAACACTGGCAAGTTCCCTTTTCAAGCCAACAGCCATCTCCCCCTTACAGAGCACAACCAAAACAGGGACCCAGATGGCTAACTTCTCATAAAGGTCAAGCCAATCATTTCAGGGTCTCACTCGCCAGCCTTTAACCTCTTGGACTTGGCAACCGATCATGTCTGCCTTGCAAAAAGCCAGTCCCACCTCCTGCTGGGATCGCTCTGTTGATTTGGTCAAAATGAAAAATCAATACATGATTTCATGCGGCCTGCTCCTTCAAGAGTGAAAGGCCCCATGGGGATCGGCTGCCAGCCTTTGTAAATTACACTCAATGTGTCAAGAAGTCTCCAGGGGCAATAAACATATTTTGGAGACCAGGATGGAGGCCTCGTGACACACATGATGTGTGAGAAGAGCACATTCTAGGCAGACTTCAGATCCATGGGACCCTATGCTACACAAATGGAAGCACAATTTCCAAAGAAAACAAGCTTCTGATCCGTGCTCTGTAGGCTGCCTCTCAAATACTGCCTGGTGCATATTAGTCAGGATGGTGATGGGTCCTGCAAAACAAGTCCTATGAGAGATGGCTAAAAGTTCTGGAGATCTTTAACAAAACAAACAGATGACTCAACTATGGAAGGAGACTGAGAAGAAAGAACTTCATCTTGGAAGGCACTGAATACACTGCGTCTGGCACCACGAGAGGCAAAGCCAACCTTAAGAAATGGGGCCACAAAGTGGAGTCCATGACATGCGAGTATAGAGAAGAGCAGACCACAGACCACCTACTACAATGCAACCTGAGCCCTGCCATTTGCACAACAGAGGATATCCTTACAGCAACACCAGAGGTACTCCAAGTGGTCAGCTACTGGTCAAAGGACATTTAATAGAATGCCAAGTTTTTAAACTTTGTGTTTTTTTAAAAACACATTACAACTGTACCCTTGGTTTGCTCCTGATACGATAAATAAATAAATCTTGGAAAACAGAAGAAAGGGAATAAACTTCACTTGCAAAGCACAACTACTCCAAGACACAAAAGCGCTGCCAACTTGTACAGTTTTAAGGGAAGTAAATAACATTTATGGAATATGGGGCCGTCAATGGATACTCATCAGGATAGGTATATAACATTCACAGTAACAAGGGTACTAAACTTATGTGTTATCAGTTGCTGGGGAATGCAAGGCACCAGAGGCAGATGGCTTCATAAGCAAATGTTATAATGGGAAGTGCTGATGCCAACATTTCTTCACCTCTTTAGTTTTTTTTTCTTTTTCGTGTCAGGAGCGACTTGAGAATCTGCAAGTGCATCAGACAGTACAGGAAAAACAACCAGATACCAACACGGGTGCAGCCACCCACCTACTGGGAATATACAAGCAACCACTATGTCTACTAATGGCTGTCTATATACCGAGAGTGTCTTCAAGCTTTTTCTTTTTTGTGTCAGGAGCAACTTGAGAAACTGCAAGTCACTTCTGGTGTGAGAGAATTGGCCGTCTGCAAGGACGTTGCCCAGGGGATGCCTGGATGCTTTACCATCCTGTGGGAGGCTTCTGTTATGACTTCGCATGAGAAGCTGGAGCTGATAGGACGGGAGCTCACTCTGCTTCCCGGATTTGAACTGCCAACCTTTCAGTCAGCAGTCATGCCAGCACAAGGTTTAACCCATTGCACCACTGGGGGCTCCACCTATTTAGTAACATACTAGGAGGAGGCCCAATTTCATGCTCATGGGTCATCTTAATAATGAAACCAAGAAATTCCTCTCATAAACTGTTCTTAACCTTGCTTACATTAATGTTACCTTGACAGATCGGGATATAAACTGCATTGAAATAAAAATAAATGCAGATACTCAGTATCATGGAAGCGGGCCCTCCAAAAACTGTTGTACTAGAAATCTCATCCGTCATAACTAGCATAGCCAATGATGAGGAATGATGGGAACTGGAGTCGCAATCCAACCACATCTGGAGGCTACTATGTTAGTCATCCCTGATATGTGAGAGAAAGCGAGCAAGGAAGTACATGAGCACAGGAGGAATAGCTTCAGAGATAATCCAAGACAGAAGAAATGGGAGGGGGGAAATCACAGCAGATCACAAAAGGGGGGGAAACAATCCAGGGAGCTGCTGGGCAGAAAAATTGAAGCTAATCCTTGGGAAATGATGAACCGCAGAAGATCAGTTGCCTGCGTGGATAGGAGCCCAACAAGGAGGACGCTCATTGTGCCAGAACTTCCATTGTTTAGGATTTCTGCTCTGATCTGGAGACTGTTCAGAAGAGAAAAAAGCCTCCCCTCTTTCTCCCCCTTGACCTTCTCGAATGAAACTGCTCCGCAGGAACCCGTGAATAACTCTATCCCGACAATTAAAACAAAAAGATGACAAAGACTCCAACCAGGCAGAATGTGCCTGACAGGCTGGAACAGGGACGGGAGTGTGCTGGGCCTGGGCTGCTCCCAGCTCCTCCGCCTCGCTTGCTGAAGCATCCACAGATGGAGGAAACAAAGCCCGGCTCCCTCTTCCTCCGACAAAGCAGGGCCTCCGCAGACCTGGGCACCGGGCAAAAGCAGAACGCAGCTTCGAAGCTCCATCCTTCGCCGCGTGGGGCCTGGCACTCCGCCTGCCGGCACCACGAACCATAATCAGGCAGCCTTCAATGTGCCGAGCCCTGGCTGGGCCTTTGTGGTTTCATTAGCGAGGACCTGGCTTCCAGGCCTCCATGCCCAGAGAAAACAACAGACACTTTCAAATTGTTAGGGAAAAGTCTTGCAAGCTCTACGTCCCAGGTGCCAGTGACTGAAAATGTGGCAGTTGTTCCACGCTGCTTGGGATCACTTCTTGCAAATGTCCAACTGAGGGTTCTGTGAACTTCTCATACTTTATCAGAAGGATGGGGACCCTTTGGCCCTCCAAGTGTTTTGGAATTCAGATTCTCCCAAAGCCCCAGCCCAGTGCAAGGTATTGTGGTACCTGTGGTTTCAAAGGTCTGGAAAAACAAATGTTCCTCCATCAGAATGCTGGATTAAGTATGTAAGGACCTAGGTTCAAATCTCCAATCCCCAATGAAATTCACTGGGTTGTCTCAGGCTGGTCAGACAGTCATTGGAGGGAGAAGCAGTGATGGACAGCCATGTACTTTCTCCAAGCCAGAGTTTTTAAAAGTTCATGTTGACTATGTATCCCAGAATCTCTCGGCCAGCATAGACCATAGCCATTCTGATCAAAAAAAGCTCTGAGAGTTGTAGTTCCCAACCTCATAAATGTTTCCCAGGTCAGCCTTAAATACGTGGCTGCTGTAAATTAAGTCATGATAGTGGTTGGGGGGATTCTGGAACTTGGGAGTCAAAAACTAATACTTCCAGAGTGTCTTAAGAGAGAGGAAGCTCAAGTAGAGTTCTCAAGGAAAGCACATTTCTCAGCTTTAGGACTATGAAGATAGAGTGAGAGAAGCTACACAGAGCCTCTGCTGTACAAGAGATTAGGCTTTTCATGAGATTGTACAATACCTTGGTGACTGTGTGTCACATTCTGCCCTCTCATTAGACCACAAGAAATTCATTTCAAGCCAATCCAACACAGGTAGAAGAATGAATGTTTCAATAACCAATCACCCTACTTTTGAGGAAAGACTACAGCTCAGCAGCCATGATTTTGCTTTGCAGGTAGAAGATCCCATGTTTTATCCCTTCCATCTCCAGGCTGGTAGCTAATGATGGGAAGACCTCTCTTTCCCTGAGATCCTGCAGGGTTGATGCCAATCATTATGGACATCACTGGTTGAGACAGACAAATAATGTAATCTAGTACAAGGAAGGTTCATATGTACAATGGTTTCAACAGAAAACCCACAGCTAAAAAAGGCAGGGTCCATGCCAAGTATACAGAAGGGCCCAGCTTCCATTCCTCTATTTCTGAACACCTTAGACCTGAACCAGTTTCAACTACAGCAGCCCTATGAAATCAGTAGGTTTCACCTATCCAGGGCCAGAGAAGCAGATGGCGGAAACAGAAGAACAGCCTGCCTCAGGGGAGCGTGCTTTCTCCATCAATGTTCAACATTTACACAAATGACCAGCCACTGCCAGAAGGGACAGAGAGTTCCATCTATGCAGATGATCGTGCCATCACCGCTGAAGCAGGGAGCTTTGAGATGGTTGAATAGAAACTCTCCAAAGCTCTAGGTCAGTGATTCTCAACCTGGGGTCCTCAGATGTTTTTGGCCTTCAACTCCCAGAAATCCTAACAGCTGGTCAACTGGCTGGGATTTCTGGGAGTTGTAGGCCAAAAACATCTGGGGACCCCAGGTTGAGAACCACTGCTCTAGGTGCTCTTCCTGCCTGTTACAGGGAAAACCAGCTGATCCCTAATCCATCCAAAACACAAAGACATGTGCTTTTCATCTTAAGAACAGAGAAGCATCCCGAGCTCTGAGGATTACCTGGGAAGGAATCCCACTGGAGCATTGCAGCACACCCAAATACCTGGGAGTCACTCTGGACCGTGCTCTGACTTACAAGCAGCATTGCCTGAATATCAAGCAAAATGTGGGCAGTAGAAACAGTACCATACGAAAGCTGACTGGCACAACCTGGGGATCACAACCAGACACTGTGAATACATCTGCCCTTGCGCTATGCTACTCTGCTGCTGAGTACGCATGCCCAGTGTAGAGCACATCTCACCATGCTAAAACAGTAGATGTGGCTCTTAACGAAACATGCCGCATCATCACAGGGTGTCTGCACCCTACACCACTGGAGAAATTACACAACCTGACATCCGCCGGGAATTAATAGCCAACAGTGAAAGGACCACGGCAGTGACATCTCCAGCTCATCCCGTTTGGATATCAGCCAGCACGTCAACGACTTAAATCAAGAAATAGTTTTCTAAGATCTACAGAGACACAAGCGAGAGTCCAAAAGTGGCAGGCTCAAACCCAGAACCTCAATCAATGGCTGATACCAAATGAGAGACTCTGCCCTGGGCACACAGAAAACTGGGTGACTTGGAATGCGCTGAACAGACTGCGCTCTGGCACCACGAGATGCAGAGCCAACCTTAAGAAATGGGGCTACAAAGTGGAGTCCACGACATGCGAGTGCAGAGAAGAGGAAACCACAGACCATCTGCTGCAATGCAACCTAAGCCCTGCCACATGCACAATGGAGGACCTTCTTGCAGCAACACCGGAAGCACTCCAAGTGGCCAGCTACTGGTCAAAGGGCATTTAATCAACTACCAAGCTTGCAAACTTTGTGTTTTGTTTGTCTGTCTGTTTGTTTGTTAAACAATGCAATGCAACTGTTTGGTCTGCCCCTGACACGATAAATAAATTGATTTATTTACCTATCCATTGATTCATCATTCTGCCATTCCGTTGTTGGGAATAATAATAATAATAATAATAATAATAATAATAATAATAACAACATCAACAACAACTTTATTTGTACCCCGCCTCCATCTCCCCAAGGGGAATCCGGGCGGCTAACATGGGGCCAAGCCCAAACAATTACAATAAAGCAAAATAAAATACATACAAGACACATGACAACATTAAGCAAAAATGCTTATACAATAACATAATAAAACAATAAGATAGTAACAATAACATAATACAACAGAGTATAAAAAATAATATAAGAATTTAGAAGAGGGTGAAGTAGATAAATAAAGTGCTGTATTTAGAGAGAGACTTGGGTGGGACAAACAATTAGGTTATTCTCAACTGAGGGATGGGATAAAGTACATCAGAAAACCAATTGACACTGAGACAGGACCTGACATGGGAATTAATAATTCATTCTTCAAAAGCACACAGGAAAAGACAAGTTTTTAAACTTTTCCTAAAAATTGCCAGGGTGGATGCTTGCCTAATCTCCCTGAGGAGCGAGTTCCAGAGCCAAGGGGCCACCACGGAGAAGGCCCTCTCCCTCGTCCCCACAAGCCACGCTTGTGACGGGAGGCGGGAGCGAGAGGAGGGTCTCCCTCAAAGATTGAAGGGATTGCGCAGGTTCGTAGGGGGAAATGCGATCATGAAGGTAGGCCAGTCCCAAACTAATCCATTAAGAGTCTCCATTTCTCCTGCCTTTCTCAGCAAGCTCAAGTGGGGACATTGGAATAGCTCCACTGTATTATTCTCCGAGGAAAAAAGAAATGTGCTGCAACCCACCAGCTATTTTGAGAATACATTCAAAGAAATTCATCTGGAACCCCTTGGGGAGGTTCAAGCATTGCAGTGGTGATTAAGGTAACAAAAGCCCTCCTGCTATACGGCTTCATGTTGTCCTGATGCACGACTCCGCATGAAGGGAGGCGAAGCAGAAAAGACTTGTGTGCTTTTTGCAAACTGAAGGGAGGAGTGAAATTCTCAGGGAGAAATAGAAATACTTGGTGGCTGCCAGACAACCACCTATGCATTGTACTCAGGTGGCAGGCATGTAGCCGGGGGGGGGGGGGAGGGGGCTTGAGGGGCTTCAGCCCCCCCCCCCCCCCGAAATTCTCATGGGGGTTCGTGAAAAGGCCTTACTGGTGCATTATTTAAACTGTTATGTTTATTCATATCATGATCTGATCACCATACTCAATATATCCCATATGCATGGGGGTATTGGGGTAATGATACAAAAGGTTTGCTAGGGTAGACCCTCTTTCACTCAGACTCAGCCCCCCCCCCCGAAACTCAGCCCCCCCCCGAAATCCCCCTGAAAAAAATTCAGCCCCCCCCCCCCCCCCCGAAACGAAATCCTGGCTACGGGCCTGTCAGGTGGCATCTTCCTTGAACAAGGAACAAAACGCATTATATATTTGGAAGCAGCAGCTCTCGCGGCTTCAAGATGGGAGCTCCAGAGTGAAATCCACAGGCTTCGCAACTAGACACCCAACTGCCCAAGCAAACGGGCACCTGCAGTTGGATGCCCCGTTGCTTGGGGTGGGAGCAGGAAGACGAGGAGGGAGGAAACAGGGCGCTATTAGTCACTGGATGTCTGCCACGGTACAACATCCCTTTGGAGCAATGCCATCTCCATAATTAACACTCTCCCCACTCCCAAGGGGAGGGGGGACTCAAAAATTGGACTCGAAGGGTTGTTTTTAAAAAGCACTGTAATCCTTTCATGCTGATGACTCCGAGCGCTTCCATGTCTGCCAACAGACACGGAGCAGAGGAGTGAAAACAATATATGGGCTGCCTAAGCCGGGAAGAGAAAGAGAATGCTGCTAATCAACTAAATGGAATTTGGAGCCTGTTCACAAATAAATCCTCTCTTTTGGTCACCTGAGGGACACCGTAGTATCCCAATGTACGTTCTTGTTACTGCTTAGGGGCGGGGGGAGAAGGAAGGAGCTTTTTTGGCCCGGGTCATTTCTCCCTGAGGTTATTTTTCTCCTTCAAATCACTGGAAGTGAGGTGTGAAGTGCCAGACTCATTTGGTGAGTGTTGGTGGGAAAGAGAATGGGATTCCAAGAGGCCACGCTGGGCCGCACACCAACTGTTTCCACCAAATGTCTTTTGAAAAGAAAAAGAAACGAAGAAATACTTCCATTGAGTGTATAAAAATAAATGTGGGGATCGCTTTCCAACCATCACACAATTCTTGGGAACTCAATGCCTGCACAGAGTCTGCTCAAAGTATCCAGTGTGGTTCTGTGCAAGAGCGTAAGAGTCCGCATCGCATGAGGGTTCCTCTAGCTAAGACGTACCTTCGGTCTTTATTTCCTGCAACCACCATGAACGGGGGGCTGTCCCGGAGGTTGACACATGTGAAGTCGCCCAAGGAGCTTCCAAGCTGCGTCACACATTGTCCAGTCTCCAAACTGTAGAGAAGGATCTGGAAGACACGTTACCAAAATGAACAACCAAGGTCAAGCCACTGGTCTCCCTGAGATCAAGGTAGTACTCCCCAATGCCAGTCGACCTATGTAGGCCAACCAGAGTGACGTTTACTTTTTATTTTGGTATAGGAGATGAGTCAACACTCTCCGCTGTCCCAGAAGATATCGTGCTAGGTGGAATACAGGTGCTGATAGTAAAAACAACAACAGTAGCAATAGTAATTTATTACCCGCCTCTTGTGTCTCGAGGCAGAGTACAACATGGTTAAAACAGAGAGATAAAACAGAGAGATAAACGTTTCGGGCCCCACCTATCTCCGCAATAGCATCTCCCCCTACAGTAGACTCGTAGATCTACTGGGGAGGCTCTTCTCTCGTTCCCACCACCGTCTCAAGTGTGGTTGGTGGGGGCAAGGGAGAGGGCCTTCTCGGTGGTGGCCCCCCACCTCTGGAATGCCCTTCCCAGAGAGGTAAGAGAAGCCCCGTCACCTGCCTCCTTCCGCAAGAACCTGAAAACCTGGTCATTCCAGCAAGCTTTTGAACATGATTAACCCCAGGCCCTACCCTGGCTATTACTTAGGTCCCCACTCTGTACTCTATACACTTCCCCAGCCCTTTGCTACTAGCCCTGGTCTAGCCCTATTACAGCTATTCAGCAGGCCCTGGAAATGAAGAGCCCCAGGCACCACCCTGGCCATTAGTTAGGCCCTTGCCATGCACTTTACCCACTTCCCTGGGCCTAAGTTTTCCCGTTGGCCCAGTCCTCTTGTTTTCATGCAGCAGATCTTGGAAATAAATAGCTCCAGGTCCCACCCTGACCACCAGGTAGGCCATGCTTGCCCTTTACTGACTCCCCACTCCCTAGTCTACTTCGTTGTAGTAGCCTAGCCCTCTCATAGTTGTCGAGGCCCACTTTGAAATCTTGGCCATTGGAAGCTGCACTGCCCAATGTAATTAGTACTGAACTGGATTTTTAAATTTAAGTATGTACAATTGTTATATAAATACTATGTTTATACTTTTTATAATGACTTTTTGAATGTTTTATGTCGGTAATTGCAATGCTTTACCATGCTGGAAATCGCCCTGAGTCCCCTTGGGGAGATGGAGCGGTATACAAATAAAGGTTTATTATTTATTATTATTAACAAAATTGTGTCTCCCAAAAGAAGAAAATGGCTATTGCTGCTCCCTTCACAAGACTCAACATCTGCCACTTGCAGAAGCTGTCTCCCTTTGCCTAATGGGAGGGCCAACCCTCACCAGGAAGAGTAGCCAGAACCAAGCCCAAGAATTAGAACTACAAAGCACAAAATCAACAACATGTTCATCTTTCTGGTAAAGTTAGACAGAGCAGGGTCTACAACGACTGCTCCTTTTGGACCCCGTAGGGAGGCACATCAGCTCTGAGAGCCTCAGACACGCCGGACAGGTTGGAAGCCCTAACTGCAGCTTCAGAAAAACAGGCAGCAACAAGTATAGTTTAGTTGTGTTTCCAGCTAGTACAACCCCTTCCTCGCTGTCCTTCCACCATCAGACTATGAGTCTTTAAAAAAAAAATCAACAGACTTTTTGAACTGAAGGTTTTGAAGGTCTTTTAAGACAATACTACAGTGTTTGACACATAATGGATTTCTTTTAGTGAAACTTGCCTAGATCTATATTCAAATGGCAACTTGTGCAAAATAAGTTTAACATACTTTACCATTCACTAGAATTCAAGACATTTTAAAAGCAAAATAATTCTTAACTAGAATTATTGGTTATTATTTTTTTTAGCAAAAACTGTTTCAATCTGGCTAATAGCCATAGTACCACCAGCTACTTCCCACCCCCTCCATATCATATGCAAAAATCCTAATGTAGAAATTTTAAAGAAACTCCTTGCAAAGCAGGGAATATATCTTCACAATCAAAAGAATTTCAAAATATGTCTACACACATCATGATTTCACATTAATAAAGAATACCTCATAAGGACAGGAATAGGCATTAAAGCACTTCCTTGTGATTTGAGCTCTCTGACTGTTTTAGGTACACAAGTATGGATAACTAAAAAAATTGCATAAATGGAGCAATGTTTAAAATCATAATCAAATGTTTCGTTAACATTATTCCATCATGTTTAACCTTTTCAGGAATCACTTACTTCTAATTTTGTAACGTTCCAGCTTGTCCAAATAGCATTGTGAATTTAATAATATAATAATAATAAACTTTATTTATACCCTGCCACCATCTCCCCCAACGGGGACTCGGGGTGGCTTACACGAGGCCAAGCCCAAACAGCAAATTACAATACAGTAAAATACAGTAAAATAAAAACCGGAACGCAAGCAACAACACATTAAATACAAAAACATGATGAATACAATAAGCAATGAACACAAAACATAAGAATGCAATGAACAATCACAATAACAGTGAGTGGGCCACATGTACAATAAAATGAGCAGATTATTTGAAACTGGCAGGGGCGAAAGGAGGGCCTCCCCCAAAGATCGAAAAGCTCGGGCTGGTTCATGGAGAGAGATACGGTCACGAAGGTAGGTGTGTCCCAAACCGTTTAGGGCTTTATAGGTAAGAACCTGTACCTTGAATTGGGACCAGAAAATGAATGGCAAATATTTTTTTCTTAATATTTTTTTCCTTTCCCTCTTCTTCTTTTCTTTCCTTTCCCTTCCTTTCGTTGACAACCATGCATAACACCTTTTCTGAACAAAAGCTTAACGTTCACATCTCAAGAGTTCTGCCATAATACACTACATATACTATGGAAAAGAAAGTCACAACAAATAGCTCCAAAGGATTCTTCCTCATGTCTTTCTTCAGAAGAAAGTTAATGTGATGAAAATTTAGATTTTATAATGGTATATATATATATATATATATATATATATATATATATATATATGAATGATTATTTTATTGTTTACCCCACTCCCACCGTCCAACCCTTCTCCTGGACATACAATTTATCTGTGGAAAGTCCAGGGTGGGAGAAAGAACTCTTGTCTGTTGGAGGTAGGTGTGAATGTTTAAATTGGAAACCTTGATTAGCATTTGATGGCCTGAGAGTTTTTAAGTGTGGCTTGTTACTGCCTGTTATTTTATCTTTCATCATCTTGTAGTATATTGCCATATAGCCATCTGGGCCTGAGGATTTATCTGTCTTTAAATTCTGAATTGCCTCATCGATTTCCTGTACTGTTATTGATCAATTCAAACGTTCCTGGTCTTCTTCAGGGAGGGTTGGAAGCTTTTAAATTTTTATGTATTCTACTACTACTTCTGTTGAACCTCCTTCATTTTTGTATAGATCCTCATAAAAGTCTTTTAGATGTTGTTTGATCTTTTGTTCTTCTTTAATTTCTTTATCTTCACGTTTCAATGAAATTATATATTTATTTTAATGCTGTGTTTTTAATTTATTTGATAACCATATGCCTGGTTTATTTGCGTGTTGAAAAAAAATCTGCTTACTAAATTTCAATATTTGTCCATTTGTTCCACCAGAATTGTCGATGCTTCTTAATAGTTTTAGTTTTCCAGCTAGCCTTTTTGTCTTTTGGTTGTTTATTATATTCAAGTACAGTCTGACACCAACCTTGGATGAATATCAGCACTTAATAACTGTGTAGGAAGGCTTTTTGTAGCCCAGATCATGTCAATTCTCGACAGCGAATTGCGTCTGTCTAATCGGAATGTAAACTCTTTTTCAGGTCCATGCTATAATCGCCATACGTCTATAAGCTCTAGGTCATCTGTTAATTTGCATATTTTCTGTCTATGTTTTGTTCCACTACCCTGTTGAAGTTTCCTACTATATATAATCAGTTCATCATAGTCTGTATTTTCTATTTCTTTATGCAATTTGGTAAAGAAGGTTATCCATTGTTTGGAGCACATATACTGGCTAATAATATTTTTTGTTGTTGTCTAGATCAACTGTGCTCAACTGAAAGCGCCGTTTTTGATCTGCTTTTATTTCAGCAGGTAGTAGATTTTCTTTTATATATGTATCTACATCTCTTTTCTTAATATTGTCCATTGTAATGTGGACTTGGTCTAATTTTTAATGTAATCAGATTTATATTTGCTTTTTAGATGTGGGTTTCCTGAATATCTATAACATTTGCCTCTGATGATCTTAGATGTTGATTCTCCCCCTTTCTTTGGTGAGTTAAGACCACTGGCATTCAGTGATAGTATTTTTAGAGTCCTCATTGCAAAGGTTCTAGTGTGTGGGTAACCTGGTTGGCTTCTTCACTGGGTTCTTCCGTTCCCTCTTCTTGGTCTAGATGTTCTGTTGTTGGTTTCTTATGTATTTTCTTGTCTTGAGGAGTTCAACTTCCTTGAATCTTTTGGTTGGTGGTTTTCTGTGGATTTCCTTTTGACGTATACTGTTTTTGACCACTTTTTATCATTTTTAATATTGGAAATATTAAATTAATTGCATCGCTTTAATTTGTTAAGTCACCCTGAGTCCCAATTTTGGGGGAAAGGTGTGGTATAAATTAATAAGGAGACTATAATTGCAATTACGAAGTGACACTCTTGAAATGTGGTGTCTTACCCAATGATATTTCTTTGCTGCCTATATATAGTACATAAATATAAATTTATTTATTTATTTACTTCATTTATATACCGCTTTTCTCAGCCCTTGGGCGACTCAAAGCAGTTAACAATAGCAAAATTCAATGCTCAACATCATAAAAACAGTTAAAAACAATTAAAATAATAACATAATAAACTGTTAAACATTAATATAAATACAGTAATATAAATATCATAATAAATATAATAATACTAATAACCGTCATCTTGAAGAGAATCCCAATCATGGTTGGCCCAAAACTTCAAGAGTCCCCAAATTTAGTATAACATGATTGCTGGCTTGTGCCCTTTTCTATTTTATTATGAACCTAGCAAAGGGGTTCCACTGTCAAACTGAATGCATTTCTCCTAGCATTCAGACAGAAACTATTCTCTGTGAGGAAACCTATGAGATCCAGATCTGGGGCAGCAGAGAGCAAGTCTCCACTGTGTTTTACATGATGGTCCTATCATGGATTTAAAGAACACTACCATATCACCATCAAGTCAGACTTGGCCACAGTGGTCTACACTGTCGTTACATCTAGGATAGACTACTGCAACGCACACTACGTGGGGTTGCCTTTGAAGACTGCTCGGAAGCTTCAAATAGTCCAACGAGAGGCAGCCAGGTTAATAACTGGCGCGGCATACAGGGAGCAAACAACTCCCATGTTATGCCAGCTCCACCGGCGGCCAGTTTGCTACCGGGCACAATTCAAAGTGCTGGCTTTGGCCTATAAAGCCCTAAATGGCCCCAGCCCAAATTACCTGTCCGAACGCATCTCTCCCTATGAACCATTGTGGAGATTAAGATCCTCCGGGGAGGCCCTGCTTTCCATCCCACCATTGTCACAGGCACGATTGGTGGGGAAGAGAGACAGGGCCTTCTCAGTGATTGCTCCCTGACTATGGAACTCCCTTCCTAGTGAGATCAGGTCGGCTCCTTCTCGCCTGTCCTTTAGAAGGATGGTAAAAACTTGCCTGTGGGACCAAGCTTTCGGGACAGGGCAATAAAGCAGCAATAGGAAAGATTATCAGGCCAATTAGATTTGACGTGGATGACTAGGACGGTTTTAAATGGTGTATTTTAATATTTTTGATAAATGTTTTTAATGTTTATGTATGTATATAATAATTTGTTTCCCATCATTGAATGTTTGCCGTATATATGCTGTGCTCCACCCTGAGTCCTCTTTGGGGTGAGAAGGGTGGAATATAAATGTAAATAGATATAAATAAAATCTAGTCCTCTTTTTTCAGCCTTAACATACTGCGTTCCTCCATCTTTCTTCATATGTTTTGTTTTCCCTACCACTGGCAGCATCTCCTGCCTTCCTCTTCTTGTTTTTGACTTGTTTCAATATTTCAAAGCCAACTTTTGGGAAGAACTTCCTGCAAAGCAGTGAACAAAACAATAAAATAAGACCACAGTAGCACAATAAATTGTATCACCGAACTTTAAAATTCAGCCAAAAGTCTGCCTGCCAACCAAACATATCCAATAAAAGTCATTGGAAAAATTTGGATTTTCAACGCTGTTTAAAAACCCAAATACCGTTCCAATTTGCCTCTATTTTTCAAGGGCTGCAAAAGTGGGCACAGTGCTCCTGATGATGTCACACCAGGAGAGCATAACATGAGACTATTCTTTCTTGGTGTAGCAATTTGAACCTCAGACTGTGGCCCTGAACTCACTGGGTGACCTTGGGCAATTCACTCTCTCTCAGCCTCAGATGAATACAAAGACAAATCCCCTTTGAATAAATCTTGACAAGACAACTCTGTGATAGGGTTACCTTAGAGTCGCCCTATGTCTGAAACGACTTGAAGGCACACAACAAGAACAAACTATAATCTGGCCTCCCCACAGTCCAGGGGTCCGTGATCTGGCTATTTAAAAGGTTTGACGGACCGTGCTGTAAATGGTCTCTTCTTTCCATAAAGCCACATCCTGCTTTTGTCCTCAGTGTAGTGCCCACTTGATCCTAAACAAACTACTAAAAAGATAAGAAGCCTTGACAGAACACAAGGTGAGGAGCAATGATTGGGACCCTGCATCTGAAAAAGAAGGCACACAGCACAGCAGCCTTCCGCTGTAGCTGTTTTCAAAGAAATAGCTGTGTTAGTCTATTGCAGTATAAAAAGAGGGAGTCATTGAGAAATGGAATCTAGCAACTCCTGGTTCATATTTTTAGCTGCATGAATATCAATCCACTTCCTCAGATACAGTAACAGAGTGATATTAAAGCCTCAGATAATTAAGCACACAGTGAGACAGAACGGGCAAAGGCCATGCTTTGCATCTTTCAGGGTCCTATGACAGTCCACCCCACTCCAACAACTGTATAAACGTGCTTTAGAACCTGAGGACAATATGACATTGTCTTTGCATCTGAGGAAGAGCATTGATATTTACGAATGTTCATGCCAACTGATAAGCCAGATAGTTTTAATGTGGTGTTTTATGTCTCTGTTTTAACCATGTTGTACCCCGCCTCAAGCCACAGAGAGAGGTGGGTAATATAATCACTGAGTTGGAAGTGGCCTTGTGGGTCATCTAGTCCAATCCCATTCTGCCAAGAAGCAGGAAAAGTGCATCAAAGCACCCAGACAAATAGCCATCCAGCCTCTGTTTAAAAGCCTCCAAAGAAGGAGCCTCCACCACACTCCGGAGAAGAGTTCCACTGCTGAACAGCTCTTACAGTCACAAAGGTCTTCCTAATGTTCAGGTGGAATCTTCTTTCCTGTAGTTTGAAGCTATTGTTCTGTATACTAGTCTCCAGGGCAGCACAAAAGAAGCTTGCTCTCTCCTCCCTATACTTCCCCTAACATATTCATACATGGTCACCATGTCTCCTCTCAGCCTTCTCTTCTGCAGGCTAAACATGCCCAGCTCTTGAAGCCGCTCCTCATAGGGCTTGTTCTCCAGTCCTGGGATCATTTTAGTCGTCATCCTCTGGACACAATACAGCTTGTCGACATTTCCCTTAGATTGCGGTCCCCCGATTTGGACACAGTGTGATTCCAGGTGTGGTCTGGCCAAGGCGGAATAGAGGGGTAGCATGACTTCCCTGGAGCTAGACACTATACTCCTATTGCTGCAGGCCAAAATCCCATTGGCTTTTTTGCCGCTGCATGACATTGTTGGCTCATGTTTAACTTGCTGTCCACAAGGACTCCAAGGTCTTTTTTCACGCGTACTGCTGTCAAGCCAGGCATCATCCCCCATTCTGTCTCTTTGCATTTCCTTTTTTCTGCCTAAGTGGAGTATCTTGCATTTGTCCCTGTTGAACTTCATTTTGTTAGTTTTGGCCAATCATCTCTCTAATCTGATAAGGTTGTTATGAATTCTGCTCCTGTCTTCTGGAGTATTGGCTCTCCCTCCAATATGTCATCTGCAAACTTGATGATCATGCCTTCATCTAAGTCATTAATAAAGATGTTGAACAGAATCGGGCCCAGGATGGAACCCTGCTTCTGGCACTCCACTAGTCACTTCTTTCCAGGATGAAGAGGAAGCATTGGGGAGAATCACCCATTGGGTTTGTTCACTTAACGATGACGACGACGACGATGATGATGTTGATCATCATCATCATCATGGGATTAAGCTAGGTGTAATCATCTTAACCAATCTGGTTGATGATGATGATGATGATGATGATAATTTTAATAATTCTAGACACTTGGGAAGTGTCCAACATGTGATCCAATACAACAAACAGCATAGTGTTTGCTGTGTACTATCTTGTTGTGTTTCAAATAATAATAACTTTATTTATACCCCGCCCCATCTCCCTGAGGGTAGTTGGAGCAGCTTACAACAGTGCAAATAACACAATAATCAAAATAAAACGATGATAATAAAACAGTAAACCAATAACCATTTTAAATAGGATCAACACAAGTAACTAAACAATCCATAAAAGTGAAAAAGTAAATATATTAAATTAACAACAGGCATCATCCTTGAAAACCAGACTTATATGGTATAAAACAATTAAGTTAAGTGCTGGATTTTAAAAAGACCATTTTCTCCACCAGATATGGATCAACTCATAACTTATTTGATCAGTCAATTTTTAAAGGAAGTTCTAAAGAAGTACCGTATTAACTCAAGTCTAACGCACCATCGAATCTAATGCTCACCTCAATTTTTAAAACCGTAAAAAAGTATTTGCTGCCAAACGGAATGTGCAACAACAAAAGTCTCGCTCTTTGTAATTTAGAATGCCAAAGCTTCAATCAATGGAAAGGAAAACTTTGGATGCACTTAAATGCTTTAGAATGGATTCACTTTAATTGCCTTGGTTCAATGTTATGGAGTCATGGGGGCTGTAGTTTTGCAAGGTCCTGAGTCTTCTCTGCTAAAGAATTCTGATGCCTCACCAAACTACAAATCCCTGGATTGCACAGCATTGAACTGTGGCCATTAAATGAGAGATGGCGTCCCTCAAATAGGAGCTCCAGGGGCTCCTGAAGCAGCTTTCCTTTTGACTTTGGCTCGGCACTAAGATTACCATATTATGCGAATATTATGCAAATCTAATTTTGGAGAAGTAATTTAGCCCATAAAATGGTGAGCAATAAATGTGAGTAAATAGGGTACTCCTCTTTTACTCAAAAGTAACTGAGGAAGCCAGGTCCCCTTCAGCTCTAGAATCATGGGCCGTGCCAGCAGCAGACTCTACTAAGCCCAAATGCCAAAGAACGCTGCGTTTTCCAATTTACAGTTCTCACCATTCCAAAACCCAAAGTTAACTGGACCCAGGTTGAGCGAGATCTCCCTGAACAATGAATAATTCAAGATGCCTGAAATGTCTTAAGACGGCCTTCGCCGTGACGTTGAGTTAAAGACCTCCGAGATTCGGAGGGACGGAACGCCGCCTCCATTTCACAGGCAATTCTTTCCATGTTACAAGTCCCACAACGACCTTTATCGTCTCACCCCCTTATTCACTCTTTTAATAAGGATGAGCAAATGGGACTTCATTTTCTCTGGTTGCTAAGAGAGAGCAAGCTCAATTATTTATGCCCCCACTCTTTCTCTCTCTTTTTTTTACATGAAATACATTAGCCTAATGCTATCATTTCACAATGGAAGTTGGGAGCATTGTGACCTTTGGCAGATGTGGAGTGGGGAAGGCTTGAAAGGCAAAAAGAAAGGAATGGACTCAATTTAGGGCATAAAGAGCAACCTAGTCAGCATGGCATTATCCAAATTGGGCACAGGAAAATTTTTACAGAGCGTTTTGTAGCCCTTAGCATTGATGATGTTCAGAACAAACAAACAAACCTGTCGATTTCAGTTCCTCTCAGTTTATAATTTTCTCTCACCTTAAGCTTGTTTGATCTCATCTCTGCATCCGTTTGTAAGGGTTTCATTTAAGCAACCAACATCAAAATTCACAGATATCTTTGCCTAATATACGGGTTATCCCAAAATTAGCAGAATTAAAGATCCCAAAATGAGAGAAATGTCATGAAATTACAGGAGAAACTTTAAAGTGAAGTTTGCAACACTATGCTTTAACAATATGCATAATACATTACTATGCAATCCCATAAAATTATAATTTAAGATGAAATGTATAACTCTGATGAAATCATTTATTACTACATTGATTCTTCAATATCAATGTATTTACTAGGCCTTCAAACAATCATTGTATCTACTAATAGCTGTTAAAGGGTGTATACATTTTTGGGAAACCTTGTACACTTTTTTGTACAAGTTTGCCAAATATATTCAATTTCTGCAATCAGTCTTTTTTTAACAGAATGCTACTTTGGGCACTTTAATATAGACATATTTGTACCCAGGGCCCCCTGGTGGCGCAGCGGGTTAAACCATGGAGCTGCTGACCTTGCTGACCGAAAGGTCAGCAGTTCAAATCTGGGGAGCAGGGTGAACTCCCACTGTTAAGCCCAGCTTCTGCCAACTTAGCAGTTCAAAAACATGCAAATGTGAGTAGATCAACTGGTACCGCTTCTACAGGATGGTAACAGCACTCCATGCAGCCATGCTGGCCACACGACCTAGGAGGTGTCTATGGACAACGCCAGTTCTTCGGCTTAGACATGGAGATGAGCACCATCCCCCAGAGTCGGACACAACTAGACTTAATGTCAAGTAGAAACATTTACCTTTACTTTTTGTGCCTACTTAGAATAATACAATCACAGAATCATTGAGTTGGAAGAGACCTCATGGGCCATCCAGTCCAACCCCCTGCCAAGAAGCAGGAAAATCGCATTCAAAGCACCCCTCACATATACACTTTTCTATGTGTACATATGAGCGAGAGAGTACACTTCTTCGTTTTATTCAGACAACTGGATCAAAAGATTCTAAAGAGGGAAAATACCAAAAGATAATAGCTTTCTGGTTCAAAGAAGAGGAAGCTTAGTAAGTTCTTATTGAAAGGAAAACAAAAAGGGACAACAGTGGATAGGGAAAGGCACTGCGATCCCAATTTGTTAGCTGAAATTGAGCAAATCAAGTAATGAAAAGAAGGGAAATGGAATTGGTAACCAAGAATGCAACCCATTGATAGGATTGAGCTCCATGAAACAAAACCCTTTATTTAAAGCACTGTTAATGTGTTGTCCCAAAAACAAAAAAACAAAAAAAAACCAGTGTCAAAACGCAAATGAAACTCAACAAGCAAATTGGAACAATTGGCCCGAGCAGCTCAGCCACAAAAGTGAACCAAAGGTCAACAAAGGAACAATTCTAAGTGGTCGAAAAGGTACGATCAAGTAGGGACTAGGGGCCTGCCCTTGACAAGGACATTTTTAAGACCCCCAAAGTTCCTTTTATTTCTCCTAGAATTGGTACACAAAAAGAGAATTCTCCAAGTGCTTTATTTCAAGTCCCCCGTTTTCTTAAGCACAGTAATTAAGCACCGTGCTGTGGACATCAAAACCTGCATACCGAACAATGTGTTTCTCAGCACAGATCTCAAGAGCTCATGAGATATGCCACTGTCATCATATGGAATGGTGTTTAGTAATGTTTAATGTTTTATCAGGGGAGGGTCAATTTGATGCTTTATACTTTTTTTTAATTGATGGCATTAAATTGTTGCCAACACTGTGAACTGCCCTGAGTCCCCTTTGGGGTTGAGAAGGGCGGTATACAAATACCGCAAATAAATAAATACACCCCTCCTCAGGAGATCAGCTAAAATCAAAGCACTGTCATTTTTGCAAGAGCACTAGAAAAAATGTTTTCATCTGCCACTTTAAACTCTAGATTTCTTTAAAGACAGGCAGTACCCGAGTTACAAATATCTGACTTACAAACAACTCCCAGTTAAAGACCGGGGTGAGACAACAGGAAGTGAGAGAAATTGGTTCCTAGGGAGGGAAATTCACTCTTGGAAGAGCTATCACAGGGAAAGGAGGTCTCCAATGAAGCCTTCTCACCACAGCATACCACATTTTTCAAAATCCAATTATCATAGGGACAGAAAGCGAGGGGAAATCTTCTTAACAGGAGCACAGACAGCGAAAGAAACACCACAGTAGTGTTCACCCTTCCCTATGTTGTGCTATCCAAAGCCTAGATAGATAGATAAAGTTACACTTTAAAATGTACCTGTTCCAACTTACATACAAATTCAACTTAAGAACAAACCTACAGAACCCATCTTGTTCATAACTTGGGGACTGCCTGTACTAGTCATTACACTACTCTAGCTTCCAACATCCTTCATGAATTGTGGGCACCACAATTCAAGGATAAGGACAAACTCGAATGTGCTCAGAGGAAAAGAGATCAAAATGATCAAAGTTTTAGAAACCGAGTCCTCTTAGGAGTGGGTGAGGGAGCTGGGGATGTTCTACTTGGGGAAAAGGTGGCTGATAAGGGAAATATGAGCCATGTTTTGATAATGGAAAGGATGCCACATTGAGGAGGGGATAAGCTTGTTTTCTGCTTCTCTTTAGACTAGACTACAATGGAGCCATGGATTCAAACTGCAAGAAAAGAGATTCCACCCAAACATTAGGAAGAACTTCCTGAGCAGTTCAACACTGGAATATGTTGCCTTTAGAGTCCAGTAGAATCTCCTTCTCTGGACGTTTTGAAGCAGAGGATGGCTGCCCATCTATCCAGAGTGCTTTGACTAAGTGTTCCTACATGGCAGAGGGTTGGAATGGATGGCCCTTGGGGTCTCTTCCAACTCTATGATAATGCTCATGATGCACTAGGAACAGCCATAGTTCCTCGCAAATATTCAATTCATACCACAAATAGAGGATGTGCCATGGTGGTGACTAGAAGGCATGGTTCCATAAATATGACAACTGCTTATTCCTTTCATCTGGGGAAGCAGGGCAGTAACAAATACCCCTATTAGCTGGATAACAAATTACAGATGAGCTAAGGTTTAGAAGATGTGCGGGAGGAGGAGTGGCAGAAACTGAGAAAAAAGAGTATACTACACAGAAGAGGGAGCTTTCAAGGTGGGGAAGGGGTGTGGGGGGGGGGGAGGGAGGGGAGAGACATACAGCAGTTAATATGCATGAATAATGGATGTTTGATTTAAAAGCGGTTTACTCCAATATGATGTAATTTTTTTGACAACCAGCCAGACAGGCTCCCTTGTAGCCCCTTTCCTGGGGAGGTCAATGGTATAGCGTAGCGAATGTGGTCTCATCAGGAATCATGGGGAAAATGGGGTTTCATACCATTCCAAAGGTGACTTTCTACTGGCACACAACTACATCCCTGTATGCATGCTGAGCTGACCCTGCAGTATGCTCAACGGGACAACCTAAAACAAGAGCCCAGTTCCCATCTTCATAGTCAACAGTGCAAAATAAAATAAATCACAGACTATCTAGCCTTGCCATATAAACCACTGGCGGATACATCTGAAAAAAACCCAAAGAACGAAAAAGGTTTTTTTGTTTCCTTTCAAGTTTGTGTTTGAAGAGATTTAAAGCCATCATCCCCAGGCCGCCATTGCCAAGGAGAGCCAGACATGGCCCAGACACAGCGTTGGCCAGGCATTAGCTGCCAAGGCACCTGCAACCCCGGCTGTTTCTGCCCCTGGACCTTTCCTCCAAGTGGCCCTGCCAAGGAGGGAGGGTGGCCAAGCCCAATGAGGTTGCGACGTGGACAGATGTCTGCTGGAGGCAGCAGGGAGGTCACCAAAACCGTTTAACCTGTGGACAAAGAAAAACAGGGGAAGGAGCCGTTGCCCAGTCACGTGACAGTTGCCTTCTCACCAGGGAAGGGCGGAGAAAGGTAAGGAAGCAAAGAATAAAACAGAATGCCCTCCCCTCCTTGGGTGAATTCAGCTCTTTTTACTGTGTGCACAGTTTCCTGGAGCAGTGCAGAAAACAAAGGGTCGCAACATTTCGTAAAATCAAGAACCACAGAAACCAAAAACACATGACACTAAAATTAAAACTGAAGATGACGCTTTAAACAACACAAGGTGTATATGCCTGGTGTTGCTCGGGTGTCGTTGGGACTGCTGCCTGACTACTTTCTCCCTTCTCCAGCTTTGAGTGGGCCTACCTCACAATGTCTTCATGGTTACTCTCTTTGGGCAGGCTCTCTCTGTGGTTCATTGATTCCTTCCTCCATTTCCCATATACACCTGCTCTCTCCCTCTCTCTTTTCTTCCTTGCTTTCCTTCTTCCCTTACTTTCCCTCATATACCTTCCTGTATACACCTTCCCCCTCTTATTTCTTTCCTTTCTCTTCCTTCCTGCCCCCTTGTTTTTTTCTTTCCCCTCCTTTCCTTTTCCCTTCTTTCTCTTTCATTCCTTCCATCCCGATACCTTTCCCCCTTTCCTTTCTCTTCCTTCTTTCCCTCTTTTTTCTTTCTTTCCCTCCTTCTCTTCTCCCCTTTTTCTTCCCTTCTTTCTCTTTCTCTTTCTATCCTTCCTTCCTTCCTTCTCCCCCCTACCCTTTCCCCTTTCCTTCCTCTTCCATCTTTCCCTCTTTTTTCTTTCTTCCCCTCTTTCTCTTCCTTCTTCTTTCTTTTTCCTTCCCTTCTTTCTCTTTATTTCCTTCCCACCCCTCATACTTTCCCTGCTTTCTTTTCCTTTCACTTCCTTCACACCATTTTCTTTCTTTCCCCCTTCTTCCCTTCATCTCATACACATGTCACCTAGCAAGAGTCAATCAACTTTGCTTCCTTTTCCCAGGCACATGATAGACGTCCACCTCACCTAGCGACAGCCAATGTGCTTTGTTCCTTTTCTTTCCCCAAGCTTTGGGGCCAAAAGGGGTGGTTGTTTTAGTCCCAACCCCTCAAATATTTTAAGTTAGATAATGAAAGGTCTATATGCCAAGTTTGGTCCAGATTCATCAAGCCATGGAGGAATCTTTGTGATACAAATTAACAAACATATGTACATGCATACATACTGTATATACTTGAGTATAAGCCTAGTTTATCAGCCCTTTTTTAGGCTGAAAAAGCCCCCCCCCCTTTAGTCAAATCAAGGTTATTCATTATTTTACTCTGTTATTATTATTTTTATTACATTTATTATTTTACTCTCTTATTATTCTTACATTTAGCATCTTACTCTATTATTATTACATTTATATTTTACTTTATTATTATTATTACATGTATTATTTTACTCTATTATTGTTATTATTACATTTATTATTTTACTCTACTATTACTGTTATAATTACATTTCCATTATTTTACCCTATTATTATTATTATTATTATTGAATTTATTATTTTACTCTATTATTATTGGAAGGATATGTAAGCACATTTACATGGAAGGTTAGAATAATGGATTAATAGTTGGGCAGTCTTATCTTAAATTACAGTTTTATGTAAATATTCAAAAACATTTAACTTACTGATGCCTCAATTAATGTAATTGTATTGATGTCTATTTTTATTTTGAAATTGACCAGTAGCTGCTGCATTTCCCACCCTCAGGTTATACTCGAATCAATATGTTTTCTCAGGTTTTTGTGGTAAAATTGGGTGCCTCGGCTTATATTCAGGTGAACTTATACTCAAGTATATAGTGCATACTTTTATATATACAGATAGATTAAAAGCACAATGAAACAGAACTCTTCATTGCCATTCTCAAACAATAAGGCAAAATAAGTCTTACCTCCCTAAGGAAGCAGTTACGGAAACCAACAGGAAGAGCAGAAAACTGATGCAAGACCAGCACAACATATTCTACAAAACATACCCCAGAAAAAGAAGGGCTAATTCCAATTTGGAGTATATCCAATTATCATGCTAAGACACTGGTATGAAGTACAGTTATATTGTGGTTACTGAAGTAGATGTGTTCCTGGGCATTAGCTTTTTAATAGCAAGTTTGCCTGTATTTCTGACAAATTAGTTCCATTAATACCAATGCAAGAAAGTAAGTCCAAAGAGGAGCCAAAGTACAGCAACTATACCACATCCTCAGCAAATTCCCAAGAATTTAAACTTCCTTTTTGAAGACATTGTCAACAAGAATATTTTTAAAATACAAATGACCGAAGGTAAAAAAAAACCCAGCTGATTACTTTTTGCTGTTATGTACTGGCTTTTAATTTAATTACCCAATGCCAAATTTAACTCAAGGAAGCCAATTTTTAGTCAACAAGACAAACATTATGAAGCATACTTATTATTTGTAAGTTGGTGAGCTAATCTTACAGGGAAGAAAATAATAAAATTATGAGCGGTACCTTTTGAAGTTCTAAAATATGGCACTGAGATACGTTTTGATACGATGCAAATGCTTTTAATGCATACTTAAAACTGGCCACTGGTTAAAAGGCAAGTTAGCCAGCTAAAAAATCTTTGATCCGTTATAAGAAGGATGTACAATTTAAATCACACAGAAGAATCAAAACACCTACTAGTCTAGATAAATGTATCCAGTTTGTCCAATACTTTCTTGCCAGTATGGTACAGAATCTTGGCCCCAAAAGTACAAAATGAAACATGATGGCGGGACGGATGGAGGATCCCATCCCACTGAAACGGGGCCAAAAGGCACCGATACATCTTCAACAGCAATCTAGAGATAGATCATCGACTTCTGACCAGAGTAATCAACCAATGCAAAGTCCCTTCACGTCTAGGGAATAATTATCATAGTAGACATTAGTAATTAGTTTCCGGCGTGATGTCAGCCGGTGCGGCAACGCCAAGCAAGTGAGCGCCCTTGTCAAACACATCCCAGCCGTCTGGGCTCCTTCAGCCCCATCTCCCTGATTAGAAAACACACTGATCCATGGCTCACTGATCCACTACTCCAAACACACAGAGCAGAGTTTTGGGAAGCCTCTTTGTTCCAGGTGGATTGAGGACATAAAGACTTCAATCTTGTACAGCAGAAGTGGGTAGAGGCAAGGGAGGGCTACGCCTTTTTGATTCATCATTCAATATCATAAACAAAATAGTGAACTAGATTCCCAGTGGTACGTTAAGAGGGATGCCCTCTAGATCAGAGGTATCAAATTCCTTTTCATCAAGGGCCACATCCAACTTATGGCTGCCTTCAACGGGCCATAACATCCATAGAATCCATAGATACAGAGGGCCAACTATAGTTTTTTTTTACATGGTGTCTTGTGCTCTTTAGTTTTTACCCAGTTTGTGTCCTCAGATGTTATTAAACGGCAACTCCCAACCCTTTTGGTTATCTGTCATGTAAACTGGGGATAATGGGAATTGCAAACCCAACAGCATGTTTATTTACAGATTTGGTTGGGAGAATCACTGTGTCTATGCCTTCTAGTTGCCTGTTGCAACTGGATGAATTTCTTAGGGTTTTTTTTTGGCAAGGAACTACAGGAAAGGAGATTCCACCTGAACATTAGGAAGAATTTCCTGACTGTGAGAGCTGTTCAGCAGTGGAATTCTCTCCCCAGAGTGTGGTGGAGCCCTCTTCTTTGGAGGTTTTTAAGTAGAGGCTGGATGGCCATATGTCAGGGGTGCTTTGAATGTGATTTTCCTGCTTCTTGGCAGGAGGTTGGACTTGATGTCCCATGAGGTCTCTTCCAACTCTACGATTCTATGATTCTAAGGAATCCTCATCAGAGCATTGGCCAGTTCCTTTCTTCGAAATAGAGTCTATAGCACTGGGCTTTATTTGGCAGTCTCCCTTCCAAGTACTAATCTGGGCTGATGCTGCTCAGCTTCTAAGATCAAACAGTATCTGGTGCCTTAAGGTATTTAGCCCTGAGAGAATTGTCACCCATCACTAGTAATCATCCAGTGTCAAGCTGCCCCTCTCTGTCTAAGTATCTTTTGTTTATTACTACTGAACTTCATTTTGTTTCTTCTGATCCAGTTCTCTAACCTGTTACGGTCATCTGATGCTGTCTTCTGAGATATTCATTACCCCTCACAGTTCGATGCTATCTGAAAATTGGATGAACAGGCCCTCTGTCTTCATCCAGATTGGGGACAAATAAGAGCAGAAAAAAAATATAACATAGATTGCACCAGTTTTTTCTCACAAGCTTCTGAACGTTTCCAGTTGCCAAGAAGTTCTGAATAAAGTCATCTAAGTTGCAACTGATAGCCCAGTGCTCCTAAGATCTACTTTAAGCACTTTCAAAGGGAAGGGATGTCGGTTTGCTAAATGAAGGAAAATAGTTCCCCCTAGAGGCCTTCCACTGCAGAGAAAGGTCTGCTTCCCTTCAAGGCTTCTGATGCCTGCTTCTGTGGGCCATCTATATTATGGTGGAATCACCCCAAGACTTAATAACTGTATCATCTGCCTCAGTTAAGTAGCAGTCACAGCTCAGGAAAACACCCAACTGCATTTCCAAAGCGAATTTTTTGCAAAACCAACCAAGTGAATTATCTCAAGCTTCTGAGGAACACCAAGAAAGCAGACATTATCTGTAACACATGCAACTAAGCAAGAAGGATCAGGCTAACACAAAGATGGGCAACTGCAGTCAACTCATGGCCATTAAGGGCCACTTTTAAGTATCTAATCAAATGCTTATCTTTTTTGGCTAAATGACCTCCCCAAAACTAAGGTGCGCATGAGATTTGCATAATATGGCAGTCTTAGTGCTGAGCCAAAGCAAAAGGGAAAGCTGCTTCAGGAGCACTTGGAGCGCCTATTTGAGAGACATCACCTCTCATTTAATGGCCATGGGTTAATGCTATGGGATACTGGGATTTGTAGTTTGGTGAGGCATCAGCATTCTTTGGCAAAGAAGGCTCAAGACCTTGTAAAACTACAGCCCCCGTTACTCCATAACATTGATCCGGGGACAGTAAAAATGGATACATTCTACAGAATAGATGCACTCCAAGATTTTATTTTCCATTGCTGAAAGCTCTGGTGTCCAAACACTTTCGTTTTTAAAGAAGGAATTCTAAGCCGACAGCAGCTGTAATGGCCAAATTATGAAGAGTGCTGTGAATGACATTCGACAGCAAATACTTTTCTTGGTTTCAAGGTTCTGAAAATTATGGGGCACATTACATTTCGTGGCACATTAGACAAGAGTAAATACAGTATATCTAATTTGGGGTTGTGTGCCTTCAAGTGGTTTCCAAATGATGGTGACTCTATTATTGCTTTTTCTTGGTATGATTTCTTCATGGGGGGTTGCCTTTGCATTCCTGAGAAGGGTGAGAGAGTGTGACTCACCCAAGGTCACCCAATGGGTTTGCATGGCTGAATGGAGTAGTCAAACCCTGGTCTCCAAAGTTGTCACTATACCTTCTCTCTCTCTCTCTTTTGCTTTTATTGTTCTTATTTAATCTTACTGTAATAGGGAGTGAATGTAATACATTTTGATTAGAGATGCAAATTTCTAAAAGTTCGATATTTGGAGATATTTGGAGTTTACCTGTCCAAACATATATCCCGCTATGAACCATTGCGAAGTTTAAGATTGGCAGGGGAGGCCCTGCTCTTGGTTCCAACCATCCTTGCAAACACGACCTGTGTGGACGAGAGACAGGGCCTTCTCAGTGGTGGCCCCTCACCTGTGGAACTCTCTTCCCACTTACATCAGATTGGCCCCTCCCTCCTATCCTTTAGAAAGAAACTCAAAATCTGGTTATGGGACCAAGCATTCAAACAGTAGAGGTAGCAATTTAGAATGAGACCCAATTTGTATGAACGACAATGGACTGACCCAGACTATGATTTTAAACCTGCGTGATTTTAAACAAATGTTTTAGTAATTCAATGCCTTAATGAATTGTTTTAATTGCTATTATTATTTATTACTGTTGTTGGCACTGAATGAATGCCTGTTGTGAAGCCGCCCTGAGTCCCCCTCCGGGGGTGAGGATGGGATACAAATATGCGGAATCAATCAATCAATCAATTGATCGAGACATAACAGCGCTCTAGGCAGTAGCCTGGGGATTTCATTTTTTTAAAAAAATCCATACTCCAGGAAAGAAAGCCCGACTGCTCACTGAAGGGAAGGATATTAGAGGCAAAGATGAAGTACTTTGGCTACACAATGAGAAGACAGGAAAGCTTGGAGAAGACGATGATGCTGGGGGAAATGGAAGGAAAAAGGAAGAGGGGCCAACCAAGGGCAAGATTGATGGATGTTATCCTTGAAGTGATTGAAGGAGCTGGAGGTGGTGCTCTGGCATGGACTGGTCCATGAGGTCACAAAGAGTCACAAGTGACTGAACAAATAAACAACAACAACAACAACAACAACAACAACAACAAGGCAATGAATAAATACATCCCTATCCCAGGCCAAGCAGGACTGTAAAAATTATGGAGGTTAAAATTGTGAAGTTATTGCCACATAGAATCAATAAAACAAGAACTGCAGTCAAGATGGAAAGTCAAATGTGCACCGATAACCATACATCTATCTTAACACACAAGAGTTGTTCCAGTTGGTACCAAAATGCTTACGCACCTTGTTGGTCTCATTGATCAACCAGCCAAAACCTTTCACTCCAAAGGCCACCTCATTGGCTGAGACATCCAGGCAGGTGACAGGCTGGCCATAGACGGAATGCAACACTTTGGCGGGTTCTCCTGCCTTCAGAAGATAGACATCCTCTTCGGCAGTTGCCACCATCACTGGGCGGCCCATGACGCAGGGCACCAGGCAGAGGGACTGGACCTGCAAGGATTCCGATGGGTTCAAAGATGACCACAATGCCAACTTTCAGTCTTACTTTCTATTCTCTGCTTGCTTTCTCTTTCCAGAGACACACATAACTTGGTCTGGTGAATGTTTTGTCTGATGCCTTGGCCTATATCAGAGGTAGACATCATGCAACCTTCTAGCAGATGTGGGTTTACCCCTCAGGGACAGACTGGAACCTCTGCAAAAGATTGCCACCCAAGTCCCATTCCAGAAGGTTTGATTTGTTTTCATGTAGGCACTGGTAGTATTTCTAAGACGGAGAAAATTATGCCAATAACTTTTTTTTTAAGAAAAGGAAGTCTAAAACAGATTCTGCTTCATGTCATCACATGTGTTCTGGGTTTTATGGAATATTCTTCATTCGATATCCACAAAGACTTCAGTTGACATGGGCTCCCTCAAAAGACATTGCCATTGCCAAATGGGGTAGGCAAACTAGTATCCTCCTGGATTCTGACTACAAATCCTATCACACCTGCACCCTGCAAGTTCTGCCTGATGGTTACAGCAGTTGTACTTCAAGACATCTAGTTGCCCATCAATGAGGTAAATGGTGAGTTCTCACCAGCTTCTGGATTTCGACTTCTGCGATGGTCTCCCAGTATCCCATGTCATTCGCCCCTTCCACTCTGACCTGGAAGGCTGATGCCGTTGCTACCGTTGCCCTGTCAGTTGAGAGAGCCAGCGCTTGGATCTTCTGGTTGTGCTGGTAGTGATGAATGGGCTCAGAACGCAACATCAAACTCCACACTTTAATCGACCCTGCAAACCAATAAGACAGACGTTGAGGAAGACAATACTGCAGTTGTAATGTTAATTAACACAACATTATTTTGATTTTCATTTTCATTTTATCAAAGTCTAAACACTGACTTTTGACTCTCACAGGGGTGCCTGGATCTCAGCAACTCCAACCAATTTACCGAACAAAGGAGACAATTGCATTGGAATGAATGACACCTCTGGCTACCGACTGCGGCCTGGAAGGAATCAGTGGATCAACAAAGTGTGGGGAGGGGAAAATTCCTCATCTGGACCACAGCTCCCCTCTAATAGCTGCTATTTCTAAAATAAGACAAACCCAAGGAAGATGATGGTTAAGACAGGACATAGTGAGAACTACATTCACTACCTTCTGTAACCTGATAATAAGAAACACAGAGAGCGTCTATAACAAGTGTGTCATCACTTTATGCTTGTATTCAAAAAGGCCATTCGATCCATGGGGGGAGAATCCGTGGTTACAGAAAGAGGGCCAAGGATTTTACAAATTTACTTGGGAGACATAATGGTAATTATCTTATTACTTAAAAGGTAAATAATGGCCAGACCCATTTTGAGGGGGGGGGGGCGATAAAACACAAAACAGCAGCTGCCTACCCAGGCATAATAAAAGTAGTTAATACATTGCAAGAGACCAAAAAGAGGGGATGAGAGACAGGGCCTTCTCTGTGGCGGCCCCTCCGCTGTGGAATTCCCTGCCTAGGGATATTAGATCAGCCCCCTCCCTCC